>NC_051309.1:12491997-13751997 GCF_015220235.1 Choloepus didactylus
AGTGTACTTACAATACCGTGCTACCATCACACAGTATTATGCTATCTATTTATGGATCTATACAATCAATCCTAAACATTCTGTAGTCCTTCAGCATCAAATGGCTTATCTCTGCCCTCTTTCTATCTCCTGGTCACCTGTGTTGTCAGCTTTTAACTCCCAAAGTTTGTTCATTAATGTCTGTTCATATTAGTGAGACCATACAGAATCTGTCCTTTTGTTTCTGGCTAACTTCACTCAACATAATGTCCTCAAGGTTCATCCACATTATTACATGATCCGTGTCTTTGTTCTGTCTTACAGCTGTGTAATATTCCATCATGTGTGTATACCACAGTTTGTTTATCCACTCATCCTTTGATGGACATTTGGGCTGTTTCCATCTCTTGGCAATTGTGAATAATGCTGCAGTAAACATCAGTTTACAAATGTCTGTTTGTGTCTTAAGTTTCAGTTCCTCTGAGTATATACCTAGCAATGGAATAGCTGGGTCATATGGCAAATCTATATTTAGCTTCCTGAGGAACCTCCATACTGTCTTCCAGAGTGGTTGCACCATTCTACATTCCCACCAACAATGAATAAGTGTGCCTCTTTCTCCACATCCTCTCCAGCACTTGTCATTTTCTGTTTTTTGGATAATGGCCATTCTGGTAGGTGTGAGATGATATCTCATTGTGGTTTTGATTTGCATTTCCTTAATAGCCAGTGAAGTTGAGCATTTTTTCATATGCTTTTGAGCCATTTGTATTTCCTCTTCAGAAAAATGTCTGTTCATGTCTTTTGCCCATTTTTTAATTGGATTGTTTGTCTTTCTGTTATTGAGATACAGGATTCCTTTATATATTTGGGATATTAAACCCTTATCTGATATGTGGTTTCCAAATATCATCTCCCATTGTGTAGGTTGCCTTTTTACTTTGACAAAGTCCTTTGATGTACAAAAGTGTTTAATTTTGAGGAGATCCCATTTGTCTATTTGTTCTTTGGTTGCTCGTGCCTTGGGTGTGAGGTCTAAGAAACCACCTCCTATCACAAGATCTTTAAGATATTGCCCTACATTTTCTTCTAAGAGTTTTATGGTCTTGGTGCTAATGTTTAGGTCTTTGATCCACTTTGAGTTAATTTTGGTATAAGGTGTGAGACGGACATCCTCTTTCATTCTTTTGGAAATGGATATCCAGTTCTCCAAACACCATTTATTGAACAGGCTGCTCTTTCCCAGTTGCTTTGGCTTCACTGCCTTATCAAAGATCAGTTGTCCGTAGATGCGAGGGTCTACTTCTAAACACTCAATTCGATTCCATTGATCAGTATATCTGTCCTTATGCTAGTACCATGCTGTTTTGAGCACTGTAGCTTTGTAATATGCTTCAAAGTCAGGTAGTGTGAGACCTCCCACTTCATACCTGTTTCTCAAGAGATTTTTGGCTATTCGGGGCACCTTACCCTTCCAAATAAATTTAGTTATTGGTTTTTCTATTTCTGTAAGGTAAGTTGTTGTGATTTGAATTGGTATTGCATTGAATCTGTAAATCAGTTTAGGTAAAATTGCCATCTTAACTATATTTAGTCTTCCAATCCATGAACATGGTATGTTCTTCCATTTTTTCAGGTCTTGTTCAATTTCTTTTAGCAGTTTCTTATAGTTTTCTATGTAAAGGTCTTTTATGTCCTTGGTTAAGTTTATTCCTAAATACTTGATTCTTTTGGTTGCTATTGTAAATGGGATTTTTTTCTTGATTTCCTCCTCCTGTTGCACATTACTTGTGTAGAGGAACACTACAGATTTTTGTGTGTTGATCTTGTAGCCTGCTACTTTACTGTATTCATTGACTAGTTCTAGTAGCTTTGCTGTAGATTTTTCTGGATTTCCTACATATAGACCCATGTCATCTGCAAATAGTGAAAGTTTTACTTCTTCCTCTCCAATTTGGATGCCTTTTATTTCTTTTTCTTGCCTAATTGCTCTAAATAGAACTTCCAGCACAATGTTGAATAACAATGGTGATAGTGGGCATCCCTATCTTGTTCCTGATCTTAGAGGAAAAGCTTTCAGTCTCTCCCCATTGAGTGTGATGTTAGCTGTGGGTTTTTCATATATTGCCTTTATCATATTGAAAAAGTTCCCATCTATTCCTATCCTTTGAAGTGTTTTCATCAGGAAAGGATGTTGAATTTTGTCAAATGCCTTTTCTGCATCAATCGAGATGATCATGTGGTTCTTCTGCTTTGATTTATTGATGTGGTGTATTACATTAATTGATTTTCTTGTGTTGAACCAGCCTTGCATACCTGGAATAAATCCCACCTGGTCGTGGTGTATAATTCTTTTAATGTGCTGCTGGATTCGATTTGCGAGTATTTTGTTGAGGATTTTTGCATCTATATTCATTAAAAAAATTGGTCTGTAATTTTCTTTTTTTGTAGTATCTTTGCCTGGTTTTGGTATTAGGGTGATGTTGGCTTCATAGAAAGAGTTAGGTAGCTTTCCGTCTTCTTCAATTTTTTTGAAGAGTGAGCAGGATTGGTACTAATTCATTCTTGAATGCTTGGTAGAATTCACATGTGAAACCATCTGGTCCTGGGCTTTTCCTTTTTGGGAGCTTTTTGCTGACTGATTCAATCTCTTTACTTGTGATTGGTTTGTTGAGGTCATCTATTTCTTCTTGAGTTAATGTTGGTTGTTCATGCTTTTCTAGGAAGTTTTCCATTTCATCTAAGTTGTCTAGTTTATTAGCATATAGTTGCTCATAGTATCTTCTCATTATCTCCTTAATTTCTGCAGGGTCGGTAGTTATATTTCCTTTCCCATTTCTGATTATATTTATTTGCATCTGCTCTCTCTCTCTCTTTTTTTTTTTTTTTTTTTTTTTTTTTTGTTAGCCTAGCCAGTGGTCCATTGATTTTATTGATTTTCTCAAAGAACCAACTTCTGGTTTTGTTGATTCTCTCTATTGTTTTCCTGTTCTCAACTGCATTTATTTCTGCTCTAATCTTTGTTATTTCTTCCCTTCTGCTTGCTTTGGGGTTAGTTTGCTGTTCTTTCTTTAATTCCTCCAGGTGAGCAGTTAACTTATCAATTTTTGCTCTCTCTTTTCTTTTAATATAGGCATTTAGGGCAATAAATTTCCCTCTCAGCACTGCCTTTGCTGCATCCCATAAGTTTTGATAAGTTGTGTTTTCATTGTCATTTGCCTCGAGGTATTTACTAATTTCTCTTGTAATTTCTTCCTTTACCCACTGGTTTTCTAAGAGGGTGTTGTTTAGCCTCCATATGTTTGTGAATTTTATGACCTTCTGCCTTTTATTTATTTCCAACTTCATTCCATTCTGGTCTGAGAAAGTGTTTTGTATAATATCAATATTTTTAAATTTGTTGAGACTTGCTTTGTGACCCAACATGTGGTCTATCCTAGAGAATGTTCCATGAGTACTTGAAAAAAAAGTGTATCCTGCTGTTGTTGGATGTAGTGTTCTATAAATGTCTGTCAAGTCTAGTTCATTTATCATACAATTCAACATCTCTGTTTCTTTAGTGATCCTCTGTCTAGATGTTCTATCCATTGATGAGAGTGGTGTATTGAAGTCTTCAACTATTATTGTAGAGTTATCTATTTCTCCTTTCAGAGATAGCAGTGTGTGCATCATGAATTTTGGGGCATTCTGGCTTGGTGCATAAATATTTATGATTGTTATGTTTTCTTGATGAATTGACCCTTTTATTAATATATAGTGTCCTTCTTTGTCTCTTTTAATTGTTTCGCTTTTGAAGTCTAACTTGTCTGATATTAATATAGCTACTCCAGGTTTTTTCTGGTTGTTGTTTGCATGAAATATCTTTTTCCAACCTTTCACTTTCAGTCTATGTTTGTCCTTGTGTCTAAAGTGAGTTTCTTGTAGACAGCATATAGATGGGTCCTGTTTTTTAATCCATTCTGCCAGTCTGTGTCTTTTTATTGGGGAGTTTAATCCATTTACGTTTAGTGTTATTACTGTAAGGGCAGTACTTTCTACTACCATTTTGTTTTCTGGAATTTATATGTCATATCTTATTTTTTCCTCTCCTTTTAACTTTCCTGATAATCTTCATTTCTGCACTCTTCTCCAACTCTCTCTCTCCTGTCTTTTCCTGTCAGCCTGTAGCACTCCCTTTAGTATTTCTTGTAGTGCCGGTCTCTGATTCACAAACTCTCTTAGTGTCTGTTTGTCTGAAAATGTTTTAATTTCTCCCTCAGTTTTGAAGGAAAGTTTTGCTGTATATCGAATTCTTGGTTGGCAGTTTTTCTCTTTCAGTATCTTAACTATATCATGCCACTGTCTTCTTGCCTCCATGGTTTCTGCAGAGAAATCTGTACATAGTCTTATCGACCTTCCCTTGTATGTGATGGATCACTTTTCTCTTGCTGCTTTCAGAATCCTCTCTTTGTCTTTGACATTGGACAATCTGACCAGTAAGTGTCTTGGAGTAGGTCTATTGGGATCCATTCAATTTGGGGTACGTTGTACTTCCTGAATCTCTAATTTTCTGTCTTTTATAAGAGTTGGGAAATTTTCAGTGAATATGTCTTCTATTACTCTTTCTGCCCCTTTTCCCCTCTCTTCTCCTTCTGGGATACTGATAACACGTATATTTGTGCGTTTCATGTTGTCACTCAGCTCCCTAAGACCCTGCTCATATTTTTCCATTTTTTTCACCATCTGTTCTTTTGTGTGTATGAATTCGAATGACCTGTCTTCCAGTTCACTGATCCTTTCTTCTGCCTGTTCAAATCTACTGTTGTGTCCCTCCATTGTGTTTTTCATCTCCTCCATTGTGGCCTTCATTCCCATGAGTTCTGCCATTTGTTTTTTTAAGCTTATGAATTCTTCTTTATGGTCAGCCAGTGTCTTCTTTATATCCTTCAGCTCTTTTGCTATATCTTCCTTCATTTCATCAAATTTATTTAGCATTAGTTGCCTCCACTCCTGTGTCTCAGCTGAGCTATTAGTTTGTTCCTTTGGCTGGTCCATGTTTTTGTGTTTCCTGGTATGGCTTGTTATCTTAAGTTGTTTAGGCATGTGATTTCCTTGATTAGTTTATTTTGGAGCTTGTTTTCTATTTTTTACCTAGTGGTTTTCTTGTTGGTTGGCTTTGTTCTCTGGCCTCTGTTATTCAGTTCAACTTATTCTAGACCTCTAACTTAGGTTTTATTTAGTTGATCAGAATTTTTCCCCCCTGTTTTTTCTGCCTCTATGTAACCTTTTTGTAAGTGGATCTCCTCAGATATGGTTGACCCTAGTCAGATTTTCCCAGTCTAGTGAGGCCCAGGTCCCATTGGGAAGGTATGGTGTTTCCCTGAGAGTGAGACCCTCCTATGAGGCCTTTAGAATTGGTGCTTTTCCTCTCCTGTCCAGCAGGTGGCGCTTGCCAGCCCACAGCTTCCCCACCAGTGTAAGGAGGTATGTAGACTTTAGTTCTCCTGGTGACTCTGATCCTGTCAGAGGCATGGCTGACTGAAGCCGGAATCTGAATTCCAGCCCCTGGGGTCTGAGTTCCCAGAAGGAGGACTGCCAGTTGAGCTGGACCTCCCTCCACTCTCCCAATCCTCAGAACTCCAGTTGTCTCTCAGGGGCACTATTCCCTTCTCCCCTCTCCTCTTTGGGGCCTCTCCAGGTAGATTCCTTGGTCAGCCTGAGTTGCCAATTAAAGATGGGGGTGGAGGCCTTCAGTAGTGAATATGGAACTCAAAGACACTGTGGGTACTCTGTCTCCCCCCAAGCCCAGCCTAGTCCCTCAACCTGGACTTTTCGATAGAAAATAACCACATATATTACTTTTAGATTAAAAAAAAATAGAAAAGAAAAAGAAGAAAAAGAAAAAAAGGAAAAAAAAAAAGAGTCTCTTTTAAAAGTCTTTCCCCAGCCTGGAAGTTTTGTCAGTGTCAGAATAGAGCATTTAAAGATATGCTTTGGGCTATTGTCTGATAATTACTCTCCAACTGCTTCAGTTCCACCCCTGCTGGGGGATATTGAAATGCAAAAAGTTAAGGGATCAGTGAGAAGCCAGAAGGGACAAAATGTAGGGGAAAAAAAATGGCTTTTTTGGAGTCTGGGAATTGGTGCCTGCTTTTACATGCCCCTACTTCTCAGAGCCCAGCCCTTCTTTAGCACCCCAGCTCCCAAAATTAATTAATTTGTTAATTAATTCTGCAGTTGAGGCTGGGTTGAGCCTCCCTTCTTGCCCTCAGCAGATTGCTGTTTTTTGGTCCCCCCCCCCCCTTTCAGGGAGCCGGCAGCAAGACAGTCTGTGAGGTCTGGGTGGGGAGGGGCGCCAGACCCCTGGTCCAGGGAACTTACAATGTTCGCTGCGATCTCAACTTTTCCTCCAATTCCAAACTTGTGTCCAATGTGTGACTGGTTACTGGAGACCCCGAAAACACTGTTTCATATAGTTCTTGGGTAATTGCCAGCTGCTCTAGGGGAGAGACGAAATTCTGCTCCTCACCACTCTGCCATCTTGCCCTGCCCCCATCTCTTTCTCCTCTTTTAATAAGGCATTTCAGGCAATAAATTTCCCTCTCAGCACCACCTTTGTTATATCCCGTAAGTTTTGATAGGTTGTGTCTTCATTGTCATTTGCCTGAAGGTATTTTTTAACTTCTCTTGTAATTTCTCTCTTTATCCACTGATTGTCTAAGAGTGTGTTGTCTATCCTCCATATATTTGTGAATTCTCCAATCTTCTGCCTCCTATTGATTTCCAACTTCATTCCATTATGATCCAAGAAAGTTTTTTGAATGATACCAATATTTTTAAATTTGTTGAGATTTGCTTTGTGACCCAACTTGTGGTCTATCCTGGAGATTGACCCACAAGCACTTGAGAAAATTGTGTATCCTGCTGTTGTGGGGTGTAGTGTTCTATAAATATCTGTGAAGCCTAGTTCATTTATTGTGCAATTCAACATCTCTGTTTCCTTATTGATCCTCAACCTAGATGTTCTATCCATTAAGGAGAGTGGTGTATTGAAGTCTCCAATTAATACTGTGGAGGTATCCAATTTTATCTTCAGTGCACTGGCTCAGTGAATATTTATGATTAAGTTTATTGAAGAATTGACCTTTTATTAATATAGTGTTCTTCTTTGTCTCTTTTAACTGTTTTATATTCAAAGTCTAATTTGTCTGATATTAATATAGCTACTCCTGTGTATTTCCAGTTGTCATTTGCATGAAACATCTTCTTCCAGCCTTTCACTTGCAGCCTATGTTTGTGCTTGTGTCTAAAGTGAGTTTCTTGAAGACAGCATAGAGATGGGTCCTGTTTTTTTTAATCCATTCTGCCAGTCTGTCTTTTTATTGGGGAGTTTAACCCATTAACATTTAGTGTTGTTACTGTAAGGGCAGTTCTTTCTCCTCTCATTTTGTCTTTTGGATTTTTTATGTCACATTTTATTTTTTTGTCTCTCTCCTTTTACCCTTTTTGATAGTCTTCATTTCTACACTTCTGCAAAGCTCTCTCTCCCTGTCTTTTCCTGTCAGCAGGTCTCTTGTTCACAAATTCTTTCAGTGTCTGTTTGAAATGCTCCCTCATTTTTGAAGGACAGTTTTGCCAGATATAGGACTCTTGGAGGGAAAACTTTCCCTTTCAGTGTCTTAAATATATCGTACCACTGCCTTCTCTCCTTCATGGCTTCTGAAGAGAAATCTGTACATAGTCTTATCAAGCTTCCCTTGTGTGTGATGGATTGCTTTTCTCTTACTGTTTTCAGAATTCTCTTTCAACTTTGACATTGGACAATCTGATCAATAAGTGTTTTGGAGTAGGTATATTGGGATCTATTCTGTTTGGGGTATGCTGCTCTTCTTGAATCTGTAATTTTATGTCTTTTGTAAGAGTTGGGAAATTTTCAGTATTCTATATTGTTTCTGTCTCTTTTCCCTTCTCTTCTCCTTCTGGGACACCCATAACACATATAGTCATGCACTTCATGTTGTCATTCAGTTCCCTAAGAACCTGCTTGTATTTTTCCATTCCTTTCCCTATTTGTTCTTTTGTGTTTAAGATTGCAAATGGTGTGTCTTCCAGCTCACTGAGCCTTTCTTCCACCTCTTCAAATCTACTGTTGTATGTCTTCATTGTGTTTTTCATCTCTTCCTTTGTGCCTTTCATTTCCATGAGTCCTGCCATTAGTTTATTCAAACTTTTTAGTTCTTCCTTATATTCACCCAAAATCTTTTTTCATATCTTCCCTCAGCTCGTTGACTTAATTTTTCAATTGATTTAGCATGTGTGTTTGAACATCTTTAATTAGTAGTTTCAATTTTTGTATCTCCATTGAAGCAATAGTTTATTCCTCTGACTGGTCCATATTTTCATATTTCCTAGTATGGTTCATTATTTTTAGGTGTCTAGGCATTTGCTTTTCTTGATTAGTTTATTCTGGAACTCATTTTCACTCTTTGACCTAGGGTTTTCTTGTTGATTGGCTTTGTTCTTTGTCTATTCTTTGGCATTCAGTTCAACTTATTCTAGACCTCTAACATAGCTTCTGTTTAGTTGATCAGAACTTTTCAGCTCTTATTTTTCTGTGTGTTTCCCTGACTCTATGTAACCTTTTTGTGAGGTTCTGATCTCACAAAAGATCTGATCGACCCCAATTAGGTTTTCCCAGTACAGACAGGACCAGGTCCCAGGACGTGGGTCTGAAGTTTCCCTGAGAATGAATCCCCACAGGTTGTCAGACCCTCCTCTGAAGCCTCTAGACTGCTTTTCCCTAATCTATATCTCCAGACCAGATCATTTGCCTGAGCTCCAAAACCATTTCCCTAGTAGTCTTAAATGTCATATCATGCCTATATTGATTCCTCAAAGTCTCCTCAAAATCATTATTTCAAAACTGAACTAATGATCTTTCCATCTAAGTATCTTTGTTGTACAGTACTCCCTATTTCAGTAAATAACCATCCCATCCAAAAAAAAAAAAATCATCCCATCCATGTAGTTGCTCAACATAAATACTTAGGAGACATCATTGTCTTTTTTTCTATTTCTTGCTCCCCAAATCAATCAATGATCAACTCCTGCCAATTTTGAACCTTGTCATGAATCCATGCATATCTCTCTAGCTTCTCTTCCACCATCTAACTCCCTGCCAGTGACATACCCTGCTCAGATTACAGTCACAACCTCCATCTGCTTTTCCCACTGGCCACAATTTCACCCAATAAGTAGAACATCTCAGTTTAGGATGCAAATTTGACCATGTCATTTTCTTGTTTAAAATTCTCAAGTGGCCTCTTATAGCATAAGGAATTCAAAACGTATATTTTCTGCCACCATTCTTTATAAGACATTTGTGGATCTGTCCCCCACTTACTTCTCCAGTATCATCACAATCTCCTACTATCTCTCTGACCTCCAGCCTATTTTTCTAATACTCCACAGGGTCAAGTTCTCTCTTTACCATTCTTGCACAGTATGTATTATGTGCTCACAGTGTTTTTTTCCCAGCCCACCCTGCCTAGGTATCTTCTACTCATCATGTGATTTTAATTCAAGTCCAGTATTAGGAGGGAGGCCCCCAGAGAAATTTAGCTCCCCTGGATTGTTCTCCCATGCCTTCCTTCACAGTGTACTTTTCTCTCTGGACTTTAAACTCCATTGTACAGAGAACACATAGAGTTTTCCTCACCTCTGTAAGCCCCATTCCTGGCACACTGCCTGGCATGTTGTAGGGGCTCAACACCAGTTTGTGAAATGCATGAATGAAAAAATGACTGAGTGAATAAGTGATTCACACATGTCCTATTTCTAGAGGCATAAACTATAACATGTTAGGGAGTAAACCTTTTGTTAAAAGAGCACTTTGAGGAATTAGAAACTTAAGCTCTTAGGGGAAGAGACTCAGACCTCTGTTCTGGCTTTCCCTTCATTTTTCTTCCTTTGGTGGTCTGCTTGGACTGCAGCCACCCGAGTCCCTGGTGCCAATTTGTCTCACATTATGAACTGATGTGCTCCATAAACTACCCATAATATGCTGGAATATGGCTCCCAGGCTTTTCATGTTCGCCGTGAGAACTGCCTGCTCTGCTTACATAGCATCTTTATTATTTACTCGGTGTTATGGAGCCCCATGTTGGGAAAAGTTAGAGGTTTGCTCTTCAGAGCCAGCTATTTGATTCTATCATTGGTTGAACTTGCCTTCTTTATTTGAGGTATCAGAGAGTTTTTCCACTGTATTTCTGATCTGAAACCACTGGGAGAGAAGTTCCCATAAATCAATTCAGCAAATATTTTTTGAGTGCCTTATATAGACTTACAGTTGGATGGGTCCAGAGAGACTGCCTAGTCAAACTTCCTTATTTTACAGAGAAAATAACAGAACCCTGGTGGAAACCTAGGTCTCCTGGTATCTGATCTATTATACATTTCTCTATGCATTCAAGCAATATAACAATGAATAAGATGCTCTCCCTGCCCTCAAAGGGCTTATATCTTATGGATGTGTGTGTAGTGTGGGGGATTAAAAAAGTAAATGGGCAGTAGTAGTAAGTGGACAGTAATAATACATTTTTGACTGCATAATATAGTGCTTGGGATATAGCAGCACACAATTATGCTCTCTTCAATATATGAATGATTAGTTAAATGAATTAACCAATCAGTCAAAGAATACAGTACCATTTGGTAGCTACAGCAGTTTTTCTATATTGCTATGATTATTTCATTAATAATGGCCTCCCTCATCTAGATACTGAGTTGATGGCAGCAAGGGACAATTTCTGTTATTTGCTTACTATTAGATCTCTAGTGCTTCAACCAGTACCTGAAACATAATATACAGTCAATAAATATCAAAGGAAGGAAAGAAAGCAGGAAAGAAGGAAGAAAAAAGAAATGAATGGGGAAGGAAGGAAAGAAAGAAGGAAGGAAGGAAATCTAAATCTAATGGCAAGGACACATGCTTTCTGAGAACACAAAAGGTTTGAAGTGTCAGAAGCCAGAAGGCACTTAATAAAACACCCCCAACCCACACCCACCTTATAATCACTGCAAAGGTCCCACAAAGGGGTGTTGCCCTTAGGAAGGCATGAGTTTGTGCTCACAGCAGAGTCCATGTGTGTCATTAGTCAGATTACCTACTGCCTAATTTAAAGCCTGGATTTCCAGATTCTCAGCTGTGAGACTTAGGGAAACTACTTCAACCTCTCTCTGTCCCCTAGTTTATAAAATAGGGATTCTCCTAGTGCCTATCTCATAGGGCTAGAAGGGCATTCAAATGAAATAATAAACATAAAATTGTTAGCCCAGGACCTGGCATAAAGTCAGCATGTAAACAATGTTGGCTATTTTTCATTTTGTTTTGTTCCCATCTTGATTTTTAAAAAATCAGTGATTTTACACTGTAGCTAAAATATTTCACTGAGATACATTTCTTAATTTTTAAAGCTAATTGCATTTACAATTATGCTGGCAGTATTACATAAGGCTTTCCTTAATGGCCAGCACTCTGATGCAAGCACACATCTGCCAGCTTGGTAATTGCCATTTTGATAAATATGTCCCCCATGGCTTCATAACCACAGATAACTTGATTATCAGTTCAAAAACATAATAACAGTATATGATTCTAGAATTTCTTGCCACCTCAGTCCAGCCATGGGATGGCATACCCATCCCTTTCTTCTTTGTTTGCCATTAAAAGAGCTATATCCAGGGATCGTTGTGAGCTTCATAATTAAGAGCTAATTCTAATTTCCTACATAGTTAACCTTTACAAGCCTGATTCTAGACTCAGGATAACTGGGCATCCATGGCAGAAAGGCTGTTGCACTGGGGGAGACTCTGAAGGTAGATCTTGTCCAGAGTAGCTGACTTATTTTCATTTCATGTGGGTAATACATCCTTTGTAATTCTGCACTTTATATAACAGATTGCTTCTAATTTAAGTGAAGATGATTGGGCTTATTTCTTTAGTTTTAAACAAATGCTAAAAGACAGTGAGTTAATGCTGTCTGTTTGGAAGGGCAGGAATGGATCAAATAATATTAAGCCGAGATCTATATCAGGGAAGATTCAGTTCAGCTGCATGTAACAGCATCTTAAATAAGGGAAGAGTTTAGTTTTTCTCTTATGTGAAATAAGTTCAGAAATAGGCAGACCAGGCTTGTATCCTGGCATGTAAAAATATCATCAGAAACCAAAGCAACTTCTGCCTTTTTACTTCACCATCCTTTGCAAGTGACTTCCATCCTCAATATTGCTTCATGCTCACAAAATGGCCACTGAAGCACTATCAATTATGTCCACATTCCAGGAAGCAGAGAGGAGAAGGTGACTACTGAAAAGGTCTCACTTCCCATCTTAATCAACCTTCCTTAAACAGCTTCCCCAGAAGCTCTTCCTAATATATTTTCCTTAGGTCTCATTGGCCATTCTTATCAGCAAAGGAGACTAAGAAATATAGTGAGTTGATGTATATTATTTGCTGTTCACATTGCTGTCCAAATATGGAAGTGATGGTAAAAAAATAAAGGAGAAGAGACATTGAGAAGGCACTAGACTGTCATACTTATATAGGTGTTTTTGAGTAGAGCCTTCTTTCAGAGTTGTGAACTGATAATGTCTAGTATAGTGTAGATAATGTCTACATTATATTTATACTAGATAAAGATATTGCTAAATATATACTATCTATATAGCAGTCTTTGCCAAGACGTTGATGTTGGACTTCTGGTCTCTAAAACCATGGTACAATATCCCCTGTTATTTAACCCAACCCATTGTGTGGTGTTTATAACAGCAGCACTGACAAACTAAAGCATACAGTAAGAACACTTATAAATCTGATTCATTCCCACACCAACTTCAATCTTGATGATGTGATGGGATTGAGGATGGTGGTGAGGGAAAGACTATAATTTGGATGTCAGGGTAGATTTTACATGATCTGTTGGGAGGTTTCTTCTCTTGCCCTGCACCCACCTTGAAACTAGCCTCAACATAGCTGCAACTCAAGAGTGCTTCACTAAAAGTGTCATAAGGAGACTGGGATGCAAATGGAAACCACATCAAATATTACATGAAAAAATTTCCAGAAAGTCCCTTCTTAATTCTCTTCCTTTGTCCCCACTACTCTTACCACATGACTCATGCCCTTTCCAAACAATGTTCTTTTTAGTTTCTCTAGCCACAATGGCTCTTTCTACACCCCTCTCCAAATTCCAGTAAGCCTGCAGAGTTCACTATAATGCAGAAGTTAGTCAAGCTCCCCTAAACGGAACTTGCAGAGGAGGGTGCCAAAAGTTGGATCCATTTGTTCTGATTCCATTGCATGGCAAGCAAGCTGGTGCCTGGGCTAAGTTCTAGGACATGAGCAAGGGTTGACCAGAAAAAGAAAGAGGCATCTTAGAAGAGGATAGAAAAGGCTGTTTCCATTTGGTAAAGCTGAGGAATTGCAATATACCAAAAATGTACTGGCTTTTAACAATTGGGATTTATTTGCTTAGAAGTTTCCATGTCTAAGGCTATGAAAATGTCCAAATTAAGGCATCAATAGAATGATACCTTCTCTCCAAAGGCCAGCTACTTGATCCTCAGCTCCTCAGTCACAAGGCCAGGCACATGGCAATTCTGCTAATCTCTCTCTTCTACGGTTTTGTTGCTTCCAGCTTCTGGTTTCAGCAGCTTCCTGTCTGAGCTTCTGTGTGTCCTCTCTCAGCTTCTCATAGCTTCTATGGGGCTTTTTTCTGTCCTCTCTCTGCATTTTATCCTCTTATAAAGGAATCCAGTAAGATAATTAAGACTCACCTGGGGCACACCTCAACTGAAATAATCTAATCATAAGGTCCCACCCAAGTAGGTCTACACCCACAGGAAAGGATTAAAAGAACATCATCTTTTCTGGGGTACATACAGCTTCAAACTATCAGAGACATAGTAGGGAATGAGAATATTGTTCAAAGGCTAGATCTTAGAGCAATTAGCATGGAAATACTGCAATGAATAGAAATAAACAATCATCTCTCATCCTTTTTCCCACATTTTCCATTTAGGAGAGTGTATTAGTTTCCTAGGGCTGCTGTAACACCACAAAATGGGTGGCTTGAAACAACAGAAATGCATTCTCTCTCAATTCTGGAGACTCAAAGTCTGGAATCAAGGTGTCAGCAGCACTATACTCCTTCCAAGGCTCTAGGGGATGCTTCTCCCTTTTCTCTTCCAGCTTCTGATAGTCCAGACACCCCTTGACTTGTGGCAGCAAGACTCCAATTTCTGCCTCCATCTTCACTTGGCTGTCTTCCTGCGGCATCTGTGTCTGTCTGTCTGCATGCCTTTGTCCAAATTTCCCTCTTCTTAGAAGGACACTAGTCATTTTGGATTAGGGCCCACCCTAATCCAGTATGACCTTATTTTAATTAATTATGTCTACAAAGACACTATTTCCAAATAAAACCATATTCACAGGTACTGGGGTTAGGACTTCAACATAATTTTTTTTGGGGGGGAGGGATCACAATTCAGCCCACAACAGAGAACAAGCAGACAGAATGCACATCATTGCACAAACACTCTCTGAGTTCCATGAGGACATCACTTCTGTCTGTTTTTGCCTTCCATGTGTCCCCCAAACTAAGAACTGTGCCTGGCACATAGGATTCTCAAGAAATATTTGTGGGAAGAGGGAAGGAAGTAAGGGAAGAGGATTTAAGGTGAAACCCAAAGGTTACTAGGTCATATTTGGAAGGGGGCTATGAAGTAGTCACCTAATCCTCCGGAGGTAGGAGACAGATGTTCAAACCACTAAAGGAAGTCCATGGTGGGTAGCGTTCTGAGACTCAGAGGAGGGAAGAGAGCTGGAAACAAAGCAGGGCTGGGCCATCCAAGCCTGGCAGACTCAGTTAAAATTTTGGACTTCACTGTAAGAGGCTATAGATAATTGAGTCTTCCTCCTAAGCTCCATGAGTAATTTCTGTACTAAATTAACCTTATTCTCTTTCAGTTTTAGCCTAGTATTATCCAATAATTTAAACAATAGCTCTCAGTCATTCCAGTTCCATTAGGATAAAAGTGCTCCATATCCCAAAATGGTCCTAGAGGGAGAAAGCTTACATGACATCATTGAGTATTTCCCTCCTGGGAGTGGGGGTGGGCTCATACCAGTCCTTTAGTGCACACTGGCTGCCTGGTCTCTGGAAAAATGTCTCTAACATTCTCAAATACCTGATCCTGCTGGCCTATTATACTGCAGTCTGTAACTAGTAAACTCAGGATTGTATTTCATGATTTGGGCAACATTCCTGGGGAGGCCCAACTAAGATAGCCTCAGGGAATGCAGCTACCCCATGGAACCACTGGCTACAGACCTCTGAGCCTGACCCTCTTGCCAAGTTGTCTGCCCATCTGCCACTGGGTCACCTCACCTGTGAGAGCAAGCAGAGTGACAGGCCCACTGTCTGATCAAGCAGCATCCATGCCTCATGGGCACTGAGGCATCTGGGTAATGGCTCCCTTTAGCCTGCCCTTGCTGCAGGTGTACGTGGCAATGTCCCGGGCTGCTGAGGACTTAGCTCTGAGACATCTCTTTTCCTGAGTCCTAAAATGGATAGAAAGGCAAGAAGGTCTGCTATGGTGCAGAAAGTCACCAGTGGGGTGGAGTCCCAGTTGCCCAGTAACACACATTTGTGCAGGTTTTTCTTCTACTCTCTTTCATGCTTTGCAGTCCAACTCCTTCCTTGGGATCTCTTCCCAAAATAAGTCCCCTACATCAGATTCCTACTCTTTTTGGAGGAACCCAGGCTAAGATAGGAACCAAGAGGAACATAATAAATCTATTTTAAAGAATATAGCCTGGCTTAAAAAGCTGTTTTTTTTACTACCTAATTCTACTTTACTTCTTTATTTTGGTAAAATATACATAACATAAAATTTACCACATTATCCATTTTAACATGCAAATTTGGTGACATTCAGTACATTCATAATATTGTGTAACAATTACTACTATCTAGCTCCAGAACTTTATTACCCCAAACAAAAGCTCTGTACCTATAAAGCAATAACTCACCAATCCCCCATAATCCAACTTTTAATTCAAAAGTTAGAAGATTATCTCAGTGTTTTTCTTAGTCTTCCTCTTGTAACAAATATTGACTCCATGAAAGGCATCATAAAATCCAGTTAAAAGCATGAAACCCTAAATCCAGGACATCTGTTCCAACCCTGTGGAAGCTTGTACAACTGATTTAACTTCTCCAAGCTTTGGTAAATTTGTGCACTAATTTATTTATTATTTCATTCATTTTTTTCACTCACTATTTGTCTACTATTTGTCTAACATTGTAATGGATGGTAGGAATATGTGGATGCACAAGTCACAGCCCTGCCCTGAAAGTTGTCACTGCCTAATACGGAAATGAACGTGCAAACAAATATAGTACAACCTGGGTGCTAGGACTGAAGCAGCTTGGGATGTCTCCAGAGTACAAAGAATGAGACAATCTTACATGAGGAGAGGGCAGGCAGGAAAAACTTCATAAAATAAAAATGCTCATCAGTCTTGGGAGATGAGAGTTATTCACTAGGTAGCTAGTGGTTGGATGACATTTTTGGCCAAGTACAGTATAAACAAAGCCATAGAGAGATGACAAATCTTTTATTCAGGAACCAAAATTACTAGGATATGTCAAAATCATAGTGTGCAAGGGAAGCAGGAGGTGAAAGAGGTGATAGAGAAGAGTCTGGAGAAGTAAACAAGAAATGGTTCATATGGGTTAACCTATAATTGATCAAAGGGAGACTCTAACATGTATAAAGGAGGAAAATACCACAATCTGCTTTTCATTTTACAAAGTTCCCTGTGGCTGCAACAGAAGTTTGGAGGCAACCAGGCCAATTAGGCAACTGTTATAGTTATTTGGAAGAGAGATGATGAGGGCCTGAATTAAGGCAGTGCCAGTGGGATGGGGAGGAGGTAGATGCTAAAAATATTAAAGAGGTGGAATTCCTGGTATTTAGTTATGATTCCATGTGGAGGATGAGGGAAAAGAGGAGTCTGGGATAATTCCCACATATATGGCTTGGCTGACTGCATGGCATTGCCATTTCTCAATATTGGGACATTAAGAAAAATAACAGTCTGGATCAAAGAGAGTAACCTAAACTGTAAACATCTTGAGCTTAAGTTGCCCTTGGAAATATGCAGTCAATATATGAATCAGTCTATAGTTCAGGAAAGTTAAGGGGCTGGGTTAGGAGTCCAGATTTGTGGCTCATCAACAAATTGATGGTCATTGAAAAATATCAAATTAGATGAAATTGATCAAGCAAAGTATATAGAGTAAAAGATGAAGAGGGCTGAATCAAAACTCTCTGTCATATGAATAAATAAAGGTAGGACAGAAGAAATAAAGCTCCCAAAGCAACTAAGAGGAGATGAGAAGGGAGGTAGGTGGAGCAAAAGTGATGTCACAAAAGTGAAGGAAGAAAAGTGGGTAAATGTTACCCAAAAAGGCAAAAGAAGGTAATGGCTAAAAGGAGACTACAGTGTTTGACAATTCATGACTTTTACAGAATGAATTCAACATAGAAGTGGGGAAAACCCCTGATTTATGCTTGCTGAAGAGTGAGTAGGAGATAAGGAACTGGAGAAGCAAGAGCAGGCTCTTATAATGAGGAATTGAGCTATGAAAGAAAGGAGAGGATTATTTTTGATTGGGAGGACTTGGAGCTCCAGAAGGGCACTGCTGCATTGTTTAAAATATGGGAGCTTTTATTGGCTATTAGAAAGGAACTTGTGGAAAGGAAAGATGAGTAAAATTCTAATGCTTCATCCCAGGGAAGAAACAAAGAGTCAAACCAGGAGAAATACAGAGAGATGAGCAGTAAGCACAGCAAACACATTTGTAGAGATACTATTGCAGGGATGAGGGCAGAAAACTAGAGCTCCATTGCCTCAGAGCCTTGATTATCTCAGCAAATTCACAAACATCATCATCTACCGAGAAGCAAGGGGAGATGTGAACATAAAAAGTACTTTATCAAAAGTCTCATCACAGAATGTTATAGTGGCACAGAGGAGGAAGTGGGTAACTCAGTGTAGAGTGGGAAATGAAAAGTTTCTCTAAGAAGACATGGGACCTATGTCCAGAAAAATGAGTAAGAGAGTGTCCCAGAGAACGTGTGTGTGGCTGGAGAAGAATATTCTAAGCAAAGACCATGTGCAAAAGGCCAGGGAACAGAGAAGTTCATCACCTGGCAACAACACTCATAACCAACTATGGTAGGACCCAACACTGGAGTCCATCATTGTTTACTCCAAATTCCATTTTTCTCCCACTTTGTCCTGCTAGAAGGGGAAATAACGATGTTGAATCCTTGGCCTTGTGTGTTTACTTTCTGAGTGGGTATCCCCTTACTTGTCATCCCATTATCAATCCCAAATGGCCTCAGAGTTTACTGAAATGCACAAGATAGAGAACTATTGATTAATGTAACTCAGGCCAAGGAGCTGCCGAAGCAGGGATGCCTCTCCCTTTGGATGCTTCTTCTCACAGAGACACCATTGTTCTTCCCCGAGACTGTGTCCCTACCTCTCACACCCTGGCCACGGCTTCCCCAAGCAGAGTGTTTATGTGTTGAGTGCAGCACTCCATGGACTGCAGGCTCTAATGGGGTGTGAGAGGGGCCTGTGGTTTTTCATCTTGTTTTCAGCTGTACAAACACCACACACTTTCTCCTTCCACTCAGGGTCTAAATTCAGGCCTTCTAAGATATGGGGGGCCGCAAGGTGGTGGCAGGGACTCCACAAGTCAAAAGCGGGACCGGGCGCCTTTCACCCTAACACCAAATGCATTCACAGTGTTTATTTTCTCAACCCCATTCTAAGCTCTCAGATAAACATCTCTCTGGTTGATATTTTAGGACTCCTCAGGAGCTTTTCTTAAAGGGAGCAGGATGTGTGTTGTATTGTCCAAAGCAAGTAGAATCTACTTCCCAAAAATGTGGCAAGAAGGAGTGAAAGAAAAGATGATTTTTCTCTCCCACTTGGGGGGGGGTTTGCTTTTTATTTTTTTAAAGCCCATTAACAGTGACTTAAGACATCTTCACACAAGTGGGTACTTTTAGGAATTCTTTGGACTGACTGTTAAGGAAGCCTCCCTCCCTGGGAACAAAAGTGGATCCATAAGGAGAGGAGTACAGAGGAAAGAAACCAGCATTTACCATACTCTTCATAGGCATCTGTTACTGTGATGCACACTTATCATGTTATTTCATTTAAGCCCTATAATGACATGCCAGGTAAACGTTATCATATTACTACAGATGAGAAAACTGAAGAAGATAAGCTATGATTTAAACCAAGGCCCATGTTTTTCTCCCTCCACCATGCTGTTGTGTCATAGCTTCACAATTTTTTCCTTGAAAGAAATATATAGAGGAATGTATATCATCATGAAATACCTATGGTTTTGATCAAGCCTCATTGCTATTTGCTGTTTAGATATGAAAAGTAGCATGTTTTGGTGGCAAAAGCCACTAACAGAGAAACAGTTTTAAGTCCAAACTTTGCTCTTAATATTGAAACTAATTGTGGAATAAACTGTGCTTATTTAGGTGCAATTAGAAATCAAGATTGTCTTTTCTCATCACTAACTTTTGGACACTTCTATAGATTTCTTACACCTTCTGGCATGAAATCTCTGGCAGATCCCAAGACAAAAGTGCCCAGATTGTGCTGGTTTGAATTTCTTAATGTACACCAGAAAAAAAAAGCCAAGTTCTTTAAGGCAATCTTGTGGGGGCAGACCTATTGTGGGTGGGATCTTTTGATTAGGTTGTTTCCATGGAGATGTGACCCACCCAATTGTGAGTGAAACCTTTTGATTACATTATTTCCATGGAGGTTTGACCCCGCCCATTCAAGGTGGGTCTTGATCAGTTTACTGTAGCCCTTAAGAGAGTTCAGGGGCTGACACAGACCCAGATGCTTGGAGATGCAGACAGAAAGAAATTTGGAGATGCTAAGCTAAGAGATGAAGCCCAGAGTTTGCCCCTGAGATGCTAAGAAAGGACCGCCAGATGCTTAGCGAGAACTGCTAAGACTTGGGAGAACAAGTAAGGATGCACAGCAGCTAAGAGAGAGAAGCTAAGAGACACAGAAGTCCAGAGACATTTTGGGGAAAGCCATTTTGAAACCAGAACCCGGGGGCAAAGGACCAGCAGACACCAGCCACGTGCCTTTCCAGCTGACAGAGGTGTTCCGGACACCATTGATCTTTCTCCAATGAAGGTATACTCTTGTTGATGCCTTAGTTTGGACATTTTTATGGCCTTAGAACTGTAAATTTGTAACCTATTATATCATCTTCATAAAAGTCAATCCACTTCTAGTATTTTGCATAACAGCATCTTTAGCAAACCAGAACATAGATTCACACTCAACCATTCTAGTAGTCAGTTAATGCTAAATTAATGGTGTATAACAAACTGCCCCCAAAATCAGTAGCATAAAACAATAATTATTTATTATTTACTCGCAGGTCTGTAGGTCAGCTGGAAGTTGACATCTTGACTGTGCTTGGCTCCAAGGTACAGCTTGTTTCCATGTTTACTCCATGTGCCTCTCATCCTGGGGCAAGTGGTTACTCAGGAAATGTTTCATGGTGATGACAGACATACAAGTGGCTGGTGAACACATGTGATGCCTCTTAATACCTATGCTTGGATCTGGCACTCTTACTTATGCTCAAATCTTGTTGGCCAAAATAATTCATAGTGCTGAATTCAAGGATAAGAGCAGTATGATGGATAGACCAATGGGGATCCCCAATGATCCCACCTTCTTCTATTAATACCCTTGTATAATCCCCTCCCCTTGAGTATGGGCAGGACCTGTGATTTGTTTGTAATCAAAAAGATATGGCAAAAGTGATGGGCAACCACTTGTATAATCATCATATTATCTAAGATTTTTTTCTTGCCAGCAGACTCATTTTAGCGTCTTTCTCTAGCAGGCTCTGAAGAAGCAAGTAGTTAAGTTGACAAGGAACTGGGGCTGTTTTCCAGATGACATCCAAAAAGAGGCTGGAGGATCTCAGTCCTACAGTTAGAAGAAAATTAATTCTGCCAGCAATTCTGTCCAAGGGAAGCACACACCTTGAAGCTATACAAAATCTTTAAGTGCAGACATTCTTAATGCTGTCCTGTCTTTTTATTCTACTGCTACAAGGCATGTCCAGGAGCTTCTTTTCTTTTAGAGTATGTTTTGTTATTTTAGACTTGATTAAGATACCAGTCGCTTTGTCACTCAAGACACGTGCAGCTGTCCAAATGGATTTAAGTGTTAAGCTAGGCATATGAGTTGGGGAACGCTCCCCTCCTCTGCAATATAATCTCTACAAATGCAGTTAACTGTGCTTACTGCTCATCCTTCTCCATTTCTCCTGGTTTGACTCTTTCTTCCCTGGAAGAAAGACCAGATTTTTGCTCATCCTTTCCTTTCTACAAGTTCCTTCCCTATAGCCAATAAATGCTCCCATATTTGCATTGCAAATACATTGCAAAGGCAATGCACATGAATTGCACTCTCTCTAGATGTTCCCATTACTCAGCTACCTCCCCACATCCTGGAGGTGGGTAATTAATATAAGTAGAACTAGCTTAGTGACAATCTCCTGCACAGATGTATTTCAGTTTGGGGATTTAGCTGCAACTCAAGGACAGGGCAAGCCCATTTTTACATATTGTTTCTCTAAATATGCATTTTGGAATAAGCAACTTTTCCTCTGAGCATCAACCTCATCATCCACACAAGGAGAATATATCTGTATCTCAAGGTTGTTATGTGAAACCGAGATAATCAACCTAGCAATGAGCAAGTGTTCTGTAATCCCTTTACTCCTCGAAGAGCCGTAAATTCTGCCCTTGAAAACAAAGTAGTTAAAAGCTTAGATGCAAGAGGCAGACAATCCTGAATTTAATTCTCACCTCCGTGGCTAACCAGCTGTGTAAACTTGTACAGTGTGTCACTTCTCCACGCCATGATTTTCTCACCTGTAAAATAGGGATAATAATCATATATACCTCATAGGATTATTGTGATGCTTAAATGAGAAAATGCATATGAATGTTTAACCAATGCCTGTTAAAATATAAAATGCTCAGCAATATAAGCTGCCATTATTATGAATGTTATTATGTAAATTTCAACAAGTTATCTTTTGAGATTTTTTATAGAATGACCAGTTAGTTTCTCAAAGATAAGAAGAGGTAATGATGACATTGTCATGCAGAAGCTGTTCACTCCCAGAAGTTTTTGAGCTTTGTCTTGGATGCTGTGATGGTTAGGTTCATGGGTCAACTTGTCCAGATGATGGTACCCAGGTGTCTGGTCAAGCAAGCACTGGCCTAACTGTTACTACAAGGACATTTGTGAGTAGTTGATAAACCAGAAGGTAGGTTTATTAAATCATCAGTCAGTTGGCTGTAGCTGTGACTGATCACAGCAACGAAGGGTGTGTCTTCCACAATGAGAAAATGCAATCAGGTGAATTTAATCTAATCAGTTCAGGACTTTTCTGTTCAATCTTTTATTGAGATTGTTCACATACTATACAACTATCCAAAGATCCAAAGTGTACAATCAGTTGCCCACGGTGCTATCATACAGCTGTGCATCCATTACCACAATTACTTTTTTTTTCAATTTTTAGAACATTTACATTACTCCTGAAAAGAAATAAAGACAAAAAAAAAATAATAATAATCTCTAATCCTTCCATACCCCTAACCAACCCCCTCCATTATTGGCTCATAGTTTTGGTATAGTACATTTGTTACTGTTGATGAAAGAATGTTAAAACACTAGTAACTGTAGTATATAGTTCACAATAGATATATATTTTTTTTTCCTATATGCCCCTCTATTATTACCTTCTAGTTATAGTGTCATACATTTGTTCTAGTTCATGAGAGGGATTTCTAATATTTGTACAGTTAAACACAGACATTGTCCACCACAAGATTCACTGTTTTATACATTCCCATCTTTTAACCTCCAACTTTCCTTCTGGTGACAAACATGACTTGGAGCTTACCCTTTCCACCTCATTCACACACCATTCAGCACTGTTAGTTATTCTCACAACCTGCAATCATCAACTCTGTCCATTTCCAAACGTTTAAGTTCACCCTAATTGAACATTCTGCTCATAATAAGCAACCGCTCCCCATTCTTTAACCTCATTCTATATACTGATAACTTATATTTCATGTTTATAAATTTAAATATTATAATTAGCTCACATCATTGAGATCCTGCAATATTTGTCCTTATGTGTCTGTCTTATTTCACTCAATATAGTGCCCTCAAGGTTTTTTCATCAACCCATTTTTTTTAAGATGGTTTTGTTCACACACCACACATTCCATCCTAAGTAAACAATCGTTAGTTACCTGTATAGTCAAGTATTTATGTATGCAATACCATCGCCACTATCTATATAAGGACATCTCCATTTCTTCCACAAAGAAGGAGGAAGAGTCAAAGAAGGTAGAGAGACAAAAGAAAAAGAAAAAAGAAAGAGAAAACAAAACAAAACAAAACAACAGCTAGGAAGCAACAAAAGGAAAGATAGCATTAAACTAAAGTAGAATATAGAGTCAGACAACATCACCAATGCCAGCAGTCCCATACCCTTCCCCTATGTCACCCCCCCATATGCATTTAGCTTTGGTATCTTGCCTTTGTTATATTAAAGGAAGCATAATACAATGTTTCTGTTAATTATAGTCTCTAGTTTGCATGGATTGTATTTCCCCCATCCCACTCTATTTTTAATACCTTGCAATGTTGACATTCATTTGTTCTACCTCATGTAAAAACATATTTGTAGCTTTCATTACAATTGCTGAGCAACCTAGGTTTCACTGAGTTACACTGTCCCAGCCTTTATCTTCTGTGTTTCGTTCCAGTGTCCCACATGCTCCTAACCTTCCTCTTTCAACCATACTCACAGTCATCTTTGTTCAGTGTACTTACATTGCTGTGCTACTATCTCCCAAAATTGTGTTCCAAACCTCTCACTCCTGTCTTTTCCTTTCAGTTTGCAGTGCTTCCTTTAGTGTTTCCTGTGGAGCAGGTATCTTGTTCACAAACTCTGTCATTGTCTGTCAGAGAATATTTTAAACTCTCCCTCATATTTGAAGGATAGTTTTGCCAGATATAGGATTCTTGGTTGGTGGTTTTTCTCTTTCAGTATTTTAAATATATCACCCCAGGTCCTTCTTGCCTCCATGGTTTCTATTGAGAAATCTACACATTGTCTTATCAAGCTTCTTTTGTATGTGATGGATCACTTTTCTCTTGCTGCTTTCAGGATTCTCGCTTTATCGTTGACATTTGATAATCTGATTATTAAGTCTCTTAGTCCTATTCAGATCTCTTCTGTCTGGGGTACGCTGAGCTTCTTTGATCCATAATTTTATGTCTTTCATGAGAGGTGGGAAATTTTTGTTGATTATTTCCTCTATTATTGCTTCTGTTCCTTTTTTCTTCTCTTCTCCTTCTGGGACACCGATGATACATACATTTCTGCATTTCATTTTGTCCTTAAGTTCCCGGAGACATTGCTTATATTTTCCCGTTCTTTCCTCTATCTGTTCTTTTGTGTGTAGACTTTCAGGTACATTGTTCTCCAGCTCCTGAGTGTTTTCTTCTGCCTCTTGAGATCTGCTGTTGTATGTTTCCATTGTGTCTTCCATCTCTTGTGTTGTGCCTTTCATTTCCATAGATTCTGCCAGCTGTTTTTCAAACTTTTGATTTCTACCTTATGTACGCCCAGTGTTTTCATTATATACTTCACCTCTTTTGTCATATCTTCCCTAAACTTTTTGAATTGATTTGGTATTAGTTTGAATTACTGTATCTAAGTTGAAGTGTAGGTTTGTTCCTCTGACTGGGACATAACTTCATTTTTCTTAGTGTAGGTTGTAGTTTTCTGTTGTCTAGGCATCTGATTTCCTTGGTTACCCCAATCAGGTTTCCCCAGACCAGAACAGGCTCAGGTCTCAGAAGGAGGCAATAGTATCACATCTCCCTGAGGGTGTGTCTTAGAAGACTGGTACACCCTCTGAGGCCTCAAGTCACTGTGCTTTTTTGCCCAGCAGACAGTGCCTGTCAGCCTGTAGCTCCAGACTCATGTAAGGAGGTGTGGCCCATGGTTGTTTTCCCCCAGACTCTGGGGTCTGGTTCTGAATGAAAGGTGGGAAGTAGAGATTGGCACCACCTTCTTCCTGTTAGGGAAAATATACACCCTAGGAAGAGGTCACTTACATTTGAATAGTATTTCTGCCTGTGCTATCTCCACCCTTTTCTAGGTCAAAGCACTGAGAACTGAAAATGGCTGAGGCTTTCTCCACTAAGCCAAAAAAGGGACAGAAAGCCCCCTTCAGAGCCAGTCCAGGGCCACCCTTCAGCTCTCCAAGGTCAGTCATCACCAAAAGCCTCTGTCTGCTTCTTGGGGATCTGTATCTTGTACTGAGCAGTCCATGCTTGTTAATTAAAACCCCAGTTGGAGCTCAGCTGAGCTATATTTGTTTGCTAGGAGAGTGCTGCTCTCTAGTACCACGAGGCTTTGCAGTTTGGTCTGTGTGGGGAGGGGGCTTCTAGCTTGGATCTGCAGTTTTTACTTATAGATTTTGTGCTGCGATCTCAGGCATTCCTCCCAATTCAGGTTGGGGTATGATGAATGGACAGTCACATTTGTCCCCCCACAGTTATTCCAGATTACTTACTAGTTGTTCCTGGTTGTTTATTAGTTATTCCAGGGGGACAAACTACCTTCCACTCCTCTCTATACTGCCATCTTTTTCCATCTCAGTTGAAGACTTTTAAGCAAGACAGATAGAGGACCTTCATTTCCTCTTTGACTGACCAGTGGAGTGCTTCCTGAGGAGTTAATCGAAGTTGCCAGTTCATTGCCTGAGGAGTTCAACAGAGTTACCAGTTTGCTGCCTGAGGAGTTCATCAAACATCTTCATTGGAGTTGACGGTTTGCTGCCTGCCCTACAGAATTTGGACTCATGCATACCCACAGTTGCATGAGACACTTTTATAAATCTTAGATTTATAGATATCTCTTGTTGATTCTGTTTCCCTAGAGAACCCTAACTACCACAGGTGCTATTAAGCTTCTGGAGTGCAAAAATTTCTCTTACCATGTGACATTATACAATATAGTTGCGTGTCTTATTTTCTCATAAAACAAATACCATACAAAGGTTTGGCTTAGATAATGGGAATTTATTGGCTCAAAGTTTTGAAGCTAAGTGAATTCCAAAATTGAGACTTCAGAAAGGTGATATACATATATAAAGAAATCCTACAACTCAATGACAATAGTATAAACAGCCCAATTATTAAATGGGCAAAAGATATGAAAAGTCATTTCAAATGGCTAAAAAACACATGAAAAAAAAGTTCACCTTCAGTAGCTATTAGGGAGATGCAAATTAAGACCACAATGAGAGAGATATCATCTCACACCAATTAGAATGGTTGCCATTAAACAAACAGGAAACTACAAATGCTGGAGAGGATGTGGAGAAATTGGAACTTTTATTCATTGCTGGTGGGACTGTATAATGGTGCAGCCACTCTGGAAGTCAGCCTGGCAGTTCCTTAGAAAACTAGATATTGAATTAACCTTCGATCCAGCAATTTCACTTCTTGGTATATACCCAGAAGATCTGAAAGCAGTGATATGAACAGATATTTGCACACTGATGTTCATAGAGGCATTATTCCCAATTGCCAAGAAACGGAAACAATCCAAATGTCCTTCAACAGATGAGTGGATAAACAAAATGTGGTATAGACACATGATAGAATACTATGCGGCAGCAAGAAGCAACGAGGTTGTGAAATATATAACATAGATGAATCTTGAAGACATAATGCTGAGTGAAATAAACCAGACACAAAAAGAGAGATATTGTATGTTACCACTAATGTGAACTCTGTGAAAAATTTAAAATAAGTATTTTATATTGCAGAATATAGGGGACCTAGAGATAGACAGCAGCTAGTGAAGTGGGAACAACAATCTAATAAGAACAAATAAACTCTTGAGGATAATCCCAATGTTATGGAAATGCTCAGGAATGATTATGGTTTGCAAATTTTCTTGGGTATGGTAGGAACATGTTGGAAGCAATGCAGTTATTTTAGGTTATTTGTTTTTCTTATTCCTTTGTTTTGTTTGGGTCTGTTAATTTTCTTGGGATATGGTAGGGACATGTTGGAAGCAATGCAGTCATTTTAGGTAATGTGTTTTTTCCTGTTCTTTTGTTTGAATTTTTTTAATTTTTTGATAAAGTAAAAAAAGAAGCCATTGCATTTTTAAAATATTAGCTTCAATGTAGTTATTTTAGGTTATCCAGGTTTTCTTATGCCTTTGATTACGGTTTGTTAATTTTCTTGGTGTATGGTGGGAATATGTTGAAAGCAATGTAGTTATTTTAGATTATTTGTTTTTCTTATTCTATTGTTCAGTTATGGTTTGTTAATTTTCTTGGGGTATGGTAGGAACATGTTAGAAGCAAAGTAGTTATTTTAGGTTTTCTTAATCCTTTGCTTTGTTTTGTTTGAAATGTTGTGGGTTTTTTGTTGTTTGTTTTTAATTTTTGATAAAGCTTGAAAAAAAGATGGGGCTTCTGGGCATGCCACAAGGGCCTCCATAATCTTGAAAAAAAAAAAAGAAAAAAAGAAAAAAGAAAAGAAAGGTGATACATTTTCCCTGAAGACTGTGACATTCTGAGGGTAGCTGCCAGCCGTCTTTGGGTCACTGGCTTTTCTGTCACATAGCAATGCACACAGAGATTTGTTCTTTTTTCTCTTCTGGATTCCGCTGACTTCCAGCATTTTTCTCTATGTCTGAATTTCATTCTGCTTATAAAAGACTCCAATAATCCAAATTAAAGCCCAATCTGATTCAGTTGGCCACAACTTTACTAAAAATTTCATCTTTAACAGGTCCTATTTGCAATGGGTTCACAACTACAGGAATAGGTTACGATTACAAACATTTTTTTTCTGGGGTACATAATTCAGTCTGTGACCTAAGGAAAACAAACCCATGGAGCAGTAGCAATGCAGTGTGATCAGTACTATATAAAGAAGGAGCACAGAGAAGGAAACCATGAGAAGCAAAATATGAGTAAGTGCAAAGATATGTGTGTTATTTATGGATAAACTATTTGTTTCCTACATTTGCCAGTAATAGCCAAATACCGTCATGAAAGATCATAATTTACATGTCTTTCTGTTTATGTTTGTATTTATTTATTGGCTGGTCGTGACTTCAGTCATCTTCTATGTCAGGCTTCTCTTCTAGGAAATAAAGATTACTCGGTTTGCAATAGGCTTGAAAAGCATTTTGGAAGAACTGAATTGAACAACAACTTGTTTTGCATCTAAGGTCTGAATACACTCAAAAATGGAAAAGATCATTTGTAGAAGAATTCCATGAATTGGGAGTTTAAACTCACCACATAACCTCTACTAGCATTTTGAATTTAGAAATATGGTTGTAAGGAAAAGGTCATTCAAAAATAAAATCTAGCAATATTAACTAGCATTCTGAGCACTTGCCACATGTCCTGCCTGACATTCTTGTTATTAGTATACATTCTTATATATATTCTTAGCACATTATTAATGCAATTATAAAACCTTAATATTTATTAGGAATCCATACCAATTTCTACATAAATAAAAATTATTAAGGAAAATCAGCAACAATTAGCTTTATAAAGGATGTACTTTTTATCTTTATGATAAAAATTTGTAGCAGAAATACATGCAAACATGGAGTGTTGGCTACATCCCTTCACTGATGAAAATAGCTAGCATTTCAGTGCATTTCAATTGTAGCAAGGCTGGCAGACATAGGACTTCTTTCCAGAGAACTGGAACAATTCACTATGGCTGAAAACAACTTCTTGAGCTTAAGAAAGCATGCCATTGGTTACCATATTACCATATGTAAACAAACAATCCCAATGCAAAGCATCCTCAACAAGTCCTCTCAGATAACACAGGCCCCTCACTTATCCATGTGTATTGTCTTCACTTCATGCACTGAGCACATGTACCTTTAATCAGACTAGCACACTCAGTCTCTCAGCACAAACCACTAGAAGCAAACCAATCTCTTCCCCCAAAAATCATCCTACCTGTGTGAAGCCACAATATCAGTACCAAACCTTTGGATAGTAATTCATCGGACGCACCAAGTCCTTAAATCTTTAGAATTGTTAGAAAGTTCTCTACTGTCTACCTAGATGTAATGGAAAGGTAGCATATGTTTTCCCTTTTAGATCACCAACAAAACAACCTAATTTTTAGAAGGAGCTGCCTCAGAACGTTCATCCAGAACAAGTTTTCCTTTAATTGACTCAGAATTAGCTTACATTTTAAAAATCATAGTTTCCAAAAAATTATAAACAATATCGCCGCCAACCACACTCTGTCTTCTGTAAATGGCCCTAATTCACAGTAAAAAATAAATGTAATTTGGTAAACTATTTTTGAAGCAGTATGCTTAAAAATGTATAACCTTTAATTCTCTATGGTACAATTTGGACCTGATCAAGTACATTTTATCCAGTATATCTCTTAACTTTGAACCCATGTGTATTTTCTGGAAAACTCAATTCTTATGTTTCAGAATAATTTGCACTTCACTGTTTCACATATTTTGTGAGTACAGTTTTATGTCCAATAATTTTTCCTTCTATAGAAGAGAACTTTTTTCTTGGACCAGAAAGTGTTCC
This sequence comes from Choloepus didactylus, assembly GCF_015220235.1. NCBI lineage: Eukaryota > Metazoa > Chordata > Mammalia > Pilosa > Megalonychidae > Choloepus > Choloepus didactylus. Next base: position 12,521,818 of record NC_051309.1, read on the forward strand.
ACTTAAGCACTGATGAAATGGAACCAAATCCATTAAGTTCTCCAGGGGCTATTGCTGAAGTGCATTGTAAACTTGGCAAACTACATCATCATCTCTGTTAACCAAAACATCAAGCATGGAAGAGTGTATTCAAGGATGATTTAAACATGAAAAATGAATATTATTTTTAATACAATAGAGATTTCAGAAAATTAAATTCCCTCAGAAAATACCCATTTGATTTTATTTGCTATAAACAAAAAGGAAGAACATATATTCTATAGCCTTAAGTGACAGAATATACCCTTAGTTGCTTCAAAATATAAAAATTGCTTTTTTTTCTTCAAATAAAGACTCAACAAAATAGCAATTTTTAACTTTCATCTGTGTTTTTAGACCATCAAGTTGAGCACCCAGGAGGGGTAGCTATAGATATTCCAACTACACAAAATGTTGAGGCTACTGAGTTGAACCTGGGAGATAAGCCAAGAGTACCAGAAGCCAGCAATTTAGGCTTGCAGTTTTAGAAGGAACTCTTCTGTAGCAGAATACTACCTTCCCAATAACTGTTCCACACTAGCTGATTAGTCTTAGCCCCCTTTTGGAGCTGATGAGAAGTGATGCTTGCTGAGGGACTTCTGAGAGAAGCTTTTTGGCTTTTTATGAACATAAGCCAGGCTTACTCTCTCCCCCCAAGACATGAATGAGGAAACCCAGCACTCTGAGCTACTGGCAGACACTAAAATCATGAGGGAACCTGCCTTAGGATGAAATAAATGCTGACCTTGACACCACTGCCAGCTACCAAATCAACCAGCCTTGAGCCCACCCCACCTCTGATTTCTTTTCATTTGAACTTAGAATTTTCTATAATGTTCAAGTCAATTTTACTTGAGTTTTCTGTTACTTGCTGCCAAAAGCATTCCAACAGATACACTGTCTCTTTCTCTAACCACACTTCTACATCAAACCATAAAATAGGAAATGCCACCAAGATTTCATTCATCTCCATAAAAGATGGAAGATAATTCTGTGCTGTTCTCTTTCCCCTTTTGCTTCTTTGCATAAGAGGAGCAGTGGTTACTCTAGCTGGGTAGTCAGGGCAGGTGAACATCAGGCCTGTAAGGCTTTAGCTCTCTTCTGCACTTGATGGTGAGAAAGGAAGGCCCTCACTCCCTGTGTGGCTGTATGGTACTAGTTACCAACTTTCAAAACCCAAGAAAGGTATTTGTGTATGGGTACTGGGGGGTCATAACCTTTTATCTAAATAATAATAGTGTGCCCTCATTTGGTACCTTTTATATAACAGGCACTATTCCAAGTACTTTACATCTGTTATCTCTCACATTCACATATACACACACATACAGACACACAAAAATAAACCCATAAGAAAACCCTACCAATGAGCAAATATTCAAAGTCTAATAGCTTGCTGATACATATCGAAGCTTATATGGGAGCCAAGGTCTATCTAATTCTAAGACCCATACCTTTCTAACTCTAACACCAAAGGTGACTCACTCCTTATAGGTTTTCTAGATGTTTTGTTATTTGCTGTAGCAAAACAATAATACTTTCTGTAGTGATACCCATCAGATGCTTCTTTACAATGACATCCAAAATCCACACATTGGTATGATATGCTCTCTTTGAGACAAGGGCTATGCAGCTCCTTTATGTAGGTGTTTTATTTGAATAAAATGTAATTATCCTCAAAATAAGGGCTGAGTCTTGTTATCCATGATAAACTTAGGGTACTTTGAGAAAAGCATGCTGCTGAATGTCTTATATAAACAGTGGAGACTCCTTAAATAATTGTCCGTTCAGAATGGTATCAAATTAACTCTCTGAGCTATCTAATGATTCCTATGACTAGAATAATAATAACAACAGCTAACCTTTGTTTGTCCAAGTACTGTGCAAAATGAAGCACAGTTTATAACTCTTCACAGTTTTATAACTCATTCCTAAAAGGAAGATATTGTTCCATTTTCGGGCTCATAAATGGTTATAAAAGAATGCCAAATATCTTACATTTTGTCAAGCAATGAGGCAGGAATCAAACTCAGCTATGTAGGCTTCCCAATTTTCTATTCCTTCCATTAAATACCTTGACTGTCCAAAACTTGCCAGGTTGGTACTCACAGTGAAAAAAGAGAGTAATCTAGGATTCTCAAGGGAGTCACTGGGTAGTCTGAGAAGAAAAGACTAGATATCTTGGAACAGAGAAGTGCAATGAAGGGAATTGAGAATTTCTGATAACAGTAAGTCACTTTTTCCTTTGTCCCATACAACTTGAGAATTGGGAAAGTAAAATGAAATGAATGGCGGAGAGGAGAGAAAGAAATTATTGTCCTTTTGAAAGAGATTTGGAAGCTTCATCTGCTCTCTTTCCTCTTAAGACCAGGGCCTTTAGATGTGTCTGATTTGAGGGAACTGAGTCAGCAAATCCCACGCAAGAACTAAAGTACACTGGGCAAGAATCCAGGAAGCTTGTCACAAGGAGTATAATAAAGGCTGTGGGCACAGGCCTAAGGAAAGGCCTTCCACTGTTCAGTAACCAAGAGTAGTCCTTGCAGGTGATGGCGCCACTGGAATGCTGGAATATGTCTTGGGGGTTCTCAAATTCTTCAAGCTCATAAATATAAGTATGTTGCAAATGTTTTCCCCTTCCTGTTGGTGAAACATAACTATTTCCAGAATAATATATATTTTCAAGTGTGGTGGTAGCATGAAGACAATATTACTAAACCCGCAACCTAAGATTCAGGAAATGACCATTGTGGGTATAAAAATGATCCAGAGTTTGTAGTCAGATGGCTGATGACTGAAGGTCTAATCTATATGATTTATAGTCTTCACATGTATCTAAGATACATAATAATAAAAGTATTGCTTAAGAAATATATTATAAAATTTAATAAAATTCACACTTAACAAAATGAGACAAGAAACCCTCACAAGCTGGGAAGGAACTGCAGCTATTCTAATCCATGTGAAAATAAATATCAGCCTATGAGCCACTTAATCATAACTGGTAATAGATGGTTTTGAAGGATAGTATCTAAGAAGGGAAAACAACCAACAGACTTTTGCATTTTCAGAGCACTTCACAATTCACAGAAGATTTTCATATATGTTATCTCATTTGATTACCATAAGAAACATCCCTGAATCTCATAAGCAGAATTTAGCTGACATTTGCAGAGAAGTATTTAATTATTGACCTGAAACCGGAAGCAGCTCTACTCTGACAGTAATTGGAGTGTTTATTAATGTTCTGATTACTATGTTTGTTTTTCTGCTGTTGTTTCCCCTGTACATGTTCTCAAAGCTGTCCTTTTAGGGTTTCCATAAAACAAGGAAGGCCTATAAAACTTCTCTTCCTTAGAATCAGTTCCCTTGTAGTTTCATGAACAAATTCCAATCCCATAAGACATGTGTTCCTGCTCTATTTTTTCCTGCCTAAGCTTCTTGGAACATGAAGTATGTATTCAGGATGATATTAAAGTTTGTCCAAACCTCTAAGCCAGCGGAGTCTGGCAGAGATTGCATTCCAAACCACTATCATCAAGCCTTTAAATACTTAAAAAAAACTGCCCTTTAGTGTGAAATATGGTACCCCAATTCATTTTGAAATAATTTGTCTTTAATTAAACACATGTCAATGTGACACATTCCCACCAAGCAACTATTCTGTTTAAGGCACTGGACTAAGCCCTATTGGAGATGTAAATATATAAGTAAGATTGGTGAGGCCTAAGGCTTATTTTGGCAATTTCTTTCTACAACAATAGTGGAGATCACAGATCCAAAACTTCTATATCTCTCGTTCTCTCTCTCTCTCTCTCTCTCTCTCTCTCTCTCTCTCTCTCTCTCTCTCTCTCTCTCTCTCTCTCTCGTTCTCTCTCTCTCCCTCCTTCCCTCCCTCCCTCTCTCCCTCTCTCTCTCTCTCCTTTATTGAGGTATAATTCACCTACCATAAAATTCACCCATATAAAGTGTAAGAGTTCTGCAATCATCACCACAATCTAATTTTATAACATTTTTAAACCCTCAAATGAAACCCCATACCAATCAGCAGCCATTCCCCATTCCCTCCTCACTCCCTCCTGATGAGCCCTAGGCAACTACAAGTCTATTTTCTATCTCCCTGGAGCTCCCTATTCTGGACATTTCAAAGAAAGTGAATAGAGCAACATGTGTTCATTTGTAACTGGCTTGTTTCACTTAGCATAATGTTTTTAAGTTTTAACCATGCTGTAGTTTTTGTTAGTACTTCATTCCTGTTTATTTGTCACATAATATTCCATTGTATGTACATATGCCACATTTTGTTTATCCATTCATCAGACAATGGACATTTTGGTTGGTTCCACATTTTGGTTGTTACAAATCATGCTGTAATGAACATTCATGAACAAATTTTGGTGTGGGTGTATGTTTGTATTTCTCTTGGGTTTTACACCTAAGAGTGAAATTGCTGGATCATATAGCAATATTTTGATGAAATTTCAAACTGTTTCCAAAAGTGGCTACATGATTTTACAATCCCATCAGCAATGTATGATCTGTATTTTTAATCTGTTATAAGCCAAAAATATATGTTTATGTTTTCCTTATTTCATAATAAAAATAAAGTTATTAACTGGCTGTATCAGTGGGGACTCTACTAGAGAAACCAAAAAAGAAGAATACAGAAAACATTATATATATATGACATACGTGCATACACTTATAGACATACACATGTAACACATACACACACACACACACACACACACACACACAGAGGTATTTTCCAAGGAATTGATTTAAACAATTATAGGCAGTGGCAAGTCCTGAGTCTAAAGGGCAGGAAAGCAGGCAGGCAGAGCTGAAGCTGCAAACCTTAAATGAAATTCCTTCTTTCCAAGAAAAGCTTCAACTTTATTCTTAAGGCCTTTCAAAGTCATTGGATGAGGCCCACCGACATTATTGAAGATAATTGATTGTAGATGCTATTCACGTCTACAAAATACCTCCATCCCAGCACCTAGATCAATGTTTAATGAATAACCAGGAGCTGTAGTCTAGCCAAGGTGACACATAAAACTCACCATCACACTGACCTTCAATTATTCCCTCTCATTGGTTTTAAGCCATCTCATTGGTTTTAAAATAAAATGTTCTAATGTTTATTTTTTTCCAATTTGCCTGTATTGTGTCTTTAATTGCCCCTCTGATCCAATTTTTTTTCTCTGAAACAATTTTTCTTAAGTGTTTATCATTTGGGGTTTAATCATATTGGTCAATAGTTAGTGTAGCTTATTAAATGTCTTCCCTTTGAATATACTGAGATTTTGTTATGGTCGATTTTTAGAAATAATCCAATCTGCATATTTGGAAAGTGGATATAATTCTTCTTAATGTACTACAGAGTTTCTTAGAAAGCTATTAGTTCAATATTATTAATTGCAATGTTTATTCCCCCATTATTCATATTTACTGTCTATCTCATGGGTTTATTGGGAGGATTGAGTGCAATAACTCATATAAAGCTTGGAGGAAAAAAAAGGATTGGCACATGGTAAAAGTTCAATATTATTAGCTACTTTTATCCAAGCATACCAAGTTAAAAATTTCTTTTTATTTTTCAATCTAGGTTAGTTTCTTTTCATGACTCTAAAACCATTTGTTCATCTACCCAGATTTTGTACTTTTTAGCTTACAGATATTTATTGAGCTAAAAACTTTGTAATTTCTTCTTTCATCATAAATTAATGATACTATTAATAATTTTGATTTGATTCTACTTTTCTGCCTCTAATAATACAACTTTGTCCTCCTTTTGTTTAAATTTGAGTGAAAAAATGCTCATTCATTTTTAGATTTTTCTGAATCATTTTGATCATATGTATTTTCCTAAACAAATATTGTTGGACTTATTTTTTTTATCCATTCCAGAAATTTATGCTTGTTGGCAGGAAATTTATAGTAGTATAATGTTTATTATTATGTTTTTTGTGGTGTACAATGTCATTCCATGTTTGAACAATTTATGCTTCTATGATAATCCTCCATACCATGCATTTTATGAATGGAACTTAAAGTTTCCACATGACTTGGAATTCTATTTTTACCCTATTATGAATGTTGAAGAAAGTTTAGAATGGCAAATAAACAAAAGAAGGCTATTTTATTTCTTTTAAATTTATTATCTCCTAAAAATTTACTGGCTGTGGCAGCAGTTATTGGGGCCATGCATCAAATATATTTATTACAAACTGCTAGCCAGTGGGAATGTAGGATAAATAACCAGAATTTCCCATGAAAATGCTGACAGCACTCTTATAAGAGTCATTTTCATGGAAATGTCGTATCATGGCTATATGATAATAATTTGCCATCAGTGTGAACATTTTATGATGTTTCCATAGATTTGGGGTGACCAGCAACTCACTGACACACTGACACTTCAGTTCTTATTTCTCAGCAAGGTTTATGTCTGAGTTTGGATTTTCAGAATTAAGTTTTTTCCATTAACAAAAAAGGACAATGGCTTAAATTAATTAGAGTAGTCAGCAAGATCTGAATAGCATGGTGTTTTCTTTTTCATAAAAAAATGATTGTCTCTTTCAGAACTTAAGAGAAAAAGTGCTTTTCCAAACACAGCATGTAAAAACAATTAGGAGTCATTAGCAAATACGTGTAACCTTCGTAGAAAGTATTTCTGAAGTGAAGAAAATAGGCCCAGTTATCCCTTATCTTTTCCTTCCACAATCACGGAGACTGCAGCTCCAGCCTACTGTGCAGAGACATGTGAGCAGAAGTGTTACAATGCAAATTTAAGTGACTTTTAGAAATAAAACTACTTGCACATATCCTCTTCTTCGTCTCTTGCTGTCTAGTGCTGCCTGGATTGTGGAGACACATCACAACCTGAAAATAAGGGCCACTCTTTAGTGGTGGAATGGGCCCCTAGGAGGAATCCGTGCAGCATCGTCCTCATCTGGAATGATTTACCTCCAGCCTTCAAGAGGAGGGTGGGGTGGGGAGCCACAGGAGCTGAAGCTGGAGCTGGAACTGGAGCTCAGTGGTCTGGGAAACCTTGGGAAAGTATTTAATTTATCTAGGTATTGTTTTTTTTTTCATTTACATTATAATGATATCTCAGAGGATTTTTGTGACAATTAAAAAGAGTCCACAAATGGGAAGCACTCAGAACAGTGCCTAACATATACCAAATGCTAAAAATTATCAGCTATTCTTATTCTTGCCCATTACAGAAAATAAACATCTATCTTGTTTAAAACATTACCATTTAGTTGTCTCCGTTAGTCACAGTCTGTTCTGGTTTGCTAATGCTGCCATTTTGCAAAATATCAGAAACAGATTGGCTTTTATAAAGGGGGTTTATCCGGTTACAAAGTTAGAGTCTTAAGGCCATAAAGTGTCCAAGATAAGGCATCAGCAATAGGGTACCTTCACTGGAGAAAGGCCATTGGCATCTGGAAAAACTCTGTTAGCTGAGAAGGCACATGGCTGGCGTATGCTGATCCCAGGTTGTGTTCCAGCTGCATTCTCAGCTTCTGTGCATTCCTCAAAGTGTCCCTCTTGGCTGTAGCACCTCCTTCTGTCTGTGAACACTTTTATAGGATTCCAGTGATTAAACTGGGACCCACCCTGAATGGGTGGGGTAACACCTCCATGGAAATTATCCAATCAAAGCCCTCACCCAAAGTTGATTGAGTCTCATCTCCATGGAAACATCCAATCAAAGTGTTCCAACCTAATCAACACTAATACATCTGCCCCCACAAGACCCCATCAAAGAACATGGCACTTTGGGGGACATAATACATCCAAACTGGCACACAGTCAAATGTCCTTTTAACTAAAATATCATGCAAATGTCAATTACAGATATAATAAAATGGAGATTTTCATCAAATTTGTTTCTAAACTCAGGAAATGAGTCTCCAGGTTCTCCAAGGATACTACCAGTAATTTATTGGGAGAGACAGGAAAAAAGGAATTAGCATGCTTAGTATTTACAAACTTGTGTTGCTACACAGATAAATCATAGCTTTGTCATGCTACTTTTTACTTTTCCATTCATTCCCAGAGCCAATGCTGTTTCCAGTCTGTCTCTAATTTACTCTTCCTTTGTAAAAACACAAATATGCATGTATACACACAGATACACACAAATGATCATGTTGTGGATATCGTTAAGGTATTGCTTTGCTTTTGAAATTCACAGTTAAAAATAAAATGAAAGCATAAAATCATAGATTAAGATGAAGCATGATCAACGAGCTATGTCTCTTTCAGTGATAATACTTTGGTTCTATTGTCTCAGGATACAGAGACTGTATTAAAAACTAAATTATTTCACTGACGCTTCAGCAACATACTATGTTGTAAATTTATGGCAAATGTGTGGTTTTGTAGCAAAAAGAACACTGAGAACTTTACACATTTTTCTGCTCATCCCTGTTCCCCAGACCAAACACTTGCAGGGATTTTGTCTTATTTCTCTCTCTACCTCCCAAGAGTGGCGTTGTGCCTGACACACAGCTGGTGTTCAATGGCTAATTTTAGAAAGAAATAAAGTAAGAATGAATAAATGAACGAATGTTCCATAGGCTCCCAGAGCTGGGAGTGATTCCATCACAGTGAAAGGAAAACTGAGGCTCTGAGACATATAGGGGCTTCCCTAACATCCTGTAGTTACTGGTGGAGTCAAGTCTAGATTTAGGGTCCCCTAACTTCCAGCTCATAGAACCTACTCAACCCCACCAAATGTGTGAAATTTTAGGAGAGAGAGCTTTCTATTTTTTTCTCACACATTTTGTAAGTGGTGCTGAATGATGAAAAAAAAATGGATATAATTCAAACTGCCAGGGATGAAAGTAAATTAGTAAACCTCCTGAAGGTCTGGGAACTAATAACCATGCACAGCAGCAGGCATATGTTATTCCTGGCACACTTGGACTCTGGATGTAAGCAAGCACACAAATTGGTATTTCATTATATAGCATTTATATTATGGCATTTGTATAGATCAGTGGCATGTGGACAGAAAGACTAAAACGAAATTTCTTGTTATGATATATTTTGAAAAGTTCTATATTTCTATAGCATGTTTTGTTTTTAGTTCCCTTCCTCAGCATGCATTTCTGACAATTTCAAGAGAGAAAAATCTCTGACTAATAGACAAGAACCTGTTGACATAAATTCTGGTGTATGTAGAATATCTGACGGGGGCTGCCTAAGTTTGAATCCTGGGGCCATTCCTTCCTTTACCTTGGCAAGTGAAATAATATTTTGGGTTCCATTTTTCTCATCTGAAAATATACTGTTCAAAATTTCAAAAGCAACTATAGTGCATAGTAATAATACTTTCCAGTATTGTAAAATGCAATCAGGTATTTTGAGTGTTAAACGAGATAATATATGTAAAGCAGTATCTGACACATTTTAAACACTCTATCAGTTAGCTATTTGTGGGTAACAAACCAGCTCAAATCTCATGGCTTAAAACATGAGGCATTTCTTACACAGGCCTGTGGGATGGCAGGATGTTGGCTGATCTAGGCTCAGCTGGGTGACTGCTGACCTTGGCTGGGCTCCTACATGCACGTGGAGGATGGATGGGGGACTCTAAACTAGGTGGGGTTTGGCTGGAGCAACTTAACTGAGGCAGTTCTGCTTTCATGTTTGTCACCTTCACCCAGGACTAGCCAGCTAAACTTCCAAGACAAGCCACACAACCCATGCATGTTTTTCTCAGAGAAATGATGGAAATATAAGTGCAATTAAGTCTAACATGTATACACTCTCCACTTTGCTTCCTTCATTATAGCTAACATACCCTTGGCCAAAGGAAATCTCATGGCAAGTCTGAGGGGCAAAAATGTACCCCTCTTGCCCACTTCTCTTGGTGAGAGAGCACTGCAAAATTACATAGCAAAGGGCGTGGATACAGAGAAAAGTGGCAAGTTGGGTCCAGTAACACAAACTGCTACAAATACTCAGTTGTACAACACTGAGTTACATTAGTTCTATCATTTACTTCCTAAATCTTTGCACATAAAATGCTGTATTTCTTCCCAAGTTATTACCACAGAGCACTTCTTCAGACTGTTTCTAATATAAGTAGGCTGGGGCTTGGTGAGCAGTAAGTCCCGCGTACATATGGAGAGTGTGTAGAACATCTAGGTCCTTCCTCACCCCTCAGAAATGGATATCTCAAAAGCACACCTGCCATAATGTCACTTTCAGGTGCTTTTCTTCCAACGCTTTCTCCTATTACATGTTATACTTGGCATTGTTTTCGTTACTACAGCATTGAACCCACTCAGCTTCCTTAGTCCTTTTTTCCCCTCACCATTCTTTGGATTGGGTAGTTTCTATTTGTCTTTCTTTAAGTTCACTAAGTCTTTCTTCTGTTAAGCCCATCTAGTGAATTTTTCGTTCTGTTTTTATTCTTGAAAACTCTAGAATTTCCATGTATTTCTTTATATATGTTCTTTTTCTCTGTTGAGATTCACTCATTCATTCATTAAGGCCATTCTTTCCTTTAATTCTCTGAGTGTTTATGTTTCCTTTATGTTTTTGAATGTATCCACAATAGATATTTCTTTCAGGTCTTTGTCTATCAAATCTGACTTTTGAATATACTTAATGTTGGTTTCTATTGACTATATTTTTTTCTGACTTTTGTTAGCACTTCATGGTTTCTATGAATGTCTAGTATTTTTTTTATTTATAACTGGACAGTTCAGATACCATTTTATTGCTACTTTGCATTCTTTGTATTATTCTGAGAATTATGATTATTATTTTGTTGTAGTGACCACTTAACTTGTTTGGACTTAAACTGCAAACCTTGTCCCTTGCTTTATCGATATATAACAGCTGCTGCTGTTTTAGGCTGTTCTTTTGGGGGTCTCCCCTGAACCTTTTAAATTTGGTGATTAGCAACAATTTGGGTTGCAGTTATATTCAGATTTGGTGGTGCCCTTGATTCTAGAAATTTCTTCACTAATTTCTAGCTTCTCTGCTAGCCTCAGGCTCCTTCCTTTGACCCTTCAATCCTGTTAGACTTCAGCTTTTAGCTAAGTAAGCCAAAAGTTTGGAGAATGCATTCACTTAAAAAGCAGCACATTGAATCTCACCCCATGCAGCTATGCCTTTGCAAAGTAAGTTCCTTTCTGGTTTCTGCCTGCATTTTCATTGAGTCCCTTGAGTGTCTCACTATCGTGCATGATCAACCAGGGACTTGCCCAAAGTATGCCGTCAGATTGTAGATCTCATTCTTTCTGTGATTCTGTACATTGCAGGGTTTCCTCCTTAAATAGCCATTCACTCTTCAAGAACTAAACCCTGTTTTTTGACACCTTAGCTAGTAAAGCTGTGATTTCCTGCTGCCATAGCCATGGAAGTTGGGGAGTGTCCTACAGCAACAAAGCCACACATTTGCAATTATTACCTTTTCTAGTTGGAACTGTTTATGAATAAACTGTCTCCTCTGGTTTCTGTCCGCTTTTGAATACTTTGCAGTGCCTTTAAATAGTTGTGGTTTTTTGTTTTTGGTTTTGATATTTTGTTTAGACTTTATCCAGGTGATCTGCAGGATTCCAGTGAGCCTTTCCCTCCACTGCCATATCATCAGTTCTCTGCTTTGTAGGCACTAAACAATTCCGGTAATATTGGCTGGCTCCTCAGAGTGTTTTAAAGAAGAGAAAAGTAGGAGTTGAAGAGAAAAACTTGGAACCATGTGCCAAAGATATCAGTCAATCAGGGGAAATGCTCAGGAAGTTGATAAATGAAAACCCTAATGCAGCTGAATGGCTAAAACCACTAAGAATCCGCATTTTAAAAAGAGAACCAAGGAATAATGTCTGGACACAGCTTTGAGAATCTTCAAGGACATGAAAACAATCTCCAAACCCTGAGGGAGAATCAACAGCCTTAGGGAACAGCAGCTGAAATGGTGTCATCATGATTTCAATGCAATGCAGGAGGTGAGTGATGCATTCTAGGAAGAGATCAAGAATAGAGTGGGCTTGCCGACTGTAAGAGCTGTTGGAGTCATATAAGTACAGTGCTTAGCAATACGCCCTGGTGTCTGACTATCCTGGTATCTAGGCCCTTTTCAACTGCTAGCCAATATCAATTCCAGTTCAAACTCAATACTCACTGGTTGTCTTTATAGTTACAGAGCAATTTTTAAGAAGGCAAAAGGAAAGGTTTGGATGGAGAGGGGAAAGGGGGGGGTATGGAGGAAGGAGAGGAAGTACTGATTATTACATGGATTATTACCTGGAATTGGGAAGAGTAGCAGTTATGAGGTTTGAGGCAAAGCAAAACTAAAGAGGTATGAGGTAAACTGGATTTAATCCTGACGAATATTTATGAGTAAATTATATAAAATCATGGAGGCTTTTCATGCCTTATAAAGCAGTGGAAATTAAGTGAATGGCCATAGACTTTAACCCCTACTCCCATTTTCCAACCTCCCAGAAAAGCTAAGCTAGTCAAACATGCCCCATCCATACAGGATGCAAGAAGAAACAAAGTGATCAAAGTTCACTCTTGGCATCTCTCCTCTAATTCTTCCAGCTTGACCATGACTTGGAATGATTTTTTCTTAAGGGGCTATCAGCTTAAGAAGACTGAAGGAGACCAGAGCATTGCATGGAAAGAGCAACAAGGATATAGCAGGGGTTCCTAATGCTGCTATGCCCTCTGTCCCAGATCTTTAAATGAAGAGGAAAGACATTTAGAGATTCAGAATCCAAGAAATGGCCAACCAAGAGTTAGAAACCAAGTTTTATTTGTGACTGATCAGTTTGCTGTATAAAATAAGAGTATTAGACTATAGAATATTAAGACTTCCTTGTAGGTTTAGTATTCTAGAATGTGAAGAGTGCGTGAATGTACAGAACAAAGGGAATGGTAGTCTTTACATAGAGCGAGTTATTCGTAGGCTTAAAACTAGTATTCATTTGTTGAATATGCTATGTGGTTTGCTGGTTGAAAGCATGATCTCAGGAGCCAAACAGCCTGGGTTGGAATCCCAACTTTGCCATTTCATAACTATTTTAACTTAAATTAATTTAGGTTTTTAAAACTCTTTATGTTGCAGTTTCTATTATTTTCATATTCTCAGTTTCATATTTTATGGATAATAGAGATACTACACATACACATGCACACACACACACACACATATATATATTACATATTTGAGGAATTATCTAAGTTAACATATATAACTGCATAGAACCTAAATAGTATATACTACATGATCTAAAGTAATTATGATGGTTAATTTTATGTGTCAGCTAGGCTTTGGTGCCCAGTTATTTAATTGAACACTAATCCAGTTACTGATGTGGAGATATTTTTGTGCACATGGTTAGCATCTACAATCAGTTGACTTTAAGTAAAGGAGATTATCGTCTATAACGTGCATGAGGCTCATCCAGTCAGTTGAAGATGTTAAGAGTGAAAACTAAGGCTTTCTAAGAAGAAATTCTGCCTCAAGATTTCAGCATCAACTCCTCACCAAGTTTGCAGCCCGGCAGCCTGCCAGACAAATTCAGTCTTGCCAGTCCCCACAATCAAATGAGCCAGTTCCTCAAACATACAAATATATATGTGCGTGTGTGTGTGTGTGTTTGTGTATGTGTGTGTGTGTGTGTGTATTTCCTATTATTTCTATTTCTCTGGAGAACCCTGATGTATCGGAGATCAGGTTATTAACTGGTTCATACAAAAATAAAGAAAACATCATGAATAAATTATAAATCATTTTAATTCAGTGGTAAAAAGAATACCAGAATTGGCATCCTAAAGCCCTGGGTTTCACCGTTAGCTATTCTACATGCCAGCTGTGTGATTTTCAGCATATCATATCCTCTCTCTGGAGCTGTTTCTCTGGCTTTGAGATGGGCTTGACAACTTCCTGCCCCATCTATCTCATTGGGTAGCTGCAAAGTTCAAATCAGATAATAGGATTGAATGATCTTTGTAAAAGGCAAGTACTGGACAAAATGTAAGTTTATTGATATGAAATATCTTTGGCTTAAGAAATGAATCTGTGTTTTCCCACAAGAATTTACTGCATGGAATAATGCCACATTTTCCTCTCAACTGAAGAGTTAATTATAGATTTTCCATACAATTCAAAATACTCTGTTTTTTCATGCTAATTCCAAGATGCCACACAGCAGTTGCCTGTCTGTCACTACCGGATTATGTGAATAATTAAAATAAATAATGTTAGGACTCCTGTTTAACTGGGCATTTGAGAACATGGAGTGACTTAGGTGTGCACAAAATTTACCATAAAAATAGGGAAGGGAAAATGAATTCATAAAAATTCAGTAAAACAGTTTTGTCTTAACAGATGACTCCATTCTATAAAAATGCTTTCCTACAATTCAGACAGCAGGGATCTTTTACAAAAATGTCAGAGGAGTGTTTCTTGAACATCCCTGCACAGGGCACATGTTGTACAGACGTAAAACCAAATTTGGCCTTGTGGAAGTGTTCTGAATGGGTTCTCAGATGCGGGGTCTATGAAGTCACAGAATACCCACATTTTAAAGCAGAGGTATAAGTAGATAAAATACCCTATTGTTTCCTTAAAATCTTAATCAATCTTTGTGGTGATAAAGTCATACTTTTTAAGCAAACTGATCTTTCACACAGAAAATCCAATGCAAAGACTACTTGATAATACCTTAGCTCGTGCTTTTCCAGAGTGAGGACTCCTGTCTTTCCACCAAGATATTAACGGAAGTCATTGACATATTGCTATTGTTGTCTATTTTTGTTATGAATGTCTTCAGTTGCAAGTAACAGTATCTGACTAAATATAGCCTAAAATCAGGTGTTTATTTTTCTCCAATAACATGAAATCTGGAAATAGCCCATTGCTGCTGGCATTTGTTTAGTGGAAAAGTAATATCAGGACTTTCAGTTAGTACCTCTAAGATCCACTTAACCTCATTATTATATGTGGCAGCTGCTCCAAGCACCACATCTTCATACAAGCACAGGATTAGGAGAAGGGAAAGCAATGAGTGGATTATGAGGCAGAGAGTTTCTCTTCACAGGATGTTATGGATTGGATCATGTTTAGCACAAAGGCATGCTTATGCCCTGGCCTCTGGTCTCACAGATGTGAGTCAATTTGTAAACAGAATGTTTGAAGATGTTACTAGTGAAAGTCAGGCCAAACTGAATCAGGGTGAGACTTCATAAACCAAGATCTGCAGAGGCTGAGTTATGGATTGTCAGCAAGCTACTACCAGAACACTACAGTCTTCGGAGGAAGCATGGCCCGTCCCACAGCTTAACTTCAGACTTCCAGCCTCCAAAGCTGTGAGATGATAAATTCCTGTTTTGTAAGCCAACTAGTCTGTGGTTCTTTTTTACAGCAACCCTGGAAAATTAAGACACAGGGTGCCTTGTTTTCAGGGAGGAAAGTCTTTCCCCAGTGCCTTGTCAGCATCATCGCTCTTACATGTCATTGGACAGAACTGGATCACATATCTACTCATTAAGTAGTTGGGCTAAACTTTCCAGATATCTGAATGAAATTACAATTGGGAGTAGTAGTTTTGGGATTGAAAACCACCAGGGTTGGCCACTTTTTAAAATTTTGTTTTGTTGTGTTTCTAATTTTACCTTATTGAATAAATAATTCAAACTAATACAACAATGCAATAAAAATACAAATGATTACAGAGTGTCCAGT
The DNA here is from genome assembly GCF_015220235.1 of Choloepus didactylus. Lineage (NCBI taxonomy): Eukaryota > Metazoa > Chordata > Mammalia > Pilosa > Megalonychidae > Choloepus > Choloepus didactylus. Next base: position 12,537,560 of record NC_051309.1, read on the forward strand.
TGTTAATATTTTACAACATTCTCTTTATTTTTGCCTTCCTTTCTCTTTCTCTTTCTCCCATGTGTAAATGTACCCATATTGATACTTTTCTTTTTTTTTTTTTTTCTTTTGTGGCCTTGGTTAAGTTTATTCCTAAATACTTGATTTTTTGGTTGCTATCATAAGTGGCATTTTCTTCTTGAGTTCTTCCTCTTGTTGCTCATTACTTGTTTATAGGAACACTACTGATTTTTGCATGTTAACCTTGTACCCTGCCACTTTGCTGTATTCATTAATTAGCTCTAGTAGTTTTGCTATAGATTTTTCTGGATTTTCGACACATAGGACCACGTCATCTTCAAACAGTGAAAGTTTTACCTCTTCCTCTCCAATTTGGATGCATTTTATTTCCTTTTCTTGCCTAATTGCTCTAGTTAGAACTTTGTTGACTAACAATGGTGACAGTGAGCATCCCTGTCTTATTCCGATATCAGAGGGAAAGCTTTCAGCCTTTCCTTGTTGAGTGTGATGTTAGCTGTGGGTTTTTCATATACTGCCTTTACCATACTGAGAAAGTTCCTTCTAGTCCCATCCTTTTGAGTGTTTTCATCAAGAAAGGAAGTTGTATTCTGTCAAATGCCTTTTCTACATTGAACAAGATGATCACGTGGTTCTTCCAATTTGATTTATTGGTGTGGAGTATTAGATTAATTGATTTTCTTGTGTTGAAACTGCCTTGAATATCTGGAATAAATTCCACCTAGTTGTGGTGCATAGTTCTTTTAATGTGTTGCTGGATTCAATTTGTAAGTATTTTGTTGAGGATTTCTGCATCTATATTCATTTAAGAGATTGATCTATAATTTATTTTATTATAGTATATTTGTCTGACTTTGGAATTAGGGAGATATTCACTTCATAGAATGAGTTAGGTAGCTTTCCCTCCTCTTCAAGTTTTTTGAAGAGTTTGAGCAGGATTGGTACTAATTCTTTCTTGAATGCTTGGTAGAATTCACATGTGACGCCATCTGGTCCTGGGCTTTTATTTTTGGGGGAGTTTTTTGATGACTGACTCAATCTCTTTACTTGTGATTGGCCTGTTAAGGTCATCTATTTCTTCTCAAGTCAATGTTTGTTGCTCATAATTTTCTAGGAAGTTGTCCATTTCATCTAAGTTGTCTAGTTTATTAGAACATAGTTGTTTGTAGTACCCTCTCATTATCTCCTTTATTTCTGTGGGGTCAGTAATTATGTCCCATTTCCCATTTTTTGATTGTATTTATTTGCATCCACTTTGTTTTGATGTTGTTAGCCTAGCTAACTGTCCATTGATTTTATTCATTTTCTCAAAGAACCAACTTCTGGCTTTAATTCCCTCCACTGTTTTCCTGTTTTCAAGTTATCCTTCTGTTTGCTTTAGAGTTAGTTTGCTGTTCTTTCTCTAGGTTCTCCAGGTGTTCTAGTTTGCTGATGCTGCCAGAATGCAAAACACCAGAGATGGATTGGCTTTTATGAAAAGGGGGTTTATTTGGCTACACAGTTACAGTCTTAAGGCCATAAAGTGTCCAAGGTAACACATCAGCAATCGGGTACCTTCACTGGAGGATGGTCAATGGCGTCCGGAAAACCTCTGTTAGCTGGGAAGGCACGTGGCTGGCGTCTGCTCCAAAGTTCCCTTATCTGTCTCCTCTTCAAAATATCACTCGCAGCTGCACTGAGTTTCTTCTCTTTGAGCCAGCTCATTTATATGGCTCCACTGATCAAGGCCCACCCTGAATGGGTGGGGCCATGCCTCCATGGGAGTATCCCACCAGAGTCACCACCCACAGCTGGGTGGGGCACATCTCCATGCAAACAACCTAATCCAAACATTCCAACTTAATCCCCACTATTATGTCTGCCCCACAAGATTGCATCAAAGCAATCTTTTTCTGGGGTACATAATACATTCAAACCGGCACACCAGGTGAAGTTAATTCTTCAAATTTTGCTCTGTCTTCTCTTTTAAAATAGCCTTTTAGGCCAATAAATTTTCCTCTCAGCACTGCCTTTGCTGCATCCTGTAAGTTTTGATATGTTGTGTTTTCATTGTCATTTGCCTCAAGAGGTTTACTAATTTCTCTTGTAATTTCTTCCTTTACTCACTGGTTGTTTAAGAGTGTGTTGTTTAGCCTCCATATATTTGTGAATTTTCTGACCTTCTGCCTGTTTTTGATTTCCAACTTCATTCTATTATGATCTGAGAAAGTGTTTTGTATAACATCAATATTTTTAAATTAGTTGAGACTTGTTTTGTGACCCAACATGTGGTCTATCCTAGGAATGATCCATGAGCACTTGAGAAAAATGTGTATCCTGCTGTTATGGGGTGTAGTGCTCTATAAATATCTGTCAAGTCTAATTCATTTATTGTATAATTCAGCATCTCTGTTTCCTTATTGATCCTATGTCCAGTTGGTCTACCCACTGATGAGAGCGGTATATTGAAGTCTCCAACTATTATTGTAGAAGTATCTGCTTCTCTTTCAGTGTTGTCAGTGTTTGCCTTATGTATATTTTGGGCACTTTGCCTGAGTGCATAAATATTCATGATTGTTTTGTCTTCTTGCTGAATTGTCCCTTTTATTAATATATAGTGTCCTTTTTCTCTTTTATTTATTTTACATTTGAAGCCTAATTTGTCTGATATTAATATAGCTACTCCCACTTATTTCTGGCAGTTGCTTGCATGAAATATCTTTTTCCAACTTTCACTTTCAGCCTATTTTTGTCCTTGTGTCTAAAGTGAGTTTCTTGTAGACAGCATAAAGATGGGTCCTGTTTTTAATCCATTCTGCCATTCTATGTCTTTTTATTGGGGAGTTTAATCCATTAACATTTAGTGTTATTACTGTAAGGGCAGTACTTTCTTCTATTTTGTCATTTGGATTTTATGTGTCATATCTTATTTTTTCACTTTCTTCTTTTACCCTTCCTGATAGTCTTCATTTCTACATTCTTCTCCAAACCTTCTCCTGTCTTTTCCTACCAGCTTGTAGCACACTCCCTTTAGTATTTCTTGTAGCACAGGTCTTTTATTCACAAACTCTCTTGGTGTCTGTTTGAAAATATTTTATTCTCTCCCTTATTTTTGAAGGATAATTTTGCCAGATATAGAATTCTTTGTAGGCAGTTTTTTTTTTTTTTTCAGTATCTTAAATATATCACACCACTGCCTTCTCACCTCCATGATTTCTGTGGAGAAATCTGTACATAGTCTCATTGAGCTTCCCTTTTATGTGATGGACTGGATTTCTCTTGCTCCTTTCAGAATTCTCTTTGTCTTTGATATTGAACAATATGATCAGTAAGAGTCTTGGAGTAGGTCTATTGAGATCTATTCTGTTTGGGTTATGTTGCGCTTCTTGAATGTGTCATTTTATGTCTTTCATAAGAGTTGGGAAATTTTCAGTGATTATTTCTTCTATTATTCTTTCTGTCCCTGTGCCAATTTGGATGTATTATGTCTCCCCAAATGCCATTATCTTTGATGTAATCTTGTATGGGCAGACCTATCAGTGTTAATTAGATTGTGATTCTTTGCACCCCACCCAACTGTGGGTGATGACTCTGATTGGATAATTTCCACGGAGGTGTTGGCCCTCCCATTCAGGGTGGGTCTGAATTAAATTACTGGAGCACTGTATAAGATCAGACAGAAGGAGCAAGCTGCTACAGCCAAGAGGGACACTTTGAAGAAAGCACAGGAGCTACAGATGAGAGACAGTTTGAAGATGGCCATTGAAAGCAGACTCTTACTCTGGAGAAGCTAAGAAAGGACAAATACCCCAAGCGCAACTAAGAGTGACATTTTTGATGAACTGCAGCTTAGAGAGGAACGTCCTGGGAGAAAGCCATTTTGAAACCAGAACTCTGGAGCAGACACCAGCCACATGCCTTCCCAGCTAACAGAGATTTTCCAAACACCATTGGCCATCCTCCAATGAAGGTACCCAATTGCTGATGTGTTACCTTGGACACTTTATGGCCTTAAGACTGTAACTGTAACCAAATAAACCCCCTTTTATAAAAGCCAATCCATCTCTGGTGTTTTGCATTCTGGCAGCATTAGCAAGCTACAACAGTCCCTTTTCCCTTCTCTTCTCCTTCTGGGACACCCATAACACATATATTTATGTGCTTCATGTTGTCATTCAATTCCTTAAGACCCTGCTCATAAATTTCCTTTCTTTTCCCTCTGTTCTTTCATGTGTAGGATTTCAGATGCCCTGTCTTCCAGTTCACTGATCCTTTCTTATTATTCTTCAAATCAACTGTTGCATGTCTCTGTGATGTTTTCCATCTCTTCTATTGTGCCTTTCATTCCCATAAGTTTTGCCATTTGTTTTTTTTAAGTTTACAAATTCTTCTTTATGGTCATCCAGTGTCTTCTATATATCCTTCATCCCTTTTGGCACATTTTCCTTCAGATTATTGATTTAATTTAGGAGATTTGTTGTTTCAATTCCTGTGTCTCAGTTGAAGTGCTAGTTTGCTCCTTTGGCTGGTCCACATTTTCATGTTTCCTAGTTTGGCTCATAATTTTTAGCTATCTAGGCATCTGATTTTCTTGATTAGTTTATTCTGGAGTTCATTTTCACTCTTTTACCTAGGGTTTGTTTGTTGTTTGGTTTTGTTTTCTATCTGTTTGTTGACATTCATTTCAACCTATTCTAGACCTCTAACATAGCTTCTGTTTAGTTGATCAGAATTTTTTAGCTCTTGTTTTTCTGGTTCTTGTCCTATGCCTGTGTTGTCCAATATGGTAGCATGAGCTACATGTGACTATTGAACATTTGAAATGTGGATGTAATCTTTTTGTGAGAGGGTCTCCCCAGATATGATTGACCCCAATTAGATTTTCCCAGTCCAGACAGGTCCAGATCTCAGGAGGAGAGTGTAATTTGTATGAAGTTTCCCTGAGAATGAGATTCTCCAGGTTATCAAACCCTCCTGTGAACCTCTAGTCTCTGTGCTTTTCCTATCCTGTTCAGCAGTTGGCATTTGTCAGCATGTAGCTCCCCAGTGGTGTAAAGAGGTATGGTGTATTTAATTCTCCACAGACCCTGTCCCTGCCAGGGGTGTGGCTGACTCAAGCTATTTCTGTTATCAAGTCCCTGGTGTCTGAGTTCTCTGAATAAGGGCCACCAAACAAGGTGGGCCCTGACTCCCCTTTCCTTGGGGAAATTATGTCCTTTCCCCATACTGATATTTTTTAGTTCAGTTTTATTGAGATATAGTCACATACCATACAATCAACCGTAATGTACAATCAGCTGTTCACACTGCCATCATATAGTTGTGCATTCATCACCAGAATCTATTTTTGAACATTTTCCTTACAACAGAAAGAATCAGAATAAGGATTAAAAAAAAAAAAAAAAAAAAAAAAGCAAAAAAGAACACCCATATCTTCCCCATATCCCACCTTATGTTTCATTTAGCTTTTGTCCCCATTTTTCTACTCATCCATCCATATACTGGATAAAGGGAGTGCAATCCACAAGGTTTTCACAATCACACTGTCACCCTTTGTAATCTACATCATTATACAGTTGTCTTCAAGAATCCAGGTTACTGGGTTAGAGTTTGGTAGTGTCAGGTATTTACTTCTAGCTATTCCAATACATTAAAACCTCAAAAGTGTTATCTATATAGTGTGTAAGAATGTCCACTAGAGGGTCCTCTCAACTCCATTTGCAATCTCTTAGCCACTGAAGCTTTGTTCATTTTGCATCCCCCTTTTGGTCAAGAAGGTATTCTCAATCCCATGATGCCAGGTCCAAATTCATCCCTGGGAGTCATATCCTGCATTGTCAGGGAGATTTACACCCCTGGAAGTCAGAGCCCACATAGAGGGGAGGGCAATGTGTCCACCTGCTGAGGTGGCTAAGTTAGAGAGAGAGGGCCACATCTGAGCAACAAATGAGGCACTCAGAAGGAAAATCTTAGGCACAATTATAAGCAGGTTTAGCCTCTCCTTTGCAGTAAGATGCTTCATAAGGACAAGTCCCATGATAGAGGGCTCAGCACACAAAGCCATCTGTCCTCAATATTTGTGAGAACATCAGCAACAATCCAGCTGAGGAAGTCCAAAACTTCTGCATTTCTCCCCAGCTCCTCAGGGAGGCCTTGCATATATATTTTTATTCTCTGCCCAAATTATTTTGGGATGTGTTGCTATTTCACTCTAACCTATACAAACCTACCATATCTCACTTCCTATTCAAAGTTCCATGTAATTGTGGTGTTTGAACAAACTGCAGAAGTTATATTGTTTAGAAAATATAGATCCTCCACCAAATAAACATCTCTTCCCTTGGTCTCATATGGAAGTTGAACTTCCAACCCACAGTCAGCTTCAAACTTCACCCCTTGGCCAGATTTACCCTAGTCTTAACTGGATCTGCTTCATTCATATCTTTAATTGAAGTCTGGGCTCTTTTTCAGCTTTTTTTTATACAGCTGCTGTATGCATTAATACTGACATTCATGTCTGCAGAGCTCTAGCTCTAAGTTTCAGGGGTCACTCAGATACCCAATGTTCCAGAGATCAATCAGGTCATACACAAAGGGATCAGCATTGCAGAGTTTGGAAACAGCGATTATAATTCAGGAATAGATTTGACTGCTCTAAGAGCTTACAATCTAGGGACATTAAAATAATCATTTCCCTGTTAGGCTGTGCTCTAAGATTCAATTCTGAGTTTATACCTTGTAGTTAGTCCATGTTGGTGAGGCATTATAGTGTTTGCATTTGTTTCTGGTGTACTTCAATCAAAATGCTGTCTACAGGATCCATTCACCTCATTGTGTGTCTCACAGCTTCACTCCTTCTCCTAGCTGCTCAATATTCCATTGTATGCATATACCACAGTTCACCAATCTGTTCCTCAGTCTGTGTACCCTTAGGCCAACTCCATCCATGGCAAATCATGAATACTGCTTCCATAAACACCAGTATGCAAATGTCCATTCATGTCTCTGCCCTCAGATCTTCCAAGTACATACCCCACAATAAGGTTTGTTCTAGTTTGCTAATGCTGCAGAATGCAAAACACCAGAGATGGATTGGCTTTTATGAAAAGGGGGTTTATTTGGCTACACCATTGCAGTCTTAAGGCCATAAGGTGTCCAAGGTAACACATCAGTAATCGGGTACCTTCACTGGAGGATGGCCACTGGCATCCAGAAAACCTCTGTTAGCTGGGAAGGCACATGGCTGGCATCTGCTCCAAAGTTCTGGTTTCAAAATGGCTTTCTCCCAGGACATTCCTCTAGCAAGCTTGCTCCTCTTCAGAACATCACTCACAGCTGCACTGAGTTCCTTCTCTTTGAGTCAGCTCATCTATATGGCTCCACTGATCAAGGCCCACCCTGAATGGGTGGGGCCATGCCTCCATGGGAATATCTCATCAGAGTCATCACCCACAGCTGAGTGGGGCACATTCCAAGCAAATCTAATCAGCACCAAAACGTCTGCCCCACAAGACTACATCAAAGATAATGGCATTTGGAGGACACAATACATTCAAACTGGCACAAGGTTGTAGGAACTTATGGCCCACACATACTTAGCTTCTTGTGGAACCACCAAACTGACCTCTAGATAGGCTACACCACTCTGCCCCCTCATCAACAGCAAATTGGTACATCCCTCTTTCCAAATTTTCTCCAGCAGTTTTACTCCTATTTATATTTTTCCTACAATTTTATAGAGATATATTCACATACCATACACTTATTCACAGTGCACAGTCAGTTGTTCATGCTATCATCATATACTTGTACATTTATCACCAAGTCAGCACTTGAACATATTGCGTACTATGGAAAAAAAAAGTTTTATAAGCAAATAATAAAAAAGATAATAAAACAACAAATAAAATATCATGTAATACACTATAATAGTAAAGACAGAAAACAACACCACTATCAAGGATCCCATATCACTCCCTTAAATCCCCTTATTATACATATTTAACTATGGTATACTGCCTTTGCTACATTTAATGGAAGCATATTACAGTGTTACTGTTGACCATAGACTCCAGTTTGCTTTGATTTTATTTTTTCCCATACCATCCCTTTTTCAACACTCTGCATGGTTGATATTCATTTGTTCTCCTACATTTGAAAACATTTTTATGTTTGTACATTTAGTAACAGTCGTTGGCCACTCCAGTTTTTGCCAAGTTTTACAGTTCCAGGCTTTATCATCTATCTTTATCTCTGGTGTCATACATTCCCCATCCCAACTCTTTCATCTTTACTCACAGACATCTTTGTTCAGTGTACTTACAATGTGGTTGCTACCATCACCCAGTATTATGCTATCTATTTCTGGATCAATACAATCAATCCTGCTGAATATTCTGTAGTCCTTCAGCATCAAATGCCCAATCTCTACCCTCTTTCTGTCTCCTGGTAGCCTGTGTTATCAGCTTTTAACTCTCAAAGTTTGCTTACTAATGTTAATTCATATTAGTGAGAACATACAGTATTTGTCCTTTTGTTTCTGGCTAACTTCACTCAACGTAATATCCTCAAGGTTCATCTGCATTATTTGTTCCATGTCTTTCTTCTGTCTTACAGTTGCATAATATTCCATCATGTGTATATACCACAGTTTGTTTATCAACTCATCCATTGATGGACACGTGGGCTGCTTCCATCTCTTGGCAATCATGAATAATGCCAAAATAAACATTGGTTTACCAATGTCCATTTGTGTCTTAACTGTCAGTTACTTTAAGTATATACCTAGCAATGAAATAGCTGGGTCATATGGCAAATCTATACTTAGCTTCTTGAGGAAACTCCACACCATCTTCCAGAGTGGTTGCACCATTCTATGTTCCCACCAACAATGAATAAGCGTGCCTCTTTCTCCACATTCTCTCCAGCACTTGTAATTTTCTGTTTTTTGGATAATGGCCATTCTGGTGGGTGTGAGATGATATCTCATTGTGGCTTTGATTTGCATTTCCCTAATAGCCAGTGAAGTTGAGCATTTTTTCATGTTTTTGAGCCATTTGTATTTCCTCTTCAGAAAAGTGTCTGTCCATGTTTTTTGACCATTTTTTAATTGGGTTGTTAGTCTTTCTGTTGTTGAGTTGTAGGATCACTTTATATATTCAGGATATTAAATCCTTACCTTACCAAATATTGTCTTCAATTGTGTAAGCTGCCTTCTTACTTTTCTAATAGAGCCCTTTCGTGTACAAAAGTGTTTGATTTTGAGGAGACCCATTTGTCTATTTGTTCTTTGGTTGCTTTGGGTATAAGGTCTGGGAAACCACCTCCTATCACAAGATATTTAAGATATTGACCTACATTTTCTTCTAAGAGTCTTATGGTCTTAGTGCTTGTGTTTAGGTCTTTTATCCACTTGGAGTTAATTTTTATGTGTGAGGTAGGAGTCCTCTTTCATTCTTTTGGAAATGGATATCCAGTTCTCCAAACAACATTTATTTAAGAGGCTGTTATCTCTCAGTTCCTTTCACTTGACTGCCTGATCAAAGACAAATTGTCTGTAGATGCAAGAGTCTATTTCTGAAGACTCAGTTTGATTCCATTGGTCAGTATCTTTGTCCTTATGCCAGTACCATGCTGTTTTGAGTATTGTGGCTTTGTAATATACTTCAGAGTCAGGTTGCGTGAGACCTTCCACTTAGTTCCTCTTTCTCAACATATTTTTGGCCATTTGGGGCACCTTGCCCTTCCAAATAAATTTGGCTGTTGGTTTTTCTATTTCTGCAAAGTAAGTTGGGATTTTAATTGGTATTGCATTGAATCTATAAATCAGTTTAGATAGAGTTGACATCTTAATTACATTTAGTCTTCCAATCCATGAACACAGTATGTTCTTCCATTTTTTTAGGTCCTGTTTGATTTCTTTTAGCAATTTCTTGTAATTTTCTTTGTGTAGGTCTTTTGTGGCCTTTGTTAAGTTTATTTCTAAATACTTGATTCTTCTGGTTGCTATTGTAAATGGAATTTTTTTCTTTTATTTCTTCCTTTTGTTGCACATTACTTGTGTATAAGAACACTACAGATTTTTGTGTGTTGATCTTGTAGCCTGCCACTTTGGTGTATTCATTGATTAGCTCTAATAGCTTTGCTATAGAATCTTGTCATCTGCAAAGAGTGAAAGTTTTACTTCTTCCTCTTCAATTTGGATGCACTTTATTTCTTTTTCTTGCCTAACTGCTCTAGCTAGAACTTCCAGCACAATGTTGACTAACAATAGTGACAGTGGGCATCCCTGTCTTGTTCCTGATCTCAGAGGGAAAGCTTTCAGTCTCTCCCCATTGAGTACAATGTTAGCCTTGGATTTTTCATATATTGCCTTTATTATATTGAGAAAATTCCCTTATTTCTATCCTTTGAAGTGTTTTCATCAAGAAAGGATGTTGAATTTTGTCAAAGGCCTTTTCTGCATCAATAGAGAAGATCATGTGGTAATTTTGCTTTTATTGATGTGATGTATTACATTAATTGATTTTCTTATGTTGAACCAGCCTTGCATACCTGGAATAAACCCCACTTGGTCATGATATATAATTCTTTTACTGTGCTGCTGGATTTGATCTGTATTTCATGAGAATTTTTGCATCTATATACCTTAAAGAGATTGCTCTATAATTCTTTTTTTGTAGGATCTTTGTCTGATTTTGGTATTAGGGTAATGTTTTCTTCATGGAATGAATTGGGTAGCTTTCCCTCCTCTTAAATTTTTTGAAGAGTTTGAGCAGGATTGGTATTAATTCTTTCTTGGATGCTTGGTAGAATTCACAGGTGAAGCCATCTGGTCCTGGGCTTTTCTTTTTGGGGAGCTTTTTGATGACTGACTCTGTCTGCTTAATTGTGATTGGTTTGTTGAGGTCATCTATTTCTTCTTGGGTCAATGTTGGTAGTTTATGATTTTCAAGGAAGTTGTCCATTTTGCACAGATTGTCCAGTTTATTAGCATATAGTTGCTCATAGTATCTTCTCATTATCTCCTTTATTTCTGCAGGGTCAGTAGTTATGTTTCCTTTCCCATTTCTGATTACATTTATTTGCATCTGCTTTTTTTTTGTTTGTTTGTTTGTTTCTTTGTTTGTAGCTTAGCTAGGGATCCATCAATTTTGTTGATTTTCTCAAAGAACCAGCTTCTGGTTTTGTTGATTCTCTGTACTGTTCTCCTGTTCTTAGTTTCATTTACTTCTGTCTTTGCTATTTCTTTCCTTCTATTTGCTTTGGGGTTAGTTTGCTGTTTTTCTCTAGTTCCTCCAGGTGCACAGTTAATTCTTCTGATTTTTGTTCTCTCTTCTCTTTTAATATAGGCATTTAGGGCAATAAATTTCCCCCTCAGCACGATCTTTGCTGTATCCCATAAGTTTTGATATGTTGTGTTTTCATTGTCATTTGCCTCAAGGTATTTACTAATTTCTCTTGTAATTTCTTCTTTTACCCACTGGTTTTCTAAGAGTGTGCTGTGGGGTGTAGTCTTCTATAAATGTTTGTAAGTCTAGTTCATTTATCATTCAATTCTGCATCTCCTTTTCCTTATTGATCCTCTGTCTAGATGTTCTATCCATTGATAAGAGAGGCATATTGAAGACTACAACTATTATTGTGGAGTTATCTACTTCTCCTTTCAGTGTTCTCAGTGTTTGCTTCATGAATTTTTGGGCACTCTGGCTTGGCACATAAATATTTATGATTGTTATGCTTTCTTGTGGAATTGTCCCTTTTATTAATCTATAGTGCCCTTCTTTGTCTCTTTTAATTATTTTATGTTTGAAGCCTACTTTGATATTAATATAGCTATTCCTGCTTTTTTCTGGTTGCTGTTTGATTGAAATATTTTTCCAACCTTTCACTTTCAGCCTATTTTTGTCCTTGTGTCTAAAGTGAGTGTCTTTTTAGACAGCATATAGATGGGTCCTGTTTGTTTTTTTTTTAATCCATTCTGCCAGTTGATGTCTTTTTATTGGGGAGTTTAATCCATTAACATTTAATATTATTACTGTAAGGGCTGTCCTTTCTTTTCCCATTTTGTTTTTTCTTTTTTGTTTTTGGTTGTTTTTTTTTAATTTTTGGATTTCATATGTCAAATCTGATTTTTTCTTCTCTTTCTTTTTACCCTTCCTGATAATCTTCATCTCTATATTCTTCTCCAATCTCTTTCTCTTGTCTTTTCCAATCAGCCTGTAGCACTCCCTTTAGTATTTCTTATAGTGCCAGTCTCTTATTCACAAACTCTCTCAGTGTCGGTTGTCTGAAAATATTTTAATCTCTCCCTCATTTTTGAAAGACAGTTTTTCTGTATATAGAATTTTTTGTTGGCGTTTCTTACCTTTCATTATCTTAAATATATCACACCACTGTCTTCTCACCTCCATGGTTTCTGTGGAAAAATCTGTATATAGTCTTATCAAGCTTCCCTTGTATGTGATGGATTGGATTTCTCTTGCTGCTTTCAGGATTCTCTCTTTGTCTTTAACACTGGACAATCTGATCAGTAAGTGTCTTGGAATGGGTCTATTGGGGCCTATTCTGTTTGGGGTGTGCTGTACTTCTTGAATCTCTAATGTTCTGTCTTCATTAGTTTTGGGAAATTTTCAGTCATTATTTCTTCTATTATTCTTTCTGCCCCTTTTCCCCTCTCTGGGACACCGATAACACATATATTTGTGCATTTCATGTTGTCACTCAGCTCCATAAGACCCTGATCATGTTTTTCCATTCTTTTCACCATCTGTTCTTTTGTGTGTGTGAATTCAGATGTCTGGCCTTCCAATTCACTGATCCTTTTTCTGCCTGTTCAAATCTACTGTTATATTCCTCCATTGTGTTTTCATCTCATCCATTATGCCTTTCACTCCCATAAGTTCTGCTGTTTGTTTTATCATGTTTATGAATTCTTCTTTATGGTCATCCAGTGTTCTCCTTATATCCTTCATCTCCTTTGCTATGTCTTCTCTTAGTTCATTGACTTGATTTTTGAATTGATTTAGCTTTATTTGAACATCTCCAATTAGTTCTTCCTTCAGTTCATTGAATTGATTTAGCAATAATTGCTTCCACTCCTGTTTCTCAGTTGAACTATTACTTTGTTCCTTTGGCTGGTCCATATTTTTGTGTTTCCTAGTATGGTTCATTATCTTAAGCTGTCTAGGCATCTGACTTCCTTGATTAGTTTATTCTGGACCTCATTTTCACTCTTTGACTTAGGGTTTTCTTGTTGGTTGGCTTTATTTTCCAACCTTTGGTATTCAGTTCAGCTTATTTTAGACCTCTAACTTAGGTTCTTTTTAGTTGATCAGTTTTCACCTCTTATTTTTCTGTTTCCTACCCTGCCTCCATGTAGCCTTTTTGTGTGAGGGTCTCCTCAGATATGATCAACCCCAGTCAGGTTTTCCCAGTCTAGAGAAGCCCAGGTCTCAGAAGGAGGGTGTGGAGTTTCCTTGAGAATAAGACCCTCCTATGAGGCCTTTAGACTCTTTCCTTTTCCTATGCTGTCCAGCAAGTGGCACTTGCCAGCCCAAAGATCCCCCACCAACATAAGGAGGCATGGAGGCTTTAGGTCTTCAGGTGACCTTTACCCTGTTGAGGACGTGGCTGACTGAAGCTGGTTTCTGAATTCCAGCCCCTGGGGTCTGAGTTCCCAAAAGGAGGGCTGCCACTGGAGCTGGGCCACACACTACTTTTCTTGGGAAGTTATGGCATTTAGTGAATTTTCTCTGCCACTAGACTTGTTGCTTTCTGTCTCAGAGATATCTTAGCTCTGCTCTTGCCTGGGCCCAAATTGCAAGTCCTTGAAATTTTGTGTAATGGGCTTCTTAGAATAGTTATTAAAAAGAAAAAAAAAAGAGAGAAAGAGAGAGAGAGAAAAAGATAGGAAAAAAAAAAAAGAAAGGCCCAGTATGGACTATTTACTGTCCTTGCAGATCTGATGGGCTATTGAAATGTTAAAAGACAAGGAGTTGAGGGTAATTAAGGAACAATCAAGAAAGTGGAGAAACTGGCTTTTCAGAGAAGGGATTTGGATTTGCATATGTGCCTGATTCTGCTCGAGCTGACCCTTCCCTGTATTATGTTCACCTCAACTCTGAAAAAGTCTCTCTGTTTATTTTTGGTGGGTTTTTTTTTTTTTTTTTTTTTTTTGGTGTTTTTGCTAGCCTTATCTCCTCTCCACCAGGCTGACTGCTCCCAGATTCTCTGGTGTCTGGTCTCAGTTTATCTATGTTTGGAATTTTTGCTCAGCAGTCTGAGCTTTCAGTCTGTGCTGCAACTCCAGTTCTCCCTCCTGGTTCCCAGCACAGACAGCCCCTCCTCCCTTGGAATTGTGCCTGGCAGGGAAGGGCATGGGCCCTCTGGCTGTGAGAACTAGCAGATTTCACTGATCTCAGGTGCTCCACACATTTGTATGTGTTGTATGAGGTATGTCCAATCTCAAATTCCTCTGTGGTGTCTGGTCCATGCAGGTCCTGGCTTTCTACCAACTGCCCCAGAGGAGTAACTAAAACCCACATCTCACCACTCTGCCATCTTGCCCCCCCACCTCCCCAGTGATATCCCCATATTGATTTTAAATGAAATAGTTGAGATTAAGTTGTAGACATGATTTCCCATTATCTCTTAATATTTCAATGCATGTTTCTGAAAATAACCATATTATATGCCCTCAAACACTGACACAATGCTACCTTATGATTAGATTCAGGTGATTCCTTTTGAGCAAAATTTTCATAGAAATTATGGTATGTTCCCAACACATTCCGATAGATGTCATATGATATGGATTTGTCCCAGTATTGGCAATGTAAACTATGATATCATGGTTAAGTTAGTTCTGCTAACTATGTTAGTTCTGTTAACTATATCTTCTTTTTAGATTAATAAGTATTTGTGAGGAGATACTTTGACATTTTGAAAATATCTGATTTCTCATTAAACTTTTTCCCATTAATTTTAGCATACATTGATGATTCTTACCTTAATCAGTTATGGTTCTGGTGGTAATCAAATAGTGATTTTATAATTCTATCATTCCATTTACATTTATTATTTGACATTCTGTTATAAGGAAGAACTTCCTCTTCTCTCCATTAATTAATTTAAAACAGTATAGACTCATGGATTCCTCTTCATCTGGTGGATTATAATCCAAGAATACCATTTTGATGCTTAATTTGTCACAGATTTGGTCACTGGAAGCACATTCAAACTAATTTCTTTATCCTTTTGACATACAATCATCATTCTTTAAGCACTTCTTTACTTTCTACCAAAATGAAATAATCCAAGCTCAGTGTGTATTGCCACTGTCCAAAACCTAGAATCAGCCATTTTTTCTCCTTTTAATGTAGAATTGTATTCATAAACCAAGATCTATGTTTTATATGTACTCATTGCTACTGGGGTGAAATATATATGCATCTTTACTTTTAAATTTATTTTTATGTCTACTGAAAATCATAATTTTACTCAATACTTCCAAATTCTAATCTAAAAGTAGATTTCCCCTTTGCATCTTTTTAAATCACTTCTCCATCAGTAAGGAGTATGACTATCACTGTCCTTGATATATTAATTTATTTAATCAAGCCACCTTCATGTAACCAATCTTCCAACAAGACTGGTTCTTGACACTGACCATATGCACTACCTCCTGGCCTGGCCCTGACTGCACTACTTCCTCCTTGTTTGTCTCCCTTTCCCCCCCCAGTAAAACTGCCTTAGTTTCCCAGCTGCTATGACAAATACCACCCAATGGGTTGGCTTAACAACAGGAATTTATTGGCTCATGATTTCAGAAGCTGGAAGTTTTGCTTCCTCCTGGGATCTGTAGCATTCTGACAGGCTGGCTATTCTTCAGTTCCTTGGCTTTCCCATCACAAAGTGTACCCTCTCCTTTGTCTTCTGGGTTCCCACTGACTTATGCTTCTGGCTTCTACTTGTGGCTTCCTCTTTTATAAGGCCTCCAGTAATAGAATCAAGACCCACCCTGATTCAGTAGGCCATACTTAAACTAAAAATTGCATCCTTCAAAAATGACTATTTATAATGGGTTCACACCTGAAGGAATGGGATTAAGACTGAGAATGGGTGTTTTTCTGAGGTACATGATTCAACCTACCACAGCCACCCCCTTACTTGGCCTCTTCCTTGCTTCAGTTCTGGTCATATCAGCTGCCTCTTTACTCAGCCTCTGACTGAATTTCCTTCTAATCACTTGACATATAAATATTTTGGTAAACTGTACAACACATTTTTGAGAGCTACTTGGTTATAAATTCACAGAAATAAATTAGTTGAACCATTCAACTGGAACAACAGGGTCACAAGCCATGTGAACAGTGAAGGACCCATGGATTAATGTAGTAGGAAAAAAAAATCACTCACACTATCAAAATATTTGTTCAAATCTCACTATTTCTGTCACCAAAAAAAAAAAAAAATCATTAAACTTGACATCATGGACTTTTTTCAAGCTTTCTATATTTAAAGTCTGCATTATTTTGTCCATTATTTTGACATGCTGTGCCCCTGCTTTTATCCAGACACTTCTCATCTTCTACCTAATTTTCTACTTAAATTAGCTCTGGAGCTCTTTGAAGACAAGAACTGTCATTTTTCCATTATCCTCAGAACTTAGTCCAGTGCCCTAAACATTGATATTTGATAAATACTTGCTGAATCACTGAATTATTTAATGACTATATAATGCCACCAGTAGTCAAATTAATAAATGTGACCATGGAGTAAATGGTTCAAAATTTGTTATCTTACTTGCCTCTTTTGAAAATAATTGCATTTTTTCTCTATCTTATGAATCACTAGCATAGTTCATTAAACCTTTATTGAACATTTCTTTGCATCTGGCCCTGTGTTTGTAACTGTTACCTGAACTCATCTTCCTATTAGCAATGGTTCTTCAATACCCCAAAGAAAAGACACTTGACTCTCAGACTCTGGAGATTATATCTACTTCCAAAGTCCTCATTTGTGCTGGACTCAAAAAAGCAAACTTTCACAAAGACTTCACCAACCATGAGTTGCATTCTCCAAATTCTGCTCAATCCACATTTATTTCATTATGGCTGCTGAAAGGAATATCTTTGGGTGTTTATCTTGTCCTTTCCATGAATACCAAGTTCTCAAATACCAGTCTTAAGAGTTCAAGATTAGCACTGAAATGTCACAAATCCCAAATTTCTTAATATTTGATTATCAGAGGTTTTTGAATGCCTGAGAGATATATAAATGTTATACAAAAAAGGTATTGATATAATAAAATAATTTTCAACAATTATATGAAAATAAAACAATTCTGAATTATCTGGAAAAGTAAGGTATTCTCAGCCAAATAAATTTCCTGAGATGGCATCTGTTCTCCCCTTGGCCACCCTAGCCTCTGGAACAGCACTCTGGGGTCCAATACCTGTGTTGTCCAATATGGTAGCATGAGCCGCATGTGGCTATTGAGGATTTTAAAAGCAGATGGTCCAAAGTGAGATGTTCTATGAATGTAAAATACACACCAGATTTTGAAGAGTTGATTCAATAAAAAAAGAATACAAATTATTACCCAAAAAATGCATATCAATATGATATTTTGGAAATGTATTTCGATAAAATACATCATTAAAATTAATTTCACCTTTTTTCTTTTTATCTTCTTAAGGTTACCATTAGAAAATTTTAAATGACAAATGTGGTTTGCATTTGTCAGTTGCTTTAAGTTTCTAGTGCCAGCACTGCTCTGTACAACCCAGCATGAATGGGTATCTGCCTCCATCTAAGCCATCATTAGGTCCACATTGTGCCTCACATTGCTGTTAAAATCAAATAGAGCTGGGAAGATGGCAGCATAGAGAGGAGTGGAAGTTAGGTAGTCCCCCAGAAGCAACAAATAAACAACCAGGAACAACTAGTAAATAATCTAGTATAACTGCTGGGGGGCAATGGTGACTGTCCACACATCATGCACCAGCCTGGTTTAGAAGGAATACCTGAGATCACAGCATGGAATCTGTGAGTACAAACTGCAGACCTGAGCCAGGAGTCCCCTCCCTCATGCAGCCCTTGCTGTGATAGAGAGCAGCACTCTATGAACAAGAGAATATACCTCAGTCCAGCCCCAATAGGGTCTTAATTGGCAAACATGGACTGCTCAATGCAAGCTGCAAATTCCCAACAAGCAGAGAGAGGCTTTTAATGACAACTGACCTTAAAGAGCTGACAAACTTCTCTGTCTCAGGAGAGGGAGCCCAGAGGACCAGGTGTTATCTCTGGCTGATAGGTAAAACTGAGGGCTGTGGGTTGATCCTGAAAGGGGGCTTTCTGTTCCATTTTCTCTCTCTCAACCTGAGTGGCTCAGTGGAGAAAGCCTCAGCCATTTTCACTTCGCAGCACTCTGCAGTGGAGAAAGCCTCAGCCATTTTCAGCATGCAGCACTCTGACCCAGACAAGAGTGCAGAGAACAGAGTCAGAGAGACAAAGAATCTATTTAAATGCAAATGAAAACTCCTTAGGGAAGAGGTGATGCCCAGTCCTACTACCTGCTATCTATTCAGAACTAGACCCCAGAGCCTAGGGGAAAACACCATGGGCCATACCTCCTTATACCAGTCAGGTTTGACAGGCTGACAGGTGCCACCTGCTGGGCAGAAAACACAGTGGCTTGAGGCATCACAGGGTGTGTCAAGCTTCTAAGACACACCCTCAGGGAAGCCTGATACTATTGCCTCATGAGGAGATCTGAGCCCCTTCTGGTCTAGGAAAACCTGATTGTAGTAACCAAGGAAACCAGATGCCTAGACAACAGAAAAATACAACCTACACTAAGAAAAATGAAGTTATGGCCACTCATAGAAACAAACATACTTCAACTGAGATACAGGAATTGAAACAACTAATGCTAAATCAATTCAAAAAGGTTAGGGAAGCTATTGCAAAAGAGATAAAGAGTATAATGGAAATACTGGATGTCCATAAGGTAGAAATCAAAAGTTCAAAAAAACAATTGCAGAATCTATGTGAATGAAAGGCACACCACAAGAGATGAAAGACATAATGGAGATATACAACAGCAGATCTCAAGAGGCAGAAGAAAACACTCAGGAAATGAAGAGCAAGACTGGAGAGAAAACCTACACATAAAAGAACAGATAGGGAAGAGAATGAAAAAATATGAGCAATGTCTCAAGGAATTGAAAAACATTATAAAATGCAGGAATGTACATGTCATGGGTGTCCTAGAAGGAGAAGAGAATGGAAAAGGGGCAGAAGGAATAATAGAGGAAATAATCAATGAAAATTTCCCATCTCTTATGAAAGACATAAAATTACAGATTCAAGAAGTGCAGTATACCCCAAACAGAATAGATCTGAATAGGCCTACACCAAGACACTTAATGATCAGATTATCAAACATCAAAGACAAAGAGAGAAACCTGAAAGCAGCAAGAGAAAACTGATCCATCACATGCAAAGAAAGCTTGATAAGACTATGTGTGATTTCTCAGTAGAAACCATGGAGGCAAGAAGGAAGTGCTGTTATATATTTAAGATTCTGAAAGAGGAAAACCACCAACCAAGAATCCTATATCCAGCAAAACTGTCCTTCCAATATGAGGAAGAGTTTAAAACATTCTCTGACAAACAGACAATGAGAGTTTGTGAACAAGATACCTGCACTATAGGAAATACTAAAAGCACTACAGAGAGATAGGAAAAGACAGGAGAGAGAGGTTTGGAACACAATTTTGGGTGATGGTAGCACAGCAATGTAAGTACACTGAACAAAGATTACTGTGAGTATAGTTGAAAGAGGAAGGTTAGGAGCATGTGGGACACCAGAAGGAAAGAGGAAAGATAAAGACTGGGACTGTATAACTCAGGGAAACCTAGAGTGCTCAACAATTGTGATGAATATGTTTTTTCATGAGGGAGAACTAATGAATGTCAACCTTACAAGGTGTTAAAAATAGGGGGGTATTGGGGGAAAATACAATCAGTGCAAACTAGAGACTATAATTAACAGAAACATTGTATTATGCTTCCTTTAATGTGGTGAAGGCAGTATACCAAGGCTAAGTGCATATAAGAGGGGGACATAAGGGAGGTGTATGGGACACTTGGCATTGATGATGTTGTCTGACTCTTTATTCTACTTTAGTTTAATGCTATCTTCCATTTTGTTGCTTCCTAGCTGTCATGTTTTGTTTTGTGTGTGTGTGTTTGTGTTTGTGTTTTCTCTTTTTTCTTCCTTTTCTTTTGTCTATATACCTTCTTTGATTCTTCCTCCTGCTTTGTGGAAGAAATGGAAATGTCCTTATTTAGATAGTGGTGATGGTGGTGAATACAAAAATACATGACTATACAGGGAACCATCTATTGTTTACTTAGGATGGAATGTATGGTGTATGAACAAAACTGTCTTAAAAAAAACAGGGTTGATGAAGAAACCTTGAGGGCACTATATTGAGTGAAATAAGTCAGACACAAAAGGATAAATATTGCAGGGTCTCACTGATATGAACTAATTATAATATGTGAACTCATAGATGAAATACAAGTTACCAGGATATAGAATGAGGCTAAAGAATGAGGAGCGGTTGCTTATTATGAGCAGATGTTCAACTAGGTTGAACTTAAACATTTGGAAATGGACAGAGTTGATGGTAGCACGTTGTGAAAACAACTAATAGTACTGAATGGTGCATTGATGTGGTAGAAACGGTAAGCTCAGAGTCTCGTATGTCACCAGAAGGAAAGTTGGAGGTTAAAATATGGGAATGTATAAAATAGTGAACCTTGTGGTGGGCAGTGTCTATGGTTAACTATATGAATATAAGAAATCTCTTTCATGAACCAGAACAAATGTATGAGACTATAACTAGAATTTAATAATAGAGGAGCACATAGGGAAAAATATATATCTATTGCAAACTATATACTACAGTTAGTAGTATTTTAATGTTCTTTCATCAACAGTAACAAATGTACTATACCAATACTATGAGTCAACAATGGAGGGGGATGGTTAGGGGTATGGGAGGATTTGAGTTTCCTTTTTTTTTTTTTTTTTTTTTTTCCTGGAGAAATGAAAATGTTCTTAAAATTTGAAAAAATAAAAAAAAACCATTAATTGTGCTGACGGATGCACAGCTATGTGATGATACCAGGGGCAATTATTGCACACTTTGGATCTTTGGATAATTTTATGGTATGTGAACAATTTCAATAAAAAATTAAAAAAAAAAAAATCAAACAGAAACCTAAACCAGAACCTTCAACCTGACCTGTGATGGTTAGGTTTATGTGTCAACTTGGCCAGGTGATGGTGTCCAGGTGTCTCATCAAGCAAGCACTGGCCTAACCGTTATTGCAAGGACATTTATGGCTGATTAATAAACCAGAAGGCTGGTTTATTAAATCGTCAGTCAATTGATTGCACCTGTGGCTGATTACATCAATGAAGGGCATGTCTTCCACACTGAGAGAATTCAATCAGCTAGATTTAATCCAATCAATTGAAGAATTTTAAGGGAGAGAGAGAAAACTTTGACTTCTACTTCACTCAGCCAGCCTCTCCTGGGGAGGTTCATCGAAGAACTTCATCAGAGTTGCCAGCTTTCTGTCTGCTCTATGGAATTTGGACTCATGCCTCTCCACTGTTGCATGAGACATTTTTATAAAATCTCATAGTTACAGATATCTCCTGTTGATTCTGTTTCCCTAGAGAAACCTAACTAATACACCCTCTTTCCCATATTCTTATTTGTGCATTCACTATTATGACCACTAATTACTTGCCTTTCTTTACCCACCAAACACTTCTACTCAAACATATGTAATTCTCAGTCCATAATTAGACAACTTCCCTACATGCTCCACAAGCTCTTTGATCATTCTGTGTACTGTCTTGTGCTACCGAAACCTGATTGTTCTTTGCCCAAGCTGCTTCCCTGCAAAACTCCCAGGTCTAGGCTCTTTGTTCTCACACACTGCATAGGAGAGCCTCTTGGCTCATGGTTTGTCTTTCTTCTCTTTCCTTCCTTTGGCTGTCCTTCCTTGTTGCTGATATCTTCTCCCCGCTACCTATTCACTTCCCCTTTATTCATTGACGACTTAGCACTTGGTTCATTATCTTCATTGAATCCCTATTCCTGCCTATCCTTCTGTAGGAATGATCCATCCAGCATTTTGTTCTTCCAGTTCCTCAACTTTTCCTTCCAATGATCTTTTGCTCCATGCTACTTGTGTCAAGGTCAAATATATTCTCTGACCACTACCTCTGGTCCTTTTTCCGTATGTACTTCAGTGTCCAAACTTCAATAAATCTTCAGAATTTGACTACTCTTTCACTGCCAGTCACTTCCTCGGGTCTCATTTCCCTGTTAATCTAGTTTATAATCATCTCTCCTTAATTGAACTTACTTCTTTAAAGATTTTCTTAATCTCTGGTTAAATCCTGGTAAAACTGAACTACCCATCCATACTGTGCCTGAAACTTGGTAGTAGAATACTGCTGAAAGAAAACAAAATAAAACTGTCCTATTTGTTGGCATTTTAAGTTTGTAGGTACACATCTCAAATGGGCATTCAAGACCGTCTAGCAATCCTATACCTTTACCTTGGATATTTAGGGACTTGTCTCTTCCTCCCTTTTCAAATTGTGTAATTTCATTTTTCTCAGCTAATAATTTCTATTTATTTATCACAGAGAAAGAAAAATAAATCATCAGACTGGAACATCCTCAGCTTCGCATCACCTAAAGTACCAATCACCATGTGTTTATACCACACTTTCCTCCTCTCAAATACTAAAACTCCCTCTGGTATTTGAGATCCCATCTCTTTCATTCTGTTAAAGACTCTACACCCTCAATTGTCTTCTCCTTCCCCTACCTCATCCATTTCATTCTTTCCTTTAGATCTTCCCTGTCAGCAACCAGTTATAGTCTCCTAAAAAAATGCCTCTCTTGACCCCTTCAGATTTTGCTTCATCTCTGCTCTCTTTGAAAGCAAAACATCTTGAAAGCATTGCTTAATGCTATCTCCAATTACTCCCCTCACATTCTCTTCTCTACAATTTCTAATCAGATTTCTGTTCTCACAAATATACCATGACGTCAGTTATCAAGATTTCAAAAGATCTCTATAATGCAAAATTCTATAATCGTGACTCCATTTTCATTGGATGTGACCATGGTATTATTTGATACTGTTGATGATTCCATCTTTCCTGAAACCATCTCTTCTCTTGGTTTCATAACATTCTCCTGATGTTCCCTTTTACCTCACTAGAGCTCTTCTATAATGATTACTTTGCTCTCTTTGATCTCTAAATGCTGGAGAGACCCTAGACTCAGTCCTGAGCTTGCCCTTCCCTAATATTCACTATCCCCTACCCAGACTTATAACTGTAAGCAACATATCAAAGATTCTAAAATATTTCCTGAAGCCCTGAATTCTCTCCAGAGTTAATATATAGAGCAACTATTCAGCATCTTTACCTGGTTACCCACTATGGATCTCAAACTTAACTTGAAGTTCTCTCTTAATTCTTTCTTGGCTCCTTTCTTTCATGACATCCATCAGTCTTCTGAATTTGAATTTGGCATGAACAAGCTTTGGCCTAATGGTCCTAGTTTGCTTTGTTTAGGCTAATGATCCTAGTCTGCTTTGAAGAAGTAAGGGACCAATACACAGGTGCCATCTTTGACTCACTTATATAACAACCTCTAAAGCACATCCTAAAACTAATTACCCCTCTACATCTTCCTTGCCTGTTCCTCAGTCCAGAGCACCATCTTCTCTCAAATGAACTGTTATAACAGCCTATCAACCACTTTTCCTGCTTCCACTCTTGCCCCACCATAATCCACATATTCCATTCTCCATTTGTGGCCAGTGTCAGCCCATAAACTATGAAGTGTCATACCATACTCTTTCTTTACAGCCTTAAAACTTTCCCATTTCATTAAGATAAATCCAAACTCCTAACTCTGGTCTCTGTTTATGTCTTCAACAACTAGAACTATTTCTCCATTTTTGAACTCTGTTCCAGACATATATTTTCGTAAACAGATCAAGAATATTCCTACTTAGCTGTCCTTGTTGCTTATATTGCTCTTCTCATGATCTTTTCATGGTTGGCTCTTAAATATCCCAGCTTAAATATCACCTAATCAGAGATGTCTTCCCAACTACCCTATCTAAAGTCACATCCAATCTCTCTTTGAAATAGTACCATATTTTGATTTCCCTTTTTTTTTTTTTTTTTTTTTTTTGTGGTTTTCTGGCTGCTAAAACAATACCATGCAGTGGTGGGTTGGCTTAAACAATGGTAATTTATTGGCTCATGGTTTTGAGGCTAGGAGAAGTCCAAAATCAAGGCATCATGTTCCTAATTTTAATCCATTCCTGTGGGTACGAACCCATTGTAAAAACATGTGTTTCTGCAGTCCACAGCTCCAAGTCACCAAACTCTTTATCCTTAATCATCACTTCATAAAATTTTTCTTGTTTGTTTTCCCTTTAATTTTTTGACTCTCTTTGGTATAAGGCAAGACCTCTTTGTCTTATTCAAAATTATATCCCCAGTGTCTAGAATAGTGAATTTACTAGACATCATATATATTTGTTGATTGAATTAATATTCAGTCTCATCATTTTATTCACTAGTACAAAACAAAGAAAGTTTAAAATTCATGTATTGGAGAAAGCTATTTTTCATAATGAACATAATTTTGTATTTTCAAGTCTGTCTAGCTTAGTAGATAATAACTTTCATGGACCATCCTATTTGTTTGCACTCTAGACCAGTGCTGTTCAAAAGAACTTTCTGCACTATCCAATATAGAGCCACATGTGGCTATTGAGCATTTGATATGTGGATAGTACAACTGAGGAAATGAATTTTTAATTTTAATTAAATTTAAATACCACATGTGGCCAGTGGTTACCACATTGGATAGAACAACTCTAGAGTGCCAGCTCCTCTGAATCAGTTTCTATGCCTTAGTTCATTTCTACATCCCAAGAACCAAACAAGTTTCTGATGAAGTGTATGTGCTCATTAAGACCAGTTGGAACATCTAGCACTGGATGAAAATTATTGGCCTTGCTGGAGAAGGTGGCAGGAAGGCCAAGTGATATCTCAGTGGCAGACAAAGCCACTATAAGGTATCTTCCCTTCAATGTAGTAATGGAAATATCTCATCTCTTAGGGTTAGGATATACTAATTCAAGATGCCCACCTGCTATTTACTAGCTGTATAACCTCAGGCAAGCCACATACCCACCTCTGAGCCTGTTTTATTTTCACCTGTAAAATGGTGACATTAAAAAATATAGCCTTTAATTCACTGAATTTTTATAGGAATCATTTGAAGCAATGAATAGGAAAACCGGGCTGTAAATTGTGAAGTGGCCTGTAAGTAGATGGTTTTGTTATTAGTCCTGAAGTTTGGTCCTGTAGGCAGATAAATACTAGGAGTCAGTTATCAAACATCACATCACCTAGACCTGGGATCTAGAAATGTTGGCATCCACTTGTTTTACTCCATGATGGAAAAAAGAATAAATAAATCATAAATGATTAATTTAGACTTCCCTCTGTGCCTCCCGTTAACAGCTCAAAGCCCCCACCACACAGCAGGCTCAGTGATGAACTGGTGTGGTAGAGCCTTCAAGACGGCGGCTAACCCTTCTCCAAGTACAACCAGCTGTGAAAACAAATTTAGCTCCACCAACACTGCAAAGAAGCAAAGCTTTTTCATAGGTTAGAGATATAATGTTCACCCCATTCAGAGGGATCCAAACAAAACACCAATGGCTTCTGGGGATAAGAGGACATTAAGCATATTAGACAGATTATCTGCTAGTTTACTGAAGGCAAAGGAAGAGACATTTGTCATAGTTTTGCTAGAAAATGAGACTTTATCAAAGGGAGAGGGGTGAAAGGTCACCAGTTCTATTGGTGCGATTATTATCTTTACATAGCTGGAGTGGCAAAAGAAATGATCCCAAACAGAGCAAAACAAAACAGACCTCACTGAAGCACTTCAAGATGAGCCCCAAGAAGCCATCACACCAGACCCATTGGCTTCTTCTTAATTTATCTTCTTGGGCCTTGTTGACAAGAGTTGATTGGGTTCCCCATTTATCCAAGCTGCAGCAGGTTTTATCACAGTGAACCATGATCTAGACATTAGGTTATTGTTTAGAAAATTGCCATTAAAACAACAATATTACTCTCATATTTGAGCATCTATTACCTCTCTGAAATTGTGTTCTTTATTTATCTCAGTTAATAGGCTAAAAGCTAAGTATTACCACTTTGTAAATGAAGAAACTGAGTCTTAAGCAAATTGGCTTGTTATACTTGTTTTCAGGGATTTTTTTTTTTTTTTTTGTAGTGTTGAGAAATGTATTATTGAAAATTGTGTTGTTGCTTGCCTCAGAAACAGCTGCTTTTATGTATAACTTTCTTGGTTCCTGAAAAATGTACATATAAAGGATTTTCTAGGCAATACCTCTCTGATATTTTTGTCAACATTTTTTCTTAAATATCTACATATGGTATATGGTTTCTTATCTTATAAGAAAGCTTGGTATTTCTCAAGAAAGTCTTCTGTTCAAACTATGTTTCCTTAATGTTGCCTTTACCACCCATGGAGGAGAACACAGCTGCCTCATTCAAAGGATCTAGGGCTACCCACTTCAGCTTAAACAGTTTCTCTAGCCTCACTTTCCTTCCCTCTTCCTCTGTTTTGAACCTTCCATTCTCACCTGGTTACCAAGCATCCATCCCCCAGCACCTGGATGTACCCTCTCTGCCTGGCCCATGCCATTTCGCAAATGCCTTGGTTGGTTTTCTGGCTTGCTTTACCTTCTTCAGAAAACATAACCTCGTGGAGTTTCCCATGTCTCTGGGTAAGAAAATGAGGCCCTTTCATACGCTGGTCTCAGAGCCAGCATCAAACAGAACTTTTAGTTCCTGTGACACTTTCAAAACTCTGCACCAAGAACAAAAATGCCTACAATTTACTGAACACTAGCAATGCAACATGAATTGAGCCTTAAAAAAGTAACTGCAACGATGTTTATTGAGGGTTTTCTGTGTGACAGGAAATGTACTAATTCTTCACAAAAATTAACACATTTAATGCTCACAAACACATAATGAAATAGGGATTGTGATTGTTTTCATTTAACAATTGAGAAAACTGGTGCATGAACCATATAGGGGCCAAGTTATGAACCAAATTCTGACCCCAAATCCTAGAGTGATAGGATGCTAAAATATATATGGACTTTAAAGCCAGAGCTGTGATCGGACTCATCTACCATTCCCAGAGCACCAATCCCCCACCCCAAGCAAGTCTGTTAATATCTTTGCATCATGGTTGTATAACCAAACTCTGGAGCTGATCTGAGTTGGCATCCTTACTCCACCACTTCCACTTACTAGCTATGAAAACTTGGGCAACTAAAGTAACCTCTGTGCCTCAGTTCCTCTCTTGCAAAACAGGAATAATACTGGTATCTGTCTTATATTGTGCTATTATGTGCTTTGAATAATGTCCTGCCCAGAAAAAAACAGATAATAAAGAAAAGGTAATATTATCATTGTAGTTGAGAATCTGTTTCCCCTCTGTCAAACAGGGAAACCATCTAGACAGTCTCATCAGAGTGTTGTGGGAACAAAATAATCAAGCAGCAGGCTCTATTAATCTTTTGCTTTGGTAGATGCTGGGAAAGAAGTCATTGAACCTCAGAAGCCACTTTTGGAGAGAAGTTGGATGGTGACATTGGTCTAGAGTCCAGGATCTGAACCTGCATTATACTTTCCTTCTGGGTCACTTATTGACTTAACCAATCCACAATATATTCACAAAGAAGAAAAGACAAGGACAACCACTCAGCGTTGGAAAGTCAACAGGGGTAGTAGAACCAGCACAGACGTGGGTCAGACAGCCCAGATTTAAACCCTGTCTCTTATTCTTGCAAGCTTGGGTTGATTACTTATATATACTTACACACTCTGAGCCTGGTTTAATGCCTATAAAATGAGGGTAGTGGCACCAGTCTCATGGATTATTATGCTATCTTAAATGTAACACATGAAAAGCATGTGGGAGAGTTCCTTTCCCTACCCTTTATTTGACCAAACCTTTAGGGTCATGATCAAATGTGTATTTCCAATTATTAAAGAGCAACAGGGCTGGGCTTTCCCATTTGGAAAAGGGAAGAAAAATACTGATTCTGGGATCAGGTTAAAATAGCTTAATTATAGTATCAATCAGTTTATGTAGAGTTCTGTGCTTAAGTTAAGCATGGATCTATTTTAAGTAGAGTATAAATTCATTGTGTAAGTAAAAATTTAAGTACAGTAGTACTGATTCAGTATGAGGAAAGTAGAGCACTGATTCAGTTTAAAGTAAGTTAAAGTAAGTTGATTTTGTTTAAGTAGAATACTGTGCAAGCTAGAATGCAGAAGTGAGGAGAGGAGTGATGTGACAGTTTGGATATATTATGTCCCCCAGAAAAGCCATATTCTTTAATGTAATCTTGTGGGGGCAGACTGATTAGTCTGTTGATTGGGGCAGAACCTCTGATTGAATTATTTCCATGGAGATGTGGTTGAGAACTCTGAGTAAATTATTTCCATGGAAGTATGGCCCCACCCATTCAGGGTGGGTCTTGATTAGTTCACCGGAGTATTTAAGAGAGAAGCTAAGAGCCAACACAGACTTAGATGCTTGCTGATGCAAGGAGATGCTGGGAGATGCAGACAGAAGGCCATTTGGAGATGCTAAGCTAAGAGATGAAGCCCAGAGTTTGCCCCAGAGAAGCTAAGAGAGGACTCCCAGATGCTTAGAAAGAAACCCATTGGAATCAGGAGCTGAAAGCAATGCAACCCAGGAGCAAAGGACCAGCAGGTGCCAGCCACGTGCCTTCCCAACTAACGGAGGTGTTCTGGACACCATCGCCATTCTTTAGTGAAGGTATCCTCTTGTTGATGCCTTAATTTGGACACTTTTATGGCTTTTATAAAGGGGGTTTATTCAATTTATAACCAAATAAACCCCCTTTATAAAAGCCAATCCATTTCTGGCATTTTGCCTAATGGCAGCTTTAGCCAACCAGAAAAAAGGACTAAAGGATAAGGATGGTCAGAGAAGGAAGTGTTCATCTAGTTCTTGAATTATCCCTCAATTGTTTCCTTTGGACATCTCATCATTTTTTCTCACCCCCACCTTCACAACTACCGCTGAGAACCAACAGAATCCCAACCTTTTCAAAAAATTTTAAACAACAGTTTCAGTATTTACTACTGAAATAGAATTAGTTCACTTATGATACTAGGATACTGTTTATTCATGAAACAGAGCCAGAGCTTAACCTAGCAGGATTCGGCATATTCCTCTCTATTAAGAATCAATCAGGACTCGGGCAAGATGGTGGCATAGAGAGGAGTGGAAGCTAAGTAGTCCCCCTGGAACAACTACAAAAAACCAGAAACAACTAGTAAATAATCCAGAATAACTGCGGGGGGACAAACGAGACCATCCATTCATCATACACCAACCTGAATTGGGAGGAATGCCCGAGAACACAGCATAAAATCTGTAAGTAAAACCTGCAGAACCAGGTCGGGAGACCCCCTCCCCCATAGCCTGAGCTGCAGAGCCTCGTGGTGCCAGAGAGAAGTTCTCTCCCAGCAAGGGAATATAGCTCAGCTGAGCTCCAACTGGGGTTTTAAGTAGCGAGTGTGAACTGCTCACTACAGGTACGCAGCCCCAAAAAACAGACAGAGGCTTTGGGTGACGACTGATCTGGGAGAGCCGCAGGGTTGCCTTGGACTGGGTCTGAAGGGGACTATCTGTTTCTTTTTTGGCTCAGTGGAGAAAGCCCCAGTCATTTTCAGTTTCCAGGGCTGAGACACCACAAGCAGAGAGGAGACCATTGAAATGCTAATGACCTCCACCTGAGGGGTCTGTCTTCTCTAGGAGGAAAGGGGTGGGGCCCTTTCCATTCAGAACCAGACCCCAGAGCCTGGGGGAACACGGCCATACCTCCTCACACCAGTCAAGAATTATAGGCGGACAGACGCCACCTGCTGGGCAGAAAAGCACAGTGACCTGAGGCATCAAAGGGTGCAGCAATTTTCTAAGACACACCCGCAGGGAAACCAGATACTGAATATTTCTTCCCTCTGGGACCTGAGCCTGTTCTGGTCTGGGAAAACCTGATTTGGATAACCAAGGAAACCATGCCTAGACAACAGAAAATTACAACCTACACTAAGAAAAACAAAGTTATGGCCCAGTCAAAGGAACAAATGTACACTTCAACTGAGATACAAGAATTTAAACAACTAATGCTAAATCAATTCAAAAAGTTTAGAGAAGATATTGCAAAAGAGATAGAGGCTGTAAAGGAAGCACTGGACATGTATATGGCAGAAATCAAAAGTTCAAAAAACCTACTAGTAGAATCTATGGAAATGAAAGGCACAACACAAGAGATGAAAGACACAATGGAAACATACAACAGCAGATCTCAAGAGGCAGAAGAAAACACTCAGGAACTGGAGAACAAAACACCTGAAAGCCTACATGCAAAGGAGCAGATGGAGAAAAGAATGAAAAAATATGAGCAACGTCTCCGGGAACTCAAGGATGAAACAAAGTACAATAATGTACGTATCATTGGTGTCCCAGAAGGAGAAGAGAAGGGAAAGGGGGCAGAAGCAATAATAGAGGAAATAATCAATGAAAATTTCCCATCTCTTATGAAAGACATAAAATTACAGATCCAAGAAGTGCAGCGTACTCCAAACAGAAGAGATATGAATAGGCCTACACCAAGACACTTAATAATCAGATTATCAAATGTCAAAGACAAAGAGAGAATCCTGAAAGCAGCAAGAGAAAAGCAATCCATTACATACAAAGGAAGCTTAATAAGACTATGTGCGGATCTCTCAGCAGAAACCATGGAGGCAAGAAGGAAGTGGTGTGATATATTTAAGATACTGAAAGAGAAAAACCACCAACCAAGAATCCTGTATCCAGCAAAGCTGTCCTTCAAATATGAGGGAGAGCTCAAAATATTTTCTGACAGACAATGAGAGACTTTGTGAACAAGACACCTGCCCTACAGGAAATACTAAAGGGAGCACTACAGGGTGATAGAAGACAGGAGTGTGTGGTTTGGAACACAATTTTGGGAGATGGTAGCACAACAATGTAAGTACACTGAACAAAGGTAACTATGAATACGGTTGAGAGAGAAAGATGGGGAGCATGTGAGACACCACAAGAAAGGAGGAAAGATAACGACTGGGACTGTGTAACTTGGTGAAATCTAGAGTATTCAACAATTGTGATAAAATGTACAAATACGTTCTTTTACGAGGGAGAACAAGCAGATGTCAACCTTGCAAGGTGTTAAAAATAGGGAGGCATTGGGGGAGGGATGCAATCAGCATAAACTAGAGACTGTAACTAATAGAATCATTCTATTATGCTTTCTTTAATGTAACAAAGATGATATACCAAGGTGAATCCAGATAAGAGGGGGGGATAGGGGAGGCATGTTAGACACTTGACATTGGTGGTATTGTCTGATTCTTTATTCTACTTTGATTTAAGGTTATTTTTCCTTTTGCTGCTTCCTAGCTGTCATTTTTTTTTTGTTTCCTCTTTCTTTTGCCTCTCTACCTTCTTTGACTCTCCCTCCTGCCTTGTGGAAGAAATGCAGATGCTCTTGCTTAGTATGAGCAGAATGTTCAATTAGGATGAACTTAAATGTTTGGAAATGAACAGGGGTGTTGGTAGCAAGACGTAAGAATAACTAACAGCGCCGAATGGTGTGTGAATGAGGTGGAAAAGGGAAGCTCAGAGTCATATATGTCACCAGAAGGAAAGTTGGAGGTCAAAAGATGGAAATGTATAAAACTGAATCCTATGGTGGGCAATGTCCATGATCGACTGTACAAATACTAGAAATCACTTCATGAACCAGAACAAATGTATGACAATACAATTAGAAGTTAATAATAGAGGGGCATATAGGGAAGAACTATATACCTATTACAAACTATATACTACAGTTAGTAGTATTTCAACATTTTTTCATGAACAGTAACAAACGTACTATATCAATACTAGGAGTCAACAATTGAGGGGGGTTAGTTAGGGATAGGGGAGGTTTAGAGTTTCCTTTTCTTTTTTTTCTTTTTTCATCTTTCACTTTATTTCTTGTCTGGAGTAATGAAAAGTTTCTAAATATTGAACAAAAATTAAGTGTGATGGATGCACAGCTGTATGAGGGTACCCAGGGGCAAGTGATTGTACACTTTGGATCTTTGGATAATTGTATGGTATCTGAACAATCTCAATAAAAATGAAAAAAAAAAAAAAAGAATCAATCAGCCTTATACAGAAGGAAAAGGAAATAAATAGCTGAAGAGTTAAAAACTGTGTCTTCAGGGTACTCAAAGGTGTATAATAATGTATCCATGAGTGTCATTCATCAAACCCCACTTAATAAGTACCTACTTTATTTCAGGCCCTCTGTCAACTGCTAAAGACACAGACCCAGTTCCCAAGGCACTCACAGAGAGTAGAGACACAGGCAATTATCTCCAGACATAAAAAGTAAGAAAAGATTCATCAGGCATGGATCCTTCCTTCAAGGTATTTGCATCTAATAACAGAAGAGGAGAAGACCTGGGCACATATAAAGTCATTAACAAGGGTCCCTAGAGTTTGAGGGAAAATGGTGGACTCTGGAAGGAGATGGCTATGATGAGCAGACAGGATTTATGTGCAATGATGGGAAACCACTGCTTTCCAGGCAGAAGAATAGCATGAGCAAAAGGGCAGGAGAGCAGAAAGCTTTGGGCATACAAAAGTCCAAGAGAGCAGACCTCCTTGAAACATCTTCCTGGGTTCATCACAGAAAGTCCAAGCCACATCACTTATACTTAGTTCACTTTTGTATTTGAGCATTCCAGGTTAAAAGTCTCTTGTATGCCACCTTAAAGAGGAAAATGGTAGGTGTGATAGGCACCAAAGGAGCAAAATGTCATAGCAGAAGCATCTTACCTGGCTTCAGCAGACAATGCTCTATCCTAGCCCAGCACTGTGTGACTTGACCATGTCAGCATGACAGTTGCCTCTCCATTTCCTCATCCATAAATTAAGTGGATTGGAAAACATCCTAGCCCTTTTGATTTCCCCATATAAATTTTCTTTGTCTTTCCCCTATCTCTTTAGATTCCTGCAAGCCCTCCTCCACAGACACCTGAATATGCATGTTGATATTTTGCTCTGAAATACACAGGAATTAGCATCTGCTTCCAAATAAATACCATTGTATACTTATAAAATCTGGTGTAGCTAAAAATTTGTGTTTCAATAGAGAATTATGCATTGTTTACATACAGTACACTATCCCTGGGTATCTGATTCTAGCCTGTCCCAATGGGCAAGCTGTTTTACAACTCTGTGAATTGTAGGTAACTGATAGCAATGCAAATCTAATTCTTGCCTATAGACATGCAAATTAAATTCTGTCCTTGGAGATCTAATTAGACTTCTGTCTCCCACCTAGAGAAACAACAGTTTTGCCTTCATTTGTGTAGTCATTTCAATATTCTTAATCTATAAATGTGTCTGTTCTTCAAATTCTCTTTAGAACCTAGGACAAATCCTAGAACATTAATGCAAATCCCTAACTCTGTGGGCCTCAGTTTTCTCCTCACGAAATGCGAAGTTCACGTAGAGGACAGATCTGGATGAAGGACAGATCTGGATGCTTTGTAAAATCCCTTTCATCTCTAACATCATCCACTGTGGGTTCACATATTGCCTTCAACTATGACTTAACAAACTCAATTTTTCTTTCTCTCTTTTCTTTTTTTTTTCTTTTAAAGTAGGATTGAACAAAAATCAGCATGCCACTTTGCTTTTGATTGTTCAGGGTCTTTGGGAAGATCTAGACAACCAAGCTGGAAGATGGTTGGGTCCACTTCACAACACCCTCTGATAGGAGAGAGTAATGGGCTTGCATGCTGTGAGGACTCACTACCCAACATCCATAACTGTCACAGGCCCTCCTGCCTGCCTCTTCAAGCCTCTTGCTTCTCCCAACCAATATGCCAGTTTCACTTCATACAGTTACCTGACTAGAGCAGCTCTCCAATCAAGGATTGCCAGATTTGGAAAAGAAAAATAGATGACACCCAATAACATTTGAGTTTCAGATTTAAAAAAGGATTTTTTTTTTTAGTATAAGTATGTTCCATGTAATATTTGATATCTGCTTATATTAAAAAGTAATGCATTGTTAATCTGAAATTCAAATATAGCTAGGTGTCCTGTATTCTATATGGCAATCCTACTCCAATCCCTCAGTGATATACTTATAAAACTACTTTTAATGGGTGACCTGTCTCACCTTCATGCACTTTATATAGATAACATCTCATGTCCCCTTACACAGCTCCCCAGGGACTAGTACACAATCTGGTAAATACTCAGGTGTTCATTGTTGAAAGAATGACAGGTTTCCTCATTTTGGATCCTTCCAGGTGAAACAGGTACTCCCCTGCTCTTAAACCAAGGAACCTGTCTTAACTTGTCTCTGCTGAAACCTGTATTAAGGCATCACACCATATTGCCAATGTCTGCTCATTTCTCATCTACCATGGGTGATCCTGGAGGACAGAGGCTATCTCTCATCCATTAATTGTCATGCCTCCAACATTAAGCAAAGCCCCTCTCACATTCTAAATGCTCGCAATTACCAAGAGCACACACACACAAAATAAAAGTTTGGCATAATGAAAGGTGGTCTTGACCAAGGTGCATGGGGCTTTGGGACTTAGAGAGTTCTAAGGGGACTGAACTCTGTCTCCCAGTGCTTCCTTCCAGTTCCCCAGTTCAAGTCCTCCCAACCACCTTGTCTGGGGGCAATGCACATATCTGAGTACACATGTCCACACACTGCTGGGATGAGATCAAATGTTTCCTGTCGGAGCTGGTTCTCAACAGCCCTTGGAGGGCTCTCAATGACCCCTAGAGCCGGTGTGAAAGTGGACTAGCATCCAGATGGCTTCATGTTTCTGCATTCTTTCAGCTTGTTTTCTTACTGTGGCAGATACTCAAGAGCATCCCCAATCCTGAAAAGAGATGAGATTTCAGGAAAATCCTTGTTACTTTTGCAAAGCAAGAGATATGAACTTTTGAGCTTAATGGAAAAAAAAAAAAAAAAGACAAAATATATAGCATGGGTTTTCAAGCTATCTGCAATGAAATAAGGGATCATGGTGGGTTTTTTTCCCCCCAACATTCAGCTCCACCTGGAGACAAAAATGCCACACATATCCACCACTGAGGATTAAGACAGGTCAGGGTTCACAGGGTTGTGGCCACATAAACAGATTATCCTGTTTCCTGAGATGTCCTTTAGGTTGCAGCTGCCTGCTTGGAGGAAGATCATGAATCACGTTTTTCTCTCTTCCATTTGATCCGACACCATGTAAACAAGCAATGTGAAATGGGAAAGGAAACATTTTGGGCAAATTATTTCAATACAATGGGAAATGCTTACCTTGTGTAAGCAATCTGCTTACTCAGTTACAAGGGTTTATGTTCGAAAGAAGCAGTCTTGGGTGTGAACACATTTTGAGTAAATAAATGAGAAACAGTTATTAGGCAGCAATTATGGCACAGGCATTTCGCTTGATACTTCCCCACATGTGATCTCATTTCATCTAAACAGCCACCCTAGAAGACTGTGATCATGACACTACTTTCCATAAATTACACTTGTATGAGCATGCCCAAAATCATTTAATAAGAGGCAAAGTCAGCATTTGAATCCATGTCTTTCTGACTCTGAGTAACTGAGTTATTAACTCAATAAATATTTATTTGCAATTAGCTATGCGAGTGATATTGCATAAAAGAATGAATAAATGATTTCATTTAATCTTATCTGTTTTGAACTAAAGAAACTGATATACAAAAAGTCTGAAGAATTTACTTATTTTCTTGATTTGCATAAATGGCAGAGTTTTGATCTATTCTCTCTCTTGAGGCAATTGAAGGATGAGAGCAATCTATTTTAAAAATCCAAGCTAATGTTTTGAGGTTGGGTTGTCAACAAGTTATTACAATGGCCCAGCATTTGAGATAAGTTGGTCTTAGACAAAAACAAACAAACAAACAAAAACTAATAATACTGTTTCTTCAATGACTTCTAAGAAATCAGAGACCACTCTGGTGTTGTCAAGCAGTTCATTAACAAACATGAAGAAAGCAGAGGTAAAGAAGCTGAGAAATATACAGCTAAAAAAAGAGCTGCCAAAATGAATGGAACATATAGGTTGACTTAAATAGTGATGAAAATGTTGGCAAATGTCAATGATATGGCACAACTTAAATGTATGTGAAATATTTCTTTGAAGTGTTTCATGGACAATTTCTTAAGGTAGGGATAGAGCACAGAGGTAAATAGCCTGAGCTCCACTGTAATTCTGCCTGCTTTATATCTTAGCCCTACCAAATACTAGGTATAGACCTTGAAAAACTCACTTAGCTCTCTGCATCTCAGGAAATGGTTATAATAACTGCATCTACTTCCTATACAGTTTTGAAGATTTAATAAAACAATCCATAAATGTACTTAGAAAATGTCTGGTGTGTAATATAGCCTAAATAAATAGAATGAAATTATTAAATGAAAATATTTTTAAAAATAATATATTCTTATATCATGATATAAAAGTGTTATTTCATTTTATTATCACCATCTCAATTGTGTGTAGACAACGTCTGATGTTTAAATGAGGATTCTTTCACTGTGCCTTCTTTTATTTATTGTCCTTATTACTTTACTTTGCCTAGAACATCATTACCAAAGCAACCAGCAAGTCAAGAAACATTCAACCATATTTATATCAATCATAGCATTCCAAAACAGCACCATGACATTGATGGAGAGAGATGTGCCGATATTACTGGTAATGGAGAAATGGAGTATTATGGGAAATGCTTTAAGTTAAGGATTAGCATAACTACCTGTCAAATCTTCACTCAAGTCATGTTGCCCCTCTGATTCTTAGACTCTTCATCTGTGATACAAGGAGCTTGGGAAAAATTTACTGCAGGTCACTTCTATTTCTCCAATGGAAGTTATTACCATTTTTGTGTTGCTTTTGTAATATCATACAAGTATTAGTAACAATTATTATTATAAATAATCTGAGGTCTTCTCTTTCCTGAATCACTGCTTCAGTCATTAAACTCAATTACCTCATTATCTAAATTCACATGGATTATAACACTGAAAGGCATGTATAAAAATGGCTTTGAAGAAACCAACATGTCACCTCATGCATTCATAAAGTAATCAAAAGTGTTGAGGCCATATGGTAAGAGGTCCAGGGTTTGCTCCCTCCTTTCCCCCAGACTCTCTTTTTGACTCCCATGTCCATTCCACATTTTGGAGTATTTATTTACCTTAAATTTAGACGAGGCCCTGAAGTCCCTGAAGGAGACATGGAGAGATTCAGTTCTGAAGAGGGACTCGGAAGAAAACCATATTTCATGCCCGTTGGCGTTTGGAAGGCCGTTGAACTATCTGTTGGGAAGTTTCTTGCAAAGAGTATAAACAGAGAGTTAGAGGGTGGCCTCACATTTGACTTCCCATCTGACTTGGGTGCCTTGTTGAAGCTCTCAGCACCTCCAGCTCACCATCTGCAAGATAGATCATCAGACTGTAACAAACCGTTTATTCTGATGACCTTGTTTTACTGATGTACAACGTGAGGCCCTGAAAGTGAAGCAATGTGCCCAAGGTCACAGAACGAGTTAGCATTCCCAATCCGAGACCACACGCTCGGCAATCCCCTTCCCTCTTTTCAGTCAAGCATAAGTTTGTGGCAAGAAGGAATTTTGATAATTGTAAAAAGCAGGGCACTAGTCACTTACCTTGCTGTATTTTAGCCACAAAACGAATTTAGTTTGCTGGAGTGGGGAGATTATGGGCTTCAGTTGCAAGCAGACCTAAGCCTAATCCTTATTTTTTGATGCAATAGCCATGTGTTTCTTTAATTCAGGTGTTGCTTTTTGCTTCCTTCTTTGTAAAATGAGACAGAATTGTTGTTACATTAAAACGAAATGTGATTACATGTTCTAAGTTGCTGAGAACAATGACTGACACAGTGGGGATTCTAAATAATCCTTTTCTTCTCCTATGACCCAACTGATTTTGTGATAATCCCACTTCAATTCAAAACAGTCAGATATTTTGCAATGAATACCCAAAGATATTTCATGCAGCTACTACCATGCATATATATATATATTTTATCAGTCACATTGTAGAAGGTTTCCCATTAACATTGTTTCACTAGGGATTTTAGTAAACTCTAAAAAGTATTTTGAGATTTATAGATAAAGGGAGTAAAGAGAGCACACAAACACTTACTTCCACCCATCCACCCACTCTCCCCCCACTCCCCCCCCACACACACAAACTAAAAGGACAGGTAAATTATTTTAAAGGCATAAATCAATAAGGACAAAGAGGAGAGAATACAGCAACAATTTTGAAAGCTGGAAAGGAGATGACTGGATTGTAATAACTAATTTAGCAGACACACAAAGAACAGATCCGTAAGCTAGCAATAGAAAAAGTCAAGAAGAAACTTCATATATACCACAAAACCCTGCAGAAGTTGCAGAAATTAGCAGCATTTGATTGTGGAAGAGAACATAAGGCAAAAAACAAGTGTGGTTGAAATGCTGCTAAAGATCAGTAAGATGCCTAGATCCCTCCCTGTTCATACAGCACTCCTCTTATTCAAGTAGAAGGGGGGTTTATTCGCAAAAGAAGATAAAACATAGAGTCTCTGGAAAGACATAAAACACAGTTCGGTATGGGAATTGGGATGCAAAAATGCAAACAGGGAAAATAAGTAAACCTTTCCATACTTAAAGCTGAGATGCTGAGAGCTCCCAGACTTCTCCCACACCACACGTCCAGAGTGCTGTCAGCCAGGCATATATGCCCTGGAACTTGGAAGATTCCTCTCTAGATAGTTAGACTAGCCCAAGAGAAAAGACCTAAAAGTACTGGTTGCAGGGGTTCTCCAATATAAACACTCAGCTAAGTCTTCCTTCAGTGAAAAACCTGGTTGATGAGTCCCACTGACTCATATGAAGTTTCTACTTAGGTTGTCAGTGCCCATCCTTACAAATTGGCCATCAGCCAAGGTCACCTGACATTGGAGAAGAGCACCTAATACAAAAGTCAGAGACTAAGTACAGAAAAGTAAATGGGGAGGGGGAGAGAGAACAGAACGAACTTAAAAAATGTTATTATTGATATATTCTGAGTTATAAGATATGCCACCTACCAAACAAGAACAGAAAGCTATGAAATAGGAGCTCTCAAAGAGGAATAAAAAGCTCTTAGAAATATGAGAAATATGCATTATGTTTGCCAGAAATATGAGAAAATGTATACAAATACAAGGGAAGAAATGAAAACCTAAATAGAACTGTTAACAGATAAAATTCAGTAAATCTCATGGAAAATAGAGCCAAATGACAGAGATGGAAAATAGATAAAGGACAAAAATATTTGTGACTCATCCAAGAGATTCTATTTCCAAAAGTAAGAGTTCCAGGTAGAGAGATAAAAAATTTAGAGATAAAAAATTTCTCAAAGAAATAATTAAGCCAACAATCCCAATCTGAAGCACGTGCATTTCCATTTCTAAAGTTTCGGGGCAGTACATGAAAGGAAACCTACACAAGATGAATCACAAAGAAGTGTCAGAACATTGGAAGAAGAAAGATTCTAGAAGCTTCCAGTCAAGGGGTCAGGGATGTAGGAGACAACATATGTGACACACAATCAAGAATCAGGATACTATTGCTCTTCTCAGTTAGAAGGCAGTGGAGAAAGGAATTAAAAATTCTAAGGGCAGATGACTGGCCTGTAAAACTCCCATGCACATACAAGCTTTCCTATTCATATGAAGATATAATGAAGATATTTTCAGAGAGTCATTCTTTCTCAGTATACCCTGCAGGATTTGATTTACTGTCTCTAAACAAGCGAATAAACCAAGAGAGAGGGAACGATAGGATCTAGGCTCCAAACAGAATATCCAACCCAAGAGAGAGGCAAAGTCAATCCCTCGAGTGAAGAGAGAATAGGTGGCTGTTTATCAGGCATCGAGAGGAAGCAGGCCTGCAAGGGATTTCTCCAAAAAGACAAAATTTGAAAAATGCCTAAGATGTCTGTGTGGATTAAAGGGAGATTTATACAACTGGGAAGAATTCAGAGTTAAATTAATCCTAAGTACATAGACCATAAGCAAATAAAACAAAATGAAAAATTATTGGTTTCCTTGGCAATATTTTGCACAAAAGAAATTATATTAAGAGGGTAAACTAAGAATAAAATTTACATAGTAATATTAATAATAATGTAATATTGAGTTTTGATCTAAACAGAATTGCTAGATAGGGTATGGGGAGGATAAGGCAAGAGGAAACATGAGAGGGAATGAGAGAGAGAAAGAGGGTAATGGTGGTAGGGGGTGGTGTATAAAGGAAAACAAAATCCATTCTTCTATACTAGGAAGTCAAAATATAATTCCTAAAATGGAAAACCCTAGCAGTATAGTTAGTCATTTAGAAACATGGAGGCAAACACCAAAATAATTAACTAAAAATATGTATAAACAGTTGCCTCTAGAGAGAAGGAATTGTCTGGGGGTGGGGCAGGATTCCTGTGCTTAACAAGTCTTATATAAGTATTTGCTGCTTTTCAACCACATCCATGTTTACTTTTGATAAAAGTAAAAATTAAATTAAAAGTTTGCATTTCCCAAGCTTCATTTATTCTTCTACTACCTTCAAGACTCTTTCCATTTCTATTTACTATAATATTTATAATCATTCTTTTTTTAAATGTCTCATTTTGTTTTCTATTTTAACCATGAACATAACA
This sequence comes from Choloepus didactylus, assembly GCF_015220235.1. Taxonomy (NCBI): domain Eukaryota; kingdom Metazoa; phylum Chordata; class Mammalia; order Pilosa; family Megalonychidae; genus Choloepus; species Choloepus didactylus. Next base: position 12,578,636 of record NC_051309.1, read on the forward strand.
ATATCCAAGTAATCACTAAGTTGGATTGTGCACTAGTTACACTTCCTTCTGACAAACTTTAAATTTAAGTCATTAATATTAAAATTAAGAAATGTTTGTCCTTCTCCCACCTAGAATTGTCTTACTTTTGTGGGCCACCTGCATGCCCCATGTTGGAAAGCACTTTTCTGATGAGCATCACTCGTGAAAGGCAAGTCAAGTCACTGCTTTCAACTGGCCACTAGAGGGAAATGTTGGTCTTTTTACCAAGCAGTCACATTCATTCCAATAGGAAAGAGTTTCATCAGGCAATGGGAAGAAATTAAAAGCCATAGCCTGGAGTGTAAAATATTACAGCTTGAGGGAACCATCAAGTCTATCTAGGTTGAGTCCCTCTGACTTCTCCCTTTCTAGACTTAAAGAAATCAAGGACAAGAGATGAACATTGGTTTGCTTAGGCCATTGAATAAGGATGTGGGAAAGACAGCTCTAAAACCAGTTTCCTTATTTACCTAAGTCAAGCAAAACAGGCATTCAAGAAAAGAGTAACTCAAAGAAGTTGCTTTTCGGTACAAGATCATTGAGCTGGGAAGACTATTAAGAATTTATACTCCTTGAATGTTTGCTATGTAGCAGTCATACATTGGATGTTTACCATGTATGAGGGCTTGATCACCTATGCATCCATTTATTATTCTTATCCTGATCACAGTCCTGTGAGACAGGTATAGTTATTATCCGTTATCCACAGATGAAGGAACTAATGAACAGAGAGGTTAAGTTTCTTGCCCAAAGCCACACAGAAGTGATTAACAGAGCAGGGATTCGAGCTCAGAAAATCGAGCTCTCTAGAATCTATGGCCTTAACCATTATGCAACTACCCATCAGCAGAAGACCTGGCACTGATATGTTAACAAGGAACAAGGTTCCTGTCCCCTCTTGAGACATGGCTTCTCTTCAGTTTTTGGTAAGATGAGATGATTTGTTCCACTGACCACAAGGACCTTTAATATATATCAGCCTGGTAGGCAGAGCTCCTTTAGTGTCTGATTTCTTTCTGTTCCCACCACCTATCAAGGTGCCTGGCTCAGAGGATGGGCTCATTTAATGTTAAATGAGTGAAAAAATATGATCCTAAGTTACTTCACAAACAAGCTAGTTGTGGAGAAAATGTACTCATGCCACATCTCATAATTCATACGGTTTATGAAAGCTCCACAAAAGCTATCATTGTCTACTTGGTCTCTCTTAAGACTGTGGAGTTGATCCAACCAAAAGCCTAATTCTTCCTGATTTTCCTGGCTATTCTGTAGCTCTGTTTTTCAGTCCATAAAACACAGCCATGTCACCGTGTACATGGGTAGTCTCCTAAGCCCACTGCACAGTCTCATTTCACGAGCTGACATGTCACCGCTTTACAAAACACCTGGAGCCTGTATCGTTTATTGCTCTGGGCTTGGCCAAGCTCTCATCTTCGTCGCTCATGGAACGTCGAGCTGGTTTAGCTCACCAGCCCTCACACTGGTGAAAACACTGGGGCTTCGGGAAGGGGAGGACTCCTGTCCAAAGATAGACACTATGTGTTAAGATGAGGGTTTCCTAATAGAGTTTGCAGCTGGGGAAATTTCCTCCCAAAGACTGGATAGAAGGAAAGCACACTCTGAAGAAACCCTAGGGTTTGAAGTCAGTCAATGAATTCCAGAAGATTGGGAGAGGGGAGGGTTAAACGACCCTGGTCTTGCCCCCTGTAATCCATCTTCACGTATTTTTTTTTAAACATTGACTTACTTTTGGTATACATTTCTGTGAATTTTAACACACGCGAAGATTCATATAATTACCACAGCAGTCAAGATACAGAACTCTCCTATCACCCTTAAAAAACTCCATCCTGCTTTCTCTTTGTAGTCACACTCTCCCCTCTTTCCTAACCCCTGGTAACCGTTTATTTGTTCTCCATCACTTTAGATTTGCCCTTTGAAGACTGTGAGTCACATGTAATCATAGAGAGTATACACCTTGGAGACTGACTTCTTTCACTCAGCGTAACACTTTTGAGATTCATCCAAGTTTTATCATGTATCTATATTTCATTATTTTTTATTGAGGAAAATTATTTCATTGTGTGGATATACTAAATTTTGTTTATCCATTCACCCAACAAAAGATATTTGAGCTGTTTCCATTTGGGGGAGATTATAATAGAGCTGCTATAAACTTTCATATAAAGGCTTTTGTCTAAACATAAGTTTTCGTGTCTCTAGGGTAAATACCTGAGGGTTAGGATTGCTGGATCATCTGGTAAGTGTACATTTAGCTTTATAACAAACTGCCAAATTATTTTCCAGAGTGGTGGTACCATTTTGCATTCCAACTAGCAATGTATGAGAGTTCCAGATGTGACATTCACACCATCACTTGGTATTGTTAGTATTTTTCATTTTAGGCATTCTAACAATTTGCATACTATTATCTTATTGAGGTTTTAATTCACATTTCCTTGATGACTTATGATATTGAGCATCTTTTCAGGTGTTTGTCTTCTGTGTATGCTCTTTGGTGAAATGTCTATTGAACTCTTTTTGTCCATTGTTGAGTTTTGAGAATTTTTTTATATATCCTGGATAAAAGTCTTTTGTCAGATATGCGATTCGTAAATATTTTCCCCCAGTCTGTGACTTGTCTTTCCATCCTTTTAGTAGTGTTTTTCAGGAAGCAAATGTTTTAAAAATTTAATAAAGCCCAATTTATCTTTTTTTTTTTTAATTTTGTGGATTTTGCTTTTGAGGTAATGTCTAAGAACTCTTTGCCTAATTCAATGTCCTGAAGATTTTCTCCTCTGTTTTGTACAAAAACTTTAATAGCTTAATTTTTTTGCATTTAGAGCTATGATTCATTTTTAGTTAACTTATATAAGGTCTGAGGTTTAGGTTGAGGTTCATTATTTGGCATGTAGATGTTCAATTTTTCCAAAACAAATTTTTGAAAAGATCTCTATTGAATGGCCTGTGCACCTTTGTCAAAATCAATTGGCCACTCCTGTATGGGTTTATTTCTATGCTATCTTCTTTTCCATTGATCTCTTCATCAATACCACATTGTCTTTATTAGTACAGCTTTATAATAAGTGTTAGAATCAGGCACCGGTGATGACTTCAACTTTATTCTATTGTTTTAGTTATTCTGTTTCATTTGCCTTTCCATATAAACTTTTGAAACATTAAGTATTATGAGGTTAGTTGTAGGTTTTTTGTAGAAGCTGTTTATCAGACTGGGGAAGATCCCTTCCATTCTTAGTTGGCTGAGAATTTTTATCATGAATGGATGTTCTATTTTGCCAAATGCTTTTTCTGCACCTATCAGCATGAAACTGTTGATGTAGTAGATTATAGGGATTGATTTTCAAATATTAAATCAGCCATGTTTTCACAAGATAAAACCCACTTGGTCATGTTATGTCATTCCTTTTATATATTACTGTTTTTTTTTTTAACTTTTAATTTTGAAATAATTTCAAACTTACAGGACAGTTGCAAAAATAATCCAAAACCAATAGAGAGAACACCAGTATACCTGCTACCTAGATACCCAGACTTACCAATTTTGAAAATTTTGCTACATTTGCTATACCATTCTATATAGCAAGACAGCTATTTGTCTCTCTATTTTCTAAACATTTGAGAGCAGGCTGCATACCTGATGTATGCTCCTTAAACACTTATTACTTCCATGTATATTTTCTATGAACAAGGATATTCATGTGTGTAACCTCATTAGGTAAAGTTTTAAGTTCAAAAAATTTATAGTTGATATAAAGCATTTCATCTATGTTCCATTTTTCCATGTTTTCATTTGTCTCAATAATGTCCTTTTGGGCATTTTCTTCTCTGTTATTCGATCCAGTCCAGGATCATGTAGAGCATTTAATTGTCATTGTGTCTTCAATCTCTTTTTTAAATTGTGAAAACATATGTACAACATAAACCACTCCCAAGCATACAATTCAGTGGTATTAATCAAATTCACAATGTTGTTCTATCCTCACCATGTTTTTTACTAACACTTTTCATTATTCTTCTTAGACATCTTAAGCTGGCTTAGAATTATTTACCCCCAAAAAACAGATTCCTTTTTTTTTTATTAGAGAAGTGGTAGGTTTACAGAAAAATCATGCATAAAATACAAAGTTTCCATATACAAACCTATTATTAACACCTTGCATTAGTGTGGTATACTTGTTAAATTTCATAAAAGAACATTTTTTTAATTGTGCTATTAACTATAGTCCATCATGTACAATAAGGTTCACTCATTCTATTGTACAGTCCTATGTTGTGATTTTCTATTAAAATTTTTATTTTAGTAACAATATACAAATTAAAATTTCCCACTTTTAACCACATTAAAATATAGAATTCAGTGGTGTTAATTATTTTCACACTATTGTGCTGTCATCACCACCATCCATTACCAAAATTATACAATCAACCCAAATAGAAACAAATCCATTCCTACTGGCTTGAACCCATTGTAAATAGGACCATTACATGAGGATACCTCATTTAAGGGGTGGCCCAGCTGAATCAGGTTGCCCCCCCCCAAATTTTATTTATTAGAGAAATCATGGGTTATAGAACAGTCAGGTATAAAACACAGAATTCTCATACAACAACCTCATTAATACCTTGAGTTGGTGTGGTACATTTCTTACAATTGATGAAATCACATTTTTATAACTGTACTATGAACTATAGTCTATGGATTAACTGGATTTGCTGTTTGAGTCAGGCAGTTCCATGAATTTTCTTAAAATTTTGATTCTAGTACCACATATACAACCTAAGATTTCCCCTTTTAACCACACATTCATATATATAATTCGGTGCTGTTAATTACATTTACAATATTGTGCTACTGTCACTGCCATCCATTACCAGAAATTTTCCATCATCCCAAATAGAGACTCTGTGCATCTAAAGCACTAACTCCCCATTCTCTACATTCACCGTGTCCCCTGGTAACATATACTATAGATTCTGACTCTGTGATTTGCTTATTCTAATTATTGCATATCAATGAGATCATACACTATTTGTCCTTTTCTGACTGGCTTATTTCACTCAAGATAATATCTTCAAGATTCATTCATGTTGTTGCATGTATCAGAACATTGTTCCTTTTTATGGCTAAATATTTCATTGTGTGTACAGACCACATTTTTTTTATGCATTCATTCATTGACGGAGACACTTCAATGGTTTCCATCTTTTGGCAATTGTGAATAATGCTACCATAAGCATCAGTGTGGAAATATCTGTTTGAGTCCTCACTTCCAATTCTTTTGCGTATATATCTAGAAGTGGAATTGCCAGGTCATGTGACAATTCTATACTTAACTTTCTGAGGAACTGCCAAATTGTTTTCCACAACAGTGGAAAACACCATTTTATATTGCCACCAGCAACGAATGAGTGTTCCAGTTTCTCCACATCCTCTCCAACTCTTATAATTTTCTGGTTTTTAATAGTAGACATTCTAGTGGATGTGAAATGGTATCTTGTGGCTTTGATTTGCATTTTCCTAATGACTAATGATTTTGAGCATAATTTCATGCCTTTTGGCCATTTGTGTATCTTCTTTAGAGAAATGTCCATTGAAGTCTTTTGTCCATTTTTAAAATGGGTTGTTAGTATTTTTGTTGTTGAATTGTCAGAATTCTTTATATATTCTGGATATTAAAACCTTATCAGATACATGTTTTCTAAATATTTTCTCCCATTATATAGGTTGTCTTTTTACTTTTATGATAAAGTCCTTTGAGTTAGAAAAAATTTTAATTTTGATGAGGTCCCATTTATCTATTTTTTTTCTTCTGTTGCTTGAGATTTGGGTTTAAAGTCTTAAAAACCATTGCCTAACACAAGATCCTGAAGACACTTCCCTACATTTTTTTTCAGGAGTTTTATACTTCTGACTTATATAGTTAGGTCTCTGATTAATTTTGAATTGATTTTTGTATATGGTACAAAGTCAAAAATCAGTTGGCCATAAATGTGAGGTTGATTTCTGATCTCTCAATTTGATTTCATTGGTCTACATGCCTGTCCTTGTGCTATTACCATGCTGTTTTTTATAACTGTAACTTTGTAATAAGTTTCATGATTGGGAAATGTGAGCTCTCCAACTTTGTTCTAATTTTTAGGTTGGCCTTGGCTATCCATATAAATCTGATGATTAGATTTTCCATTTCTGCAAGGAAGGTTGTTGGAATTTTTATTGGGTTTGCATTGAATCTGTAAATTGCTTACGGTAGAATTGACTTCTTAACAATGTTTAGTCTTCCAAACAATGGACACAGAATATCCTTCCATTTATTTAGCTCTTTAATTTCTTTTATCTATGTTTTGTAGTTTTCTGCATATAAATCCTTTACATCCTTGTCTGGATTTATTCCTAGAAATTTGATTCTTTACTTGCTATTGTATATGGAATTTTTTTCTTGATTTTTTTCTTCCAGTTGTTCATTGCTACCTTATAGAAACAGTTCTGATCTGGGTGTGTTGATCCTGTACCCCACTACTTTGCCAAATTCATTTATTAGCTCTAAGAGTGTTGTGGATTTTTCAGGATTTTATGGATACAGGATCATGTAATCTACAAATAGGAAAAGCTTTATTTCTTCCTTTCCAATTTAGATGCATTTTATTTCTTTTTCTTGCTTAATTGCTCTGTCTAGGACTTCTGATAAAATGTTGAATAACAGTAGTGACAGTGAAAATCCATGTCTTGTTTCTGATCTTAGAGGGAAAGTTTTCAGTAGTTCACTATTAAGTATGTTTGCTGTGGGTTTTTTGTATATGTCCTTTGTCATGTTGAGGAGATTTCCTTCTATTCAGTTAATGTGGCTTATTATATTAACTGATTTTCTTTTGTTGAACCTCTCTTGCATACCTGGGATAAATCTCATTTGATCATGGTGTATAATTAATTTAATGTGCTATTAGATTTGGTTTGCTAGTATTTTCTTGAGGATTTTTGCATCTATATTCATAAGAGGTATTGGTCTGTATTTTCTTTTCTTCTGGTACTTTTAGCAAGCTTTGGTATGAGGGTGATGCTGGTCTCAAAGAATGAATTCTGGAGTGTTTCCTCCTCTTCAATCTTTGGAAGAGTTTGAGCAGGATTGCAGTTAATTCTTGGAATGTTCAGTAAAGCCATCTGGTCCCAGACTTTTCCTTTTTGGGAGATTTTTGATTACTGATTCAATTTCTTTGCTAGTTATTAGTTTGATGAGATTTTCTATTTATTCTTGAGGTAGTTTAGGTAGCTTTTGTGTTTCTAGAAATTGTCCATTTCTTCTAAGTTATCTAATTTGCTGGTGTACAATTGTTCATGGTATCCTCTTATAGTCCTTTTTATTTCTGTGGGGTTGGTAATCATGCCCCACTTTTAATTTCTGATTTTAGTTGTTTGTGTCCTCTCTCTTTTTTCCTTTGTCAGTCTAGCTAAAGGTTTGTCAATCTTATCAATCTTTTCATAGAAGCAATTTTTGGTTTTGTCGATTATATTATTTTTTATTCTCTATTTCATTTATTTCTGCTCTAATCTTGTTGGGTTTTTTTTCTTTTTTTTCTTTTTTTTCTTTTTTTTTTTCCTTCCTTCTGCTTACTTTGGGTTTAGTTTGCACTTTTCTTCTATTGTTCTTCCAGTATTTTGAGGCTGGGTCTCAGATTTGAAATCTTCTTCTTTTTTAACATGTCTTTAGAGCTATTAATTTTCCTCTCAGCACTGCCTTTGCTCCATCCCATAAGTTTTGGTATGTTGTGTTTTCGTTTTTAATCACCTCAAGCTATTTCCTAAATTCCCTTGTGATTTCTTCTTTAACCCATTGGTTGTTTAGAGTATATTGTTCGATTTTTACATATTTGTGAAAGTTTACATTTCTCTATTATTGACTCTAGTTTTATTCCATTGTGGTTGGAGAAGATACATTGTATGTTTTCAATATTTTTTAATTCATTGAGACTTGTTTTGTGACCTAAAATATGTTCTTTCCTGGAGAATGATCCATGAGCACTCAAGAAGAATGTGTATTCTGTTGTTCTTGAGTGAAGTTTCTATATTTCTGCTAGGTCTAGTCAGTTTAGAGTATCATTCAAGTCATCTACTTCCTTATTGATCTTCTGACTAGATGTTCTCTCCATTATTTACAGTGGTATATTAAGGTACCCTACCAAAATGTAGAACCATCAATTTCTTCCTTCAGATCTGTCAGTATTTGCTTTATATATATTTGGGACTCTGTTGTTAGTGCATATATATTTATAATTGTTACATCTTCCTGTTGGATTTACCCCTTTATCAGTATATAATAACTATCTTTGTCTCTCATCAAAGTTTTTGACTTAGAGTCTATTTTATCTAATATTAGGATAGCTACATCAGTCCTCTTTTGGTTACTACTTGCATGGTATATATTTTTTCCATCCTTTCATTTTCAAGCTACTTGTGTCTTTGAATTTAAAGTGAGTCTCTTGTATACATGACAGAGTTAAGTCATGCTGTTTTAGCCATTCTGCCAGGCTGTGCCATTTGATCTGAGAGTTTAATCCATTTACATTTAAAGTCAGTTTTGATAATCATGACTTTCTTCTACCATTTTGCATAGTTGATCTTTGAAGTCTTATAACATTTTTTTGTTCCTCAACCCTTCCTTCAATGTCTACTTCATATTTATTTGATTTTTTGTACTGTACAAAAGTTCTCATAGAACCATATAAGGGTCTCATTCCTATCTGGATTTATTTTCATATATTTTCCTTGTGATTACCATGGGGTTAAAATTTAACATCTAAATATATAGCAATCATATTTGATTTGATATCAACTTGATTTCAATAGCATAGTCTTATAATGTTCCTCTACCCTGCCACACCCTCTTTTTGTACATGTCACAAATTATATCTTTGTACTCTGTAGGCCCCCAAACCATAGATTTATCATTACATTTTATGTATTTGAATTTTGGCATCTGTAAGGGGTAAGAAGCGGAATTGTATACTGAAAAATACAAATACAATAATACTGGCATTTATAATTACCTAAATGGTTAGCTTTACAGGAGATCTTTATTTCTTTATGCCACTGTGAACCATTTTCTAATGTCCTTTTCTTTCAGTCTGAAGAACTCTCTTTAGCATTTTTGGAGAGCAGGTCTAGTGGCAATGAACTCCTCCAGCTTTTGTTTATCTGGGAATGTTTTAATCTCTGCTTCATTTTTGAAAAAAAGTCTTACCAGGTATGAAATTCTTGCTTTGCAATTGTTTTCTTTCAGCACCTTAAGTATTTCAAGCCACTGCCTTCTTGCCTCCATGGTTGCTGATGAGAAATTGGAACTTAATCTAATTGAGACCCCTTCCATATAACATTGCTTTTCTCTTTCAGCTTTCAAAGTTTTCTTCTTGTCCTTCGCATTCAACTATTTGATCAGCATGCAATGGGGCATAGGTTTCTTCAAGTTTATCCTGTTTGGTGTTTTGGGGGCTCCTTGGATATGCATATTCTCACCTTTTGCTATGTTTGGAAACTTTTCTCTCATTATTTCTTTGAATAAACCTTCTGCCCCTTTCTTCTTTTTCTGGGACTCACATAATTCATATATTGGTATGTGTTTATAGTTGCTAAAGCCGCCAGAATGCAATATACCAGAAATGGGTTGACTTTTAAAATGAGGGTTTATTATTTCACAAATTTACAGTTCAAAGGCCATGAAAATGTCCCAATTAAGGCATTAACAGATGATACTTTCTCTGTATAAAGGCCAATGGCATCTGGGATTCCTCTGTCACATGGAAAGGCACATGGCCAGAGTCTGCTAGCCCTCTCCTGGGTTTAGCTTCTGGTTTCTGTGGTTTTCTCCAAAATGTCTCAGGCTTCCATGTTAGATTCTCTGTTAGCTTCTCTGAACTTTCTCTAAGCTGTCTCTGACTTTTATCATCTCACAGAGGACTCCAGCAGGGGGATTAAGACCCACTTCGAATGAGTAGGGTCACATGTCCATGGAAACAATCTAATCAAAAGGTCCCACCCATTATAGGTCTGCCCCCACAAGATTGTATTAAAAGAACATAATCTTTTCTGGGGTACATAATAGAGCCACACCAGTACAGTATGCTTGATGGTATCCCAGAGGTCTCTTAGGCTATTTTTTACCTTTTATGATTATCTTTTTCCTTTGTGTTCTTCAGCCTTACTCATTTCAATTGCCTTGTCTTCAGGTCCACTGATTCTTTCATCTGCCAGCTTCAATCCACTGTTGAAACCCTCCTGGGAACTTTTCATTTCAGTTATTGTGGTCTTCGACTCCAGAAGATCTGTTTTGTTTCTTTTACAAATTTTTATCTCTTGATTAGGATTCTTATATTGTTCAGTCATTGCTTTCCTGATTTCCTTTAATTTCTTGTCTCAATTTTCCTTCATCTCCTTGAGCATATTGAAGATTTTTTTTGAATCTTTGTCTTGTATGTCCACAGTGTAGTCTTCTTCATTGGTATTTTCTGAAGTTTTATCCTCTTCCTTTTTATGGGCCATCATTTCCTATTTCTTTGTTTGGTAATCTTGTTTTGCACACTGTATATTTTAATATTTTAAAATATTAACTCTGGGATGTCTTCTCTGAGATGTGTGTTTCTTGAGCTTGTAACAGCCTGGTGATGAGACAGAGATTTTCTTGAATGTCAGCCCTTCTATCAGGAAGATCCACTCACAGTGGATGCAAAGCTCAGGGTTCTCCTGTCTTTTCTGGGTCTGAGTCTTGTTCTGGCCTTGTGCTTGCTAGTGGCTTAGGACACCCCCATTTACAGGAGTTTGTATGCCCCTCTACTTCCCAGGAGATAGAACTTCCCCTCTCCTAGACATTTCACTGCTGAACTAAGTTGCATAAGCCTTTGCTCCATGCCTTCCTCCTCAATTGTTTCTTTTGCTGCTTTAGTTGCCTCAATCTGCTTTTGCAGAGGCAGCATGATGGAGAGGAGTTTCCCAAGTCAGTCTTTCCCAGATGGAACAAGACTGAAGACTCAAAAGGGAGCACAGGCCACCTCCAAACTGCTCTGGAGAGGAGAAGAGGGAGGGCCAGAAAGGGCACCAAGAGCTTCTTCCACATCTCCCCAAAGCTGTGCTTTATTGACCTGCCCAGCAAAGGCAACCCTTCAACTGTCCTCTGCAACTGTGAGGAAGCATACCATCTTTAAATCTCTTCTACCATCTTTTCTTCTGGGCTGGGTTGGAGCAATGTCCACCCTTAGAACGAGGCCTCCAGTGAGCTGAAGTCATTACCCAAAAGCCATGATCAGGAATAAGCCTGTGCCAACCACAAATCTTTGGGAGGTGGATTTTTATGCACCTTTCTGCCAGCAGCAAGCCACACCATGGGCTGGATGTCACTGTGACCTGCCACAAGAGTGGGGAATGTGTGCCAGTAACTTTCTCTTGGAGACAGCAAATTATTGATCTTTACTGTAATTTACCAGCCTCTTCCTCCTTCTCTTCCCAGGATGCTGTACAGTGTTCTACTGGACTCCAGAGTTTTGAAATAGTTCAGACAGGTACTGCCTGCTTAATAATTGATCTGGTGGGTGAACTGATTCCTGGAGCTTCCTACTCCACAGTCTTCCTATGATCCTGTATATTACCGGATTTGATCTGCTAATATTTTATTGAAGATTTTTATGTCTATGTGCTTGAGGAGTTTGTTTGTAGTTTCTTTTTTTGTACCATCTTTGTGTAGTTGAGTATCATGGTGATACTGGCTCATAAAATGGGTTAAGTGTAGGCTCCTCTTACATTTTCTAGAAGAGATTGTCTAGAATTGATATTATTTCTTCTTTACATGTTTAGTAGAGTCCTCCAATGAGAATCCACTAGGCTTGGAGATTTCTTTCATTGGAAGGGTTTTAATTTTGAAACCAATCCCTTTAATAATTATGAGTCTGTATTACCACTATCATCTTGGGTGATTCTTGATAGTTTTTAATTTCAAAGGAATCTGTTAATTTCTTCTACACTGTAGAATTTATGTGCATAAAATTGTGCATCATATTCTTTTTTATTATTTTATTATCTGTGAGATCTGTGGTGATTCCCAGTTTTCACTCTTGATATTGGTGAATTCTGTCTTTTCTCAATTTTTTTTGTCCTTTTTTGAATCTTTGTTATTTATTTCTTGTTTAATCCATTATGATCGAAGAACATACTTTGTATGATTTCATATCTTTTGAACTTAAGTTTGCTAAGATAGTGGGATGCACTACTTTGATGAATGTTCATATTCACTTGAAAAAAAAAGTGTGCCTTCATCTGTTGGGTAGAGTGTTCTATGAATATTTTAAAAATCCAATTAGTCAATAATGTTGTCCAGTTTTTTTTTTTAAGTGCTTACTGACTTTTCTCTCTCCTAATCCTCCATTAAATGCATTTATTTCTCTCTTGATTCTGTCAAATTTTATGAGTATATTTTAAACTCTTTGTAAACACTGATTTTACACATTTAGGATTGCTATGTCTCTTTATGTATCCCAAGGCATTGACCCTTTTATCATTGGGTAATGTCTCCTATATCCATAGTGTTTCCATTTCCCAAGCTGTTAAAAGCAGATACCATAAAATGGGTTGACTTTTAACAATGGAAATTCATTAGCTTACAGTTATGAAGCTGAAAAAAAAAGTCCAAATCAAGGCATCATCAAGATGATGCTTTCTTCCCAAAGACTGGCTGCCAGTGATCTTGGATCCTCTGCCACATGGCAAGGCACATGGAAGTATCTGCTGGTCTCTCCTTTCTCTTCTTCTTTCAGCTTTTTGCTTCCCTGACTTTCTCTCTCTCTCTGTTTATAAAGGTCTCCAGTAAGATAATTAAGACCCATTCTGGGCCACACCTTAACTGAAGTAACCTAATGAAACAGCGTACTTAAATTAGGTTTACACATACAGGAATGGATTAGCTTTAAGAACATGATTTTCTGGGGCACCTACAGTTCCAAATCACTACACTGTACCTCTGGCCCCTGGAAAGACATGTTCTTTACATATGCAAACTACATTCATTCCAGCACAATACCCTAAAAGTCTTAAATAATTTCAGAAAGAATACTAAGTACAAAGTCACATCAAAATTGGCCATAGGTGTGGTCTTTCCTGGGGCACAATTTCCCTCTATCTGTGGACCTGTGAAACCTAAAGAACAAGTTATCAGCTTCCAATATACAATGGAGAGAAAGGCATAGGATAAACATTCCCATTCTCATAGGGAGAAATTGGAAGGAAAACAGGGGTCATGAGTTCCAAACAATTCTAAAACCCTTCAGGGAGGGCATACTCCATTAGATTTCAAGGTCTGAGGATCATCCATGGATGCATATCTTCTCCTCTGTGCCTGTTGATGTGGCAGCACCACCCTTTGTAAGTGCTTGCACAGAGGCCATGCTCTCCCCAATCACTGTGTGAAGGCTCCAACATCTACAAGCATTGGGGTGATGGTCAGGTGCTCAGCTCTACCCTCATTAAGCATTGGGGTGGCAGCTGGACTTTAGGTTCCACCCTGGTAAGGTGTCAGAGTGGCAACACTCTTCCTGAACAGCAGAGCAAAAAGCGTGCCCTCTCCAAGCTCCAGGACACACACACCCTTTCCACATACATGGGTGGGTCCACTTCCTTGATCCAAGAAGATGTCTTTGGTCCAGTCCTCAACTTCCATGTTTCTGCCTTTGAAGTCATTTTTCCTTCAAAATGTCCCTTTTCTGTCCTTTTTAATCCAGACTTGCAGTGATACCTTTTATACAGGTCTTTTAGAAAACCTGTTTTTGCATATAACACACAGGGGTCATCAAAGAACTTTCCAGAAATCCTTCCCGGATAATTGCATTTCCAATCTTGACTTGCATTGAAATGACTGACCAGTTCCATGTTCAGTTAAATCCTTGCATTGAGCAGTATTCTCTAGGTCTCTCTTTCTGTAAACTCAGAATTTTCCAAACTATCAATTTCTGGTTTGTCTATTCCCAGGAGTTCAGTTCTCAGTGTGTCCCTTTCCTCTCACATTTTACTATAAGCAGCAAGGAGAAACCAGGCGGCACTTTCCACATTTAGTTTGGAAATCACCTCAACTAAATATCCAAGCTCATCACTTTCAAATTCTGTCTTACATCCAACATCAGGACTCAATTTTGCCAAGTTCTCTGCCACATTAAAACAAGGATCATCTTTCTTCCAACTTGCAATGACACATTTCATCATGGTAATGTGTTATTTCTTATTTTTTCTTTCCTTTTTTTTTTTTTTTTTTTTTGTCTGCTTTCAATAAATTTTCTTTGTCTTTAGTTTTCAGCAGTTTGATTAGATGCCTTGGATGTGCATTTCCTTGGGTTGATCCTGTTTGGGGTTTGCTCAGCTTCTTGAATCTGTAAGTTTATGTCTTTTGCTAAATCTGGGAGGTTCCTTCTCTTTGTCTTCTTCTTTTGGAAGCCTGATGACACAAATATTGCACTTTTTGGAATTATATCAGAAATCCCTAAAGTTCTGTTCACTTTTGTCAATCTTTTTTCTCTCTCTTCCTCAGATTGAATAATTTCTATTTATGTAGTTTCAAGTATACTAACTCTTTTCTCTATCATCTCAATTCTGCTATTAAGCCCATTTTGTGACATTTTAATTTAGTTCTTGTATTGTTCTTTTCTAAAATTTCCATTTGGTTCTTCTTCCTATTTTCTATTTATTTGTTGAGATGTTTGATATTCTTATTTGTTCCAGAGTGCTCAACTTAACTTGCTGGAACATTTTCAAAATAGCTACTTTGAAGTTCAAGTTTTGTCAAATAATTTCACATCTTTATCATCTTGGCTTTGGTGTCTGTTGACTGTCCCCTGATGGTTGATTTTTCTGGTTTTCACATGTTGATTACTTTTTGGATTACAACTTGGATATTTTTACTATTTTTGAGACTCTGGGTCTTGTTTAAAGCATATAGAGAATTTTAATATTTTTGTTTTAGCAGACCCATGCAGAACTTGGAAGTGTGTTCTAGAGTTCATAAACCAATTTTAGAGTCATTTTATCAAGCTCCTACCTCTCTGAAATCTCCCTAGTAGTTTCCCATTCACTGGAGCTCCCCTTTTAGGGCCTCCAAACTGAAAACTGAGGCTTTATTTATTCTGAATTCCCACATCATTGCACCCATGTCCAGGGTCAAAGTATGTAGGGCAAAGAGAAAGGAAAAAAAAAAAAAAAAAGCATTGGGGGCTTGCCCCTCCCTCTCTGAACAAAAATTTCTCTTATCAGAGAGGAAGGGCCGTCTCCCTCAGAGCAGTTCAGTGGGACTTTGAATTTCGGTCTCCTTCCCCAATCCTCTGGCTACTATTTATTTTCAGACTGCTCAAATAGCTACTCCCTGCATTGTCAGGTTGTTATAGTGGCATTCTTTGAGAGAGAAAGGATAGAGAGTGCTTTTTCCATCTTACACGGATCTGAAACCCCTGCATTGTTTGGCTTGTTCCAAAATGCTTTCCTTAAATCTTTCCAAAATGTCCATTCATGTCTGGCCTTTGCCAACTTCTCCAGCCCTTTTTCTGACAAAATTCCAGTCAGATCAAACTGTTTGCTGTTTCCCATATTACCGATGTATTGCACAAATCCAGGGGTGTGTAGAATACAATGGTTATGAGGCATCCTGGAATTGAGAAACACAGAGGCCATTTCTTAACTTGGTCCATAATATTCCATCAGTTTTGTTGTCTTTCCTCCCTTATCCATGTTTATCTAGTTAACTCCTAGTTAGAGTTTAAGATACAGAGCAAGTTAACTTGATACTGAGTTAGTTGCTCATCTTTTATTTACATCCCATAATGTTCTGGATTGCTTATTTGAGAAGCTGTGACTTCATTTAAGGGCTCTGTCTTTTTGCCTGTGTATCTTCAATGTCTAATAGAAAGTAGATTTCATAAATGTTTGCAGAATAAGTGAATGGAAAGAAAAAGGAATGAAAATTTATTGAGTGTTCATTTTATAAATATTTTTCTTATTTAACCTGCACAAGCTTAAAAGAACATAATTGTATTGGACATGTTTTGCAAGTGACTGTCCTTCACATTTCTTATCCAGATACCCTGCTAAACCTTTCTTGTCCCAACCCACAGTCTCTGCTGTCACAGCCAATTGGATCAGGGTGGGCATTTGCTCAAGTTCAGCTTATCCAAAGACTGACTAATATCCTATGGCTGGCAATAAAAACATGAGCTAGGCCAATCATCATAAGCTCTCAAAAATTTTGGAATTAAGAAACTGTGAAAATGTAGCCAGCTACAGCTAAGAGGCCACTTACAGTTGGGATTAGGGCGACAACAAGGAACTTATCCTTGTTAAACTGATACAAATGAAAGAAAAATTAGTTTATAGGAAGGAGGTGTTGAATACCTATAGAGAAACAAGATATCTTGGGATCTTGGAAGAAAGAACATGATGAAAGAGAGAAAGAGAGGATATCTCCTATTTGCTTTCCACTTGCAGCTCCCAGTAATTGACTGTGCATGCAAATCCTTATTCTCAGATTCTGCTGAGACTCATAATACACTTTCAAAAAAAATGTGCTGTCTTGAACTTCCTTGAGTGAATCACTATTGCTTGTTATCCTCTTGTTAAAGCAGATATTGATGGTGGCTAATACAGCAACCATTAGCTTCCTTTCTTTTTTAAGAGAACTTGGATTTTGTTCAGATTTTTCAGCATCCCTTATGTAGCTATGTCCTTCAGAGAGTTTGAGTAGCATTCCCAGCCAAATGGTCCAAGCCAAATATTGTAGCCCCATCCCATTGCTAGGCTTTAGATTATGAAGAGAAAGGTTGTGCAATTTTGTCCAATGAAGCATGAGGGGAAGTTAAGGGGCAGACTTCTGGGAAAAGGCTTACTTTGAAAATAGGAAGATACAGCTAAGATCCGTTTTCTTCCCCTGGATGTTGTTCTGCATATGGTGCTTTGAAAGGTGACAGCCGTCTTTAGATCATTAGAGGAGTTAGAGAACACACTGAGAATGATGGAACAGAAAAGTAGAAGAAATTGTCCTTGATGATGCTGTTTGCTTGCTTAATTTTTACCAAATAACAACTGCCTCACATCCTACTACCTCCCAATTATTGAAACCTTCTGAATAGTATTTTGTTGCTACTGTCAGCAGAAGCATCCTTATTAAAATACTAGCCTACAGAGAAACATATAGATACAGATGATGGAGATAAATTGGATGGGAACTTTTCTAATTTGTCCAATCTTAATCAAGACTGAAAACAAAATCTAATTGTATACAAGAGAGGGATGATAAACAATTTTAATGATTTTCTGTGCAGTAAAGTGTGTTGACATTTATTTTTCCCAAACCATAGGGATCTTAAATTAAAATAAATAATAACTGTTTTTTCTTTGATAACTTATTAGTTAGAGTTAAACACCAAACTCCCTAGCAAGCATTGCTTCCTCATCATAACTTTGTCCATGTATTTCTCTTGATGTTCAAATCCTCCCATTCTTTCTTAATCACCTGAATAATATTGATGCTCCAAGCAAATCGCCATAGGTCCTATGTCTCCATTTCTTTGCTCACCCCATCCCCTCCCTCAACTAATAAACAATGGATGCATGAGTGTGCCCAGATTCCTGGTCTCAGATTGGGACATCTCTGTGGTGGAACCTCCACTCCAGAGGTGCTCTGTAGGCTCAGGCTGAAGCCTGCCCTCAGTAGAATATTTGCTAGAGGTTCCACCCTTACTTGCATTTCTCTTTCTCTTCATCTGTTTCTCTTTTAAAAAATCATGTAAACACATTTTCTTACTTCAGTCTGTCTTTAGGACACTCAGCATAAAACATACTGTGTTTTATAGTCTTTCTGAACTAATCACCATTGCTTAGGCATCATCATACCTCCTTGTCTCTATGGATTCTATTTATTCTAAGAGGCCCCACCCCCATCACAGAATAGACACACTCTGTAATTACACAGAATTTTAAAATGCAGGCTTTGAAATCACGCAGCCATGAATTCACTTCATAATTCCTCCACTTAGAATCCCTGTGACTGTAGGCACCTTACCTCAGCAATCTGAGCTTCAATTTGCTTGGATATGCAGGTATCCAATATGGATAGTGATATTTACCTCCCAGTGTTGGGAAGGGGACCAAATGTGGGGGAGAATATAAAGTTGTATTGGAGGGGAGTTTTATCTCATTATTTGATGATTGACTGCTGATAGTTTTTAAGGCTCACCCCTCACACTTCCCTTTGTATCCCAGATTTGGGAAAGTGTGTAGGAAAGTCTGTATGCTCCCTCTTTGGACACTAGTGGGAGAGTCAAACCACACAAGGCCCTGCCCTTGAAGACACAGGAAATTTCATCCCAGTCCCACCCCCTAACTACTGTAAAAACCCAGGCCAGTGTCCTTTCCTTGTTTTTTCAAGCCATTTTGGATCTGTTCAAGAAGACTACTCTGTTATTCTCAAAGACCTACATTATGCAAGTAATGAAGCTTCTCATGCTCTCTTTGTGTGTGTATGTGGCATCCTAACCAAATTTTGAGTGGAAGTCCATCCATTAACAAAATGCAGCTCTTCTACATCACCTTTCCTTCCTCCTTAATCTGATTCATCAGTTCTGATCCCTATGTTGTTAATATTGTTCTTACCAGTGTTATTTCAAGGCTGCTCAAGTTTTAATATTCTCTCTGAAGTCCTCCTTATTTGCTTATGTGCATGCTGAGTTTGTTACTGATAATGATCCATAATTTAGTCCATAATTCTAGAAAAGCATGCATACATTCATTCATTAATTTATGCAACAAAGTCAACACTAAGACTACACGCCCACCTCATCTTTACTCATATGCCATGGTTTCTCTCCTATTGCTACAGTTCACTTCTCTTTACAACTGTCTGTGAAAGACTATGCATATGTATTCCTTGCTGGTTCCTCCTCCTGTTTCTTATCTTTTAAAAGTGGTAGTGCTTCATGGCTCAGTCATAAACATTCTTCTTTTCTAGGCTCACATAATCTTTAGAGGCAACCTCAACTAGTCTCATAGATTTAAAAACCAACTGCAGGCATCTAGCGGCATCTCCCACTTCTTGTCAGCAAACCCTTCCTTAAATTCAGGAAGAAAATGCTATTATCCATTTTCTTAAATAAGAAAATTATTATGTGTTACCTGGCGATCTCAAACCCACAACCTATATCCTAAAACACAATAAAGTAAATGTATATAAATAATAATTTATCATCTTAATATGTAAAATGCTTAAAAATTACCTCCTGATAAGCAAGCCATTAAAATGGTGTTAACAAGCACCTACCTTTTCTTCAATAATATAACCTCCCTACGATCCTAGCCATTTGTCGACATTCAGAAAGATTTTGAAGCATTTTCTAGTAATTTGGAGACTACCAATTATAGTTGAAAATAACTTGAGATATTCTCATACGTTATTTGGTTACAAGTGTTATATTAAGTTTCAGGAGCATAAGTGCACATTTTTCCTGTGTAAACCTCAGCAGATAATCATTAAATTGAGAGATATCAACAGGTGTTCTACAAGAAAATAATAGTTATGCCCATGTATAAGGATAAGTAGGAGTCTATATGTTGGATAAGAAAGGCATTTTTGGAAGAATTTGCATGCTCTGGTATCTAAAAGTGGTTCAGTATTTCTGGAGTGCATATTGCAAGTAGCAGAGTGGCAAAGGCTAAGGCTGTTTGCATGGATGAAAGCTAGAAATGGAGCTTCCCATTATTGCTAAAGAGTTACTGGAGAATATTGGGAAGAAGAACGATAACATTCCTGATCTAGGCATTCTGGCATCAGTGTGGAGGATGAGCTTGAACTCAAAATAGAAGCCTATTTCAGTGGTTCAAGCAAAAAACAAAGACCCACATAGAGTAAAAACAGAGAAAGGAGCCCGGGAGGAGGAATATATAATACTTGGTATTTAAAAGGAAAAAACTAAATCTAGAAAATTAGGTATCAGTCATCCCTGATGAACTCAAGCTTTATGCCTTATTCATCTTTAGAAAGCCAGTGCCTAGTACAGATAGTTCCTGGCAAGAGATGTCCCTGGCGTTCTGCATTTGCAAATATGAATCAAAATGAGTTAAAAGCAAGTTAATAATGTCAGTATGGAGTCTGACTACCTCTGATTGCTAGGGATGAAGTCATATTTATATCATCATTTCATGTATCTTGTTTTTAACTATAACTACATGCCAGCTAATTTTAAATAATGTTTGTTACTGTCATTACTGGGGCTGTGGGTAGAATGGAGGAATATGTAAAAATCCTCACTGCTCAAGTTCTCCAGAATACTCAAGAACTAGAGAACATGTGAAAAGTAAACAGCCAGCCACCCCTTAACGTAACTCCATAATGAAATTCTCCATTGCAAATATTTTGAATTAGTACAAAAGACAGGAAAGATTGACTCTAAAAACAGTGTTGTAGGTATAAATGAATCAATTTGGTGAGATAGCATGTATTTAGTAAATATGGTGAAAATCAGATTAATATGTATTTGTTAAAAGAAATGTACAGGAAATACCCAGGAGGACACCCAAGCCATTGCTCCTGGTAGCTTTTCCTGGGAAGTAAGACTGAGAAATAAGCTAGGGTAGGAATTTTTTACATTTCATTTTACATTAAACTTAAGATACAGTGTCTGAATTTCTTTCATAAGCATGTATTACTGCAAAAGAATATTTTTATTATAAGATAAAACAATGATACAGAAAAGCACACAAAACCTGATGAGTTATTCTAAGGCAGAAAGCCTTGTAACCACTACCAGGTTAAGAAATAGAACTTTACCAACAACCCCACAAGTCATGCACATGCACTAGCCCAATTACAACCCCTTTCTTCTCCATATAGATGATTGTCTTGGTCTGCTAATGCTGCAGAATGCAAAATACCAGAGATGGGCAGGCTTTTATAAAATGGGGGTTTATTTCACTACACAGTTACAGTCTTGAGGCCACAAAGCATCCAAGGTAACACATCAGCAATCGGGTACCCTCGCCGGAGGATGGCCAGTGGCATCCGGAAAACCTCTGTTAGCTAGGAAGGCAGCTGGCATCTGCTCCAAGGCTCCGGCCTCAAAACGGCTTTCTCCCAGGACGTTCCTCTCTAGCCAGCTTGCTCCTCTTCAAAACATCACTCCCAGCTGCACTCTCTTGCCTCCCCCCGAGTCAGCTCATTTATATGGCTCCACCGATCAAGGCCCACCCCGAATGGGTGGGGCCACGCCTCCATGGGAACATCTCATCAGAATCATTGCCCACAGCTGGGTGGGGCACATTCCAAGCAAATCCAACCATCACCAAACGCCTGCCCCACACAAGACCACAAAGATAATGGCATTTGGGGGACACAATACACTCAAACCGGCACAATAATCATTCCTGAATTTTATAATAATCATGCCCCAGCTTTTTAAAAAAATAGGTGTAACATCCAAATATGCTAAGTATAACTTATTCTGTTTTTAATATTGATATTTCTTTTAAATCTCTGTGTATCTATAGATCCCCCTTCATCCTTTATTTCCCTTACGTACTGTCTAGTGAAGAAACCTGGACATTGGGCCCAGATTTTGCTGGCTGCACCCTCATGGTGCAGATCAGCAGATTCCTCTGTCCTCTGAATTTCCTTCCAGTTAGCAACTTGATCCAGAGGCTTGATCAGTCTCAGGTTTCATCCTTCTGGAAAGACTTTAGGTGGTGCTTGGCAAGACTATAGGAGACATATTTTTCTGGTTTTCTCCTATTCTGTGATATTACCCTCTATTGAAACATAATTTAATTCATTGTAAAATGGTGATATTCTTATCCAACCAGTTCTTTTTAATGTATTCATTGGAATACTTTTATATAGAAACCATTCTCCTCATCTACTTTTTGGTCATACAGGGCAAGCAGGATAAATGCTGAGTTATTCTAATTTTACTTCTGTTGCTCTGTCAGGTCTTATAATGTTTTCATAATTTTTTAAGTATATTTTCAAATAGTAGGCTGTAAGTTTGTTTTGTTTTGTAAGCATGTTTTTCTGCCATGCTTTAATTCTCTACAGGTGTTTTGGTTCCTGCTCAAGCAAAGACCATGAAATGGGTCAAGTTAAACAATAGAAATTTATTTGCTCACAGTCTGAGGCTGGGAAAAAGTCCAAATCAAGGTGCCTTCAAGATGAAGCTTTCTCCCCAAAGACTGGCATTCTGGGGCTGGCTGCTGGTGATCTTTGGTCATTAGCTTATCAAATTAGATGTCTCCTGGTCTCTCCCTTCTCTTCCAGATACCCTTGAATTCCAGCTTCTGGCTGCTCCCGTGGCTTTCACTCTCTGCATTTCATTCCACTTATAAAGAACTCCAATAATAGGATTAAGACCCATCCTGATAGGGCTGGACCACACCTTAACTGAAGTAACCTCATCAAAAGTTCTACTTACAATGGATTCACATCTGCAGGAGTGGATTAAGTTTAACAACATGTTTTTCTAGGATAATACAGCTTCAAACCACCATGCTCCATCAACTGGACCTCAAAAAGACATGTTCTTTCTACAAGCATTCCATGACAATATCCCAAATGCCTTAAGTCATTTCAGAAACAATGCTTAGTACAGTCTCATCAAAACTGATTATAAGTGTTGTCTGTCCTAGGCATAATTCCGCTTTGTCTGTGGACCTGTAAGACCTAGAGATCAAGTTATCTGCTTCTCATATACAATGGAAGAACAGATGTAGGATATGCATTCCCATTCCTATTGGGAGAAACTGGAATGAAAACAAGAGTAACAGGTCCCAAACAAGTCCTAAACCCAGCAGAGCATACATCATTAGATTTTAAGATCTGTGAGTCATCTGTGGAATGATGTTTTGTCCTTCAAACCTGATGGATCAGCAGATCTATCCCTTCCAAACACTTGCCCAGCAGCCATGCTCTCCCTGAACACTGGACTGAAGACTCCTTCCTTTCCAAGCATTGGGGTGCCAGCCAGGCTCTCTGTCAGACAGCACAAGGTCCACCCTCTCAGACCACTGGGGTGGCAGCACTGTTCCTGCCCTCTGCAAGCACCAGGGTAGACTCATCCTTTCCACACACAAGGGCAGGCCTGCTCTCTTGTCCCAAGGAGATATCTTCTGTCCAGACCTCAGTTTCCATGGTTCTGCCATTGAAGTGATTTTTCCTTCAATTTGTCCCTTCTCAGTCCTTTTTAGTCCAGGCTGGCAGTGGTTCCATTCACACAAATTACGCAAAAACTTGT
The DNA here is from genome assembly GCF_015220235.1 of Choloepus didactylus. Lineage (NCBI taxonomy): Eukaryota > Metazoa > Chordata > Mammalia > Pilosa > Megalonychidae > Choloepus > Choloepus didactylus. The sequence continues at coordinate 12,601,955 of NC_051309.1, forward strand.
TGGTTTTGCATGTAGCTCCCAGGGGTCCAAACCATCAGACTAAAGAAATTTCCATGGATCCTTTCTGGATTGATGCATTTCCAATTCTGACTTCCATAGAAATTGCTGACTGGTTCCATGTTCAGTTCAACCTTCACATGGAGCACTAGTCTCTAGGGACTTGCTTCCCAGAAACTCAGAATTTTCCATACCATTAATTCCTGGTTTCTTTTTGCCCAAGAGTTCAGTTTTCAGCTTATCCTGTCCTCCTGTGTTTTGCTATCAGCTGCAAGGAGAAACCAGACTTCATTTTCCACACTTATCTTGGAAATCTCCTCAGCTAAATTTCCAAATTCGTCACCCTCAAGTTCTGCCTTCCATCTGACATCAGAACTCAATTTTGCCAAGTTCCCTGGCACTTTAAAACAAGGAAAGCCTTTCCTCCAGTCTCCAGTAACACATTCATCATTTCCTTCTAAGCCTTCATCAAAAATACCTTTAGTATCCATATTTCTACCAACAATCTTTTTAAAGCAATCAATGCCTTTTCTATCAAGCACCTCACAGCTCTCCCACCCTCTACCCATTACCCAATTCCAAAGCTGTTTCCACATGTTTGGTAGTTGAAATAGCAGCATCCCACTCTTCTGATACCAAAATCGGTTTTAGTTTATGAGGTTTCTCAAGCAAATGACATGAAATGGGTTGGGTTAAAAAATGAGAATTTATTCACTCATGGTTTGAGGCAAGGTAAAAGTCCAAATCAAAGTATCACCAAGGTGATATACAATGGGAGGACAGGCATAGGATATGCATAGGATATGCGTCACCAATGTGATGCTTTCCTTCCAAAGTCTGTGGCCTTCTGGGGCTGGCTGCTGGCAATCTTAGGTCATTAGCTTGTCACATAGCAATGCACATGTCCGAGTCTCCTGGTCTCTCCCTTCTCTTCCAGACTCCCTTGAACTTCAGCTTCTTGTTGTTTCCTGTGGCTTTTTCTCTCTGTCTGAATTTCATTCCACTTATAAAAGACTCCAGTAATAGGATTGAGACCCGTCCTGAATTGTCTGGGTCACACCATAACTGAAGTAACCTCATCAGAAGGTCCTACTTACAAAGGATTCACAACTGCAGGAATGGATTAAATTTAAGAACATGTACTTCTGGGTACATACAGCCTCAAATCACCACAATGAAATTTTATTTTTCTCCACATTTGGTTTGTGATTATAGTAAGTTTGCATGAGATGTGACCTCAGTAATTTTCACTGCACATTTTTATATGAAATAATTTCATAAACTTTTAGAATGGGGATGGTCAGGGAAGCTTCTCTAAATTTACAGTTCCCTCTTATTTTTGTGTAGAGTTCAAAACTGTGGTGGCTTGCTTTCTGGCAGCTCCTTATTCTGTCCCATTCTCTCACTTTAGTCTAGGACTTCTCTTTAGTTTGTCTCAATTGTCTCTTTCTGACCAGTATCGATTCCATTCCCAGAAATTTTTCCTAAAGGTGGGGTCCTGTCCTGGAAGGAAGCCCTAGCAGGTCAGACAATTTCAGAGTGCTCTTAGTTGTTAGACTGCCTGAGGCTCTTGAACTCCCTTGGTAATTTGGTTTCTAGGCTCTCCTGTGAATATCTGCAGCTTTATGGGGTGCTCCTCACATTCACGCCAAACCCAATTGCTTTCTTTTTCTCCAGCACAGATTCCAATGCCACATACATTTTATGGTTACAGATAGTTAGTCTCACTCATTTGCATTTGGGGGTTTAAGAATATCTTGTTAAGTAGTTTAGATAACGTTTTCATTGATCTTTGATTTTTCTATTGATTTGTTCTATTTTATGTGGGTTTTGGAGAGGTAAATCCTATGCTTCTGCTGGAGTCATTTTTGCACTATCTTCCATCTATTATTTTAAAATTTATAAAAACTAAATGAATTTTTTTCAATATTAGTGTGGTAGACCATATTACTGTCCCCAATTATTTGCAACACTCCCTAAAAGAGGATAATAATTTCCTGCCCACTGACATGAGACCTCATTGCCTCCTATTAAGTGGACTATAGTTCATCCCCAAATTGACATCAGGCTTTGGTCAACAGGACATGGATAGAAGTATCCACATAGTGTATGGCACTATGTCTGAACAGGAGCTTTAAGAGCTAGTGCATGGACCAGTAATTGCTCTACCTTCTGACTGGAGAACAGCCTGGCTAGGGTAGCGGAAGCTCCTTCAGCCTGATCCCAGAATTAAGGGAGTCCAAACTAACCCACAGACACCAATGTGTGACATGAGTAAGTAAACCTTTTCTTTTTGTAAGTCACTGAGTATCCTGAGTATCACAACTTAACTCTACAATTTCTAAAGCATTTTCTGTAGTCTTTATATTTTTGTGAAGATAGTATTTTACAAGATGTTTTAGCAATAGCATAGTTTTTAGACAGAAAATTTATATATATGTGTGTGTGTGTTATATATATATAATACATCAGATAAGAATGGAGCAAGACTCAGTAGTGTGGGGACAGAGGTCAAGAAATCTGTGACTCCTACACCAATATTTACCCCTACTTCAAGACCCCAGTAGTTGCTGCAACTTTCCTGAACCCCGAGATTCCACAGAACATACTGTGACTTTCAACATGTAATTAATGTGATTTCCTGATTTTCAAAAGGTAATTAAAATGTAAAAAACTAGTAAAATATTAAAAATTGATAAAACATATTATAAGATACCATTCACAGCATAAACAAAAATGTACAATGCCTTGGAATATATCTAACAAAATATGTATAAGACCTTTATGGAGAAAATTATTAAATTTACTCAAAGAGAAAAAAGAAAGCCAAACAAATGGAGAGAGATAACCATGATAGTTGGTGAAAAGATTAAATGACCTATGGCTGTCAGTTCTCCTTAAATTAATCCAAATTTTAAATGAATGACAATGAAGTATCAAAAGAGTATTTTGCAAAACTTAAAAAAAAAAAAAGACCCTAAAATTAATAAGGAAACCTATATGGCCAAGAATAACCAAGGTTATTTTGAAAAACAAAGAGAGGGACTTAGCCACCAGATATCAATAGTTTTATAAAGCTGTAGCTATTAAAATATGAGGTACAAGTACATGGATAAATACATGAATAGTTCATAGCTCAGAAATAGACATGTATGTATAGTGCATATGTACACGTATAAATACAAATATTATCATCAATATTTAATAGAACATTTAATACATTTTTTGTTTACTTATCAACTGACTAAGTGGATAAATGAACAGGTGGGGATTACAGTTCTGTTCCACCCTTGACCATCCAGACTAGTCCATATAATTGAGGCTCAGGATTGGGTACCCCAATTTTAAGTTCCCTCTCTAGAGAAAAGGGGTCAAATGTCTAGAGGAGAGTACAGTTTGCAGCAATTGGAAAGAAGACAGAACAACTTACAGAACCGAGTCTATTTAGCCCTGAGGGCAAGCAGCACTGCTTACAAGTTTGAAGGGCTACTACAGAGTGATTCTGCACCAGAGCCTGGTCCCATTCACTGGATTGAAAGGGGACCAATTTTGTCTCTATAGGACTTTGTGATAATTGGGGTTTTCCTAGGAGTTATGGAAACAACAAGACGTGATGGATTGAATCATCCCCCAGGAAGTCATGCTCAAGCCCTAACCCCTGGTCCTGTGGGTATGAACTCATATGTAAATACGATCTTTGAAGATGTTAAGGTCAAACCGAATCAAGATGGGCCTTCATCTAATATGACCAAATTCCTTGCAGAGGAAATTCAGACATGGTCTGTCAGTAGAAGCCAGAGGAGGAGACAGACAAATTGCCATGTGATGGAGGATTGCCAGAAAGCCATCACCAAAACGCTATAGACTTCAGAGAAAGCAAGATCCTGACACCTTGACTTTGGACTTGGAGGCTCCAAAACTGTGAGCCAATGAACTCCTGCTATTTTAGCCAACCAGCTTGTGGTATCTGTCACGGGAGCCTGGCAAACTAAGACACAAGGATTGGAGTCAGGCAGGGCCAGATTCAAGTCACCATTTCATCCCTTCTTTACTGTGTGACCTTTACAAGGTCACTAAAGCTCTCCAGGAATCAGATTTTTGTCTATAAAACCAGGATGATAAGAGGCAGCATGGTATAGTAGCAAGAAATGTGTATTCTGCAGCCCAATTCCCTGAGTTCAAATCTGCTTTTTAGCTATGTGAACTTGAGCAAGTTGTTCAACCTCTCTGAAATCCATCATTCTTAAAATGGGGAAAATAATAATATTTTCTTCATAGTATTGTTGGAAAGATTAAATCACAATGCACATAAAGCACATAAAAGAGTACCTGGTCCATAGTAAATCTTGCTGGTAGTAATAACAGAAGTAGAACGTATCTCCATGTGTTCTGATGAGCAGTCAATGAATTGACATATATATGTAAAGCACTAGCATGAAGCATCCGAAGTGCCCCATGGAGGTTACTTTCCTTTGTTCCGTTAAACTTTCTGCAAAGAAGCAGATGCCCCGCTAGAAGCAGTGAGTTCCCTGTCAGCAGAAGTTGGTTAACCACATCTCACCGATGTTACGGTGAAGATTTTTTAACTAGATGGAGACTAGGATTAGGCAATCCCTGAGCTCCCCTTCAAATGAAAGATTCCATGATTGGGTCAGAAAGTTTTGGAAAGCATGTCAAATGGGACCTGAGGGTTACCAAAACTTTCCTGAAATTTCCAGTCCATTTTCCAGGATAAATGCAGCCCCCATCACCCTACACAGCACACCAAATATTAGCAACACACGCACACACACATAAACACACACGTGTACACAGAGGCATCATTCATATGTTGGAACATAAATCTTTTCACCACAATGACCACCGTTGTCAGTGAAAGAAATACTCTTGTTCAGTCCAATGCACTTGGGTAGACCAAATAAACAATAGTATAATACCCGGCATTTATTCAGCACCCTTTGGGGAAAGGGCTCACACTTTATACATATTTCTCGTTTATCATGGCCACATTCCTGGGAGACAGGCTGCCCCTCTGACAGGCAATGGTGACGAGCTTTTGCTTGCAGGCCCACCTGGTGGAGATTGGTTGCTTTCCGCTCGTTGGAACCCGCAGTACTTAAATGCCTTTCGGCGCTCCCGGCTAAGTGGCCTTTCGTGACAGACCTCTGATGTCACGTGGGGAGTCACAGTGCCTCTGGTTTCAGCTGCTTCTCGTCACCGTGGGAGCTTCTGCCCTTGGGGGTTAAGAACAGCCCGACTCTGAGTGACAAGCATTGCGGTGCGTGTCGGCGACAGCGCCCCCTGAAGGGGCCGCAGGGTTTGGATGCTCGCGGGGAGGCCCAGGTGAGCGATCAAAACTACCTGCAGATCCCAGCAGGTGTGGCTTACTAGCTGTGTGGCCTTGGGGGAAAGTATCTAACCTCCCTTGGCTACCTGATTTAGAAAACAGGCCAAATAAGACCTAATTTGTCAGGTTGTTATGATACTAAAGTCAGATATAAAATACAAATGACTTGGCAAGGGATGGGGGGGAGCTGAATTAAAAGTATCTATTATTATTATAAGCCCCGTATCTGCCCCCGACCCCTCCCACCATTACCCAGCTCACTGCCTCTGCACGTTCAATGTGGTCTACAACCACAAGCTCCAGACGTCAAGTCAGGAGATCCCGTTTGCCCTATCAAACTACCTCAGACGTCAAGTCAGGAGATCCCATTTGCCCTATCAAACTACCTCAGACTGGATGGTTTAAAGCGCACAGATTTATTGCTTCACAGTTCCAGAGGCTAGAAGTCTGAAATCAAGGCGCCAGCAGATCACGCTCTCCCTTAAGGGGAGAATCTGCCCCACGGCTCCCTCCTGGCTTCTGATGGATGGCTGACAGTCCTTGGCATCCCTTGACTTGGGGAGGCGTAATTCAATCTGTTCCTCTATCACATGGCCATCTCTCTCTGTCTCTCTCTTACTGGGTCCAAGTTTACCTGTGCGTATCAGGACACCGGTCATATTGGATTAAGGACCCAATGTAACCCAGGATTAGGGTCTTCAAGGATCCTGTTTCTAAATAGGGTCAAGGGTAGGACTTGAATACACTTTTATGGGAAGCACAATTCAATCCCGAACACATTGAAAGACCTAGTGAATAATGTCCCAAGGTTCAAGAGAGCCATGAGTGCACCCAGTAAATTAGTCAGTTAAGCCCCAGGGCGTGAAAGAAAAATTTGAAGCCATTTCCCCCAACTGTGAGATGAACTGGAGTGTTTCAGCTTGGAGTGAGAGAAGTCAGTGTGTGTCCCATCTCGACCAGCATTTAGCTGTGGGAACTTCAATAGTCATTTATTTCTCTGTATTTTAATTTTACTCAAGTAAATTGCTGATAATAACGTCTACCTTGCAAGATTGTTGACAATTAATTCCTTCATTTATTCATTCATTATTAATTTATTAAGCAAGTGCTTCCTATGTATGAGGGCCATGGGGGATGTAAGAATGAGTTTCAGTCACTGACCTCATAGGGCCTGCAGGCTTCTAAGGATTAGTGTCACAGGCAGCCTGAAACATCATAGCTGTGCCATTGTTGTCTCCATCAGGTTAGTTGTTAGGGTTTTGTTTTAGTTTCCTGGGTTGCTCAAGCAAATACTATGCAATAGGATGGCTTAAATAATAAGAATTTAAAGCCTCACGGTTTTGAGGTTAGGAAAAAGGCCAAATCAAGGTATCATCAAGGGGATGCTTTCTCCCAGAAGGCTGTAGCTTTCTAGAGCTGGCTGCTGGGGATCCTTAGTCCTTAGCTTGTCAAATGGCAATGCATCTGGTGGCCCCTCCTGGCCTCTCCCTTGTCTTCCAGATTCCACTGATGTCCAGCTTCTAGCTACTCCCTCTGTGATTTTTCCTTTGGTCTGAATTTCATTCTGCTTATAAAGGCCTCCAGTAATAGGATTAAGACCCATCCTGATTGAGGTGGGCCACATCTTAACTTCAGTAACCTCATCACAAGGTCCTACTTACAATGGGTTCACACCCACAGGAATGGATTAAGTTTAAGATCATGTTTTTCTGGCTACATACAGCTCCAAACCACCACAGGTCTTTACATTCAAAATAATATTGTCTAACATTTGCTTAACATTTTACAATGTACAAAGAGCTATAAATGAAAATTAAGAAACAATTAAAAAGTTCTGCAATTAGAGAAATGATTAGGTAAATTATCCCCATCATCTCTCTGCCTCCCACTCCCCCACCCCATCCCCGACACACACAGATGGACTAAAGAGAAACCATTAAGAAAAAGGGTTTTATTAACATGGGAACTAACAGGGAAACAAGCCTGGGGACAATAAAAGGGAAAAGCAGCATACAAACTTGCATATACCCAAGCTGGGTCGCACATCAGAATCATCTGGATTTTTAAGGTCAGATTTAGAAGCACCAGATCAGACCTGCTGAATCAAGATCCCAGGGACAATTATCAGGGGTGAGCTAGTTTTTCATATGACTTGTAACGATGGGAGCCATAGGCACAGTAACAGATGCAGTAATAATAGCAATATTCATTTAAAGGCATAGTTGTCTTTTCCTCTAACTCTCATTGGTAGGACTGAGAATTCCCAAATAGAATTAGAATCCTAAAGCTCCACTCATCTAAGGAGCACTAAGGATTTTTCCACTATAAACAGGCATCTGTCCTAGGCCCTGTAGGCTCAAAGATTGTTAACTTGGTCCAAGTTTTAAGGACAGTCTGATTTGGAAGACAGGTCAATAAGTTAACACTGAAGAGCAGTATAATTTGTGCTTTCAGGGCAGTAGAGAGGAAAAGTGGTGTTGTCACAGAGAAATATTCATCTCGGCACTTTCTACTCAGATGCTTTACACAGAAATAGTCCATAAATATTTTAATCAATTGCAAGACTTTTTATCTTATATGTTGAACACAGTAGGTGTTAAATAAAAGTTGAATTGAATGATGTACCTAAATATTGAGTATTTTTAGAAAAAAAATTCTGTGGATACTTCAGTGTATTTGTTGCACATTAACAGTCAACCCCACTCATCACCAATCACAAGAACCATTGTGGAAAGAGATCCTAAAAAGTCTCAAACTTGTTCCTACTCTACTTAGCTTTAATAATTATCCTTCCCTCTAATTTGCAAAGGAGTCCTTACGCGTTACTCCAAACAACTCTAATATTTTATGTGTTGCTATTTCCTTATTATAGTTAATTTCCTATCAAAATAATTTGCTTCTTACCTTGTGAGTTGTGAGAATTAATGAGTATGTTTAAAGTGCTTTGGGATTCTGAGATGAAGTTCTCATAAAAAATGTCATACTACAATTATGTCTAGACCACATAAAAATTGTCAGGAAAAAGTGTCTTTAATGCCTTTGGGACTCCATACTAAATGTAGAACAGCTTCTATCCCACCTTTTCTTATGGTATTTTGAGGGATCCTCAAGAACAGCCACATATGGAAAGATCTTGGGTTTGGAGCTCAAAGATTTCTAGGTCCAGATCACAGCACTGATCCTTACTAATTTTTGCAAATGAAGTGACTTTGAGGTGTTACCTTACATATATGATCCTCAGTGTCCATTTTCTTACCTGGTAAAAATGGAAATGGTGATAAAACCTACCTCAGAGGACCACTGTGAAGATAAAACAATGGGTGGCAGGTACTAAGTGTGAAGCTTAAATAGTAGGTTAGTTTGTGCATTCTTCTCCCCATTTACAAGAAGATCTATTAAGCAAAGAGCTGAGATATTACTCATTAATTATTATTCTCTCCTCTAGATACAAGAGAGGTGACTATTCTATTAAATCCACAAGTGTGTGTCAAGCACTCTAGTGTATATTAATGCACTCTACATAGCAGCTGCCTCCAGAAGCTCCTACATTAGCCAAGAAGTGGAAGCCTATCTACCATGCAGTGCTTTCCAAGGCAGGCCAATTGTTTTTAGGCAATGGGGTCCCAGTAGCAAATAAAAATAAAAGGAAAAAAATTATCTGCCCTGGTGGGACTCACATATCAGTGGGAAAGACAGACAATTCATAGGATAAATAAATAAGTAAATACCATGTTTAAATAGTGAAGCATGCTAAGGGGAAAAATAAGATGGAGAAAGAGAATAGAAAATACCAGGGGTGGGTGAGCAGTTGCAATTTTAGCTACAGGAGCTAGGAATATTTCATCAGGAAGATGACATTTATGCAAATAGCTGAAGGAACTGAGGTCTCAACTCTCATATGTCACTTCAGTGGCAGGTGACTCAGTGATAGGCAGCAGGTGTCTTAAGAAGCTGCTGACACGGGATTTGCCCTTGGGAAGACTGTTGCCGCAAAGGAGAGGTTAGGCCTCCCTATAATTGTGCCTAAGAGCCTCCTCCTGAATGCCTCTTTGTTGCTCAGATGCAGCCCTCTCTCTCTAGCAAAGCTAACTTGAAAGGTGAAATCACTGCCCTCCCCCTATGTGGGATCAGACACCCAGGGGAGTGAATCTCCCTGGCAACGTGGAATATGACTCCCAGGGAGGAATGTAGACCCAGCATCGTGGGATTGAGAACATCTTCTTGACCAAAAGGGGGATGTGAAAGGAAATGAAATAAGCTTCAGTGGCAGAGAGATTCCAAAGGGAGCAGAGAGGTCACTCTGGTGGACACTCTTATGCACAATTTAGACAACCCTTTTTAGGTTCTAATGAATTAGGGTAGCTGGTGGTGGATACCTGAAACTATCAAACTACAACCCAGAACCCATGAATCTTGAAGACAATTGTATAAAACTGTAGCTTATGAGGGGGGACAATAGGATTGGGAAAGCCATAAGGATCACACTCCCCTTTGTCTAGTTTATGGATGGATGAGTAGAAAAATAGGGGAAGGAAACAAACAAACAAACAGACAAAGGCACCCGGTGTCCTTTTTTACTTTAATTGCTCTTTTTCACTTTAATTATTATTCTTGTTATTTTTGGGTGTGTGGTAATGAAGGTGTCAGGGATTGATTTTGGTAATGAATGTACAACTATGTAATGGTACTGTGAACAATCGAATGTACGATTTGTTTTGTATGACTGCATGGTATGTGAATATATCTCAATAAAATGAATATTAACAAAAAAAAAAAAAAAGAAGCTGCTGACAGTGTCCAGCCAAAACAGAGAGTCTGATGTGTGTGATATGTGTTTTCTTCAAGCTGCACAAGTTACGTGGACTCATTTTAATGTAGAAACAGCCTTGGTCCTTTCGTAACCTGTTCTCTGTGCTCACTTTGTGACTTCTGTCATTAAGAGATAATAATGCAAAAGGACCTTGAAAATGGTGTTCATTCCCTAGCCAAAAGGTCTATATCTGAAACATTTAAAAGCATATGTGACCCATAATATTGAAAATAAATGGGGTTAATCATTTAAAACATTGCAATATTTGTTGTTGTTGTTGTTGCTCTTGTTTTGTCAAACATATGAGCATACAGTTTGATGAGATTGGGAGCCACATAAGTTTGTGACAACCAGTCCAACATTATCAACCTGTTCGGTGAAATGATCCCGGGGTACACTGCCAAAGAGCCACAGAAAATAAGCACTCAGAAGCAAAGCACTATTTCCCTCCAGTTTTTTTGTTTGTTTGCTTGCTTTTGCTGTTGTTGTTGCTGTTATTTTGTTTTTGATTTTTGTATTCTCTGGGAAAATGTGTATGATCTAGAGATCCCACCCCATTCTAGACTCAACTCTGGAGGATAAGACACAAGGCGTTATAGATTTCCGTTTCCCCGTTCCTTCAGCAGAGCCCAGGTCTGCAGTCTGGTTAGCTGTCTCACCTGGGCCTGGAAGAGTTACGAGAAAATACTGGTTATAACAAATTTCCCTGTAGGGTTGGGTGGCCTGTGCAAGCTGGGGCTTCTGTACAGCACGATTGTGGTTTCTGCTTAGCACTGAAGATTGCCAGAATGCTTGCAAGGATTAAAAACAGGAAATCCAGTGATCCACATAAATGATATTTTCCTAATGATGATATTCCTCACATTTAAAGGACACAACCCTAGAACTGTGAAGGGAGAGGGGACCCCTCCTGTTCTTCCTTTCATGTCAATAACTCCACTATGTGAGGCCTGTGTCTGTTTTTTACACCCACTCAACCTGTGACATGTCAATTTATGTAACTTGGGTACTAAGAGGCTTTCCTTTGCTGCTTGTCCCAAACTTGTGGGGTCATTCTGAGTAGGACCAATCACTCTCAAAGGCTACAAGCTGAGGAGTTTCAAAGAATCAGAGATAAATTTCAAATTAGTTACAAAATCATGTGTCCCACTCTGAGAATGCTGTGTTCCATCTAAATATGGCCCATAGATGCAGAGGCTGAAGCTAGCAGACATCGTACAGGGCACCATGAGGGAAGTTTAAAGTGGAAACATTGTGCTCCCTACCTTCTAGAAGCTTACAATTCAATCCAAAAATCTAATTCTCTCCTAGGAATATAAACCAGCAAAAAACTTCTGAAGACCAATTGGTACAAATGATCAAGAGCCTTTACACATCCTCTTATTATTTAAAACAGCTAATCTACTATTAGAAATCTATCATATTGAAATTATCAGGGACATAGGTAACGTATTCACTACACCATTATTCACATTTGAGGGAAAAAAGGGGAAAAATAATAATGTCCAATTATAGGGAATAATGAATAAACTATGGTACACCACTAAAATTGATGATTATATACCCATTAAAATTATGCTTTACAAGAATATTCAATGTAAAAATTACTTGTGTTGTAAATAATGTGAAATGAAAAAACATCAGGATATAAAATTTTACATAGAAAGTAATACTTTAAATTTGTTGTCTTGTAAAAAAAAGTGTGTGTGTGCTGTATGTTTATTGAGAAGGCTAACGACAGATCCCTTGGGAAGGCGCTATTGGTGATATTTATTTTATTCTTTAATGGAAATGTTCTTTTTCAGTCAATGCTAAGCATATTATAGCACATTATACTATGTTATTTTACAATGGTACAAATCAAGGGTTGGTACACCATAGTCATCCAGCCCACCCCCTTCTTCTGTAACATTTTATTGAAACACAGCTACATGCATTCATTTACATATTGTTAGTGGCTGTTTCCAGGCAACAATGGCAGAGTTGAGTAGTTGAGACAGAGGCCATGTCTCACAAAGCCTGAAATATTTAATACATGGCCCTTTGTAGGTAAAGTTGGCCAATCTCTGGCATAAATGCAAATCAGTGGTTCTCAACAGTGGCAATTTCACCCCCACATGGGACTTTTGGCAACGTCTGGAAATATTATTGGTTGTCACACCTGGGAGAGGAGAGGGTGTCCTAAAGGCATCTAGTGGGTAGAGGTTGGGGTGCTGCTAAGCATCCTACAGTGCACAGGAAAGCCCCCCACAACAAAGAACTGTTAGGCTCAAAATGTCAATAGTGCCAAGTCTGAGAAACTTTGATGTAGATGAAGAGTTCAATTCAGATTACCAGATATGAACAAACCAGAACTTTTAAGACCCCCTTCATGAAATGAACTTTTCATCTTTGTGGATGACGACTTACCTTCGTCCTTTATAAGTGTGCAAATCTGCCTCTTTAATATGAGCAAATATTTCCTTATCAGGGAAGGATACTTGCCTCATGTTTGCTGCCATTATTTAAACAGAGTTCTTCTTTCTGACCTGAGGAAATCAACTTTTCTAGGAATAGGTGATCACTAGAAATAAACTATTATTGTAATACATATGCCTTCTTCCATAAATTTTGAAAAGGTAGAGGAAAGAACTATTGAAAAGCTTGAAGACACCTTTAAATATATTTTATGCCACATTTTGTTCTGAAATATTTATTTTTGAAAGAACCAAATGAGAGTGAAGCAACCTTTGGCATACTTTTTCGACATTTTCCTTTGAAAAGACAATACTCAGTCTATTAGATTCAATGATCTTAATTCATGATGAAAGCCTTGGTTGATGTGATTCTAGGACTATGCGTTAAACCTGGGAGAAAATGGTTATAAATTCATTTGAGTCTAGCTACTTTTATGCATTTATCTCCCTTAAGGACACTTCTTGTTTTGGGTAATATGTGTCAACCATCTCAGCATCAATGTCATTGAGTTAATCAGTCTCATGGGAGACAGAATGAATACATACTTCTAGGAAACAAAAACAGAAGTAAGCACCAGTTTATTCACCAATGCCCACTATCCTAAAGGTTAAGTAAATCTCGAGACATTGAAGTCTGAGGGCAGCTAGAGGCCCAGATAAAGCTCAAGCACAAAATGAATGATTTCCTCATTTGTAAAATTGTGATAACGAAAATCCAACTAGTTAGGTTGTGTGAGGATTAAACAAGCTAATATTTGTGTAAAGAGTTTACTCCAGTGCATGTTAACTTATAAGTACTCTATTAGTACTTAATTAACTGTTTTTATTATTTTTCTACCCAAGGCTCAAAATGATTTGCGGAGGGTAGTTATTATTACACTATATTTAAAATGTGGATGCTGAAATTCAAAGAATTTAAACCACCTGCCAGAGTTCTCACAGCCAGTCAAGTTTAAAAGCCTGACTTCCAAGCCAGCGTGGCAACCCCCTTATCATTCTGTTCCAACTCACAGGAAAGGAAAACACACTGATAACTTCAGAACAGTATCAGTGGCTGTTTCAATGACAATCCATGACAGACTACTCAAGGAATCTTTAGAGCTCCAGGTCCTTCCTTAAAGCTTATGTTTGGCAGCTCAATCCTTACCCTGCCCCTTGTCAGAGACAAAATGGCAGCCTGGGCCCATGGTGATTCCAATCCAACATGGCAGCTCTTAGACTCTTAAAGTCTGCCCTGAGTGAAATTATTTCACCCTATGTGTCTTGCCCTCATTTCAAAGGCTTCTAAAGCCCCATTTCAGGTTATAAAAACAGTTCCAAAAACCAACTTCTGCCAAATGGCAAGTAATTGAGCGAATTATGCTTCCTAATCACCCATCTTTCTCCGACTCTCAGCCATCAAACCCCTTCTCCTGACGTGCTCTGGGAGCCGCCAGCCGCCCAGCCTCTTCTCGGGTGTCATTCTAATTGGCACTAATCGCCTCACTAAAATTCAGGCATCAGAAAGGTCCACCAATCAGTCTATCCTTTGACCCCAGCTCTGGCTTTTCCGTCAATTTCAGGCATTACTAATCCACATAGTGGTTTGTTCAGACAGCTTATTTTGTCTGCAACTTTCCTTCTTCTACTGAGAACTGAAATGAAGACCAGCTGCTTTCATTAAAGTGTCCCTTCTCCTGCTCTGACCCATAAACCTGCCATGCTGGGCAGTGTCTGTGATTCCCAGGGCCCTTTGCAGGTTGTGTTCCCTAGAGTGGCTGAGAGAGTTCAAGAACATTCCCTGGGGCCCCCTCCCCCATCCTGGCCCTCTTCCTCACACCTGGGGAGGTGAAAAGCCAGACCCCTTTACTGAGTCTTTAATTTAGTCACCTTTGTTTCTGTCCCGGGGTGAAAGATCAGATAGGTGACAAGGTCATGTAGTCCTGTCAGAAAGTGGAAAACAGGGGCCTTGGAGGGGACAAGGCTTAAGAGGCCTTTTGTGCAAACTAATCCTCCTAAAGCCAAGCTGTAAACAAAATGTCCCCATTCTGGAGGAAGAAATGCATCAGACTCCTGAAAGCTACTCATGACTCCACCATTTTCTCCCTTGGCAAAGCCAGCCGGATCACATGTCTGGGAGAGGACTTGTCTTTTCTCTCAAAACTCAGGGCAGATCCAACTCTTGCCAGCAGCACCAAGGTCTTTTATCCATGGGCACTAAGCACTGCACGGCGAAAAGGATGAAAAGATTATTCTGTCCTCAGAGTTACCCTTTGTAATAACCCTTTGGGGTAAATGGTGTTTTGACTTTTGACTGCCACAACGAGTCAGCTCTGCAAGGGTTACTGCTGCTTCATGGACTGGAAAGATCTTGTGAATCAGGCTCTGAGTCAGAGCTCCAGTGGCACCACCAATCCAGCCAACAGAACCAACAGAACCAATTTGGGCAAGCAGTAGTTCAACTTGTCCTTAAAGAAGGAAAACATTAGATGAAAGAGGGAAAAGGCTCAGAGAAAGCTGTTCAGGGAATGGGAGTGTCATGAACCACCACAAGGAGCTTCCTAGAGATCTGCCTCCACCTCCCCCAGCAAGGTAGAACACACTTGCACTTGGAGCTCAGTGCTTGTTCTTCTACCTAATTTCACCACTCACTTGGGCAAATTTCTGAACTGTTCTGAGATGCATGGGCTTCTAGCAAACAGGAATTAACATTCTCCATTGACAGAGTCCTTCTGGGAGGATGAACAAAGAGTGTGAGTTAAGGAGTTCATGAGGGTATAGGATGGCCTTAAAAGCAAGTACGTTTATTACCATCCATGTTTTACACGTGGTTTATATGAATTACAAAGAAGCTGAAAAACATAGCGCATGGTAGAATAAGAGTTGGCCCCTCGCGGATTGACTCCAACACTCACATTCCTGCTCTCTCCTCTCTCCAGCTCCAGGCTTGCCATGGAGCGGAATCAGATACGCAGAGTATAATAGCTAGAGCCATTTGTTAGGTAAGTGTTAGGTCCTCCTCCTCTTTCATCTTATTTTCTGATGTCCCCTTTCAGCCCTATTAGTTCTCTCAAAAGTCTTCTTGGCATAACCTTGTATAAAAGCTTTACTCTGAGCTGGGTTCAATTCATCCTTGATAGGCTATTTGTTATGGACTGAGTTGTTGCCTTTTCCAACAAAAAATAGTTCTGCTTTAAGAGGTAGTAATGGAAATACACAAACACATATCCAGAGAATCTGGTTAAGAATCTATTTAATCAGATGTTTGATTAAATACCCCAAGCATTTCTTGAGCATGGACAAAATTCAGGCCTGACCCATACAGCAAGGAACTCACAACCCAGTAGAGTACATGAAGCATATATATGAAAATATACACAGAAACATATACACACAGAGACACATAGAGGCACACACAGATACACACAAACACACACAGACACAAGCAGAAACCCACACATATACAGATACGCACACAGTAACAAAAGAGGGGAATAGATGGTGAATGATGGGAGGGGAGCAGAAAGAGCACACCTTGGGTGACTGCATGCACCAAGTGGGGAACAGAGAAGTGATGAAGGAGAGACTGAGGTAGGGAGATGTACAAGGAGGGTTTTGCTCCAAACCAAGGAGAGACAACATAATGGCAGTGGTGATGAATGGAGGCAGAGTAATTTGAGACATAATTAGATCTCAGATGTCTGGGAAAAGGGAGAGAGAAAAGGAGAATGAGAGAGAAAGATAATGGTGGCCACCTGAGTTCCTGTTTGGGAAATTAGGTGGATTCACTATGACAAGGACACAGAGCCACAATCTGGGGGTGGTGGGAGGGTTGGATATGGAGAAGAGATGATGAGCTCTGTTTTTGGTATCTTAACTTTGACATCATGTGGAACTGCATGGCAGTTAAATATCTTAGTCTGGATAGTAGGTTGGACTGAAGAAGGGGATTTGGAACCCATGGACTTAAAGGAGGTAATTGAGCCTAAAAAAGAAAAGGCTATTGAGTGAGTTTTATAAGCCCCATTTTTTGGTACTTTCTAGATAGAAGCAGTATGTTAATGTGTACAGGTTGGCTCCAAGGAATGGTTATTATGAGGGATTGTCAAACAAAGGGCTTTACAAAGTGAAAATGTCATAGGAAAGTCAGCAGATCATCCCACTGATGGCTCGGGTGGGTATATACCTCCCCCCACCCCATGCTGGAGAGCCCCTGTGCCAAGTCTGCTTTCTTCTGCTTAAATGTGAATCCTCTGAAGTTTTCCCAGACAAAGCACATCACCTTGCCTCACAGTCTACCAAAGGCTTTAGGCAAATATCAAAGCAACTGCTAAGATGATCTGTGATAGCCCAACTGAATTTGATAAACAAATTATTGCTTTCCTGTTTGGCCAACCATTCTTTTCCATAAAAGACTCAGCTTTATAAAATAACAAAGATGAAACATTAATTGTGCTTACCATGTTCTAGGGCCTGTGCTAAGCACTTGACAAAAATCAAACGAGGTTGAAGTATCAGTTAGCTATTGCCACCATAATGCTGTATAACAAATCATCCCCAAACTCAGGGGCTTAAAATTATAATTATCGGCTCGGCTGGCTCTGTTGCCCCATACTAAGTTTATCTGGGCAGTTCTCTTTCCCACTGAAAGTCTGGGTTCAACTAGGACAGCTCTGGTGTCCATGTCTTCATATTGTGGTCCAAGCTACAGGGATAGCAAAAGTTATCAAGAGGAATCTCTTCTCCATGGTGATGGCAGTGGGCAAGAGGGCAAGAGAAACCTGTGATGCTTCTTAAGGTCTGGCTTGGACCTGGATCTCCTTCATTTTCACCCATGTACCTTTGGCCAAACAAGTGACATGAGCAAGTTTCTGCCCATAATGGTGCAGCAGGAGAGGAGTGAAGCAATGGGTCAATCATTTAATTAAACAAAATTGGATGCCTTTATTATTCCCATTTTACAGATACAGAATTCTGTATACAGGAATATTAAAGTTTCATTCATTTAGTCAGTCACTCATTCATTTATTCTTTCTTTCACTGAAAAATACTATAATGCTCCAGGTAGTGTTTCCAAACATTATAGATGCAGGAATTGAGGACACTTTCCTTGACCTAAAAGATCTTTAGTGTATATTGTAGGGAAGACAAACTTGTAGATATATCATTAGCACTACAAGATGCTAGGCAATGACTCACTCTGTTAAGAAAAGTTGAAAAGTCAATTTGGATGGAGGAGATGCTGTCAGAAATGGGTGTTCAAGGAAGAGAAGTTTTTTTTTTTTCATAAAAGAATAGAGAGAAGTAAGTTCTAAGCATAGCACACATTATATGCAATAATAAGGTGTCTGGACAAATGAGAATCCATGCAGGTGCTTTAAGCTGAGGAATGTCATTTTTGCTGCAATATAGTGTTTGAATTGGAGGAGTGAAAGACAGGGAGAGACATCCAGCAAAACCATAATGAAATGAGGTCTGAACAAAGGGTACCAATTTTAGTGGATGGGCATGCACAGAGTGGGCAAGTGCACATGCACACACGCACACACACACACACACACACACACACACAAACTGCCCCACAAGCTCAGCATAGATAATTTTAGAAAAAGAGGGAGGGAAAAAACCATGGAAGTAATTTCAGCCACTTTCTCTAATTGCTCAGCCGATGGCCTTTTGGGATAGGATTTCATCCAGAATTTCACACATAGTGAAATTCACACTTTGACCTTTGCCACTTGACTCCCCTTCTCAGTTATACATTTCACTCTCCCAGAGAAGCCTTCCTTACCATCATCTCTGAATTCAGATTGGCACCTCTGTGGATTATTGCTATTGAGGTGGCTGTGTCGCAGGTTTAGGCAGATGTAGGAAGCTGGAGCCTTACTTTGAAGTTCTCCATCAGGTTTCTGGGGCTCAGCAACGGTGGCTTGGTAAGCTGCAGTGCAGGTCAGGAGTGAAATTATCAATAGCTAATCTCTCCTGAGAGTTTTTTATGTGCCAGGTATGATGTTAATTGCTCTATATGCATCATCCCAACCATTTTTCACAACTTTAGAAAAACTCCAGGAAAAAAAATTCTAAATACCAATGAAAAATTACAAATGCTTAAATTTTTTAAGTAATAGCTACTGTTTATTAAGTGCTTAATTGTGGCTTACTCCAAAGCCCAAATAACTCTCCTTGCATCAGTCCTATTCCCCCAGGCATTGCTTATCTTGAGGCTGAGCATTTTGCTAAGCAGGCAGGAGATTATAATAGAAAGTGGGGACTTTAAATGCTGGCTCCATCAAATTTGCCCTGTGCAGGATTGGGTACATCCCCTAACTTTTCTGAGCATCAGTTTCCTGATCTCTGAAGTAGAGATAATCAGGACTACCCCGTAGGGTTATTGTGAAGACTAAATGAGATACTATATGGAAAATGTTAACTGACTCTAGCAGTAGAGGCTGATTGGGGGATTTGTGTACACCATGATTTATTCATGGAATTCTCTCTAGAAGAACTGGGGATGGGGGGAGAGAAAGAGGACAGCAAAAGAGGATAGGGAAGTAGCTATACAAAACCGTGGTGTCAGGCGAAGTCGAGCTTTGGCCTCAGTCCCAGGGGAGCTATGGAATGTAATTTGCACTGCAGAGTCTCTCCTGCCTTGAGATAAGGGAGTGGAGCTTTTGTACTCCTGCACCAGTCAGTGGTCATTGGATGGGTGCAGGAGAAGGGTGCCTTGGCTTAATATCCAGTCTGCTCTGGGCAAGATGGCTTCCTTTAATCAAGGGAAACCTTCCAGAAAGGGATGCAGTTATGAGCCATTAGCTGAAGCACTTTCAGTAGATGAGGGATGAGCACACTAACCAAATTAAAGCGATCCTAGGGCATGTGGTGGGGCACCAGCAGCATCTGTTACAGTCCACCCCTTGCATCATTTAGATCCATTTGCTCACATTAGGTTCATCCCATCAGGCTGTCTGATCATCATGTCTGATGACAATTGCAGGAGAAGGATTAATGAGGGAAGTTGTAGCACCCACTGCTGCATTCACCCTCTTAGCCAGCACTTTTGATGATCCAGCTGGTTTTCCACTAAGGAGACTCAGGCCCTCATCTGTGAGGAGTCTAAGCCCTGGTTATGATGCCCTTATCAAATTGTAGGTATTGTCTGTAGGTTTTAGTTTGCCAAAGCTGTCTAAATGCAATATACCAGAAATGGGCTGGCTTTTAACAATGGGGATTTTTTAGTTTACAAGCTTAAAGTTCTGAAGCCATGAATATGTCCAAATCTAGGTATCATAAAAATGATACCTTCTTCCTGAAGACAGGCTGCTGGAGATCCAGGACTCCTCTGTCACATGGCAAGGCAAGTGGCACTGCCTGCTGGTCTCTCCCTTCTCTCCAGTGTTCATTGCTTTCAGCTTCTGACTTCTCCATTTGTGGCTTTCTTTCTCAGCTTTCTGTGTCTTTTCTCTCTGTCTTCTGTGTGATTCTCTCTTTATTTCATCCTCTTATAAAGGATTGTGGTAAGAGGATTAAGAACCACCTGCAGCACTCTTCAACTGAAATAACCTAATCAAAAGTCCCACCCAGAATAATGTTTATATCCACATAAATGGATTAGCTTTAAGAACATGATCTTCTTGGGTATACACAGCTTCAAACCATCACAATGTACCTGTTTATACTTATAACTGGTTATTAGAGTACCAAGAGATGCCCTAGCAAATTATCTGAGTACTCTTATTATGCAGCAGCATTCCCACCTCTTCATGATGATCAAGGTCAACTGCTTTCAATATGGTAACTCCTGGCATGAAGAGTCCAATGTGACTCATACAACTGTAGCTTCAAGTTTAGTGGGACTCTTATGGAATCTTCTTGCAGAAGCAGAATCTCTCTAGCACCTAAGACTCATCAAAACTCATTTTAGAAATGGAATGCACAGACTCCTTAAGTGGATTACTGGTAATGATGGTGATTAGGGTCACTTCTTTTACAACCCTTTGGTTTGCAGAGCCAGGCAATCCACCTACTGAGTCTAAGGCACATGCCACATATTGGAGGATAACCCTCCATTCTCACAGACTGTCGTCTCTGAGCTGGTGCCTTGGATGAACCTTCAAGAGGTTATCCTGACTAAATCAACTTTCCAACCAAGTGAGTGGTTGGTTTCCTCAAGGGACAATGCCTTCCTCGGGACTCACCATCAGGCTCTGTTGCTTATAGTCAGATATTCAGCAGGGGTAGTAGATAGATCAGCCTTGGTGAGTAGGAGACCATGCTGCTGGGCTCACACTTAGCCTCCCTTTCTGCCACCCTCCTGCTCCATTCATGAGGCATTCGACAAGCACTGGACTGGCCAAGGACAGAGGCTGGCTGACATCAGTGGGTGGAGTCATGTTGTTCACTTGATTGTTTAGTGCCTTTTCTGTTGCCAGGGCTCTCTATGGATTTTTATTGCCTTTACACTCTCTGACCCATCCAATAGGTCCAATATCATGGTTCTTGCCTAGCCTCTTTATATCATCTTTTAGTATTGCTCCTTCTAGGTCCCTTACCAACCAGCCAAGTCATCCATTACTTCTCTTTAGTTCATGTATCTTTACCTCAGGCAACTTTTCTTCCCACAAAAAGTAGCTTACCTGTTGCAGCACCCCAAGCTCTGCACGCTTGTCCTCCACTAGGATTTTGCCTTTCCACTCTCTTTCAGAACGCTGAGTGAGAAAGCAGCAGTCTATTTTTAGCTTGTACCAATATTCTGAGCAGACCCATCCATGAACCAAGCTTATTTGTTTTATTTCCTCCCCTATTAGCTGATGTATCAGTTACCTTTTGCTGCATAAAAAGCCACCCAGAAAATTTGTGGCTTAAAACAACCATTTATTTGCTCATGATACTGTGGATATGCAGTTTGTGGTGGGCTCAACTGGGGTGGTTTATTTTTGCTCTCTGTGGCTTTGGCTGGGCTCACACATGCATTTACAATTAGCTTAATGTGGAAGGCCTTGTTCCCATCGGCTACTGGCTGGCTCTTTTCAGACGCAATGGAAGTAACTAGGCCATCACAGGGTTCCCTGCAGTATCAGAAAGAGCAAGTCTCAGTGCACAAAAGCTGGTGAAGCCTTTGCTTGTGCTATGTTCCCCAATGTGCCATTGGTGACAGCAAGTTATGAATCTAGGACTAGATTCAAGGAGTAGAATAATAGACTCCACTTATTGATGGGAGGAGATACAAACTCATACAGCAAAGGTGTGTGCACATAAAGATGGGAAGAATCTGTGGCCTTTTTGCAATATACTATAGCTAGTCATAAGTAAATCCCCATGCAGCCTTCAGTGTAAGCTGAACAAGAAGCATTAGCATACTTGTGCCCTGTGGCATGCTTGAGCTCAATTCCAGATGTAGTACTTCTATAATGTACTAGATTGCTACTGGGTTGGCCTCATCTACTATGTTAGTGTGTCTTATCTCATGACGGGAAGAGGTGTTTGTATTGTAGCCTGGATCTTCTACAGAGCCTTTTCTTGTCCTGCATTCCTGTCAAAACCTGGAAGCCTTCCATTTCACTAGGATAACATGTCAGAACAGTGTTCCCAACTGCAGAAAATGTTGACTTCAATAAAAAAAACAATCATTGTGCTTTATTAGCAGTACAAGATGCAAGGTGCAAGATAGTTTGTCTTTTCACTTGGGTCACTGAACCAATAAAAAATTTTTGCCAATGTGGCAAGCCCTTAAATCTTTGTACAGTTATCTATGACTTATCTCCTTGGTGTCTTACCAAGGCAACCAGAATAATTGCCACTTTTTGCTTACCAGATTCAATTAACACTATGTTATTGATAGTGGACCAATATGATGTTCTGTGGAATGTCTAGACAGTACAAATCCTCTTGGACTACATAGTATCTGAGAATGGGATAATTAATTTAAGCTTGGAGCAAGGTCATGCATGGTTCCTGCTGTCTCTTTTGTGTGGATGTGAACTGCTCTGATCCTCTTTTGTCAAAGGTAATGAAAAGAATGCATCTGCCAACTCAGAAGTTGCAAAACCTATATGCAACATGTTAACCTCTATTAAAATAATGGTATTCAGAACAGCAGTGGCAGTTATGGCTACTAACTGTTTAAGTGTGCAATACTCCACTGCCATCTGCCATGATCCATCAGGTTTTGGCAGAGGTCAGGCTGGTGAATTCAATGAGAATAGGGATCACCTCTCCTGAATCCTTTAGAGGTGCCATTAATCTTTGCCATTGCACTTGGATGCAATAATATTTTTGATCTACTATTCTGGCCCGAGTGATCGGGGTTAGTCAGTCTCAGGGGTTTCTCTTTGGCCTTGCCTACTACCACAACTCCTATTCTGCAAGTTAAAGAACCAACATGAGGATTCTGCCAACAACTATGTGTGGCCATTCCAATTTTTCATTGGGAACTGGGGAAATGGGCCTTGGATAGGTATATGGACCCAGTGGAGTCATAACGAGATGGCTTTGGACCATAATTCCATTTGTTTCTTAACTCCCATTTCCCCTACTGTAACAGAGGACCATGGTAGTGCTTTGGGTCTCCAGGTGTCAATGCAGTTCAGACACTGTATCCAACAGCCCTCAAAATATATGGGCATTCCCCTTTCCTCAGTGCAGAGTTACCCAACTAAATGGCTGGGGACCGTTGAGGAAGATTGGGGAATAACCACTACATAACTTTGTTGTAATATTTCTCTCAAGGGGACCCAGCCTCTCCTCCAAAGAGTTCTGGATCTGCAAACAGTCACATGCCTGGAAACTGGACAAGGATTATGACTTTGCATTTGGGTGACTGACCTCAGTCTTCATCTCTTCTTGATCCCTTTTTATTATGCATTATTTCAGTTTGCTAAGGCGGTTGGAACGCGATATAGCAGAAATGGGTTGGTTTTTACAACGGGAACTTATTAACTTACAATTTATAGTTCTAAGGCCATGAAAATGTTCAATTTAAGGATGATACCTGGACTCTGAAGACAGGCTGCTGGCATCCGGAGTTCCTCTGTCAGATAACAAGGCACATGGCCTGCATCTGCTGGTCCTTCACTCCTGGGTCTCCTTGCTTTCAGCTCTGGTTCCCATGGCTTCTTCTGTGGGTCCTCTCTTAGCTGCTCTGGAGATTTTATCTCTCGGCTCTCTGAGTGTTTCTCTTTCAGGTCTTTTGGCTTTCTCTGCCTTTTATCCTTTCATAAAAGACTCCAGTAAAGGCTTAAGACCCACCATGATTGGGCTGGGTCACATCTCAATTGACCAACCTAACAAAAAGCTCTCACCCACAATAGGTCTGCACCCTCAGGAATGGATTAAAAGAGCATAGCCTTTTCTGGGGTACAGAACGGCTTCAAACCAGCACACATATATATTAAGAAATATCCTGTTTGGTTATTCATCTCCCTCATCTCTAAGAAACCCATGTTCTACGATACACCTCCATTGATCTCTTTGATTCAGATACCCCCTCGCCATTAAGAACTTGCTTCGCATTATGCTCACCTCTTCTCTACCATTCTGGAATTCTCTCACTCCCATTGACAATAGAGATCCCAAAATCCTATTCTATTGGCCTGCATTTACAGAGGATAAGTTTCTCAGAAAATGCTCAGGAATACTGCCCTTCCCCTTCCACCAGTGCCTTCCTTATCATCATGCTAAATGGAGGATTCTCCAAACCTTCCTGAATTATATAGTCAATTGGTGAATTTTCAAGGTATAAAAGAATAAATCCATTAGAGTATGCCAAACTGTTGGCCTTTAGATCCTTTCCTCTATATTCTGCCATGGCAGTTCTGCCACCTCCACTTCTTTTA
Source organism: Choloepus didactylus (assembly GCF_015220235.1). NCBI lineage: Eukaryota > Metazoa > Chordata > Mammalia > Pilosa > Megalonychidae > Choloepus > Choloepus didactylus. The sequence continues at coordinate 12,626,375 of NC_051309.1, forward strand.
ATGTGGGACATTGTTTTCACCAAGCTTCCAAGATCTGTCTCAGCAGCAAATCAGAACAAACCCTAGGACATTAAATCCTCTTTCAAATAAGAATGCTCCCATTTTTCTCCTTAATTAATAATCTCTCCCTTATCCAATTTTCTGTTCTGCAGCCCGTGTTTCAGGACCCTCAGAAACCACTACTAGCTATCTTCAGACAGGCCTTGCACTCCTTCAATGTATAATCACTCTCCTTTCTCAGTAGCACTAGCACTTCCCCAGTTGGACCATGCAATAACTTTGTCCTGATTTTGTTCTGGTGACTAGGAGAGGAGGAGAGAATAGATCCTGAGGGGCAAGTAGTGTCCCATGAGGCATCTGGGCCATTTGAGGCTTCTGCATATTCCTCAAGCATGGGCTACTGTTTTCTAATAAAGTAGAATGGGCCACTTCCTCCAGAGAGCCCAGGAGAATCTGAGAGGAAAAGCTTGTCAAGTCTATCTGCCCAGATTTCTCTATCTCAAGCCTTTGACTCGCACTCTTTGCTATCAAGGTCTTCACCATGATGAAGCCTTACCAAACCTGGAAATTCAGCATTCTCTGAAATTCTGCTTACTTTACAATTAGGTCCTTCTTCCTGATGGAGTCCTTGGCCCTTGGCAAACATTGCCGCCCTTTGAGACAGGGAAAAGGGCTTCCAGATCCCTGACCCAGCCAGGCAGTGGCCATGGGCTGCGGACCATTAGAAGGTGGATGAGGCCCTGAGGTAACTCTCAGACATCTGTGGCAAGGGGATTTCAGTTGCCTGAGGACTACTTACTGGAGATGGCTGCAGATGTGAGCCACTAACCAAGTACCTGCCACTGTTGGGAAGTAGGCACACGGTCTAAACTGACAAAAATGTTCCTAGGGGATCTGAGTAGAGTACAAGAGGCATTTGCTACGGACCACAGTAGGAGTTTGTTTTTCATAGTTAATTTTTCTTAAAAAAAAGTTGTTATTACTAATCATGTATTAAATACCAGGCACATATTAAGTACTTTACACTAATTAATGTAATCCTCATTAAAGCCTTATAATACAAAGAATATCATCATCCCCATTTTATAGAAGAAGCTACTAAGGTACACAGCAGTGAAGTGACTTTCCCAAGCCAGGTCTGCTTCCATAATCTGTACTGTCTATCATTTACTATGACACATAGTAGGTTCTCAATGCATGCTGGCTTCGGGGACCAGGATTACTACTGCACAACTGCGTCTTCTCAGGACAGGGAATGGGACCAACCCCTCCATCCATCATGACTTATTCTGCTGAAGCAAAAGCACTTCCACCTGGATCATATGTTCTTGACTTGTTCAATGCTATTGGTTTAGGGATTTGGGGATTAACATTTATTTACATGTGCAGCATTGCTTCATTTAATCCATATAACTACCCTGTGAGTTAAGTGTTAAACCCATTTTACTAATCAGAAACAAATAAGCTCACATGGATTAAATACCTTGTCCAAGGTCACCTGGTAAAGAAAGGTTGATCCGGGTCTCAAACTCAAGCCTTTTTGTCTCTAATTACAGTATTTTCCCCTTTGTTACTTGCCTGTCCCTATACGCCATGGTGGGAGTACCCCCAGTTCTATATCCTTAAAAGCCTCCTAGAGAATCCATATGTTCAGAGATATCACGAAAATTCCAAAGTCTGCATCTTGTTTTAACAAGACATGGAAATGATCAACAGATTTGGCCACTTGCCCCGTAGGGAAGCATAAGGGAGAGAACATAGAACACAGGAGAAGGGTGTGATATTGTGGTTAGGAAGATCAGTGTCTCAAGGCTTGTTTTTCCCTCTCACCTCTTCTTTAATATTGAGCAACCTTCTAAGTAACCTTCTAAGATGTTGTTTCCTCATCTCTAGAATGAGGATAATAACCATATAAAGTTCTTCTGAGGATTAAATTAGATAAACCTTGGCCAAGTGCAAAGGACAGAGGCCAGCACGTAGTAGGGACTTTCAAAACATTTGGTCTTATTATTATTGACAGTAAAATTATATAAACATCAATACACCCAGAGCTGTGAAATATTATTTATTGCTGACTGTGTAAGTCTATTCTTGTACAACCAGAGCAAGAGTATTAATTTGGGATCCCTTGCCCAATTCCCATCAGGATAAGAATGATGCACACAGATCTTGGACTTTGCAGGAATAGTTCCAATCTTATTAAGTTTCCAAGCAGACCAAGCATAGTGTTCTGCTCTTAGCAACTGCTCATTACATGTGGGGCCATTTAAATGGACTTCAAAAAGTCCTCTGTTTAAATTCAACTCTTTGAGCTCAGATGCAAGTGTCCTAAAGGTCTGGGATGTCTCTGTGGATATTTCCTGAAACAACATAGGTTTAAATATCTTGCCTTACCCTTTCCAAGAATGAAAGTCTGCATTTAGTGTGTGGGCACCGCCAAACAAAAATACACATTGGTTCCATATTCTATCCTTTGCATAATGGATGCTTCCAGAGATGAGAGCCTGAACTAAGAGAGATTTTCGAGAAAGTTCAAGGGTAGAGGTTTCTCTAGAACACTGCTCCTGCTCTTTTTAATCAGCCAAATAGCAGTTGCCTTACACTCTTTCCAAAGTACTGCAGATTATTTAGGTAAACTCAGTTATTGGCAGTAATGAAGCTCTCAATTCAAAAACACTCTTTTGGGTAAAGTGATTCAGGGTGAGAAGTGTTCTGTTTGATTTCTTCTCACTGTGAAATCCAGATTTTGCACAGCTATAATATTCCCTTTTCAGGAAGGCTCACAGGGCCAACATTTAAGTCTAGTTCAACCATGCCTAATGCTATATCCTGTAATTTTAATGCCCCTACCCCCCATTCCTACCTTTCCCCACCTTTCTTGCCTTATGTTTTGCTGTCTAAAATGAACTGAAGAACCATCTTCACCCTAGCATTTAGTCTCCTAATTCTGTTTTTGGATGTTTCCAGAGCCACCAGAACATTTTTATTTTATTTTAATTTGTGTTTACCAAACCTGTATCACACACTCCATCGAGCAGTGTGCAACTCTGGGCTCTTTCCAGAAAATTAAAAACACAAATTAAGTATAAATGGCCAAAGCCACAGAACAAGCAAGGCCTTCTTAGTGTCCACAGAGAGGAATTCTATTACCGCCACTTGCTTTGGAGAAGAGGGAAGTTACCTGAAATTCTTGTTCTCCTGAAGGTGTGTAGTTTATAATAGGTCCCCATTCACCACCCTGCTTTCCCCAAGGAGTTCTTAGCTGTTTGATATTTTTGGCTTCAGAAGAACTGGCAATCAGGGGTTAGCACATTCTTACGATCCCTGGGGTAGATACGTTGCAGTTCTTAACTGTGCTTCTGGATTTTAATTTTGCCTGGAGTGTGCATTAAAAGAAGTCCTCTCTGATGAGAACAGCTCTGCACTTGGGGAGAATTGTCTCCTAAAGACACCATGTCTTTATGAACATAAACTCTCCTCTTTAAAATGATTACAGTAAGATGTGGAGGAACCGTGAACATTTTTTTTTAAGATCCCAGGCTTCCTGAAGCTATTTTTTTCTTGAACCTGAACCACATAGACTAATATATGCAAGGACATTTCAGCTTTCCTCCCTTCCCAAGACTAAAAACCTCTTAAGCAGAAGTGTTAGCTCTTTTCAACTCACCCAGCACCTCCGACCAATGGATAGTGGCTGCCTGTTGAGGGGGAGTCCGAGGCCAGGTGCCTGCTCAGCAGGAAAGCAGTGCTGTGATTAATTAGTGATGTCTGCCGCGGCAAAGGAGGAGGAAGTGGCAGCATGTGTGCTGTGTCCTTGCCATTCCTGCTAAGCACTGTGTCTTATTCATCTTTGTATCCCTGTGCCTAGCATGGTGCCTGGCACACAGATGGTGCTCCATAAATATTTGCTGAACTGAATTGAACTCAGCTTTCCACCCAACTACCCTCCTTACAGACACTGAAATGACTTTCTCTGAGTCAGCAGGAATGACAGAGGTAGGGCCATCTTCTATGGGTGGAAAGTAATGGTAGTGAGAAATTCCATAAGGGTATGGTTTTTTATGGAGCTATTAGGTCCATTTTCCATGTAATCTGCCCAATGACTCTGCGGTGAGCTCAATATCAATCCACTATGTGAGCTCTTTACACTTGCCCTTTTACCTCCTCCGGGTTCTCCACATGCCTTACTTCTCACTGGTATCCCGTTGGGGCACATCTTCCAGAACGCCAATGTAGGTCTGCCTCGCCACATCCATCACTGATAGCCAGGAATCCTTTGCCTCATGATCTATCCACTGGGTTAGACCCCTACACATACCACCCCACCTCTGAGGGTGAGAAAGCCTTTAGACCCTGTGTTTAAAATGAACTTCAGAGCAACTTTGTAGCAGCACTATCTTCCTGAGCTCCTCCAACACCAGTTTGTTCTCCTACCTCCTCCTACCTGCCTTCCCCCTCCCTATCATGCTTCCCTGACTTATTATTTCATGTATCTGGTATCTTCACAATGACAAAATTCCTGTGACATTGGATGCAGCAGTAAGGCAAAGCAGTAAGGCTTAGAGTTGAAGAGCCCTAGTTGAAGTTCCATCTCTGTTATCCGCTAGCTGTGTAATCTAAGACAAGTTACTGACCTGCTCTGCAGATGGATTTATATTTTTAATTTTAAAAATGCAGATAACAATAGTTTCTATGTTAAAGGGCTGCTGAAGGATTAAAAACTAATTTATATATTATGTCTATTATCTGATCAAAGTTCAACAAATAATAGTGTTTATTATTTTCTCATCCCAGAATTTACACGGCTTTAGAATAAAAGAGAAGACATAACCCTGGAAAGGAGTATAAAAGAACATACGATCAGACTGCTAGATCATCCTAAGAAAAAAGAAGCACTTTGAGACCATATTTATGAAACAACAGTGACTCTGCAAAAGACAAATTCTTAATAAGGTAATTAGTTTGTAAGTTATTTGCTAATGGGGGGAAAAAAAGCAATTAAAGGGAGATTTGGAAGGTATGATATGCTCTTAATTTATGTCACCCTTTATTCTCTCCATTGTCTTACTTGCTCTTCATCGTAATGTATTAATCAGCTTGCCCGCACTCAGAGCTCCCTAAATTATGGACCTCAACCATCTTCCCAGTTCTACTGCCCAACCCTCATTCCATTCCATGCTTCCTTATATAGATGTTCTACATAGTCTTTCCTTAAAAAAATATCTTAAACTTGGTATTCACCAAGTAGGCTGGGCAAAGCCTGGAAATGTGGAGCCTGCTGCTCTCACTCTGGAGACCTCCTGCAGTGCTACTTCCCTACTGAGGAGTGACAGTGCTAGGGATGGGATTCCAGGGTTTCCCCAGCACAAGGTCACCCCTTTCCCCCTTTCTATGAAGAGCTTCTGGCATAAAGGCCTTTCCCAGCGGGTCCAAACAACTGAGGGGGCCTTGGTGTCACCATGTCATCAGGCTACAGCTAGGCTCAGCATGTTTGTCTTTGCAAAAATGTACCTAAACAAGCATCATGAGAAGCAGAACACTACTTCCCATCCTGTCATGAAGTATTTGCTGAAAGAAAAATAACAAGCATGTGCACCATGAGGAGGCAGACTTCAGCTGTACCTGTTAGAGCAGCGCTGGCCTTTCTCAAAGGCACCAAAAGCCCAACACTTGGGCTTTTCAGAAGTTCCCCAGAAATGTGTCTGAAGAGTGATGGCTTCTGAGAGGGCAGTATCTAGAAGCAAGCTGATGGCCTTGCCACTAAGGAGAGATTACTTACCAGCTCTTTTCTACAAACTGATGACACAGGCTTCTCTCTCAGAGATTCCATAAAGGGAATGCAACCTTTTCAGATACTGAAGGACAGAGATCCATTTTTTGCCAACTAAAATAAAACCCACACAAACAAACTTCGCCCCATTGATGTGGGAGTGGGTGTTGGGATTATTGGAAAAATAATAGGAATATCTCTTGGAAACTACTGGCAGGGAAGATAACTGGGCCTCATAAACTACTGAGGTAATCAAAGGGAACATTTTCAGGATTGAGAACTCTACTCTCTGCATTTCCCTCATTCTGCCACCATGTAGTTTCTCATCTCTGCTTCTTTGCCCATCCATCTCTCTTTGTGTTTGGCTCTCACATAATTATAAAATGGGCACCCTAGCCTACATACCCCACCAGTTTTGTTATTCAACAGATATTGGCCAGAGTCATTGTGACCCAGCCAATGTTCATGGAAGATAGAAACTAATTGACCCAGTTTTATTTCCTCAGGACCAGTTGTCCTCATCTGTAGGGAAAAGGAATCAAAAAGTGTAAACATGGTGGCAGGAATCACCCCTGTGAATGAGAAGGAAGCAGTTGTCAGAGATGGGTCATGGGTGACTCTCCAAAGATGTCCACATGGACTATCATAAAATTTCATATTAGGAATGGGCTTAAGAGAGCCTAGGAGCCACCAATAATATTTCAAAAACTTGTCCTTAGAAAGTGTCTCTTCCCCTTAGGATGAGAAATCTAAGCTTCAGGTAGGTCGACTTGCACACGTTTAAACCTTCTGGAGTAGAAGTCATGAGAATCAAACCCATCTCCTTTCTCCCAGGAGCCCTCACCAGAGTATCTGGTACCTGGATGGATTTACCACTACTCAGGTTCCAGCTCTCAACCCTGCAGGCCCGGAACCTGATTTGCTAATGCACAGAGAGACTAGATCCATCTCTCTGGGTAGACAAACATTAATGAGCTCACAGGGACCAGTGAAACACAAGATACCTATCTAGCCATTTATAAGAAAATGTTCCACTGTATTTCACATCAGATTTCCAGGTAACCTGGATGCATATTGCCTTCTTACAAGACTTAGATGGGAAAACATTGTCAAGAGCACAGAATCAGAGTAGGAGTAATTTCTCTATAATTCAAATATTTCAGCTTATTTGACAATAGTACCTTGAGAGGCCATCTCTACAGTTGGAATGGACTTGCCCCTAGGTCTATGCAGGTCATGTCTTGTACCAGGGCCTCCTCTATTGAGTGCAACTGTTGGAGGATACTACCAATATTTATCTCTACAACTTTCCTCTTCTTGTGTTCTGCAAGCAAGTCCCTTTCTAATTATCATATCCTTTCCTTAAATAGGTTATCTCCTTTAACCACTGCTTGCTCTCCCCTGTGATCTAACCTATCTTCTCACAACCATTTTTCGTATCTCTCCTTTTCCAACTTTATCCATTTTACAATTTAACTCTGCAAGAGCAGTCCAGAACTTGGCATTTGCTTCATTCTCGCCCCTTGTACCTAACTCTAGTATCCAGATCTGCATATTTAAAATGCAACTGAAAATTAAAGCCATTACAGAAGCTTTCCAAATGGGCAAATATTTGCCTCAATTATTCTATTTACAATTCCAAAAATATTTCTTCTGTTGAAGTCTGTGTACAAGAAGTGGCTCCAAAACCATTTTTAAGGGAGTTTTGACATCAATGAAACGTTATGCTGGCAGGGGGAATGAAGTGCTTGATTAATAAAGAGTCTCAGTGTTTTCAAACACATATTCCAAGCAGTCTCATTTGAAGAAAACCACAAACGGAGAATGCTTTGCTGCTTCACAGTCACAAGGGGGTTGTGTATTTCATTCCCGCTTACACATTCCGCTTACTTTGGAGCTTGGATAGGAAAGAAACAAGGCCAGCAGAAATAAGGCTACATTCAGTGACCCTACCCTTCCACCCATTGGCCTGATGGGAGAGCTGTTTTACTCCTCTTTGCTACTTTATTCTGAGTTTTTTAACCTTTTAATATTTAACAATTCTCTAGAACATCATGTTGAGAGAAGAGAGGACACCTTAGGAACTCATCGTATTAGTGATTAGGGTTTCTGAGATTCCTAATTTTAGAATTTCCAGGCAGTGGGGTTGGCATGTCATACAGAAACGTAATTGAGCATGTTCATGTTAATTACTTTGAAGTGCTTTCCTCTTTTCCAGGGCTTTACAAAAATACAACAATTTAAATTGGGTCGTTATTTCAGATGTCTAAGATTCTACTGAGCTACTTAAGGAGCCATGAAAACATAGTCAGAAAAAAAATAATAAAAATGGGTTCCTCTATTTTCCAATAAAGGGAAAAAGCTAATTGGGGAAAAAAAGCTTAAATGAAAAAATATACCAATGATGTAATTAATACTGTGGCTTATAATAAGAATAATAGCAAATGCAAAAAATCACTAAATATCTTTTTTAAATCCCCATTCCATTCCACCAATATATTTTGAGTGCCAGTAGTATTCAGGCATCTTGACTTTCATTTGCTAGCACACTTCATTTAATTCTCTCAAGAATCCCACAAAATATAGAATCATCATGGCCTATAAGGCACAGAGAGGTTAAATAACTTATGTGAATTCACACAGCTAGTTAGTGGCAGAGCAGAACTTTGGACACAAATCTGAATCCTTAGTCTATGCCCCTTATTGAGGAACAAGATATAATTTACAAAGTCTTTGCTTTTTCTTTTTGAGGGTAAAGGAGATAAATAGCCCACAAATATGGCTGCAACCCTAATTTTTGCCATAAATTTTAATCTACTTCTGCTGTGACATTTACAAGAATTACTATTAAGCAACAAATAGGAGAGGATGTGTGTGTGTGTGCATGTGTGTGTTTACACTCATGGTCAACTTTTGTTTCTATGTTCTGAGATGTACAGAAATGCTGAAATGCACAGAAAAAGATGAGCAAATTTATATAGGTTATTCACTGTCTCCCAAATGAAATAATGTAGTGTAAGCAACCAGAGTTGGATAAGACAGTTTAATAAAGGACTCACAAGCAAAAACGGAGGAGAAACCTCCAATATTTCCATAACATTCCCCAGTTTATATTGAGCTATGGCAATAAAGTTTCCAGTTTCCCTGCCTTCATTCTCCCCCTTCTAATTAATTAACTCTTTCTAGGTTGCTCTTATTAGCATGGTGGATCAGTTACCTGTTGCTGCATAACAAACCACCCCAAAACTTAGCTATTTTATTTGCTCACCCTTCTGAGTCAGGAATTCAATCAGGGTTCAGCAGAAAGACTCATCTCTGTCACACGATGTCTGTGACCTCATCTGGGATGGGTGACACATCTGGTTCTTCCTGAGAAGGTTGGGCTCTCTCTTCCCAACGAAGGTATCACCTCTGGCAACTTTCTTGGAGCTAGGAGATCCAAGACAGCTGTACTCAGTCTGGAGTTTTCATACTAATTTTAGCAAAAATGCCTCAGTTCTCCCACTCCTAGTCTCTCTTTACCCATGTGGCTTCTCTCTCTAGCAGTACAGCCTGGACCCTTTTACATAGCAGGTGGGTCCCCTCTGAACAAATCTTAAGATCCCAACTTAGAAGTACCAGGAATTCATTCCCACCACATTATTCTGATCACAGCAAGTCACAAGGCCAGATTAGATTCAAGTGCTGGGGAAATAGACCACCTTTTTGTGATAGGTGTGACAAGCACCTACAGGGATTGGAGGGATTATTTTTCAGACATCTTTTCAGACTATCTTCTACAATACATACTGTCCTATTCAAAGATCATCAGTAGCTCTTTACTGCTTATATAATAATACCAAACACCTTTGTAAGGCACTCAAAAAGTCCTGTGATACAGGCTTAACTTCTCAGTCATGAATTCTTCATGTAATCTTTATCCCAGTCAAACCCTAAAACCAATCAATTTATAGAAAGTCCCTAGTGCTTAATATTTTCTATCCATTCTCTCATCCCTGAAACAACTATCCCTTTCCCTCATATAGAAATACATATATTAAATTACTTGGGGGGTGGTAGTGTCAGTTCATCTTTTTGAGAGGCCACCTCTCCCATTTTTTATCCTTGTAGTTAGTCCTTCCCCATTTCAGTGTTGAGGATCTGAATCAGGCATGACCAAGTGTAATATACACAACTTACAGGCACAGCATTGGTTCAAGGATGGTCACATGACCAAAACAGGGCCAATCACTGTCTTCCCTGAGAATGTTGTGTGACAACCTGGAAAGAAGCATGGTTGTAACCTCCGAGGTTACGTAAACACTAAGGACCAAGTAAGCCTGGAATTTCCATAATCATCTTTAATATCACATGGATACAGCCTGCCTGAGAATGGAATCAACACAATGGAAAGCAGAAACAAAAAGACAAAGAAAGAGAAAAAGTGTGTTTCCCCAGATGGTCTTAATCCTGGAGTTGATTTGCAAGAGCCAATCCATTTTCTTTGGCTAATTTGCATAGTTTCTGTTCTTTAAAACCAAAATAATCATGAATAATACACCATTTTTCTATGTCTATCTCCCTATATCACAGAACCACAGGACGCTAAAATAGTCTTCCAGAACCTTCTTGCATCCAGAGTCTTGGTACTTGACCACTTACAACTCTCCCCATCCCATTTGGATACAGTTTTACATTCTTGGCTTCTGATCTTCTTGATTGTATTTAAGGCTGATATTCAGTCTTCAATTTCCTGTCTCAATTCTTAGCATTTCTTCTTGAATACTATTTTGGATCTATTTCCAGATTTTCTGATTCCAAGCAACCTTTCTGGTCTAGAATATCATCCCCAAATACTAGAACTCGCTAACTCATTGCAACCACCCTCTTCCACCTGCCTTTTCATCCGTAATCTTCCCAATCGCATCCAAATTCTACAAATTTGATTTCTCCCAAATTCTGTACATTTTAAATCTCTTCCAAACTATTCTTCCCACTTTGTGTCTAAATAACTCTATGCTGATAGCTTTGTACTCCTTGATTAAATGCATGCATGCTTTTTATAAGAAAATACAAATCACCAGAACTTCTGCAGAATATTTAGGAAGCATAAATAAATCAACATCCATGGAATCAAATAAAAAGACATAAAATGAATTAGTTTCAAAAAGGCCCAGTTTCACATCATTTTTTTTTACATTTTTCACCGTGAAATATAACACATGTGCAGAAAAGTGATAACTTTCAGTTAACAAGCAGCTAGAGAACACATTTCAAAGAATGTTATGTTACAGTTCCACAATTTCAGTCATTTCCTTATTGTGAAATATAACATATATACATACACATGATAAATTTCAAAGTATGATTTAACAAGTAGCTATAGAACAAATTTTAAAATGTTACAGGTTACAGTTCCACCATCTCAGTTATTTCCTTCTAGCTATTCTAATACCCTAGAAACTAATACACATATATTTATATAAAGATTCAGTATTTGTAATCCTTTGTTAAATCCTATCTTGTCAGTTGCTGCCCCTCCCTCTCATTTGATCACTGTCTCAATCTTCAGGGATATCTGGGCATTGACCCCTCTAACTTGTTCATATTGAAAACGGGTGTCGACATAATGGGGAAGGGGGACACATTTGTTTGATGTTCTTGAAGAGGCTGTTGCCTCTGGAGTTTGGGACTTTTCTGGCATAGGAACACTCTGGAGGATTTACGTTTCTGAAAAATAAACTTAGTAAGTGAAACTTTAATAGACAGGGACTTAGATATTCTTTAGCATTTTGGGGACTACTGCTGATTTGGGCTTGTCTTACTGTGGCCATTTGGAATAACTAGCTGAAGCTTGCTTAAGAGTAACCTCCAGGATTGCCTCATGACTCTATTTGAAATCTCTTAGCCACTGAAACCTTATTTTTTTTACCTTTCTTTTCCCCCTTTTGGTCAAGAAGGCATTCTCAATCCCTCGACGCCAGGGCCAGGCTCATTCCTGGGAGTCGTGTCCCACGTTGCCAGGGAGACTCACTCCCCTGGAGTTATGTCCCATGCAGGGGGGAGCCAATTTCACATAGTTTCATGGCCTCATGCTTTCAAGTCAAAGTTTCAGATGACTTACATGTCATTTAAACTGGTTCAGAGCATATGAAAAAGCAGAGGACTGCTAAATTTGTTAAGCTAAGTCAGACTAACCACAATGTGAAAACCTAGCAAAGTGAAGCAACAATAAAAGAAGAAAAAAAAAGTCAATGTAAAGATACTGTCACTTGTGAATGTAATGCCAAAATCACCTGTAAAATTATAGTATATTGAACCCACAGTATGGTAAAAAAGTGTTACATCATTGTCAGATATATATTTGACAATATTTATGTCAATTCCAGGAAATGGCTTTTAGTAAACTAAGAATAGAAGGATGCTTCCTTAATATAACTTTATCTAACCACTAAAGGCATTTCCCTTAAAGTCAAATAGGAGGCACCATAATACCTCCATTATCATGTACATATGTTCTTAATGATTTTTGTCATGAGAGCTTTAGGGATTTTCACGTAGTTACACAGTGGGTGAATGAAGAGTTGATATTTTAACCCATACAATCTGACTCCAAAGCCTTGGCCTATATGATTTTTAGCTTTCAGAAGTAGATGTCTTTGGTTTTCGCCTGCTCAGCAGTGTTTCACACTTCTAGTAGCATCATTTTGATTTTTTTTTAAGAAACTACTCCTTGCCTACCGCATGCAATCTTGACGGGTGCAGTCAAGCTGTCCTGCCATCTTTCTGGCCAGGGAGTGGGCATGTAACCAGTCAAAATTATTTTCTCTTCTCTTTTCTTTCCTTCCTTTTTTTTAATCTTACCTTCTTTTCCTTTACCTACTTCCTTTCTGCTTTCTTCCCCATCCCTTCCCTTCCTTTCCCTTCTCTCCCAAGCTCCCTTCCCTCCCGTAACCTCACTTCTCCTCTCCCTTCCCTGACATGTCTTCCCTTTCCTTTCTTTCCTTTCGCCCACCACCACCACCATCATCATCATCTCACCTCTCTCTAGCTCTCTCTCCCTTTCTCTCTCTCCACACCCTATGGAATTTCAATCTTTAATGGAGTAATGATGGACTAAATGATTGCAACTGATTCAACTTAAGTGGTAGTCTCTGCAGGCTGTGATTTAGTTTCTAGAGTTTCCTCTTCTGAAGGCCTGTTTTTAATGCTTATTTTCAATCTATGAGACACCACAAATCCTTCAAATAAATGTCTTTTAAAAAGATATTTTGCTAAAGTGAGCCAGAATATTTTGTTTTCACTTGCAAGGAATGCTAGTTGTTAAATTTGCACTTCCAATCAACTAAGCTAGAACTTTGGACTTTTATTGTTTTCCTTAACTCACACAATCAATCAGTTTCCATATCCTTACACAATATACCTGGTTTCATTCCCTTCCCTATTTCCTTCCTGCTACTGTCCTAGTTTAATTCATCATTACCTCCTGCCTGAACTAGTCCAATGGTCTCCTAACTGGTCACTTTGCCTGTAGCTTCTTCCTGCTAATCCTTTCTACCCATTGTAGTCAGACTAATTGCAGTAAGAACAACCTTGACCATGTGACTCCTTTGTCCCAAACCCTTAAGTGACTCCACCTGTGTTAGATTAAATCGTGTCCCCCACAAGAGTGTGTTCAAGTCCTAATCCCCTGGTCCTGTGGATATGGACTCTTGTCTAAATAGAATCTTCTAAATTGGAATGAAGCCAAATTGAATCAGTGTGGACATTAATCCATATGACTGGAGTCTTTATAACTAGAAGAAATTCAGATGCAGTAAGGAGAAGCCAGAGAAGGAGAGAGAGATTGCCATGTGATGGTGGCAAAAATTTATCTGCAACCAAGGAACCCCCAGGATTGCTGGCAAGCCAACACCAGAATGCTACTGACTCTGGGAGCAAGCGTGGCCAGTCAATACATTGATGTCCAGCTTCTAGCCTCTAAACTATGAGCCAAGAAATTCCTGCAGTTTAAGAGATCTGGTGTGTGGTATTTGTAATAGCAGTCTTGGCAAACTAAGATACCACCTTTCAAACAGAATGAAATCCAATATCCAAAAGATAAACTGACATTCCCAAACCTACACATCTAAATTTAACTTCCCCTTCTCTCCTTCCTGACATTTCACTCAAGTCAAATGAAATCATGTGTTCTCTTCAAGACACTAACCATTCCTATCTTTGAACCTAGCTAAAGTGTTTTTCCTCTTTCTCCATATTTTGCAGTCCTCATATAACCAACTCTTATTTTTAGAGCCCAATTGTGATCACCACTTCCTCTGGAATCCTACCCTGAAAGGTGAATATGTCATTTGCATCTTCTGTATATGCTTGCACATTATCTATACCCATCTTGGCACACAACACTTTCTGTTTCTATTTTATTTAAATATGAACATGGTTTACCTTCCCTTCTAGACTTAAGCTAAGTTATGTGTCCTGTTTTCCAGAACAACTAGAATAGAAAAAGTGAATGATTCAACAGGAATGGAAGACTAGAGCCAGACCATGATATTTCCTAAATTCAGCCCATTCAACCTGGGATGATAGAAAGGGTGTGGTTACAGAGAATATTTCTGAGAAGGTCCTGTATGTATGAAGCCTTCTTTGAGCTTCTAGTTCCATTTGTGAATTGTGTGGCCACAGTCTGACCACCAGTGTGGTCAGCTGAAAGTATGCCTATGGCCACACACATATGATGGGCTACCAAGGATGAGTGACAACAGTGTCATTGTTGAAAGAAGCTAAATAAAAAATGTTAGTCATTCTTGAGACTTGTGTTTCTAAGCCTTCTTTGTGTTTTCAGTGGATGGTATACCTCAAACCTTGAAAAGATCATAATACCATAGCTCACAGAGCAGAGTAGATCAGGCATGTAAAGTGTTCAGGATTTAGAAGCATACAAAATTGTAAAACAAATAGGTATAAAAATACTTACCAAGAAATGTCATTGTGAAAGGCAAATAAGATCATGCAAGTCACATGGCTACCTCAGTGCTTAGCAACTTTTTGTGATCATGTTAATTTTTGTCTTACTGCTATACATATATTTATCTCAACTTCTTTCTAAAAATACTTTGTGGTGAAGAGACTTTTGAGAATGAGTGTATCCATTAGGAATGGGTATATAATGACCCCCAGAGTTATCAGGTCTTAATCCTTTGAACATGTAAACATCACTTTTATGGAAAAAGGGTCTTTACAGATGTGATTGAGTTAAGGATCCCAAGAAGAGCTGATTATCCCGGATTATCTGGATGGTCCTTAGATGCAATCACAAGTGCCATAAGAGAAATAAATTTGATATGCACAGAGGAGGAGAGGGCAACGTGACCATGGATGCAGAGATTTGAGTGATGCAATATACCTGCAGTCCCCAGAAGCTGGAAGAGGCCATGAACAGATTCTCCAGAGAGAAGGCGGCCCTGTCAACAACCTGATTTCTAACCAGTGATACTGATTTCAGTCTTCTGGACTCTAGAACTGAGAGATAATAATTTTATGTTGTTTTAAGCAACCAATTTTTTTCATCATTCATTCCAGCAGCCTTAGAAAATTGATAAAATTTTGATACTGCCATAACAAATACCCAAAATTGTGGAACTGATTTTGGAATTGGATCATGAGTGGAGCCTGCGAGAATTTTGAGATGCACGAGAGAAAAATCCTAGAATGCTTTAAACTGATGGTTGGTAGAAATATAAATGTTAAAAGTGCTGCTAGCGAGGGCTTAGGAGGAGATGAATAGTGTGTCATTGGAAACCTAAGGAAAGGCAATCCTTGTTATATAGTGGCAAAAAAAAAAAAAATTAGCTGAATTGTTCCTATGGCCATGTGGAAAGCAAAATTTGTAAATGATTTTGACTATTTAGCTGAAGAGATTTCCAAGTGAAATGTTGACGGTGTGTCCTGGTATCTTCTTGCTGCTTATAGTAAAATGTTAGAGAAAAGTGTCAAATTGAGGGAAGAACTGTTAAGCAAAAGGAACCAGGATTTTATGATTCTGGAAATTCTTAGCCCATCAAGAATTGCTAAAGATGCTAAAATTAGGAGATTCAGCGTTAGGAATGTGTGCTCTGGAGAGAGGCCCAGGGATAAGCCTCAACAACTTTTTGCTCGTGCTGAAGAGATTAGACGTGTGATTCACGACTCCCCACACTATCTCAGCAGCATCCAGGAGTAGAGATGGTATTATCCAGGTAAAGTCTATAGAGAGATCTCTTGTCTAATGTCTCATGACATACCCAGAAATCCTGCAAGGTTTTTGAGAATGTTGTGTCAGAAGAAACATTACCAGCTTAATCTGAAAGGGACAGAGACAAAGCAAAATAAAGGAAGACTGTCAGACTCCCAAAATTCTGCAGGCAGGAAACAGGCTAATAAAACTACACAGCTGCAAACAGGCACTGCCCTTCAAGAGAAAGGAGGAATGACTACAAGGAAAGAGTCTCAGGACCAGGAGAAAAAGCTCAGGTCCACAGAGTGGAGCCATAAATAGGCTAAGAGGAAGATTGTTGAAGCATAGAGGAGAATACCCAGGCCTTGACACCTAATGGAATTTGTCCTGCTGGATTTCAAAATTGCTTGGGACTAGTAACCCTTTTACTTCCTTACATTTTCTTGCTGTTTGGAATAGCAAGATCTGTAACCATTATCCTATGCATTTCCACCATTGTATTTTGGAAAAAGATAACTCATTTTCTAGTTTCACAGGTCTACAAATGGAAAGGAATTTTGCCCCACAATGGATCATATCCAGAGTTTCACCATTGCTGATTTAGATGATGACATTTGGGACTTTTGAGCTGATGATATTTGGAGGAAATTTTGAACTTGAGTTTATGCTGTAATAGGTTGATGCTTTCGTGACTATGGAATAGAGTTAATGTGTATTTTGCCTGTAGAATGGGTGAGAATTGGAGGCCAGAGGATGGCTTGCAGTAGGCTGAAAGATGCCTCCCCCCCCCCCAAAAAAAATAATCTTTATATCCTAATACCTGGTGCCTGTAAACCATTGATGGTTTTTCTTACATAGAAATCTTTAGGACATATATAGGCCATGACTGACCCCACAAATAAATCAGTATTCAAACTTCTATTTTTCTCCTGACTCAGCCTTATCAGGTGGCTTTGCCATTAAGTCATAAAATAGCTGCTCCAGGGGAAAAGGGAAAAGGAGCATATGGTTCTGAATCAAAAAAGCAAAACACTCTCCAAGACATCTCTACAGACTTCTGCTCCTGTTCCACTGATTACAACTGAAGCCCATGGTCAACCCAAGACACAAGAAAAAGTAAAAATTAAAAAGTGGAATCTTTCACTGGATGAGGTGATTGGCAGTTTTCAGCAGGACAATACACTGAAAATGGAGGTTATAGTGAAGCAATGGAGTGGTAAAGTAAAAGCACTGAGCATGTAGTGTCAAAAGAGTTAACCATACCCAAAAATTAAACAAAGAAAAAAAAATCTTGCCCTAAGAGGACATATCAGATTAGTAGGAAGCCCAAGTTCGCGGAAAATTTGTCAATGGTAAGGATGACAAAGTGAAGAATTTCATATGTGTTGGTCTATTTTCTCTGTGAAAAGGGAGAAGCTTTACCTGCTGAGGGTGAGGTGGTCAGGTAGAGGACTCTGGAAACAGGGTCAAAGTTTAAATTAGCCTTTATTGGAAATGTTAATGATGAAAATGACTGATGATGATAAGACCAATACATGCTATGCCTTTACTGTGTACCAGGAAAAATATTGGGAATTTTTGGAGGCATTTATCACATATCACAGTCACATCAGCCTTATGAAGTATATCCCATTGTGATTTTAAATTTTTCTTATCATTTTATACTTTAAAACACTATATTATATGTAATAAAATATATGTAACATAATATTATAGCACATGTAACAAATATGTAATATATCATATATTTTATGTATTGTATAACAAATATATTGTGTTATAAACATAATCTTTGCTTTTAAAAATAATAATTATTATTATTTTATGGAGGACAAGACAAGTTCAGAGAGGTTGAGTAAATTGTCCAAACACATAACAGAAGGCAGAGCATGGATTCAAATCATGGTCTGTCTACTCCAAAGCCTTGTTAGCCATTACAATGCACCACTAGCTTATATCTTAAACTATTATCTCAAAAAGCCCTGTCAGAAGCCTGCACACTTGACAGTTACTACTGAGCTTCTCGAATCAATGCCTTTTTCTGTGCCCACATCTTTTCACTAAAAGTGCTCCTCACACCCTCATGTGATCTCCCACTACCAAATCCACGAGCCTCTTGTCAGTCTTCATCTTCTTGTCATTTTATGCTGTGGTCCTCTCTTCTACATGCACCTCTTTGCTCCATTGCATTCCGTGACACCACACTCCTGGACCTTATGCCTTTTGGTAGAGCCAGGCATATCATATTTCTATGAGACAAGTGTTAGGGTTACACTGGAGGAAATATTGAACTGGAGGATTGCAGAACTGGTCCCCGTGCTTGCTTTATCGCTGAGCCACTGAGTGGTCTTGGGCAATTTTCTCTTTCTTTTTATGCATCAGTTTATTCATTTCCAAATAAGGAAAATGATCGGTAAAGTCTAAATCACCTCTCACAGTCTATGATTCCAAGTTCATAAAAAGGACATCGAGAGGGAGAAACTTTGGCTGTCTGCCTTAGGGAAAAATAATTAAGATATCACTTTGCAAAAAGAGTAAGTGTTTCAACAACATGGGGCCTGTCTCTGCATGGAGTTGGCCGCCTCGCCAGGCCTCGGGTCCCTTTTGGACACTATAAATTATCTGAGGACATAGGCTAATTGACACAGTTGAGAGGAGAGGGACACAAATAGTCCCAGGCTTGGGGAGTGAGACCCCTATGGGGACGTTAATAGAACCAGGACGGCTCAGTCTTGGGGAAAGTCTGCTGGAGGGAGCCATCATTCTGCCGACACATTCATAAAAAGATATTGTGCAAAGGGCAGAGATCAGTCTTCTTATTAATCAACAAGGGCAGAATAAGAATTAACAAGCTGTAAGCTGCAATGAGGAGTATCGAATCTAAATATCATGGAAAATGTTAGCCTGCTGGGAGCAGTTAGGCAATGGAACAGACTGCTCAGAGAAGCCATGAAGTCACTTTAATTGGGGACATTCAAGGCAGAGCAGATACACATCTGTCACAGCTGACGGAACTCCTAAGGGAAAATGAGGGGCAGGAATTCAATGGCCCCCAGTGACCTAAGGGTAACCAGTGCTCCACATTAATGGCAGGGTGCCATTTAAGGTCCAGTGTGAAGGTGAGGGTGGGGTGAGGTTGTGGGGTGGGAGGGTGAAGGTAGAGAGCCCAGATGGTAGAGTTGTTGAGATCCTGGTTTTGGGGGTTTTCATGAACTGGGTTCAAATCTTAACTCTGTCACTTGCCAACTTGGCAAGCTATTTAACTGAGACTTAGAGCACTTTGAACTCAGAATTTCAGTACTCATTGAATTTCTCTCTGCTTCATGTATACATATGTTGTATCTTTCTAAGAATGGTAACTATCATGACAGGTAACCTAGCAAACCACAGCTTTTATTTTATTGGCTAGAAATGTGTTTCTTGGCTACTCCCAGTTGCAAGGGAGGCAGGAAATTTAGTTGTTCCTTTTTCTACAGTGGAGGTAAGCAGGTGAAAATGGGAGAAGAATGAGCACTTAGTTAGCCAGTGGAAAATTGGCCTTATCAGATAATTGTAGGTGTTTGCAGAGATCCCAGGAGCTACTGAGTTTTATTCAGGGAAATTCTCACCTTTCTGAGATAACTTAAAATTCACACAAACATACAGGTATAGAAATAATAATCACTGTATACTCCATAATTTATGTTGGTACTAGGGATATAAAGGAGTCACATGAGATCTGCCTCTGTGGGTCTACAGCGTGAGGAGTCTCAGCCTATTAGGACACTAATTTGCAACATGCAGATTATTGCAGGACAGTGTGGAAGTGCAGGATTGTAGCATGCACAGAGCATTGTGGGAGCACGGAGTGGGAATGGGGTAACCAAACCCGATTATCTTTATGTCATCTGGAGAAGTCTTCCTGGAAGAGATCAGCAGGGTCTTAACAGGTGAATTTGGATTACTGATTTTTTTATTTAGTTTGTTTAGTGTGTAAAGGAAAATCATTGGAATCACAAACAGGGAAGTGAGGTGATCTGATTTTCCCTTGAAAAAGAGCATCCTGACCACAATCTGGACAAAGAACTGGTGGAGGGTTTTAGGAGGGAGATTGGTTACCAGGATCCAGAAATTGCTTGAAGGAGAAAGAAGCATAACTTTCTCTGAGGTTGTAGCTTTGCAGAAACTAAGAAATGATCAAATGCAGATTGTGGTTTGGAGCTAATATATGCTGCTGAATTAAATGTAAAACAAAAGGGAAATTGAAAAAAAAACCGATTCATACACACACACACATATATATTTTGCCTTAGTTATTAGAAAGATGTAGTTGTATTAACTGAAATGGAGAAGACTTGGTTGGGAGTAGGGGTTCTCTTTCAATGTTAAGTTTGAGATGCCCATTAGTTAATGAAGGGGGGATGTCAAGTAACAGTCTGGTGTTCTGGGGAAACTCTTGAATCCATAGAGAAACATTATCACTTTCTTTCTGAAAATTTCCATGGGGCCTCACTCCCTAAATTTGACTTGTAAGTGCTCCTCATTTGGGCTTCTTTAAAACCTCCACCATAGTTCTTCTCAAACTCTGCTGTGATTCTCTTCATTGCCTTCCCAACTATTTATAAATTTGTTCACTTCAGTGACTGCATTTTATTTATCTTTGCATTCCAAACACAAGATGTAGCATATAATTAGGGTGTCAAAGATATTTATTGGTGGCAAAAATATTTTGTTTATGAATAAATGAGCATCCTTGCTAAATGGGAACAGCATAAATACTATGATTATCATCCTTATCTACATTTTACAGGTATTAAAACTGACGTTTAAGTGACAGAGTTAGGGACTTACAGCCCATCTTCTAACTTTAAATCTCTTATTCTTGCCACTACATCATGTAGAATCAGGTTTATGAAAAATAAAGAATTGATGAAATTGACTTGTTTCCATGGAATCTGCAAAGAAACATTTCATTTATTTAATAGATTTTTCAGAGGCGTTAAATATAACAAAGGAATATCAGTTCTTTGTTATCAAAGCCAACTACTTACAGATGTTATTAGGTGCATTTTATTAATATTTGATTAGATGAGAATATGGAAGAAAAATGTCAGTAGGAGGGTATTTTGCAGATAATAGTCCTTATGTATTTCCATTTCAATTATTATTTTCATGCCCCTGAGATTTTAGAATAAAAGGATCAATCTCCTGGATTAAGTGTTTTGTCCATAATTTTAAAATGAAGCTGGAGTTTGAGCAACTGAAATTGACATACATTTTCCCTCAACGTTTCTGAAATGAAAAATAAAAAAAATCCTTGTTGACAAAAATTTGAAATGTATCACTTGTCAGCAAAACTTTATTAAATGTGGAGTAGTATATTCAGATTACAAAGATTGTCAACATAAAAATTAGATATTTATTTTGCTTTCCTATTATTCAATCCATATTCACCTTTAAAGATTTACTAATTATGAGTTTTATGTGATTTTGACCAATAAATTCTGTTATTTGCCTGGGATTTTCATAGTTGTAACTTTTCAGTCAGCATCAATCTGTAGCTTGTTCCAGTTACATTCATCTGCAGTGATTAATTAACCTTGGAGAGAAGTTGAAACCACCTTGGGAATAATTCCTTGTTATTTTTTTACCATGCTTTTTTTTTGGTATTAAACTACTTATGTTTATATCTCCCGAGGCCATATAATTTAATACTTGGTGATTTCAGATAAATTTAATTAGTGGAAAAACTTATATGTTATTGTTAATGTAAGGGGAAGTCTTCCCCAGAGTTAGGGAAAGCCAAATTGAATTTAGAAATTGCCATGCCATAGTATTTGCAATATCTAACACAATATTCTGCGCTTGTTTAGGATTATTTTTCTCCAGAATAAAATGTAAGTGAACTCCATGAAGAAAAAGTGGTTTTGTGCCCTGTACCTAGGACATTATCTCATAGCACATGTATATTAAGTATTTATTGAAAAATGACTAGATCATTTCATTAAAACCATCTTAACAGCTGGGATGACCTTGCTTCTCTTGAAAGTATCATCAATTTATTATTGTAAGGAGATGATAGTAGTAGCTAATTTAATTTGAATAGCACTTTAAAATTAGCAAAGTAACTTACAGTTCCCAAAGTTCCATCACTCATTTAAGAAACAAGAAACTTCACAAAGCAGAAAAGGTTAGTATTAATTTATTTGCTCAGAAGAGTAAACCAAGGCTCAGATACAATGCGGGACTTAGAACTCTGCATAGGTCTGAATTCTGCTCCATGTTTTTTTCTATTGCACCATGCAGAGGCTAGAGGATACCATAACATCAGCCTGGAGAAAGAGTCCACGTCTCCTACTTGGGATCAAAAAGCCCCATTGTGCCTTGGTGTCTTATATGTGTGTGGGATCCACCACCTGAAAGAGGTGAGGCCCTAGCAGAGTTAAAAAATGAACAAAGTTGTAGAGTGGGGAGGAAGGGAGTTCCAGATAGAGAATTGTAATCTATATGCTCCCTCCATTATTCTCCATGCCCTCACCCTGCTTTATATCTCTTTACACTCTAGTGGGCAAGGTAGTCAATAAATAAATGGATACAGTAAATCTTCATTATTCATGGATTCTGTAATTGCAAATTAGCTTAATACTCAATAAAATTTATTTGTGACCTCCAAATAGCTCTTATCACTTATCTGATATTGTAGCATATACAGTCAATCCTCCATATTTGCAGTAGTAATGTTCTATAAAGTAGCCACAAACACCAAATTAGTGAATACCGAAACATTGAAATACAGGGCTACATTTTTGCAAGCCTCAATAGATCAATACATAATCTTGATTTATGTGTATTTCTGTTTAAAGACAGATTCATTAACATTGAACTAACTACCAATAGCACTGTAACTGCATGAAGCTTTTCTAATGCACCCATTTTCTCCAATAAGGTGCATCACAACCATCTTGCACTTAGAAACACTAAATACCACGTCAGCACTATGCTCGGGAGCCATTTTAAACAGCGAAATCAACAAAAAGTATGAAAATGTGAAAATGTGGCACTAAATATATCACAAAAAGGACACATGTTTGTAGTATGAGAGCTGAAACAAGAAGACAGAGCATCGGCCTGTTTGACCTCTGTTGGGAACACGTGCGTTAGGTAACTCCAAATTTTCACCGCTCTGCACATGTCAGCTAATGATCACAAAAGCACTGTGAATATTAATTTTGGGGTCACAAATAAATTTTATTGAGTATTAAGCAAATTTGCAAATACAGAATCCACGAATAATGAGGATTTACAGCACCCATTTGTTTATTGACTACCTTGCCCACTAGAGTGTAAAAAGGCAGGGGATCTGTGTAACTCACAGACCACTGCCTCCCTACTCTTACAAGGGAACCTGATATACAGCAGGGACTTAATAAATATGGAGTGATGGAGGAACCACATGAACAAATTTAGGGGCACGTGACACAGCAATGATACTTTTGGAAAAGCTGCAAGCTGTTCAGCCTTTCTATTAGGTTGAACCGTAGGAAATTGCAGGTATTTGACTGATTTTGTTCTACATGCATGGAGGCTTTAGTTTGCCTCAATGGAACATGGAAAGGGAATCAGGAAGATAACAGAGCTGACAGCTGGAAACAAAGGAACTGATCAGGCCTGGGATGGACTTATTTAGTGTGTTATGGTATTTGGATAGATCCTAAGAAAAGTTGAGTCATAGAGGTGTTTTAAGTAGGGAACTTACATGACAAGATAGATCACTCTGACAATTTGTGGCAGATGGATTCAAAGAGAGAAGGATGGAAGCCAGAAGACAGCTAAGAGGTCACTGTATTCTCCAAGCAAGCCATGGTAATTGCCAGAACCCTCAGTTGGGCAGAGGCCCAACTCAGCCTACTTGGGCTCAGCTTTTTTCTTGCAGTCGCTCCCTGAATTCCTTCTATGTATTCCATCTTGTCTCCTGGGTAGGTATTAGATACCGGTAGGTATCTTTTTTCACCTCTTTCCCAAGCAGAGGAGATCCCAACATCTGGTCCTTTTCTTATAGCCCAGGCAGTCAGGATTTACCTGAAAATGAAGGGAAGGGATAGACAATAAGATCCCCAGAATGCAGATTTCTGATCTGACCAAAGTCAATTCGCTCACCACAAGGTTTCTTAGCATCCACCCCTATACCCTTTTTTGAATTCTTAGACCATTTCCTCTCCTCTCTTTTTAGGAATTTGCTTTGTATAAAAAGTTTATTTTTAATCAGCCTTTAATATGATATAGACTAGACCAGTTTTATTTTAAACCTGATACCTCTTCAGTAGGGAAATGATTTCTGGTATCTGATGCCTGCTAGAAATAATGGCTAAAAACTATCCATTATGTTAACAATAGCATCATTTTTTGTAACATCTGGCATTTAAAGGGTGGCCATATAATTTTTTTCTCTGAAAGATGCATTACTAATAATTAATTGGGACAACAGGAATGGACCAGGACTGTTCCAGGTGAACTGGGACATATGTCACCCTAAATATAGCTAGCAGCTTAACATATGCACAGTCAATGTATTTGGCTAAAGGTTGTATTTTGCAACTAGTTTATTTGGGTAATGCCCCAGGATGGTGCATATGTAAGGTCTAAGTGTAAGATTAGTTATAACTGTTTTAAACATTTCTACACTAAAATTATTAGTACTTTATACCTTATAGTTTTAAAATTTCCACTTTATGTCTTCTGAATGTTACAAGAATCCTATGCAGTAGGTAAGGGCTAGGGTTACATGTGCATTTTATATATAAGGAAATTGGGACTCAGAAAGATTAAGTTAAAAACACAATGATATAGCATAGAAGGACCCTACCCCTAGAGTTAGAAATGTATTTGAGCTATCACCTTTTGTTTATAGTAGTGCTACCCAAAGTGTAATCCACAAATGTTTTATCCTGTATGCAAACAGATGAGTATAGAACTCCAGAGCAGACATATAGAAACTTTTATAGCAACTTGAGAGAATTATTTTATTTGAAGTTAATGAAAAATATTGGCCTTGTATTTTGAATGTCTTTGCTTATTTTTTTATTTCATTTTCCTAATATCTATGTTTATTGACAAATTGAAAACTTTTGAAAAATTTGGCCTTCATCACAGACAATTTGAGAACTCCTGGGCTACAGGACATGAGGCAATTACTTAACTGCTGTGGGTTTGAGCTTCCTCGCTTTTAAACATTGCGAACAATAATAGCTATTCCACTTTATGGGGCTGATTATAGGATCAAAATCAAATAATAAAGTATTAACTAAAATTTATGTGGGAACCTCAAGCAGCGATTTTTAAAATAGGTTCAGTGGTAGCTCCTGAGAACCTATAAAAATGTCCCAGGGTCACTTCAGGCAGTAGAGGGTGGGGCCTTGTGAGCAGATTTCAGTACCACCCCCTCCAACCCTACTCCTGGATCTTCCTTCAAGATGAGCAGGTTTGCTCTCATCTGCTTTAAATATTAGGTTTCTGCTCTAAAATTGCCATTATGGAAAGCTGCCCATCAACAAAAAAAAAAGTTTTTTTCCTGTGGAGTATACAAAGTGCTTTATGTCCATTAGCTCATTTAATTCTCACAGCAGTCACATGATGTCAGGATCCTTATTCTACAGATATAAGACAACGTAGCAAGCTTGAGTGGTGGTCAGGACCTCACCCAGTAAGTGACAGACCTCAACACAAGCCCACGTCTCTTTCTGGCTGCCTGACAAGTATAAGAACAAGCTGAACAGTTTCATAGTTTCATGCACTTTTTCTCTTTCCTTCAACTTCTTTTCCTTGCAAACTCTTGGATCACAAAAAGAAACCTCAAAAAACTAGAGTTCAAAGATCACCAAAAAGTACACATTGTGTTCAGGAAAAATCAAATTTGTTCTTCCTAACTGATAAACTCAAAAACGTTGGCCTCCTGAAGTTTGGGAGAGGAAGGGAGGGAGGGAGGGGGAGAGAGAGAGAGAGAGAGTGAGAGAGAGAGAGAAAGAGAGGGAGTTATTTTTAAGACAGAGTATATGGAATCATTTATGCTGCTTTTTTATGTAATAGGTAACAAAAACACATATTATTGTTTGCTTCATATATTCAGGAAATAGTTTGTTGGCACTCTGAGGCATATGAGCTACAATTTTGGACTTCTTCCCTTTTATTATTCTTTTCAGAGTCCACATTTTCAGAGCAGGATTGAAATTTTGTAGTTAGAGAAGTCCATAAACAAGCATTTCATTAACAGGACCTAATCTCTTCTTTGAGGCTAGAAAACTGTGTTTTTATGAGGCCATGTGCCTGCCACCCAAGAAACTGTCAGGAAAGTATTTGTCTTCCCTGAACCTTAATTTTTCATCTTCATCATAGAGGGTGGGAGGGGATGATCTCTAATGAAATGTGTTTAAGAGTACCGGACTTAGAGCAAAACCTTAATCCAAGCCTGACTCTGTCACTGTCTAACTATGTGATGTCAGACAGGTCACGTAGCTTCTCTGAGCTTTTATTTATTCTTTTGTAAAAATGTGGCTCATGATACTGCAATCACAATGAGGCTATGAGAATGTTATGAGATAATGAATGTGAAAATACCTGGCACATTTAAGAATCCAAATAACAGTTGTTTTTATTTTCATTTCAGCTCAGAAACACTGTGTTCATAAGCACTTTGATTGGATCACATAGTGTCTTGAAACATAGTTTGAACTAACTGCTAAATGGCAGGCAAGATTGCCAAAAAGAATGTTTCTGCTCCTCCAACTTGCTCAGATACACACAGATGTAGTAAAATCACTTCAGTCATCCCACATTTTAATGTCTTACCAAGATATTTTAAAAGGCAAGAACGATGTCTTCTAGACATCACTGTGATGTGCCAGAACATGAGGTCACTCGGTGTTGAAATTGTTCATCATCGCCTCTAATATCACTTCGGCTGGCTGGGACACCTTGTATATGTCAGAAGTAATTTTGCTTAATCCAACATGTTAGTAATGAGCATCTCCTAATTCTTGGCCAACAACAAACCACACTTATGAAGAAGCTTAAAATGCTGCTTTGGTTGCTTATAAACTCAAAAACTCTCCCCAAATTTTCAGCTACTAGATATGAAAGCAAATGCCTTCAATTTCAGATGAACCAGATGATCTTAATGAAACAGTGAAATCCAGTAGATTCTCAATACTCACAGCCAAGTTTTTGGTGCTGCCGAGTAGAGCCTAATGGGTGTATCTGCAGAGACCCCAGTTCTCATGAACAGACTTGAGCCCCTGGAGCAGAGGTGGAGATGAATGAAGAGTGCAAATCTGTGGCTCTATCCATCCATTCACTCAACTGATGCTTCTTAAGCATCTGTTATATGTCCATCACTACACTCCTAAGAAGGGGAAACATTAACCTAGCTTTTCTCCTTCTGTGAAATCCAATAAACATGTTGATACCTAGTGTATAGTCTGCTTCCTGCTAAAGGAGAAACAAGATGAATATAACAGGGGCCCTTCCCTTCAGGAACACATAAAGAAGACATACAAAAGTCACTGACTGTACACAGGAGGACTGACATTTATTTTGCCAATTACCCAGCCTCACCAGATCTAAATCTTGAGACCTTACCACCTTGGACTTACAGCAAGCAGAGAAGAATTTATGGATGCCCTAGCATCCATTTATTTAAACAGAGTTTCAGAAAAGCAGAGCAGTAGAGCAAGACAGTAAGACAGATACAGAGTAAAAGAGGAAAAGAGTGACAGAGAAAGTCAAAAGGTAGAAGAAGCATAGGGGAATTTTTGCTAATTTGACCAATCAGATTAATATTTTCTCCTTCTTCAGCTGAGAAATTAATGTGAGGACCAGTGATATGATAAGAATTTGAGACTTTGCTGTCCTTGTGGTGTTAGAGGGAAGATAAGAACAGACAGGGTAATGAGCTAGAGAGCTATTATAATTGGCCAGGTGTAAGAACCTACAGTAGGGTCCTGGCATTGTAAATGCTGGGAGGACAAGAGAGTATGAGAAAAAAATATCATAATGGAACCTTCAATGTCAACTGGGGAGCCTTAAAGAAATGCCACAGTTTTGAGGTCTAGTTGACTGAGGCAATAACTATTGATTTGCTCAATGAATATTTTTAAGCACCTACTATGTACATTTACTACATTAGTTTCATTGGTACACCCCATGCCTTCAAGAAATATCTTCATAAATGAATAATTAAGGTGCAATATGGTAATTGCTAGAATGGATGGATCTACCAAGGACCAGGCAAATGCAGAAGGACACCCTGCTCTGCCAAAGCAAAGGAAGGATCCACAAAGAAAGAACACATGAGCTGTGTCTTTGAAGCAGGAGAAAGGGCTGAGCAAGCTAAGTGGAGGGAAAGACATTGACTTGGGTAAAGGAAAGGAAGCATGGAAGAGCATGTTGGGTCCTGAGAAGCATTAACTTAGATATTTATTGAGCTTCCACCATGAGTGGAAGATGCAGAGAAAAGCTTCTTTTGTGTTTTTGGAGCAGGTAGAGAGCAGACAATAAACAATGAAACACGTAAATGATAAATATATTTTTGGAACTGGCATATGCACATAGAAAATAAACTGGGTTAAGGGGATAGTCCCAGAAGATCTATTTTATGTGGGGGTGGTCAAGGAAGATGTCCTTTGGTCAGGACAGTTGAACCCAAATGTTAGGGAGGATTAAGCCATGTGAAGACACAGAAAAGAACACACCAGATGTGGGAAGTTGAATGATGTACCCCAGCAAACACACGGTCTTAATCTTATAGTATTTTTAGTTAAGGTGGTGAGCCTTGATCTAGATTACTGGAGGCTTTATAAAGAGAAAGCCAGAAACCAGAAGTCAGCGGGAACCCAAAACCAAAAGGAGGCCAAAGGAACCCCAAGCATTGCAGGCAGCAAGCAACTGAATGTTACAGTCTTCCAGGAGAAAGCCAGCCTTGCTGATATCTAGAGTTTGGACTTCTAGCCTCAAAACCATAAGTCAATAAATTCCTGTTGTATAAGCCAACCCATTGGGTGATATGCAGCTGTGGCAAATGAAGACACCAGGCAACAGGAGGAGAAAGAGCAAAGCTTCAGGCACTGTAAGAGGCATGGAAGTTTCAAGGAATAGAACAAAGGACCATGTGGCTGGAGACAAAAGAAAGTGGCAGCATGAAAGGAGAGGAGACCAGAGGGGAAGGAAGGGGCCTTCTGTGCCAGTTTGAATGCATTTTGTCTCCCAAAACACCATTATCTTTGATGTAATCTTTTGTAAGCAGACATGTTGGTGTTAATTACATTGTAGTTCTTTGACTATTTCCATGGAGATGCGACCCACCCAACTGTGGGTGATAACTCTGATTGGATGATTTCCATGGAGGTGTGGCCCTGCTAATCTGGCATGGGCCTTAATTAGTTTACTGGAGCACTATATAAGCTCAGGCAGAAGGTGCAGGCTTGCTACAGCCAAGAGGGACACTTTGAAGAATGAACGTAAGCTGAGAGAGTTGCTGAAGCTTACAGAGACATTTTGGAGATGGCCTTTGGAAGCAGACTTTTGCTCCAGAGAAGCTAAAAGAATACAGATGCCCCAAGAGCAACTGAGAGTGACATTTTGGAGAGAAGCTGAAGCCTAAAGAGGAACGTCCCAGGAGAAAGCCATTTTGAAACCAGAACTCCGGAGCAGATGCCAGCTACATGCCTTCCCAGCAAACAGAGGTTTTCTGGACACCATTGGCCATCCTTCAGTGAAGTTACTCCCTTACCTTGAATACTTTATGGCCTTAAGACTGTAACTTTATAACCAAATAAACGCCCTTTATAAAAGCCAATCCATTTCTGGTGTTTTGCTTCCCGGCAGCATTAGCAAACTAGAACACCTTCCATGTTTGGTATGGCTGGGGTATAGAGTAGAGAAGCTGGAGAGTAGTTGGAAGGACAGATCATTAAGGGCAAAACATTTCCCTCTTTAGAATATCTTTCCACCCATGGTAATGGGAAACTTGTAAAAAGAGCAAGACTGGGAAAAATCTATAATTTCAGTTTTGTTAGCCAGATGAATGGACAAAGTGCTGCTACCCAAAGACTGTCTTGTCTCTTAACAATAGTCTATTCGGGATGCAATAGTCTATTAGGGATGTCTATAACAGACAAGATGTGGGATAAAGAATCAATAAATTTTCCATGGACCTGTAATCAGAGCCTACAGTCTTCCTGAAAGAGGCAAATTCACAAGTTGCTTTTTGTTTTGTTTTGTTTTGTTTTTCCCTTTTCACATGCACCCTGGATACAGAATGTTCTCTGTGAACTAGCCAGGAGAAAGAAATCCAGCTTTACAGTGCATGTAATCTGGACAGCAAGGAAAGAAACGTTTAAGCTGTTATTCAAACAAGTTTCATTCCAATTACTACTTTCCTCTCTGTCAAAATCAATTATTCTCACTTATGACATGGGCACTGCTTGCCCAGGTGATTGGGGGTATCTGCCTCCATATTTTTCTAATGTTTTCTTTTTTTGGTTGCTTTTGGTCACGGGTCGTTCTTTAATGTTGTTGATTTTCCGACTGCAGACAGCGCCACAGAGTTGCTTTTACACGGCCATAAAATAAAATGAATGTACACAGGAAAAGGAGCCTTGCTCACAGTCAAGTGCTGCACAGCTTAGCTTAAAGTGCGTTCAGTTTCACAAGCAGAGACCTGTTGGAGGGACTTGCTTACTCTGATTGCTTAAAGACACAGTGACCGTTTGCACCATGGCATCCCCCTTGCTAACACTGGGTCCCAGCCAGACGAGGACTGACAAGCCAGGTCATTTTTGCCTTGTGACCCGAGAGAACTGCTAGTCCCTAGACAACTTTGATGGGCTAATTGCAGTAGCATACTGAGCTAATCATGCCTCAGTTGGGTTCCTGTCAGCACTTCCATGACGCTATCAGCTGGGGCTATTGAGTCTTTCTGACAGAAAGAAGAGGAAAGTGAAAACAGAGAGCTTAAGTATTTCCTAATACGTAGCTATTAGGTTAAATTTGACCAGTGTTCATAGAGTCAGTTTGGACGTCTTCTTGGTCCGACATCTTGAGTTGTCTTGTGTTATTCTTTGCCCTGTCTTCCGATATAGCTAGGCATGAGTTTCACAATAATGGCCAGCATGGGTGTTCACGTGATTAGAATTTTTTTTTTAATTTATTCAGCGGCATTTTAAGCATTTTTTCTAAGTCATTTATTCTTTCTTATTCATACTCTGATGGACTTCAGGAAATCTAATTTAAAACTTGGTGGATGGACAGTGGGGGAGATATCTAAAAGGTCAAGGACACCCACACTTCTTATATTGTAGCAAAGGTGAATTTATTTCCATCCTCTGCTTATTTCCTCAATTTTCCCACGTTCAAGCCTTTGCTCACAGTGCTCTTACAAACACTGGATTTTCTCTTCCTACCAGTCCAGTGAATACACGTGCAAATCTTGCCCATAAAAAAATGACATCCTCAAAATTCAATACCACCACTAGCATCTCTTTTTGATAGATTCCAATAACAACCATTAATTTGTGTTTGGAATATTGAAGGACATGAATCATACTATGTCTTTATACCTAGCATATAGTAGGTGCTCAATAAATACCTATTTAAAGAAATAAATATTGAATGGTAACTTCTTGCGATGTAGCCCAACACATCACATAATAACAAGTCATAAAAGGCTGTATATACCCAATCATTGAGTATAAACACAAGTTTTGTGTCAGTTAAATTCAATTCATCAAATATTTATGAGCCAGGGAGTTGAGGAAGAGAGAAGCAAAGATGATTTTAAATACCTGGATAATGGAAATAAGGGTATTGATTCACTTATTCATTAATTCACCAATATTCATTGGGTGGCTTCTTTATGCACCATGTTAGCTGATAAGATGCTGGCTTTGTCACAGAGCAGACAAAAATTAAATTATGTGATAGATGCCGTATCAGAAATCTCTTCCCTGACATTTTGCTAAAAGCAAGTATAAAACTCTTTCCGAAGTGGAGAAGAGAAAAAAATTATTTCTAAATGGGAGCATGTGAGCTGGGTCTTGAAAAGAATTCTCCAGAGTAGAGAGGAAATGGTATTTATGACAGAGGAGTTAGAAAGGTAAAAGAATGGAGTCATCTCTGTGTAAGTTTGTCCTTTATTTTTCAGTACAAATCGTGCTCCTCATGAACAAGATCTTTTCCTGGTTTCAGGTAAGGTTTCAAGAGCCTTTGGAAGCCAGAGATGACTTTTTCCATTTGTCCTATTTCTAGCTTCATATCTACATCCTCCATAATAGCAACAGATTTTTCACATATGTAGCAATGGTAAATACTAAACCCTCCCACCTGCCTAGGAAAAAGCCTGTTCTAGCACATGCATATGCTCAATAAGCAAGTCCTCTTAAGCCCCATCAATCCCTTCCCCTCTTTCTACTATTGGCAGCACAACACTGAACTGTATGAAGCCTACATCCCTATAAATCTCTCTAATAAATCACAAGATACTTGAATATGACACTAAAAGGGTGGTTTGTGGTGAGATTACCAGGCTGTATGAACTTGGTCCTGCCTTTCCAAACTCCAGGCACACCAAAGAATATTTTTCTTCTTTTTTACATAAGGTGATGCCTCTTCAGTTTTTCTAGTTTCTGAGACTCTGTGTGTTGGGTCCCAGGGATAACTAATTCTGATCCCTCATCTCACTTCTTGGCACCTTCCTTTCAGATATTTTGCAATAACTAAGGATTTAGCCCATGATTTTGTCCATTGCTTTAGAGCGTGTCTTAGTTTGCCAGAGCTTCTATGACAAATACCACACACACATTGGCTTAAACAACAGGAATTTATTGGTTAACACGTTTGGAGGCTAGAAGTCCAAAATCAAGGCATCTCCAGGCCAGGCTTTCTCCTGGAGTCTGTAGCATTCTGGTGCTGGATTAACCTCTACCTGTCATGTGGCAATCTCTGGCTTTCTATTCCAACTTCCTCTAACTCACTGAGTCTGAATTTCCTCTGCTTAAGAGGACTTCAGCCATACTGGTTTAAGGCTCACCCTTACTCAATTTGACCTCACCCACCAGGGTCTTCAAAGGTCCTATTTACAAATGAGTGCACACCCACTCTAGGGTTTGGACCTGAGCATGTCTTTCTGGGGGACATGGTTCCATCTACCAGAATTGGCACAATTAATTAATTAATGCATTTTTAAGCAAATATTTACTCACAAAGAGTTATGTGCCCACTATGGTTAAAGGTAGGGATACAGAGAGAAACAAACAGACATGGTCCCTGGTGTCTCAGCACTTGTAATATGATGGTTTCCCACACCTTCCTGAGTAAGGTTCTCCTGAAAAAAAATCCTGTTTTAATCTTAGTACAAACTACCTTGTCCTGTTGGACAATAGGGATCAAGGATAGCTCTGAATGCCGAGCCATCCTCATCTAAGAAGAGAGATACAGAAACAGAAGGATTATGGAAACGGTAGAGATTTCCTGTGAAGCACTTCTATATCACATAGCTTCCATGGCAATCCAATCTCAACAGGAGTATGGAAATGTATTCCAAAGGCAAAAAAGTATATGATACGCTCTTGACATTCACAGATAACACCTGTAGTTTTGACAATATTCATCACTGTCCCTAATGGTCCATGTCTGGTAGTAATTCATTATTTGCTAAAAAACTAATTGGAATCATCTAAGCTAAAATCTGTGTATAAGAGCAGGGAACAATGGGTGAGGAGAGAGGTTGTAAGAGTGACAACCACCAGAATTATCATTATACCTTAAATTTATGTAATATATTTAAATTCATCCAAAATAATATCAGGGCCTCACAGTAACACAAGGAGGCAAGCAAAGGCATCTTTTCTTATCTGTAGTATACACAAAGAAATGAAGTCACTTAACAAAGAATGTGATTTGGGGTCTTTTGTTTACTCTGCGTCTGTCACCTAGGACTTGGCAAATAATAAGTACTTAACATTGCTTGATGAATGATTAAACTATCAATCAATCAGTTAATTAATTGTGGAAGATAAACCATTCCTTGTTGTCAAAGCACCTTCCACATTTTTGATGTCTAAACTTACAGCCCTGTGCTATACTATTCTTTTAAGTGAAAAAAAATTTTCAATAAGAATCACTGGAAAAATAAGAACTTGCTTTGATATTTTTAAAATACCGTATGTCCTTGAGTAACTTACGTATGGGAAGAGGGGAAGGGGGTCCCATAATCTTTTGGTGCCTGTGGCTCCTGCATTTCTTCTGGCCTGCTCTCCATGCTGTTTCTGCATTAGCTGTTTCCTTCACCCTTTGAATTGAAGCATTTGGACTCCTTTTTTTTTTTTTTTTTAACCCTGTCAAAACACCTACTCTGGGCTCTTGTGATGCCTACGAAGGGCAGCTTCCACAGCCTGAAAAGTCTGTGCAAGAGTGACCCTTAGCCACCTCTGAGTTACTCACCGAGAAACCCAGAGGCTGGATGAAGACTTGCCCCAACTAAGAGGCAGGTCTTCACTGCAGAGGTGTTTATTTTTCTTTTAATCAATTAGTGAAGCAACACAGATTTGCAGAAATGCCAAGGGCCCTCTCCCAAAGCACCAGCAGCCCGAGATTAGAGATGCTGGGAGGATCCCCTGGTGAGTCGCAGCAAAGACTGAGACAGCCCTGGGCTTTTTCAACTCTGAGCTCGACGCTCAACAGCTCACCACAAGGCCTTCCCAGGGAATTCTGTCCCACTGATACTGGACATTACTAGAAAAGAGAATCATCCGTCTTGCTGATTATTCTTGCCGGCCCCTGTGGCCTGGGAAGGATGGATCAGGGTGAGCTGGTCTACCCAAGCTGGGACAGGCAACGAACAGGCTGGCACCACACCTGCACTGCATGGTCTCGGAAAAGACACACAGAATCAAAAGGTAGAATAAGCTGAGTCATCTCTGTGTTCCCTTTCACTGGTGATTTTGTATCCACTGCTTGAATAATCCCTGAGATAGGAGTTTACCACTTTCTAAGGCTGCCTAATCACTTCTTTAATAATGTTCATTGCTAGAAATATCTACTTAAATATAACCCACAGTGACCTCTCATTGCCCCTTTCTTTGCTAGCTGGAGGCAAAATAGTTGGGAACTTGTCCTCAATTTCCATAAGAGCTCTTCAAATATTTGAAGACGGGAGTTCTACAACTGTACTGCTCCCTGCTCTGGGCTAAGTGACTCCATTCCTCACCCTGCTTCCGTCTGCTGTCCACTCTTACTAAACTGCTCAACATGTTCACCAATGAGCTGCCAAATAATCAATTCTATGAACTGATTCTAAACTTATCTTACTGAACTCCTCTAATGCATCTGACAAGGGCAGTTGCTCCCTTGGAATGTCTTTCTCAAAACAAGTCTTTTCCAGTTTTCCACCTACCATGTACCCTCCTCCACTGGTGTTTTAGTTCACTAAAACTGCAGACTGGCAATATACCAGAAATGGGCTGACTTTTAACAATGGGGATCTATCAACTTACAAGTTTACAGTTTGGAGGACATGAAAATGTCCACATCTAGGCAGCATCAAGACTATACATTCTTCTTGAAGACAGACTGCTGGCAATCCAGAACTCCTCTCTCTCTTCTTTTCCAGGTTTCGTTGGTCCCAGCTTCTGGCTTTAGTAGCTTCCTCATTGTTTCTGTGGCTTTCTCCCTCAGTTTCTTTCTCTTAGTAAGAGGATTAAGACCCACCTGATACATGCCTGAACTGAAATATCCTAATCAAAAGGTCCCACCCACAGTAGATCTCCTCCCACGGGAATGAATTAGCTTTAAGAACGTGATCTTCTGGGGTATATCACACATTCAAACTACCACAACTGGTCTTTCCTGCTTTAATCAGCATTGAATGTCAGCATTCCTCTGGGTTCTAGCCTCAGCCCTCTTCTCTTCTTACTTTATGCACCAACCTATGGTGAACTCATCCACACCTATGCCTCCACTTTCATCTAAACATTAGTGATACCTAAAGCTCGTCTCCTGCCTGAGAGTCCCACGCCTGTATCTAACTCCACAAAAACACTTCTACTTACAGATCCTACAGGGTTCTCAAACTCAGTAAGGCCAAAACTAAAATCATTACCTTCCTCACAGGAATGAGTTGCTCCTTTTTGGTGTTTGTGTCCTTCTATTCCTATATTCCCCAATAATAAGTAGTTCTACCATCTAACTCCTCATTGACACAGAGTAAAAAACCTAGAAGTTATCCTTGACCTCTGCAAACATACCCACTATCTTTCAGGAAATGTGGAAGCAAAAGTAGACTTTAAATCCAAGACTCCTGATTCCAATCCACATGACTTTTCTTTTACGTCTATGTATATTTACTCAGGAAAATATATGTGAACATAACTCTTCAAGGACTTTTAGAGACCGTTTACTATATGTAAGCAGACTAATTTCAGTGACAGACACAATATGTAATATTTTTCATCCCATTCCATTTCCTATCATCTTCATGAAAATATAGAGCTTTGATGCAGACTACAATTGGTTATGAAGTCTGTTTCTGTCAGTGAGAGTCTAGGCAACAAGGCAAAGTTCACAGCTGTGACCAGACTCACTGCCAACAGTTAGCTTAAACAAGGAGAACTCTGACACTTGCAATGAGAGAAAACCTTTCTGTGAATTGCTGCTTTATTGAAACCTTGCCCAGCAGATGCAGTTTAAGTGGAAAGGGAATTTCTGCTGCTGTTTATAGGACTATGAGGGTCAGATGTCAACTAGGGCCTACTTAAGATGGACTGGAAGAGCTTGCCTCAATGTCAGCCTCCACATTTTCACTTACAACAAATATTTAGGAATTAAATAATTTTGTTAGGGAAGGCATGATGCTTTTTACAGCCTGAGGCCTAAGGGTTGCCATGGATTTGAACTTCAGAGTTTCCACAGCTTTTCTAAATATTTGCAGGGAACCATTTCCTGCTTTGAGAATGACAAAAGTCTTACTAGGAGACTGAACATTTTAGTGCTGGTCAATTATTTCAAAGGGCTGGACTTTGTTAAAATCCACACAACAACGTTTTAGGCTTGGCAAGCTTATCTAACCCAGGAAGTTCAAAACAGAGGTTGAATACTCCATCCTCAGTGCCCTCAGTGAGGGTTAGATAGCACAATGGGGCTGTTACATAGGGAGTTATTCTCCAGAAGCAAGTGGTAGAAATTGGGCATGAAATCGTCTATTCAGGAGAATACAACTTGGTATTATCCCAAAATGTGCATGATTAGGTGAACATGTTCAGATAGAATAACATTTCCTTCCCAACCTACCCTCTTAACCTTCAGCCACCTCTCAAATGATTTCATTATTCAGATTTATATAATGTAACTTATTTACCTCCTCTTGCTGCCAAAAAAATTGCAAACCATTACTAGGACCTGCTAGATATTCTGAGAATGAATAATAGAGTTTCTTGCCTTGGCATGATATATCAAATACATTCACTCAGCAGAAAGGAACTAATAGCCACCATTTATTAAATGTCTTCCAGGTGCCCTACACTATATGAGGCTCTATGCAGACTTTATATCTTTCAGTTTTCATAAGAACTCAGGGAGGCAATACTATATCCTGCTATAGTCCAAAAATGATTCAAGACAAAGAAGATGCTGTTAAACTTAGTTTCTGAAGAAGTATTTTAAAAATCAGAGTATACAACTTTCTCAAGGGCATACAGCTAATCAGTAGCTGAACTTGGTGTTTTACTCCAATAGACCCAACTCCCAAGGTCATGCTGTATCCCCTACACCATCAGATAGATGCTGCACCCAGCAGCAAAGTGACCAGTGGCCCACATTGGAACTTAGGGTGTCAGAGCAGAGCCTGAGATGGGAATAAGCAACTGTCAGAGGGAAAATTCAAACAGGAATGAGCCAAACTTCTTTTCATACATAATTTTGGATGCAGTATTGCACAATGAGAGTATTTTGTCAGTTTGGATGGGACTGTTCTTCATTGGGCAGGCCTGTCCTCACATTACAGGATGCTAGTAGCATCCTCTGTCATTAATACAGACAGAAACATTCTGCACATTTCCAAATACTCACTATGGAGGCAGTACTGCCCCTACTTAAGAACCTCTGCTTGGAGGAAGGAGACCTGTGCCATCCTTTTAATTATATATATATATCATTATTCTCATTTTACAGATGAGGGAACTCCAGGTTCAAGTTCACACCTTTGGAATGGAATCTATCAATGAATAATGCAAGCATTATTCTTGGAGACATCATTGTCCTAACTGTTTTGGTAATTCTCTTCTTGCTCAGATCACAACCACTTCTGGATAAAAGTCCATCCTTGGAGTCACATGTCAATTATTGTCTTCCTAGAGCAGGATGAAGGTCTTCTATATTCTACAGAGTTCTTATGATGGATACTCAAACAGTCTGCCTAATTTATCTTATATGTAATTGTTGAGACAAGATCTTAATAAAAGGAAACATACCTCCTGAGTCAGTTTCTATCTGGGAGTCTGAATGGGAAAGATTTCATGAAATAGGTGGTGATCTGGTGAATATGAAAAGAAAGGTTTCATTTGAGAGGGGGCAGTAGATTTAGAAAGTCATTGTGATGGAAAACAAAGCAGCCTTTGGTACAGGAAAGCATTTTAAGCATTAATCATAATTAGCTGGACCAAAGGCCTCTGGTTATTTCCAGATGGGAGAATGTCCGACAGTCTCTGCAGAGCCATTGAGTTACATTGAGCAATTGGGGACATCTGTATCCAACAAGCTTGATCCTCCCTTTACCCATTTGTGGCCATGTCAAAGCGTGGGAGAAATGACTTTATCCCAGTTCCAAAGCCTCCACCACAGCACATGCTTCTAGTGAGTGCCCAAGAGAGCACTACCTTCAGGGGCTATATCAGAGAGCCACTGAATAAAAACAGGTTCCTCAGATTTGAGTCAGATTTCATTAAGGCAAGGAATGGAGTGTTCCCATCTTCTCTAAGATGTTTAGCACAATCTCCAAATAATGAGCTTCCAAATCATGAGTTCTTTGTGCACTCCTTCTCTGGCTCAATCTTCCCCTTTGCCCTCTCAGCTGGCTACTCTATACTCTCCCCCCACCACCTCTCCAAAGACATGCTTTGCCCTTCTCTGCCTTCTTCTTGGACGAGATGCAAACTCCTAGAACCAGCAGCTCCCAGGCTTCTCTGACCTCTGACTTCCGGTTGGATACAGCCACTGGGAAGCCCAAGAAGTTAATGAGAATTTAGGTGGAGAGAGAATATTTGTCCCCGCCCCTCTCACCACCTGCTTCCTTCCTAACTTGCTGCTCTGGTCCTGGTAGTGGCTCTTTTCCTCCTGTAGCATCTCCTCTTCCAGGTTTTCATCTCTCCCCAAACTTTTTATCATTGTTTCCTCCCCTTGCCCTTTCAGACTTAGAGGTAGTAATGGCTTCCCACTGTAGCTAGTCTTTGGATGCCTTAACTTCCCTTACTGCTTCCCTTAACCCTGACTACACCTTGATAAGCAGTCACCCTTTGTTAAAGTCTATAAATTTGAACCATCTGAGTAGAATCTGTCTTCCTGTCAGGATCCTGACCAATATGCCCTCCCTCCTGTTACTCTCCACCATGCCCTAGTACTCCCCTCTGTAACCGTGAAGTTCTCTGGATCCCTTGCTTCTTCAAAGATTGTCCACTCTGCCATCTTGCCTAGAAATCTGACTCTCTGAGTTCACTTTTCCTACAGGCTTTTCCAGTGGGGGCTCTTTTATTTCACACCTGGATCACCATTACAGCCTCCTATCCAGGCCTTCCCTGCCAAAAACAAATGAACAAAAACAAAAACCAAACAAAAAGTTCCTTACTGAATAACAGACTCATGCCATCCCATTACATCTCATATTTGCCAATTTGTTGCTGTCATCTTTAGACCTCCTGGTCACTTTTCCTCATTCATTATCAATGGTTTAATCTTCACCTATAGCCCTACTTGTGTCATCATTTTCAGAGACATCAACATTCATTCATCCAGCAAATATTCATTGAGAATCTTGACATGCCATGTTCCAGTTGCTGGGGATACAATGTTGAGAAAGACAGGAGAACACTTCTATTCTTATCTTTACATAATAATTGGAATGGGCAGGGAGTAATCTGTGCAGATAAACCATTTGGAACTTAGCCTGACCAGGGCCACAGATGATGATGTGAATGGGGCACCCCAGGGTTATGTGACACAGAGGCCCTGTTAGCTACTCCATTCCTTGATTTCCTCACCTCCAATGACCTTTCTTTCCCTTTGACCTTACCCAACATTATCATCACCAAAACCTGTACTTCTTCCCCAGATTTTAAGCACTGAATTATCTGACCCCATCTTCCATGCTCTGGGTCCACTTGCTCAAGAGAACCCACATCAGTCCTTTTACCTCACTAAATCCCCATTCCATTGATTTCACCACTTTCTCACTATGTCTGAGCTTTCTCCTATCTTTAGAACAGATGGCAAGCTGAACCTGAGACTGCACATCGAGCCAGATATTCTCAAAGGGACTAAAATTGTCAATGTCAGCATCACTGAAAACATAAATCCTTCCTTTTTCGTGAGCCTAGGAGTGGTAGTGCTTTGTGCTGCTGTTAGTCCACGGGTAACCCCTGTTTGATGCTTCACAACTCCATATGTAACCAATGCCCTGAAAACAACAACCTCATTTATATCCTTGAAGTTGCTTCTGTATTTTTTATTAGACCCTGACAGCAACACAGACACCTTACTGAAGAAACACAAATGGTCAATAGGCATGAAAAGATACCCGACTTTAGTAGTATCAGGGGGAATGAATATTAAGACCATATACCAAACAAATGACAACAACAAAAAAGAGTAGTTAACATGTCTGTAGAATCAAGAAACCCTTATACACTTCTGCTAGGATTGTAAATTGATATAACAAATTGAAACTGAAAACAATTTGACATTATCTTACATTTGTGGGCATTTACAGACCAAGCAATTCTAACTCCTAGAAGTTAGAGAAACTCCCCAAAAGGATCATTAGCAATAGTACAGGTACTAAATTGCAATATATTCACAAAGTGTAATATTATATGGCAATGAAAATGACCGAACTACAACTGCCACCCAAAAACCTGGATTAATCTTAGAAATATAATCTTGAGTAAAAATGTCACAAAGAAAAATATATGTAATTTATATAAAGCACAAAAAACAAATATAATTAAACAACATATTGTTCATGGTGCATATATATGCCACAAAATTATTTTTTCAAAAAAAGAGAGAAAAGGAAGGATAAATATAGGGAATTCCTAGCATGGCTGGCATTGGGCCAGGGCAGAGCAAGCAGGGCAGGGTCCTGCAGATGAGTGCAAAGGCCTTGCTAATGTGTTAGACCTTCAGTTGGATGGTGGATTAATGGGTAGTAATATACATATTTCACATAATTTTCATACACATCAAAGATTGCCTAATAAAAAGAAAGATTATTTTCCTTATTTTTAAGGTAACTGCCAGTTCTCAGATTGGCAATTGGGAAGCATCAGCTCTCTAAGGTCCTCTCCATTTCAGGTATCTCATCATTCTACAAAGTTAAATATTCAGAAGGTGCGGCATTCTATACCATAACTAGCCAGATTCTCCTAATCATCCCTTATCATTAATTCATTTTACAATTCCACACCACTGAAAGGACAAGAAAAGGTGAAAGACTATAACCTCTTAATGATTATTATCTAATTGCTCTATGCCTGTTATATCATTTAAAAATGAGGTGAGGATGGGTTATTTTATGGAGGATCTTTTGAGGATTAAGTCAGGAAATTTTAAGTAAAGCATTTAGCAGTCTTGCATAAAGAAACACTCAAATTATGGTAGCTATTATTATATCATCAGTATAAATAATGATATTCTCATGCAAAAATTAATTGCAAGAGATCACAGTTTGGAGATTGTCATGGACAGTGTGCATGTGACAGAATTTTTCTGAAATAGTCACATTACATGAGAAGGCAAATTTCTCACATAGTTACAGAGTCCACCTCCCAGGTAAACCTCCCATGTGGCATGAGTATGAATTTTTGTTGCAGAATCATGACCCTTGCCATAGAATGCCCAAAACTCAAGCAAAGTACCCATAGGAAATTGTCTTGTGGTCAGAATTAAAGTT
Organism: Choloepus didactylus; assembly: GCF_015220235.1. Taxonomy (NCBI): domain Eukaryota; kingdom Metazoa; phylum Chordata; class Mammalia; order Pilosa; family Megalonychidae; genus Choloepus; species Choloepus didactylus. The sequence continues at coordinate 12,668,522 of NC_051309.1, forward strand.
TAAACAGAAGCGAATGATATGTCATTAATGAAAATGAAACTTTCTGAGGATTAGCTCTACCTCCTATAAGCTGTAAGCATGTAGCTTAACCTTTCTGGATCTTCATTTCCTGGTCTGTACAACAGCCTAAATGAGTGAGTTCTGCAATCTGTCTGCCAGGGACTGAGTCTTGGGTCCACTGCCAACCAATTGTATGACTTCACTTAGTAAACTCTCTAGGCCTCACTTTACTCATATGTAAAAGAAGGGAAGCAACACACACAGTGGTTGAGAAGATTGCAAGAGATAATGTTTATAAAGGGCTTGGCCCAATAGCTGGCATGTTCAAAGCACTCAACAAATGTTTTGGCTGTCACCATTCTCTGTGTCTATTACTGCAGAAGTTTGAGGCCCAGGGCCACCTCTCATTTATCTCAGGTTCCAATAGTCCAACATATACATAGTGCATGTTCAGTGAATGTTTGTTGACTTACATTCTCGTCGACCATGGAAAACCCAATTAAGCCTTCAGCATTCATGTGACGCTTCTTTGGAAAACTCTTTGGAGTTAATTCGTGCTGTGTTCTTGGTAAGACATGGCTTCCTTGGTAGCAAGAGGGGAAAAGTCTGTATTTTAAAAGGTTTCATGAACTGCCAAGAACTGTTATAAAACAATATTTTGATGAGTTACACAGTAAATGAATCAGAAACATATGAGCTTAATTTCCCTGAAAATACATGTGGGTTTAAAAATGAAAGGAAAGGAATCTTGGCACAGTTTGCTATGCCAAACCCAAAATGTTAGAAAAATATTTTAAGATGTTAGGATGCACAACTCCTAAATGCAGCTCAATTTGCTCATCCTTCAGTGGACTACTTCCAATGTACCTGTCGAGTCTGGTCTGCTATGTCAGAATGAGGAAAGCCTGAAAAAAAAAAAAAAAAAAAAAACACACTGGACCAGCCAAAGAGCACAAGACAAGGAGCCAGAAGTTCCAAGTCCTAGGCCTGGCTCTGCCACTCACTAGCTGTGGAATCTAGATTAATCACTTAGCCTTCCTGGACCTTAGCCTTCCTGGACCTCAGCTCAAGATAACAGTCCATCATTTGCAGACCTCACAGGGTTGTTGGGAGCACTGCTAGAATGGGAGCTCAGGAAGCAGGGAAGTAGTGATACACTGAGATTGGTAGAGACTGGGATCAATAAATGGGATGGTACCACCACAGTGGAGCTAGTGTCTCAGTAGCCCAGATCCATGTGTCAGAAGGAGGCAGGTATGTGCAAGATGAACATGGCCAGCTATAGAAAAGCCTCTAGCAAAAGCTAAACTGTGTGTCCATGGTAGATGATCTGAACTACTCTTTATCTTCAATTCCCTTGTATTTACTTCCTTCTACCACGCCTGCAGCAGAGCCCCACCCCTACATCCAGGTGGCTGGATGGTTGAGAAGTATGGTCTCTAACCTCAGATGGACCCTCAGGGGTCTTTATAAACTCTTCTATTGACCTGCTTTTTTCTGTTATGTTACCCCCAAACTTATCAATTAAACCTTGCCACTAAACTGCCATATTCTTACTTGCAACAAATTTGAAGTCAACAGGCGTTATCTGATCAACATTATTCACATGTTTTTTTTGTGTTTATGTCCATAGCTATCTGTATTAGTTATCTATTGCTGTGTAACAGATTATCCCAAACTTGGCAGCTTAAAACAGCAAATGTTTGTTGTTTCACTGAGTCTCAGAGAGTTGAGAATCTAGGAATGGCTTATCTGGGAGCTTCCTTGCAGTCAAGTTGTCAACCAGGACTCCAGCCAGCTGAAGTCTTGGAGCAGGGGTAATCAGCTTCCAGGCACTCTCACATGGTTGTTGGCAAGCTTGAGTTCTTGGTTAGGTGTTGGTCAGAGGCCTCTGCTTTATGCCATGCAGCCCTCTCCAGAGGTTGGCTGAACATCCTCATAACATAACAGTTGGCTTTTCCCAAAGCAAGCGATGAGACAGAGTGTTTGCTTAAGATGGAAACCACAGTGCTTTCTAAACTAATCCCAGAATTGACATCCCATAGTTTATGCATATATTATTTGTCACACAGACCTCATGGGTACAATGTGAAAGAAAACTGTGTGAAGATGTAAATATCAGGATGTTGGGACCGTTGAGGGCCATCATGGAGACTGACTTCCACACCATCATCACTCTATGCATACTGGAATCAGAGTCATTGGTTTTCTTCCCAAATCTGCAACTTTCTAGAAGTTTGAGCTTGGCAACTCATCTTCTTCAGACTGACAAAGATAACTGTACACACAAATCTTGTAGAGTTCTTAGGAAGTTTACACATAATAGATGTAAAAAGCCCAGCATCCTGTTTAGTAAAGAGCTGATGCTCCAATAAAGGATGATAAAGGATGGCTATTAATCCATGGCACTTTTCATTACATCAATGGAGAATAAATAAAATATATTTTTAGTATTTTAACAGAAGGAGAAAGACTTCCTAATTGCTGGGATCCAACACAGAATTGTATTTGATGATATTTGACAGGAAATAGACAAATAACAGTTTAAGGCAGAAATATTCTCTCTCTCTTTTTTCCCCCCATCTCCCAATGCCTCAGTGTGAGAGTTTAACAAGTATATTGCATTCTTTCCAGGCCCATAATTGCCTTAAGGTATTAAAAAAAAACCTTAAAAATGAATATGTAAACAGATAAATACCTTAATAAAAATGGACGAATAACATAATTGGGAAGTTCTGAAATGAATAAACAGTAACACCAGAGGCACAGATTAAAATATGTTCATTTAAGGCAGGAAATACACAAGATGAGCCCAGAGCATCTTGTAGTGTCATAAATTAAGGAATAAAGAAGAAAAGAAGGAAGGAAAGGAAGATAGAAGGGAGGGAGGGAGGGAGTAAGGAAATCCCACAATAATGAGGGTTTGTCAAAGGGACACAGGAGCCAACTGAAAGCTCTCCCAAAGGCCAAAGGTGAAATAATTTTAGCAACAGATCAAATAAAGTAGTATTAGATTATAATCCAAAGTATAAAATATATATACATGTTCATATTAATATAAAAAATGCTTTAATAAATAAATAAATGGGGAGACCAGACAAATCTCCTGTGCAGAAGAAATTCCAAATAATTTATGTATATACTCTACCCTCAAGGAGGTGGAACATAACTCCCCATTCCTGAAGTTTTGGTGGTACATAGTGACTTCCTTCCAATAAGTATACTAGGGAAAGGGGAAACAAAAGAGTAACTTTAGAGTGGAGATACCTGACAAACAACACTACCTCAGCCAAGCGACTGAAGCAAACATGTGTTGTCAGTCTAGTAGGATGGTTCCTTGACACGGTTTGATGAGAATGGCACTTCACCTCGAGACTTCCTCCTAAAAACCCATAGCCAAGTCTAATGAGAAAAACATCAGGCAAATATTAATTGAGGGATAGTCTACAAACACTAAACCAGTAGTCCTCAAAACTGTGGGCACTAAAAACAAGAAGTCTGAGAAACTGTTATAACAAAGAGGAGTTTGAGGAGACAAGACAACTAGATATAATGTGGTCTCCTGGATAGGATCCTGGAACAGAGGAAGGACATTAAGAAAAACTAAGGATATCTGAATAAAGAATGGACTTCAGTTAATAATTATACATTATTATTCAATATTCATTCATTGTAACAAATGTACCATACTAATGTAAGATGTTATGCATGAGGGAAACTGGCTACTGAGTATCTGAGACTCTGTATTATCTTTGCAATTTTTCTGTAAATCTAAAACTGTTCTAAAACAAATAGTTTATATAAAAAGAGATGCTCATTCTCATTGTAAGAAAATGAATAATTTTTAAAATTATTATTTTTCACATATTATAATGGCAAGGATTTTTAAAAAGTAAAGAAACTCAGTGTTTAGAAAATGGGTATCATATTCAGGAATTGTCAATTCTTGCAACATTTCTGAAGGGCAGCTTGATTATTTCAAAGAGGCATTGCTTTGATTCAGCAAACTTGTTTCTAGAATTTATTGCTATAATTGTTTATCACATAAGTGGGAAAATGTACAAAGATGCTTCTTGCAGTATCTAAATGTTTATCAGTTTGAAACTAATTAAATAAGCAATGATACATCCTTACAGCCAATGTCATGCAGCCATTAAAATTATGCACTTAGAAGCATTATATCCATATCATAATTTTTATTAAAAGTTTGTGGTATGATTCCATTTATGTAAGTCAATGTGTGTCCACTGACACACACAATAGTATTATTAGTCATAGATAGTGGAAAATGATGAAATATAGGATAAGGGTGTTTTTATTTTTCTTTATTAACTAATTTTTCTTATTTCTAAAAAATTTTACAAACAAACACTCCCTCTCCCCACCCCTCACTCCATTTACTCCTTCTCCTGGTAACCTCTAATATGCTTTCTAGCTCTGCAAATTTGCAATTTCTAGTTATCTCTTACAAGTGATATCATACAATTTTTGTCCTTATGTGTCAATTAATTGATTTTCATAACGGATAATAAATCTGTTTTATGTTTTAATGCTGTACAGCTTTTGTTTGCTTGGGTTTTTATTTGTTTTTACTTTTTACATCCAGGGTGAACGAGTCAGTGGCCGTGAGCCTCTGCTCATGGGAGAGAGGGGACAGAGGCCCCATCCGTCTGCCCCACACTCCGATTGTGGGCTCTTCGGAGCTTGACAAACCAATGGAGAAAAACACATGCAAATGAGAACAGGAGGAAACTGAAGTCTGAAGAGGTTAAATAACCCACAATTAGTAAGTAGCCTACTCAGAATTCATATACTGACCTCCTATATTCCAAACTTAGCTTTACAACCATCATCTTGGTTCTGGAAACAAACAGACACGTCAAATCTTGACTCTCCCATTTGCTAACTGTGTGGATATTGAGTAATTTAAGTAATCTCTCAGATCTTCACTTTTACCATTTGTAAAACTGAGGTAACACCACCTATTTTGCAAAATCATGTGAGGAAAATGCAATACTTTCAAAGAACTTAGAATCAGTGCTTAATAAATTTTCCTAGGATGGACAGATGAATGAATGCAGGAACATTAAATGATAGCTAAGCTCTGTCAACACATAAGTAGGGTAAAAGATTAATAATTATGTGATATCTTTTATAAGAATTATGCTTCATAAGCTTTAGGACTTGAGAAATTTTTCTCGCTACTAAGTGGTTCTTTCTCTATCAATTTGAACTCACTCCAAAATGTTCTTTCTTTCTGACATGCATATTTTAAACTATTTGAGAAGTTGTTTATTTTTTCTTCAGAAAAAATACTGCTTCCTCTACTCGCCAAATAATGAATATATCATATGAATAGTTGAGGCTATTCTTTTATGAAAAGTATTTTACTGATTTCATAACTGAAATATAATACATGAAGAGTTGTCAAAATAATAAAAATCTAGAAAATTTGTAAACAAAACCACAGCTTAAACATTGAGGCTTCTCGTGTTGCATTTTCAGAAAATACCTAAAAGTCAGAGTGATTTTTCTCATATTTATGCCAGCATCTTCCAGTTACATACATGTAGCCCAAATAAACCTATAAAGGTTAATCTCATTAATCAATTTTAAAAATAGGAGAGAATGTAATTTTTAATTCAACGAGTCACTTAACATTTATTTACAAAAAAAATAAAAACCTCTTTTGAAAAGCAACAGAAGCCATGAACAAGAAAATGAATTAAATTCCTTAGCATTCAATTTTTCCTAAGTGAAAATTTCCATAGACCTTATACCAAGGGATGAACTAGGGCTCTGTAGTGGGAACTAGTACTGAGAATTTAACTGAAATGACAATGGTTAAAGTCCAGGACCTTTATGACCTGTTCAGTGGTAAGTTTACATTGAAACTGTTATAAATTATTAGAGAGGTGAAGCCAAGCCAAACAGCCCAACATAAATATATCTGCAGACACACTGGCTACTACATATTTTAAACACTGTCCATAAAGGAATAAACAGAACTTTTACAATCATTTAAGAAAATTTATTTATTCATAAAAATCAGTAACTTTTTTTTTAGTCTGAGCCCTTTCAAAAAAAAAAAAAGTCCTATTATATCTAATTCTTTGGAATCTGTACATGATTTCATGGGTTCCTTGGAGGCTCTCTTCCTCTGATAATTGTCAGGACTTCACACTTCACTGAGGGATGTGTGAATGTTTCTCAGTTTGGATGCTTGACTAATCCCTACCTGTGGAAAATGTTCCACTGCATTACACAAATTAAATATTTGAGCCCCACCATTTCGACAGACTGACTCGGCATCTGTGTAAAGGGACAAAGACATATAATCTGACAGTCTGATTTTCCTGGGTTTGCTAGGAAAACAGCAAGACTGCTGGCTTGCCCATAAGGATGAATCACAGCCAAACAGCAGAGACCAAATTTTGTGGTCTGGTTTTATTTGTCCAGTCATATAACTTGGGGCTTTAAGTCTGCACATTGTTGACCAAAACATTAATTGTGGCAAAATAGTTTGTGTCTGTACTGAAAGAGTAAAGCCAGGGTAACCCACATGTAGCGACCATGAATTAGTTAAACAAGGGGGAGAAAAGCCACGAGGCTGTGTTTTGTTTCCTGGGAAAGTCTCCTAACCTCTGAAGGTAAAGTCATTAGGAGGTCTGGTGTGGAAGCTTCAGCAGAAATAAGGTTTTTGTTTTTTTTTTTTTTTTTCGCTTTTGGTGGAGTGGTACGGATGGGGGAGGACCGCTGGTTAAGGCAGTAAGGATTGGAAGTCAGAGATCTTTTCTGGTAAATATTTCTTTCTCTCTGTACTCCAGTATTAATCAATGTAATTGTCTTGCCCTGGCATCTGAATTTCCTTATCTATCAAATGGAGCCAACTCTGATAATCCGCAGCCCACTTTTCCTAGGAGTAAAAGTAATTTGCCTTCACTTTTTCTTCCCCTGATAGGCAGTATCCATGACATTTTGATATAGTCAATGAGTATTGGACACAGGGGAGAAAACCAAACCCCAAAATGTCAAACTGAATGTCACAGGATATGGAAGGCTCCTAAGGAGAATTTGAAAGGAGATCTCCTAAGACAAATACATCTGAGTTCCAGATGAAAGTCTCACTATAAGGATGAACACTAATGTTTGTTTGTTTTTAATTTATGTCTGAAGCATTGTTTCAAATATCCACTTCGAGACCAGGCTGGAGATAAAAAATGACCATGTCCCATATTACCCAGCCAGTATAAGGACCTCAATACAACAGTTCCAATATGCATGAAAATGAGAGGACTTTGTCTTCTTTTAAATAGCTGCAGGACCTCAAAGAGTGAAACCTTTTGACTGCCTATGTCATTGGTAACATCTGATAGTCAAAGTCTTTGCAGAAGAGATCCTGATTGATGGGAACAGACATCCAGGATCTTTAACGCCTCCTGTTGCAATGTGCCAGTTCATCTTAGTAGAAAGTTTTTGAGTTATAGGAGAACCACCTTTCCTGGATTTATAATAGAAATTAATGTCTATATCACCTGTGACTCTTTAGGGCATGCCAATCCATTCATATATCATGCTTCTTCCAGTCTACAAAAATACTTCAGCCTTAAATGCAAGCAATGCTGTCAGCCAGCAGCTCTTTCAAAGTATAGTCTTGGGGTATACAAAACACTTTCAAGAGTTTGTAAGGTCAAAACTATTTTCATAATAATTCTAAGAGTTATTTGTCTTTTATTTACTTCTTCCGTAAGTGTACGATGGACTTTTCCAGATGTCTCATGGTATGTGATGATGTCATTGCTTTGATGGCTAATGACATTTTCGCATATGCATTCCTGTGTTTTCTAATGTAGCACTTTCAGAGAATAAATATGTGCATTTTCAGAAATTAAAGTTTATCTTAGTACTTCTACTATGCTCTTATTAGCTATCACTGGATATTCCTGCTATAATTTATGCAACCTCATTGTTGTCCCAAAGTAGTTTTTTTTTGAAATTCCAAAAGTTTCCTTGTAACTACATTAAAAAAACACAAGAAATAAGTACACTTTGTTGTGCCTAATTACTTATATTTTTGGATAGATCATTGGCTTAGAAAGGGAGATTAGAAGACTTGCTCTCTCAACCCCCAGCTGCACCATCTACATCTAAAGATTCTGAAAAAGATGAAACTGGCATTTCAGAAAATTATCTGACTCACAGAAAAGAATCTACACCAAAGAAACTGGGATAAACTGTAATATAAAGAAAACTATAAATAAAAAATGATACTGTGAGAAAAGGTATATTTTTCTCAGCTCTATAGATGTTAGTAATTTACCAATATGTCTTATACAACAGAGCATATTTGAATAATATCATGGTGCCAGTTAAACTGAGACGTCATTTTTAAACAGTCATAGTTTAAGGAAAACAGTCATAGTTTAAGAAAAAGAAAATGAATATTTTAAATGAAGGAATGATGAGCCCTGTAGGCCAAAAATTGTTTGTAGCAGCTTTTCAAACTAAAAATGAAAAGCTGCTTATGGTACTTTGGAGCTGTTATGTACCCCAGAAAAGGCCATGTTCTTTTAATCCATCCTTGTGGGTGGAGAACTATTGTAAGTGGGACCATTTGGTTAGGTTCTTTCAAATGAGATGTGACCCAGCCCATTCAAGGTGGGTCTTAATCTTTTTACTGAAGTCCTTTATGAAAGGATAAGAGAGATGAAACAGGAGAAGCATATAGAAACAAAGCCCCCTGGAGATGCTGAAAGAGCTACTGAAGCCAGAAGCTGGAAGCAATGAAAGCCGGGAGAGAAGGACCAGCAGACGCCGCCATGTGCCTTCCCATCTTCGGAGAAGGTATTCTCCTGTTAATGCCTTAATTTGGATGTTTCCACAGCCTTAGGATTGTAACTTGTGAGCTAATAAATCCCCATTGTTAAAAGCCGGTTGGCTTCTGGTATATTGCCTCCGGCAGCTTTAGCAAACCGAAACAGTATTGAAGCATCAATTCTTTGCATTAAGTTATGTATTACGTTGGCTAGAGAAAGACACTGAAAAGCTGAAAAGCTTGTGGTGTTGACATTGTCAAAGGTCTGCTAAATGAAAAGTCAGTAAAAGAAATAACAGCACAGCCAGTTTCCAATGTCACAGTAAATTTTCAAATTAAAGATATAACTACAAATCTGAAGACAGCTTTAGCAAACTGAAACAGTATTGAAGCATCAATTCTTTGCATTAAGTTATGTATTACGTTGGCTAGAGAAAGACACTGAAAAGCAGAAAAGTTGAGTTATTATCTCAACCATGGAATTGAATATCAGCTGTTTTTCACCATCATGCAAACACAGGAAATTTTGTAAAAAGGAAAAAAAGCCAGTTTCACTTAAAAATGACCTTAATAAAGACCTGAAAGTTATTTGTTTTATTAAATCTCAGCTACTGATTACAAGTCATTCTTAATGCATAAGATTATGTAGAAGTACTTCTGTTGCAGAATTAAGTGTGACAGTTGTAAAACAAAATTTTACAACCGCTGGTAAAATTTTGTGAGTTAAAAGCTGAAATACTGTTTTTTCTAAGGAATTCTATTTGTACTTGAAAGAAAGACTGACAAACTATGTTTATTCACAGTTGATTATTTGTCAAACGTTTTCTTGAAAATGAGCAAAGTGAGGCTGTCAAGTCAAGGAAAACAGATGATGATGGCATTTGTTGCCAATGATAAAATCCAAGTCTTCAATCAAAAATTAGAATTTTGGAAAATTTGATTTCTCCACCATGAGACTGACAGTTTCCCAATACTTACAATACTTACAGAACTACCAGATTTTTCTGGTGAGATAGATGGTGATATTAGCAAATACCAGTTTTAGTATTAATTTGGGAATAGTTGCATAACCTAATAAACCAACACTTTTCAAATGACCATTGCATGATTTTACAACATCATGCACAGGTAAGATAGAGTCAAAGGTCAAGACAGATCACTGGATTTTAATGTAACAGAAAATGAAAAGGTCATCTGTTGTTCATCTATGTGGCTTGAGAACTATATAGCAACTGATGTTTTAGAAACTTTGGGTGTAGTATCAAAGAAAAATATCCACAATTATTTGAAAATCTGATTATAATGTTCCTTCTTTTTCCAACTACATACCTGTGTGACATATATTTCAACCAAAACAACATCGCAACAACTGGATGCAGAAGATAAGAGAAGCTATCTTCTATTAAATTAAATGAAACATTAATACAGTTTGCAAAAATGTGAAACAATAACACTCTTCTTATTAAATAAGTTTTATTTTCAAAAATATAGTGATTTTTAATTTAAAATATGCTACGTAAACATGTGATCATTTATTGCTGTTATTTTAAATGAATTAATAAATATTTTTGTCTTAGTTTAACCTTTCTTTGGAGTCCTCAGTATTCTTTAAGACTAATAAGGATCCTAAAATAAAAGTTTGAGAACCACTGACCTAAACAGTCACTGATACTCCTTCTTTACCCTTTTCCTTACTCTTTGAATCCAGTCTGCTTTTATTTCATTTCATAGTCTTGTTTCTAAATCATACCTCTAAGCTTCTACTAGTAACTCCACCTGAGAGAACCACTCTGTCATCTGCTCCGGATACATGATTAGAAGGATGAGGGAAAGGAGGAAAGGAACAGAAGGGAGTAGGGAAGGAGAAAAGAGGAGAGAGGAGGGAAGGAGTAGGAAAGGGAAGGGAGGGGAGGGGAGGGGAGGGGGGAAGGAGGAGGGTGAGGAGGAGAGGGGAGGGGAGGGATGCAATCTGAGAGGCAGGCACTCTATTCTTCCCCTTGAAATCCTCCCCCGCAGTCCAGAAACTAAAAGGTTAATACCTGGTGTGGAGAGACCTTCCAGGACCCTGACTCAGCATTAAAGCCAACATCTGTCTCATCCATTGAGGCTCTGTTCTACTTGTGGTTAAATGTTTTTTAATATCACTCTGGCACATAGGATTGTCAGGAAGATTAAGTAATATAACATATATTAAGTGCTACTAGCACAGTGCCTGGGGCATAACTATGCTCAGGGAGTGTTAGCTATTATTATAATTATTATATCCTCACCTCACCCCTAAAAGGCACTGTATTCCTTGAGCTGCCTCTTGTGCCGTGACTAGATTTTGCCTTATTTTTTGACAGTGGGGTGTCACCAATCCTGAATTATGCAATGAGGGCTGAAAACAACTACAGTATACTCCAAAACAGTGGCTAATCTTGGGATGCAACCCAATACCTTTCCAAGGAGCCTGAATAAAGTGTTCAGGCCATATGCATACCTTCTAAGCATTGGCTTTCATTGCCCTTTGCCAGTTGCAAAAGGAAAAAGGGCAGACTTTCAAAAACACCCCCAAGAGACTTCTTGGTATTTGAGCCTAGCTCAAGGCAGAAAATATGAAAAGCCCTGTGTGAAATTCTGTCTCTGGTAAGAGACCTCTGGCCAGCAAAGACTGACCCCAATATTTTTCATAAAGCAAACAAGTATATGAAAGCCTGGCCACTAGCTCCCGAAGCAATTCAAATTCTAACACTAGGAATTTAACTTATTACTAGTACAATTTCCTTCGTGAGCAGATGTTGGACACAGAGAATATCCCAAATAGGGCAATTCAGATTCCCAGTCCTTCCTATTTTACTTAAGCTGTAGGTGTATTTACACAAAACTTTGGGCAGTTTTAAACCACAGCTAGTCAGCGGTCCTGGAAGCTCAGGACCCATCTTTCCCCACTTGAAAAGCAGCTTTTAGCCCAAGAATCAGCCAAAGGAGTTTCCGGTTCATTTGGAATCCAGGTCTTCAGCACAACACAGCTTTTTGCTTTTTTTTTTTTCCTACCTGGTCAACCAGCAAGCAGACTGAGACATTAAGTATTTTTCCACAGTTCTCTACAAATGTGAAATACTGCTTCTGCTTGCATGTAAATGAGGCTTTTCAGTTTACAAAGTGCTCTCTTACATGTTTTCTCATTTCTTCTTCACAGCAGCTTTGAAAGTGAGGTAGGTAGATGGAGATGCTAGATATTGTGAAATAAAATAAAAGCTACTGAATTCACAGTCAAAAGAAGGTCTGGTTCTACTACTAACCAGTTTTGTGATCTTGTATCAATTAGGATTTGTTTCAACTCTGAGAGACAAAAAAAAAAAAAAAATCTTGATTAATGGTGGTTCAGACAAGATAGAGATACATTTCTCTCTCATATAAACAAAGACCAGACAGTAACAGTCGAAGACTGGTTGAATTGTGTCTCCCAAAAAGATATGCTTTGGTCCTGACCTCCAGACCTGTGAATGGGACCTTACTTGGAAACAAGGTCATTGCAGATGGACTTAGTGAAGTTAGAATGAGGTTATACTAGAGTGCAATGGGCCCTTAATTCAGTATGCCTGATGTCCTCGTAAGAAAGAAAGAAGAGACACAGGCGACAGAGAAGATGCCCATTGATGATGCAAGCCAAGGAATGCCAAGGATGGCCAGGAAAGACCGGAGACCAAGAAAAGGTAAGGAAGGATTTGTCCCTAGAGCCTTCAGAAGGAGCTTGGCCTTGTCAATCCCTTGAATTCAGACTTCTAGCCTCCAAAACTGAGAGAGAATAAATGTCTGTTGTTTTAATCCAACTCATTTATGGTACTTTGTTACGGCAGCCCTAAGAAACCAAGGCACTAGTTTAAAGGATTAAAAAGGATTCAGCCTCCTTACACGTTATTATTGCTCCACCACATTCAACACATCATTTCTGCCTTATGTTTCGAAAGAATGGCTTGGGCTTAAGCCGACTGGTCCACATTCCAGCCATCAGGAAGGAAGAAAGGAAGGAGAAAGAGGGCAGAGGGAGCAGAACCACAGTCCCCTATGCTGCCATCTCCACCTTCCACCTGTGCCCCACATGGCCACACCTAACTGCAAGGGAGCCTGGGAAATGTGCTCTTATTTCAGGCTGTCCATGCACCCAGCTCAAATATCAGGAGTTCCATGATCAGGAATAACTAAAAAGTGGAATTTGAGAGACAACCAGCAGGCTCTGCTAGAAGCTAGAGCAAGTTACATGGGCTTTCTCAGCCTGTTTCTTCACCTGTGAAATGTATAAATTCTTATTTTACAGGCTCGTTCTTGATCACTGCTGAAGCTGGCCTGACTGATCACCAGCTTTGGGGCAGGATGTTGCCTAGAGCAGAGATTTCATTCTTGTGATATGTGAGATTCCAAGACACAAAAGACGAATTAAACTAGAATCCAGGTAGGACACTGGAGATTTGAATGCCAAAACAGAGTCAGGAAACGAGGCGTTTTGGTATGGCCTAGAGATGGGGGTAAAGGGCAGCAAAGGAGATAACCAAAAGTAATGGGATGGGAGGAAGGAGAAAGGTGAGCCTGAGTGATTGCCTGGAAATACAGCCATTTGGTAACATTAGTTGTCTGTTTATATGAGCCAGTAAGGACCCTGTTCGTGCAAGGAACAATTCAGTGTAAAAGTCTGGGGTCCATGATTGCCGAAAACTGGAAGTAATCAAGATGTTTTTAATAAGTTAATGTATAAGCAAACAGTGGTACATCCATACAATGGAATATTAATCAGTGATGAAAAGAAATGAGATATCAAGCCACAAAAAGGAAGGAAGGAATCTAAAATGTTTATTGATCAGTGAAAGAAGCCATTCTGAAAAGGCTACATACTATAAGATTCCAGCTATACGACATTCTGGAAAAGTCAAAGCTATACGACCAGTAAAAAGATCAGAAATTGCCCCAGGTTCAGTGGGGATGATAAATAAGTGGAGCACAGGGAATTTTTAGGGCAGTGGAACTATTCTGTATGATACTGTAATGGTAGATACAGACATTCTACATTTGTCAAAATCCATAGACCTATACTAATGCAAGATATTAATAATATAAGAAATTGTTGGGGGGAAGAGGTAAATGGGAAAACTGTACTATCTGTGCAATTTCCTGTAAACCTACAACTACTCTAAAAAAATAAAATCTATTGTAAGAAAAGAATATATCACGTCTTCCCACTGCAAAACAAAAATACAAGCAACAAAAACAAAAACACAAAACAAAACAAACAAACAAAACAAAAAATAGGGTCAGGGTTAGGCAAGCAATGGTAAGGATTAAATTAGAATGTCTGTAAAAAGTCTGTTGAACTACATAGTGCCATTTGAATAATAGTAGGAGTATTATTACCAACACCATGATTATTAACTTTCTGCGAATTTAAGTACAGGCAGTAGTTTTTAAGATCTCAAGTATCCAAATATGACTGTTTCTGATGATGGGAATTAGAAGCCAGTACATACCAGGGCCTAATGAAGCTTATGTCTTTGATTGAGAGCACACTTCCCAGTTGCTCTCCAGGCCTAAGCAAAAGGGGCAGCTCTGAATTGGAGTTCAGGAGACCTGGTTTCCTGACCTGGCTCCATCTCTTACTACCTTTGTGGCTTTTGGAAGTCATTCAGCCAAACTGAGCCTCATTGTCCCCAACTAAAAACTGAAGCAATATGTGCTTATCTCATGAGGTCAAGTCCAATTTTGGTCCTAGATCCATTTATTAACTTAAGAGTATCAAAATACTTTCTACACATCAATCCTGTGCTAGAGGCTGATAAACTATAATGTCCTGCTCCAAGGGAAAGCAGTATAAAGTCATGGGTAGGAGTGTAGATATGGAGACTGTGCTGTTTTGGATGCATTATGGTCCCCAAAATGCCATTATCTTTGATGCAATCTTGTGGAGGCAGAGGTATTACTGTTGATTAGGTTGGAACCTATTGATTGAGTGTTTCCATGGAGATGTGAGTCAATCAACTGTGGACAAGACTTTGATTGGATTATTTCCATGGCAGTGTTACCCCACCAATTCAGGGTAGGTCTCATTAAATCATTGGAGCCATATAAACAAGTTGACAAACAGAATGAACTTAGAGCAACTGAGAGTGACATTTTGAAGAGGAGCTGCAGCTAAGAGAGAACAAAATGTCCCAGGAGCAACATTTTGGAGAATGCCATTTTGAAACGCAACCTGGGAGCAAGCAGACACCAGCCATGTACCTTCCAACCTAACAGAGGTTTTCCAGACACCAATGGCCATCCTCCAGTGAAGGTACCCAATTGTTGATGCCTTACCTTGGACACTTTATGGCCTTAAGACTGTAACTGTGTAACAAAATAAACCTCCTTTTATAAAAGCCAATCCATTTCTAGTATTTTGCATAACGGCAGCATTAGCAAACCAGAACAGAGACAGAGTGCTTGAATCTTGGCTCTGCCATTTGCTGTGTGTATGGCCAACTAACTTAACCTCTCTGTGCTGCAGTTTTCTTATCTGCAAAATAAGGATGGTAACAATGTAGACTTCATGGATCTCTTGTGACGGTGAAATGGGCCAGTGCATGTAAAATTATTAGAATAGCACATGGCACACAAAGTATTCATTCAGTACATATTAGCTAGTGTTATTAGTGATGTTGTCACAATTGAAGCAATGCCAAATCTGTCCATATGTACTTTTTACCTTTACCTCAGCCATCTAGATCCTTTGATGGATGTCATTTTGGATACTTCCTATTTGCCAAGTAGTGGACAAGGACTTTGGCATCCATTGTTTATTTCTTGAAAGCAGTCCTGGAATGGATATTGTGGTGGCTGTTGTTATTATTTTACAGGTGAGAAAAGAGATGCTTTGCCCAATCTCACACTTCTGGCAAGTGGTAGAACTGGGATCTTAGCCAGACCGCTTTGGCTCCAACACCGTGTTCTTTCAACTATGACCTATCTTATTTTTATACTGCTATCTGATTTTTGTTGATTATTTGTTCATTCTACTTCTCTGGTTGAAGGAAAACTCCATGAATATGAACTTTGTCTAGTTCACCATTAAACGTTAGCTACAGGATATAATTCAGACTCTCCAGCATAACATTCAAGGCCTTAGTAGTCTACTCTTTGCCTACCTCTCCAGTCATATCTCTTCTCCGCCCTCTCCCCCACTGCTCTACTGATAAACTCCCTCTCCTTCTACTGAGTTTTTCGCTGTTCTTCAAAGGAGTCATAGTCTTCTGGAACCTCATGCTTCTAACCTTGCCATCTATTTTGCCTTCAATTCTCTCCTTTCCTCTGCCCATCTTTTGAGATAACTCAGGCATCTTTAACATACGGCTCAAAAAGGGAACACCATGATTTAAGGTACAGTAACACAAGTCTTAACTGAGCCCCATCCCAACGGGTCTTAAAGAATAAATAAAGATTTATGATATCTCTCTATCCCTATAGAATGGGGGTAGGATTTGCATTTCCTCCAAGGTGTAAGCCTTTCTCCGAATTTCTAACTGAAGTCTCATTCTTCAGACATTTGACCCAGACATAGAGCCAAACTTATGCTAAAGAGAGCTGACCCTCCCAAGGCACAACATATACTGACCACATCCCTAAGTATGTGCAATTACTCCTGCTTTCCAAACATAGTCTGGGTATTTATCAAGATAATTTGCCTTTGGAACCAAAGCCCTCGTTATGACTAAATATAGTAATTTGAAGCATACTAAATAAATGGTGCCAATGACATTCTGTACATCCTAATTCCTAGTTTGAGCTCAGTTTTCTCAAAGTGCTCTTGAAAGCATACGTTCAGCTACAGGGAATCTCTTGGGACTGAGCTGTATACGTATGCACATAACTATTATGTTCCAGTTTATGGCACATTCACTCCAAATGACCATACACACCTGACCTTGCGCCTGCTTTGGGAAAACAGGACAACTGGGCTCAGTGTATTTGCATTACATTTCCTGGAATTAAAATAGATGAGAGAGAAGGCAGTTTTATTAGCTGTTTTGACAAAAGATTACTCTTTGAACTCCCCATGAACAAGAATTTTAAAGATCTCACATTAGAGTAATATCCTAGCAAAGTTGTGGAAAGGATTTTGTGAAAGAGATTTTGTATTTTAGTTTAAGAAATATTTGTTCCAGCTAGACATATGATGGGCTCCAGATAAAAAGTAAGCTTCATTGGTGTTGCATAAAGAACACAAGGCTGAAATTAGAACTGAGGATAAACTCTAGCTGTATTTCATGCAGCGTAACTTTGTACAAGTACCTTCAATTCCCCTAAACCTCAGTTCTTTTAGCTGTAAATGAGAATAAATAATAACACCTAACACCTGGAGGAGCCAAATCATCAAAAGCCCTTAACTATGCTACTTGCCTCAGAAGCCATTGCCTTAGGGATGACTGCAGATATAAATATAAGGAATGATAACAGAGAAGGGAGCCTGTATTGAAAATGGCCAAGTCAGATCTCAACTCTTGGGTTGAGGTCCCTGATCTGAAAGGCTGATGATGAGAATTGAGAATCCTCAGAAGTGATCAATTTCTGAGAAATGAACCACTATGTACAGGAGAGGGAGGAATACAACACGTTTATATTAAATATAAACTTGTATCCTAATCCCAAACTGATTGGGAAGGAAGATAGCAACTTACCAAAAGTACAAGTGGGCCCTCACTTTGCAGTTATTTCAAAACTCCACCTGAGCTATAGGTAGAGACTGGAGAATATGTGCATGACTGTATGGATTTTTGTGTGTGCATGTATGCATGTGTAGGCAAGCTGTTCTGAGAGGGAAAGAGTAGGGGGACAGAGGATGGGGGAGAGAAATGGCACAGAAAGAATGGCTTGGACAGAGAAAGAAAACAAGGATATCTAATGTCCAAGTTAAAGTTCTTTGCATTGACCATTACCCCAAAAACTCAGGGACAATTTCCATGCCTACTCTGTCCTTGTGTATATTGTACAATTTGGGGGGTTATGAAGGAAAGAGGTTGGGTTTCCTGGGTCAATATGAGAGCAGAAATAAAGGAACAACCAGAAGATCCAAAGTAGAGAGGGAAAAATTAGGCAGAGATTGCAGATCAGAGCCAAAGGTGACCCCAAACCTCAGTCCAGCATGGAGAACTCACAGAAATAGAAGGAAAGGTATATAGATGTAACATTTCTAATGAAGAAAGCACATATCCTAGGAAGGAGGTTTTTTCAGGTTTTCAAGACGAGCTCATGCTCTGTCTGCCATAACTCTCCTTAGGAAGTTAAGTATTAATTAGAAGTTTACCGAGGTGGGTGTAAAGTTAAAACTATAAGAATGAAATGATTTTGAGGAAAGCTTTCCTCTAAGATAGTTTCTGGGATGCTCACTCTACAGAGATGATCTTAGCGAATTAAGACTCAAAATTTGGAATACTTAAAATATGTTGGACAAGATGCCCTTACTTCTGAACAGTGCTAGAACATACTGACCACATCTTTATCTGCTTCCTTCTCTTGGATGTGCTACCCTGACAAACTTTAGTTGGTTCTTTTTCTGTCTCTTCGTGTTTATCGATACCACTGTCTATGATGCATCTTTAACTTGCTAGTGTAGGCTGGACTGTGCCAGGTTCAAAGCTACCTCCAGATTGGAGTAATCTCTTGAGACATTTCCACTCTGTTATTTTAGATTGGTTCTTTTAGGATTGGCTAATTTCCTCTGCCATGTGCTCAGTTTGTAGCTTAACCTTTGGAGAGTAATCTTATTTTCCTTGTTTCCAAGTCCTCAGAAGACAACTCCCTATAGCCCTGAGTATGGAAAACTTAGTATAATGAACTTGGCACTTAGTTGATGTTCAATAAATGTTAATACCCTTCTTTTCCCTTTAGTGGATAGAAGACCATCCCAGTCTTTTAATGGGCAAGTATTTAATAAGTGCTGGCAGAGAATACTGAGTTAATAACAGAGGCTGCCATATAAAACATATTGGCAAAGTGAGTTAAGAACTGTAATGTGTCTTATGTAGAAGACTAATAATGTGGACTGTAACTTGGTCCGAACGGTATTGTTTAGATTAAATGAGAAGATTATAACTTGCAATTGTAATATTTCTAGGCAGAAGAGTTTTGATAACAAATTTATCTGGAAGTTAACCTGAGTTTGCATGAACCCATAGAAATAAAGAATTGTTAATAAAGAAATCATATATTTATCTTTACACATCTGTATTCCCTACTAGTTTGTTAAATCCTTGAAGGTGAGTATCATGACTAATTAATCTTCTATACCTAGCATCTAGCAATGCCTACAATGTAATGCTATCCAATGGATGTTTATGGAATACATATTGAACACACAACTGACCTTTCCATTTAAGAAATTACCTTGTTAATGGAATAACTATATAAACATTCAGTCTTCTAGCTGTATTTCTCTCCAAAGATTAATATTTCTTCTCATTCAGTTTGGACCTTTTCTAAAGGAATGAGGAAATAAATTTGGGAAGGGGTGGGCAGCAGGATTCTTATCACAATCAACCCTCCATACACAGGATACAAAGAACAAAATAAGAAAAGATGTTTGACTAAGATAGAATTCTAACAGGCTCAGGGAATTTCTATTTTATTCTTTGTGCATGCTGGTGCTGCTAAACCTCCATATCCACCAAAGAGCAAGAGCAAGGTCTTCTGCAAGCTTTGACTGGCACTAAGAAGCAGCAAAAGAAGGAAAATAGGAAAAAAATATTGGGTCCCTGATGGGGAAGATTAGGAGGGAAATGAATGCATTTTGTGTGTCTACTGTGTTAGTTGTGGTAAGGATGGTTTTATGTTGTTTGATTCAATCCTATAAGAAAGGCATCATTATGTTTCCCATTTTGGAGATACAGAAGCTGATGTGCTCTGTATTTGCATTGACCATTACCCCAAACACTCAGGGACAATTTCCATGCCTACTCTGTCCTTGTGTAGAAAGTGGCTGAGATTCTTATTTAGGTTTGTCTGGCTCGAAATCTCTATCTATTTCTACTAAGTCAGTATTTCCCATACGTTCTTGATTTACCTGAAACATTTGTTATAAATATACATTTCCAAGCCTCTGTCTGGAGATCTTGACTGAATAAGTCTGGGATGGGGATCAAGCATGCGAACTTTTGGCAATGACACCAGCTGGTTTTTATGATCAAGTCAGTTCTGAATCTCCTGCTGCTCCTTTCTGCCTTTGTAGGGATACAGAAGAGTGTCAAAAGAGCCCCAAGATGGATGAGGGGCTAAACGGCTTTAAATATCCTCACAATATCTCCCTCGTTTCTCTTTCTCTCCATTCTTTTTATATATTTTATTTTATAAAAAATAAAAATATACTGTCTGTCAACTCAGCTTAAAGTACCCTTTCAAAAAATTGGCTCGCCAAGACTCCCTTATACAGAAATTCTGGAGTCTACCCTGGAGAGATTTTAGTCTTAGTCAATCTTTTTCTAAAGAATCACTCAAAAAAGGGCTAGTGTAGTGATTAGTCAGATTAATGAGGTTAGAAGGGATCTGAAAGTTCTCTTTCCTACTGGTCCCCTTCCCTGTCCCACCCTGTCTCTGTCTTTTTGCTTCTCTTTTTTTCTGCATCTCTGTCTCTCTTGTGAAGATAATCCATGCATACCCATATCTTGCAACTAAGCTTTATAGTGCTCATGCGTTCCAGTTAATAAAGTAAGACTTCTATGACCCCTTCTAAAGGCAGATTGCTTTGAATGAGTCAATGCTTAGGCCAGTGTTTCTGAAACACTTTCCTTGAGGTGCCCCTAATGACCGAGAAAAGTTACTTATGCCCTGGTTGTTCCTGTAAAACATAAGGCGTTCATTGGACTTAGATTTCTAATTTAAAATGCATCCATATTTGTTTTAACATAAAAATTTTATTTTCTCAATATCTTTGAATAAAATTGAAATTCCATAATGTTGCACATCTTCCTTTGCTAAGACTTTGCTGTCCCTGTGTACAGACAAAGAGCTGTGGTTTTCACCCACCATCAGGTAATAAAAGTTCAGTGTGAATAAGCTCATTAGATCTGTGATCTTTCCCAACACAATGTGACCCAGGATGGAAATTCTTTAGATATGAAATGAGAAAGAAAAGGTCAAATATTGGTATCCATTTGCACATACCCTGGTGAAATGTGAAATAAAAGTTACCCCATCTGTCAACCAGTTAATTGCAGTAGAAGGTGTCATTTGGGGTCAGACACTGCTTCCCATGTCTCTCTCAGCTTCAGATTGAGTCATGCCCAAATTACTTGCCAGATTACAGATTGTTTTCACATGCATTGTCACATCTTCATACTTAATCTACAGAACAAAATGAGGAATTTGTTATCCGCATTTAACAAAGAAAAAGTCTGAGAACAGTGGGATTACAGGACTTGCCCAGAATACATATCATTCTAGCCTTTCTCTACTCACCCTTGGATCTTCTATATACAGAAGCATCTTTGTTTCAGAAGTACAGGATATATTTAGTAAACTATGGCTGAAATGAATTTATTATTCCAATTTAACAAGATTGGGAGTACAAAGCTTAGATTTTCAGCTCAATTCTTCTACCCTTCTGAATCTGGTGTCATTACAAAGTTCCTGCTCTACTGCAAAAATGCTAACAATAATTTGACAAGTAATATTTTTTCACCTCCTCACAAACCACCTTCAAAGAGTACAAATGTGGAACTGTGCACTGCCCAACTAAAACAGCTCCTTTTGAGTTATCACTGAGAAAAAGAGACTAATTTTTTAAGTTCCAAAGGCAAAGATTAAAGTCAATATTTGTAAATATCAGCTACTGTGTTTTTTTTTTCAAAGTAGTCCAATCTGATAACAAGGAATCCAAATGGATTGAGATCTGTGTTATATGAAACTCTCCATTTACATGAAATGCTCTCTTTACCCAGAATGGGTGAGGATAAGAAAAGGGCAAAATTAAGCTCAAAGAGGCATAGATTCTTTATCTTCTATCAGGCAAGGTGAAAAGCTCACTGAAACTCCAGTGAAATTCAGTTTGACATAAATGTCACGAGCTGAATTCCATTATTGCTAAAATAACTAGAAATATAACATTTAAATATTTTCTAGAATGCCAGTATGGGGGTTATTCTGCTTTTGACTAATAGAATTTTGAGAAGAGCTCATCCTGCATCAAAGCACCAAAAATTCCAAGTTTTATATCTAGAAAGAACATTAAGAGAGCTCTAGTTCAACCTTACTGCTAATGAGGGATTCCCTGCTATAAGTCAGCAAAACGTGGCTTCAAACATCTAGTGGTGAATATCTATTACTTCCTAAGGAAGTTCATTGCATGGTTGGACTTAAAATTTTGTTGGAAAGATATAAACAAAAGTGAAGTGAAATGATTGTGAGAATATACTGCAGCCCCCCCAGCCAGAAAAAAGAAATGGGTGATGAATTTCTCATATATTTCTTATAATCATGTTTGATATGGTCTTGGTGGTAATTATCAATAGTCCAAACATCTGTTAGAAATCTCATTCAGCTAAAAGAAAAACATGTATAAGTTCTCAACTCATACACTGATATTTTTCATTCTCAGGATATAGATGAAAAGAGAAAATTTATTTGGATACTATTCTTAAGAATTAATTACTGGCTCTGTGGAAATTATTCAAACTTGCAAAAAAAGATTAGCAAATTACATTAAATTTTAGATAATTATGAAAATCAACATAGTCTAGAATTGGACATGAGGCAACTATCAAAAAGCGAAAAATCAAAATCAGTAAAATCTCATGGTATTCATTCATTCATTCACTCATCTTATTACTTTTCCACTATTTAATATTTATTGAACACCGACGGTGTGTCAGACACTGCAAGATACCAGGAAATAATGATGAATAATACAGGCCTGAAGGAGTTTGCAATTTAGCCATGGAGACAAACAATTCAAGGATTCAGGCCTATAACAATAGCTTTTATAGAGAAAGCTGTGATGTCTTGACTTCACTCTTCTCTCCTACATATTACAGAATTTGGGCAAAGAATTCTCTGAGTTTTCTTACATTTCCAAGTGAAGGATATTCTTAGAGAATTGTGTGCAACTATATTAATGTGACGATTTATCCCAATCTTCATTTCAATTCAACACTAAGAGCTTTAAAACACCTATTATGAGTATTCTAGAAGTGTGTGAGAGTGGGAAGAAGGAAAAGTAAGGGAACTAATACATTCAAATACTTAATATTATTCATCATCAGTATACTAGGAGTTTTACATTCAATATCTAGTGTCACTGAAAGAAAAAACCCACTGAGCTAAGCATTATTATATCAAACTTGTGGCTACGGAATACAGAGCTGAGTGGATTACACCAAACGTCTCAAATCACATACTAGTAAGTACCTGGGTAAAGATTAGACCCTTCTAATTCCTAAAAAAAAACTTTGCTTTGTAAGGCTAAGGCCAATTCCATTTTCCAAGGTTTTGAAAACCTTATTTTGAGTAATGCTTTTTCAGAATTTTCTTTATCTGATATAATCAACAAGGATGGCAATCCATTTGATTGAAATCAATTCAACAAAGCCCTCAACCATATTCAAAAATGTTATCTATCAGATTTTGGAGACATAATGATGAATCAGACACGGTTCCTGCTCTCAAGGAGTTCAAGTCCAGTGAAAGAGGCAAAAATGCAAACACAGGAACAGAGAATAGTGGAAATGTGTCATAATATTAAATCAAGTGCTATGGTGTCACCAAATTCACCAAACCATGACTAACTCCCTCTATGATTGGGACCCACTTACCTCTCTCACTTCCATTCTCTCCTCTCACCCAAGAAGTCCACACCCAGCCACAAGGACGTTCTCTCAGCTTCTGAATATGTCCTTCAGCCTGCCTCACTCTTCCCCCTCTTTTTAACACCTGACCCCCTCACCTAGTTAACTTCAAGTAGGTCCCAACCTGTGATTGCTCCAATTTACATAGATGCCCCTAATGCATGATCTCATAACCCTGGACAACTCCTATCGTAAATCTCATGATGTGTCATAATTGTTATCTAGATTCCTGTTTTTCCTACTTGATTAAACTAGATCTTAGGAGGGCAAGAAGAAAGTCTAACTTAATTACCCTTTCTACCATATCCAGCATATAGATGTCTAATGAATTGTTTGAATGAAAGGGAATGGTATTTAAGTTGTGTTTTAAAGAATGAATAAAAGTTCCCTGGGAGCAGGTGAGCAGGGTGGGAAAATCTGACAAAGGTAAGAGTAGGCCAAAAGCTCAGATGTGCTAGAAAGTGTTTGAGAATGGCAAGTCATTTTAGATGTTTCAAAATTTAGGAAGAAATATCAATGTGTAACAAGATAGAAAATATAGCTCGAGGTCCAATTAAGAAATAAACTTCATATGTTAGGCTAAGGAATTTGGATTTTATTCTAAATGCAATGAAGAGTCATCAGGTTCCACCACAAGAAGATGGCCAGATCCGTGAATATCATGGATTGCTTCTCACTATGGAAAAGAAATAGGAAAAATAAGATTTTTTTCTACTATAAAAGTTGCCCAATAGTTAGCTGGCACAGTTCTTTCTAAGTACAAATGCTTTCATCTTTACAGCCAGCTTCCCTGTTCAGTTCACAGCTTGGCCCATGATGAGAAACAGTTGCTCCCAAAGCAAGCTATAAATAAATTCCTCAGCTTTAATTATCAATAGAGCCATCTTCCTTTTGACTTCTTGTCCTAGTGTAGCATGAGTAGATGAAAAAGAAACCTACAAAAGTAGAGATAGTGCATTTTTCCAAACAATATGTAATGTCTAAAATATAATTGTTAAATAACAATTATAATTATAATAATAATAATAAGAGATCTTGTCTCTAGGCAAATTATATTTATCTAAAGAGTGCCCACCTATCTTTAAATTACTGTTTTATAATCCTCCAGCCCTCTTAGTAATGAAAATCCATATTTGGTATGATATTGGACTATGGTTTATTATTTTTCTTCAGACACAGACATGACACCATAACATTAAGAAGTCACGTCTTTGGCCATATTCAAATAAATAAAATACACTAAAAAGCACAATCTGTGAAGGATCGCAGGGTTTCCATGAGAAAATGAAAATGTAGATGCAGACATGTGATTTGCTCAGTTCCTTCATGAACCCTTTGCAGCCTGCTCCATGTGAGACACAAAGGGCTTTTGTTACGCACATGCTGTGCATCACAAGTGGAGACCCCCAGCCAAAGAAAATATACAATTACCAGAAGAGTAAACCCAGGATGAGAAGCACAGAGGTAGCATCAATAGATGTCTAATATGCCATTGGACCCATCTGGTTAGAATCACATCATCAAAATCAGAGCTGGCGTAGACCTTCCAGGTCATCCCATCCATTCCCCTGCCAACACAACAATCATCGTTTTGAGGACCAGGTCCAGTTCAATTTCATAAGTCTCAAGAGACAGGAATTCCACAGATTCTGGGGGCAAGACATTTACCATATTTAAAAAGGCAAATGCAGCCAAAGAAGAGATTTCAGACAGTTAAAAAAAATGCATTCAGCCTTTGAAACATAGGGATTGGCTTTTTAAAGTAGAAAATTCCCCAGTAGAAAACAAAGAGCTTCATACCTGGAGAATTGCAGTTAAAATGGAAACAGTTCCCTGGGAAATAGATTTAAGGGAACCTCAGAACTGTGTCAAGGATGGCTTCTAGAGGAATATCAGTTCAAGGAAATTCTATGTCAGTGTTCCAACCCTTCTTCCATGTCACAGACAGAACTGGAGCAGTTGTGACTAGGAACCACTTGAGGTATTGGAAAAGAGGTGACCTGGAAATCAGTGCTGTAGACTCTCATCATAGGTAACAGAAGACACCTGGTATTCTTTGAGAGTTGGTAAAAGAAGGAGGGCAATTGCATAGTAAGAGACCTTCTATGTCAAGAGACAAGAGATAGAATCGGAATATAGGTCAAACGTTCAAGCAGCTAAAGGTGGGATCAAGGATGGCCCATGGAGTCAAGAATTTAAAGGTAGTGAGATAAGATTTAGTACAAACAGGTTTGAGTAAAAGGAATAGGGGCTCCTTAATGAGTGACTTTAAAAGTCATTTTAAAATATTTTTATGCGGTAAGATCTTATCGATATCTATATCTATATGTAGATAGATGATAGATAGATAGCTAGATAGATCAGAAGCACTGCTTTTATGGGTAAAACATGCAGTGGGGTTGGGTGAGTAAGGAAAACTGGAGCCCTCCTGCTGCCCAAATTCAACTCCCCCTGTGCAGTTCTTGCTGCACTTCTGTAGAACCCCAGCATTGATTTAAAACCCCAGTTCTCAACTGCGGTGTTAAGAAGTCATGTCTTTGGCAGTGGAGTATTTTGTGGTGTGGGTTTGGGGATTGAACCATGCCCCCCCCCCAAAACATGTTCATTTGTCTTATGCGTGTGAACTCATTTGTAAATGGGAGCTTCAAGTCCTAACCCTTTATGGGTGTGGATTTATTTGTAAATAGGATCTTGGAAAATATTATTAAGGTGAGGCCAAACTGAATCAGGATGGGCCTTAATCCAATATGACTTGAGTCTTTATAAGCAAAAAAGAGTGGAAGGACAAGGAGGAGACAAAGAGACAGACCACCATGTGACAGATTCAGAGACTGACTGCCAGCAAGCCATCTCCAGAACACTGCAAACTGTGCGCCAATAAATTCCTGTTGCTTAAGCCCAACCAGTGTGTGGCATTTGTCATAGCAGCCCTGGCAAACTAAGACATGGGACATGTCAAAAGGGAGGATGCATAACTCTATAATGGGGAATTCTATCCACAGAATTCAGATTTTACTTTATTTGAGCCATATCCTGTCACTGGATACATCCATGTAGCTCAGTCATCCTCACAAATCTCACAGTGATATCTAGCTCAGCAAAATATGCAATATACTGTCTGTGAACATTGTTTAGAGCTTGCTTGCATGTACAGCAAAGTGAGTTTGCCAAACCTTTTGGGTTCAAGATAGAGAGTATAGCTAGGAGAGAGAATGGTAGAATTGAAAAGAGAGAGGGAAGAAGAGCCAAACTGTAAAACAGAAAAATGAAGCCAGAGTCAGTGACAAGACAGTTGGGGCCAAAACAGTGTCCTGACAACGAAAGGAGCAACCCAAGTGACAAGGCTGACAGATAGCTTGGGAGCTGGACGTCATGTTGAATAACTGAATTACCCAAACCTGGAATAACTGAACCTTAGAAATGCTCTTTAGGAGAGCTATCAAATATTCCTTACTGTATAAATAAGTTGAAATACAGGCTTCTGCTTCCTGAAAGCATAGCGTCACAACCAATAGTAAAGGACTGAAAGTAGGTTTATAACCCAACTCATGGTTGGCATCCTCTAGGCATTTCTTGTACGTATTGCTTGGTACCTGATGCTGAACTGAAACTATGTTCTTAAAGAAGCAGGTGTTCGTTCGGTAGAGAAGACCAAGAAATATGCTGGATGAGAAATATGAGCTTAATTTGGGAGTTGAGACCAAACTTTCTTCCCAAAGTTTAAGTGAACAGTTTATTTACATACATTGGACTGACACAGACCAAGTGGTAGGGAAAAATATCTTTGGAGAAATCCAAGAAAATGAAAAGCATAATGTCTTCAAGTTCCCTGCGGGCAGACACCATGTTTTATCCTTTGTTAGGCACATGGCACGCACTGTGAATGAAGAGCTAAGTAATCGAAGGAGACCTTAGATCTAGTAATTAATATTTATTCTCAGGTCTTCTCTGCCTGGCATTTTATAGTTGCTTATGGCATGTTTAGTGTAGGTGAGGCTGAGATGGGACTTGAATTAAATCCAAACATTAGAACAGATTAGGCAGTAACTGCAAAGGTAACATAGCAATGGGAATTTCAAGGCAGAGACTGTTGGCTGTTCATTAAAATTAAAATTCCCAGGATGAGAGTAGAAGTCACAATGAATACAACTAAAACCTGTAGGCATGAGCATTGCAGTTCACAAGGTTTTGACATACCCTACCTCCTATGATTCTCCCACTGATCTTGAGCACACATTAAGCTGTAATTGCAGGCTTCCTTGCATGGTTTGATCATGTGATTGAGTTCTGGCCAATAGAATGTGAATGGATGTGATGGGTGCTACTTCTGGCCACAGCTTTTAAGAAACCAGGATGCTATCTCCATATTCTCTTTTCAACCTTCTACCAGCTGGTCAAGGATGGCAATGAATCTCTAAGCTATGCCAAATCCATAAGCTGGAAGGTTCCTGGATCTCTGAACTACTGTGATGAAGAACCAATGTGGACCAGGAACACCTGCCACAGGGTTTGATCTGTTATACATATTGTAGCATCTTTATGTTATCATGTGTTAGCCTACTTTAAATAATGCAACTTGTACACAGACATTTGGTTAATAAGCACAACAATACTAGTCTGGTCAGCATCTCAGGATGGTAGGGAGGATCATGTTATGGAAATGTGCAACAGACATGGGTTTGCTTTACAGTTCATGATGCCTTCACATACACTAGCTTGTATGAACCTCCCAACAGTCTTGTAAGACAGGCCGAGCTATCTTATTACCCTCATTTTGGAGGTGGGAAAACCAATCACCAGGGAGATTAAACAAATTGTCCAAAACTTCAAGTGCCAAATTTAGAACTGGGGCTCTAAATCCTTTGTCTTTCCCATTGTGATATGTTGAATGTCGGCTTTGTATGAAATATATTCTTGATTGATGGTTTTATTGCATAAATTCCTCAAGGGATTAGGGAATGTCTTAGAAGATACAATTCACTTGAGTTCTAAATATGGAATCTGAAGGATTTATGATTCTAGAGGATTTAGCAATGAGGTTGGACCTACCACAGATCATTTTTCTTGGTAGATTCTCTCACAGTACCTCAGACATGGATGGCTCCCTTGGAGGTTATGGGGCTCATTTTCCAGACCCAAACCAAAGCTTCTCTGACACCTTCCTTAGAATTGGTCAGTAAACCTCTACTTGAATACCTCTAATGATGGAGCACTCACTACTTCAAAAGCTTTCTCTATCTGTTGTTAGGGTAACCAACTTGTCCTGACACTCCCCAGGACTTAAACCTGGTTTCAAACCAAAAATCCCATTCCTGGGAACCCCTTCAATCCCAAGAAAACTGGGATGATTGGTCACCCTATTATGGTCAAACTATGGAAATTATAAAAACATTTTATAGGGGCTAATCCAGATTGCATAAATGAATTATACTCCTTACAGGTGTATAGAGAATACCTTTGGAAATTGTTTTCCAGGTTAAGTTTTATGATAGGATTAGTGACAATAAAAACAAACATATTCTTGTTGCAATCAAGTAAAAATAAAGATAATTGATCAATTTCCATAATCAATTCTTACACAGAGTTAGTTTTTTTTTTAATCACTACATCCTCTTGAGAAGAGAATATTATGCTTATAAGGTTTTACCACTGAACTTAATGTACTCCTGAGAATTGAACCTTCTTTCTTTTCCTTTTCCTTTTTTTTTTTTTTCCTTTTTTACTATGAGTGCACCACTTACTCTGGGGAAAGGAATAGTTTCTACATTAGTGGGTACTGAGGGACCACCAAAACCAGGAAATAACTGTTTTACGAGTTTTCCCCAAATCAAAGCAACAGGGATATGGTCAACATCATCCTTTCACTCCCACTGGGTTCTTTCAGAGAAGTGATTTTTGGGAAAAAATAAACTTTTTTGCAGTGAAAGGCACATCCATCCACTTCATTGCTTTCTTTTCTGTTGAAAATCAAAGGTAGGATCGTAACAGCCCATGAGGCTCCTGCACCAAGCCAGGCACGTCTCTTTAAACTCTTCTGATTTTCTTGCAACTTACATACAGTATGTCACCTGCTGGAACACTTTATAGAACTAGAATTAGAATGTTTACATTTTGTATGTGCCATCTTTTATAAAACAGAAGAGAGTAAAGTCATGATTACCATGACGGTTCTGAGAATTTAGCAAAGCAAATATTTCTAGAGAAGACTTAAGTGGACAGTGTCTTTGGGAACATTAATGCATAGTCTCATAAATACAGTATGATTTTCAAGGTCTAAGTTTGAAAATTACAGAACATTAAAATGAGATGAGGCTTTCAAGGCTATTTGGTTCAAACCTCCCCTCACCACCCCCATTTTATAGATGGTAAATTGAAGCCCAAGGAGCCCAGATAATCACAAATAAAGTGCAGAGACAGAGCTGGAATTCTGAAGACAACCAGACAGACTTCTCATTCTAACTCAACAAGTCAAAAAAGTGATTTTTCACCAGTTGAGGGTGATGAATCCCTTTAAGAACTGGATTAAAACTGTGAGACCCAGCAGAGAAGCACGTACACCCAAGATTTTTCATGTAATTTCGGGAGGTTCAAAGACCTTTTGAAGTTCATACTTGGATCCCCTGAAGCTCCTCGGGTCATGGATCGTTTTCCAAGGGGACAACTTGGGCAATTCCTGAGCAGGCTCTATATTTAAAGGATAGGCAAAATTAGAATTTAATTGTCTGAAATTCATAATTTTTAAATAAGGAACCAAATTTTTGTTTCTGTGTGTTTGTTTTCTGTTTGTTTGTTTTACATTTGTGTTAAGGCTTTAAGCATTTTAGGAACTAGTTGTTTCAATATTAAGACTAAAAATCAGAAATTAAACTCTTCTGATTTTCTTGCAACTTACAGAACCAGGTAATGGCTTTCAAATTAACACCACAAAATATTTAGACTTGCTTGCCCTAAATTAACTATAATTCAAACTTTCTAAGAAACTCTTTATTTCAATTTTCCCAATTTTATTATGGCCCATATAGTCTAGCTATTCTGATTACCTTTGATAAAGAAATACTTGAAAGATTTTTATATTTGTAAATAATATTTATTGTGCACTTAACCTACGCCAAGTACATGCTGATGATTTTTTGTTATCTATCCTCACACCAATAGCGTAAATTGGGTTTTATTATACACATTGTATCATTAAAATAATTGAATCCCAGAGAGATTTAGAAATTTCCAAGGTCTTCAGCTAGTGCAGACATTCTCATCTCGGTAATTTTGCCCTCCACCTTCCAGGTCAGGGGATATTTGGCAATATATGAAGGCACTTTCAGTTGTCACAACTTGCAGGGAGGGGTGCTATATACATCTACTAAGTAAAGGCTCGGGATGCTGCTAAAATCTCTAGAGTGCACAGGACCACCCAACCACAAAGAGCTGACCCCAAATATCAATACTAAGGTTGGGAAGCCATAAACTAGGAAACAGCTAATTGAGGCTTCAAACCCAGACAATACAATTCCAGGATGCATACTCGTTACTTGCTCTTAAAATGCATATATCAGGTTATATGTTTTATCAAAATACTAATGATAATGATAATTTCTCATTTTGAAAAATGTTTTTGTGCTAACTTGATAGTTTGTAATTTATAATTAGTTTGTAAAGTGGAAGATACGTAACTGAGCAATTACGTGTAAACTATGGCAAAGTCATTTACATTACATGAGCCAAGTTTGTGAGAAGGATGGAGCCTGCCTAAGAGAATCTCAGGGTCCCAGGTTGCGGGATACTGATTACGTGCTTCAACTTGGCAGGCCTGGGCCGGGGGACCTGATCAGCCCCTGGGGAGGGTGGTGGGCACGGGCTATAGCGCCCTCCACAGCCCCCCGGGCCTTAGAAAGTGGAGCCGGAGGCAGGCCCCATTTCCTCACCCAAAAACCAACCGTTAGAGGAAGCTTGCCAGAGAAAACTGCCTCCCTTATCTTGCCACACACTCCCCGTTGCCAGAGCAACTCCCCCACCGCCAGTGCGCATGCACCGTTGCCAGAGCAACTCCCGCCCGCTGCAAACAGCTTCCGCGTCCTCTCAGAACCAATCCTAGCCTTTCTCCCCTCAGCATTACCATTTAAGGCCCTTACACCCCTACACCAACCCCGCCCTCTATGCCAGCCTATATAACTTGTGCTCACCCCTGAATAAAGGCTTTTGTTCTACCCCCCTGTAAGGAGAGTGTCTCGTTTTTCTCCCTCGCCGCCCTCCACACCTTGCACGCCTCCGCCGGGGACTCGGCCAAGTCCCCCGCCTCGCCCTCGCCTCCGGGAAGAGCCTCCGCCGGTACCCACAAAGCAAACCTAACAGCAGAAGGTTCCGTGGGTGCCCGCCCCTACCTAGCTGCGACCGCACCAGGTCAATCCTAATAGCTATCAAAGCCTAAATAAGTATTCTGAAGATTGTAGTTGAATCACATTTTACTGAGGGAAGTGCTGTGCAAAGATTGGTAGAATTAAAACTGAGGTAAACACGTGTGCTTAAAGTTGAATATATTTTTCCCAAACAACCTTTGTACAATGAGCTATGATTAATGTCGTTTGAATTTTGTAACTCAAGATTGCAACTGAAGAATGTACCTGAAATCTGTCATCTAGGCTGGCAAGAGCTTTAGCTAAATTCAGGTCATCTGTTCTAGTCTCTGACCTGGGCAGGGAGCAAGCCATAACCTTCTGTCTTTATTCACCATTTATCTTCCAGGAATGAGGTATGCACTCTGAGGCCAATGGGAAGATCATGACTTTGTGGGACCAAAGCAGACTGAGGACAGAACTGTCTTTGACTGTGATGCAAGCCACTTTTGGCCTGTGGTTGACTTCCATAGCTGCAGTCTTCAATATCCTCTAAGCAGAAAAGGAAGCTGCAAGGGTCCTGGCAATTGCTCACACTCAGGCATGCAACAACCCCAGGCCCATTTACAATTTATATTAAGTGAATAGAGCATTCAGGTAAGGCCCTAATGGGTCGTAGATTCTAGTTGATGTTTGCTCCTTGTGCCAGGTAATCAATTTCCATTCATATCCAATGATTTAGCAAGCATTTGGTGTTAATTGTACAAGTTTTCACTGTACATTTGCTAGTAAAGCCAAGAAGGTTTATCATTGTGCTCTTATAGCTTTCACTCTAAATAGTGAAGTAACCAATGAGACTGCTAAGGGAAGAAAACACTATTAATTTATTCATTTGACATTTAAGAAATGCCTATTTTGTGCAAAGTACTGTGCTAGGCATAAAAGAAAAACATAACTGAATAGAATATAACATAGTGCTAGAAGCAGACAGATGGTATGGTAAGAAAAGAAAAAAGGAAAGGAAAAGATTGGAGAGGAAAGAGGAGGAGAGGAGAGAGGTAGAGAGGAAAACAAAAGGAAAGGGAACAAAATAGAAGAAAGAAAAGAAAAGTTAGGAAATTCAGATGCAAATCAGGTTCTGAAATCTGCTTGCCTTAGAAACTTAGGAAAGTTGGTGAACTCCCTGAGATTTGGTTTCCTCATCTGCAAAACAGGTACAATAATACCTACCTTGAGAGAACTTCATCAAGGTAATCAGATGGCTAGATATCAGCAAAAAATTACAAGCCATACTAAGAAACAGGAAGATAAAGCTTACTCAAAGGAACAAATTAAAACTTCAGAGGAAACACAGAATTTGGAACTACTAACCAAGAATGTTCAAATAAATTTCCTAGATCAATTCAAGGAGATGAAGGAAAATATGGCAAAAGAGATAAAGGATATTAAGATGACACTGGGTGAGCATAAAGAAGAATTTGAAAGTACAAAAAGAAACATAACAGAACTTATGGGAATGAAAGGCACAGAAGAAAAGATTTAAAATACACTAGAGGCTTACAGCAGCACATTTGAATAGGCAGAAGAAAGAATCAGTGAACTAGAAGATAGGAATATCTAAATCTTACAGACAAGAACAAATAAAGAAAAGAATGGAAAATATTGAGCAGGGTCTCAGGGAATTGAATGACAGCATGACATGCACAAATATATGTGTCATGGGTGTCCCAGAAGGAGAAGAGAAGGGAAAAGGGACAGAAAGAATATTTCAAGAAATAATGGCCAAAAATTTCCCAACTCTTATAAAAGACATAAATATACAGGTCCAAGAAGCTCAACGTACTCAAAACAGAATAAATCCTAATAGATCTATTCTCAAACAGAATAAATCCTAATAGATCTACTCTGAGACATATCCTGATTAGAATTTCAAATGTGATTTGTCACATATAAGGGAGCTACAATAAGATTAAGTTCAGATTTTTCATCAGAAATCATAAGAGGTGAGAAGGCAGTGTTATGATATATTCAAGGTACTGAAAGAGAAAAACTGCCAGCTGAGAATTCTTTATCTGACAAAACATTCCTTCAAATATAAGGGTGAGTTTAAAATATCCACAGATAAACAGACACTGAGAAAGCTCATTAACAAAAGAAATGCCCTATAAGAAATATTAAACAGAGTTCTGCAGTCTGAAAGGAAAATGCAGGAGAGAAAGGCTTGAAGAAGAGTGTAGAAATGAAGATTATCAGTAAAGACAACTAAAAGGGTAAAAAGAGAGACACAAATAAGTATTGTAAATAAAAACCAAAGGATAAAATGGTGAAGAAAGTACTTCCTTTACAGTAATAACATTGAATGTTAATAGATTAAAATCCCGTATCAAAAGACACAGATTGGCAGCATGGACTTAAAAAAAGTATGGTCTATCTATAAGCTGTCTACCAGAGACTCACCCTAGACCCAAGGAAATAAAAAATAGGTTGAAAGTGAAAGATTGGAAAAAGATGTTCAACCCAAATAGTAACCAAAAAAGAGTTGGGGAAGCTATACTAATATCAGACAAAATAACTTAAAATGCAAAACCATTATAAGAGACAAAGAAGGACACTATATATTATCTAAAGGGACAATCCACCAAGAAGAAATAATCATAAATTTATATGCACCTAACCAGGCTGCCCCAAAATACCTGAGGCAAACACTGGCAAAACTGAAGGGAGAAAGAGACTTCTCTGCAATAATAGTTGGAGACTTCAATACACTACTATCATCAATGGATACAATAAGATACAGAGGATCAATAAGGAATCAGAGAGCTTGAAAAATATGATAAATGAACTAAACCTAACAGACATATACAGAACATTACACCACAAAACACCAGAATATATATTCTTCTCAAGTACCCATGGAACATTCTCTAAGATAGACTACATGTTGGGTCACAAAAAAAGTCTCAGTAAATTTTAAAGATTGAAATTATACAAAACACTTTCTCTGTCCATAATGAAATGAAGCTAGAAATCAATAACAGGCAGATAACTGGAAAATTCACAAATACATGGAGGTTAAACAATACACTCTTATAAAATCAGTGGACCAAAGAAGAAATTTCAAGAGAAATCAGTAAATATATCAAGATGAATGAAAATGAGAACACAATATATCAAAACTTTTGGGATGCAGTGAATGCAGTGCTGAGAGGGAAATTTACAGCCCTAAATGCCTACTAAAAAAGAATCAAGAGTTAAAATCAAAGACCTAACTGCACACCTGGAGGAACTAGAAAAAGAGCAGCAAACTAATCCCAAATCAAGCAGAAGGAAAGAAATAGCAAAGATTAGAACAGAAATAAATGAAATTAAGAATAAAAAAAGAATAGAGAAAAATCAACAGAACCAAAAGCTGACAAACCCTTAGCTAGAGTGACAAAGGTAAAAGAGAGAAGATGTGAATAAATAAAATCAAAACTGAGGGGTGCGGGTTATTACTATTGACCCCACAGAAATAAAAATGGTCATACGAGGCTGCTATGAACAACTGTATTCCAACAAAGTAGACAACCCAAATGAAATGGACAAATTCCTAGAAACACATGAACAATCTACACTGACTCTAAAAAAAATAAGACCTCAAACAAAACAATCACAAATAAGGAGATTGAAACAGTCATCAAAAACTTCCCAATGACAAAAAAAAAGCCCAGAACCAGATGGCTTCACAGGTGAATTCTACTAATCATTCTAAGCAATCCTGCTCAAACTCTTCCAAAAATTTTAAGAGGCAGGAACACTACCCAACTCATTTTATAAAGCCAGTATTACCCTACTACAAATCCAGATAAGGATACTGCAAGAAACGAAAATTACAGACCAATTTCTCTAATGAATATAGATGCAAAAATCCTCAACAAAATACTTGAGAATTGAATCCAATAGCATATTAAAAGAATTATTCAACATGATCAAGTGGGTTTTATCCCAGGTATGCAAGGCTTGTTCAACATAAGAAAATCAATTAATGTAACAAATTAATTATTAAAATTGTTAACATATTAACAAATCTAAGGAGAAAAAGCACAATTCATCTCAGTTGAAGAAAAAAAAAAAGGCTATTTGACAAAATCTGGCATCCTTCCTTGATAAAATCACTTCAAAAGATAGGAATATAAGGAAACTCCCTCAACACAATAAAAGGTATATATGCAAAATCCACAGCTAACATCATACTCAATAGTGAAAGACTGAAATCTTTCCCTATAAGATCTGGAACAACACAATGATGCCTCCCGTCACCATTGTTATTCAACATTGTGCTAGAAGGTCTAGATAGAGTAGTTAGGAAAAAAAAAAGAATAGAAGGCATCCAAATTGGAAAGGAAGAACTTAAATTTTCACTATTTGCAGATGACATGATACTACATATAGAAAGTCCTAAAAAATCTACAACTAAGCTACTAGGGGTGATAAATAAGTTAAGAAAAGAGGCAGGATACAAGATCAACATGCAAAAAATCAGAGGTGTTTCTATATACTAGTAACGAGCAATGTGAGGAGGAAACTAAGAAAAATAAGACCATTTACAATAGCAACTAAAAGAATCAAATATCTAGGAATAAATCTACCAAGGATGAAAAGGACTTGTACACATTGCTAAAAGAAATCAAAGACCACCAAAATAAATGGAAGGGCATTCTGTTCTCATGGTTTAGAAGACTAAATCTCCTTATGATATCAATTTTACCCAAACTGATTTACAGATTCAACACAATCCCCAGAAAAATTCCAACAGCCTACTTTGCAAAAATGGGAAGGCCAATTATTAAATGTAATTGGAAGGGTAAGGGGCCCTAAATAGCCAAAAATATCTTGAAAATAAGAATGAAGTCAGGAACTCACACTTCCTGACTTGACAGCATATTACAAAGCTACGGTTTTCAAAATAGCATGATACTGGCACAAAGATAGAGTAATTCACCATTGGAATCAAATTGAGTGTTCAGGAATAGACCCTCACATCTATGGCCAATTGATATTTGACAAGGCTGCCAAGTCCACTCAACTGGGAGACAGTAGTCTCTTAACTGGACATTAATATGCAAAAGAATGAAGGAGGACCCCTATCTCACACCTTGTATAGATATTAGCTCAAAAATGAACAAAGACTGAAATATAAGAGCCAGGAAAATAGAACTTCTAGAAGATAATGTAGGGAAGCATCTTCAAGATCTTGTGTTAGGCATTGGTTTCTTAGACTTAACACCCAAAGCACAAACAACAAAAGGAAAAATAAACAAAAGGGATCTTCTCAAAATTAAAAACTTTTATGCTTCAAAGGACTTTGTCAAGAAAGTGAAAAGCAGCCTATTCAATGGGAGAAAATATTTGAAAACCATATATCTGATAAGGGTTTAATATCCAAATACATAAAGAAATCCTACAACTCAACAATAAAAAGACAACCCAATTTAAAATTGGGCAAAAGACTTGAATAGACATGTCTCCAAAGAAGAATTACAAAGGGCTAAAAAGCACGAGAAGATGCTCAATATTACTAGCTCTTAGGGAAATGCAAATGAAAACCCCAATGAGATATAATTTCCTACCTACTAGAATGACTGCTACTGAAAAAAACAGAAAACTACAAGTGTTGGAGAGGATGTGGAAAAATAGAAACACTCATTCACTGCTGGTGGGTGTGTAAAACAGTGTACCACTGTGGAAGACAGTTTAGCGGTTCCTCAAGAAGCTAAGTTTAGAATTACCATATGACCTGGTAATCCGGGTCATACTACTAGGTATGTACCCAGAAGAACTGAAAGCAGGGACTCAGACAGATATTTGCATACTGAAGTTCATAGTGGCATTATTCACAATTGCCCAAAGACGGAAGCAGCCCAAGTGCACATCAACCGATGAATGGATAAACAAAAGGCTATAGAAGTTAGCAAACTGGATAGGCTTTCTATGTAATATCTGGAAACTTCAGCTTTTGAAACAAACATATACTTTCCAATAGTAAGCTTTAAAGTACAAATTTTAAAGGCACAAGGCCTCCCTAGAAATTGTAGCACATGCAGGAGTCACCAGCAGGAAATAATAGCTGTGTTTATTTGTTTAAGGGAGATACTAATACATATCAAAACACAGTAAAACATTTAAGTTTTCTGAATACAGTAATATCAAAATTATGGTTGCTGGGGGTCATTTCACTTATCCCTTTTTTAACCTGTCTCCCCAGAAGAATACTTAAAACACATGAAATATCATCCCTACTTAGAATGTCAAATGAGATCTTGGAAACCTACATAGACTGTCTAGGAAACCAGCAATGAGATACTACCCTTTCCCTCCTAGAATAATTCTGAAAACCTAAAATAAGGAACAAGCCAGAGGTTTGAAATTCTAATAAAGGTCAGTAAAGTAGAAAATTTGTGCACATCTTAAAGCCATATTATGTAAGACAAATATGTACCTAAAGTCATTAGTTTATTCTTTTATAATAACCCTGCTCTCTCGGCTTTCTTTGAATATTCTAGTATACATCAATGTTTTAAAGTACTTCTTAAAATTTTTCACTTAAATTTGCATTCTTGAATTAGTATATATCAAATAAAACAAGGAATTACTTTAAAAAAAAAAAAAAAGGCTATAGACATTGTATTAGTTAGGGTTCTCTAGGGAGACAGAATCAATAAGAGATGTAACAAACTGTCAACTCCAAGGAAGATGTCCGATGAACTCCTCGGGAAACGAACCAACAACTTCGACGAGCTCCCCAGGAAATGCTTCACTGAGCAGCCGAAGAAGAAGTGAAGGTTCTCTAACCGTTCGGCTTATAAGCCTCCAACTGATCACCCGGACCAAATCCAGCCAATTGCATTCTCTCACTGTGGAAGGCACGCCCCTTGATGAGTCATCAGTTAGCCGCAGTCAATTGACTGATGATCCGACAAACCAGCCCGTTGGTTTATTAACCAGCCTCAAATATCCTCACAGCAATCGTCAGGCCAGTGCCCGCTTGACCAGACAGCTGGGTCACCTAGCCAAGTTGACACATGAACCCAACCATCACAGACAGATATACGATGGAATATTATTCAGCTGTAAGAAGGAATGAAGTCCTGATGCATGCGACAACATGGATGAACCTTGAGGATGAACCTAAGTGAAATAAGCTAGACACAAAAGGACATATATTGTATGATCTCACCGATATAAACTAATTATAATAAGCAAATTCATAGAGTTAGAAACTAGAATATAGGTTACCAGGAGATAGAATGGGGATAGAGAATGGGGAGATGATGCTTAATTTGTGCAGAATTCCTAATTGGATTGATTGTAAATGTTTGGAAATGGATAATGGTGATGGTAGCACAGTATTGTGAGTGTAATTAACAATGCTGAATTATTTGTGTGAATGTGATTTAAAGGGGAAATTTGGAGTTGTGTATGCTACTAGAAGGAAAGTTAAAACAGGGACTGTAAAACAAAATAAATCATGTTTGGATGATGACTGTGGCTAACAGTATAAATATAAGAATGTTCTTTCATGAATTGTAACAAATGTACATCACTATTACAAGGTATTATTATCTCAATAATAGAATTGTATGTGGGAAAAACACAGCTAATGCAAAGTATGGATTATAGTTAACAGTAATTTTTTTATATTCTTTCATCATTTGTAATAATGGTACCACATCAATGCAAAGTGTTAACAATAAGGGAGTATATGGGAACATTGTATTTTTTGCATGACTTTTATGTACACCTACAGCTCCTCTAATTAAAAAAATAATTTTTTAAAGAACATTATGCTAAGTGAAAGAAACCAGATACAAAGTACTACATATCAAATGATTCCATGTCTATAAAATGTGAATTTAAATAAACCTATAGAGACAGAATTAGATTAGTGGTTATGTAGGGCTGGGGAAGGATGGAGGCATTAAGAGGTGACTGCTAAGGGGTATGGAGTTTTTCTTTTTGGGGTAATGAAAATGTTCTAAAATTGACTGTGGTGATGAATACTAAACTCTGATTGCACTAAAAGCCACTGATTGCACACTTTAGATGGAGTGTTTAGTATGCGAACATATCAATAAAATGGCTTTAAAAAGAAAAACACCTACCTTGTGGATATAACAGAAAGTTTACAAAAAGTACAACTATAAAAGTAGAATGATGGCCATTCACAGGAAGTAAGCAATATAATCGAGTGGTTAATAGAATGGACTCGAGTCAGACAGTGTCTTTTCCAAATTGGAAGCCATCATTTACCAGCCATGAAAACTTGGGCCAACCATTTTCTATGTCTATGCCTCTCTTTCTTAATCTGTAAAAGCAGGCAGTAATAGTAATTATACCATTCTGAGGAAAAATGAAATTATCCATGTAAAAGCACACTGGACTACCTAGCAAGTGTTAAGAAACACTATTATTTTTGTTGTTGTTTATGTTGTATCCAACTACAGAGGTCAAGCAAGACCTCACAGAGCTAAGCCTTATGGGAATTGATGATGGAGGAGGTGAGAAAGACCCTAAGAGTTGAACTGAGAAAAGGCACCAGACCCTGGAGAGTTCATGGCATGTCCAGAGAAAGAGAGTATAGAGGGCATGTCTTCAATGACTACAATTATGCCCTGTCTAATTTTCCAGATGACAGTGTAAGGGTTCAAAATATGTCCATAAATTACTTGACACTTTCTTCAGAAAATGGAGCCTAAGTCCCTTCCCCTTAAGTATAAGCTAGACATAGTGACTTCTTTCTAATGAATAGAGATAAGCAGAAATGATGCTGTATGACT
Organism: Choloepus didactylus; assembly: GCF_015220235.1. Classification (NCBI taxonomy): domain Eukaryota; kingdom Metazoa; phylum Chordata; class Mammalia; order Pilosa; family Megalonychidae; genus Choloepus; species Choloepus didactylus. The sequence continues at coordinate 12,709,323 of NC_051309.1, forward strand.
TCAGAGACTAGGTCATTAAAAGCATTGCAACTTCTTGCCTGCTCCATCCCTCTGGGGTCACTCACTCTGGGGGAAGCCAGATGACATCTGGTGAGGACATTCAAGCAGCCTAGCGGGAGGTCTGTGTGGTGAGGTGCTGCAGCCTCCTGTTAAGAGCATGATGAGTGAGCCATCTGGGAACTACTTCCCTCAGCGCCAATCAAGCCTTCAGATGACCACAGCCCTATCCCAGCAGCTTTACTACAACTATGTGAAAGACCCTGAGCCAGAACCACTCAGCTAAGCTTTTCCCAGATTTTTCTCCTTCAGAAACTGGAGACAGTAAATAGTTAATGTTCTAAGCTGCTAAGTTTTTAGGTAATTTGTTAGGCAGCAATATAGCTAATTCCAGAGAAGATTTTGAGAAAAAAAGAGATGCGTGGGAGCCATAACTGACCAAGATGGCCTCCTGAAAAGGTGGGTCTATAATACAACAGGCAAGAGAAATAACCAAAAGCAGGAAGTGCCGTCAACAAGGCAGAGGCAAGAGGGAGCATGTGTCCATAGTTCCCCAGAACTGGTTAGACTAAAGGCAGTCAGTATTTGCCTATGGAAAGAAAGGGAGAAAAGGAAGGGAAAGAAGAAGGGAACCACATATGGAAAAAGGAGACTTGCACTATATCTGTGATGATATATTTATTTTTTAAAAAAAAGACTGAAACAATTTTAACAAACATCATTTATTATGACTGGATGGTGGATAGATAGGTAGCAGATATATTTTTCTCCTTATTTTTCTGAATGAGTCTAATATTTTGCAATATTGATTACTACAGCTTTTCAATTGAACCTACAATGCAGTTGGGAATGAATATAAGGCAGGAATCAGAAATTAGACAATGAGGTATAAATCTTGGAAGAAAAAATTCAGGCCTACCTGCCTAGATGACATCCCTACAAGGCTTGCCTTCCTTTTATTCAGTTTAATTCATCACATCTTTACTTAGCTTCTATTATGTGCTGAGTACTCAGAGTGAAAGAGAGTTGGGAACGGGAGTTGGAGGCAGCAAGAAAGAGAAAACATCCCTGCCACCGAGATTTCACATAGTGTAGAAATAGGGAAGGCAAAAAACAAAAACAAAAACAAAAAACAATTGCATTGGTGTTTGCAAGACAATGATAGAGAAAAGGAAAGGGTTCTGTAGGACTATAGAGGTAAAACAACTGTGGCTAAAGCTTCACTGCATAGGTGACAGCTACTTGGAAACTTGAAAGTCCCTAGCAGGAATAGTCAAGTGCTGGCTTGGAGGGAGAGGCTGTATTGCAGAGACACCAGTTTATGTGAAGGCCCAGGATTAAGCCATTAAAAGGACCTCTGGGCTGTGAACTTTCTTTTCTGTCCCAGGCCCTGTAGAAAGACCCATCCCACTCATGCAATAGACTGCCAGCTTTGTACCATGTCTATTATCAGTAGAATATCGGATTATCTTTCTTTTGACCTCTGTGACCCAATGTCAGAGGAAGTCAAGTCACCAAATTTCTATTTGCTAAATTTGTCCAGTCTTTCAATCTGACCAAAAACATGTTTTAAGGAACAATTCTTTCACTTATTCAATGAATACGAATATTCTTCTTTGAATATTTTCATAAGTTTCTTCTTTAACATATTACAAAGATTATATTTATAAATATTTTACATATATTGGAGATTATAATTTCTTACATTCTACAAGAATGGACTCTAGATTCATGCTGTCTGGGTTTAAAGCCTTGACCCTCACCTCATAAGGATGCAATCCAACCAAGTCTCTTTGCTTTCAACAAATTAAACCTTCTTGAAATGCTGCTAAATGAAAAATTCAATAAATATATTCCATAAGAAAGTTGCTTAAAACAAGTTTTAGGAAACAAGTAAATGTGATAAAATTGGTGAATTGGTCATTTGATCAATTGATCATTTGGAGAAATAACACTTGGCAAATTTGCTTTTGGAGAATTGGCTTTTGGTGATTTGATTTCTATAAAACATAAGCCTATATCTCTGTCTTTTCCTTTTCCCCAAATCTCCACTCCTTTACCTCTGCACTTCAAATCCCAAGCCCTGCTTGGGGGGATTCCTCTGATGATGCTTTTGAACGCTTGGACTCTCTGAACTTTCCCAGGGATCTGACATTTGTACTCAGATTCAGAGATGCCGAGAAGAGATACCCTTGGCCTCTGTGCCAGACAGATGTCTGGGCAAACTTCTCCCATTCTCACCACGAGGAACAGTCTAATTTAGAAGAACCAAGGGAATCCAGACCTCCAGGTTAACAACTTGACGAAAATAAAAAGGGGGCTTGGCCAAGCACCTAGCAATCAAAAGACACACAAGGACAGATACAAAATGGGGGATTAGCTCTCTCAGATGGCCTAGTATGCTCCTTAGGTGAAAGACCTTGAAAACCTGTCTTGGATTGATAGAACACTAACAGTGAACACTGCCTGCCCTTTTTTTTTTCCTCTATCTTAATTTTCAATCCTCACTGTAAGAATCAACTCTACAGTTTGTTCAATGTACAGATGCCAAGAACCCAGCCCAGACCACTGAATGATAATCTCTAGGAGTAGAGCCCAGGAAGTTGTATAGGAAGAAACACTTCAGGTGATTCCAGTGTGTAAATCACTGCAGTGGAATACATGCTATTAGGGGGAAAAATAAAACCTTTCATTTCTGGTTTAGGCACCTCAGCATGCAAAAAGTGACTATGAATATTTGAATTCATACATGAGAAGACAAATCTTTTCTTTGACTTTATGATGATTAGTCTATTGATCTACCTGGACAGTTAACAAACCATCACTCCTTCCAGTGTCTCACATCTCTGGGAATGACACTTCCTTATTTTCATCCAAGCTTGACTTTTTTATTTCACCCTTAGCTTCCATGTCCTTTCACAAGCCAAATCTTTTCAATCCAAATTTCTCAGTATTTCTCAATCCTTCTCAACCACTTCTTCCCCACATATACTGCCTTGGTTCAAGCCATCATCATCTCTTAACTGTTTATTTTGATAGCCTATTTCATTCATTTGAATGAAAACAAAAGAAGAAAAGAGAAAGATAAGAACCAGCATGCAAAACAACTATTACATGTAAACCTCATGCTAGAGTCTTCATATATTAATTTTTATCCTCAAAACAACATCATGAGTTCAGTTGTCCTTTCAGACTACCCTCTGGGAGAGAAGGTGAGGTGGTCAATGATTTTTTCCCATAGCTAAAAAGTGGGAGATGGGGTTCTTAAGTCCAGTGAACTTCCTACAGCCAGAAGCATTTCAATGACTTCCACGCTATTGCTAGTTATTCCTTCCTAATGGCTGATCTACATTCCAATAGCTTTACATAAATGTCTTTTCATTGTTTTCTTTGCCTGAGTGGACACAGGAACCAACTGTTCCCTGTCACTCATCTATTGAAGCCTGAGAACCTCCTAATTTTCTAATTAATCAATCACTCTTTCATACACTGAATTCGGTTTCGATTGATGGAAGCTTGGCACTGAGGGTCAGGTAGGAGAAAGATGACAAGTTCACTGCCATCAGGGCACTTGAAATCCAGTAGAAGCACGACAGATGACAAACAGGTAAATCTGTTAAGTGCATTGTCTGAAGTCAATTCCTGAAACAAATAGGAAGGCTGTGAGTGAAATGAGGCAATAGTCCAACAGCCCTCCTACCCAGCTGGGCAAGGTCCTTAGAGAAATAAACAGCCTCCTTTTAACCATCCAGACAGGCTCATGGTTGAGCCAATTTATCTGTATCATCTACAAACAATATTTAATGTAATCTAAGGCAGAACAGGAGCACAAACATTGAGGTCTGGATCTGTAGCCATTGCTACAGCACTACAACATTTATGGGAGCTTTCGAGTCGAAGAAAGAAAATACATGCGAGTCTTCTCTGACATGGCCACCCTCTCTGCATGTCAGTTACTCATTTTTCATATGCTGTCTGTCTCAGAGGATTTACATTAGACAGCTGCCCTTTGGTAGGGAAGAGGGGGAAGAGGAGTCAAGTCAAGGGATTGTGGTTCCAAGCTCAGTTTTGCTTCTTGCTAGTTGTTTGACATTAGGAAAGCCACTTGAACTCAGTCTCAGTTTGGCCAAATGGCCAAAAAAGGGAGTTGGGTTAGATTTCTCTGAGGAGCCCTTGTAGCTTAACAGTTCTAGAGTTGCATACAAACGAGAATTTCTAAGACAGCTCCTTCCCTGGGTTGATGCAGGAGTGTGAGTAGAAACAGGGTCTTCATTCTCCCTAATCTCTATGTCACGTGTGCATGTGACTGCCATTGCTTGTCTATGCCAGCCAGGAGTGTGTTGGTGCACAGCGCTTCTTGTGATTCTGAATGTCTGCTGTGCCTTCTCATTAACCTACCTGTGCTGTACAGTGTATTTGAGGAGCAGGTATCAGGTGGCATCATGCCACAACAGAAGCCATGGAGTCTATCTTGGAGATGTGAATGAGAAATCTCAAGATGGAGGCCAAGCAAAGAAGCAACTTGAATGATGACCACAAATAGGTCTCAGCCTTCTTAGACATAGGGGACATCTGTTGATTCTTCCTGCCCAATATTCATACTCCCTTCCTTCAGTAACAGCAGCCCATTTTGGGGGGATGGGTGGGGATTTCTCCCCTATACTCAGTACACATGGTTTTGGAGTGGGCCTGGGAGCCAGACCTCAACCAACCAAAGAGTTACTTGAACTCAGTAATGAGTGCAAGATTTGTTTGAGGCTGGTGAGAATTAGATCAAGATTAGAAAAAAAATTCTTCATCTGGGACTGCATACAGTGAGGATGATGTAAAATTGGAGCTGCTATGCACCATTGCCTGGAACATGACAAGAAGCCAACACAAAGGAAAGCAGAGTTCAGAATTGAGAGAATGAGGCTCGATAATATTGAATGAGACCCTTGATTTCACCATGCCTGAGCCTGTTTTTCATTTATACAAGTCAGTGAAGTCCTTTTCTGTTTAAGCCAGCTTCCAGTGGGTTTCTACTACTTGAATGTAGAGATCCTTGATTTATATATTGAATGCAAGCACTGGGCCTTGCATTTTCTTATCAAAATTTTTCAATATGCGGTTTGACAGATTTGACTACCTTTAAGATGGCTTCAAGGTTTATCATTCACCGCTGTTTTTTAAGCCAGTCTGTCCCAGGAAAGCAGCATAACAGAAAGGCCAAGACTATGAATAGTGTGAATACCAATTTATCCACTGACTCATTCCAAAACCCTAGTAAGTGAGCCAATATGAGCATGTAGGTTTCTGTAAAACTGAAGTACTAATATGTACCTTACATAATTCTTTACCAGAAAGCACTGAGCACATTGCCCAGCATATCATATACAATAGATGGATGGCAACTGTCACTGCTCATTAGCTCCTGAACCAAAAGTCACATATAGCACTGTTCTGACATGAATCTAATAATGATACTTCCCTACAACTATAAAACTCAATATAATTTGTGAAACATTCCATTGTCCATTACTTCATTTCCCCCTCTCCCTAATACCCAGAAATAGTGAAAGTTGGTATGATAATCTCTCAGTTTATGGAATAAGAAATCAAGGTCTTAAGCTAGTAAGAAGCAGAGTCAGGACAAAAGTGCCAGCCACTGGCTGATTGACCCCAAGCTGGGAACTCTGACTTGCCCACCACACTGCCCCACAGGCCTGAGGAACAGAACCTGCCTTACCTCCCAGAGCCTCCACTGATCCCCTCTGAGTTGTGCATATCACAGAATCGTAGAGTGACAAAGTAAGAAAACTCACTGGAAATCCCAACTTCCACCCCTAAGACTTCCACTAATTTTACCCTAAAAGCACAGAGTGAGAATAAGAAATTCACCAATTTGGGGACTTTGTGACCACAACCAAGTCAAAAACCTTGCTGGGCTCCAGGTTTCCTTTTCTGTCAAGTAGGATCCTATAAGTGCCTCTCTCTTCTGCTTCTAATGAGAATCAAATGGATAAATGTTGTAAAGCAATTAGCATAGCACTCACACATAGAAAATTCTCTGTGAATGGTGTAGAATATCAGATTACTTATTGTGAACATCATTATTGTAAACCCAGGTTTCTGAAGCACAGTGCTCTCTCCACTCCTCACTGCCTGAAAATTTTTTAAAAAATTAAAAAGCAAAAAAACTGAAGCCAGCAACTTTGTCTTTGTTGTCTCAGTACCAACCTCCAAATCAGTTCATATTCCTTGGACAGCCCAATGAATGAACAATTGCAATGCTAAGGAGTAAAATTGAAGCGATATCCTAAGGGCATAATTACCCTCAAGTTCTTATGCAGGCTCCCCTCCCCTTCCATTCAGGAAGGAGTTTGAACCATATATCCTACTACTTTAAGGGTTGTTTTGTGTTTTCCCTGTATCTCTGCATTGTTCCCTTCACACACCTGCTTCAGACCCAGGTGAAAGTCAAGATAGCAATGCTGGGTGTGGGCCGTGTTAGAGAAGATTTGGGCTTTATCCTTTGTTTGTGTTCTCTGCTTGTGATTTGAATTAAACCCACTTTGGGATGCATGCTAGAACGCACAAGAGGCCTTTTTGATTGAACAGTGAAAGAAGCCTATTAGAAATGTGAAATCATAATTTCAGAGGTTTAGGGACTTGGAAAAAAAAAAAAATGTGGACAGCTGCTGGCTGAAGAACTGAGAAATGCTTAAGTCAGGAAAATATCCTAGGTAATGGAGCCGGAGAGTCTAAATCAGTGGTAAATGCTGCTAAGCCATCATTACATGCTAAATAGTTATTAGTCATCTCTCTGTTTTTAGCAGAAAGCTTAAGGGTCTAAAGTCCAAAGCTTAGACTCCATTCCCTCTAACAAATCAAAAATCTATCTGCTCCAATAGCAGAAATACACCAAGAGAACATTAAAGGTCAAGCTAAACCCACAGAAAGCAAAGCAATACAGATTTTCAAAGACCCTAAATGGAAAAATACAAGTATAAGTCACCGGCTCATTCCGAGCAGGAGAAAAGAGTGAAAGCTTGATTTGAGGTCAGGAACCCAGAGGGGCAATGGCAAAGGGAAGCAGGAACCCTAAGCCAGACCATAAGCAAAGCAGTCTGTGAAGTTCCAAACTTGGCATGAGTCTTTCCCTTTCCAACCCCCTCTTGAGTGAGCAGGTCACAGTGGTGTTGGGACACTGAAACGTCCCCATGGGACCTGTATTGGAAATGGGATGTGAGGACCCAGCCTCCATCAGATAGGCCTGGGCTGTGGACCTGGATCCATGCCCAACTCCACAGTGATTTTCCTGTATTACCCTAAACTAGTCATTTTCCCTGCCCTGACCTAGTTTTGCCTAATTGGAAAATAATTTCTTCTAATAAGGCCAAGCTTACCAATAAGCCTGCATTTTGTTGCTTAAGGAATGCCAAGAAGTCACCACTGGGACATTATGCTCAGCAACATAATATTCATCCCCACCCCCATTGTACTTATCCACCAATGCCTGAAATACCACCATTCATAAATATATTTAATCTACAAGCATTTTTTGAGTGTCCACTTTATGTCAGGCACTATACTAGGCACTGGGCATGCAGGAGTGAGTAAAACAAACATGGGCCCTATTCATTCATAGTCCAGATGGAAGAAACAGACTAAATTATACTGGCAAATCCATACATACATACACGTAAATTGAGAATGTGTTATAAAAGTCAGTGAACAAAGTGCTCTGGGAGAAATTTGAAGCCTCAGCCTCAGTTGCCGTCATTAGCAAAGCCACTTAGAAGGTGATTTTTAAACTGAGACTTGATTAACTGTTTAAGATCCAGGAACACAATATTCTAGGTAGACTAGAATGTGCTCGTCTCTAAGCTGGAAGGGAGCTTGGTGTGTTCTGGGAACTAAAAAGGATGGTGCTGGGTATGCCATATAGAAAGGGACTTGCGATGAGAAATCACAACAGTGCTTAGGGGCCATAAAAAGGCATTTGGATGTTAGTCTACTGCAATGCAAGGACATTAAAGGGTCTAAGCAAGAGGGTGCCAACAAGTCTCTCCTATTAAAATTACTCTGATTTCAGTGAGGTGGATAGAATGGTGGAAGGTCAAGAGGAAACAGGGAAAACATATAAAAGCTTTGTTCCCCTCCTGTGATGGTTAATTTTATATGTCACCTTGGCTCGGTTGTGGTGTCCAATTGTTTGGTCAAACACTAACTGGCCTAATTGTCAATGTGGAGGTATTTTATAGATGGGATTAGCATTGACAAGCAGTTGACTTTAAGGAGATTACCCTCAGCAGTGTGGGTGGGCATCATCTAATTAGTTGGAGGTCTTAAAAGGGAGAACTGAGGATTTTGAGAATCAGAAGGAACTCTGCCTCAAAACTACACCCTCCACTCTTCTCTGGCCTCCCCTACAGACTTGGACTAAAGACTTCAACATCCTCCTCCAGGAAATTTCCAGACCCTTGCTCACAATATGGAATTCAGATTTGCCTGCTCCCACAATTGCATGAGCCAATTCCTTATGATAAATCTATCATAATCTCTTTATTATCCTATTGGTTCTTTTTCTTCTCTGAAGAACCTTGAGTAATACACCTCCCCAGATTGCCAACTCCATAAGGGTAAAGAGTTTTGTCTGTTTTATTCACTGGTGATTCTCTGGTGCTTAAAACAAACGATGTGTATGAGGTTAGGGAATAATTTCTGATGGAATATAAAGGCAGAAACTTACTCAAAGTCAATAAGAGAAAGCCTGGATATGGCATTTAAGAGGAGCACTATAAATAAATATTGAATGGTTGAATGAATGAAGATTGCTATACTCCAAAAAAAAATATTAAGGCAGCATGGATATAATGGTGGACGTGGAAAGAGTGTGAGAAAGCAAATTTGAGACAGTTTGTATGCTACTGAAACTAGGTTGGCTTTAGTCAAACTAGGCTGTTATTAATTTAAGAGGATAACTGTAATTACAAAGGTAAACACTAAGAAAATAACTAAAAAATACAGAGAAAAGGAAAGAAGAAAAGAATCAAAATTGTACAATACAAAAAAAAGCAACTGAATTTTAAAAAAAAGCAGTATTGGAGCAATTGCAAATGGATTTTTGAATTTTATACCAAAAGCACAAGTAACAAAAGAAAAAAATAGATAAAATGGACTTCATCAAAATTGAAAAATTTGTACATCAAGGGACATTATCAAGAAAGTGAAAAGACAATGTACAGAATGGGGTAAAATATTTGGAAACCTCATATTTGATAAGAGTTTAATATCCAGAATATACAAAGAATTCCTACAACTCAACAACAAAGAGACAAACAACCCACTTAATAAATGGGACAAGGATTTGAATAGACAATTCTTCAAAGAATACATTTTAATGGCCAGTATTTGAAAACATGATCAACATCATTAGCCATTTGTTCTAGTTTGCTAATGCTACGGAATGCAAAACACCAGAGATGGACTGGCTTTTATAAAAAGGGGGTTTATTTGGCTATACAGTTACAGTCTTAAGGCCATAAAGTGTCCAAGGTAACAAATCAGGTACCTTCACTGGAGGATGGCAAATGGCATCCGGAAAACCTCTGTTAGCTGGGAAGGCACGTGGCTGGCGTCTGCTCCAAAGTTCTGGTTTCAAAATGGCTTTCTCCCAGGACATTCCTCTCTAGCAAGCTTGCTCTTCTTCAAAACGTCACTCACAGCTGCACTCCCTTCAGTCTCTTTGAGTCAGCATGTTTTATATGGCGCCACTGATCAAGGCCCACCCTGAATGGGTGGGGTCACACCTCCATGGGAGTATCCCACCAAAGTCACCACCCACAGCTGGGTGGGGCACATTCCAAGCAAATCTAACCAGCACCAAAACGTCTGTCCCACAAGACCACAAAGATAATGGCATTTGGGGGACACAATAGTTTCAAACCGGCACACCATTAAAGAAATGCAAATTGAAACTATGAAATGCTGCTTCATACTCACTGTGGTAACTATTATTTAAAAAACTGAAAGTTTTTTTCACACTAACATGTGTTGGTAAGAATGCAGAGGAAGAGGAACCCACATACTTTATCGGTAGCAATGTAAAATGATACAGCTAGTTTGGAAAAGAGTTTGGTCATTCCTCAGAAAGTTAAACTTAGAATTGCCATATGACCCATCAATTTCACTCTTAGGTATATACCTTAAATAACTAAAAGCAGGGACTTGGGCAGATGTCTGTACACTAATGTTCATCACATAATGTTCACAATAACCAAAGGGTGGAAGCAACCAATTTGGTATAGCCATACAATGGAATATTATTCAGCTGCAAAAAGAAGTAAAGAGATGGCACATGCTATACCATGGATGAACCTTGAAGAAATCATGTTGAGTGATCCAGACACACAGAAGAACAAATATTTTCTGATTTCTTTTACATGAAATACATAGAATGTGCAATTTCATAGAGATAGAAAGCAAAATAGTGGTTGCCAGTGACAGGGGAGGGGAAAATGAGGCGTTATTGCTAAACGGTTATGAGTTTTGGTTTGGGATGATGAAAATAGTCTGGAGATAGTAGTGAACATTACACAGTACTGTCAATGTACTTAAAGTCCAAGAACTGCTCATTTTAAATACTTAAAATTATTTTAAATTATGTATATTTTAGCACAGTTAAAAACAAATAAATAATTTAAAAATATGTAAAGGACATAAATAGAATGGATGTGAGAGTTGAGAGGGACAAATGAAAATCAGTGCTCTCCTTTCTGGCTTGAGCATCAAGGTAAAGAGCAAAGACATTCCCTGGAATGGGAAAAACTCTGGAAGGACAGGTAAGTTAGATAATTGACTTACAGTCTGAATCAAAAACAGCACAGCCACTTCAGGTGTCTTAGTTTGCCAGGATTTCTATTAACAAAATACCACAAGCTTGTTACAATACCACAGGCTTAAAACTACCACAGGCTTCAATAATGGGAATTCTTTGTCCCACAGTTTTGGAGGATAGAAGTCCACAATCCAGGGCTTGGCAGGGCCATGCTTTCTCAGTAGCCTGTATTGCTCTGGTTGTGGTTTGCTGGCACTCAAACTCTGCCCCTGTCACATGGTGATCTGTCTCCTTCAGTCACCTCCTGTGGCTTCTACTACTCCTGCTCAGTTGTTTACTGCAGTCGTATCGGATTAAGGTTCACCCTGATTCATTTTAGCCTCATCTTAATAGCATCTTCGTAGATGCTATTTACAAATGAGTCCTCACCCACATGACTGGGGGCCAGTGCTTGACCATGGCTTGTGAGGGACATGATTCGATCCTCAACACCAGTTGTGTGGATGTCAGAATAAATGTATATTGTTATGAAATTTGGAGGTGCCTTTTTATGCAGCAATATTCTGGCAATAACTGACTGAGCAGAAGTCAGGAGATTCAAGAGGAAACCATGAGTTTGATTTTGAAATATCAAACCTGAGATAGCTAGAAATACCTAGGTGGAGGTGTCAACTAAGTGATTACATACACAATTCCAGAGACATATATAAAAGTTGTCAACTCAAGATAAACTTTTTGGAGTCATCAGTATAAAGATTATTTTTAAAAGTGATGCATGGATGACGTCATCTAGGAGGTGTATAGAAAGACAGGTAGAAGAAAGAAAAAACCATATCCCAGCCATGGGGTCTTTCTATATTTAGAGGTCACAAGAAGGAGCCTTTAAAGAAGACTGAGAAGTAGAGACCGGAGGGGTGAGAGGGAAATAGGAGTCCATGGGGCATAGCACTCAAGGGAAGAGACTGTTTTCAAGAAGTAGGGAATGGTCAACTGTGTTGAATGCTACTGAGAGACTGTATGAGCTTCCTTTTGTGGCTCTTACATGAAATACATAGAATATGCAAATCCATAGAGATGGAAAGCAGAACAGTGGTTGCCAGTGATAGGGGAGGGGAAGATGAGGAGTTATTGCCAAATGATTATGAGTTTTGATTTGGGATGATGAAAATAGTCTGGAGATAAGTGATGAACATTGCACAGTGTTGTCAATGTACTTAATGTCCACAACAAATTTCCACAAACTTAGTGGCTTAAAACAACAAAAATGTATTCTCTTAACAGTTCTGGTGCTCAGAAGTCAAAAACAGGTCTCACTAGGCTAAAATCAAAGTGGTGAGAGGGCTGTGTTCCTTCTAGATGCTGAAGGAAAGAATCCATTTCCTTGCCTTTTCCAGATTACAGAAAACCATTTTTAGCCACAATTCTAATGAGGACTCGAAGATGTATTTGAAAAGATAAGACTGAGCTCTACTCTGGTCCTCTAACTGGGATGTGAGTGGAAAATACAATTCTATAAAATTAAGCCACTGAAAGTTGTAGACATTAGAACATTTAACCTAGCCTGACCAACACAAGAATCTAATTTTTAAAAATCCTGGGAGAATGGTTCTAAAGCAGGTTTATGAAGCGCTCAGTGCAAATTCAAACAGGAAGTCAAAGTTCTGTAACAGTTCTATCTTTAAGAGAACTCTATTAAAAAAAGAGCATGATTAAAAAGCCAAGAAATTCGATTATAATTGTAAAGAAAATATATGGCTGTCCTGTAAGTACAAGAAAGCAATTAGAAATACCAAGAAAAATTAAAGGATGTATAAGAACTTCATCGTTCAAGTATGAACTTAACTAAAACTTGGCATGATATTAAGCAATTAGAAGAAAAGAGTCCATTTGAACTTAGCACTGGAAGGATTTTTTGTCAAGCATAAAAGTTTAAGTAACATAGGATTATCTTTCCTACACACTGAGTCCAATCCCACCACCAGATTCTAAAACATATTTGATGTTATTACATGGACATAATCATAGAAACTGTAAGAGAAGTTCATTTACTTTCAATTTTAGAATTGAGTTATAAGAAAAAGCAAAAAGAACTTATATCTAATCATAAAGTAGAATGTAAATGTGGTAAACTTTGACATGGGATAAGTAATTGCAAGTCTGACACAATTTGAGAGATTCAAGGATGGAGGGGTGAAGGTCGAGAGTTGTATTGGGACCCTAATTACCCAATAGTGGGGAGTCAAGAAATACTCTCTATATTTGATGGAAAAAGAAACACAGTTTTAAATATACCATTTAACAAAACTGGGAGGTAGTCCTCATTTTTCATATCAAGGTATGAACAGAAAAATAAATACGTAGTAATATAGTATTATATATACTATATTAGTGAAATAATATATATTATATATAATTATATATTATATAATTATCATATTTTGTTATCATATCATATTATATTATATAATTAGAATGTTATATATCATACATTATATAATATTATAATATAGTATATATGACATTACAGTATTATATATACCAGATTAGTGAAAGAATATATTATTTCATTAACTATTAGAAGAAATAAAAACACAAATAATCTTACACAGTAGTGGGATTAGGCAAAGACAGTAGAAATGAGGAAAAAAATTAATTTTTTTACATACTATTGACATTCAATTCTTCAATCATTTCATTCAGTAATACTGTAATACATATACTATTTTTATGGTGCCATCAAGAAAGACTGTGAGAATATGTGGCAGAACAGGTGTGTGTGGGGAGCGGGAAGATAAAGATTTCAGACTAAGCTTATTGAGTCATTTACTTGAAATCTTCAGATCAAACTCAAGCATTTATCATAAGCTCTCTGAAAGTGGAATTATGAATATACACTCAATACACAATGGAGGTCTTTAGTGTACTCACTTTGAAATTGGCATTTTTATTTTGAACGGAATTTTCTATTCAAAGATTCCATTGTTTGTTCCCAAATATATCTAACTCTTTGACTTAGAGTAATTATGATTCTAGTAAAAACCAAAACACCAGAAATTCTTCCATTTTTTGGCTCATCATAAATATTTCACTTTGATTCATATTTTCTGGTGTCTTTTCAAGTGCTGATATTACTGAAATTTTTTTTTTACCTGCCCGAGTTCTTGGATTGGTAGATTTCCTACAGTCCCTTAAAATCATGTGTCAGGAACTTGGTTTGTCATGTAATTAATAGGCTCCATTCTAAGCCCCTTTCTCATAAGCTTAGCAGCATATTATAATTCGTTGGTCTTATCCAAGGAAAGATGTATGAGATGCATGAGATGAGATGAAAATGAAGGTATAGACTTTTGCAGAGATAGAGAGGTGAGTATTAAAGGGGAGGGCATATTCGATGGCCATTTTAGGACTGATAATGCAAACCATGAAAATGGATTAATCTGCCCAGGCAGAGAAGAAAATGAGAGGGGATATAATGGCAAAAAAAAACAGGTGGTGCCCAGAGGAAGATGCAGACATAAGAAAAAATAAGAAATCTAAAGCATGCTCTGAGAGAGTAAGATACATAAGCCTATGAATTACTTGAAGGCAGAGACCTTATTCACTTTTAATTCCCTAATCCTCCTTTCTCTCTCTGATCCCATAATAAGACATGTAGCAAATTCTTATTACATGAGTGTTGGGGATAGAATCATGTCTCCCACAAAAGGTATGTTCAGGTCCCAACCCCTGGTCCTGTGGGTGTGAACCCATTTATAAATAGGACCTCTGAAGACACTGTTAGTTTAAGATGTACACAAATTTAATGAGGGTTGGCCTTAATCCAACATGGAGGAAGGAGAGTCATAGAGAGCAGCCAGAAGCTGGAAGTCAGTGGAACCCTGAAGAGAAAGGTAAAGACATGCATTGCCATGTGACAAAAAAGCCAAGGACCAAGGATCATTGCAGCCCCAGAATGCCAGTCTTGGGGAAGAAAGCATTGCCTTGTTGTCACGTGGATTTTGGACTTTTCTCAGCCTAAAACCTGTGAGCTAATAAATGGCCATTATTTAAGACAGTATGGTATTTGTTTTAGCAGCTAGGAAACTAAGACAATGAAACAGAAGGGGGAAAAAACTGCAGAATGGGTGAAGAAGTAGAGAAAACTTTAGTGGAAGAGAAGAAAATAAATGTACTGAATAAACTTGTCTCTCTAAAGTAGGTGCTTGTCCACTCAGCACCTAGCATTGCAGAGCTTCTTCTGATGTAGTAAACACCCAAAGCAGGTGAGAGAGAAGGAATAAATGAAGTATAGGCTGTGACTGGCACAAAGGTAAAGAGCCACAAAGGGGAATTGTGAACTAAGATTAATTTAGGAGCCCAGAATTTGTATTTCTCTTCCTGTCCTCAATACAAAAATCATAATTAATATGAAACAGCATGTGCAACAAAGAGGGTGCCAACATGAGGGACCCAAAATGGATGTCCCCAAGTCCTCCAGATTTCAAGGGTCACTTTCCTTTACAGTGCCCCAAGGCACTTTAAAGTCAGTATCAGCAGGGTCCCCAAACAGAAACTGTTAGAGGTTCCCCAACATCTTAAATAAACAACTCAACCTTACAGTGTTAGTTAAAACAGCAAACAGACCTATTCTTTAGCTGAAATGAAGAGATTTAGCAGAAACTCAAAACCATTGTTTCCCTTAGGTCATCCAAATATAAGACTTCACCTCTTAGGTGCTACAGGCTATGTAAGAAAATGCAGGCAGAACCTGTTTTCATTTCCCTTAACTCTCTAATACAACCCAGGAGTGTGGATCAAGCTGTATTAATATCAGAAAAGCAGCAGAGCATCAGAACTGTCTTAATCACACTCCTACTTGGTGCATTTACTTGTTCAGAAGACAATGGGCTGATTTCTATCCACAGGTGAGGACTCGAAGGAACTGCTGCTGGTCAGAAGTCCCCAATCTCTGCCTCACGGAGATAATGAGACTCGCCATTCAGTATAGGTTATGCCCAGCCAGAGAGAATTTCCAGTCTGCATCCTTCTGTGGACTTCTGCGCCTCACCAGTTCTTGGAATCTACATCTTATTTATTTATTATTCATTTAATTTTTGGGTTGATAAAATGTAGATTTACAGAAATATCTTACAAAAAAATACAGAGTTCTCATACACCCCCTTATAATTAACAGCTTGCATTAGTGTGGTACATTTGTTACAGCTGATGAAAGAATATTAATATAATTTTACTATTAACTATAGTCCATGGATACACTAGGATTCATTGTTTGTGTTGTATAAGCCTATGTGATTTTTAAAAATTTTTACATATATTTATATTTTGAGAAAAATAGAGAGCCAAGTCACGCTCACATCTTCCTCTTTCTTGCAAACACCAGCACCTCAGCCTCCATCAGGAAGATGGAGCTCAATCACAGGCAAAATAGCTAACAGTTATTGTTCAATCACCACATAGCAGGCACTGTTCTCCATTCTTCAGTTGTTTGCCCCAGTTAATCCTCACCAGAGCCTACTAAGGGAGGCACCGTGCCCATCCCCATGTCACAGATAAGGAAACTGTGCACCATTAAGCACCTTGCAGGTTAGGGGTGGCACCAGTTCCAATTCAGCCCTTGCTTCCAGCCACATCCCGGAATGCAGGACAAGTGCACAGGTCTTTCTCTCAGGCTGACCCATCCACCAATGTGCTTTCCTAAATAAAATAATCACATGCTTGAACTTGGATTAATTGGATCACTCCCTAAGGAGACAGAATGCAGCTAGTCAGTTTTTGTTTTAAATGGCAATTATTTCTTTCTCCTTGCCAAACACAGACAACTGCTACTATGTGCAAGACACTAGGATCAGGGTGAAAGCCACTGACTCTGAGATCAGCCCCCTCCTGCTTTTGCCCTATTGAAGAGAATCAAGTTAAATTAAATTTACTTTCCAGTTCCCCACCTGTTTTTGGTTTGCTAAAGCTGCCAGAATGCAATATATCGGAAATCAGTTGGCTTCTATATCAGGGATTTATTAGGTTACAAACTTATGGTTCTAAGGTCATGAAAATGTCTTAACTAAGGCATCAAGAGGAAGATACCACCTCTGAGGAAAGGCTGCTGGCATCTGGGGTTCCTCTGTCACATGGGAAGGCACATGGCAATATCTGCTGGTCCTTCTCTCCTGGGTTCTCATTTCAATGGCTCTCTCTGTCTCAGCTTTTGTGGGTCCTTGCTTATTTATTCTGGGGGTTTCTCTATCTGCTCTTTCTGTTGGTGTTTCTGCCTTTTATCCTTTTCACAAAGGACGCCACTAAAGGATTAAGACCCACCTTGTATGGGCTGGGTCACATCTCAGTTGAAATAGCCTAACCAAAAGGTCCCACCCACAATAGGTCTGCCCCCACAAGAATGGATTACAAGAACATGGGCTTTTCTGGGGTACATAGCAGATTCAAACCAGCGCAATACCCCTGGGCACATTGCCTGGGGGGGATCTCTGAACCTCAGTGGGCGTGAGTGTCCAGTGAGGAGTAGCCACCCTGCCTAGATTTTTCAAGGATGACAGAAGAGATGCCCTGTGCAGAGATCTCTTGGAAAGCCTCCCAGACACCTAAAGATATCAGGCGTGGATTTGCCCATGCTGACCATGCCCTGACCACCATCTCCCCTCTTACAGCTCTGGATACTGGACAAATGTGATTATTCCAGTTCGCAAGGGAGGAGCTGAATGTTCAGAGAAATTAGGTAGCATAACTGATAAGGAGAAAAGATTAGGCTGACCCTCGTATTTGTGAACATGCAATGGTTATGAAGAGATTTTGAATTTAATCCTCATGACATCCCTGCAGGAAAAGTATCATTATCATTGTTTCTCAGACTAAGAGACCAAGGCTCAGAGAGGGTCAGTGATTTCTCTCTGACATTATGGCTAATAAGCAGGAGAGCTAGAACTGGAAGGAGGATTTTCTGCACCCTTTTCCAGTGTTCTTCTTGATATGGACAGTCAAGAAGGGAAGCAAGATATCACAGGCAGGAGACACCACAAGAGAAAAGGCATCAGGCTTGATGCGCTGCTCCATGCACAACTGCTTGCTGTGGTTCACTCACTAGGCTGATATTCATTGTGCTCTGCAATGTGCCAGGCACTGTGAGGGGTGTTGCAGACATAATACAACAGTGGACAAAATAGACACAACTCCTGGTAACATCAAGACAATGAGCAAGCTATGGAGGTGAGAAGAGAGGTGCAAGGAAATATGCAGGTGTTAGGAAAGCAGGTAAAAGGAGGCCCTAACCCTGCCAGGGGGTCCAAGGAGAACTCACCCAGGAAGTGGCATTGAGGCAGATATCTGAAAATGATGGTGGAGTGTGCTGCAGGCAGAAGGAGTTCCAGGTACAAAAGCTCAAAAGTGGGAAGGAGCTTGGCACATCTGAGAAGCTGAGAGTCCAGAGAGGTGAAAGGAAGCACAAAGAGGGAGGAACAGAAGACATGAGAGGGGACTGGAACATAGAGCCAGATGTTGCAGGGCCTCCTACTTCTGAGACTCAGAAACCCAATACAAGTGCACCATGTGTCTTTGCTGGGAGAGGAAGGCAAGGCCATTAAGCTGTTTAATCTCTCCCCCCTAGGTCATTTCCTCCAGCTTCGCGTGAATCATACAGTTTCCTTCTCCCCATCCACATGGCCTGGGTACTGAGGCTTGGAAAAGGGGCCTGTTTCCCAGGTGCAGTCTCACCAGTGGCATATAAAGGGGGATTATTTCCCTTCCTGCAGCTTGACTCCTTGCACAGGCCGGCCCTGTGTTGGCTTTCCTCATGGCCAGATCGCATTACAAGCTAATATCTAATTTGTAAGTTCTACATCACACCTCAGTTTCACAACATTGTGGCTTCCAAGTGTGCATTTGCTTATTTCTCTTTCAAAATTAGCTGGGTACCCTACAGCGAGAGAGGGAGAATGGAATGTGCACAGGTCCAATAAAATGGGACTCCCTAAACTGCTCTTTTGCCACAAGGATGTAACTTCATCTCTTAATTAATCTCTAAAATGGGGGTTTAATTCCTTCTGACGTGACAGAATTGCATATAGTTCATAATAAGGTGGAGGGCAATGGATTAGAATTTGGGAGACTTTTGTGTAATGCCTTCTCTTCCACTAACCATCTCTCTTGTCCTCAGTTTCCCTACCCAACCAAGCCCCACCAAGCCCATCTTAGATGAGTTGGTCCCTGCAGATGAGCTAGAAATAAACATGCATTGTTGCATGCCATTGAGTTTTGGGGTGACTTGTTATGCATCATTACTTTAGAAATAGATAACTGATACAAATCTGAATCTGAACCTAAGTATGTCATGATTTCTTTAGTCCATGAAAAAAAAGAAACAAAACAATGATCTACAACTTCTTTCCTCATTTCTCTCTGCCTTCATTTGTCCTCTATCCTCCCTCCTATATCAGATAAAGACATATACCTAATCCATGCCAAAACAAACCCTTCCTCCTTTGTCCCAATACCCTCCCTCCCAACCTCATCCCTGACATCACTCCACCCATCATCCATCCCTTAGAAGGGTGAAAGCACCTTGTCATCTCTAAGGCCAGCTTCTCTTAGAGAGACAGATTTAAAAGGAGAAGACCTCATTGTCTGGAAAAGAGGATTTTTCAAAGAAAGGTGTCCATCATTTGGTAGCTACCAGGGGAATAAAAAAGCGGGATGGGGTTGTAGGACGGATACTGACCAGCTCTTCTGCAGGTGGCTTACAGCCTGGGAAGTGGTAAAGTAGGAGGACTGAGTACAAAGAGCTGCATCCTGGGGAGGGGAGGGGGCACCAAATGTGGAACTTCCTTAGCAGTGCAGAGTCCTCCCTTAGAAATCATGACAGCCCATGTAGGGCTCTGCCCATACTCATCAGCCTAAGCTGATTTGAGCCTTAGATCTCAAATTATCATCTACAGGTTCAATTCAGTGGTAGTGATTTAGCCTCCTGGGTGCTGTTTTATGAAAATTATTATTGACTCCTAGTTGAAATTACATTAAACAAGAAAAGCAAACATTTTCTTATGTTTTTGCTACTAAAATTTAATATACTTCTCAGAAATACTAAATATGTATCTAGAACCTTCTTTAAGTAATTTTTTCTTAGGTGCCAAAACTTAGTTTTGACATTTTATTTAAAATATTTGCAAATATATACAATGTAGGATAAAAAATGCTCATTTAAAACATGTCGTAACTTAATATTTGCAAACATACACAGATAGAACAAAATCCATACCATTAAAAATGTTAATGGTGCCATACTGTGCTCATGGAACAAAACACTTGCTTTAATTCCAGAGCTTCTCACCCTAAATTTGAGGGAGCTTGAAATCTGATACGTTGAAAGTCATGACAACCACATGGCCAAAGTAATAATATAGAATAAAAAAAAAAAAATTAGAACACATATTTTAAAAATACATTTGTTAAGAAATCATACCAATAATAGGGAAATACAATTTTGCATTTTCCCCCACTTCAGCGTGAACAATATTGCATCTTAGCATTTTTAATGAAGACATTAAATACAAAACCGAGTGAAACATTGCACACATCTCTGCTGCTGAATTTGGTGAAAAATAGGCTCCTCAAGGACCAGCCCACTCAGAGAAATGTTCTCAAGTATGGCTTCTAGAGAGCCTAATGTAAGTTGCTTTACTTTCTTCATGTCTTGAGATCTTAAACACTTGAAAACACAGGGCATTATTGATTCTAGAAGTACTTTGAACACAACTGAAGGAAACCAAAGGTCAGTAAGAAACGTGCTCAACAGCAAACGTGCAGCAAGAATGCAGGACGCATCCCTGTGATTCTTTAGCTCTCTTCATGCATGAGGACTGAACCTACTCGTGCCTGTGCCACCTGTCATTCTGTATTTCCATGTTTCAAATCACAGTATGATGACTGATTTTTTTTGAAGAAGTTAGGCAACGTCAATTTCACATTGCGTTATTAGTAATACAGTGAAGGTTGCAGCCTCTATTACAAAAACGAGAAAATTTCAAACTGCATTCTTTGGAGAGGAGAGTAATAAAACTGCATGGTTAAAAAATATTTACCCCGTAGAGGATTTGATGAGGTTTATAATTTTTACAAGAAAGCATAGGCCAGAAAAAGAACAAATGCTTGACATGGAAAATCTGTTCAGACATATTCTAAACTAAAGCCAGAGCATCCTCTGAGAAGGATCCATGTCAACTTGGGTTGTTGAACATCACTCCCTGTGATGAATACTCATAAGCTTCGAAGGTTAGCTCTGGGCACTCCACATGCAACCAGCATGTAATGCTTCTCCTGAAACTGATATTCACTTGAAAACTTAAGATTCAAAGTCAGTTACACCAAACTTCGTATCTTACAAATCTCTTAAGAGATGCACAATGAAGAGGAGCTTCTGCCTTAAGGGAACAAGGCTGCTTGGGAGGTGCTGAGTCCATTCAAAGACATCATAATAATAGCAACAAAAAGAATAGAGCCCACCCACCATTCATGCTCAGAAACATCTCCACCCCAAGCCCTGAGCTGCCTGTCCCCAGAGCACACACCAAGACCCAAGGTGGGGGTGGGAGGGGAATAAGCACAAAGAAAGAGTGGCCTGAATGCAGGGCTTCTCGGTTTCTGCAAAACCTAGCAGGGAACATCTCTTTTCTAGTGTCCATTTTGATTCAACCAAGGTTTTAACTAAGGTTCCAGTAAAGACACTGTGGCAATGTAAACATGCAACCTAAGCTAGCATGAAGTTCTGGGTAGTAAGCCAGACTGAGGAATAAAGCAACTGAACTATGGCCTTCAGGCCAGGGCCATTCAACTGCAACTATCCAAGTTTGGCCTGGCTTCTCCAGGGACTCATTCTGGCCTGAAATTCCTGGTAATCATGACCGTGAACTTCTGGCTTCTGAATTTTAAGCAAATGCTTGGAACATACAAACTTGGGAATTGAAACAGGTTTACCCTTTTCAAGTCTCCATGACTTGGGTTTAAAAGTTTAGTTTCACACCTGGGAAACTTTACCATAGATTCTCTTTACTGTCTACCATATTCATTCCTTGGATTAAAAAGTGAAAATTAACAGATATTTTTTATAGACCCTCTAGAAGATATTATTTCTTAACTCTTTCATAATATAATACATACTCAAAAGCATCGTTTCATCTCAAATGTGTATTATAGCAAGAATCCCTTTATTGTTCAGTTTACCAAAGCCCAATTAGACAACAAACCATCTCCTGTGTCAGCAATTCTCTGTATCTTGCTATAACTGTCTCTTTCCCAGATGATGCACAATTAATTCTGGTTGTCGAATTTCTACACTATTTTTTAAACTATTCCTAATTGAGCACCAAAACTTAGAAGCTTCCCTGAATTCTGCACAATTCACACGTAACTAGGTAGACAGAAATAGAAGACACTAAATTGAGAAGAAGAAAATTTGGTCAAAAAAGTTATTTAGATTAACAAAGCCAATAAAAATATTCATCATGTTAAAAAAAACTAAGACCAAACTAAAACAAGTATGTAATTCACAAGTAATTTTCTAAATTCCAGCCAGAAAAATCTATGGACTTATGATTGAGTTATCACTAAACCTTAATGATCATCCCCAAGGAATAATTACATCTGTCAGCATTATTCACAGCTAATCCTTATGCTAGTTGTTTGAGTCAACCCAGTTTCTACCCCATTATTAAATAGCGCTCAGAAAAGTAAGCAGTGCATCTTAATTGGTTAAATATTACCAAATGACCTGTATCATAGAAATGAAGACACTCTCATTCAAAGGATATCTTAAAATTACTATTGCTGAAATAAATCAAAATCTACATTAAAAATATTACTATTCATCATTATATGCCATAAAGGAACACCTGTAAATCATGGCAGATCAACAGCAGCACAAAGAATCTTTACATATTTTCACACTTTGGGCTAGAAACACATGAACAGCCTAGGAATACATTGCTAAAGTTCTGAATTTCACAGTTTTAAAAAAAGTCCATATTCTACAACACAGTAAGGGCAGTGTGAATAACTCCCTTTTCTACATAGTCTTAAAACTATTCTTAATACTCTCAAGGAAGGGAAACAGAATGGCTTTGTCATATTGGTCCATTGGTCCTCCTGTCAAAGTGTTCCGGAAGACAACCAACAATGACTTTTAACTGGTATTTAGACAGAAAAGTAAATAAGGTTTTGCTTCACATATAAATGTAACACTTTCAAAACCACTGGAGAATTTAACTAAAATGAAGATTTCTGAGAAGATTCAGGCTTTACCAACCACAGCCTTTGTTCCAAAGGTATGGCATGCCTGCTCCTGCACCAGAGGGACTGATTAACACACTAACATAGTGATTCAGGGAGCCTGCTGTAAGGCAGGACTGGGGACACTTAAAAAAAAACACAATTAAGAAATTTTAAAACTACCTGTAAGGCCCAAATGGGGCATTCATCTAAAATACACTTCATTTGGACAAATCAGTCCTAATTTCCCAGCTTAAACTCTGATCTCTAAAATTTGAAGCTACCTTTGCACAAAGCTAACATCTATCCTTTTCAGCACTTAACCATCAGCCTAATGCCCCCCAAAAGGCCTGTTATTAGCGGGTAGCAGGTGGGGGGTGAAGGGGTGCAGACTGGGGCTGAATTTTGACTGTTGTAAAGGCTGGTAACTACTCCTCCCTAAATCCTCAAAAGTGAAAGCAAGCTGAAAGTCAGACTCCTTATTTCAGATACTTGTTTACATCTGATGAAAATAGCCACATAATAAAAATGGTCTCTTTTTTATTTTTCTTAAAACAAAGATCTGCTGGCGATGCTTCACAGTGAAACCTCCATTATCACTGAGAATTTCGTTTGGAGAAAATTCTTAAGGGATGATAGTTTACTCATAGGCTCAATTTCAGGATTCTCAAAACTCAACATTCAGTTTAGAAGTTTCCATGATGAGGCCTATTTGTTTCTGAGGTCGACACACTGCCTTGGCTTGATTTAGCTCCAACCATAGATTGAAGTTGTCTTTGTTCTTGGTTAGCACCTGCAAGTGGACTTCATGAAGAGCACTAAGGAGGCTGGAATCATTCTTTATTAGATGTATTAATGTATCCTGGAGCTAGGATTTGCTGAGGATCACGGAATGCTTTCTCTGATTTTCTGATACTCCAACCATTAGAGGAGAAAGGGGATTTGCTTTCCTCTCATCATCCGTGGACCTTGAAGCTGTCTGTTGGAAAACACTTGGGGACTGCAGGACTGAAGATTCTGTTGTGATCATTGTGGTAACAGAAAGGGATCCTGCAACCGGGATGGCAATGGATAACACCTGAAGCTGAGCAAACACTTCAGGGTCCTGGTTTTGCTAAAAAGCCTGAAAGGGAATGAGCAGCAAGTTGCTCAGAGAGGCTGAGGCTGCTGTTCTTGCTGCTGCCGTTTTATGGGGAGGCTCTATAAAGCTCTCAGGTGTGGCCAGCTGGCCAGCTGCTGCCCATTGCACCTTTCTCAAGTGACATGTCTGTATTTGGTCATGCTGTGGGGTCAGCCTGAGCTTCTGGAGAACATCAACACTCGGGAGAGATGTACCAGCTGTGCTTGTCATGTTCAAAGGAGTCCTGAAGGGGCTGTGATTGGCAATCAAACCAGGATGGTTTAGTTCAGGGACCAGTTGATTCAGGAGTGGAGACCTCTGTCTAGGCATGGTCTTCACTGCCTGCATCACAGTGTTGTTTCAAGGTAAGCAGGGGGTAATCTCTGTAGCAGAGCTCTGGAGCCTTGGCCAGCAGAGTAGACCATGAACAGAGCTCAACGGGATCGTGTTGCTTGGGGCATGCATTACATGAGACTCTGTGATCCAGACAGGAGGGATTAGCACCCTGGAGGCAGGGTGGTGACATCAGGTAGGACGGAGTAGTGGGTAGCAGATTGCACACTCAGGTTTTCTACCAAGGGGTCCCTCCTGACTGCTCAAAGGAAAAATGTAGAAATGGGCTGGGTTCTTTCTGGAAGGCGTCTCTCAGCAGCTTCTCCATTTCTTTTAAATCAAGGCCTGTGATGGTTGGCTATTCCTTTGGCAAAGAGGTTCTGAATAATTTTGCCACTGTCAGATATTTATGTCCAGATGAGGCAGACGTATCTTGTGACCCAGAGGTATGTCTTCTAGAGCCTCAGTGCTTCCCAAATTGGAGAGCTGAGTGCTTGGCTGTAACCCAGGGCTGGAGATATTTGAGTCATCCATCTGATTTCTCTCATACTCATCCTTGGCTCTGCTCAGCATCTCCAGGATGCTGATGGGCCTGTGGTCACTGCATCCATTGGCCTGGCTGGGGCTCTGCTTATCCTGAGCAGTCAGCCTGCTGGGATCACCATTTCTCCTCTTGGACCACATCAGCCATGTGTTTGGCTATGTGGTGGCAGTCATTCTTGCCATAAAACCAGATACTGTATATTGACCAGCTTGCATTTCTATATAGAAGAAATGGTTCATGGAGCTGAAGTTCCAACTCTTTATTCATTGGTTCAGCGACATTTTGCATATTCAGTTGATTCACACTGGTTAAACCATAGGAAGGTGAAGCTGACCTTCTACATAGAAATATCAATCTCCCACTAGTTGTTGGCCTTGGAGCAGAAGACATACACAGCAACCTGACCCGTGAGGTCTGCAATGTGGGTGATGTAGGAGTTGTGTTGCTTCTGGGCCACCAGGCTCATCTTTCCAGTTTGAACCACTGGCTCCATCTTGAATCTTGAATTAAAGAGCCCTTCTCTTTAAGTAACTTTTAACTTGGGTTTTCCTTAGTTTGCCTGAAGGCTAGAGACCAGATCTTCAGTATTTTGCTTTAATTTCCCCCTTTGAATCAAAACAATGGAAAATAAGTGATTGTATATTTCAGAGATTTGTATGATGTGTGAATATATCTCAATAAAACTGCATTAAAAAACAGTGAGCGGAGACTTGGGAAGACAGCAGCATAGAGAGGAGTGGAAGTTAGTTTGTCCCCATGGAACAACTAATAAACAACCAGGAACAACTAGTACATAATCTGGAATAGCTGCTGGGGGACAACTGTGACTGTCCACACATCGTACACCAACCTGGATTGGGAGGAATGCCCGAGATCACAGTGTAAAATCTGTAAGTAAAAACTGCAGGTCTAAGCCGGGAGCCCCCTGTCCCCATGGCAGCCCAAACTTCAAAACATCATTGTGGTAGAAAGCAGCACTCTCTGAACAAGCAAATATACCTCAGTCCAGCTCCAACTTGGGTTTTATAACAAATGTAGACTGCTCAATACAAGCTGCAAATCCCCAAAAAGCAGACAGAGGCTTTTAGTGATGACTGAACTTGAAGAGCCAGAGGACTTCACTGTCCCAGGAGGGGAAGCCCATGGACAAGGTGCTGTCTCTGACCAATGGATGAAGCTGGGGAGCCATGGACTGGCCCTGAAAGGGGGCTTTCTGTCCCTTTTTCTCTCTCTCAACCTGAGGAGCTCAGTGGAGAAAGCCTTGGCCATTTTCAGTTCCCAGCACTCTGACCCAGACAAGGGTGAAGATAATAGAGTCAAAGAGATAAAGAACCTATTTAAATGCAGATGACAACTCCCTAGGGGGTGTATCTTCCCTAAGAGGAAGGAGGTGGTGCCCAGCTCTACAACCAGACTTCCACTCAGAACTAGACCCCAGAGCCTGGAGGAAAACAGCCAAAACAGAAACTAAGTGGGCCACACCTCCTTACACCAGTCAGGAGCAGCAGGCAGACAGGCACCACCTGCTGGGCAGGTTAGGAAAAGCACAGCAGTTAGAAGCCTCACAGGGTGTGTCAACCTTCTAAGACACACCCTTAGGGAAACCTAATACTGAATATTGCACCTTTCTGAGACCTGAGCCCGTTCTGGTCTGGGAAAACCTGACTGGGGTAACCAAGGAAACCAGGTGCCTAGACAATAGAAAACTACAACCTACATTAAGAAAAATGAAGTTATGGCCCCGTCAAAGGAACAAACTTACACTTCAACTAAGATACAAGAATTTAAACAACTAATGCTAAATCAATTCAAAAAGTTTAGGGAAGATATGGCAAAAGAGATGACGCATATAATGAAAACACTGGGTGAACATAAGGTAGAAATTGAAAGTTCAAAAAAACAACTGGCAGAATTTATGGAAATGAAAGGCACAACACAAGACATGAAAGACACAGTGGAGACATACAACAGCAGATCCCAAGAGGCAGAAGAAAACACTCAGGAACTGGAGAACAAGATACCTGAAATCCTAAACACAAAAGAACAGATAGAGAAAAGCATGGAAAAATATGAGCAATGACTCAGGGAATTGCAAGACAACATGAAATGCATGAATGTATGTGTCATGGGTGTCCCAGAAGGAGAAGAGAAGGGAAAAGGGGCAGAAGCAATAATAGAGGATATAATCAATGAAAATTTGCCATCTCTTATGAAAGACATAAAATTACAGATCCAAGAAGCACAAAGTACCCCAAACATAATAGATCTGAATAGGCCTACACCAAGACACTTAATGATCAGACTATCAAACATCAAAGACAAAGAGAAAATCCTGAAAGCAGCAAGGGAAAACTGATCCATCACATACAAAGGCAGCTTGATAAGACTATGTGTGGATTTCTCAGTAAGAACCAGGAAGGCAAGAAGGAAGTGCTGTTATATATTTAAGATTCTGAAAGAGAAAAACCACCAACCAAGAATCCTATGTCTAGCAAAACTGTCCTTCCAATATGAGGAAGAGTTTAAAATATTCTCTGACAGACAATGAGACAGTTTGTGAACAAGATACCTGCTCTATAGGAAATACTAAAGGGAGCACTACAGACAGACAGGAAAAGACAGGAATGAGAGGTTTAGAACACAGTTTTGGGCAATGGTAGCACAGCAATGTAAGTACACTGAGCAAAGATGACTGTGAGTATGGTTGAAAGAGGAAGATTAGGAGCATGTGGGACACCAGAAGGAAAGAGGAAAGATAGACTGGGACAGTATAACTCACTGAAACATAGAGTGCTCAACAATTATGATAAAATGTACAAATATGTTTTTACATAAGTGAGAACAAATGAATGCCAACCTTGCAAGGTGTTAAAAATAGGGTGGTATTGGGGGAAATATACAATCAATGTAAACTAGAGACTATAATTAACAGAAACATTGCATTATGCTTCCTTTAACGTAACAAAGGCAATATACCAAAGCTAATGCATATAAGAGGAGGACATAAGGGAGGGGTATGGGACTCTTGGCATTGGTGATGTTGTCTGACTCTTTATTCTACTTTAGTTTAATGTTATCTTTCCTTTTCTTGCTTCCTAGCTGTCATGGTTTTTTTTTTCTTCTTTCTTTTTTCTTTTTCTTTTGTCTCTCTACCTTCTTTGACTTTTCTTCTTTGTGGGAAAAATGGATATGTCCTTATATAGATAGTGGTGATGGTGATGAATATATAAATATGTGACTATTCAGGGAACCATTGATTGTTTACTTAGGATGAAATGTATGGTGCGTGAACAAAACCATCTTAAAAAAAAATGGGTTGAGGAAGAAACCTGGAGGGCACTATATTGAGTGAAATAAGTCAGACACATAAGGACAAATATTGCAGGATCTCATTAATATGAACTAATTATAACATATAAACTCATAGACATGAAATATAAGTTACCAGGATATAGAATGAGGCTAAAGAGTAGGGAGCAGTAGTGTATCATGAGCAGAATGTTCAACTAGTTTGGAAATGAACAGAGGTGATGATAGTACATTGTAAGAATAACTAACAAGTGCTGAATGATGCATGAATGTGGTAGAAAGGGGAAAGTCAGAGTCACATATGTCACCGGAAGGAAAGTTGGAGGTTAAAAGACGGGAATGTATAAAACAGTGAATCTTGTGGTGGACAATGTCCGTGATTAACTGTACAAATATTAGAAATCTCTTTCATGAACTAGAACAAATGTATGATACTATAACTAGAAGTTAATAATAGAGTGGCATATAGGGAAAAAATACCTATTGAAAACTACATACTATAGTTAGTAGTTTTTTAACATTCTTTCATCAACAGTAACAAATGTATGACACCAATACTGAGTCCACAATGTAGGGGGGATGGTTAGGGGTATGGGAGGATTTGAGTTTCTTTTATTTTTTTTGTCTTTATTTCTTTTCTGGAGTAATGAAAGTGTTCTAAAAATTGAAAAAAATTAATCGTGGTGATGGATGCACAGCTGTATGATCCAAATTGATTGTACACTTTGGATCTTTGGATTATTGTATGGTATATGAACAATCTCAATTAAAAAACTAAAAAAAAAAAAAATGAAAAAAAAAAAACCCAATAGGGCTGTCAGTCCCTAATCTCCTAAGAAAAGCCCTCCTCCAAGCCTACAAGGCAATACTCAGGGAATATTCAAATACATCTTCCTAAATCATCAGTTCTTAAAAGTTTGGGGACATGAAAACTTCAAATGGAATGCATGAAATAGGGAACAGAAACAAAGCACCTGAATTTTTACAATAAAAGAGAGAACTTAAAAAAAAAAGAAAGATAAATACAATGGTTTATAAGAGAGGTATAAATATCCTATGGGAGATGAAAGCCACATAAAAAATAGGTGGTGTCATAGTATGTAAATATGTTATATATGATTTGTAGCAGGAGGTTTTCAGTAGGTTTTCAGTAGATGTGCCTTAAAATGTGAATGTGTTTAAATAAAAGGGCATCTAGAATTCTAGCATTACTAGACAATAAGCTCTATCAGATGAGATACCCTTTCACTTTTATTTACAACTATATTCATCACTTTCTGGGTACACTCAGGTATTTCTGCAATAGACAGGTAGATGGAGGGAAGTATGATGAATTGATAAAGCAAATATGCAATGTGCCAGATATTCTTCTAAACTCAGGGAATACCAAAAAAAAGTCACTAAAACCAAATCCCTACTCTTTAAGAGCATTCAGTTGTCTTGGTTCTGATCATATTTTACAATTCAAGAATTAGGCTGTTCTGATTTATGGTGGGATATGACATATATCTTTAGACCAAACATACTTTTGAGTAGAACAGAAGCATCTTGTTATGCTATTTTGCCCAGGACATTTTTGATAGAATGTTCTCCATATATCTATCACAGAGCTTACAACCAGGGTATAATCATCTATTTGGGTGGCTATTCCCTAATTAAAACGGAAGGCCTTTTGGACTTAGAGGACTAGGACTATGTCTTATTCTAAATTCGTGGCATTTTTGTAGGTGCTTAACAAATAATTCCTAGAATAAATGATTGAATGAATGTGCCTTCAAATTTCATTTTTTATTAGAATGAGCCTCCCCTCTTAAATCTTTATTTTTGAAATATAGAAATGAATGAAAATGAACAATGGGTAAAGGTCACTTGCCTATTAGACAGATGGTTCTGAATGTGGACATCATTCTGATTTGAAGTGTTCTGGATCAGCAAGGGACACTATGAGGTGAACAGGCTGAGAACAGAATAGTGAGGTGAAAATAAGCAGATAAAGGTCAGAGAGTGGGAAAGATGTCCTCCAGGTATATTAACAAATAGCAAGTCTCTTTCCTACCCAAGATGTGACGCAATTGTAAATAAAATATAGGTGTTGGAAGATGGGAGGTGAAATATCAACTTCATTACTAATGAAGGCTTTGGGTTGAACTGTGTCCCCTTAAAGCATGCGTTGAAGTCCTAACCCACCCCAACCCCCCATCCCGACCCCAGAACTCAGAATGTGGCCTTATTTGGAAACAGCATCATTGCATTGTAATCAGTTAAGATGTGGTCATACTGGGTAGAATGGGCCCTTAATCCAATATGATTGGTGCCCTTATAAGAAGAGGGGTAGAGACACAGGAAGAAGGTCATGTGAAGATGAAGGCAGAGACTGGAGTCATGCAGATACAAGCCATGGAACACTGAGGATTGCCAACCACCACCAGAAGCTAGGAAGAGGCAAGGAAGGATTCTTTCCTAGAGCCATTGGCAAGAGCACGGATCTGCCAACACCTTGATCTCCTAATTCTAGCCTCCAGAAGTATGAAAGAATAAGTTTCTGTTGTTTAAAGCTACCCTGTTTGTGACACTTTTGTATGGTAGCCGCAGGAAATGAGCACACCCAGAATTACAGAGCCTTATGCACCCTGCTTCAGACAGCGCTGGACCAGCACATGGGAGCAAGTTCCTGTCAAAACTGTCCTACTTGGAGCAGCAGAAACAACAGTTTCTTCCTGTGGGAAATTGGTTTCCAAGAGAGAAAGGAGAAGAGGATGCGGCTGAGCCATGTATGTCCAGTTTCTCCTTTAAAACACAACAATCAGAAAACTCTTTGGGAGGAGGGGGAAGCAAATTGAGAGGCCAGGAGGGTTACTCTCTTGGATGTCTCCCTGCATGGATTGAAACATTAGAATGGGGACAGGCACCCCATACTAATCAAACCTTAGTCCTTAGAAGAGTCAGTGATGGACACAGCATCAGATCAAGTAACTGGAGGGTTCACTGCTGAGAAAGAGTAAATTTGAGAGGATAAATAGGTGATTCAAGATCATAACCATCATGGAATTTGTTGATGAGGAGGCAAAGGACACATCTGGAATTCCAATATCCCCTATCTTGCTGCAGGCCCCCTCTTTTCCACTGCTCTCCCTTTCTTCCCAGCAACCCCATCCAATCATGTGTTTCCTCTATGCTCACTGTCAAAGCACCCTAAACTAAGTCATTCTGCCTACTCTTTCCATAACTAATTCCATAACCCTACATACTACGGGCATGGCTGTTTGTTTTAAACAGCAGAACTTCCTTCTTTGTTCCTTGGAGTCATGTGCATGAGTATAGGTTTAAATTCTCAAGAACTTCTTACTTAATTTATTTCTAATTAATTTACAGTGGGGCATACAGTGAAAATGAAGCATTTATCTTCTTGTAGAGTTAAATTCTCTTGGAGAAATTGAAATAAAAAAGGTATTAGGTATTTCCAAAGCCTCTATTAAGAAAGTGCAGCAGGTTGACATTGTAAAATTGTGCAAAAGAAGGTGAACTGGGGCCAGAAAAAATATTTTGTTCCCTCAGGTGAGTAAAATGTTGGATTACATGTTTCTCATATATTCTAGACCTGAATGGAGGTTATCCTAATTTGAATAAGGCATCTTCTTTTCACACTGAAAACTGACATTTAATTGTATAGCTCTTTTCAGAGCTATCAGCAGTATCTGTTTAATACGGATGATCCTTTCTTAACTATGGCACTGGTTTCTCCAGGGTCATGCTTTTCAAGAAATCACTTGCTTTAATGGCTCTTTTCTATACTAAGTAAAAGAACAAGTATTTGTTAGACTCAATCCATAATTTATTTCAATCACAGGATAGTTAGAACTTAGGTATATCTCTTCTCTTTGTTCTCTAGACAAGTTGCATTATTTCCGTTTATATTGTCTTTCAATTTTTTAACAAATATCTATTCTGTAAACTTCAGGATAACAGATGCTGTGTGTGTTGTGTCCCCCCTTTATGTCCAGCAAGGACTGAGTACAATGGCTTGCACATAATGTGCATTGAACAAATGAATGAATTTAAGTCACCAAGGTTTTCAATGTGGGATATTTAAAGATATGTGAGAGGTAACGTCATTAAGGTTACAATATATTAAAAAAAAGATAAAGGTACATAAATACTGTAACACAAGAGAGGTAAAGATAAGCCCTGGGAGTGGAGTTAGAGATGGGGGTTTAGGGTGGGAGTATTTGTAGGGCCTGAGGGGCTATATCCCCGCCATTGACATTGGGCAGAGGAGAGCAGGAATAGCTCACTTTGGAGCTGGCTTCTTTATGGTGTCCATAAGCGAGACACCTCAATATTTTCATGTTGTGTCTGACCCTTTTTTAAAGCAAAATTTTACTCTCTTGGGTAAATGATATAGGGAAGTAAGATTGGGATAATGGTAACAGTATGAATTGCTGCTTGGTCATGTGTTTATTAAGGGTCAAGAACTATTTTAGATGCTTTATATGAATTATGTTAACTTGCACAAAGCTCTAGATGGCAGGGAACAGTCTCCATTCTGCAGCTGAGTTAGGACATTCAGCACCCAAGCCAGAATGTCACACTGTGTGACACTCTGCAACATATCTCAGTCTCTCTCAGAGACTCTCTTTCAAATGACTTTTTAATATCTGCTGTTTCTAAGATTGCTTCTCAAGAGCAGTTCAGCTAAAGAAAAGTAAAATGAGTTCTCACCCTGTTAACACGGGTTTAGGAAGCAGCAAAGCCTGGGTTCACATCCTGGCTCTGTCACTCACTGTGTGATGTGGACGCCCACTGGAGCTCTCTGGAGCTCAGTCTTTCATCTACAGAATGGAGACAACACGTCTCTCCTCAGGGAGTTCTTGTAAGAATTAAATGAGGCAGCAGCACATGTAGACCACCTACTACATTCCCAGTTCAAAAATGACTGTTTATTTTTCCACACCCAGCTTCTTACACCCAAACAGGGTGGTTTCGCTATTATAAGGACAAAGGAAGTGACATTGCCATGTAAAATAAATAGTTACAAGTTCCAGGGATTAGGGTGTGGGCATTCATAAATTGTGATTTTCTTTTTACCAGATATTATAAATTTAGGTATCCAAGCATATAATAGAATTAACTAATTTTGAAAAGTGAGACATGATTGCTATTTTCATTTAGACAATATGAATCTCAGCACTACTGAAGTCATTGATCGGAATGGTTATAGGAATGGGTACTTGGGTTGGAATTTCAGAGAACAAATCCTATCTCTGCAACATACTAGCTGAATGATTTTGGCAAGTTAATTAAGCTTTCCATGCCCCACCTTCTTCATATGTACAATGGAGGATATAAGAATATTATTTCATATAATTGCTTCAAGAATCAGATAAAATATTCAAAATACTTAGAACAGGCCCTGGGATGTAGTAAATATTTATAAATATTTATTATCAAATTATCAAAAAAAAATGCTTAAAGGAGAATTAGTCTAACTCCCTATGTAGCAATCAAAATATGTTTCTCTATGAGAGCTTAGGTCATTTAACAGGAAAATCTCTAGCTTTGTTTCTTTATAGAAGACTGTTCTTTCAGGTCACCAGTTCTAAGATTCTGAGTCAAGCAGGCTATCTTGCCATGGGAATGTTTGGGTATGAATGTCAGAGATCCTTATAACAGAGAGTGGGGCTGGAACCCTTTATCTAATGACCATTATGACTTTAATCCCCCCAAAAAGCATGGTGGTCATAATAACCACAGTGGTGGTTAATATTTATTGAGCATTTACCATGTGCCAGGAAATGTTCAGAGTATTTAATAGTAATTAACTAACTTAATCCGCATCCCGGCCTATGAGGTAGCTAGCATAAAATCTCCCAGAGGCCTGGAGAGGTTGTGCATCTTACCCAGTGCTGTAAAAGGTGTTAAGAAATGAATCCGGGAGTGTAAAGCTGATCTTTTGACCTCAGGGGCACTGATCTTTCCACAAGGGAAGTCTTGAGCATAGCAGGTGAGACAGGCTCTGGAGCCACCTTTCATGGGTTCAAAGCCCAGCTTGGTGACAAGTACAAGCTGGGTAACCTTGGGAAAGTTGCTTAACTTCTCTGTGCCTCATCTGTAAATTTGTAGTTGAGAGGGTGGGGATGGTGTTATTATGAAGAATAAATAAGATGCTGTGTACAAAATATAGCACATCACCTCACCCAGAGCAAAGGCTCACTAGGATCTTCTAAACGGGGATTGGTTTCCTTTGTAATAGGTTCTGCTTTTTAAATATCCTCAGAAGTAAAAGAAAATTAATTCTCGGACCTGTGCCCAGTTGCATTCCTTGGTATTTGCTTATAAACTGATGTTTAATCCTCAACAGCCTCTGCATGCATTTTTTATTCACACATTAATTCATTTGTTCTTTGTTTTATTTCTTTAACAAATGTGTTGGGCCTTCAGTATGAGCTAAATCCAATAACATAGGTTCTCACAGTCAATCCTTATAAAATGTGCCATGCAAGTGGTTTTACTGTCACCATGTTTCCAAAGACAAAACTGAGACTCAGAGATTTTAGATGATGGAGGCTGTGGGTTCAGGCCCATGAAAGGGGCTCCTCTCACTCAGCAGCAATCAAACTACCCTTTTCTCCGTTGGACTGTGGAATGAGCACTGACTTTGAGCAAATTCAACTGACCATAAAGTCCACTTCAGTCAGTTGCCAGCAAATGACCTTCAACAGTGTATTTAATCTATGTCTCTGTTTCCTCATCTGCAAATCAGAAATAATTCCTGCTTTCCAGGGTTATTGTGATAATAATTCAGTATATTGGTACTCATGGATGAGATTAGGTGTCCAATAAATGTTTACTTTTTGTGGTTATCATTTGTATTTCTTTATTAATTTCTTCATAAAAGTTAGGCTGTTCTTTCTGATGAAATGCTAGTATGCTCTTTGTAAAGAGTACATCAGGGGAAACTGTTCATGTAGGTTTTTTTATTTTTAATTTTAATACAAATGATGAAAAGGTAGCCTGGAATATTTTACACATCTGTTACAAAACCCACAGGAGTTGTCTGGAAGAAAACACTCGAATCCAAAACAGGTGGCTGGGCAAGATATATTAGTTTGTTTGAAGACCTGGACTTCCCTCAAAAGCTCACAAACTAAAGAAAAAGTCCCCAGCAACTGTAAGAAAACAGTAATTAATGACTACAAACACTGTGCTTCCAGGTGATAAAGTTTCTTTGCAGGAGCATAAAGAGATCATATCCACCTTTTGAATTCCCTGCCAAACTCCAAAGGATCATTAATAAACACTGGTGTTAACCAGTGAGGAGCAAGGCCCTAATAGCACATAGCTCCTACGAGGAGCCGAGTGTGTGAGGTGCTTCATCTCATTTTTCACCCACACCACAACCCACAGATGGAGATATTATTATCCCTGCTTTTTAGAAACTGATGCTCAGAAAGCTTGATTTTCTTTCCAAGGAACCACAGCTAGTGATAGGCAACGTCGATGGGACAGCCCTATTTCAAAGCCCAAGCTTCTGGGCTAGACGAGTTGCATTTTCTACCTTCTCTCTAGTCCTTATGAAGAGAAAGGATGCCTCTCATTATGCTGTTCCACTGGGCAGCTAAGCTTTGTCAGAATCCATGTATGTTTCATAGAACGCTCATTTACATGCATAAAGGCTATCAGCCTGACCTAGTGAGAAACATCACACAACACTTCAATAAAAATAACATCTAAATAGAAGTTTGTAGCACTTACTCATGTTGTCTCAGGTTTTCACAGGAACCCCTTGGAGGTCAGGTTGGCATTGCACATGAAGAGCGGTACAATTTCCCAAAGTAAAGCTGTGAGCATGTGGCCAAGCCAGGACCGTAACCAAGGGGTCCTAGACCACCAAGTTGTTTTCCTGTCAGAAAAAGGAAAAGGACTGGGAGTCAGGGTGACTGTTTAGAAGAAGCATGGCCTTTGGGGTTGGACAGATGTGTGATCAATTCTCAGTTACCTGGAGTAAGTCATACAATCTCTGTCTCTTAAACTGTAAAATGAACTGTTCTAAGAATTAATGAGATGAACTATGAAGCATGGCCCACAGAGAATCCTGCTAAGTGAATTGTATTTCTTTATTCCAAAGAAGGCCTGGCTGAATCCCAGCTCACCATTTATAGGGGTGCTGTCTTAACCTCACTGTGTCTTCCTGTGCTTGTTAACTCATACATACCCAGACTTCTGGTTGCAATGGATAGAGTAACACTTTCTAGATATCCAGTTATTTGCAAACGGAAGGAATTAATTGTAAGGAACCCAAAGAGATATAAACAGTGTCCAGAACTTAAAAGGTATTAAATAGATGTTTGCTTAATGAATGACAACCCACCTCACCTGCAAGAGTCAAAGACCCTCTTGTGATGAAGATAAAAAAGATTTCATCTGGGCACTAGCTTCATTGGTGAGACAAGGAAATTAGAGCCTATTTGCTCTAGAAATTAGAATCTACAGCTACCACTTTGATCAATAAGAGCATTTCATGCCTTAGTTTTAATTTAACCTAAAATCCTAAAGTTTCAATGAAAAAAACCCTTTGGGCAACTCCTTTTAAGTTAACTCTGAATTTAATTTTAAGTTCTCTCATCCTCTAGTTCAATATTATTACAAATAAAACCTGTTTTAAACCATGTTCTTATGCAAATATTTTTTAGAAATACATATATGAATTTGTCTCAGAGGAATTCTAATAAACATGTTGAAATCTGAGTTTGATATCTGATTGCTGGAGGTGCTAGGAAGACATATCTCAAAGTTTTCCTTTGGAAACCAACCTCAAATGATCACTGAGTGTTCAAAGTCAGTTCCTATTGATGCTTGTACATATGGTATTAATTCCACATTAATTCTGTCAAAAGTGATATCATAGTTAAAAGTTCCAAATGATGACATCACTAAAACAACTTGGTTTTCATGAGCATGGGACTGGCCAGTGCCAAACACCAATTCAATCTATTCATCCATCTATTCTGACAAGTTCAGTTTAATTAGTTCATGGCCTCATAATGAACAAGAGACTGGCTTTCTGTTCTACTGCCAGAGCCATTTCTATTCTCTTCAACTTAAGTGCCAAATGCTTACACTGCTTTGCCCAATTTATACCTTTGCCTATAATTACTGGTCCCCAAGGTGTGATTGTCCTTTTTCATAAGAGTTTGTGCAGCTGCCAACATGAAGTTGTAAATAAATTGTAATACTGTTGCTATGAGGTGTAAAAATCCCACAGCTCATATCCAGAGCCTTGTATAATAAACTCAAGTAAACATTCCATTTCCTGCAAGTGATTGTGGTCTGTGACTAGATTTAGAAAACAGGGCAGTAAGTCATCTTTCTTTAATGAGTCGTTGAAAACAAAGTCGTATCCCATGAAACCAAAGCCTGTCCCTGACAAAACCAAATAGCTTATTTTACAAAAGACCCTCCAAAGGGGATAGATTTTTCCGTAGCTCATGAGCTGAGTTCCATTTCTGTAAATACAAAGTGTTTAAACAATAGCAACCCCATTCTCTTATCAGCACCTACCGCCAATGGAGTCAAAGAGATTGTTTCTCTACCAAGGGAGGCAATGTGCTATAAGAGGAAAGAATGAGAAAATCAGACTGGGAGACCCAGTTCGATGATTCTCTCATACCTCAGTTTCTTCCATTGTAACCTGGGGAGAATAATGCCTACCAAATGGGGTTGGAGAGATCACAAAACAGGATAATTAAATGCAAACACCTTGGGAAATGCCTGTTGGATAGGTGGCACAGAAATGCTAACTTCCCCTTCCTTTTTCTCTCATAAACAACAAAAAGACTGCATTTCTTGGTTTCCGTTCAAAGAGCCCTGAATCTACTGTGTGCAATGTGCAATGCTATAAGAACGTGCTGCAATTGAGGAGCAAGTCATATTTTCTCTAACATCATTGTTCTTAAAACTCTTTATGAAGCTCTTTTTAAATCATCTCATCTGTGAAAGGTGATCAAGATTGCCAAAAAGATACTTCTACCTACAGACTCCAGTAAGTAACTTGTAAAATTCATTAAGAGCTTTGGAATTTTTTCATCATTATTTCTTGTTTACCAAAAAGGCTGCATTGATTATTTTCCTTGCTTAATTATAAGTAAGTTTAGGAAAATTAAAGCCTCTTTCCTTCATATCAGAATTTTGCCCTATGGAACTCTGAGAGACCATGGGTTCAAATTTAACATAAAAAAACTTTATTATTCAAACCTATTAGGTTAAACCAATTAGTAATCACTGATTAAGGTCATTTGTGCCCAACAACAGCTCAAGTCTTACAATGAAAATTAATTTAATCAGTATAAACAACTCATCTCTGGATTAAGCAAAGACCATTATTGCTTCCAAATATACATAGTCTCTCCAACATTTCCCAGTGTCCCTTGGATTAGGTTGGGGCCACTCGATTCATTCTAGTCAGTGGAACATGATCAGAAGTGATGTGAATTACTTCCAGTTAAAGGAAATAGGAAGTCAGTATGCCTCCTGTGTCTCTCTCTTCCCCTGCTACATTTTAGAGACCTAGGAAAAACATGGATAAGATAAAACTGTAAGAGATGGAGTAGGGCCAGTTGACCTTCATAGAATCATGTACCAGTGAGTAATTATTACAATATTAAAATTAAGATGTGGGGGTTGTTTGTTACAGCCCTGTGTGTTAATTACCTGTATCTCTCTACTAGCACTGTGCTTTCCGAGCCTTTGAAAGTCCCTGGGTATAATTGGCATCATATTCACAGTCCTCAACTGAAAAGAGTACCCTCCCACCTCCCCGTTAAGTGGTGCAAGCTTCTGGGAGTGTTTTCTCTTTACAGTTACAATTAGTCCTCTAATTTACGGGAAAATTGAGCTGGTAAGTGATTTACTCAAGATTACCCAACTATTCAACAATGAGGCACAACTTCCAGAACATTTGTTGGAAGTGTTCAAGAACATAGGTTCCTTGTTAGAAAACCTGGGTTTGAACCCTAACCCTGACACATACTAACTGCTGGACACTGGCCTAAAGAAGTCACATGACCATTCTCAGCCTCAGCTTCTTGCTCTGTAAAATGGAGATAGGTGTCATTCTTCTGACACTCCATGTAGTTCAAGTAGTATAACAGGCAAAAATGTCTTCTGAAGTGTTCCCAACTAGAATAAGCTCCTGGAGAAGAGAAAGCATGCCTTACCCTGATCACCACTCCAGAGTCTGACTCAGTGATTGTCACATGAACAGAACTTGGGAAAAACTGAGCTAATGATTAACTTAACCAATTAATGCATTAAAATTCATATTGTAAATGTAGAAAGCGTATGTATAATCCTCAAATGAAATGAGACTGCATAAAAATAGAGATTAAGAGCCTGTTGCTTGGGTTCAAATCCCTGTTCTACTCCATATTAGCTGTGCCACTCAGGGCAAGTTAATTAATATCTCTGTATCTCAGTTTGTTGTCTTTATCAGGGAAGGATTTGAGATGACAATCAAGTGATACAAGGCCTGGCACCTTATCACCACAGATATGTATTTTTATTACAAGTTGAATATTGATACCCTTTCCTGAAATATGTTCTAGAGTAGTGTGTGTTTTCAATCCAATTTTGGTGTTCTGCCTTTATCATGAGTTTTCATACGTTTTATCTCATTCTTAATTATTAAAAAGAAGGAAGATCATAGAAATCTTTAGTAACATACTTATGTTCTCTGTAACAAAAGGCCCACAGATAGCCAAGTATCACACATCAAGTTTACATGATGTTGCATCAAAGCAGCACTCAGATATGCTAGACAAGCACAGCATTGAACAAAGTCACCCAAGTATCAGGCACATCACAAATGAGATTTTCATAAACTCATCCAGGAGTGATGCCATGTCACCTGTGGTTCTCACCTGGCCTTCCTGCTATGCATTATGGAATGACATTGTCTATTTAATCTGTCCTGAAAGCCAGAAACACCATAATTTTATTGGCAACAAATGACTGCGTGTTTCTAACACAAAGCCACCACCACGACGTAGAGAGAGAGATCCACACCTTGCTGCCTCCCTCTTGTTTGGCACTTTCTCTGACATGTTCTGCACCCACTTCATCTATCTTACATTTTACCTTCAAAACTCAACTTCAGTGTTCCCTGTCGCTTCAAAAAATTCTTCTCTACCCACTACTCCTTCACACACTCAGCCACCAGATCCCAAAAGGAAGGACCTACTCTTATGTATATTTGTATCGACAGGAACATAACACAGAGCTGCTATGTAGTAGGTACTCAGAAATGTCTTTTGGAGTGAAACAGAAATCCATGAAAAATGTCTTTCAGTTAACCTTGATTGGTTGTTTTAACTAGCAGGAGAAGTCCCAAAAATTCTAAGAAAAATATATAAAATTAAAACTTGAAATTTAAGAAATCTTTATTTTTTCCTGACAATTGGAAAAAGCTCAGTATTATTTGATATTACTCATCTAGCATGTGAAAGGCTGATGTTCTGTGGAGACAGTAAGAACAATTGAATTAAACCACCTAAAACCTTTTACTACAGAGCAGGTAACAAAAGCTGATAACCAAATCTATTCCTATTACCACAACTCAAACCCACTGCCTACTGACCCCAAGGCATAAAGATGAGAAAAATAACCACTATGTACTGGGGACTTCCGATGATGCAGAGTCTATAAGTCCATTATCTTTGACCATCACAAAAGTCTTGCAACTAAAACATCATTAATCATATTTCTAAATTAAAAAAATAAAAACAGCTAAACTTTGGAAATGTGAAATGAGTTACCCAGGGCAAAAGCATGTAGTGAGTGAAGGAGCCACAACTTGAACTCATATGTATCTAATTCAAATCTCATTTGCTTTTTCTACCATACCAGGCTGCAACAGGTAGAGAACAGAAAACCATCCCATAATATGAAATTATCAAAAACTTGGACAATATTCATGCAGAAAATTAAAAGTGAATTATTCACCAAAAATATATTTTATTAGACCAGTAGAATTTTAGGAATATAACATATGGTACAGACCAAGAAGTCCATTATACAGATATAAAACTGAGGTCTAGGATGGTTAAGGAGCTAATTCAAAACCCTGCACCCATCAATCTTTATATATTTGTAATTAATGCATTTATTGAATAACTAACTCATCAAGTCTTTGGAGGTATCAGTGGTATGGCAGGTACTTTTCTGGTCCCTGGAAACAGGGATAAATAAGAAATGATCCCCGACCTCAGGAATTCTGCAGTCTATCAGAGTGGACAGGCACATAATTATATGATAATACCATGTAATATTATATGCATGGGAGAGCATTCCTTTGTTTATTTCCCTAGAGTGCCTTTACTATTTTTTGACTCTTGTCCCTCTCACTCCCATTCTCCCATTTCCCACATCTCAGAGTTCCTGGGGATATCCCAAATACTGGAGAAGTTGTTTCACCACAAAGTCAGCTTCACACATCTAATTAGTAGACACTTTTACAGTGGAAGTATATGATATCATTTGCCTTCCTCCTCTTTCTCTTGCTAATTACGCTTTCCCAAAAGCCAAATTGCATGATCCTATCTATACCCACTTCCTGCTACTACTGTTCTGACCAGTCAGAGCACCCGCCACAAACCAGGATGGCAAGAAGCATCCCCAGGATTTTTGGTCCTGGGAGCATGAGCAGCAACACCAGTCTCTCTACTGGAAAATGATGTGTGATGTAATCTCAGGGGCAATGATTGCCATATGTCCCACCTCGGGAAGAGACCCAGTCTATCTCTAGAAACCCCCTACTAATAATCAAATTGGTTATCACCACGTAGATGTCTCAAAGATACTACAAATCAGTATGTCCAAAGCCAAACTCACATTCTTTGCCCCCAAAGATAGTCTTTTCCCGTTGATACTGTTGCAATGAATAATACTATAGCCTGCTTACTTAAGCAAACCAGAAAGTTAGGATTTACCTTAGGTCCGTCCATCTTCATCATCTTTTATATACAACCATTACCAGTCCCTATTATAATCACTACCCTGCCAACTCTTCTCCATATGTATTGCCCTCAAGCCCAAGCTATCACAACATTTTGCCTAAACTGCCACAAATTTCTTACCTAATCTACTTGCCTCCATTGTTGCTCCCTACAATCCATTCTACAGGAAGCAGCCTATTTTGATTATTTTGCTCTGTTTTAGTTAGCTAAAGCTGCCAAAATGCAATATACCAGAAAGGGGTGAGCGTTTACTGATGATAAGTTACTACTTACAAGCTTACTATGAGCTTACAGTTCTGAGGCAGTGAAAATGTCCAAATCAAGGTGTTATCAAAACGACACCTTCTTCCTGTAGAAGTGCTGCTAGTGATCCAGGACTCCTCATATGGCAAAGTACATGGCACCATCTTCTGGTCCCTTCCTTCTGTTTGAGGTTTCATTGCTTCTAGCTTCTGGCGTCAGTGGCTTCCTTTATGTTTGTGTAGCTTTCTCTCTCAGCTTCTATGTCTTCTTCTTTGTCTTCTGGGTTTTTCTTTCTGTATTTCATCCTTTTATAAAGGACTCCAGTAAGAGGATTAAGACCCATCCTGAATGAGGTGGGTTGCAGCTTAATTTAAGATCCTACTTACATATGAGCAGAATGTTCAATTAGGATGAACATAAATGTTTGGAAATGAACAGGGGTGTTGGTAGCAAGATGTGAGAATAACTAACAGCACCGAATGGTGTGTGAATGAGGTGGAAAGGGGAAGCTCAGAGTCATACATGTCACCAGAAGGAAAGTTGGAGGTCAAAAGATGGGAATGTATAAAACTGAATCCTATGGTGGGCAATGTCCATGATCAACTGTACAAATACTAGAAATCACTTCCATGAACCAGAACAAATGTATGACAATACAATTAGAAGTTAATAATAGAGGGACATATAGGGAAGAACTATATACTTATTACAAACTATATACTACAGTTAGTAGCACTTCAACATTTTTTCATAAACAGTAACAAATGTACTATATCAATACTATGAGTCAACAATTGAGGGGGGTTGGTTAGGGATAGGGGAGGATTAGAGTTTCCTTTTCTTTT
This sequence comes from Choloepus didactylus, assembly GCF_015220235.1. Taxonomy (NCBI): domain Eukaryota; kingdom Metazoa; phylum Chordata; class Mammalia; order Pilosa; family Megalonychidae; genus Choloepus; species Choloepus didactylus. The sequence continues at coordinate 12,752,809 of NC_051309.1, forward strand.
TTTCTTTTTTCATCTTTCACTTTATTTCTTGTCTGGAGCAATGAAAAGTTTCTAAAAATTGAACAAAAATTAAGTGTGATGGATGCACAGCTGTATGAGGGTAGCCAGGGGCAAGTGATTGTACACTTTGGATATTTGGATAATTGTATGGTATCTGAACAATCTCAATAAAAATGAAAATAAAATAAAATAAAATAAAATAAAGATCCTACTTACAATGGGTCCACACCCACAGGAATGGATTAAATTTAAGAGAATGATTTTCTGGGGTACATTCAGCTTCAAACCATCACATGCTCTTTTTCCTAAAACCCTTCCACCTTTCCCTTTTGAATAATGCCAAAGTCCTACAATGTTCTGGGCTTCATCTCCTGTCACCCTCTTCTTCGTGCCTGCAAGCAGCTGCCTTCCATGACAGGACCATTACAAATGAATTAACTCTTGCTCTCTGCCTCTAACTTGACGTGTATGATCTCAGGAAAGCAGTCAACTTCTCCAGGGCTCAATTTCCTCTTCCCAAAACAAGGGAGTATCTTAGTTTCCTAGGGCTGTCATAACAAAGTAGCACAAACTAGATGGCTTTACGCAACAGAAATTATTGTTTCACAGTTTTTGAGTCTAGAAAGAGAGAATCCTTTCTTGCCTCTTCCTAGCTTCAATCTCTGCCTCACTCATCACATGATATTCTCCCTATGTCTGTCTATCTCTTCTTTTCTTTTAAGACACCAGTCATGTTGGATTAAACCCCCCCACACTTGAGTATTAACTCATTTCAACTTGTTTAAATCCATCTTCAAGGACACTATTTACAAATAAGGCATGTTCTGAAGGACTAGGGATTAGGATTTCAGCATGTCTTTTTTTGAGGGTGATTTTAAATCCATGATTTTAAATCACCTTTATATCATTTGCATTCTGGTGATCAGTGTGTCACAATTCCCAACCCAGTTACCAGTTTGAAATATATACATAAATTTTAAATTTTAGAACATCCAAAGAGTGACTCAATTTTTGAAGAAGTTGGTCTTATGACACCACAAGCCACTTATGTAGAAAAAAACCCCAAAATTATGTCTTGGCCAGAAAATGCTCCCAATGACTGGACTCTGACCCCAACATTGAAAATGAAAGTGGCTGGGAAAATGTGCCAAAGACTCAGGCACTTCCCTGAAGCTTTCCTTCAATATCATGGGGAAGTCTGCTGGTAAATCATGGCAAAGACCTCTCTGCTGATACTCCCAAGAATAATAAGTGCTTCTACCTGATAGTAATGAATAGCTTTTTTTTTTTTTTCCAGTTGGCTGCAAGTGTTTCCTTTTCTAAATAGCTCAAAACCTAACATGATACACAGTTTGTAGATTTTGGGGCAATTCTTGAAGTTTAAGAAAATGTTGCCTTGGATCGTTGAAAAGATCCAGTCTGCTTTCCACTAGAAAATGGCATACCTAATGCTGTCTTGAATGGCCTTGTTTTTTTAGGAAATGGTCTTGTCATTCAGGTTGAAGGACAAGGTTGTGTGACTAATTATGTTTTCCTTTGCAAAACTACTTTGCTATCCATTATGCAAAAACCTTAATGAGCTATTTCTAGAGAGGCACACCACATACAGTGTTCTCTATGAAAACATGCAGTGAATAAATTCAGAGCTAGGATCCCAGCTCCAGGGCCATATTCTCCAGTTAATCTTCTCATTGGTATAATTAACCTTTCTTTTTAGGTGCTATTAGCACTCACTGATTGTTCTTTTATTCATACATTAGGGTGGAGACCACAGGTCCCTTGCTTGTGGTAGTGACAAGTCTTTTTTCTCTATACTAAGAGGGTGAATGTGAATATTCTTCCCATCCAGACAAAATAGAAACATGACTATTGATTCACAATTTGTAAAACTGATTCCTGATAATGTTGACAGCTATACGATCTGTCAGACTGTTCTGTAACTTTCTTAATTCTAAAATACTGGGGTGCTGTGTTGGGGTCTTTATATGATGTGGGAATACTAAAGGGGGGGTGTATTCTTCCATCTTTACTCATACTACCCCTCAATCTTATCTTTTCTATTTATTCTTTCTTTTTAATAGGTTTATTGAGATATATTTTACATATCATAAAATCCACTCACCTCAAGCGTACAATTCAACAATTTTCAGTTAATTTGCCAAGTGGTATGACCATCACATCACCATGAATCAGTTTTAGAATATTTTCGTCCCTCACTAAGATCCCTCATGCCCAATTAAAGTAATCCCCATTCCCACCTCTGCCCCAAGCAACCACCATAATAAACTTCTTTTTGTTTCTGTAATGTACCAAGCTACCTCACCCTTTGAATATTCTTCCCTGCATATTCCAAAGTTAGTTCCCTTTATTATGCAGAAATTTACCTCTAAATCCACCCCTTGATGGAGACCTTCCCTGACTACTCTATGAAACATAGCAATTGCAGTGCATAAGTTTTGGATTGAATCATACCTCCCAGAAAACATGTTCAAGTTTGTGGATATGAACTCACTTGTAAATAGGACCTTTGGAGATGTTATTAGTTAAGGTGAGATCAAACTGAATCAAAGTGGGCCTTAATCTGACTGGCATCCTTATAAGCAGAGGAAATTTGAACACAATGTCAGAGACAGATTGGAAGAGAGATGGTCACATGATGGAGGCAGAGATGGAGTCATGGACAGCTGCAAGTCGGCCCCAGAACACAACAGACTTCCAAGGGAGCAGGGCCCTGCTGACACCTTGACTTTGGACTTCTAGCCTCCAAAACTGTGAAACAATAAATTCCTGTCGTTGAGCCCAATTACTCTGTGATATTTTGTTACAGCAGCTCTGGCAAACTAAGACAGTATATGGTACACCTGAAATAGGGTAGGCATTCATAATTATTAGCTAAAATTAACCATGACTATCTATTATATCACTGTTAACATTATTCAAACTATTACCAAAAGGAGGTGTTTCCAAAAGAAAAATGTTCTTGGAGAAATCTAATGCCGATTAAAGGTTGACAACTACACTAGAGCTCTGGCCTGTTGGATAACATGTGGTACTCATATGCCATTTGATTGATAAATCATGTCCTTCAATGAGGGCGTTACCTTCCTCAAGAAAGTAGTCAGGCTAGTCAAATCAAAGCAGGGCTCAGTAAGGAAACACATACGCCATCCAGGTCACTGTCTCATGCACACTGTAAACTCAAGAACATATTAAATCTATGAACATTGACTATTGAAACACTAAGCCAATCAAAGCGGATGAGGCGGAAATAGCCTGGTTAACTTAAGGGAGAAATCATACATTTTAGTTTCTCTATTTTATTATTTATCCATCATTCTTTGCTCTATCTACTTTTTTGACAAATGAAGGTTGTTTTCTGTGTATCAATAGCCTGTGTTGGCTGTGACATCTAAAAGAATTTGGTAGTTCTGACTAGTGGATAGAATGCAATTAAAAGAAAGAGATGAGAATTTCAATTTTTGATTAACAATAGAACTTCCAAAACTTAAACAAACTACTTGCTTTTACTATTATATTTTACTAATTATTTTACCAATAATTAGTAAAATATAATATGTGACATACCACAAGAGAATTTGCATTTTAGCGCTTTATCTTGTGAAACAGGTAAAACAAGACCATTTTTAGATTGAGGGAACTGGCAAACAGAGAGATTAAGAGATTTGACCAAGGTTGCAGAGCAATTTAGGCAGTGATATAAAGATGGAGTTGGGAACTCTGATCTCCTGACTCCCAGCCCAGTGCTCGCTCCAATGGGTTTTACTTCCTTTGGCCTGGGAAATGCTGGGTGGAGAGGTCTGAAGGTGGGGACGGTGCATTTTGTTTCAACATCAGTCTCCGCTGCACCAAATCTTTATGAGTAAACTCGCTTCTCAGATCACCCAATGAGTAAGGTAGATAAACATAATCTGATGCTCAAGAACATTGTACTACTAATCCTGGAATCTGGACATTAAACTTTACTTCCTTTGCAACTGTCCAGGCTCAGTACATTTTTAAAAGTGTCTGTGTGTGAACTTTTAATGTCAATCAACTGTCAGAAAAATGATCACAGGTAACACCAGTAAGGTAGAAGTCAAGGACAAGGAGAAGGTAAGAACGCAATGATGACGGCAGAACCAACTTGTCAGATCAAAATGTGAATCCGGGTTTGAGGCTTGGACTTCTCTAGCTCCAGGAAGAAATGGAAAATGTGAAAAACCCATACAGAAGACGTAGAGGCCTTTTGCAGAAAATTAGGATCCTGGCTCAAGAGCGATGAAAATTTCTTCAGAGGCTCTTGCCAATGCACTTCACTGAGGACACGTGGAAACAGACCAAAGCAGCCTGTCATGCTGCCTCTGCCAGGAAACGTATTAAAAAAAACTGTGTCATTTATCTTAGTAATTACAGTCCAAGACTGTAGTGCATTGCGAATGTTTAAAACTTAAAAGATTGGGTAAGAATAAAGAATATGTTTCATTGTTTTAAGTTATATAACCTAATAGTTGAGGTTCTTGATGTCCAACCTGCTATGACATCAAAAGAAGTCAGCATGGGAAACGCAAAATCTGTTTCCAGCTTGTTCTAGGCTAAAGCTCAGCTATTACTGCATGCTGAGTTGTTTACTTTTTTTCTTCCTTCTTTGGTCATAGTTTTCTAGAATATTTGTTAGCTAAGAGGCTGCATGGCATAGATATTTGTAGCAGGAAAAGGAAGTTATCCTGAAACATTGCATCCTGTCATTTGATCAAGGAGGTCAATTAGCTTTTCTCAATCTTGATGTCCCCCATGAAGCAATCTACCTAGTGAAAACCCACAATTATTAGAGTTTAGGTCTTTAGATTTAATAGAGATGAGATGATTCAGATGGTAACTCCAAATGGAAGAATATGACACAATCTGTTGTGGTGAGCATTAAAATTGAACGCCAAACCTCCAGCAACTGACAGAGTCCATGCTGGGTCTACGTCAGCCTTCTGGAAGGTGGCTATAATGGCAGAGAAGTGGGCCTGAATGCATCCCCTGCCCTGGAACCTCACATCCCCTTCTCTCTGCTTTGGACCCAGGACTCAATCTGCTCTGGATGTGAGGCTTAATCAAGACTTCTATACCTCAGCTCAGATTCATCCAAGAATATTTACAGAGCCTTTATTTGTGCCTGGTTAACTGGTCAAGACAAAGTCTTCAACTACAGAGAATCTAGTGTGATACAGGAGGTAGGACATGTAAACATATAACTCTGCTAAGACCAATTTTTACAAAGTTGAACATAAACAAATAATTATGGATAGTTCGACAATATCAGGCAGTACTCCCAGTTCTGGGGATACTGAAAGGGATAGAGATCACTCTTTTGAAGAACTATTTCCATGGTCTATGCAGCCTCACAACCACTCTGCTAAAGGGGAAAAATTACTTAAAACCGTGGGGTAGGATACATAGTGAAAGTAGGTGTGAGATGTGATAAAACAGGAAATGCTAAACTCTTTCTTTGGTCTCGGGTCTCAGACACAAGTTCATCTCTGCACCTATGTTTCTGTGTGAGTAAAATGGGAATACCAACAATACCCAACTGTGAGGTTGTTGTGAGGATTAAATTTAAAAACACACATAAAGTGCCTTTCTCAGTGTAAATACTTTGCACATTGATAGAATTACAAAGAGAAAGCCCTGGGGACCCCTTTTGATATATTTGAAATTTGAAATCTCTACCAAGGTGGCTGACCCCCAAAACCAACCAAGCCTATAGTTCATCACATTTGTTCCAATACAAAATAAAACCCACTTGTCCTAAACAGAACCCTGTAAAACAGATACACCCCCAGCCAATCATGCTTTTTATGTCTATAAAAATCACTTGCCGTCCCTAGAGACTTGAAGCTGCTTCTGTTTTGCAAGTGATCTGGCTTCTTTGCTGCAGCAAAATTTTTGGTGACCCAAATAAAATGCTGTAATCTGCAAACTCAACTCCGATTTGTCTTTCAATGATATGTTAGTCGGGACTGCAACATTATTATTATTAAAGACAAATAACTCCAAGACACCCCTGGAGAAAAGGCTCAGACATGATACCATCTGCGACAACTTCCGCCCACCTTACCTACCCAGGTAAGATGCTCCTCCTGTGTGCTCTCACAGTATCCTGGTCCTGCCTGTCCCAGCACTTGCCTGATTTTGTTGAAATCCCCACCTTTGCATCTCATGCACCCCTTTGCCTAAGTCTCTAGAGAACAATAATGCATTGTCGCCTGTATCCTAAGACCCAAGCACAAGGCCTAGTACAAAGCAGTTGTTGCATAAAGCAGTCCTCAATAAATATTTACATAATGAGTAAATTTTTGAATCATATTGTAATGAATCAAATTGGATTCTACCAAGAAAACTGGGTGATTCAAAAGCACTGGCCTAAGACACCTGGGTTCCGAAAGATCACCAAGGGCCACCACTGTGGCTGAGTGTTCTCAGCAGACACACTTTCCTTACCGGTCCATGGCAGTGCCACCCAAAGGAGGAGAAAAGATGTCATGTGAAAAAAATGGGGGAGGTGGTAGAGCTGGTTCCTATGGTCAAGTGAATTTAGAAAATACTGAGATTCAAAACTTGAGCTTTGTTATGATTTGATTTGTCTGTATCCATGGATTCCTCACCCTGAGGGTCTGCAGACTCCTATATTTCCCAAAGACATTTGGGATAGAGGCAATTTTTCTGGGGAACTTGCCCTTAGGGAAGTGTGCTCTCCTGCAGGCCTCATACCTAGGTGGGTGAGCAAGCCAGAGAGGCAGTGGTGCCACCAGGCACAGGGCACTGAGCTGATGCACCAACGTGCTGCCTCCAAGCCTTACAGGGTCAGGCCTGCAGGCTCACACCCCTGCAAGGCAGAATGGGCCAAGGATGACTAACAGTGGCATAAACAATACTGTCTGGCCTGGGGGAAGGAGACCGTGCTTATTCATTTGAGAGGAACATAAAGGGTTTTTGTTGAAGGGAAGAAAAAGGTGAAGGAAATGATATTTATTGGTAGTTCTCTCATTATAAGCAACAGGAATCAATTCTGCATATCCTGAGAAAAAGATACTTGGAGTAGTTCACTAACTTGAAGGGCAAACTGAAGTACCAGGTTTTGCAAAGAGCAGGACTCAGGATGGTCTGGGGGAATCCAAGTAGGGAGTTCTAATGACTTAAAAGCACAACTGTCAATAGGAATGAACTCCAAGTGTTTTCCAGTTTGAAGTCCCTCCCACTAAGACTCAAATTGTAGGGGGAGACCTTCCGATTGGCCATGCTTGGGTCTTTTGCCCATCTCTTGGCTAAGAGAGGCAGGCCACCTTGACTGATGGTCTGGCCACGGTGTCACCCAATGTGAATTGGAATGGTGTTACCAGAAAAGGAGAAATGGATGGAAGAGAGCAGCAACAGCTGTCTATTACATATGTTCTCCACTCAGCAACCCTATGGAGTATTAACACTCCCATTTGATGGAAGGAAAGAGTGAGGCTCAGCAAGTTTAAACAACCAGACTAAAGGATATTAATGCAGAACTTGCCTGAGTCTAGAGGCCAAGAGCATTGCCATTACAATATTCTCTTGGGTGGCAATGTCTAGACTCTTTTGCATTACAAGTTCTCTGATCCGGGCTTTGAAAGTGGGTAGAATTCCAAATGGCAGAGACATGGAAGAGAAAAAAAGCAGGAAATGACCAAGTCACTTGCTATGCCATGCATGTGACATTTGCAGCATTCCCTCCAACTAGAGAAGCCAGTAGACTTCACAAATGTTAGAGCAAGAAAAAAACATGTTAGGAGTTTCCTCTGAGACCCACAAACATTCTGCTAAAGGGAAAGCAATCCAAAGCAACATTTGTTTAAATTAAAAGTAACAATAAAAAGAAAAACTTGAAATCTATTCCTGGCCAAAAGGTTGATCATTAAACAACATTTAAATTTGGCTTTGATAAAAAAATCTATGTTGTTTTGGATAGCTATATTTAAGCAATTTTTGCAAGCCTCAGAGGGAACTAAAAATGCCTTAATTGCTTCCTCGTTTTTACATACTCCATTATATTGAACCTCAACAGCATCTGTCACCAAATTACCAGCATTATGAAAACACTGTGTTTTTTATACATAGAGGAACCCCAAATAACTGAAAATACCTCCAAGGGTTTGAGGAGCCAATTGAGCAATTTTTTTAAAACATATTTAATTTCTAGTTATGCCTGGGTGGCTGGGACACACCCTAAAGCCTTCATTTTTTTTTCATTCAAAATATGGAATTTTCCATTGAAATAATCCCTAACACGCATACTCATGAGAAGTAGTCGTGTGTCTTCTGAGCAAGAAGGACAGTTTATTCCTTGCCATTTTAAAATGCCAAACCTTACGTTAAGGATTAAAAAGACGAACTGTGTGTGGAAGGGAAATTAACATTTCCAGAGGCTTCTACCAAGTGCCAAGCAGGTCACTAGACCTTTTTCATTTCAATATCTCAGTGGGAGTTGTTACTATCCATCACACACTTTTGGAGATGAGGGAACAGGGATCTGAGAAGCAGTTCGCTTAAGGCTGCATAATAATTTAAGTGATGAAACTGGGTTTTAAACCAAAGGGGACAAGATTCTAAAGCTTTTGCTCTTTCAAAACAGTATTTGCAATTTTATAAGGGCTGATGGCTTGAGATCTCTAGCAATTCCCCACTCAAAATAATCTATAAAATAGGAAAAAAGCAAACAAAACAAAACAAAACTAGCAATCAGTGCTGTGCCTCCCAGCCTGGATTTTGACTTTGCCCCCGTCACTAAATGGCCACCAGGCCCTCTCAGCACCGTGGTTCACTCATCCCACTGACCCATGTCTGTCACAGGATTGCCACAAGCTCCTATTTTTCTGGCTGCCAAAGCATGAAACTGAAAATCTATTCCCAATTCTTCCCTCTGCATTAACCCCAAGCTTGTCACCAAGTCTTGTCAGTGCAACTATAGAACCCTCAAAACCGCCCTGGAAGCCTCGGCTACCAATCCCCTCTCCATAGCCCTTACTCACTACAGTGCCCTGCTGTGCTAGCATCCATTTTCATCTTCTCTTTCCTGTCTCTCCCACTACACGCTGAGCATCTTCAGGGCAGCAGCTGAGTCTTCTTTGTCTGGATGCCCCATGCCAAGCATGGAGCCAGACACAGAACATGGACCAGTAAAGGTCACCTAACTAAAAGGATAAGTAAAGGAATAAAGGTGTTATGTACGATAGTAGATGTATAAACACGTGGAAAGCAATAATAAGAACAATACAAACATAATGGCATACTATTGACTTGGGCCTTCAAAAATCTTTTTAACTTGTTTGCTTTTTCTCTTTCTGGACATTTTCTTTGGTCCAATTAACATATTTGTTTATTGTTCCCCTTGAGTTCACTTTTCCCCATTTCCCTGATATTTGACTCTCTCTTTGTACCTAGAGCATAATCAAATTACAATTGGACATAGATGCATGGACCATCACAGACTGATCCCAGCTTTCCTGTATAAGCAATTCTACCCAATGAACCTAAAGTCAAGGCAAGTTCACTTCCTATTTCTTTTCCTTAGAACGCCTTCTGTTCGCTGTGTGCGTCCGGTGCCTGCTCACTGCTCAGAGGCTGTTTCACAGCACCTGTGTGACTCTGACCCACCGCTCGTCTTCTTTGAGACATCTAGTTCAGATGGCTTATCAGGCTGGGAGCATGCCAGCAAGTACAGGGAATTTGTCATGATGACCTTGGAAGGGCTAAAAGGACGAACAGGAGAAGGTGAGACCACCCAGAGGGTAGCAATAGGATGAAGTCACCATCCCTGCTGGTGCCCTGGGGGGAGGAAGCGTTACCAGAACTCAGGACCTACATTCAACCTGAAGTGAGGGGCTGCCCAGCAGGAGCCGGAACCACGGGGTTGTCATGACTACTGCCAAAGTCATCTCTTGAAGCAGAGAAAGGAGGGGAGGAAGACTGGCATCTTCCCTTCTCCTGCCATCTAGTCTTGGGGAAGTGACTCCCGTGGTGTCACAGCCCAAGAAGGCCATGCCAGTCCAGAGGCCAAAGAAGACAACAAGCATTTTCTGATACATGAACCTTTATTCAGGGCTTGCTTACAGGGTGAGAAGTCGCGGAGAGATCATGATGGCTCTCTCAGGCCGGGCAGGCATTGCATTCACAGGGAAGATGACCGAGCAATGCAAAAAGGACAGAAAGCCTTTTATAAGGCTTTAAGACAAAGGCCTTCCTAAGGGTGGGGGGAGCATAGATGCAGGAACAGGTCACTCTGACCTGGGGGGGGAGGGGGAAGGACTAGAATATCACTTGAACAATTACATTTTGCTCTTCTTGTGAGACTAAGGGCCTCTCATTTCCTGCCTGCTTGCATAAAGTTACATTTTAAGGTCAATTTACCCTTTTTCTCTTTACTGGCTTAGAAAGACAATAGGTTAATCATTTAGCTGCCTAGGTCATGCAGACTGCTGTGCACCAAAGATCTGCAGGCCTGTTTTGCTCAGGCCACGTGTTGTCACACATGGGCTTGTTGATAAGGGAGCCTGGCAATGCAGTTTGTAGAGGTCACCTCCCCAGCCCCACACCCATCGTGATACAAAGCAGATTAGGGGAGGGTGTGGACTATATCTGCAAGTCAACAAGCAGGAAGTAGCACACATCACATGTGTGTATTTTTAATTGTTTAAACCCGTGGATGGTTAGACTCCCTCAGGCAGGGACTACATCTTGCACATCTGTGCATGCTCAACACCTCACCCCCAAGCACAAAGCCTTCACACGAATATTTGAGAGTAAGTTACAAGGAGAAGGAGGAGGAGAAGGAGGAGGAAATACAAAGAATCCTTCAGTCTACAGGTGAACTACAATCTTCCCCTGTTTAACATTTAGAAATTCACAGATTGCTTGCTAACTGCTTGTTTGCTTGCTTTTTCCACTTACACTTTACTGTTCGGGTCTTATGTCCTTCTTTCCTTTTTTATTCCTTCCATGCAAGCAAACCTGGCATTATATTTATTTTCATTACTTTGAATGTATATCTGTTTGGTTACATAGCATTTATCTTGATTACATTGTATTTACTTTGTTACTTATGTAGCAGAATTCCTGAGGAAACTAACTCAAACCACAGAGGGGATTTAATGGAAGGATGTTGGGTAACTTTGGGGATTTAGGACAGGACAGAGCGTAAGTGGCACTGGCACCCTACAGAGGAGGCAGAGAATGCGCCTGCCCCACTGCCCACCTCTTCTCTTTGAATATCTATTTCTTCCTTGTCTCCCACTCTTTAGTTGGCAGGACCCATTTGGAGTTGCCTTCTTTCCCACCCTCCCTTCCAGACAGCTGGAAAGAATCTCAGTTTTATTTCTAAACTTTCCAGAAAAGCACTCAGAATGGCCCAGTTTTGGTCAGGGGCTCATTCTTGGAACAGTTGCAAAGAGAAGTGCCACGTGACACTTGATTGATCCGGCATCCTCATGGTAACTATGAGGAGAGATTAGGAAGCGGGGACAGTGCCCAAAAAGGAGCAGGGCAATCCTAGGCAGCTAATTTGGTAAGTTCCAACTGCAAGCCTAAGTCAGAATCTCAAACCAACACATGTTCTATGGAAAACCAGTCTTGAAAGATGTACGAAAAAGCGGTCTAGGATATGATACACTTGAGAAACACTGCAAACTGTACCTCCTCTTAGCAAGCCACTATGAACATTAGCATATTAAAGGCTCTGAGAAGTCTTGCAGATTAAACCAGCATGTGCCAAATTGTTTGAGCACAGATTACCTTTTTCTTCTAGCATTAATTAATGTGTCCACTAAATATTTGATACCTACCCTCCTAAAGGAAATTAGCTTGAATGGTTGTCACTGATAGCCCAACTCTGGGCCCAAATTCCTCACCTAGCCTCCTTAGAATCAGCAAGGACAGTCTTAGGGTCTCATCCCTGCCTTTCAGATTTATGAGTGTATTCCAATAATTTTTATATTGTCTATTTTATCAGGTCATTGACTTGTGATTGATTTAAAGCCCCCAGGCAGTAGGGACAATATCCACTGCCCATTCACTAGCCCTTTTAATCTGGTTACTCATGCTCCATGAGCTAGTTTCTTCACCTCTAGAAGGGAAACATAATTTTTCATTAGAAAATAGAAATAGTAATAGATGTAAAACATCTAACAAAGGACTTGGCATGCAGAAGTCTTTGATAGATTGATGTTTCTTTCCTTTCATGGTCTTTACACCTACGGAAGGATAAATTGGCAGAGGAAGAAGTGGTTAAATTTTCTGTATTCCTTTCCATCTCTGTGTGTGTGTATGTGTGTGTGTATGTGTGTGTGTGTGTATGTGTGTCTTTCTTACAGGCTTGCTCTCTATTTCTCTTTCTTTCAGTGCGTGTTTCTCTTTCTCTCTCTCTCCATACACAGTAAATACTCACACCTTTAGAACTTCATTTCATTGCATTCAAACAGAATCTCCACCCCTTTCCTTTCCTCCTAATCCCGCTTTCCTTCCTCTCTCTCTGGTCACCTTTCTTTCCCCTTTCCATCCTCTTCCTCCTAAGACAGTACCTCTTTAAAATGCAAAGCACCTGTGACATGAGAAAGACTGTTAACCTGTAGAAGTTGGGCTTTAAGGTATCTCAGCAGGAGATGGGCTGGAGGATTCAGTAAACAGAGCGGGGGACCCGGAGCAGACAGTATTGTCTGTACTGGAGATTTTCTGGAATGACAATTTCAGGTATCAGAGTACCAGGAAGACAAACCCATAGATTCCTGTGTTCTCAAATTCACAGTCTCTCAGATGCTCAGAATATGCTGGATCTTTGTAACATGCCACCGTGGTCAGTTAATTACTAAGACTTCAGACATCTTCCATGCAATATCTTCTTTCTTTTCTTCCTCCTCTTCTCCTTCTTCTCTTTCTCCTTCAAACCTTCTCCTTTGGACCACCCTCTCACTTCTGCTTCTCTGTCGTCCACCTTCTCCTCCTTTGTCTCTACTTCCTTCTCCTCCTTTCATTTTCTTAAGAGGAACTGGCCTCAGAATTCTCTGCAGAGCCTCACATCCTCCTGCCAAGAAATGTTTCAGTCCATTACCACTGGATTCATTATTAAAGTCCCCACTTCTCTCTACTTCCTTTTCTCCCCAACATCATATAAGTGTTTTAAATATATACATATATATATATGGGGACCTACTATGCACCAGGCAGCGTGATAAGCATTTTTTGGGTAATTTTCTCTGAGCACCTCAGCTGATTTATATATTGACACCATAGAAAAATAGGCAAAGAAAAATTTCACCTTCTTTAGTGTTTGTGTTCCTGTGTTTTTTAAAAAAGGACTTACACAAAGACATGAAGTCAGTCATACAGGAAACAGTTTCTTCCTGCAGTGAATTAAAAAATACGGGTCCTTGTTTCTAAAACCACCTGTAAACAGTTCCTATTCCTCACAACCACAATGTGCTTACTTTTAAGCACAAGCGATTTCCTAATCACAGCCTCTTCTGCCCTGCCCTGTGCAATAAGCGTTTCCAAAGAGCCCTCATTACGTTCGAGGCAGTGCTAGGCTCTTGGAAAACAGACTGAGTGAGACCAACTCCCTTCCCTGGGCACTGCACAAGACAGTGGGATAAATTTCATAAGTGGCCTGGACTGTGAGCATCCCGAGGACTGAGGGACTAGTCTTGCCTTCCCTGATGTTAACATTAGCCTTAACGTTGTGCAGGAGTCTCCCGGAGAGAAGAGGGCCTGAAGACATTCAGGAGAGGGAAAGGGCAAATGCAAAGGAAGAGGGGTCCAGCTCACAGCACTCCAGCTCACGAATGTTCTGTAAATCCAAGGTGGCTTTATTGTCATTCTAAACATGCACGCCTGTGCCTGAAGGTGGATTCTACATCCCTACCTGATGCCATGGTACAGGATGCCTCCTGGGGAAGGCTGTACACGCTGTGCATCTGTACTCCAACTGATGTTGGACTTGGCCTTGTCCCTTGCAAGCTGACTTAGTGCATGCCGCATTCACACATGTTGTTTCTGCAGGTTCTTTTGCTCTTTTTCCTCTGCCATGAGACCAGCAGATACCCCAGAAGAGCTGGTTCCTGGATGGCAGCCAACCTACAGATGCCCACCTGTAAGATGAGTAAGAAATAAATGCTTGTTGTTACAGCCTCTGAGATTTGGGGATTTTCTGTTAATGTGGCAGAGCTGAATCATATGAATCCTTCTTTCTTTATTCTCTCTATATCAAAGAAAAATATTCTGTAATTCTTACACGGCTACACAGCATTAGCCATCAAGCTTAATACCAGGAATTATCACTTCCCTAATTAGTTAAAAATTAGGGGAAAAAAAAGCATTTAAGCTTAGCTTACCACCTCTGTACCAACAGATTTGAGTTTTCTGGTTTCTATCAGATGAAAAGTGGTGCAATAGCTCTTCCTAAAAGAGGCCTGCTGTTTCTACAATATGCTCCATGACAGTTACGTAGTTTTTATAAGTGTTTGTTGCACAATTAAAAGATAATAAGTAGGAACCACATGGTTCGGGTGAACACATTGAAAAAGAACTGAGTTCAAGGTCTAGTCATTTCTGACACTATATAAGATACATTTTTACTCTGATCTAAATCTCTCTGCTCTAAAATGAAGGAGTTGAACAAGAAATATCCGAAGTTCCTTTCTTTTATAAAAGTATTTTATTTTAGTTCACCTAAGAATATAAAAGCATAGTGGACACTAAGCTCCAGAGGATCCTTTGGTTTCTGACTCATTGTAACTCTACAGTGTCTGGTATACTTTCAGGCTTAATAGATGTTTGCTGAATGGATGAATGAATGAATGAATGAAACATACTGAGCACTACTCTGTGCCAGGCAAAGTGAGAACTACTAAGGTCACAAAGAAGAAAAGGACACAGTCATGTGCAAGGCAAAGATGCACTAAAAACTACCTCTGATAAAGCCAGCAAATACAGTGAAAGAGAGAATCATGGAGCGAGATAAAAGCCTGCAGAAAAGGCATTTCACATCTCAAAATGTCTGACCATATATTATAATCATTTTCTGAGTCATATTTGGGAAGTAGTTATTTAGGGATTGCAAAATATTAGTCAGGTGAGATGTGTCCCCTTAAGCACCATATAAAAATGGTTCAAGAAACTTAAGAGGGGCAGGAGGATAATAAAATCCTTGCTTCCATAAATTGAAAATAATGGAGAAAACAGAACTCTTCACACAACTGCTCTGGAGACATCCTGAGAGATAGAAATTTAAGACCAGAAAAGAAAATTTTAGAAGCCTGGGTGTGAGGCTCACTCACTGTGTATTAAAAATGAAGTCAGTAATATTATATTTAAAACTACATGTAGCTCTTTTAAAGGGGACTTCAGGGGGGTCCTCAATTTCAGATGAAAATTTAGAAAAGATGAGTTGAAAATCTTTTAATCAGTGGTCTTAAGTGCCATTATTTGACCATTTCTCTATCTAGAACTCATTCAAACTTATATAGCATATTACATTTAATTAATTGAGTGTTTATGCATCAAAAAGTTATTTGCTTGTGACTATAGTGAAATTTCCAGGATTTATGACGGGAACATTTTAGAACAGCAACATGTGTTTCCCTCTGATTTGTATAGCTTCATTCATTATAATTTTTCCTGATGTTTTGCCTACCATATTATTAACTTCCCCAAAGCAATGAAATACCGGCTTGTCTTCTCACAGCAAAGAAATGAGAGGAATAATTATGAATGTGGAAATCCCAGTGAAAACATGCTTGTATTAAAAGAGGCTAGGAGTCCAAGAAGGAGCTCACTGGATTTATAGAGTCAAAAAAAAAAAAAGCAAACATGCAGGAAAACAGATGCATTTTTTCATCCAGCATCTTGGACACCCCATACGCAGGGAAAAGAGATCTTTTTTCATATATATTTTAATGTCACTCTGGGCGAGAACTTACACTTTACTATAAGTTATAAAGTATGAATAAATCACCAAGGTTTCAAGTGCATGCCATGCATAAATATTTAATCACTGCAAAGTGTTCTTTTCAAAATGTGAGTGTTTGTAAGCACCGGGTTTGATTGGCGACTGACTCTGTGGGTGACTGAGATTTGTACCTCGTAACTCTTGGCTATTTAAGGCCCTAAAATAATGGCCAGGACGGGGGAAAGCAAGAGACCCTTTGCTGCTTGCCAATGCAAAGATGTGGGACAGTCTGGGAAATCAGTTCCTGCCAGGGCTGTAGATCAGTGGTTTTTTGACAAAGCGCTGGGGCTGACGAGACCACCCTAGCCCTTTGGTGTTTGTTGTTCAATGATATGTTTGGGGCCCATCCAGTCCCAACCAGGATCTTGAGAAGAAACCACCAGCGGAGGGGTTTGGGGAAGGAAGACAAGGACAGTGAGGACCCGGGGCAGGGAGGGAGAGCGGGGTGTGAGGACTGGCTCCCGGGCAGCCTTCCCTCCTGTTTGCCATGTTTGTATTATGGCAGCCTGCAGGCTCCATTGTTATTTCTCACAACATCAGAGCCAGTATCAGAGCCTGACCATCCGGGTGGCCTCTCATAAAAGGACAGAAAAAAAAAAACCTTGATTTACATTCTTCCTTCAGAAATGCTCTCTGCCTTGCTGCTGTGTATTACCTTCCTTCCCTTGTCTAAACTGATATCTAGCTTTTGTTTACATGACCCCTCAACCGGCCACTATTTCCAAAGGTTCATCTGTTAAGAGGAAGGTTAGGCTGGGAAATAATTCCCAATCCCAATTCCTCCTTCCACAATCTCAAAGCTGCTCCATGATTCCATCTGTGAACAGTGGGGAAAAGAGGAGACGTTCCCCAAGTAAAGGTGACTAGTACAGGGTAGGGCCCTTGGGTGACATTAATTTTCTTAATCAATGGCTGACTTTTTAAATTTGTCTTACAGAGGAAAGTTTTTTCTAGGGAAAAGACCTTAATAATCCATGTGGGGCATCAGAGACTCCATCTGGCAAGGAAACTGACAAACCCCAAAGCATCTGAGGAGAGACATTGCTATGTATGATATGGAGAACAGAGAACATTGTGCTCCTGAATGGCAGAAACAGAGAGGGGTGCCCAGGAGACCTGTGGCCGCTTGGGGAAGGTCTGCTGAGGAAAAGCCATAAAGAAATTCCCTTTTATGATGTGGCCAAATAAGATTTTGGAGATAAAAACCATTGCATTAAGTACACACCTTGTGTACTTTCTGAGATCCCTCTATCACCTCCTTCTTCCTCTCTTTGGGGCAGGGTCCCACACCCGTGAGCTGTCCCCCCACTTCTGGACTCTGAGGAAATGCCACCCTGAGGGGCATGAGATTGGAGCAGCCCCCAAGAAGGCAGGTGACACAGCCCAGAAGAGGGAGGGGAGGGTAACTACCCCTTGGGCTGAGCGTTGATTGATTGGAAAAGGAAGACAGAGGAATCCTGGAATACAAATCCCTCCTCTTTCCCACATTACTTAGGCTCTCTCCATTCCCATTTTCCTACGGGTGACTCCTCTGTGGTGACCAAACACATCTACTGAGCATTGTCCTGTGCCTCACTCATCTTTGCTGCCTGTTGTCAGCACAGTAATGCACAACTTGGCATTGCTTTCATCTTTCCCTGCCTCATTTCCCCTTTTCCCTCACCCTCACAACCCTGGCCTCTCAGGTCCAAAATAAAGAATGGACACTTTAATTCTTGCCCAAGACTCTACTTTCTAAAGGTCCTGAATTAATGTGAATTAAGTTGTTCACCTTGCATTATTTAAAAGTCCATAAGCTTTTAAATAGTTTCTACCAACACAAGAATTCTTGAGGTAGTGATGATTTGTGACATAAACAAAATAAAGGTCTGAGCTTTCTATTTGGGTAACTTAGTTTAGGGCATAAGAATCCTGTTGGGATGCACAAATACGGAGGCCCAGTTGGCCTTAGGAGAGGACTGAGGACTTGGTTAATTTAAGTGAACCTCACAGCTTTGGTAATCCCTATTTTATAAAAGAGGGAATTGACAGTCTAATACTAAATTATTTGTTCATCATCATATAGCTAGTGAAAGGTAAAACCATGGTCTTCCGATTCCAATGTCATGTTTATCATTCTTCTGCATGTTGCTCTTTCAAATAATTTCATTTATTTGAACCCGAGAATATTTTCCAGATGGTAGAATATTATTGCCTCGATCTCCTGGGTGTTTCAAGCAAAGGTGGGGGCCTGGATTCCAGAATTTCCAGAATAATAATCCTCCCCTACAAGCCTTTCTTTTATGGAGGGACAGTGTTCGGCACCTACTTGGTACTCAGTGAAAGTTATTGTATTTGTTGCAATTACCTGTATTGCAAATTGGTTGAAGTAAAGGGAAAATTTGCAATTATATCACCAATTCATCTCCAAAGATAGTCAGATTTAGGCCAGGTAATAACTTTTGGGTTGAACAAGATAACTCTTAGATGTAGTTTGAATTTTGAATTTTCCACTTTCTAGCTGTGTGACTTTGGGCCTCAGTTTCCACAATTGCAAAATTATATTAATGGTCTCATATTTAACTCAAAAAGTTATGGAAAACCACATGATATCTTTAATATGAAGTACTTTAAAAGTGTAACGCACAGAGTGAGCTCTCAACAGGATGAGTTGTCATCAGGGTCATTATCATTATCATTAAATTTGCCAAAGAATCTTAGTATTTCTAAATTATCATCCAGACTTTGGTCTTTGTATCCTCATCTATCATAGTAGACTCTTAGAAAATAGAGCAACCTCCCAAAATTACAGTATTGTCAATGTTCTCCATTGAGTTACTATTCCCAGAATACTTCATACAGAAAAAAAGTTCCTGGAGAATTTATAGGTTTTTGCCTGTATTAGGTAAAAACTGAAAAGAGATTAGAAACTATATATGGTTCTCCATTTATCCAACACTACTTCAAAGTTCAGCTTTGGATGGTTAAGTCACGTAGTCCAATAGCGTATGCAAGTTTCTTTTTTTTCCCAAAAAAATAACATTTTAACTAATTTTATACAATAAGAGGAGTTTTGTATTTTAGGTGAAAGAACAGGATGTCAAATGGTATATATGGTATCTTCCCAATTGTGTGAAAGAAAAAATGTAAATTCATATATAGAAAAAACTCTCTAGTAGAAAATAAGCAAAATTCTCATTTTTGTTATCTGTAATGTAGGCTTTCTGCTTTTCCATACTCTCTATATTTTCCATAAGATGTATGTCCTAATTTATAATCTGAAAAAATGACTTTAAAGAAGATTGAACATTTTAGACATGTCCATTTATTTATTTTTTATATCCTTAAATACATTTGTTGAATTCTTGTAATACAGGCTCTCAATTAGGAACTAGAGTATACAGAGATTAATGAGCACTGATTTTATCTGCAGGAAATGATAGTGATGCGGGAAGGAGCATGTTTAAATTAGTAGTTGCACTTGAAAACAGCAATAAACCTAGTTCTCTAGAGCAACAGACAGTGGTAACCATCTTCATTCTGGTACTGAACCAGGGTGACAGCCTCAGGAATCTGTGACATTCATCATCAACCCTTTATAAGTCTCAAGGTTTTGAGGATACAGAAGCCCCTGATTCACCAGGACTTAACTTTCAACACCTACCTTTTATAATCATTTTCACTGTAAATAAGACCTCCAAAGAAATTACCCAAATTCACCTTTTTACAGCAGTTAATAGGTGGGACCAACACCAAAAATGGTCTTAAAGCTTCCATCAAGTTTATTAAAAAACTGATGATCCAGAGGGTGCAGGGAATGGAACATTAGCTGACCCTATTGAAATGCTGGGGCAGATCATGGGAAGAATAACAATCTTTATCAAGAAACAAAAAATCCACTTTTAGTCTAAGTTCCAATAAACTCTGATTTCAAGAAATAGTACACTCAACACCAAAGGATTTTCCAAAAGAAACTATTATTTTTTTTAAAAAAAAATTATATTAAACAATCAACTTTGCATATTTAACAATTGCAAAAGTGTATCTTTATGACAAATATAGTTTAGAGAATGAAATAGGTTTTTGGAATTAAGTATGATATTATAAGATAAATTGTGAAAACTTGCCTTGCAACTCGCATGCAAAAATCAATCAAGCGATATGCTAGAGACCACCTAAGGTCATGTCTGCATTTCTCAAAAGGAAAGGATCTAGTGAATTCTCTAATCTTCAGATCATGAGACAAAGTACCATTGTGGCGGCAGCCTATAAAATGGCCCCACGTGATGTCTGTCTTCTGATCTCCTGATAATCACTTTCTTTTATAATCTCTTGTGTGTGGATTGGACCTAGTGACTTGCTTCTGTCAACTAGCATATGGCAAAAGTGATAGGAAGTCAATTCTGAAATTAGGTTACAAAAAGACTATAAATTTTGTATTGCTTTCTGTCTCCACTCCCCCACCGCTTCCGCACCTCCATCCTCACTCTGGGAGAAGTTAGCTGCCACGATATCAGTAGCTCTAGAGAGAGGATCCTATATGACAAGGAACTGATATCTCAGCCAACAGCCCATTCAGCCTGCCAACAGCCATGGGAACGAGTTTAGAAGTGGATCCTCCCAAGTCCAGTCCTGCGATGTCTAGAGGCTGAGCCCACATCTTGATGGCAGTTTGTGAGAAACCCTGTGTCACAGAATCCAGCTAAGTCTCACTAAATTCTTGACCCACAGAAACACAAGATAATAGATTTTATCATTCCAAGATGCTAAATTTGGGGATAATTTGTTATACCTCAGTACATAAATAATACAATTACTGTCTTCCATTTCTCCATAAGTCATTGCTAACATGTCTCCTAAAACTCTAGCTGTTGAAAGAAGACCATTGGTTAAAAAAACAAAAAAAAAAAAAAATTGAAAACCCTAGATCACAAATAACCTCAGCATACCTCATTAGAAAACTCTTCCCTAAGGTCATAGGAAATCAACAAACTTCCGTATTCTTCATGCAGCCCTTGTCCTCTTACACACTGCCTATAAAATTTATTTATATTTATTTTTTATTTTATTTCTCTCCCATTAGAATATAGACTCCAAAAGACTAGGGATTTATATCTTTCATTTTCCACTCATGTATTCCAAGGACTAAAAACAGTGCTTGACACATAGAGATTTCCCAATAAACATTTCTTGAACAAATGAATTAGACATGGTTCAAAGTCAAATTCACAATCTCTAGCCACAAGCCATAAATCACGAGAGCTGCTGTTCTCCAATCACACCTTTCACCTTCCTATGCTCAGTCTTCTCCAGGCCATTAATTCCACACGGGATGCCTTGTGTCTTAGGTTGCATTCCCCAGAAGCAGCCTCTGAGACGAGAATTTGTGTACAAGCAACTTATTAAGAAAGTGCTCCCGAGAGAAACCAGTAATAGAGTGGGGGAAGCACGACAGGGAAGGAGAGGAAGCCAGACAAGGGTGTGATTTCAGGCAAAGTCCCAGAGAGGATAACTTCAGCTTAATCCCATGGGGGAGCTCTTAAATGTAAATTATGCCTCCACGTTTGACCAAACCCTAGGCATGAGAGTTGAGCTTTCATATTCCCTACTAATTAGTCATCGACGGGGGTGCCACCCCAGGGATGTGAACTCCCAGGTAATTCCAGCTGTCTGCAAGTGCGGGGAGAGCCAAGGGCAGGCCGCCAAAGAAGAGACACAGGTGCAGGCTTTGAAGGCAAAAGTGCAGAAGCCGGGAGAAAGGAGCAAAGAGTCAGCAACCAGGATCCAAAGGGATCTGGCTGAGACCCAGTAGTGTCTGCTTGCCACTCTGCTTTGTTCCAATTTGTTTTATTGAAATCTAATCCACCCTTCAAGTAATTCTTTTTTGTGCTCCTTAGCACTATGCTAGAACCACATATACTGTCTTTTTATTCAACTTTCCCTCACCTTCTCCCTACCATAAACTCCTTAAAAACAGAGATGGTGTCATTTACAAATCTTTATGTCTCCCAGCATCTTTGTCACTCCTGCACTGTGTTGTAAACAGCTGGC
The DNA here is from genome assembly GCF_015220235.1 of Choloepus didactylus. NCBI lineage: Eukaryota > Metazoa > Chordata > Mammalia > Pilosa > Megalonychidae > Choloepus > Choloepus didactylus. Next base: position 12,774,845 of record NC_051309.1, read on the forward strand.
AAACGATGGCAACACTATTGAATATCATTTGACTGTAAGCTCCATAGACGAGAGGATCAGTGTTTTTCATCACCATATATAGAGCAATTATTACAGTGCCTGCTAAATGGTAGGTACTGAGTAAATGTTTGCGGAATAAACATAAAGAGTGCTTTATGGTTTACAAAGTGCTTTCTTAGTCTATTATTTCATTTATCCCTCACAGAATATAGAGAAGTACTTAGTCTAGGTTCAGACCTAAACCACTTTGCAGAAAAAAAGGCTTAGGAACACAAATATCTTTCCCAAATGACATTCTGGCTAAATAAAGGCTGAGTAATGCCTCAGAGCTAAATCTGATTTCAAGTCCAAGTTGCTTTCCCCTAGGCATCACTGCTTAGTTGATAAACAGGAGAAGAACATATTTGGAGACTGGGATCAGTAGACAAACCCAGAATGTCCCAGTCTTTTAACAACCCTCCCTTAAGGTGATTTACCCAAAGAAAAGGCATAGAAGGCACATTTTTTGAACACATAGAAGGTAATCAATAAGTGATTGATTTTATTGAATTGAATCACATGAAATAAATGAAATGGAATAGAATTTAATGGAACAGAGTGGAAGTGTTTGGCTTAAATTGAATTAAGTTGAGGTAATTAAACTGAATTATTATGGTGTCTTTTACTCCCTGGTACCCCATATTTTATCTAAAATTGGAGGTGGGAGTGGAAGTGGGGAGGAAAGTAACAGGAGAAGAGGCCAGTGACTATAAATTGATGACCGTAATTCAGTAGCGTGTGCCAATCAACCTATAAACAGGTCAAACCTTGAGAATCCTGCATTGTAAAGTCGTCTCAAACCATATGAGCCTGTTATTCTCTGGGCAGTGTTCTGTTTACCCAAACTTTTCACCACAACTCCTCTCAGACCCAACAAATCTACCATTTTCCTCACTGCTGTGTCAGCAATTAGGTATCACGAAAGAAGGCCTGCAGACAGCCTAGTTTACGCTAAGCAGGGAAGGACTGATAGGGAGCAACTCTGTAGCAGATCCTATCCATGCCTTGCCCCATCCTCTGTGCCAGGACATGCCCACGTGGGCCTACTACACACATCAGTGACTCTCTGTCTGATAGTCTGGCTTAAACATGACAGACGGGACGCAAGAGAATTAATACCCCCTAGGTGCAGCTCTCAATCAATGACAGACGGAAGTTGGAGGATAACCACCTTGGCTTTTTTGCCCTTTAGATTGGACAACTTTAAAATATATTTGACATTGCCTCCCAGAGTTCCCCAGAGGAATTGAGCCTTGGTTGCCTACAGCAGTCTTCTGTTCAACAATATACCCTTTCTTAGTTTTCTTTCCTTCCCTATTTCTCTTCTCCGCTCCTGCACTAGTTCTCCCTAGGATCACCTCACAAATAAATTAGTTGCACTCAAATCCATGTCTTAGGTCTGCTACTAAGAAAACACAAGTCAGGGTATGTTCCTCCATGCAGGAGTGTTTACATTTTTAAAGGAGAGAGCTAGACCAACAGCCCAAAGAGATAAACCAGTAATAAAGGAATTTTAATTTGAAAAGTTAGTCATAAAAGGGCAATAAATGGCAACAAGGTGCCTGCCCGGCAGCATCTTTGGAGGTGGCTGCATCATCTGTCTACATAACAGGCAGCCTGGCATGGCAAAAAAAGCACTGGACGAGACATTGGAAACCTGGATTCTAATGCTGTCATTGCCACCAACTTACTGCTTGGCCTTGTCCCTCCATCTCTCTGAGCTTCAGTTTTTCTCTTCTGGAAACTTACAGGATTGGATTATTTGAATGCAAGGGCCTTTTATGGCTCCCAGATTCCATGAATCCATGGAAGAGGGTGAAGTGCAAGGCGCCTCTTTAAAAGGTGTGCTCTGCAAATAATTAACAAGCAAACTCTTGAAACAGCACAGGCTCTAAGAGGGACTGTTTAATCAGGCACATGAGATGTTCCAATCTGTCTAGACAGACTTCTCTTTTTCCCTAGGACGTCTTCAGCCACGCTTGCTCTGACACTGTGCAAGGTGTCTTCTGGCAACAGACAGCAATATTTTGGAAGATAAGTGTAATACCATAGAGTCAGCTATGGAATTTTCTTTAGTTTAATGCCATTTGTCCTTCCAATTGGAACTGGGGATAGTTACCCAAGAAATAGCCAAGAGAGGTGGTTTGTGCAGCAGGATTCACCAAAGAGTAGCTTCTGGTGTAACCCTCATGCTACCTGCCTTTCATCATTAGTGGGACTTTATAGCTCTTTAGTTTACTTCCCCTCTTCCCTGTCCCTAGCCTTGTGAAATAAAACATCTCAACATTGTAGGAACCTTCCAAGTCATTTGATTGAACCCTTGACGAAACCAACAACCTCTCCCAAGTCTCTGACTGGAGGTTTCAAACAGAGAAAGGGAGCAGATCTAAGGTTCCTTAAAACCCAGACGTGAGTCTTGTGATGACCTTTGCAAGCAGATTGCAAAACCCTTTACCTGATAAGTCCAAAGTGCTTTAAATTTGTGCTGGATCATGGATGATATTGACAGAACTCATCTTGCCTGAGGACTGGCTAAGAGAGGCATGACCTCACCTTCTGCTCTTGTGGAATACAGAAAATCACTGTCAGTAGTTGAACAGCATTTCCAAACTGTAGCCAGCAGATTACACAAACACAGCTCATCACATGTGATCAAAACACATTAAATTTTTATCTCTTATGGCATGTTTGTAAGTTATTTACAAGAGGAAGTTATTCCTTCCATTAGATGAAAAATTAGTGGGTTCTATAACTTTCTGTTTCACTCTTTTCATCCTAGAATCACATTAAGTTACAAAACACAAACTCAAGTCAGTCACTGAAAGTGTCTGCCCAAGACACTCTCCCTGAATCTTCATTCTAGGTTAGACTTCTCCTCCCCAGTTCCATCTAAGAACTAGGTGGAAGTCTGTCCTTGGAGAAGGGTGTTGTTGGCTTCTGACCTCTTCCTCTTTCATCTCTCTAGCTGCTGCTCTATACCCCATAGATGTCAAAGGAAAAGGACAGGCAAAGAGAAGAGGGGGAGAAAGGGCAGCTCTATTTGATTGGGTGGTTCGTGTTCTCGGAACCTGCCAAATGTATAGTAATAACTCTTCCTCTCATGGGTGCTTTGGAAGGTTCTCTGTGAGCCCCTCCAACTACAACCCATCTGACATGGGCAATGCTTCTCCTGCAGCTGGCTGCTTCAGCCCATCCTAGATGTCCCAAGGATGAGCTCTACATCCATTGTGGCAGTTGAGTCTGCATGTAATCCCAGACATTCCTCTTGGTCAGGACTTGAAATTGCTCCAGGCTGACTCTGTCACCCATATGGATCACATCTGGTCTATGAAACACACTCTCGTATGTTCTTCCTCTGTTACTTTCCAGACACTGTATTCTCTCCGGCCTGCCTTAGGTTGCTATTGCTTTTCAGATGTGAAAGACAGCCTCAGTTCCTGGTGTCCACCAACTGCTGGAAACATAAATGAAGCTTTCTGAGTGGTCCCATTGAAGTGCATCAAGATTCAGATGAAAGACATAGTACCCAACTCTTCACTCTTGGCAGGGGGAAATATTGGAATTCAAACTCAGCAGAAGCTCTCTGAGAAAAAAAATCCTCATAGTTCTTTCTCTCCGTTTTCTTGAACCTCTTATATTTTCAAAGCAGGTGACAGTGTTCAAGAATCATGGAAGTGATTCTTGATGATCTCCTTTGAGGATTCCTCCAGGGGGTCTGTCTCAAACACTTTGTGATCTAAAAGCTATCACATTTATCACATTTTTTATGCCTCAATCAGAACTTGGATTTTGAAATCCTGTTTCTAAATAATTTCAGGGATAGATCTTTTTCATTAATTGCTTTAGAAAGTATATAACATTTTTAGAACTGTGTCTGCAACATAGTACTCAATAAGGTTTGTGAAATGAATTTACTAATAATGTATTTTCCATTTATGGGTTTATTTAAGAAACACTTTTGACTCTTGTTTGCAGCTGTTTCCCATATACCTGGAACACAGCTTATCACACAGTAGGTACTGACTAAATGTTTATGAAATGAATAAATAAATTAATATTTTGAAATCCTGTAGAACAAAGTGTAGCACTTGCTCTTTAACAAGCATTTCTTGAACATTTGCTAAGCGTCAAGTGGCTACATTAGTCACTTGTCTTTAGTGGCACCATAATACTCTGTCCTACCCCTCTCTAGGCACTTATTAAACTGTGTGGCAATAGTTCTTTTACTCATCTGTGTTCCTCACTAGTAAAGAACAAAGATATTGCATTTTTTCTTTGAGTGTCTTGTAGAATCAAGGATGAAAGGAAGGAATAAAGAATTGAATGAATGCATATTTCCTGTGTTGAAAAATGTTGAAAGTGGAGAACATAACAAGCTATCATTTCTCATGCAGTTATCCATTTAAAGGGATAGCCTAGCATAAACAAAATGTACTAAACAGTCATGACGGAGTAATGGTTATGAAACTACCTTCCCACTATAACTTTAAAACTGGGAAAGACATATGAAACAATTCAGACATTGGACAATAGGCAGTGCAGAGTTGTTTGCCCTGAGAGAGAAGTGAAACACATCAGGAATGACCCATGATTACACAGCTTCCTTCCTAGAGGAATTTTCTGGCCTGCATTTCAGGGATATGAAGCCCAGGTGGAGGATGGTCTTGCTGAGTTGAGGAGGCAGAGATGGAATGGACAGATGTGACAGCTGGAATTTGAGGCAGAATACCAAAAAGGAGGAAACTACAGAGAAAGAGCTCCAGAAATATACTAGAAGTTTCAGTAAATCTTGGACAATTAATGAGCTGCACAATATTAGGGTGATACACAGAAGACCTGTGTGTCACTTACCAGGGCACTGTGAGCAGAACAGATTCCAAGGTTTCAAAGGCTTCAGAGATGGAACTCCAGTCAGGCAGAGTGGCTGCAATTGCTTAAACAAGCCAGGACTTCAACTGAGACACCAGAAAGTCCATGCCTAGCAAATAGAGTTTCTTTAACCTGATAGTGAAAATTATTCTCATTCTAACAAAGCTTAAAAACAAGCTTCAAAATGGGTCAAGTAGATACACAAGGAAATTAGCTGGAAAACTTCTCAAACAAAAGCCCAGCAATTCTCAAAGGAGAACAATAAAATTCAGACACTGAAGAATCCACAATCTTCAGCATAAGATTTTAAAAGTTCTTAAAAACATAGATAAGCACAAAAATGTGATCCACAAACAAGAAAAAAAAATTAGTCAATAGAAACAAACCCAGAAATGATGTTGGAATTAACAGACAAAGACCTTAAGACAGTTATGAAATATGTAAAAAATAGTAAAGGAAAATGTGACATTATGAGAGAGCAGGCAGGGAAATATAAAGATATAAATGAAAACTAGAAAAGAACTACATAAAAATTGTAGAAATAAATAGAAAAATAAATCAATATATGAAATGAAAATTTCAATAGATTGGTTTAACAACATCCTGGACACTGCCAGAGAAAATATTAGGTACTTGAAGACTGAGCAATGGAAAAATTCGAACTGAAGCACAGAAAAACAAAAGCCTTAAATAATTAACAGAACCTCAGTGAAACGATGACAAATAGTCTGAGAGATGTGTAATTGGAATCCCCAGAAAAAGAGGACAGAGAAATTGGACCCAAAAAAAAAAAAAAAAGATTTGAAGACCTATTGGTCATATATTTTCAAAATTTGATGAAAAAATATCCACCAAGAATATCATCAGAACCAAAGAAGGATAAATGAAACCAGGCACATCATAATCAAATTGCTAGAAACCAAAGGGAAAGAGAACATCTTGGAAGCAGCTGGGGCAGTAGGGCACTCTACACACAAGGGAACAATAAGAATGACTGTTGAGTGTCCATCAGAGACAATATCAGCCAGAAGGCAATGGAACGTATATATATCTATATATATATATCTACATTAAAAAAAATATGTCTCAAAATTGAAGGTGATGTAGAGACATTTTCAGATAAGCAAACTGAGATAATTCATCACCAGCACACATGAACTGAAGGAACATTAAAGGAAGTTCTTCAGGATGAAAACAGTTTGTACCGGATAAACAGCCAGATCTACTTAGACATACACAAGTGCCAGAAATGGCAAATATATGGATAAATATTTAAAAAGTTGTTTTCTATGTTTCTTAATTTCCTTAAGAAATGGTTGACTCTTTAAGGGAAAAATAATAGCAATTTATTGGGCATTCTAACATGTAGTGTATAGTGAAAATAGCACAAAGAGTGAGAAACACAAGTGGATATATACTGCTGTAAGGCTCTTATATGAAGGATATAATATTTTAAGTCACATTAGTAGACCAAAACTGAAGAAATAATGAAATGATAATGAAATCCAATAATATCAATAATCATGGAAGTGGACTAACACACTAATTACATGGCAGGAATGGTCAGAGTAGATTAAAAGAAGTAAGACCCAACCATATACTGTATGTTAGAGATATACTTTAAATGTAAGGACAATATATATTAAAGATAAAAAAAATGGAAAAAATATATCATGCCAACTTTAATCATAAAAAAGCTGAATGTCTATATTAATATCAGAAAAAAATAGGAGGGTGGTAAGAGATGAGAATAATGGGCAGGATGGATGATATCTATCCCCCAATAAACCCAACAAAAAGACAATTAGAGCTAAAAGGCTAAGAAGTGCTCAACATCATTAGTCATCAGGAAAACAGAAACTAATACCGCAAGGATATTACACACCCACTACACACCCACTCAACTGGCTACAATGTAAAAACCTGAAAATACCAAGCACTAATGAGGTTAAGGAGCAACTGGAGCTCTCATACATTGTTGCTGGGCATGTAAAAAGGTACAACCTCTTTGCGAAATGGTTTGGAATTTTCTTATAAAATTAAACATACCCCTAGTCATGAATTTCACTTTTCAGTATTTACCTAACAGAAATAAAAATGTGTGTTTTATGTCCACAAAAATCTTGCCCAAGAATACTCAGAGCACTGTATTAATAAAAGCCAAAAACTGAAAAAAAAATCCCAACATAAAAATAAATAAACAAATTTCAGGATATCCATTGGGTAAACAAATTTCAGTATATTTACATAATGGAATATTACTCAGCAATAAAAGAAACAAAATGTTGATACATGCAACAACATGAATGAATCTCAAAAATATTTTTCCCTTCACCCGCTGAGTGAGGGGGAAAAAACAGGCATAAAAGAGTACATAGTGAACGATTCCATTAATGTGAAGTTGTAGGCAAATCTAAACCCAAAATGAAATAAATCATAAGAGTGACTGGCTTCAGAAGGAAGGATGTGCAGGAATTAGCTGGAAAGGGGCACGAGAGAACTTTGGGGTGATGGGAATGTTCTATATATATATTATAGCTGTGTGAGTTAAACAGATGTATGCGTTTGTCAAAACTGATTAAGATTTACACTTAAGAACTTCATATTCTATTGAATGTAAATGATACCTCAGTAAAATACAAATAACAGCTTGCTATTTAAAAATGTACTAGAGTACAATGAGTTATAGTAGGAATGACGGACAGAAGCAATGGTAGCTACCGTTGGGAGATGGGGAGAGGGCTAGACACAAGAATATAACTTGGGTCTTGAAGTGTAAGTAAGAGATTGTATATGGTGAAGAGGACTAAACACGAGCAGGGGCAGGATGTTTGGGATCTGGAAATTTCCTGGAATGGCTCAAGTCAACAATGCGTCGAGAGGCAATATAGCTATTAGTTAAGAGCTTGTGCACTGAAGCCAAACCGCCTAGGTTTATATTTTAGCTACACCATGAGTCTTTGGGCAAGTTCAATAACATCTCTGTGCCTCATTTCTCTTGTTTCTAAAATTAAGAAAATAACACTATTTACTTCAAATGTTACTATGAGGATAATATGCATTAATACTTATAAACCATTTAGAAAATATCAGACTCATAGTTAGAACTCACTAAACATTAGCTATCATCATTATTTATGTTTTTCTGAGGGAGAAGGAAAGATATTTGACCATGGATGCCTGAGGAAGATGAGAGTGGAAAGATGAGAATAATGGAGTGGATGGAAGGAACCTGTTCCCCAATAAACCCAAGAAAAGACAGTTAGAGCCAGAAGGCTAAGAAGTTGTGCAGGTTGACTTTGCAAAATATTATGGTTTTGTTTCAGGGTCCAGGTGACAAAACAGGACCCAGAGTCGGGAAGACATTCTTGCCTTGCAGATTTGCCATCAGCAGTGGGAGGTACTAGTGAACTTAGCCGGGCTGCATTCTCCTGGAAGCACAGACAGCAGGACAACAGTGTGATGCCTCCTTCAGCCAACCCCAAAAAAGAGGCTGGAGGAAAGAAGCATGAGAAAGTGTGTTCCTGGGCACGTATCTCACAATGTATAGTGACTGCTGGAAATAGCTGAGGCGGCTCTGGCTTTAGGGTCTAGGGTCTAGATTCCGTAGCTATAAAGGTATGAAGATGGGACTTTGAATCAATAAAATGTGCTTATCAGTGCTGACCTGATCTGATTTGTCCCTATAAGCTGGTGAGTCCTAGGGAAATTCCAAGGAGAGAAGTGGATAGATGCCTGGCTGTATAGATAAGTAGGTAAAGAAGAGAGATATACAGATATTGCTAGTCCAAAACAGGGAAAAGCATCATGCACTATATTATTCTTTGTACCATTCTCACCCAATTATTTCATAGTATATTCTTTTGTTCATTCCATATTTGCATGTTGGAGTGCCTGGAATGCTCATGGCACTGGGTCATTCTGTAAAGAAAAAATTCTAAGACTGCCTTTGTGGAGGGTTGTGTGGTAAACAAAACATGGCAGCCTGAACGACAGGACAAGGCAGCACGAGATGCTGGGCCAGACACTGGCACAGACTCCCTGAACTTTGAGAAAACAGAGGGGAGTGAGAGCGTAGCCCTGGGGGCTTAAGAAGGATTTCCTGGAGAACATGTGCTGAGGTGACTTGACGAGTAAGATATAATCTGGATTAATTGAGGACAGACAGAAGCAAAGAGTAGAAAAAAGGAGCATATATAAGAAGGGTTTTTCACCTGAGGGTTCTTTGAAAGCCTACCAGATGTGTTTCCACACTTTTATATATGTATGGGAGAGGAGCCATAAATTCCAACACATTCCCAATGGCACCAGGACCCAAAAATATTAAGAACCATTATTTCAAGATATAAATAGGCACTAGAGTCAGACATACCTGAATTCCAGCAACCTCTACAATGCCATTTATTATCTGTGGCACTGTGAGAAAATTACCCAACTTCTCTGAGCTTTCTTTTTTTTTTTATCTGTGAAAATAATATCATACACTTACTCTGTAGGTGCAGTATAACAAATAAACTATAATTTACATTACATGTCCTAGTTTTCCATTTTGCACTTCAGGAAATTCAGTCAGAAGGAGTTCAGTAACTTGCGTATCGTCACAGAGCTAGCAACAGTGGACTGACTTAGAAACCCAGGCAATCTGGATCCGGATTTGTGCTTCATCTGGGATGTGAATGGCACCCAGAAGGGTTGTAGTGAGGACTACATCCAATCATGTAAGCAGCGAATAGGACATGTGGTGGGTGCTCGATGCTGGGATGGGGTACAGGAGATGCTTCTTTCCTATTCCAGAGCTTTCCACATGGAAGGAGACCCCTCTACATTGTGTTTGGTTTCACTGCCTCTTCACTCGCTACACCACAGTGGGAAAGGGAAGATGGATCTAATAGGTGAGGTTTATAATTTAAAAGGGGATAAGCTTAGACCAGCTCCTCCTTCTGTCCCTTTACTCTTGGGAAGGATCTGCCCACAGGGTGCCTCTGTTCTCCTCTGCTGCTTGTGATCAGTATTGCCTGGGACTTGGGCAGTTCATTTGTCTGCCGCACTAAGCTATGTTCTCCGATCTCACTGCAATTAATCAAGAGGTGGTCATTTGACCCTATTATGTTATGGTCTTACTTCTCAACCCAGATAGGGAAGTGAGGGTGAATATTTATTGCTCTTTCCCATATCTTGAAACCCAATACTTTCTCCCAGCTTGTTTCTCTGTAATGGACTATGAGATTTCTTCTGGACTGTACATTTCAGTCCAAGCTTCTATAGACAACCCAAAAGTTGGCTTCTAGATAAATGAAGGTAATTTCATTTGAAGGTAACTTGTTTGAAGGTAACATCTTGTTGTTGTTCTGAGTCACTTATTTCAAACATTCTCACCAATTAACTATAAAATTCCTCCAGGAATCGGTGAAGCCAGGATTGCTGTTGCCTAGGCTTCCCTAGCCAATATACACACTTAATTTCACAGAGAGGAATCTGTCCAAGGGCTATGACTTTGGAGGAGCTGGTACTAAGATGATTCAAGCAGAGAGATATTTAAAGCAGACTCAACCTCACAGAGCCTTTCCTGAGCTAACACCACTCAAATCTGAGAGACCGTTTCTCATTAGTGTTGCCAGCTGGGAGTCTCACACAAAATTATTACACTCTGTCCTTTCCATCCTGAGAACATATCCAGTTCTTGGACTGGAAATAAAGACTCCAGCTCCCTCAATTGAGCTGTTGATGTTTGATGTGTTCTCCAATCTCAATCTTCCCACTTGGCCAAATTGGGTGAACTGTTTTCACCACTGTCCTTGAAGCCATTTTAACCAATAAGGTGGATCAGACTGATGTGTGTGTGTGTGTGTGTGTGTGTGTATATGCATATGTATATATAAAATGTTTTAATGGGGCAGAATTTGGAGATGGTGAAAAAAAAAGTACTGTACATCAACCAGGTAAATTTTATTCGTAGAAGGTTTTAGACTGGGAAACAGAATTTAAGTCCTATCAAGCATGGTTGCTGGATCTAACTTCAGTTGTCCCTTCTTTCCTTTCATCCTCCCTCCCTCTTTCCTTCCCTCCCTCCTTCCCTTCCTTCCTTCCTTCTTTCCTTCTTTCCTTCCTTCCTTTCTTCCACAGATATTTACTAGTATCACTGTATGTCATCAGGCTAAACCAGTGAGCCAGCCAACATAGCCCACACAAAGTGAGGCAGTGGGAAAGAGAAAATGCCATGATGGGGAGGCTGAGAGCCTTGCACATCTAAACAGGAGGCTCAAATTTCCAACCCCACAGACTCATCTATGGGTCAGCAATATCCTGCCTGGCTGGAATTCTGGGGAGGAATCTAGTCTCTGGGGAGGCAGGAAGTGGGACAGATGGCCAAGTTGGAAAAGAGAACTCTGAATTGGGGAGCAGTCATTGCCAATTTCAGAATACTTCTCATGTATTAGGTGCTTTAGAAGAAGTGGGAGATATAAAAATAAATACAAGGTCAACCATTAGGGCACTCACAAAAGAGATACATACGAAATAAACTAAACTTGACAATATAACATGGGAAATTCTCTGATAAAGTGAAATAACTAAAGTGTGTTGCGTGCTTACTATGTGTCAGTAACTATTTAAAGAACTTTATATGTATGAATTCATTGTTTTCTCACAGAACTCTATACCAGGGAAAAATTAGATCCCATTCTGAATAGACCAATAGATGAATTTAATACAAGGATCTGGTTACAAAGTTACTGGGAAAGCTGAATAGCCAAATAGAAAAGGGGAAGATGACACAAACATGAAGACACAACCACACCTAAGGCACTGTATGTTGGAGGGACACAGGGATGAGATGGTGTTACCAGAGACCAGGAACCAAGACCACCAGAAGAAACTGGCCCCAAATGGAAACTGCTTAGGAGGAGCTGGGATCTTGGAGGAACAGCTCCAGTCCTCTGGCTTCTCTCTTGCTTCTCTTGCCAATCTCCTGCCAGTGCCTCCATTGACATAGTTAGAAAGGAAGGGAGCCTGGGAAATAAGTTTGCAGGGAGAAGATAGGGAATAGATTTAAGAGCAAGCTGGCAAGTGAGCGGCACAAAACCTATGAGTTGGGTGCTATTTTAAACCCCATTATGCAGATAAGGAGACTGAGTCATTCATGGGAGAATGAAATAACTTGCCCAAGATCACAGATTTGGATTCCAAAGCCCATGATCTTTTCCATTGCACCATATTGCCACTCATGGAGAATAATGGAGTTCAGTGGGAACATAATGCAGCCAGCTGGGGAGGTAGGGACACTTTCCCAATGAACCAAAGTGAATATCTGTTTCCAGGAACATAGAAGAGATTTGAGCTCAGACAACTTGCAGGTTCAGGAACTAGCACATAGCACGGTGCCTGGAACACTCAAAATGTTTAAGTATATGTTGAACTAATAAATGGATGAATAACACGCCCCTCCCAAGTTGAAAAATGCATGGCATGAAGAATGAGTGCCAATGCAGAAACAAAGAGGGGTGGTTAGTCTTTATCAAGGGTCTGTGTGTCCCCGTCCACCTAAGAGGGAAGCAAAGATGATGGGTAGCAGGTAATGTTCATTAATCCCTTGTGGAACCATGACAAGTGCATAATGGTAATTATCTCATTTGCTCCACAACAACCTAAGGATATGGGGACTATTATTATCCCCATTATACAGATGAGGAAACTGAGACTCCCTGGGGTTAGGTAATTTTCTTGAGGTCAGCCAGTAATTAGCAGAGCCAACTTTCACACCTAGTGCTCTCTAATGTAGCTTAAGCCCTTCCTACCACAATTGGCCAAGGAACTGGAGTGGACAGAGGCTGAAGAAGATAAAGGGAGGATGTACAGTGAATCCAATTGCAGAGCTCGGGAAGGAAGAGGCATGGGAAGGGGTTGCAGGCAGACAGGAGTCAAATAATAAAAACATGAAATTATTGAGATGCCAACAAAAATCCTTTGCAAATCCCACCTTTGTAAATGCAATTCCACTTGTACTTTGATCTTTGACCTGGACCCATACAATTAATTCCACATCATATTTCGGCATATTGCTCTCCAAGGAGAGTCGAGTTTACACTCCCTTCCCCTCCATCCAAACCATAACAGTACTTAATTAGGTGATAATTTATGTAGTACTTAGCATGAACTTTTGGCACATGCTGGAGAAGGCTGTACAAGTGTACACGTGTTATCACCTGACTACATCAAGAAGTGGGGCCTGGGCATTGGTGAGGTGTCTTGGGCTTTACAAGGTATCAAATGACTTTTATAACCTTGTAGTACCTGGTTTTCTAGTAGGTAGAACTGTCTCTAGTGTGTATTAATATACCAAATATTATGCCCACATGCACTTGAAACACTGATTCTGAGCACTTCAAAACAACAAGGAGCCTGGAAATTGGAGAAACAGATGTTGCATGAATAGTAGGCCTTCTTAGGGTCCATCATTCAATTTTTGGGAAATGGTGCAACTGCGGAAGGGAATAGTTCAAACCTACTCGGTGGAAAATAAACAGAACATTCCCTGCTGGCAGACATGGTTTGTGGTGATAACGAGGCTCTGAACACTTGGGTGTTCATACCCTGGCCTTCTCGACAATACTGACCTAGAAATCGTTCTTTTCCAAGTATCCCATAAGAGCTGAGAAGGTAATGATTATGTGGCCCAAAAACATTGAAGATGCACATTTAAATGACACATGCTTGGTCAAGAAAAGTGAAATCCTAAAAGATGGCAAATCCCTAAACCACAGTGAGTGTGCAAGCTTGGGTTCAAGCTCTGGCAATAAAGAACCAAGAAGACTGACCTCTAGGTATCTCTGATGCTCATTATACTCATGGATAAAAGAAGAAAACAAAAATACAAAGATACGTGATTTTGGCTCTTGGATGCTGTGTTACATCCATCTTTTTTCTAAGCTAAAATCAAGTCATAGAGAAAGAACAGTCATATGTGCAGTCCTCTTTTGTTGCTTCCTGGAAGAAACAGCAAGATGGAGTGAGCACATTCTCCCATTCTAAGCACAACCACTGTTTGCTCCAGACCACTGGCCCTAAGTCAACCAGAAGAATAGCTCGTATTTGGGAACCTGGGACAGAAGGAAATCCACCAACATGACTCATGCCATAAGTCAGTCTGATCCCCCATACACTGCTGACAGCTCTTCCCAGCAATAGCAGTTCACGCCTTAGTTTGTTTCCTCGCTGAGCCAGATCCACCTGGCATATCATGCTTGGATCCATCTTCCAGCCGGGCTCTGCTCCAGCTCCATGGATTTGGCCTTTCTTGTTTTACACAGCTCTGACCGTCTGCAGACTCTAAAGACAGAGTGCTGTCCCCCGTCTCCCCACCTCCCACCACTGCCTGCTGCCTCAATTAGACCACTACACCCTCACTGGCTCCTCAACTCACCTGGCTCGCTCCTTGGGCCCATCCTCGAGAAGAGGGATTGTGGTCAAAAGGAAAGCAAGTGAAGTCTTAAAAAATTCAACTATTAGATTAAAATGTGAAAATGAACTCTCTTTCCCCTTCCTGGTATTTTTTAGTCAAATATAAAAGTAGTATATTCCTAGATATTCCTCAATAAATTCAGTTTATTGGAAATAGTGCTGAAATAAAATATATAATAGTTTTGCAAACCATATGCTTGTTCTTTTTCCAAGAATTCTTTTAGCATTGAAGAAAGTAAAACATTGTTCTGGGTGGTGTGGAGAAAACAAAGATGAATAATATCAACTGCCTTTAAGTGGTTTACAATCCAGTTGACAAAATAAGACACAAGTGCATGGTTGCAGCAAATCTAGACTCATAGAAGAATAGGATATCTGGGTCAGAAGATTTCTTAATAATCATCTAGTCTAACATTCTAACCCATCTCTACTTGAGCACCTGCAGTGAAGGAGAATTCAAGCCTTTCTCATCAAACCTCTTCATCTTTGAATAACTCTGGATGGTTGATTTTTTAAATATAAAATAGAAATCTATCCATTTGTAGATTCTGCCAATTGGTCGACACTGGAATCACATAGCAAAATTTAAGTATTCTCTACTAAGCGTGCCATTCAATTATTTAAAATTATTTGTCAACCATCCCACCCCTGCAAAATTCTTCTCTTTTCCAGACACATCTCTAATCCTTTGAATCATCACACTACATAGCTTTCTGTCTCGTTAGGATCATTCTGTTCACTTGTCTCTTAATTCTTTCAGTTTTCTGCTCCCTTTGAAAATATGGAAACTTTAACAATGCCAATATATGAGACATGGTTTAATTAGAGTAGAGACAAAAGGAGTGCTCACCTTCTTCTTTCTAAGTACTATGTTTTATTGATACAACCTTCATTTTTGAGAACCACATCATACATATTGAGCTCACAGCAAACAAATCCCTAAGGGTCCTGATGCAAATGCATGATTCCTTCATCTGTATGTTGGTTTGGGGGAGCCAACCACTTGCTACACTTATCTTGAATCCAATGCTCCAGTTTGCCTTAGTAATAATGGATCCCCATTCTAGCAATTAACTAACTCCATATCCTCTAGAAGTCTTGTGAAACAGCGTGTTTAGCAGATTTCCTACTATTGATGTAAATATCAGTGAGGGCAGGACCAAGAAGAAAGCTCTAGGCAAACTGCAAGAAAACCCTTTTCTGACAAAGTCTTCCCAGATTTACCCACTTCTCTCCACTTGCACCTCCACCATCCTCATCCAAGCTACCATCAAGTCTCATCAAGATTAAGGCAAAAGCAAAGCTTTACCAATGTCCCGGCCTCCACCCTCGCTAACCCCATAGACAATACTCAACTCTGCAGTCGGGTCCTGTTAACAGTCACACCATGCCACTTATCTGCTAACAACCCTACAATGTCCTCCCACACCACTCTCAATAAAAGCTGAATCCCTTTCAATGACTGACAGTGCACCATTCAACTTTATCTCTTTACCCACTGCACCTCCTACCGCTCTTCGCCTTCATGCTCAGCCAATTGAACTTGTTGCTGATCTCCAAACACCAGGCAAGCCCTGGCTTCAGGGCCTTTGCACCTGCACGTCCCTCTAGTTCTTCCACCAGATATCCCCAAGGCTCACTCCCTCACTACTTCAAGTCTACTCAAACTCATCAGCTCATGTGGACTTCCCTGACGAACACAAGCAGAAGCCACACCCTCCTGGCACACCTTTTCCCTGTGCCCTGTTTTACTTCTCTCTCTAACACATTTCACCTTCTGACATACGATCTAATTTACACATCTCTCTTGGTTACTGCTGTCTCAACTAGAACGTGAAATGTTTGGCTTCAGTTTTTACTGGTATCTCTCCAGTGTACTGTTGCACCTAGGACAATGCAGACATTCAGTACGTATTTATTGAATGAATGAGTAATCCTCTAGCAGATGACCTAGTAGTTTATTCATACTGATAAGTTTCATTATTTGTTTGGAGTTAGAGGGGTCTTGGTCTGTGTGGTACTGAACATAGATGAGCATTAGATAGGGATGTGTTTAAAACTCTGGGACACTGGGTGACTTATGTCCAGTTACAGAATACCTTCAAAACAGACTAATGATCCCATAAAATCTGTATCCCAGTGAGATGGTGTGGGGTGCTTGGTGACAAACATAGCTGGATTTCCATCCTCCCATTATTTGGTGATTGTGTGTAGACTGGACAGGACCCTTTACCTCTCTGAGCCTCAGGTCTCTCATCTGTAATATGGGAATAATAATATCTGATTTATGCCAAGCTCTGTGCTAGGTGCTAGTGATCAATAAAGTCTAGTCCTGTCCGCCAAGGGGTCCCAGTATGGAGCAGAGGCAGATATGTATAACACAGAGAGGTAAGAGTTCTGATCAGGGTATTTAGGGGAACTTAGGGGAACACGAAGGAGGGGAATACTTAGGTCTGGCTGAGGTTGAGAATGAGCAGTCAGGCAGATACTGAGGGAGGCTCTACAGGAAGCAATATGAGCAGAATTACATGTTAGAGAGTTCTCTCTAGCAGCAAAGTGATGGCTGGTCTTAAGTTGGAGGGACAGAGGGAGTCTCAAAGCGGGGTTGCCAAACAGTTTCTCAGACTCTGGCTTGCATTTCTATTCCAAAGCCTTCCAGGTAGCCTTCCTCTCATTTGCCCTCTCATCTTGGCTGCAATGACCACCTTGCACTCCCAGCCCCAACTCATGAAAGCTGCAAACATAGACATCCATTATGGGCTATTGCCGCACCCCCAAATCCCACCCACAGACTGAGAGACTTACCTCTCCTAAATGGCCTCATTAACCAGGCAGCACCTTGGAGAAGGCAAAGGAAGGGCCCGGGGCAAACTTTTCCTTGTGCTTTCACTGAAAATGCATGTGTACGTCAATTAAACCATAGACCTGGAACCCAACAAGGAACAACGGTGGCCTTATTTTCCATGCTTTCTGAATGATTGTCAATGTAGCTCTTTGTATTGTCTATCGAAAAGACCTTGGAAACCTAGAGATGTTGTCATAAACTTTCAACCTCCTTCTATGAGCTAGCAACTAATTTAGGATAGGAGTTATGAGCAAGGGATCCATAAGGAGTCACCCACAATTCAAGTCCCAGATTGACAAATTTCTAGCTAGATGATGCAAGACAGGTAATTCAACCACCCTGGACCTTGATGTCATCAGATGAAATCAGAGAGCAATAATAATGCCTACCTCACAGGGTGGACTGAAACTGTATGGGCTGCTGCATGGCACCTGGGACATAGGAAGCATTCAATGAGTATTAGCTAATGTTATTGTTTACTCTTTTTACATTCAATAGCTCCCTTATCTTTCAATTATATCTTGGACACTGTCCTGGGTTTTGAAATTATAAAGGAAAATGGATCACTGCCCATGCCCCTGAGTTCAGAGTCCTGCTGGGTAATATATAAGCCAGGATCCTGGCAGGAAACAGGCAGTATGCTCAGTGGGATTTGGGAAGAGACTTCAAAGAAGAGACCATTTACAGAGGTGTGGTCAAGATTAAAGGGACCACAAGGGATGCTGAGGTGACCAGAGACCAGCAACAGCAGGACACTGTTCCTGCACATAGACTTCAGGGGTAAGAGAGGACACAGTTGAGAGGACATTAGACAACTGACTGAAGCCACATGAAGAAATAAAGATCTCTGGTAAAGATAATGACTTGGGTAAATTAAATACCAGTCCCATTGTACTTTTTATTTATAACTCCACTTGCTTCCTCCTACAGTTTCTAAAAGGCAAATGCATAAAATGTAATGATAAATCAATGGTTTCAGAGTCATAATGTATGAATATGTAATTTGTGACAAGAACTGCAAAGATGAAGGAACAGAGAGGTACAGGAGCATAGCTTACCAGTGATATTGAAGTTAAGTTGGTATCAAAGCAAATGAGATTGTTACAGATTTAAGACGTTCAATGTAAATTCCATGATACCCACAAAGAAAATATCAAAGAATATGCAAACTCATAATGGCAGAGTAGAGTACACATTACAGGGCTAGGGGCCAGGAGCAATGAGAAGTTAATTCAAAATGAGTGTAGGATTTCTGTCGGAGGTGAAGGGAACATTCTAGTAACTGATCTAGTGAGGGTCCTGCAACATGGTGAATGTGATTAATCCCATGAATGGTACATTGGGGAGAGTTTAGGGTGGGAAGATTTATGTTGCATATATATTTCAGTGACTTAAAAATAAGAAATAATGATTAAATGCAATACATGACACTGGATGACCTAAGAATGGAGAAGAGGCTCAAAAGGACTTTAATGGGACATAAGAAAAGTTGGAATATAGAATGTAGACTTTATATCAATATTAATTTTCTTGAACTTGATAACTGCACTTAAGGTGATTGCATAAGTGAATATCCTTGTTCTCAGGAAATGTACATGGAAGTGTTACACATTCAAGAAATACGATATGTGCAACTCACTCTCAGATGTTCAGAAAATAGATGATAGATAGATAGATGATAGAGAGAGAGAGAGAATAATATGCAAATGTGATAAAATATTAAAAATGATGGATCTGGGTATCCAAGTATTTTCAAATTCTCTTTAGGGGTTTGTACTATTTGCAACTGTCTGATAAGTTTGAAATTATTTCAAAATAAAAAGTTAAAAAGAGACAGAGAGAACACAGTGTTCCTGGATGGAGTCCACTTGAGACCAAATCCTTGAAAGAGAGATCCCCTGACACAGCCCAAAGTACCCTGAAACAGAGAAGAGCAGGAGAAATATATGTCATCCTCGCATTCCTCTCTCTTGCCTATCTCCTCTTAGTGCTCCCCACTTCAGAAACACAACCAGAAGGCAGAAGCAAGGGAGCCTGGGTGGAGCAGCCCTTAGAACTGATCTCCTGGAGCAGAGACTAGGGAGTGGATGGGGTAGGAGGAATACAGAATAGCCGGTATAATGAAACAAACCACTGTCGTTCAGCTAAACAGGTGGCTATGCTAACTGCTTTGCACAAATCATCTCTTACATTCAAAACACAACTGGGCAGATGTTTTTTTTCATATACATCACAGAACTGGAAGCTGAGACTCCAAAAGATCGAATGGCCACGCTATCTAGTCTAATCCTCCCACTTAACAAGGCAGTTGCACTTTCCATTCTGTCATGATGTCCTCTTCATGCATTCAACAAATATTTATTGATGGCTGCAGCAAAGACAGTAATAGTCACCAAATATTAAAAGTTCTCCTTGAATTTCCTATTTTCCTTGCAGTTTTGTGTAGCCATGATGTTAATTATGACCAATAGAACACAGGTAGAAATTATGTGTGCTTTTTCCAGGTTGGGGCCATCAAAAGCCTATGCGTAAATCTTGAGTTTCGCCCTTTCTTCCACTGATATATCACTTACGAGGTTACAGATTCCAGATTATCCAGCTAGGAGATATACAAGCCTCCCTAAATGACCATGTAGAGAAGAGCCTCTTACTGTAACTCATGATACATTAGCACAGGTGAGAAATAAATATTGTATCAAATCATTGAAATTTGGGGTGGTCTTTTACCCAGCATTTCCTCATCCATCACGACTAATACATGAGCTAACTTTATGCCAGGCTGTTTTGTAGGTGCTTAGAGTGAAATGGTAAACAATGGTTCCTGTAATCTTGGAAATTTTGGTCAGTTCCTGTAATGGTTTGAAGCTGTATGTATCCCAGAAAAGATTATGTTCTTAAAGCTAATCCATTCCTATGGGTGTGGACCCATTGTAAGTAGGATCTTTTGGTGAGTATGATCTTTAACTTGAGAAGTGACCCACTTCGTTCAGGGTGAGTCTTAGTCCTTTATGAGAGGATAAAAGACAGAGAGAAGACACAGAAAAAAGCCCCAGAGAAGCTAAAAGAGAAAAGCCAGAGAAGCTTAGAAAGAAGGACATGCAGAACCTAAGAGAGAACGAAGCTATAAGAGACAAATGCACAGAAGTTCAGAGAGGAAGCCACTGAAGATAGAAGCTGGAAGCCACGAAACCTGGGAGAGTAGAGAGAGACCAGCCGTCATGGCCATGTGCCTTCCCACGTGACAGAAGAGATCTGGATGTCAGCAGCCTGTCTTCAGAGTTCAGGTGTCATCCTGTTGATGCCTTGATTTGGACATTTTTAGAGCCTCAGAACTGAAACCTTGCAAGATTTAAATTGCCATTGTAAAAGCCAACCCACTTCTGGTATATTGCACTTTGTCAGCTTCAGCAAATTAAAACAGTGCCATATAAAAAGTACATATAGGAATAGGATATTTGAGGGTGGAATTATTCATCAGGTTGTGAAATGAATCACTAACAGGATCCTGAAGGGCAAGTAGAATTTTTCAGACAAAGAGCAGAGGTGGTTCTTCTAGCAGAGAAATGGCATTGCAAATGCAAGGACACCTGCAACTTCAGGTAGTGAGAAGTTGAAAGATCCCACCAATTGAATGGAATTCAAACTTAAACCAAGTTTCTTGCATGATTGGGTCTAGATTACCAAAGCACAGTCTAGAGGGGAAACAAATAAAATGGGAGGAAAATCCGCATTAAAATAAAACTATAAAAGGAACTACTAAAGAGCTGAATCAACTTTAATAGTACAGGAAAACCAATGACCTAAATCTTATCATGAGACAATCTAGAAATTGGAAGTGGGATTTGAGTGTGTTGAATTTCACAAGTTGATTCAAAGGGTCTGCCATTACCAGTGGTAGTAACAGCAGTGGTGGGGCAGCAGCAACTTTCCTCGTAGGATAGAATCCAACAATAACTGAACACTAAATAGTGCCTGTGTTGTGATAAGTGCTTTCTGTGCATTCTTATTGTTATCATTTATTTAGTCAGCTATATCCAAGCACAATTCGAAATGCGTTGCATATTACTATATAATAAATGAATGAGTAATTGATTTTCACAAAAATTCTAGGAGGTAAGTATTATTATTCCCGTTTTGCAAATGAAAAAAAAAAATGTGATGCAGCTAGGTTAAATAACTTATCCAAGGTCACATATCTAGAAAGTGGCAGAGTTGGTCCAGGGAAGTTTAACTGCAGACCTCAAGGCTGTCTTGAGAATGCTGCTTACATCTTATTGGATCCTCACCATCAACTCCATCCAGACATTTTACTGTATTCTTATTATCCCATTTTACAGATACAAAAGTGGTTTCAAAGAGCAGTACTTTGCCAGCCTCCCATGGCTAGTTTATGCCAGAGCCCAGCTAAAAGCCCCATCCTGCAGATTCTAGAGCTGGTGCCACTCCAAACGGGTTTTTGGCCTCATGGGATTTTGATCAAGTCACATAAACTTACATCAACCTAAATCTACTTCCAAAAAGCTTTGCTTATTGGGATGCGACTTTTCATTCACGAGAATCCACAAAACAGCAAATGATCATGGGTCACTTAGCGGACATAAGATGAAAGTGAGAAGAATATCAGGCCATATAATAAACTGTCCCTGACTCAAGGGTCTTACACTCAGCTAGCAGCAAGGCACACACTCAAACATAGGAAAACAAACCCAGTAGTAAAGAGCAGCAAGTAATGTATAGTGAAGAATTATAAAAAAGCATCAGAAAGTCTCCAAGATGAGGACAAGGAGATTGATTGCACAGGGCCATGCTCAATGGGAAGGATTTTAATTGATGGAGAGGAGACCATGGGGTCACATAGCTCCCATTCCAGGATGGTGCATGGAAAAATCCAGGCTTGATTGAAGTGGTTGGACACAGAAGATGTGAAGGGCAGGGGGCATTCCAGCTGAGGAATGGTTTCTGCTCGGTGACAGTATGTCCAACCATTGACTACTTAGAGCCTTAATCCAATGGGATTTGATGTGGACACTAATGTGAGGTCACCAACATTGCCTGAAAGGAGAGATTCTACAGCCGTAGTGATTCACCATCACAGTGACTTATTTGTAAGTCACCAACATATATGCCTGAATGAGCAAGAGAGGAACAGAGGCAAACAGAGAAGGAAAGATACCAGGGGAAAGGGAGTGAACAAAGAAAAAGAGAAAGAATACAGCTGTGACAAAGCCCAGGTTAGATTCTGCTCATGATCAACCAAATCAAAATTTAACCTTAAAAGTAGGTTGCTCTATAAACCCAAGTTGCTATTATTGAATTGCTCAGTTGCCATTCAGGACTGTTTTCATTTTTAAGCACATGTGTGGTCGCCACTACATTGAGAAACTATTCACAGCCAGGGAAAACACCCCCAAAATCACTTTCCAGGGCATCTGTACCCTCGTGGAAACTGCCATGATGTTTTAATTGAATTGGATTGAATTTCAATGGAAGGGATAGAAGCAGTACATTTTCAAGAACTAATAAGTCTGTAATTTTGTAGGTGGGGATTACCTTTTGGCACAAATAGGCAGAAGGCATCTGCATTTCTCTACAGCAGGCATTCTCATTTGGAACAAGACCAGGACTATCAAAGGTGCACACACTTTCTTTCTGACTTTTCAGAGAACTCTTGAGAAAACAAGGCTAGTAAGGGTGCTGCTTAGTGGGACAGGCACCAGGAAGGTTTGGCAGGTGAGAGCCTGCAAGAAAAGTCAGGAGATTGTGGTCTGGGTTCACTGAGTCCTTGGTTTCCTGATCAGCTTCTCAGCAACCTTTACATGCTCCACTTCCAAAGTCATGTGTTTTTTCTGTATCCATCTATTTTCCTAGAGCTCTCTGCTTAGAGAGAGAGTCAATGTATAAAACAAGAACAAGGGACCTTCACCAGGGACACAAAGGCTCATGGAGACCTTGACCAGGAGATCCAAGTTGCTGGAGATTGAATTCTGTGCCCCACAAAAGACACAGTTAAGTCTTAAGCTGGGTTCCTGTGAGTGTGAACCCATTTGTAGACAGGACTACAAGTTAGTTAAGCCATGGACTCATTTGTGAATAGGACTTTGAAGATCCTGTTTAAATGAGGCCAAATTGAATCAGGGTGAGTCTTCATCCAAATGGCTGGAATCCTTATAAGCAAAATACATTCAGATGCAGTTAGTCAGAAGAAGCCAGAATAGAGAGCAGAAACAGGGAGAGATCACTATGTGATGGAGGACACTAGAACACTAAGAACTCGGAGGGAAAGCCAGCCTTGCCAGTACCTTACATTGGACTTTTAGCCTCCAAAACCATGGGACAATAAATTGCCATTGTTTAAGCCAATCCTATTGTGTGATATTTGTCATAGCAGCCTTGGCAAACTAAGACAACAAGGCAGCATCAGATGGCAAAAAGAGCTGGTCTGGAAGGAAATTGGACTCTGGTTTGGCCTCTGCCATCAGCATCCAGTTCATTCTTGAGTGATTTGTTTCACTTTTGTGAACCTTGTTTTCTTCCTCTATGTGATTTCTAAGGAAATTCCTGACTCTGACATTCTAGGATCCTATGAGCCCTTTGTGTGGCATTTGTCTCCCACAATGAGACCAAAATCTACCTTTCCCTCCACCCAAAATAACTTCCTCCCCTCCCAAACTCACTCCTTGATTTGTTTCACTGGCTGTCTCATTTTGCCACAAATCCCCCTGGGGCTTTCTAACCCTGGGGTACATTTCCTTCTGCCATCTAAATCTAACTTTACCTTCAAGTATAGCTCAAACCCATGTTATGAGATGCCTTTGAAGTTTTCCTTATCTATTCCTCCTATGCCTAGAAACAAACTTGGCGCTTGACATTTGTGAATCCAAATGGAGATGCACTTTCTAGGGCAGTATTTATTAAACATGTTGGGTCCTAGACCTGTTGAGAATCTAATGAAAGCTTTCAAGTTTTTCCTCAGAAAAATTTAAACATGCAAAATTGGTGAGGCCAGCCAGGTACGCCCAAACCATGATGTTCAAAGAGCATGCCCAATTATTACGTGAATTCAGGTCAGTCACATCACCATAAATCCAAAGATTTTAAATTCAGGGCAGAAGCTAGATGAAATGGAGTCCATGTTGGCAGCTGTCATGCATACCTGCTGGGTTGTGTGTGTGTGTGTGTGTGTGTGTGTGTGTGTGTGTGTGTCCTGCTTTCCTTTGTTTGGAGAACTGACATTTTCCTGCTCAGTGGGATTCTGATGGGGCTGTCAATCATGTGACTTCACCTTTCCAGCTCTAAGTGGAGTAGCCAAGGCAGGAAATAATGGCAGGTCCAGGAGTGGACCCAACTTGGGCCAGTTAGAGTAGTTTTAGGGGATTGATATGGGTGAGGTGGGAGAGAAAGTCACATTTTTACTCTAGGAGTGTTATAACCTTGGGAAAATTAGAAATGATCTTTGCAGCCACCTGGGAAAGAGTGGATCTGAACATGAAGCCAGCATAGAAAAAGCAGAAAAAAAAAGCCAGCGCAGAAAAATCAGTGTCATCCTGTCTAATTTGCATTACAGGATGCAGATATGGTTTCCCGTTATATGAGCCCCAAATTTCCTGTCATCATCATCATCATCATCATCATCATCATCATCATCATCATCATTTGTTGAGCTGGTTTCAGTAGTTTCTGTTTCTTGAAACCAAAAAAATCCTGCCTAATATCAGAGCTCTAAACTACACTTGGCAGAGAAACATAGTCTGAAGGGCTTAGGGCCCTAGCAGGGTAAATTCAAAGAAACTAAAGCAAGGAAAGACAGACAGAGGCCTGGTTCTATAAAATGACCCAATCAGAAAGGGAAGCATGGCTGTGTTCCAAGGTGCCAGTGCTCAGATGCCTTCTGTACCACAGCAGAAGGGCCAGAGAAGAGATTGGGTAGAGGGGAGCCCATCAACCAAGGCTGAGCCTAAAGGTAAAACCTATTAATGGAAGTAACTGCCATTCATGCACTGCAGGGACTGGGTAGCAGCTTCCCATGCATCTTCTCATTGAATTGTCATCAAACTTTCAAATATATATATTGCACATTCTAAGAAAAGAGAGGTTTAGGGGGGTAAAGGTAGCAGAGATGTGGTGGCAGGACTTAAGCCCTGTTTTGTTGGTCTGCAGAGCCTGTGCCCTTCATTTCTCTTATGCTTCAGGGAAAAGAGAGGGAGTGAATTGAAGGGGATTGTCTTGGAAACTGAAGCAGGACATGCCTTCAGGTGGGACACATCAGCAGATTCTGAGCCCTGGATGGAGAAGGAAGAGGAGCATTGGTCTTGAAGCCCAAATGATCCAGTAATGTCTTTTAAGTTGTTGCCTTGAATAATTTCTTAACTTTTTATTGTGTTCTTGGTTTAGAGGGAATTTCACTCCCTGCTCTGCCACAAATTCTATGTTTCTTGCACTTCTCTTCACTCCAACAAATTTTTATGCCTGGAGGATGGGAGTCCCATGCTGTGCAAGCATTGGTGTCCCACAAATGCACTGCAGCACTTGGGAAGCATTCAATAAATATTGATTGGGAGAGTAATACCACACAACAAGGTAGTAGATTTTCCCCCGTCATAAAAATAAGGCAAAAGAAAAGCATTTATTGTATTAATTATTTGTAGCAGTGAATTTTACTCTAAAGAAATCAGCAAACCTCTATTACTCTAGGCCTCTGGCCAGGTCTTTAAAATATTTTTGTTATAGTAATATTTTTCTAAGCATATTGGCTATAGTAGGATTTGAACTTAATTTGTTCCTTCACCACAATTCAAGTCAACAACCTATAGAGCTAGAAGGAACCACTCAAAAGGAATTCAAGAAATTGGGCCCATCCAATTAAAACTGCATTCCTAGATGTTAACTAGGTGCTACAAACACACACATACACATTTGCACAAAGGTGGAAGTGGGGTGGGAAGATCCTATAGACAAACGTACTTTTTTCTTGTGATAGTTCACAACATGCCTTAATACATAAAAGATGCTGAGAAGTGCCAAGTAAAGAAATGGATCTAACTTTGATCACTCACCATTTCTCAACTGGTTTGAGCAGAACATCAAAGAGAAGTGGATGAATCAACTTCTGCGGGCAGAACACCGGTGGGGTAACAGCGGTGAAGCACCCTCATTAGAGTGATGAGGAAGCTGGAAACAGCGTGGGACAGTGGAATGCACAGTCTTGGGAATTGGACCTGCTACTGGATTCCAACTGTGCCACCCATGAGCAACTGTATCATGGAGGCAACTACATTCTTATCTCAGAGCCTCTTTCAACAAGAAATTTTTGAGTGTTGCCTATGTGCCAGATGTTGCTCTAATCACTTGGGATGTATCAGTGGACAAAAAAGAAGAAAATCCCTGCTATAATATAGGGTAAAAAATACCCTCTTAGAGTTATTATAAGAATAACTTATATTTATATTTTATATTTATATATACTAAATATGTTTTATATATTTATATTTTATATTTATGTGAATTAAATTTATATTTAAATGGGGTAATAGCTTTTGAATTACCTCACCTGCCATGTGGTTAGCTCTTGATAATTGTGGAAAAAATAGGCACTAATTTTTAAAAGAAGGTAATCAGCCTATTCTGCAGAAGAAGTCAAACTGGTTTTTGCATCTCAATTTCCATTCTGCCTCCTTTCCACCATGCCACAATATCTCCCCCAGTTTATTGTCCCCTCCCTCAGACCTTTCCTACAAAGAGCTGCAAGTCCCTGTACCAGCAGTACTCAGTTATTAAGGGGAAAAAAGGAGATTACCTTTCTTTATGAGCCAAGAGGAAGACACATTGACAGAGAAACTTGATGGAAAAATGATGTTCAAGGAAGAAGAAACTCAAAGTAATGGTGTGAAGAGACAAAAGGAAATAATTTGGAAAAGCAAATATGATATTAAGGAAGAAATAGAAGCTAATGACTCTCTCCAGACTGGACTAGAGTTCTGAACTCTGATACTGAATTTCCAACTAACTCCTAAAAATCTCCATCTTGGGTGATAGACGCTGATGTAGCGGCAGTAGCAGGAGGATATAAGCTACAATTCTAGTTTAGTAAAGATCAACGTTCAATTTAGGAAATGGAATCCCAGCAGCTTGACAAGGAATTGAAGAACTGATAATGATACTAGGTATCATCTAAACTTTTCTTTATATATAAATTGGATATGGTGCATTTTTTAAAAAGTAAATCCTAACTGGTGATTCTCAAAGAGAAATTATTTCAACTAGAAATAATTATTAAATAGCTTAGACTTAAATAAATTATTTCAAATTTTAAAAATAGTCTCCACCTGAATCCCTCAGGAACCAAACTGTGATTCCCAAATCAGATGTCTCACCTACCGTTTAAAACCAATTCATCCTTTTATGTTAGCCACTGTATTGATGAAACCATACTGCAAAGAAACAATTTGCACCAGCAAACTCAGGGTAATTTCTACTTTTGCCTCTTGCTTTCAAAAATAATAAGAAGCCAAAAAAGAATTAAAATCTTGGGCATGTGTAGCCACTTTGGGAAACAGTTTGACAGCTCCTCAAAATTTTTAACATCATATCAACATATGACCTGCAGTTCTCCTCCTAGATATATACCCAAAAGAAAAGAAAACATATGTCCAGGCAAAAATGTATACATGAATATTCATAGAAGCATTATTCACAACAGCAAAAAATGAAAACAACCCAAATGTCTATCAATTAATGAATGGGTAAAATATCCAGCAATAAAAAGGACAGAAGTATTGATACATGCTACAATATGAATGAACTTTGAAAAATTATGTCACAAAAGTCCATACACTTTATGATTCTCTTTCTGTGAAATGTCCAAAATAGGCAAATCCATAGAGATAGAAAGTAAATTAAGGGGAAGGGAGTGGAAGGAATGGGAGTCACTGCTAGTGGATATGAGGTTCCTTTTGGGGGGTGATGAAAATGTTCTGAAATTAGATAATGGTGATGGTTGCACAACTCTGTGAATATACTAAAAACCACTAAATTGTTCACTTTAAGAGGGTAAATTTTATGGTATTGTGAGAAACAAGCACTATTCCTAAAAAGGAATAAACGCCCACCTGATTATGGAGAAGAAAATAATTTATTCACAATCTTGCAAGAATGGGTGCCCAATCCAAATGTGGGAGGTTGGCACCCAGAACAATAGACCCAGCAGTATTTATTCCCTATGCCTAACTCGCAAGTCCCTCCCCTGTTTCTCCAGTGGCTGGATACTCCAGAGGTTACATTCTATTCCACAAGCCTAACTAGCCCATTCAAATTTGAGACATGCAGCCCGCCCAAATTGGAAACATTTGAAAAAAAGTCTCCTGGCATACTTGAAACATTTGAAACAAGTCTCCACTCCTCTTTCCTTTGTTCTTTAACTGCAGAGCCAGTCTGAGCTAGTTTAGTAACAACTTATGAAGCTATTTTAGGAAACTCTACCCCCTCCCCAGTCTCCACCTTGCAAAGGCAGTGGGCAGATAAACAGGAGGACCCGTCACTGATTATAGCTTGGCTTCTTGACCCTCTGCCATTCCCCTGAGCTGCTCCCACCCTGTGTGAAAGCTAAACTTAATCTAATCTAATTCTCACAACTCCCCCCTTTTTCTTTAACTCTTTTTAGCTTTCACATGGTAGTCTCCCAAACCTCCAAAGAGCTTTCTCACATTCCTCATTATAAAGAGCCTCCTCCTTGAGGAGGAAAAAAAATTGTTTTGCATGTATCGAACTGGCATTTGTTTGGTTAGGGCTATCTCAATAAATCTTTGAGTCAATCCCTGCATGCATGGGATGACATAGTCCCCTGACTGTCGTGAGGACTTCCACTACAATGATAAGAGAGGTTAAGACAGACAACGGCACCCCTTTCCACTTTCCAAACCAGCTTTCCAACTATCAAGTAAGGGGGTTATTGATACCTGAGTTCTCTGTTAGACCTTGCAAAGCTTTGGTGGTGGTTCCATCAGGTGCTGTATTATTTGGCATAAATGTACAACTACTGCCAGTCATTACATAAACACCTCCTTTTTTAGTGAGCATCATGTCTAAGGCTATTCTATTTTCCCATGCCATTCAGCTAGTAGCATCTTGCTGCTTTGTGATGCCCTTAACTGTGTCTTTGGTGTAATTGATAAATTTTTGTTGGTTATAATATATGCAATTAATCCAGTCTAGATTATTATTAATCATGACCTACCAGAAAAAAAAAATGACCCAAATCCAGCAGCTACCTGATTTTTAGCCTTAAACTTATTTGGGATCCTCCATGGAACTCCTATACTGTCTAAATAGATTTGGTCATTGAAAGGACCAGGTAAGCTTTTTTCCTCCCTTTTCTCTCAGGTTTTCACATCCTCCCCTTTCTCAAATGCCAGGATGACTGGGATGGCCAATTGAACCAGAGCACAGGTCCCTTTCCACTTTTCAGATAATACTGGTTGTAGAATGTCCTTTCCACAGTACCACCAAATGTCTGTTCGGGGTATGGTTAAACTGGAGAAACTGCCAGTACTATCCTCACTCACGTCCCACACTTGGGTACACGAGGCTATGGTCCTGAGATCTTGGAGCCCCTCTCCCCATCTAGAGAGACAGGCAGAGTGGTTTCCTGGACCAAGGTGAGGAGCTAGCCTTGTCTTGGTGTTTCCTCTCCTGATTGGAGGAAAAAGGGAGGACGACATACTACAATTTTCACCAGGAGTAGTATTCCAGAAAAGGAGCACCACACAGTTGAACTCCTTCTCATGCTTTTCCATACCAAAGGGATAGGGCACGATCCGAGCAATGGGTCGGCCTGTTGCACAAGCACAAGCATAGCAGTTACTTTTGTCTAGGCTCTGGACTGTATATTTAACCCATTCTACTCGGGCATTTGCATCCCTGTATCATGTTTCTATTCCTGCGGTTTACTTTAAGTTTTCTGCTTTGATTATTCTAATTACCTTGCCCCCTTAAGTATTACTGAAAGGCTAACTGGAGAGAATGTTTTTAATGACAAGTTTAATAGAGGGGAAAGAACTTGTAGATGGAATCTCCCCAGAGGATCTCTACCAGTAACCTCTACCCCATGCCATATACCCCATCAACTCCCCCACTGGTATTGGGTCGTTTACCAGCTCTTTTAATAGTTATTACCACTGGGTTGCATTGAAGATTTCTGCAATCTGGTGGGCTATTACCTTTATAAAAGGTTATTTTATCCTTTAATTTCCAGTGGGTTGAGTGGATCCAACTCCTATCTACGGTCCATCCCTTGTGTTGGTTAGTCCGCCATACGTCAGCCCAAGAGAGGCAAGGGGAGACTCAGCTGAAAACACTTCTTACTGGCTCTGGGCATAGATATTTATCCTTCCCACTCAGCCACTGCTGGTACTCCAAATTCCTGCAGTCCACTATCTGACATGTGTCAAACTGCACTGTTTGAAACTCTAAGCCCTCAGTTATATTTATTACTAGTTTGACAGGACTTGTTGCATTCCAAACTGGGAACATTATGGCTAGCATAATTATCCCCATTCCTAGTCTGAGCTTTAAGCTGCCCATTCTTCAGCTTTCTAAAGCATCTGACCAAGTGGTATGGAGGCACAGGGTTTGACCTGCCTCCCACTTTTTCTGATATTCCTTCCCAGCTATTGTCTTTTTAGAGTGACCCTTAAGGAATCTGAGGATGGAGATATTGTTCAAGCTTTGGATGGAGTTGCTGGGTACTTATCGTCCAGTGCAGATACTGGTCCCTTTACTCAGGTGCAGTGAGTCCAGCCTTTCTCTGCCATCCAGACCTCTGTTTCAGTTGTTAACAAAACTTGATAAGGTCCCTCACAGGCTGGTTGAAGTCTGGACTCTTTCCATGACTTGATCAGGACCCAGCTGCCAGGCTGGTGTTGATGGACAGCAAATTCAAGGGGCAGAGTCTGGGCCAGCAAACCAGGATGCCTGAGGGATGACACAGTAGGAGACAAAGCCAGTACATAATTTTTAAAGATGAAGTCCTTTGAATCTAAGGAAGGGAGATCTCTAGTTTTAGCCACCCCACTGGGGGCATCTCAGTGTAATCAACTTGAATACTCGGAAATGGCCTGAGGCCTGGTTCCCTTCCCCCATGTACTACTTTCCTTAGGAATTTCTTACCAACCCTTTGGCAAATTATGCATCATTTACATATTTGTTTAGCTACAGTATAAAGGCCCACATATCCAAAATCCTTAAGAACCAGATTACACATGGTCTGTACTCCCCAATGACTCCCCTGGTGTAAAACTGCTAACACCTCCCTCAGGTACAGACACCCCTGAACTCATTTCCATGAAGCACAGCAAGAATTTACCAACATTTAAAGCTATTTACTGGCAAAAAGAATGGAGCAATTAGACTAAAGGACAACAATAATTCAGAATAACCCAGGATTAATGAACAAAAAGGCTCAGCATTCCCAAACACCCACTGAAAATCCAGTCTTCAATACACCCAGTTCAGTGATGCCTGAATACACTTGATTCACATATATGTACACCTTGAACAGGCACACAAGGTTTGCTGCCAGATGAGTAATAACCCACTCTTCAGAGGGAGGAGGACAAGCCTTGGTGTGTGGATTTGACAATATAAGTGATGCCTGTATTCCCACCAGAGCCAATTTCAAGCTAGCAATCTGGTATCACCAAACACAGAGCTGGGAAGAGATACGCACCATTCACTGTCCTAAGTTTGTTCGATACAGCTTCAGTGAACCTCAGCCCCTTTTACAGAAACATGTGCATACAATCCACTTGCACTCTGATTGTGAACCTTTTGCTTTTGCCCAAAATATATCAGCAAAAGCATACTATGAACCACAAGAACGCACAGCCCCTTACATATTTGGAACAGACAGACACATACAACTTACACGTACTCAAACCACTTCTACATAAGGGAAAACACTGCACACAATAAAATTCGCATATACACACCCATAACCATACAAAACCACACATTATGCCTGTTTACAAGCATGTACAGCCAGTTTCTTTCATACTTTCAAATAAAGAGTTATCTCATTCTCCACACTATTGTGAACCTGCATGCAATTGCCCAGCTTTAGAGTACACACAAACTAGTATATGCTACAAAGACACAAAGAAGTCTCTCCAGTCTATCATAGATAAGTACACAGGAAATCTCTGCCAAGTCTCAAACCATACACTGACAAACTCCCACAGATTTAAAGACTCCTACATAATCGTATCACATGCTTTTATTACATACAAATATAATTATCCCACATCCCTGTGTAAACACACAACCTAAACTTCCATTAGATACACAAATATTCAACTCCAAGAATGCATTTGTTAAAATATGCAAAGTATCCACCAATACCTATCCAGCCCCACATCACTTAAGTACTCAGATAGGGAATCACACAAACCCCATGCCACGGAATCCTTACATCTGAATATATATGACACCCCACCAAACCTAGAAATTTCCTTAGTTCCCTTTTTGTCCAGGGAAGAGGCAAGCCAACCATGGCCTGAATTCCATCTGGACCAATCCCCCCTCTTTCTTTCTAACTGGTCCCAACTGCTTCTCTGTCTTGCCCCTGTCTGCCTCCTCCCTGCTTCATCCCTAATCTCTCCTTGACCATGAGGTCAGCCGTGCTCATCATGACCTTGGCTTTCTGCTTCTGCTTTTCCTCCTCCTTCTCACAAACACTTTCTGAGACTCTCTCAATAACTCCTCCAATGGCTTATCTAGCCATCCATCCATTTTCTGGATCTTTTTCAGACTATCAGGCCAAGATCCCTTTACATAGCTGTCCTTTAGCATTCCCTGGGCCACAGGATTATTGGGATTCATTCCTGAGTATTTCCTC
The DNA here is from genome assembly GCF_015220235.1 of Choloepus didactylus. Lineage (NCBI taxonomy): Eukaryota > Metazoa > Chordata > Mammalia > Pilosa > Megalonychidae > Choloepus > Choloepus didactylus. Next base: position 12,807,940 of record NC_051309.1, read on the forward strand.
ACCTGGTCCCTCAACCTTTGCAGGTAGGCTGAGGGGGTCTCATCTTTTTCCTGATTTACCTCAAAGGCCTTACTTAGGTTTTGGGATTTTGGTACAGCCAATTTTATTCCCAGTATAACTAGTTCTCTAAGATCTTCCATGTGTGTCCTAGCCCCTGATCATTATTATCCTAATTGGGGTCCACATTGGGGAACTTCTGCTCTGCTTCCATCACCCCTTGTCAGGGCAGGTGCTGCCTCTCCCATTCTCTCATAGCCACCCTCCTTACCATTCCCCTTTCCTCTCCTGTAAAGAGGATGTTTAGCATGGACATAAGTTCAGACCAGGTATATAAAGTGGGGCCTAAGAATTGATCTAATTGTTCAGTTAAGCCTCGTTGCATCTTCCATTAATGATTTCATTTCCCTCTTCAAGTTCCTTACTTCTGTACCCATCAATGGGACATTTACATAACCAATTCCTCCTGATCCAACAGGTACTTCTGTGAGAGGGTACAGAGACTCAGCGGGTTTATATACTCTCACCCTCCTCTCCTCAGAAGCCTCCAGAAATGGAAACTTCCGGATATTTTTCTTACACTGTTCCAATTCTTTTCTTACCTGTTGGTGGGGTGTAACCAGTGGAGCAGAAGTCACCAGTTGGCTCTCTGATTGCCCTGTGATTGCCCAGGGGCGTGGCCTGGTTCCATTGAATCTTTAAGGTTCAACTGTTCCTGCCCCGGTGGGGGAGGGGAAACATAAGGCAGGGGAATGCTTAACAAAGGATCCCAGGTTTTAGTTTCTAAAGATTCAGTCCCTGAATCTGGGTTCTTAACTTTCATGGGATAAAAACTGATCTTTTTTCCCTGCAGCCAGCACATGGCATAGTCAGATTCCTCCTTGGAAAAAGGTTTCTTTTTATTAACAAAAAACACGATGTTGGCACAAAGCCATTCCTCATCTGCCCTGTATTTTGGCCAGAATACATCAGGTGGCAAAATCCTTTCTTTTGTCCAAATGTAACAATAATATTTCTTTTTATCCTTTCCCTTGGTCTGATCACTTTCAGCCCAGTGTTTCAACATCCTCCCCAATGGACTATTCAGAGAAATGTTCCCGGGGGGCCCTACAGGTACTCCCTTCCTTCTCCCTTCCTTTTGTCCCCCAGCTGGCCGACTGCCTCTATTCCCCATTCTGACTCTTGTCTGGGCATCCTTCCCTCAGGATCAGCCTCAGACTCAGCAGAATGTCCCCACCACCAAGGTAATGATTAATAGTCCTTTTTTCTTACCTTGGTCTGTGCACAGTTACTGGTGGCTGCGAGGCAAGTTTTTTTCCCCCTTTTCTTGTCCACAAGCGGCAGACCTGAGCGTCTGATCATGGGTCTCACCAGCAGTCAGAGGTGGGCCCCCAATGACGGAGTACGAGACCGCTCAAATGGCTGGGCACGCCTTTCCTTCTTCCATCCTGGGGGGTCCTCCTCAATGCTTCAGATCCTGGATGAGCCCCCAAGAATTGTGAGAAACAAGCACTATTCCTAAAAAGGAATAAACACTCACACGATTGTGGAGAAGAAAAGAATTTATTCACGATCTTGCAAGAACAGGTGCCCAATCCAAATGTGGGGGGTTGGCGCCCAGAACAATAGACCTGGAAGTATTTATTCCCTATGCCTAACTTGCAAGTCCCTCCCCTGTTTCTCCAGTGGCTGGATACTCCAGAGGTTACATTCTATTCCACAAGCCCAACTAGCCCACGCAAATTTGAGACATACAGCCCGCCCAAATTGGAAACATTTGAAAAAAAGTCTCCTGGCATACTTGAAACATTTGAAACAAGTCTCCACTCCTCTTTCCTTTATTCTTTAACTGCAGAGCCAGTCAGAGCTAGTTTGGTAACAACTTATGAAGCCATTTTGGGTACCTCTACCCTCTCTCCCCAGTCTCCACCTTGCAAGGACAGTGGGCAGATAAACAGGAGGACCGGTCACCGATCATAGCTTGGCTTCTTGACCCTCTGCCATTCCCCTGAGCTGCCCCCACCCTGTGTAAAAGCTAAACTTAACCTAATTCTCACATACAACAATCATTTCTCAATAAACTGTTATTCAACTCAGTGGCAAGGGCATAATGCTCTATAGTTTCCAGAGCTCATTTATAAATTTTGTCAAGTGTGCCTTAGGTCCAAAAATTCAGTAAGTTTGCTCCCTTCTCATGGAGGAATTATTAGCCACATGACTTTTTGCCCATAATACTAGAAATCATGTTTAGAAAACATGTTTAGGGTTAAAATTAAAGGGACAGAAAGGCTTCTTAAAGATAAGCAGCTACAGCAGCAACACAGGCATTTGAGAAAGGATTTGATTGTAATCTGTGATAATTTATCCAGAACAAGGGTGAATTCTGGAAATTTTATAAATAAACAAATTTTATAAATATATATATATACACACACAAACACACACACATATACACACATGTACAATAATGGGCTTATTAGTTATGTGGAAATAAAAAGATGGGGTCAGAGGCAATGCCAACAATCTCCAAATCTGAGATTGGTGTGAGAAAAGCTTGTATGCAAAGTTGCTATAAAGTTCAAATTAATTCCACTCCATTAATTTCCAAGTGCCTCAAGCTACACTGACTCCAGGAACAGACTTTTGTTGGCTACTGAGCCAGGAGGACTCAATTACTTGTTTCTTGATTATTATTTTTTTAACTGCCAATAGTTTCTTCTAAAAAAAGGGGGTGGGGAGGAGATTGAAGGGAAACTTTTGATTGGTCATCTCGAGAATCTTTTTTCCTCTAAGAACCTCACATTCTGGCTGCTTGGCAATATCTGTTTTCACCTGTAGCAGAGCTCCACCCTCACTTTGTGGCAATACTCATCTGTGGGGTGTATGGACAAAGGGAAGTACTCCATAATTCCACATCTACGCCCGTCAGAACTGTGGGGAAGCTCTCTGAGGAGTACAAAGGAACCAAAACCCACAATCCCTCTCCTCCTAGGAGCTTGTTGACAGAGAGAAATAGAAGACAAAAAAAATGAAAATATACAACAGCAAAAGAATTGTTCAATATGCTAAATAATAGTAATAATAATTATAGTCACTAAAGCTAATTTGCATTTACTGAGTGTTTGCTAGGTGTCAGGCACCGTGCTAAGCTCTCACTTCCCAAATGCTAACTCATTTAGCCGTGTGACATAGGTATTTTATTTTTTCCACTGTATCGATAAGGAAATTAAGGCATAGAGAGTTTATATAACTAGCCAGGATCACAGAATTAAGAAATACTTTCTAATATTTGCGGCAGTTGCCGAAGCTCATTTCCTTTTGCCTTGTTTAAGGTATTAGTTTATGCACACATTAATTACAATGGCTTTTTTTGGTTCAAAAGACATGCCTCATGCAATCTAGATAGTGGTTTCTCTAATTAATGGTATTTGATCAAGAATCTCTAAATATCTAGAAATGGCAAAAAAAGGACCTATGCAAACATTTGTTGGGTGTCTACATTCATTCATTCAACTTATTTATTCATTAAATAATTATTGAACCCATATAACATGCCAAAATGTTGCTAGGCAGAAAAGATCATAATGAAAATTACAACCCAGTGGAGTAAATAAACTTTTAAACAGATAAATTCCAAACAGTTAAAAAGAACAAACACTTAGAATACAACATGTGTAATAAGTGAAATATATTTTGACATGTTATATATTTATTGCCATATAGGAAAGAAATGGAGTTAGGAACCCAAATGTTTCTTAGATGTTTACTTAAATAGCCAGAACATGTTGTGAATTTTATGACTGAAGAATATATGTTGGGTTTAGCTAACACTTTGTGCTGGGATCTTCTAAGCATTTTACACATTTTTAATCATTTAATTATCACAAAACCTAAAGAACTAGATCCTGTGATCATCTCCATTTTATAAGAGAAGAAATGACCATCTCCACTTTATAAGAAACTAAGGCACAGAAAGGTTAAGTAACTTGTCCAAAGTCACACAGTTAGTAATGACAGAGTTGACACTCTTTTGTCCAATTTAATATGATAAGTTGTGTTACCGTATAATGTCATGGAGGTTGACCCGTGCAGAAAAAAGGCCCTGGGAAATCTACCTGAAAGCAATCAAGGTCTTCATGCAAGAGAGAAACTCTGGGCAAGGTCTTGGATGATAAAGTGATATTTCAGATGCTCTTAAACAGGATCCTTAGAGGGAAAATGGATGAAGGCACAAATCACACCATTCATATCCATATAGTCACTACTTTTAGCCAATCCAGTGTCTCTCCATAGTTTTTCCCTTAATTAGAGAGAACTTTAAGTGAAACTGTAATCTGTAGTCTCACATGACATTTTTATCACCTGCTTAACATTTCAAATGAAACATTTTATTGCATTTGATGTTAAACACTTAGCATTTACTCTTCACTCTTACAATTCGCAATGTGTTCTGACTATATTAAGCAAATATTTAAGAAACGTTTGGGTTATTTTTCCATTTTTAAGGATTAATCTGTAATAAACATATAGCATGTTAAAAATACATTTCATGTACAGTATGTGTTAAGTGTTAAGAATATATTTTTGAACTGACTTATTTGAGCCTGTCAGACTTTCCATTACAGCCTCCTAATTTAAAAGGTTTTAAAATCAGCTATAAAAATCTCTTTATGCTGATATTTTGGGTAAAATATCTCTCCTTCCAGAAGCCCTTTTCTGTTGGTGGTGGTTTGTTTTTAGTATTAATACATTTAAGAAAAATTGACTTTGTAAAATTTGGCATAAAACAAGGATTTTTCTCATAGGATTTTAGTGCTTTTTAAATGATCCCTATATTAAATACATCTCATAACAAATTATAGACCTTACCCCAGTCTTCAGGAGAGAAAATGAAACCATGATTGAGATGAATAGTACTGTATATTTCCAGAGTGTATTAGCTCCTGAAGAATTCAGAATCAGGGATAAGAAATAAGACAGTGGACACTCCTGCACAGACCTGGAAAACTTCACAAGCATATAATAAATGTAATTACATGTGTTCAGCATCACAGTTTACAGGTGGGCTTCACATTGCCTTCTGTTAACTGCCCTTCGGAATGCTGGAAGGTATGCAGGCACATCCCCCATTACCCCCATCTTGCACATGAGACACAAAAGTTGCAGGAGAGGTTAAATGCTTTGTCCAAGGTCACAAGCCAGTTATTAGTGAAGCTGGGATTTGAACTTGGATCCCTTTGTTTATTCCACATTACTGCAGTCTATGGCTTGCAAGAGATTGACCCCATGTGTGACTTGCTATTTCCATCAATTTTTTTAATCTGGCAAAAAACTCAAATAAGTAAAATTCAACTCACTAGTAGAGCAAAATTACTCAATTTTCTCTTATTTTCCATGTTTGGAAACAAGATAACATCAAGAAACAGATTCAAGAAATTTCTCTCTCCCATTTTCAAAAGTCATCTAACCAATGACCTAAAGTTAAGGAGAAACCTTCACCGGAACTGTAACAGCTTCTCTAAGTACAGCCATAAGTGGGTTTAAGAATTTATGTATCCATCTTGCCCACTTAGACTATAGCTTCCTTGAAAGCAAGGCACATCTTTCTTGTCTGTGTTCCTCTCTCCTATTCTCACACACCCCATGCCTAGCACAAAGCCTGACACATTGGGGATTCATTAAATATTCACCAATGGGAGAATCAGTAGAACTTCACCAAGAGAACAGATGCTTGGGCTATTTCATGGAGAATTTGAGAGAGAAGGAAGTCCAATTATTCATATCAGCATTTCCCATGGGCACATCCTTGCTTCATCAGTCCCATAAGACCCTACATGATAAAAAAAGTTCCATGAATGGTTAAGTCTGGAAAATGCTGCAAAGTTTATTGCTTTGGGAGGTTCACATCATATTAGTATATTAAAAACTCTGAGAAAGCCTATTGTATACATTCCTGGTTGAACTTTGCTTAACCTGGTGTATCTGTTTGGGTCCTCTGAGAAGCAGACACCAAAACAGGATTAGATGTGCAAGAGATTTATTGGGAAAAGTGTCTATGGAAGATTCAGGGGGAGGGAGGAAGCAGGAGTGGGTCAAAAAAAAAAAAACCTTGGCACTCTGACTTATATGAAAGGAGAGAGGGAAATAGGGATTGGTTCTGCGGAGCCTCACACCAAAGGGTGGTTATAAGGAACCGTCACTGGGGCTGATGGGGAGACCCTGAGTTGCCCATTGGAAGAATCCTATATAAGGAAGGAGTGGGTTGTCACCAGCAACCCTGCTGTGCTCAGTCACTGGTGAGAGCAGCCGAGGGAAGTGTGTGGCCTCAGCTGCCAGGGGCTGCAGCTGGAAGCAGTCAGAGGAGGGATCTTGAGGGAGAGACAAGTGGCTCATCGATTCAGCCACCTTACCCAGAATGAATGAAACTAATTTGATCACAGACCCCTATTTTCACAGATCATTTATTAATGCCCCACAGAATGAGGGGTCCACTAAACCCATTTTAGGAAATACTCATCTACTACAATCCTGGATTTCACCAATGGTAAGCTGAGTTCCAGAGAAAGGAAATGTTTTACCTGAGCAAGATTCCCCAAGTCCGTAGTTACTAAGACAGGAAAGTAGGAAACCATTTCTTGACCATTTTTCTCGCCTTTATTATTTTTACGCATATCATGTTTAAATGCATTCCTGATATAAAAGATACAGTCAGTACATTAATACCTATAAAGTAAAACAGAATCATTCCATAGACTCTTTGGTTTCCCCTCTGCAGAAATAACCAAAATAACCTTTTGACATGTACCATTCAAAATTTTTTATGCATTTATATAATATGGGCATATACTCATATATCTTTATATAAGTGAAAATAACATATATTTGATATAGAAAAATAACACTTAAATTTTTCTGCAACTTACTTTTATATTTTATAAGCTTGGAGACCTTCCCATGTCAGTATATTGAAATATACCTCATTCTTTTAATAACTAAATAGTGTTCCACAGAATGTATATACCAGAAATTATATAAATTGCTCTATTTGGGGGTATTTATATTATTTCAAATATTTTGCTTTTAATAGTAAAAAAATCCCTCTACATACATTTTGTACATGAAAATCCATTTTTGTAATTTTTTACTCATATAAATATTTTTTTAGGATAGATTTCTAGTAGTGGAATTAAATGTGTTAGATACAAATTGCCCTCCATAAAAGTCTTTACCCATTTACACGTCCTATAATATATGAGTGCATACTTCTCCATATTCTTACCCAACTTTTGGGTGTTGTCAATCTTTAAAAGAATTTTCTGTCTAATAGATGAAAATTATTTTTTAATTTTTTATTCTCTTCATCATAAGTGAAGCTAAACATCATTTTAGGTTATTATTGGCCTTTTCTATAATTTTTCTTCTGGAAACTAGCTCTTCATATCTTTTGTCAATTTTCTATTGTGTTGCCTTTTTCTTATTCATCTGTTAGAAACCTACCAAATATTTTAGATATTAATCCATTCTCTATTATATCCCCTCCAAATAGTTTCTTCCTATACTTTTATTTTTGCTCATAGTGTCTTTTATCATTCTAAATACAAATTTTTTGCTGTCACTTAATCTTTTTTATTGACAATCTTTTCCTTTATGCACTTGAGTTTGGCAAAGACATTCCTCCCACAAGAACCACAAGGTTATAAACATATTCTTCTGTTTTTTTCCTAATATTTCAGAATTTGTTTTTAATATTTTGTTTTTTAATTCATCTCGCATCTATGTTTGTATATCAGGTCAAGAAAATCCCTCTCCTTGTTCTTCCTTTTCAAAATTTTCTTGGCTATCCTTACACACTTCTCCTCTCATATGAACTACAGACTTGGCATGGCAAGCCTGATGCATTTTGATTAACATTACATTGAATTTATTTATTACTTCTGGAAAATGTGATATATTATCTTCTGAGGTTTTCTATCCAAGAATGTGGGATATCTTTCATTTATTTGCATATCTTCTGTTCTGTAAATCTTTATAATTGTATCCAGATATATCTTACATATTTTTGGTTATCCGATCCTTAGATATTTTATAACTTAAAAGCTATTGTTAAGGAGACCTTTTCAAACAGAATATTTTTAAAATAATAGTACTAGCATATAAGAAAGCTATTGATTTCTATGCATTGGTTGATCTTGTATGTGCCGTCCTACTAAATCTCTTATTAGTTCTAGCAGTTCTTCAGTTAATTTTCTTTGGTTTTCTAAATAGATAATATCATTCACAGATGGTAGAAGTTTTTGTTCCTTCCTCTCTATTGTGCTATGCAATATGGTAGTCACTAGCTACATGTTGCTACTTAAATTTAAATTAATTAAAAATAATATTTCAATTCCTCAGTAACACTAGCTACATTTTATGGCTTATTAGCCCTGTGTGGCAAGTGGCTTCATATTAATTAATACAAATTACAGAATATTACTATCATTGCAGAGAAAGTTCCACTGAACTGTGCTGCTCTTACTTCTTAGTTATTTTCTTCCTTTATTACATTAGCTATGATCACCATTACAATATTGAACAGTGGCAGTAATGATTTTAACAAGTCTTGTTTCTTACTTTAGAGCACATACAACTAATGTTGAAGTCATAAATGTTATATTTGCTAAACATTTCTGGAAAATGCCCTTTATGTGTTTAAAGTATATATATATATATATATAATTTATATATCTTCCTAGATCAAGAAGAAATGTAATGTGAAATGAATACGGAATTATATCAAATGTATTCCCATCATGTCTTGAGTTAACCTTATGTTTATTCCTTTAATTTTTAAATATACTGAACTACATTAACAGATTCCTAATGTTGGAGCATCTATATATCCTAAGGACAGATCTGCTTGTTCTTAATACCTTATTCTTATAGTATTGCAGGAAAAAAATGTGCTAATATTTTATTTGGGAGTTTTGCCCTTATGTGCATAAGGTAATTGACCTACTATTCTGTTGTCTTTTTTCCTTCTCTGTTATCCTTCTCTGTTATTATTCTCTGCTTTGGGATTTATAGTGTATCTGTTATCTGTTGCAACACTAGTGCTGCATACAAATGATCCAGAAATTAGTGGCTTACAAAAATAACCACTTATTTATTTATTACAAGTCTGAAGTTTGGTCAGGCAACTATGCTGATCTGGACCAAGCTTAGTTGACCTCAATTAAGCTTACTCACATGTCTGCGGTCAGCTGGCATCTGAGGGCTGAGAGCAGAGGATGGCCTTCACTGGGACAATTTGAGTCCCTCCAGATAGTCTCTCAATTTCCAGAAGGCTGACCCAGGCATTTTCTCAAGACAATGGCAGAGAACTAAGATAGGCAATAACAACACCAAACACTTTTTCAAGCTTCTGCTTCCATCAAGTCTAACAGCATCCTACTTGGCCAACACAAGACCCATGGTCAAGACCAGAATCAAAGAGGAAATGAAACACAGAGTTATAGGACAAAGGACATGGGTACAGGGAAGCCAATGATTGTGGCCATCAATGCAATTAATCTCCCACACAGAAAGGGTTAAGGAAGAAGTCATTTAGAATCCAAGAGTCCTTTCCCCTTACCCCTTTCTCCAGAAACATCCAGAAAGAAGGACTTCTATACCAGAGTAATTATTAAGAGGTGACATTTATTCCATACTTGTGATATTCCTTTCCTGTGTAGGAAGCTCCATGAGTGTAGTTACTGGCCTTCCCCATTCTCCCTCTTTGGAGAAGGTGGACTGCAGGGATCATGGTCTCTGCTGTCATCTAGGGCTGTCATCTAGGGTGTCCTGCCCCTGTTGCAAGGTCAAAGCCTGCTCTGTCTACTTGTCCACTGCAAGGATAGTGTGGAAACATCTACCTCATCAATACACAGGCCCCATTGCTCTCATGCCAAGCCACATCCCTGAGTTTTATTGGCAATAAAGGTAATAATTTGATCATTATATCACACTACTTATTTTTTGTTTCTTCATTTGTTCAGAACCCAAATAGGAATTAGAATTATTGTTGGTACCCCTAAGGCTCAGACAGAGAAAATTACCTCAAGTCCTCTGCAGTCAATTGCTTTTCTTTCAAACCCATTGTTTTAGTTTCCTTGGCTGCTCAAGCAAATACCATACAATGGGTTGGCTTAAACAATAGGAATTTATTAGAGCACAGTTTTGAAGCTAGGAAAAGGTCCAAATCAAAGCATCACCAAGGCTATGCTTTCTTCCCAAAGACTGGTGCTCTGGGGCTGGCTGCTGGTGATCCTTAGTCCTGGGCTGTTCTGTCACATGGCAATGCACTTAATGGCCTCTCCTGGCCTCTCTCTTCTCTTTCAGATTTCACTGACTTTCAGCTTCTTGCTTCCCATGGTTTTCTCTCTCTGTGTCTGAATTTTATTCTGCTTATAACAGATTCCAAGTAATAGGATTAAGACCCATCCTGACTGAGTTGGGCCACACCTTGAATGAAGTAACCTCATCAGAAGGTCCTACTTACAATGGGTTCAAACCCACAGGAATGGATTAAGTTTGAGAACATGTTTTTCTGGGGTACATAGCTCCAAACCACCTCACCCATATTCCTTCTAGTGTACCAATATCCTCAGGAATTCAGAGTAATTATATTTATGATCAGTCATTTTTCCATCAGTCTATGGCAAATATGGTGGGAACTCAAGAAAGGTCATGTCTCAAAGTTTGGAAAAACCACAGATTAAAATGGAATTAGAACCAACTGAACACTGGATGTTCTTTCTAATGGGAGCTTTGTACAGTCATTATGTATCATACTGTCATAATATATAGCCCTAAGACATTAGGTGAGGTGGATCTAAGAATCATAACTAGAATACTTAAGTTAGAGGGGCAAGGGAAGTTTCAATTAACAAGAAGAGAAACTGAAACTAAACAGAGGTATTGACAACAGTACAAATTGAGTGTCAATTTCTAATTCCGACATAATATCTGTGATGGTTTATTTCATGTGTCAACTTGGCTAAGTTATAGTGTCCAGTTGTTTGGTCAAGCAAACACTGGTCTGATGGTTATTGTGAGGGTATTTTTTGGAAGGATTGAAATCACTAGTCAGTTGATTGCATCTATGGCTGATTACATCTACAATCAACAAAGGAGATAGCCTTTAGCATTAGAGAAATCTCATCCAATCAGTTGAAGGCCTTAAAGGGAGATCTGAGGATTTCAGCAGTCAGAGAGAGAGAGTGAAAGAGGAAGCAATTCTCTCTCTACTTCATCTGGCCAGCTTCTCCTAGGGATTTCATCATCATCTTCATTGGATTTCCCAACTTGCACCCTCTTCTGGGGAGTATACCACCTTCACTGAGTTGCCAATTTATGATCTGCCCTATGGAATTTGAACTTGCCAATTCCTATGGGTGTATAAACCAATTTCTATAATAATTGTCTTAATATTTACATATGTCAGTTCTCTTTCTTTGAAGAACTCTGATAAATACAATGTCACATAGGAAAAGTGTCCTGACTTCATTCACTGATTCAACAAATATTTACTGAGTGCCTGTTATATGTCGGGCACTGTCACAGACACTGTGGATATTGCAGCAAACCAAACACAAAAAAACCCTGCCCTCATGAAGCTTAAAATCTAATGGGAGGAAACAGACAATAAAAAATAAATAAGTAAGATACACAGAATAGTATAAATTCTACATGCAAGTAGAAAACCAAAGCAGGAAAGGGGGGTAGTGAATGCAGTGGCAGGGAGGAGATTCCAATTTTAAATAGGTGACTATGGAAGACCAAAGTGAAAACATGACATTTGCGCACACTTGGAGAAGATGAGAAAGCAAGCCCTACAGGTGCCTGAATGGAAAGCATGCTCAGCAAAGGAACAAGCAAATACAGAGTCCATGAGCAGGAGTGTACTCAGTGTGTTTAGTGAATAAAATGGGGCTAGTGTAATTGGAGCTGGAGAGGCTGATCAGTCATTAAAACCATTCCCTTGATGTCACCCTCAACTTCCTTGCTCTCCTTGCTATCTGTTATACTTATTTGGCAAAACTTCAGCCCTGGTTATATCCAGGTTTCCCCTTTCTCAGGGGCTCTTGGCTTCCAATTCCCTGGGGATCACATGACGTTTTCCTACCATTCAGTTCTCACCCTCCAAGACAACTGCTTCCTGACTTCTCCTTTCTCCCCAAGCTGCCAACACCTTCTCCTCTTCTCACTCTCTGGCTTTGTTGATTGAGAAAATAAAAGCAGTAAGAAGAGAACTCATACATGCTTCCACCCCTGTTCGTTATTATGGCTGAATGGTCCCTGCTCCTCTCCACCTAAGGCCAACTTTTCCTCCTGGATCTGGATCTCATCCCCTCTAGCCTACTCAAGGACATCCCTCCAGCAGTAATCCCTTTTCTCCCCCAGATCATCAATTTTCCCTCTTTATTGAATCATTCTCAACAACTTTCAGATTCCTTTACACTAGCCTGCCTTGTTTTAATTACAAAAAAAAAAAAAAAATCCATCTTGAATTTACTTTCTTTACATGTTTGATGCCATTTCTCTGCTCACCTTTAGAGCAAAACTCAAAAGAATTGTCTATATTCACTGTCTCCAGGTTGTCTCTTCCCATTATCTTTTCCCAGTTTTTTAACATTCACATATATCTTTACATACAGTATAATTCACTTTTTTTGTGGTACCTTTCTGTGAGTTTTTGATTGATGAACACAACTGGGTAACCACTGCCACAATCAAGGTATAGAAGAGCAACATCAATCAAAAATATTCCCTTGTAGTCATCTATCCTCCCACCCCTAGGCCCTGGTAACCAATGGTCTGTCAATATAGATTTGCTTTTCTATAATATCAAATAAATCGATCATACAGCCTTTGACTCTGTTCCCATTGACCTTGTCATCTCTACACAACAGATAAGGGCACATGTAGCTCAGACACACAGACTTATTCTTTTCTGTAGCTTTTTATTTTAATGTAAATGGAAGTTTGGGGACTTTAAAGAAAAAGAAAGCTTTTCTATCACTGAAAAATAGGCTCTCATGACTATTATCTCTATACGTATTTTGAAAATCTAGTATGAAACTCAACATTGAACAAGTAACTTTTTGTTCTATGTGGTAGCCACAATCACCCCAAGGCAACGAATAGCAACAGTTTATAGGGAAGTAAAAATATCTTGTTTTGATATTTTTCTGAAAATATTATCTCTACCACAGACATAGGAAAGTATACGTGAAAAAGTGAAACAGCAAAATCCCATGAGGCAGCACCTAAAAAGTTTTAACTGTGACTAATGCCAGTGGGTAGGCCACTGACGATGAAGAAAATGTAGAATCAGGAGGTCAATGCAATTGATGAAGACTGAAAAATGGAATGCAGAATGGAATTCGTCCTCTTCTCACAAAAAGAAACAAAAAACAGAAACCCCAGACAAGTATAGAAAACTTCTTCTATTCAGTGTTTAGGAAGTAAATAACAATTCTGCGGATGCAAGAAGATAGGAGGTACAATCTAAATGAAAAGTATTTCCACAAGGAAACTTAAGTATTTGGGAAATGGGTAAAATTATAAAGAATCAATAATTAAGGTACTTCCAAGACTAGAAGGAAACTTAACAATATGGAAACCACTGGGCCAGGTAACTGCTTTCCTTTTGCCTGACTTCACAATTTATAAATGTCTGCACTCACACAATGGGAAGGGGAATTTTGTGCCCATCTCAGCATCATATCTAATCTGTACAATTAATGTTAATTCTATATTTTCTTTGCTTATGCTTAATATTTTAACATGAGTGCTCTTCAGTACCTTTGGAGTTTTGTCGGCCTTCTCAGGAGAGTCTACCAGGGATTTTTCTTGGATGTGTAGAGGTAGCACCATAGCAGTGAACTTGGCATTCTGTGCTTGAAAGCAGGAAACTTTTCTTACCCATCTTTGGATCCCTTGCACCCAACTCAGTGCCTGACCAATGGCAGGCACCCAGTAAATGTTTGATGAATCACTTCACTTGGAAACCTGTGTAATAAATAGCTTATCACTTGCTAAAGTTATAAACTCATAGAATTCAAGCATCTGAAGTGATTTTTGGATCCATCAAAAGGAGTCCGGCTGCCTCATTTTAGAGACCAGAAACCCAGAAAAAAGAGAAGTCTTGCTCAAGGTCTGCCAGCAAAGTAATGGCAGAATTGAGATGGGGACCCAAGTCCTTGATTTTCATTTCCGTGCTGTTTTTCCCCACCGCACTGAGTTTCATAAGTCTTCGATGTCTTAAAAATTAAGCTTGGCTTTCATGGCTTTATCCACCATCTCTTCAGAACAGCGCAATAAAATGAGAAAAAAAGGGGTTTCCACATGAGATTCTTAAAGATGCTGGGTCCTCAGAGATCTGAAAAATGGCTTTTGGATCATAATCTACACAATCTTTTCTGATTATTTATCTAAAACTAAAAGCAGGAAATGATTCATTTGATTTCTGCCAATCTTGGAGTGTTGCCACTTTCGGCTCAGGAAGAGCCAGCTTCCCTTGGCAGTCCTCACTTGTAGGATGATGAATGAAGTTCTATGTTTGGTGCTAGCTAAAATTTTATAGGGTCTAAAAAAGCAATTTATACATGCTTCAGGAGGTGGCTATATTTTTTCTTTTTTCGATAGCTCTTAGTCACAGCAGGGCACTCAATCTACATATTTTACATCCAGGGATTTTGCAATTTTGTTCTGTGCATTACAAACACATCCTTGGCTCCTATGAGGCTGATGTATGCTCAGTATCCAGCAAATAGGCATTAGCTGCATTCTGAATTTCCCAGTTATTTTCACATCTCAGGAATACATGACCCTCAATGGGATATTGTGAGAAGGAGAAATAGTCAGCCTAACAAAACATTTTCTTGGTTCCAAGAGTCAATGTTGGTATTCACAAACAAGAGAGACCAGTTCTCTTCTCTTGTAAATCTCAGGCATGGGTTGAATGGTCTTGCACACTAGCCAATCAGTCAACTAAGTTGTCAAGGGTCAAAGCTAACTCAAAGAACAGTGGCCATGGGCCAAACCAACCACTTAGTTTAAGTGATGATCTCTCTAAACACTTGCAACTCAGCAAGCCTCATCCATAGTGCATTTCTACTGAGAGTTTTTGGTTTGTTTTCTTTCTGTCTTATTTCTAATGTCTTGTCTGAAACATCTGAGCAGTGGTCTCACCTCTTCAATCAAGCCTCAACATACTCTCTCGATTAGCATCCTCATTTCGATCATGGCAATGGATTTATTATCCTTCTTCCCTCTGCAGTTCTGAATGCAGTGAGAGAAGCCTGGACTTGATGAGTTGAGGACTGGCTCTGTCACGCATGGGCTGAGGAGTCACAAACAGGTTTATTCCCCTCTCAACATCCTCATCTGTAACATTAGGAATATTACCCACTGTGTAGAAGGATTATGTAATAATATGGGGAATGCATGGTATTTTAATAAAAAGTATAATCTACAAATTATGTACTAGAGAATTACTTCATGATGGAAGGGCTGCTAGAAGTTCATCAAACCCACGTCCTTTTCCTTCTGGGCTCTCAACCATACTAATTGCTCAGCCTTTCTTGGAGTCAGTTGTAACCATATTACTCAATTCTAACCAATGGAATGTGAAAGTGTTCTGACCACTTCCAGGTCCACCTCTAACAATTTCCCTTAAAGATCCTCCAGCCTTTTTCTCCCCAAACCAACAATCTTGGAAGCCCTGTGTGAAAGATGGCAGAGCCACAATGGCAGGAGCTGGATCCTTAAATGACGGCTGAGAGGACCATCCTCCAATCAGAAACACACATTTGAACTTTTCATGAGCGAGAAATAAAACATTATGTGAACCTATTGATATTTAAGGGGTTTCACTAACAGAGCACATAGCATCATGTTAACTAATACATAATATTTAAAAAAAATACAATCACAAAATCATAACCAGAAGGGTAGGTTATCAGTATGTTTGTATAGTGGAATTGGAAGTATATCTTTTTATTTTCTTAATTATCTTTTTACTTCTGGACTTTTTAAATCTTCTCTAAGGAACATATATTGAGTTTCTAACTTAAAAAATTATTTAAGAGAAAAATTTTTCATCAATTTCAGAAGGATCCCATAAAGATTAGAGAAAATAATCTTCCAAATCAGGTCATTTTGGGGGCAGATAAATTCTCATTGCATATTCAATCAATAAATGCTATTAGTGCCTGCACTGTGCTAGCTGCTGGGGTAACAAAACTAAGACTAATAAAATATTATCCAACTTGTCCTTTAAGAATTTACAGCACATTTGGGAACATAGACAATTAGACAAAAAGATTATAGACAAAAGATTATAAATTAAGTCAGGTACTCTCAGAATACACAGAAAGGACACTGAACCAAGACCAAAGCCATTTAGATAAGGCTTTCTGGAAGGAGTGATGCCTGCACTAAGCTGTAAACAGAATACAGTGAAAAAAGCATAAAAAGAAGCAAAGCACTGAGAAATGCACGACATGTATTGTGCACTTAGCTACAGTTACAGCCTGAAACTCCAGTCAAAGGTTTAGACCCACAGGTCTTATTTATTTTTGTTTCTGCAATGTTTGATACAATGCCTGGTATATAGTGAGTGTACAGTAAATATTTGTCAAACAAATAATTAAAAATGGACGTTTTTGCCAAGTGGTCATCCAGGCTCTTGCTTACACATCTCTTATAATAGTGAGCATCTTGTGAGGCAGCCCATTCCAAATCCAAGAGCTCTGGCCACAAAAATCATTCCTTCTATGAAGCCAACCCAAAATCCAGTTGTACCTGAGAACAGTTTTGCATAAAGGAGCAGGGTCAGCTAACTGCAGAGTGACAGTCTGAAAAGGTGAGCAGGAAAGGGAGTTTGAGATGGGGGAAGAATGCAGAACAAAGGGCTACACTTTTCACTTTGTTTTTATTTAAAATGACTAATATATTACTTTTCAAATTTAGTTCCCTGGGTTATTAATAGGTTGCCCATAAAAAAACATCTGTCATCAAAGAAGTTCTGGAAAGGCTGAGTGTATAAAACTAACAGGTTTCTCTACTGCAGGCCTCTCAGGGACTGGAAAGCACAAAATATACATTCATATTGTGAATTTCCAAGAGTACTTTGGAGGCATAAAAGATGTAACACTTAAGACTTCTTGGATAAAGATGGTAGCTAACATTTATTGAACCTTTGAGCATGTTTGCCGAACACTCGGCATGTACTTTGCATACTTCATCTATTTACTCCTAGCTACCCGGGGAGCTCTACTGAAGTCAGGCAATCTCTGTTTTACAGATGAGGAAACTTGAATAAGATGACTCAGTTAGTAAGTGACACAGCTGCAATCCAAAGCTACATTTTCTGACCTTATCCTATGTGCTATTTGAGCATCTTTACCCCCCACCCTCAAAGTATCTTAGATTATTGCTCCATGGAAAAATATGAACAAATATCACTGAACTATACAGACTGCTGGATTCAGGAGCTAAAGTGAGCACGTTCTGGGCTCAGTGGCTGACAAGCCTTGTGTCTTGCACTGGTTTGCTATGAAACAAGGGAGTTCAACGCTTTAGCTCAAGTGTGAGTAATGGCAGCTTTTCAGCAAGGCCAACGGGGAGGAGATTTGCAGGAGTATGGTGAAAGAGCTTTGGGTTAAGAGTCTTCACTGGGAGCCTAGAAAGTGCTGTTCTTACCATCGGGATGAGACAGGGATCGTTTCTGGCAAGGTCAGGAAGACGGTCTTCACATGGGCTCCTGAGCTGCTGCCCTGAAGTGCCTCAACTCCTGCCCTAGGGTCCGACTCTTCCAGGAACCAGCATCAGGACCGACTGGTCCCACTAGTGGGAGCCGAGTGGTTGCAGCTGTGAGGCCAGGAGGTTGGGGGGCAGGCAGCCAGGCAGGCACTGGATAACGTCGTGGGCTCTGGCTCCCAGGCTTCCTAAGCCCCTCTGCTCCCCTTCCTTGCCGTCCCTCCATCAGCCTTTTTCATTTGTCACGAAATCTCACCCCGTTTCACAGCCCAGCAGGACCTGCTGGCTGGGAAAACATAGTCAGAGTTAAGAAACATGGGGCTGCCAAGACATTCTGGAAGAAACAAAGCCTGATGTGCTCTGGATTGTTAATCAGTGCCATTCCCATTGCAAGTGGGAAGCAAATGTGTCTGAGAATGCATGACCCAGCAATCAGGAAGAAATGGAAAGGGGTATATCCATAAGCACAATACACTCTCTATTTGCAAAGCATACTCGAGTTCAAGATGGCTTTCATAGCCTCTCTCTAACTAATATTTAATACATATTGTAGGCAGAGTAAGTGATATTGTGTCCATTCTATAGGTGAATAAAACTGAAGCTGGAAAAATTAAATGATATGTGTTTTTATTCACAATATTACTTTATTTACTTTACTTTTATAATATTACTTATACTGCTTGTACATTTTATAAGCAACCTTCATGCATGATTCTCATAACTACTTCTAAAGCAGACAAAGGAAGGCTTTTCATATGCCCATTTGCCAAATGAAAAACCTAAACCTTGAAGAGTTGGTATCACTTGTTAGTTAAGTGGCAGAGCAAAAACTCAAAACACAGCTTCTCTTCCCTTTGCACAGCTAAATTTCTAAAAAGGGGAAATACACAAGAGGCCACATATAAGCACACACGGGGAGATATATATACACATTGTATTGTGTGCCTTACAAACTGGTTTTGGATGAGATGGACTCTCAAATTTTGTTTGAAGCCTTGAACCAGAGAAACTGTCATTTAAAAGTTGCAAACAATTTCCTGCCTTTCTAAGTGGCACAAACTCAAATTTATCTTTGAGGCATATTTTCCCTTTGTTCTGGGACGAGGAAACCTTTTGATACAACGTATACAAATAATAATCCTCTTCCTCAACATCTCTCCCTGCCCCAGAACTACAAGCAGAAAAATAACCTGAGTGCAGATGTTTCTCATACTGACAAGTTGTTTAATTGTGTGAACTGGGTATATATTTCGGGGCTGTAGGTTCTGTGCAGAGTGCTAAGAAGACCATCTTTCTGGAAATATGGGTCCGTACTGCCCTTTCCTTGTGTTTGTAGGAGATGCCCTGTATGATGGCTTCTTGGGTTCGTCTGCTTAGCTCTAGGAACTCCCTGGCACACCCAAGGGAGACAACCCTCCATCCCACCCCTACTCTGCCCCAGTGAGGGAGGATAGGGAAAGGATGGGGTTCAAGTTCTGTTTGTGACTGTCTTACATTGAGGACTAGGATGGAAGAGATTAAATTTTTCTTGTACATGAGAATTTTCCTCTGAAAGTGGTTTCCTCATTTTGGTTGCTAGAAGTCATGTCTATATTAAGGCTTAGCACTCAGTGAGTCTATTCAGGCTCACAATGCATCAAAAGGAAACTTTGCACTGGTCAACAAGATCTAGAATGACTCTCTTCAACTATTTTAACTTATCTCTTAAGTAACGTTAAATCATTTTGTCCATGCTGCATCTGTCTTGGATTTTATTTTTTACTTTTTTACTGGTTTAAAAAAATCCAAACATGGGGAAGTCACTGCCTACCATGAATTTCTGAGCAAATGTAATAAATGATTATTGGGAAATTTGAAAGATTTATAAAATCAGTAGCCACTAGTCAATTAATATGTACTCCATCACAAGGACCAAGTCCCATCTCCTTAGCACAGCACAGAAGCACCTTCACCCCTGGCTCCAGTTTACCTGTCCAACCTCCTCCTTCCTAGCCCACCCACACCCCAAAAATGCAGCCACTAACTAGACAGTAATTTCATGAACAGGTCAGCCTCGTATATATTCCAGGTCCTTAATCCCCATGCCTGGAATGTCCCTCATATGGCCACAAACTACTTATTGTTGAAAATTCCACGCCAGCATTATCTACTTATAGCCTCAGGACAAGATTGGACATCCCTCTTTGGGGCATTCTGCTCTATCCTTGCAGGCCTCCTGCCACATTCTAGTTATCTATTTGTCTCTATTCCCCTTACACTGAAACTCCTGGAGAACATCTAAAATATTTGCTGAAGGGATAAGTAATATTTGAATTGCATCTTTTGTAGTCTTTGGCTTTTACAAACTGCTGCTAATTCAGCTCAGATTTCCCTCTAAAGGGCTTTCATAAAAGACTTTAATCTCTTCCTCATGTGACGTGCTTCAGGAGTCACAAAGTCTCAAACCCCGGCCTGAGAATGGCCTGCCTCTCCCCACCTGCAGTTTGCTCCTACTGCTTTGTTCAATATCTCTGTGAATGCCCATTGATCTCCTGAGAGGATTTTGTCTGAGAAAATAAAGATTAAAATGTCAGTGGTCCTTATACTTCCTTATAAAAGAGATCCTTGCTTTCTGCTTTAAAATGCTTTCCTCTGCTTCATACTTCTCTGCTTTAGCACTAAGAGAAAAGAGTTAGATAAGGATGTCCCATCTGCCCCCATAGAGCATGAATATTCTGTGTCAAATAAATCTCTTTTGAGCAGGAGGCATAGACACCAACTCAAACTAGTCTAGGCACATGGGAACATCCTGGCTCCCCCAAGAGGAAAGTCCAGGGGACGTGGGGCACAGCTGGATGTGGAGCTGAACAATGGTGTGCAGGACACCTTTCTTCCCAGCCTTGGCCCTGCCTTCCACTGTTTGCTTCATTCTCAGCACCATGTGCCAGGAAGTGCCAGAATCAGATCATCACATACCGTTTATTGGCTGAGTGAGTGTGCTACCCTGATAGATCCCAGAACTGAGACTCCAGCTCTGATTAACCTAATTTGGGTCATCTCTGGAACAACAGGACCAATAAGGGGTGTGAGGCACTGATGGGCTTGGCCTGGGTACCATCTGCTCCTGGAGCCCATGGTGGAGCTGGGCCATGGGAACCACAGTGTGGGAAGGGGTGGGTCCCTGAATGGCAATCATGGCCTGCTAGTAGAAGTGGGATTTTTTCGGTAACAAGTGTTCTTTCCATCTGACCTATCTCCATCAAATTCTTGCCATTTTGAAACCCAGGTTTTACTCCCCATTGCTAATGAAATGAACCCCATGCTCCACACCAACATTCAAGGTCTTCCATGTGCTGATGAAGGCCAACTGTCCCACTGCTCATCCTGCAGCCCAAGTAATGCCAAACTGAACTATTTATTGTTTTCCACACAGCCCCAGTCTGTCATACTGGAGCTAGTACTTTGGCCTAAAATGCCTTCCCCCAAATACATCCAAAATTTCTATATGTATATAGTATATCCATCTTTCATGCCCAAGCTTAAATACCACTTAAATCTTGATGAAGATTTCTATGATCTTTCCAAATGTAAACAACAAAAATTGTCTTGCGGACTCTGAATTCTCATGCCACTTTACCAATGCCACTTTTATGTAACTCAGTACTTTCTTCTTTGTATGCTAGTTATTTGAATACTTGACCTCCTATTTCCCTACTTGATTATGAACATGAGCTGTTTACACCTGATCTCTTTGCTCCCAAATAATCCATCCTAGGGGAATGGCAAGAGATGAAGCTAAACTGGTGATGAAAGCCATACCATTAATAAACTTACATTCTAGAGCAAGAAGTTTGAGCTTGATCTTGAAATCAGTGGTTTTGAACTGTAAACCTGGACTATGGACACAAGAAAGTCCATAGTTTTTCCAAAAAGTGTATGAAGCCACATGTTGGACAAGCATTAACAGCTTGACCTGTATTTTTTGACAATATTAAAAAATATTTAAAACGGTTAGGAAAATTTGATAAGTATGATATACTGAAACCTTTTAAACAATGGAATTACTTGATCATATTTTGCTCTCAAAAAGATCACCTGGTCACATTGTGATACTCAAAGTGATGGAAACTAAAGGTAAGTAAATCAAAAGAAGACAGGTGAAACAACAGGTGAGAGAAAACAAAGTGGTAAATGTCAGTGGCGAGACAAGGAAGGCAATGAAATGGAAGGAAAATGATAGCTTCAAGAGCTATTTATAAAGTAGGATTCCTAGACTTGGTAACTGGTTGGATGTAAGCGATGGGGAGACCTAGAAGGCTCTAGCTAAAAGTATTTAAGAAAAAGCATGGCACTATAGAAACAGGAGAATTTAGGCTCAAGTCCATGGTCTCCTGAGCTATGTGATCTTGGACAACTTTCATATTATTTCTGTGCTTCAGATTCCTAATCTGTAAAAGGGATATAGTAGTAATATCTACCACATAGGGTAGTTTTGAAGATACAGTAAAATAGCCCACATAGGATTACTTAGATAAGGACTTGTTACATAAAGATCATATCCCAGTGCCTGGCTTAATCAACCTTATAAAATGGTTTCTTAACATCATTATTAACAATTATAGTAGTGAAATAATCAGTACCTATTTATGGTGGCACAAATAGGTAACAAGATAACAGGGGGAAACAAATTTAGGGGAAACTGATGAATCATATTTTGGTCACCTAATATTTAAGGAGACTCTCTTACATTAAGGTATTCCTAGTTAGTTGGAATTTTGCATCTGATGTTGATGGTCAAGTGAGAGATCAAATTGGGAATTTTTATAACAGCCAAATGTGTGGATGGAATCAACAGGACAGAATCTAGAGAGAAAAACCCCAAATGACCTGTTATAGGTCAAATGTGCCTCCCCCCTCCCGCCGCCCCCCTGTTGGCAAATATGTTTGGGTACTAACGCCTGGCCCCCTGAATGCAACTTTATTTGGAAATAGGGCATTTGAAGATATGACTAGTTAAGATAAAGTCATACTGGATTAAGATGGGCCCTAATCCAATATGACTGGTGCCCTTCTAAGGAGAGAGAAATTTGGACATAGAGACACACCGACAGGAGGAAGAATGCCATATAACAATGGAGGCAGAGGTTGCAGTGCTGCAGCTGCAAGCCAAGGAATGCTGAAGATTGCTGCAGTCAATCTTCCAGCCTCCAGAAATGAGACAATAATTTCTGTTGTTTTAAGCCACATAGCTTGCGGTACTTTGTTATGCAGCTCTAGGAAACTAAGACAGGATCGCAACTCTAAAGAGTGAACTGAGCATAAGGATTCAGAAGATGGATGGGCATGGATACCCAAACATCATTGGATCTCATTATCTCTAGCTGGGGAAAATGAAAACCTGACCTTTGGATTGGGTAATTTGGTGTCTGACAGTGGTCTCTGCAAGGGGGCAGCTCCGGTGGAGTGAAAGAATTAGAATCAACTGAAGAGTGAATGAGAGATGAGGCTGTAGAGACACTCGGTAAATCTTGGCTCCTCTTTTTAGTAGTGTAGCCATGAAGACAAGAGAGGGCAACATTAAAACAAAAATGGAGAGGAAAGGAGGTGCGGAAAATAGGTGGAATTTAGCATAAATTCTAAGGGTGGAGAAACATCTGAAAGAGATGAGAGTGAGATACAGGAATGAGAGAATATCACTGACACAGTAATTATTACAGAATCCGTGGAAGATAATATGTAACTCTGTGGTCACTGTCTTGAAATTCTCGATACTTTTCTCTTTATATTTGTGTTTTTAAGTGAAGTGCAATGGGACACCAGAGCATGTGCTGGGTTTTGGAGCTTTGGTCCACAAGTGGTTCCCCCCCACATATACACCTTCCCAGGATGGATTCTTAGCTGCCTACCCTCCAGTCCTGTGGCCTGGCCCTTCCTGCTCAAGACGGTGTCTGGGTTGTATTGGTAAAAGAAAGTCCTGATCCACCGCCACCCTCTTCCCCCTGCAGTGCCTGGGCATGGGGAGGGCCGGGATTGGGTGCGTGCCATCTCTCTGTCCCAGCCCAGGTCCAGGTACTGAGCATCCTCCAGTGTGCAGGCTGTGATCCCTTGGGAGTCTCTGTCCTCCATGGGAAGCAGCAACCCACAGAATGGGGTCTGTCTTCCTGCCCAGGGCCCTGCATTTTATGTAGCCAGCCCTGAAAGTGGGAATTTGCCTTGGCCAGAAGGAAGAGCACATTTACTCTAGGATGGGAAGGGCAAAAGGAGGGGTGGATATGAGTTTGTCCAGTGAGAAATGCCCACCTCCTAGCATCTCTTTTGTCTCTAAGGCAGGGGCTTTGGATAGAAGCAGGGCCCCAGAGCTGGGTGGGTCTTGAGGTGACAGATCAGTGTTTTATCTGAAGCTGCTACACCAATCTAGTCATTACTCAGAGTAAGTGTTCTGCAAATACCTGAAGGGATAAATAAAATGCTACTTTGGGACAGAGAAAAAGCTTATGATTTCTCTTTACCACACTACATGTAGCAGGTTTTCAACCAGTTTCACATTCTCAACCCTGCCAAAAACTTGCTTTCAGTTTTTCAAGGAGCCAAGTTCTTTTTTTTCTCCTATGAGTGTTTTAAGAATGTTTAAAAATAATGATTCATAATGTATATTGGTTTTCCCTCATTCATACATCCGGTGTTCAACAAATATCCCATTGATTTTGTTGACAGATTGATTGATCCTGGATTTCCATGGACTGAGCTCCCTTTCATTTCTGTCATGTCTCGTGCCTGTTGCACCGTCCTAGGAGGTATGGAACACGGGACACTCTCTTTTGTGCTTTAAGTATGGAGAAGAAAGTTTATGTAGCTCAGCAACTGGCCAGTCCACAGCCAAGTTCTCCTAATCCCCCTGTCCCCAGCTTCACCCAGGGGACCCCTCTGTGAGGTCATTGGACTGTGTTCTGTCCACACGACTTGAGTTATTATTCCCTTTTCAGTAATTTGCAGGAGTGGAGGACATTCATGAACACCGGGGGATTCTCACTTCAGATAAAGCATACCTTCCTCCAGTTAGAAATGGAAAGGAAGAAAGGCAAGTATTATGTGTGAGGGAGCCTGATGGCTGAGACTCAAGTCTCAAAGTGGTGGTCCCCAACTCAGGGATGAGTCATCTCAGCTGAGCTCAGGAGCTGACCAGACTCCAACACCTCCCTGTGAGCAGCCCCCTGTCCTAATTAAAGTCTCCGGCGCTCCCACACAGATGACGGGCCACTCATTAGAGACATCCAGGGTGGATGCGCGTTGGGGAAAACACCAATCCAATCGTACAGATCCCTTACTTGAAATGCAATCTTGACCCCAGCTCTGAAGTTCCACCTCCTGCTGCTGGCACCCGTTTGAGGTCCCCTCGGGTCTTTGCCTTGCTGCCTACTTCAGGCCGAGCCAAATAGCAAGCCTTTGTTAAGGCAGACCTGGTGGTCAGGAGGCCCTTCCAAGTCACACTTTCCAACCTTCTGAGGACACCCCTGGGTGTGGACTTTCCTCACGAATATACCTTTGATGATAAGTTTTTCTATTGATTGGCAGCCAGAAAATTGGTCAGGCCTACAATTTTCCTTAGATTCACTCCACTGGAAGTACTAATTCTATTCCCTCATAATAAATCAGAGCATTTCAGCGTCCCAACAAACCTTGGAGAAGGAAAGCCCTTCCTTTGCTGTGTAGAAAATTGAGGCACAGAGAGGTTGTATGACTTGCCAAGGTCACACAGCTAGTAATGGTGGAATTTCAAAATTCAGATATACCTGCTTCCAAAACCAGTCTCTTTTCAATAGACCAGCTCTTTGGAATCTTGCTTCCTTAAAGTTACTTCAGGGATTCCAGAAACAATGATGTGTTTCCACCAAACAATAAAAGATTATAAAATTTAGTAAGAATCAGTTCATTTGCCCCTACCTATTTTTTTAATTAGAATTCCACACTAGATTTTTTTTGAAAGAAGTTTGGAGAATATTAAACTATTACCTGACATCTAGTCTACTTGATGGAAATTAAATGACCCATCCTTTTAGAATGAGGTGGTCGACTTAGAATTGGCCAACAACACAGCAAAATATGAGTATGATTGATGAAAGAGTATTGACTGGGAAGCCCCCTCCCAGGAATGGACATGGTGGTGGGCCTCCCAGGTGCCCATGCAGACCCGAGGAAGTGTTGACCACTGAGTTCTTGTGGCTGAGTCCCAATCTGGGAATGGCCTTAGGTGGAAAGGAGCTGACTTGCCCAAGGTCAGGATCCCTCCCCAGGGGCAGCTCTCATCCGACCACTGGTATTTGCAAGGATATGAGGCCTCAAGGGAGAAAACTCTGAAGGGCCATCCCAGCTCCAGACACTCCCCCATTCTGCCTTCTGAGATCAGCTGAGGCCTTCGTTACAATCGCATCACAGACCAATCTCTCCTTCTGCTCAATTTTTCCTCCCCTACCCCCTGCACAGGAGACCACCTGCACTCAAACCACAGAGTCACAGCGTCTGTTTCCCAGAAAACCCAAATAACATAGTTGGGTTCAGCTGTTCCACTTAGGATGGTAAGATCTGTCATTAAAGAATTGTTCTTTAACAGGAAAAAAAAATGAAAAGAATTAAATAAATGAGTGATATGCCGTGATTTGTAACAGTAAGAAGTATAGTCAAGTAGATTGCATAATAAATATATATATATAAAATAGATGTTCATTTTTCTTTAAATTACATCACATGTTGTATCCTCCAAATATGTGTGGTAAACAGCATTCTATTATGTTTTAATCTGGTAAAGGTATTTTTAATAGAAATAAACACCATTAAGTGGATTGCATCTTATTAAGATCAGTAATCACATCTGAGAAAATATTTTTAGTCCCCTTTAAGCCAAACTGCCACCACTCACCACAGGGCACCTGCATAGTGGTGTGAGTTAAATAAACTCTCTCCCAATGCCAGCAGCCCATTCCACTGCAAAGATTCAACACTCAGAAAGGGAAAGAGATGGGAGAGAAGGTGGCACTTTTGCTGCTTATGAGAACAAAAGAGATATCTGCAGCAAATGGGACAAAGTCTGTTAAAATTGAGTAGTGGATACTAGTGTCAGATTTCTCTGTATGTTTGAGATATTTTATAATTAAAATACATAATTTTTAAGAGTATTCATTAGCTTCTAGGCTGTATCCCAACATAGAATTGAAAGCCTTTAACATAGGTAAAATCTGGTCGCTGGTCATCCTTTGATATTGTACCCATCACTCATCTCACCCCTCACATCTCTGGCTCCCAGTCTTTTCCAGAGTACAAAAGGTGTGGAATCACAAGCTGGATATATGTAAGCATCCCTGTGAAAGGGATTGCTCTTTCTCCTGTAAATCTTTTCTACATTTCTTCCTTAGAAATAGAACCTCTGATTTTGGACCCCGGGATACCAGGAACAGATGCATCTTCCATGACTTCTTACAGCAAAGCATGGCCATGTGACCTCAGCTAAGCTTGATCACTGTGATGTGTGCAATTTACCTGAATATCCCCCAAATTAAGAAGTAATCCCTTTGTGCTGGTTTGGATGTACTGTGTCCCCCAAAATGTCATGTTCTTTGATGCAATCTTGTGGGGGCAGACCTAATAATGTTGACTAGATTGGAATTCTTTGATTGAGTGTTTCCATGGAGATGTGACTCAATCAACTGTGAGTTGAAACATTTGATTGTATAATTTCCATGGAGGTGTTACCCCGCCCAGTCAGGGTGGGTGTTAATTGGATCACTGGAGTGTGAAGGAGTTCACAAACAGAAGGATCTCAGAGCAACTGAAAGTGACATTTTGAAGAGGAGCTACAGCTAAGAGAGGACAAAAAGCCCCAAGAGCAACATTTTGGAGAACGCCATTTGAAATTCAACCTGGGAGCAAACAGACACTAGCCACGTGCCTTCCCAGCTAACAGAGGTTTTCTGGATGCCATTGTCCATCCTCCAGTGAAGGTACCCTATTGTTGATGCCTTACCTTGGACACTTTATGGCCTTAAGACTGTAACTTTGTAACGAAATAAACCCCCTTTATAAAAGCCAACCCATTTCTGGTGTTTTGCAAAACGGCAGCATTAGCAAACTGGAACACCCTTCTTTACCCTTCCTCTATCCTGTTGGTTGGAATGAGGAAACAGCAGCTGATGCTAATGTTGTCATCTTGGACAATAAGATGGCATCCTAAGGACCGTGAAGCAGCAAGGCAGAACAGTCTTGGTGCCTGATAATTATGGTGCCATGAACCGTGGACTTGGTACTTCCTTTAGCTAAACAAGAAAGACAGCTCTATCTTGATTAGATCACTAATGTTTAGGAAACTAGAGGTTATTTATCAAATATAGATGAATCTAGTCATAATAAAAATAGTCACTAGAATCTCACAATTCCAGATCAAGACACACTTATCTCACTTCTGAGAGATGACTTAGTTTTTATTTAAAGACCTCCGAAGAAGTAGATATCACAAATGCACACTAAGAAAGGCACTTAATCATCATAAAGTTTACTTTGTTCCAGGGTGGAGAGTGAATCAGAATTCGAGGAGGTTATCACATAGTTACATGGAGGATCAATTGTTTGCATCTGGTTATGTGGAATGTAGTAATGTAGAGATTTATAAAGCTTGCTTGGATTATTATCTGGAACCATTACTTCAATTTACTTTACAGACAAATTTTTCATACCAGATCATAAAATGCTTGAGAATATTGCTAGATAAATTTTTAGGAATGGTGAGTGTTCAGGAAATAGTTTTCAGTTGTATATAAAAGTTCTGGCCATATTTCAGAGTTCATTATTTAATGAGTAAACCTAGGAATTTTTGTATAAATCTCCAGCTCAAAGGATAGAGCAATTTAATGACAATTATCTAGGTGATACAAAACAAAAATTACCTATTTTGATTAGGAAAAAGACAAATGAGTCTAGATTTTAGCAATGTCACAAACTATATATATATTTTTTTTTCTTTTCTTTTTTGGCACTTTGGCCAGAGATTTTAAAAAGACACAAGCTCTAGCTTTTACGTAAAGATGGCAGACTAAACACACATTTAGCCTCACTCCATTTTAAAACCTAACTAAAATAACATAACATAACAGTAAATGAATTTTTAAGGCATAAACCACCAAGGACAAAAAGAATCTGAAAGGAGGGAGTGGTGCCATCAACATGGCAATGTAAGATATTCCCTGGAAAAGTCTCACCTCAGAACCAACTAATAAAAGCACAAATTCCACTTTCTTAGAATGCTGGAGTATGATAGAGACTGGAGAAGGACTCCACAAATGCTGAATCAAAGAAAAAGAAAATTTGTCTCCAAGATCAGGTATGAGATATTCTTCCTGGACCCACCAGTCCAGACACGCCCTCTCACTCGGTCCTGCAGAACCTGGCAGTCATGAAGAGGCAGCATGGCCTGGGTCCCTCCTGATGAAGATACAGACTATAGAGCCACTCACATGAGTGAGACAGAATCCCACGTATATCCAGGTACTGGGACCCAAGTCCACAAAGACCCTGGGCAGAACATAAGCTACTCAGGAGTGCCACAGACAAAAGGGCCCCTAGTGGAAAAAAGAGGACTCATGGTTGAACTTTTGGCAAGAAGTTCTCAAACTCAATCCAGAAATGAGAAAGGGGACAATACTACTAATTCCACAAAAATAAAGAGGATTGTAAGTGG
Organism: Choloepus didactylus; assembly: GCF_015220235.1. Taxonomy (NCBI): domain Eukaryota; kingdom Metazoa; phylum Chordata; class Mammalia; order Pilosa; family Megalonychidae; genus Choloepus; species Choloepus didactylus. The sequence continues at coordinate 12,837,425 of NC_051309.1, forward strand.
ATACTAAGAACAATTGTATGCCAACAAATTATACAACCTGGATGAAATGGGCAAATTCCTAGAAACGCAAACAACCTACACTGACTCTAGAAGAAGTAGAAGACCTCAACAGACTAATTACAAGTAAAGAGATTGAGTCAGTTATCAAAAACCTCCCAAGAATAAAAAGCCCAGGACCAGATGGCTTCAGAGGTGAATTCTACATATCACTCCAAGGAGACTTAATACCAGTCCTGCTCAAAATCTTCCAAAAAACTGAACACTACTTAACTCACTCTATGAGGCCAACATCACTCTAATACCAAAAACAGATTAAGATGCTACAAGAAAAGAAAATTACAGACCAATTACTCTTATGAATATAGATGCAAAAATCCTCAACAAAATACTTGCAAATCAAATCCAACAGTACATTAAAAGATTACAAAACATGATCTAGTGGGTTTAATCCCAGGTATGCGAGAGTTGTTGAACATAAGAAATCAATTAACGAAATACACCACATTAACAAAATGAAGAGGAAAAGTACATGCTCATCTAAACTGATGCAGAAAAAGCATTTGACAAAATTCAGCATCCTTTCTTGATAAAAATACTTAGAAAAATAGGAATAGAAGCAAACTTCCTCAACAGGATAAAGGACATATATGAAAAGCCCACAGCTAACATCATATTCGATAGTGACAGGCAAAAACTTTCCTTCTACAATCTGGAACAAGACAAAGATGCCCACTGTTACCTCAGGTTTTCAACATTGTGCTAGGAGTTCCAGCAGAACAGTCATGCAAGAAAAATAAATAAAAGTCATCCAAATTGGAAAAGAAATAAACTTTCATTATTTGCAGATGGCATGATCCTATACATAGAAATTCCTGAAAAATCTACAGCAAAGCTCCTGCAGCTAGTAAACAATTTCAACAAAGTGGAGGGGTCCAAGAGCAACATGCTAAAATCAGTAGTGTTTCTATACACTAGTAACAAGCAATCTACTGAGGTAACCAAGAAAAAAATTCCATTTACAATAGCAACTAAAAGAATCTAATATCTAGGAATAAACTTAAACAAGGATGTAAAGGACCTGTACACAGAAAACTACAAAATATTGCTAAAAGAAATCAAAGAAGACCTAAATACATGGAAGAATATTCCACATTCATGGATTGGAAGACTAAATTTCATTAAGATGTCAATTCTACTCAAAGTGATCTACTGACTCAACCTAATCCCAATCAACAGTCCAACAACCTACTTTGCAGGAATAGAGAAGCCAATTATCAAATTTATTTTGAAAGGTAAGGGGCCCCAAATAGCCAAAAACATTTGGAAAAAAAAAATGAAGTTGGAAGACTCACACTTCCTCACATTAAAGCATATTACAAAGCTACAGTGGTCAAAACAGAATTGAACTAACACAAAGGTAGACATAGTGACCAATGAATCAACTTGAAATTTCAGAAATAGATCCTCACATCTATGGTAAATTGACTTTTGACAAGTCTGCCAAATCCTCTCATTGGGAAAGAATAGTCTCTTCAACAAATTGTGCTTGCAGAACTGGATATCCATATGCAAAAGAATGAAAGAGGACCCCTATTTCATACTGTATAGAAAAATCAACTCAAAAAGGATCAAAGACCTAAATATAAGAACCAGGGCTATAAAGCTATGAGAAGAAAATGTAGGGAAGCATCTTCAGAATCTTGTTCTAGGCAATGGTTTCTTTGACTTTTTCTCTAAGGCACAAGCCAGAAAAGAAAAAAATAGATAAATGGGACCTCCTCAAAATTAAAACCTTTTGTGCATCAAAGGATTCATTACAAAAGTGAAAAGACAAAAGTGAAATTCAATGGGAGAAAATTTTGGGATAAAGCTTTAATATCCAGAATATATAAAGAAATCCCACAACTCAATAATAAAAAGACAAACAACCCAATTAAAAATGGGCAAAACACTTAAACAGACACTTCTCCAAAGAGGATATACAAATATCTAAAAAAGCACGTGAAAAGATGTTCAACATCACTTGCTATTATGGAAATGCAGATCAAAACCACAATGAAATATCATTTCACATCCGCTAGAATGGCTACTGTTAATTACTAGCAGCATTACTCACAGCTGCCAAAAGAAGGAAGCAACACAAGTGTCCATCAACTGATGAATGCAAAACAAAATGTGGTGTCTACATCCAATAAAATATTGCTCAGCTTTAAAAAGAAATGAAATACTGATGAATGCAACAACATGGATGAACCTTGAGGACATTATGCTGAGTAAAATAAGCCAGATACAGAGGAACAGTGTATGATCTCACTGATAAGAACTAATTAGAATAAGCAAACTCATAGAGTTAGAATCTAGAATATAGTTTACTGGGGGATAGATTGGAGGTAGAGACTGGGGAGCTGATGCTCAATTTGTACAGTGTTTATAGGTAGGTTGATTGTAAAATTTGGAAATGGATGATAATGGTGGTAGCACATTATTGTTAATACAATTAAGAGCACTGAATTATGTATGTGAATGTGGTTGAAAGAGGAAGTTTGGGGTCTTTTATGTACTATGATAAAGGTTAGAAGATAAAACCTGGGAATGTGTAGCACAGTGAACCCTATTGTGGATGATGGACTGGAGTTAATAGCACGAGTTATAAGAATGTTCTTTCATGAATTATAACAAATGTGCAACACTAATACAAGGTGTTAATAATAGGGTAGTAAATGGGAAGAAATGTAAACCATGTACTAGTTAACGTACTCTTTCAGTATTGTTTCATGATTCATAACAGAGGTACAACACTAATGCAAAGTGCCAACAGTAAGGGGGTACATGGGAACACCGTATTTGTTACATAACTTTTTATGAGCCTACAACTTCTCTAATTACAATAATAATAATAATAGGTCATATTTCAGAGGTCTATGTATTGGATGTTTAAATGAGATAATTCATGTGAATTACTTCACACAGTGCCTAGAACATAGAATCTCTCAATAAATACTGACTGATACCATTAAAAAATAGTACAATTATAAAATAGCGTTATCATAGGTTGTAACAAATGTTCCACACCAATGTAAGGTGTTCATAGTGAGGTGGAGTATGGGATTCCTGTATTTTATATATGACTGTTCTGTAAACCACAACTTCTCTAATTAAAAAAATTAACTTTAAATTAAATTAAATTAAAAATTTAAAGTAAAAGTGTGCCGGTTTGAATGTATTGTGTCCCCCAAATGCCATTATCTTTGTGGTCTTGTTGGACAGACATTTTTGGTGCTGGTTAGATTTGCTTGGAATGTGCCCCACTCAGCTGTGGGTAATAATTTTGATGAGATGTTCCCATGGAGGTGTGGCCCCGCCCATTCGGGGTGGGCCTTGATCAGTGGAGCCATATAAATGAACTGACTGAGAGAGAGAAAACTCAGTGAGTGCAGCTGTGAGTGACGTTTTGAATAGGAGCAAGCTTGCTAGAGAGGAACGTCCTGGGAGAAAGCCATTTTGAAACCAGAACTTTGGAGCAGACGCCAGCCACGTGCCTTCCCAGCTAACAGAGGTTTTCCGGACGCCATTGGCCATCTTCCGGTGAAGGTACCCGATTGCTGATGTGTTACCTTGGACGTTTTGTGGCTTTAAGACTGTAACTGTGTAGCAAAATAAACCCCCGTTTTATAAAAGCCTATCCATCTCTGGTGTTTTGCATTCCACAGCATTAGCAAACTAGGACAAAAAGATTGACTAAAAGCAGGAGTTTGGGGGAGAAATGAGAACCTATTGCCTAGAGCTTTAAGGAATCAGAGCTCTCATGTTTGGTAGATACAGGAGCGTTTAAATCAACAAGACCACATTAACTGATGAATCAGCTTGATGGGTTCTCAACCAATTCCCCTCATGTCCGTTTGTTGTATACTCAAAAAACCTTGACTGTGAAAGGGCGCATGTTTATATATCCTAGCAGAACTTTCATCAAGAAGTATAAATAGCCTGTGATGGTTGAAGGAAACACTCATAGTCAATAATTAATTAAATCAAAATGAAAACCCAAGCTAGACTAAACAGTGATTGAGAATGCTAAAGAATAAGTGAAAATGAATCATAATTTTTAAAAAGTGTATTTCCCTTTATATTCTGTTTAAATTGGGTATCCTACTTAAATATATTGTTTGTGCTAATGTTATAATATCTCTTCTTAACTCCTTTAAGAAATTATTCTATTTTTGATAGGAAAAGCACAATTGAGCATGGAAGGAGATTTGTGTATCTCTCTATCAACCACGACTGTGACCCTCCCAAGAGTTTATATTACAAAACAATAACTAATGGCCCATCTAAGACAAAAGAGTTTGCCCAAATTACATGCAAAATATCCAGCAAAAAAAAAAAAAAAGATTTCCTCCTGAAAACTAGACCAGCAAATACAAAGCTATGAAGAAATGAAAAATTCTTTTCAACACAATGGTGCCTCTATAAATGCAACTAAATGATTAATTGATATGCAAGAAATATGTTCACTGGTGACCTTGATGAGAGTGATTTTGTTGGAGTATTAGGGGCTGAAGCCAGACTGCAGAAGGATAAGGAATAGGTGGTAAATGTGACATTCTACACACCAAGTGCAGAAAATTCTTTAAGTCTGACTAAAATGGGATAAGGAAGATAAAATAGGAGTAGGAGGATATGGGTCCAGAGAGTTTGTTTTTATTTTAAGATGCAAAATATTGATTGGGTACATTTAAAACTCATAAAGATGACCCAGAACAAAAAGAGAGAATCTATGTACACTGGAAGGAGCAAAGGGAGAGAGGAAGGAGGGAGGAAGGATTAGTGGAGTTCCCAGCATTTACACCAGTACTGGTAATTATCTCATTTTCTCTTCATAATAAGCCCTGTGTTTCAGTTAAGGACAACGAGGCTGAGAGAGAACAACTAGTGGCAGAAACAGGATTCAAAACCCATAGCAGGCCATGTTCATGAATCACAGGCCTTTGTACTTACAGGTAACAATTATCTGGGAGTGGCCTTCAGTTCTGTAGAAAGCAAAGGAAAATTAGAAAAAAAGTTACCCATACCATTTGTCAATAATCCAACTGCACTACTCCAAAAATCTGAACTTGATGAGGGAGGAGACAGGTCATGACAAACCCTAAGAACATACAAAATGATATAAAAACAAGTGTGCAGGAATTGCTCCCCTCGGCCCTCCAAGCATCTCTCATCTCCACAAGGAGAATGCATAAAAGTCTTGACTTAACACAGTGGAGCCCCTTGGTGTTTCCTACATCCCTGCACCAGAGGGGAAGTCAGCACAGACAAAAACTATTAATGCATCCGGCAGACTCATTTACTTTTGCATTGCCGAGCCGTTCCTATGCCCTTGCTGAAGGTGCCCCTGAGACATCTGAACCAACACAATGAAAGGTGAAACTACACACAGCAGATCTGTTAAACCCAGCAAGCACATTCAGAAGGAAATATCACCCCCAAATAGCACTGCCATTAGCAAACAATATAATATTTATTAAGCACTCGGCTGCCTCGAATACTCTCTTGTAACCAGTAAAGATTAGGAGTTAAAGGCCATAGGAAACATGAATTTTCCTTTTGCAAATGCAGACAGGGAGTGTTTTATAGTTTTGCATGAGCTGAAATACTGAATTCTCTCTTGGAGAGGGATATTTTTCCACATGGCCTCAATGTGTGGCATTCAAGTACCCAGGCCCCTGAGGTGGTGTCATTCTGGCTCTCCTACCCTTCAGGTCTTCCTCTAAGTCTAAACACAACTCCCCTTTCAGGAAGTGGAAGCAACTGAAAGTGAGTTAAGTTGAGGTTCTTCAAGGATACATATGTGGAAGTTTCTGTCCCTGGCACCTCCAGAAACAGGCCGCAGTCCTTCCTGGAGTGTGGGAGGTACCTAATAAATGCTTGTTAACGTTATGAATGAATGGCCACATGGCTGGATGGATGGAAGGATGGTAAACCATTGAGACTGAGTGGAGATGAACGCAAGTCCAGGTCACCCAAATGGAAACAGGAGGCCAGGGCTCTAGCCAAGTCAACTCAAAGTGAAGGAATCTGAGCTTGTTATTTTCTAAGCATAGAGGCAGTCCAGTCATGCTTAACGTCCTCCATCTCACCCCCACCCCACCCCCCAGAAGAAGCCTTCAATCAATGACTGATGCGAGTTGGTATAAAAATATCCAGCTCCTTCATCCCCTAGATGGAGTAAATCTGAGTTGCCCCATCCACTTTTTTGTTTTTAACCAGCATCAACCTAGATGCCCAGAGTTCCTGATTGAGTTTCAAATTCATATGTCCACCATTTATATGTTCATTTGAATATCACCCAGGTGCTTCAAACTTAACATCCCAAACTAAATTCATTGTCTTCCTGTCTTTCTTTTTAACCTAATTTAATTATTGGATACACCATTCACCCATCCATCTAAGTCAGAAAAACAGGATTCATTCTTGGCCTTCAAATTTCCATCACCTCTCTTCCCACCCCATCCAATCTTTACTCTTGACTTGACCTCCTAAGCCTTCTCTAAATTAGATCCTGCTTTCTCCATCTTCACTACTACCTACATCAGAGTGTCTTACCTGGATTACTACAGCCGATTCCTAACTTCTTTCCCTGATTCCAGTATTGCCTACACCTGGCACCTTCAACCCATCACTTGCACTGTATTTCTAACTGCTCCAGTTGCTCCTCTCTCCCTGCAGGATAAAGTTCCCACCCTCTTCACACATTATTCAGGGTCCTCCCTCTGTGATTCAGCCTTCAATCCTCATTGCTGTCTACTCTACTTCATACTTTATGCTCCAGTAAAGCATAAAGTGGGTTTACTGGATTTCGGGTTGTAGTTTCCCTAACATTTAGTTTTTTTGCCTTGATTTCTTTGTTGGAATACCTTCCTTCCCTTCTTCATTTGAGTATCTATTGGGTCTGCAGGACTCAGAGAAGCTATTTTTCCCTTGAGATGGACCCTGATCCAATGCTGTCTTAGGTCGCCCCACCTCTATACTGACACAGTGTTCTGATTTGCTAATCCTGCCATTTTGCAAAATACTGGAAAGGGATTGGTTTTTATAAAGGGGCTTTACTTGGTTACAAAGTTATAGCCTTAAGGCCATAAAGTGTCCAACGTAAGTCATCAACAATGGGTACCTTCACTGGAGAAAGGCCATTGGCATCCGGAAAAACTTTGTTAGCTGGGAAGGCACGTGGCTGACATCTGTTTGCTCCTAGGTTGTGTTTCAAAATGGCATTTTCCAAAGTGTTGCTCTTGGGGGGTTTTGTCCTCTCTTAGCTGCAGCTGCTCTGTATCTGAGGCTGTGCGGCTCTTTTTAAAGTACTTCAGTGATCCAATAAAGACCCACCCTGAATGGGTGGGGCAACACCTCCATGGAAATAATCCAATGAAAGGTCTCACCCACAGTTGATTGAGTTACATCTCCATGGAAACACTGAACTATTAGGTTCCAACCTAATCAAAACTAATACATCTACCCTCACAAGATTGCATCAAAGAATATGGCTTTTTCTGGGGGACATAATATAAACAAACTGGCACGCACAGTATTTTAAGCATGGTATCGAAATTACGTTTCCTCAACCAACCTGTACACTTCTCAAGGCTAGAGACCATGTTTTACTCATTCTTAAATGCACTCAGCACTTAATATGGAGCCAATAAATGTATTTTGGATGGAAATAAACTTCACTGATGAAAACTGTTTTAGCCGTGTCGTGAAAGGCTTTCTAAGGACTTTGGGTTTTACCTGGAGGGCCATGGAACTGATCCAATCTGTGTTCTAGGATGCCATTTTCATGGCAGTGTAGAGGATGGTGACTTGAAGGGAAAGAGACTGTCTTGGAGATGGCATTTTATTCTACCTATTTTCCCTTTCATGGTCCTGATTCCAATGTGAAATTTTGTATTTATTTGTCTTTATTATTTATTTTTTGACTTCTGCCTCCCCAGTGTCAGTAACTCCAATGTCCATTCTCAGAGTGTCCAGGGCCCAGCACAATGCCTTGTAGAATCTTCGGGATAGGTTTTCATGTTCAAGGAGAAGGAGTCTGAGATTACTAAGATTTCTGACTTGGATGACAGTGGATGGTAAAGGCATTCATGACTGCCTGCAACATATTTTAAAATGCATCAAAAATATAATATTTTGGATTGATGGATGGATAAATGGAGGAATAGACAGATGGACAGATGTGATAAAGCAACTATGGTAAAACATTAATGGTAAAACCTAGATGTTAGGTATTTTGGTGTTCACTGTGAAATTCTTTCAACTATTCTGTGTCTGAAATTTTTGTAATAAAATGTTGGAGGTGGGAGCATTCATGACAGGTATAGGTCACCCCAAATGGAAATGAATGAAGAGGAGAAACAAAATCAGGGAACAATTCATTTTCTCTTCTAATGCTAGCAAAAATGCTCACGCCTGCCTCATTTCCACAACCTCAGGTGTCACAAAGGATAACTGACCAAGGAACCACATGTTTCTACATGCCCGAGGTGGGTCCCCCTGTCTCTGCTTCTGATCCAAATGTTAATGAACCTAAACGGTCTATTTCCAATTACACCAGAAATCCAGAGTTTATTGTATGTTCAGAGCAGGGCAAAAAGCTTGTCACTGTTGAATCCTCTTGTTATTCTTGAAAGAGGAAGTTGAATTTCCCCACCTGCAAATGAAACTAGAAACCTCTTCTTCCCCCACCCCCCAAAAAAAAAAATTGGAAAAAAAATGGCTTTCAGTTGGGAGGACTCTTTTTCGAGTGCACAAGATACTTTTGTTTTTCTTAGCTCTTTGGCAAGGGCATCAAACTTTAACAATGCTGAAAAGTTACTTGGGAAAATTCAGAGTAGGAGTAAGGATTGCTCATTAAGAGAAAACACGTTGATTGTAATAAAAAAAAAAAAAAAGGTGGTTCTGTTTTGTTTTCCAATCTTCTTGATATTTTGGATTTTAAGAGTTTTCTTCCAGAAATACTACCTAAATCAATGTACCTATTCTCCAGGTTCTCAGACATGGGGACTTGTAACTTCCCAAAGAGAAGGCGGTTGTTTTCCTCATCCAAGGTGCACACTGACTCTTTCTTGTAAATGTATCTTTCTACTCCTGTGGCCAAGTACCTTGCCGTTATTGCTGTATGTTTGTTCAAGTGGTGAGGAAATATTAAATATCACACGTTCTCAGCAGAGACGGGACAGTAATTATCAACAGATGGCAGGCAGTAGGGGACCGAGAGAGCCAAAGAGTGCTCCCTGCAGGAGGGCTTGTGGCGACCCCCAGACGACTCATTGGCCACAGACCTGGGTAGATAAGTTGCAGTTAACTACCAATCCCTCTCCCCACTTTCACATTATCTTAACCTTTCCTAGGCATCCCTCTTAAGCAACTAATTCTAGGCAACCTCAGAAGTGACAGAAGATTTAACCGTGTGCTGGAATCACTTAATTGCCCTCCAGAGAAGGGATGTACCATCAGGAGGAAATGCACAGAACGCTGCTCAAAAATGGATATAATTCGATGCAACAAGCACATGTTGAAGGCTTAATCTGTTCTGCACACTGACAAGTTACTTGGAACACAGAGATAAAAAGATTTGAAGCTGGTCCTTGAGGAACTGACATCTAATGAGGGAGACAATTACTTACAATAAAATATACTTATTGCAACAGTGGAAATAAATGTACAAAGTATAGTGTCATAAAAAAGTGTCACGATTAACTCTGTCTATATTGGAAGGGGCAGGGATAAGAGCTGTGTCAAAAGGCTCCAAGGAAAAATGATATCTACTCTGGTATTCATAAGGAAAAACACATTTATTCCACAAATGGGACAGGCAATGACCAGTCAGCACAGAACAACACAGAGAAGATCCCTGCCCTAATGAAGTTTCTAGTGTCCTGGAAATAGGACGAGGGATTTTCCCCATAGACTAGAAAGCAAGTCCATCCTTAAAGGAGGGATGACTTGTGCAAAGTCAGAGGCAAGAAAAGGCTAGGCATAAGTGGGGAACTGGCTGTTGGGTACATCCTGGAGCCCCTCCTTTGCCCATGTATTCATTAAACCAATATTTTTGCCAAGGCACCAGCTGTGGAAATGCAGGGTTGAACAAGTTTGGTGCAATCTTGGCCTTTATGGAATTCATTGACCATTAGGAATGATGGACAATGAGGATAATGTTTTGCATATAAAGTCTGCTTTCGATGCTCATAGAAGCTGAAGCCTTATTCCAACATTGGAGGGTTTAATGCCTAACAGGAACAATTTTTATTTTTCTCTTTTAGGTGATTATGACCTGACAGAGAAGCAGATGAGGCAGAGTGTCATAGACGTCGGGGTCTACAGAAATCCCTCCATGGCTTGAAACCACTGGCAGGAAAGAGAGACAGCAAAGAGACACTCCCCACGTGGTCCTTACACCAAATTCTGTATGAAATATTTAAACAAACAGAGAAATACAGAAAACAGTGATAACTTTCTACATATCACCCAGACTGAACACCCTTAAAATGTGCCTCATTTGCTATAGAAAAGAAGTAAAACAATAGAGGCAGAATTGAAGCCCCTTTTGCACTCTTCCCTGATCCTATTTTCTCCCTTCCATCCCAGATGTCAATCTGGGTCCCTCTTGCCCATTTTTTAAAAATATGGATATAGGAGATGATTTTATTCATTTAAAAATAGTTTTGTTTTGTGCATTTGTAAAATTTAAAGTTTTATCATACTCAGCTATTTCCTCTGGAGGGCAGCTATCATACTGTATGTTTCATTCTACTATTAGATTTTTGCATTTAACATTAATTTTCAGGATTTTTCCATGCCATTCAAGACAACTTCTCCAATGTTATTTATATTTTTCATTTCTGAAATAGCAGACGCTTTCCTTCTTTTGTTCTAGTTTATTGCTTTCTCGTATATGTCTACATTCCTTTATATTTTCTCTCCTGGTTGCAATCTATAAATTGTGTTTCTATTCTTTGAGTGCTTAATGCTAAACTTACAATTTTCTAACAAGTCTAAAATTATTCACTATATTTGTCCTTCTCCAAACACAAGGATTTTACCATGATTTAATTACCAGTTTAAAGCCCAGTCTCTATCTTTCTTTTTATTCTTACCTAGATATTTAATTTTATATTTTTCTCTTTCAGGCTATTTTTTCACCTTCCTTAAATTATACCAAGATATTTTGTTAATTTCTGTGCTTACTATTTTTACTTGCACTGGATTTACTTTTCTTCTTGCTTGAGTGCATCCTTCATTAGTTCTTATAGGAATCTTTGTTATCTTAATCTTCGTTATCTGAATTTTTTATTTCACCTTCTTTCTTGAATGATAGTTTGCTTGAATATAAAATTATTAGTTGATAGTTATTTTCTTTCATCACTTTGAAGATATTGCACCATTGCATTCTGTCATCTAGTCTGGTAAGGAAAAATCACTGTCAAAATATTTGTCACTATTTTGTTACTAACCTAATCTCATCCCTCTGTTAGCTTTAAGGTTGATGGTTTAGTTTCAGATTTATTTTTCTCTGTCCTTCTCAGTTCACATGTGTTTCTTCAATCCTGAGAAATTTTCAGCCATTATTACTTCAAAATCCTCTCCTCTATCATTTTCTTAATTTTCCTTATTTTATAGCTTCTTCTAAATTGTAGATAAATCACTCAGTATCCTCTACAAATTTATTAATTGTTTTTTAGCTTTGTCTGGAGTTTATTTCATCTAATGATATTTTATTTCTATGATTGCATTTTTAATTTCCAAGATTTCTGAAATCTTTAAACACATATATTACTGTTCCACTAATAGCCTGCTTTTGCCCATGGATAATCCTTTATGTATCTCTGATTGTACCTTACATATTTTTGCAAATCTTTTTCAGACTGATAATGATTTTTATTTCATGTGACGTGGCACATTCAATTGTTGATTCTTATTGGCTGCCCATCAATAATATTTTTTCTGGGGTTTTGTGGCTTTGGCTCATGAGCTCATTCAAAAGGGAACCATGTTGTTTCTCTCTGGGGAGGGGCTGTGTCTATGTCTGTTCATTTACTCCTCCATGTCTAGCTCCATCTGCCTTCGCCTGGGCCCCCTAGGATCCCTGACAAGAATCAGGTTTTGAGCCCCAGAAGCATTCACATGTACAGTTACTGAGCCTGGAGACTGGTTTGGTCAATTGTTGAAAGGTATGTGGCTTCAGGTACACTAAGAAGCAACAGCTTTTCTCACCAGCTGGGAGAACCACAGTCCAGGACAGTTTAGAAGCAGTGACCTTGGCACCTGTAGGGCAATTTAGTCCCAATTACCCAACAGGTTCTGAGCTCAAGCCTCCTCTGCCTCCTTGGGAATTCAGAGCCCATCAGGGCTCCATCATGACTCTCAACTCCATGGTTCTTTTCTTTTTCTGAGCCACAGAGATGTTTACCCTATTTTGAACCATTATGGAGTTTTTTCCCCTTTCATAAATTTTTCTGTCGTTTCTTTGAACAGGAAGCAGAGTTGGGGAAGCTCAAAGCATAAACTTACAATCTCATTCTGAAATGTTACCCACCTAATCCCTTCATCTTTCAAAACTGATGATTGCTCAGTCTCATCTCCCAGTCTTAGGCCATGCTTATTTCTCTAGTTGGAATGTCTTTCACTGTTTCTGCCCTACTGTTTCTTCAAGACTCAGCCCATGGCCCTTTTTAATCAAGAATTTTTCCATAACAACCTTCACCACTACCATCACCACCCACCCCACCCTTATTTGCCTCTCTCTCTCAATAGATTGTGCACTTCCTGAAAGCAGAGATCAGGTTGACTTCATTTCATATTCCCTCTTAAATAGCATTATAAAAGAGGTCCATCAAAACTTAGTGAATAAGAAATTAATGAGTGCTTGTTTGCATGAATTTTACAAAGTTCAAATGCGGAGGGCCTTGTTTTGACTTTTCTACAGTCTCCCAGCAAGGCTAAAAATAAAATAGTAAAACTAAAACAACTTTTCTCTTAAAGACATCTCAAACTCCTAGTTCTGTACTCAGATGTCCCAAAATGCGTGGAGATTTTGCAAAGTCTTCCAGTTCCGTGAAACCCAAAGCAATTTATTCTTCTTGCCATTTCCAAAGATAAATAAGATTTGTGGAGAAAATATGCAAACCTTCCCTGGAAAATAAAAAAATTTTTTAAAAAAACCCACAGGCAAACATCTGAAAAGCCAAAATCAACTAGCTTTGTTTTACATGCAGAACTTTCTACACCTCACTATGAAACAATGTGGATGATTAAAGCTCACTAATACTTAAGGAAATCAAGGTGCCACACACACTTCACCAAGGAATATTAAATATATACAAATATGTATAGATATGTATGTGTATGTACATGTATACAAACACACACATATGAACGAGAATAGCATTTACATGCAACCAAATGAATGAATAAGTGGGGTCATTTAAGTACTCATTATTTTTTAGATGACTGGCAGGTTTGGTCAAAATTGGTTTGTGACCATCCAAAAATAGAAACAACTTATAGTTTCCCCACACACGTCTCACTCCCAAGACTATCATTTTGCAAAACTATTTCTCACCTTCGAATGGCCTCCTCTCACCTGGTTAACTGAGGAAGTTTCAGCTTAAATCCTGCCTCCCCTGGGAATCTGTCTGACCCCTCTAGTATGCCCCCGCTGCTGTTTCCACAACTCCAGGAGAGAAAATATTGGGATTATTTTTCACATGTCTGCCTTTCATCAAACTATGGGTCACCTGCGGGCAAAAACGAAGTGTATCCATCTTTGAATCCCAGTCTAGCTTTGGTCTTGACACATCATAGGCACATAATAGAATAAACTTTTGGTGAATGAATGAATGAATGAATGAATAAAACTCACAAGTAGAATTATTCTGCAATATATTTTCCATAGAATAATAAAACAATAAAGAGTATCTGCTTTATCAAAAGGGTCCTCTGCTAAATACAATCTAAAAGGATTTCTGCAAAAGCATTGCCAGCTTTCAGTGTGAATACCATGGTCCTCCTAAAATTAAAGCAAGCAACTGCCCCCCGTTAAAAATCAGCCATTTTATACCAGCAAATAAACGCTCAAATGACATGTTTTCCTATTAAAAACTCATGGGCCTTAAATTTCTTTTTAATCACAGGCTTTAGTATTATTACACGTGTTCCATTAACAGGCATATCCAATGAATTCCCTTTCATAAACACTAGTAACTTCAGTGCAAACCAGCCAGGTGATTAATTTATAATTCTTGACACATTAGGGAGGTGGGTTGGAGGTAAGAAATAACGAACACGTCCTGGGATGGGCTGCTTTTATGCCAACATCTTGGACACACACAGAGAAGGGCACATGCAAATAATGAAGCACACATACACACACACTCATGCACACATGAACACCCACTGTGCTGAAATGGCATTGGATCCAAGTTTGACAAACTAATGCCTGAAGGCACATAGCCGAACCTAAACTGTTACAGGTTCCTTTTCCCATAAAAATAATAATAATGAATAAAAATATTTGGAGCTTGGCCAGAACCTAATGCAACACAATTGCTAAATTCAGCATCCTCCTTCCCCACACACATATACTCCGCACATACTCCACCACCTCCTTCTTGCCTTTCTAGGAAGGTTACTTACTCTGCTTGAATAAAAAGTCATTCAGTTGCTTCTTCAGTCCCCAGTTCCTAATGCGCTAGGCTTTCTCCCTAAACTTTGGTGACGGACATTCATTTTGCAGGAGAGAAAACAACTTCAGACTGCAACTGAACAGCCACTGACATGCTGTGTGATTTTAGGAGGGGCCATTCCCTTCTTTGTGCTACATGAGTAAATTTCTATATGAGTAAAATGATAGGGTTGGTTATGATGATTGCTTTCCCTCCCAATTTTTCACGTAGAAGTTTAGAGCATGGGTTCAGGGTCCAGACTAACTGGGTACAAGTCCAGGCACCATTATTTACTAGCAGTGTGGCCTTGGGTATGTTATTTCACCTCTCAGGTTGTTTGTTAAGTAGATATGATGATGGTGATCATGGTGATCATGATCACGACGATGACGATGATTTTGGTGTTGACAGTGATTGTGATGATGATGATGATGGTGATGGTGATGATAGTGATATGGGTGATGGTGGTCATGGTGGTGGTGGTGATGATGGAGATGACGATGATGGTAATGATGACAACAATTGTGATCATGATGGTGATGGTGATGACAGTGATATGGGTGATGGTGGTCATGATGGTGGTGATGATGATGGAGATGACGATGATGGTAATGATGACAACAATTGTGATGATGATGGTGATGGTGATGACAGTGATATGGGTGATGGTGGTCATGGTGGTGGTGATGATGATGGAGATGACGATGATGGTAATGATGACAACAATTGTGATGATGATGGTGATGGTGATGGTGATATGGGTGATGGTGGTCATGATGGTGGTGATGATGATGGAGATGACGATGATGGTAATGATGACAATTGTGATGATGATGGTGATAGTGATGATGGTGATGAGGTAGTGATGATGGTGGTCATGGTAGTGGTGATGGTAGATACTAGAAATAGGATTGTAGTGAGGATTAAATGTCATAATATATATAAAGTACCTTAAAGAGATCCTGGCCCTTAGCAAGCCTATATAAAGACTAGTTGATACGTTTTATGAAGATTAAGAGGCGATTTCTTAAGTCAAACTATTAGCTCCTATCTGTATTTCAGAACAAGGGAATGATAAACAAAGACAAACATTGAGCATTTACTTATAGTCACACAAAGGGGAGGTTGTTCCACCTAATCCCTAAATCCCGTGACTCTTGGTTCTCACACATCCACGCGGCCTTGTTGAGCATTCCCGGAGCTTCTTGGGAAACTGCAGGCCGGAGTGGGGGGAGCACCCACGGTCAGGAATAAAGTGTGCTGGCAGACAGTGGGAACTCACACGGAGCCTTCGCCACACAGCTTTTGGCAGCATCCAGGCCTCTTCATCTCTCAATTTCATGGTCATCAAAAATCATACATAAAAAGCCCAGTTACTAAATGAATATGGAAACTGAACAGTTTGACAGACCTCTAGATGTGGTCAGTCCAGGTCACCTTCAAGTCGTGCCGTGGCATCCCGGGGTGATGGCAGCCTTGAGTCCTGTCACCTTTTCTGGCCCTGGAAAGGGGATGAATTTTAGCCTCCAGAACTATCAATTCAGAAATAGTCACCGTACCTAAACCCAGGACAGAAAAACAAACATAGTTCAAATTATTTAATCTTCCAATATCCTGGTTCATAAGCAGATTTCTTCCTAAATGAGTCACTGGAAACTGCTCTTTTAAAAGTGGGTATTTATTTTTCTTTTATAAAAGTTTGAATACATAGCTCAGTAGTAATAACAAGGGAAAAATAACAGCAGTGTAAACTGAGGTGAGAGAATTGGAGAGCAGAAAGTTTATCCTTGAACTGTGCATTCTGCTGAGACCCAGTGACAGCATTCTCTCTTCCATTATTTCCCTCCCTGACTGAGCACTGCACTGGGAGCCTGGGAGCCCAGGATCTCATCCCCAGAACATCCACTGAAGAGCTGTGCAGCCCTGGGAAGTCACTTAGCCTCTCTGGGCCTGTTTCATCATCAATTCAGTGAGGACATTAGATTTATCGGTCCTTGTGTTCCTTCATTTTAGACATCCAGCAGGTCTGGCTTATCCGCTTCTCAAGCATGCAACCACATCAGTGTTCAATTTCTTTATCTGTAAAATAGAGATAATTGCCACCACTTGTTTCACAGGGTAATGTGAAGCTAAAATGAACTAATGTATATGGACATGCTTAATAAACTGCAAAATACACACATACACTGGATTATCATCATAACTAATATTTAATGAGGGCTTACCATGTGCCTGGCACTATTCTAAATTTAAGTTTACCTGTATCAATTCAGTGCTCAGTCCTATAGGCAAAGTATGACAACTGTTTCTATTTTATAGATAAGACACTGGCCTGACTTAGCAAGGGTTCTTTAAAGAGCAGAACCTAAGATGAGGGCTTGCTTGCAGGCAGCTTATTTTGGTAAGTGATCTCAAGGAATGTTCCTAGGACCCGGGGAGCTGGAAGGGGAAAGCAATAGGGATACAGGCACCTGAGTGGATTCTGCTAGGAACTCTCTGAGCATCTGGGGAGAATGTTCCTCCAGGCTGTCACTCAAGGTACAGAAGAGAAGAATGTCCTCCACCAGCTCCTACTCCCCCCATTGCTCAAGGGTTTCCCCATGAGATGCTTAACCCCCTTGCATATCCAGGTTTGCACAAGGGCCTTCATCAGAATGGTTGAGTGGTATCCAGCAGGTATCCCAGGAAGAGAAGCTCCAGCTGAATTGAGCTGGAAGAAAAAGGAGTTTGAGAGGATGACAGCAGGTAGGCACAGCTCTCCCCATCCTTAGCACATCCCAGATAGCTTATCTCAAATAAAATGCTTGTTTTATTTTCTTTCAGGGCACTCATAACTCTCTAATATACCATTACTTTACTTATATTTGTGTTTATTGCCTGAACCCATCTCTACCCCCTGGCATAGACACAAAGATTCAAATTTAAGATCCATGAGGACAGGAGTAGTTGTATCTTTTGTTCACAAATAAGATCTATCAAAGCCAGGAAGGCCACCTGGTATCACCAAGTAACTTCAACTGGATTTTGTTAAAACCCTCAATAATATAATCCATTGCAGTTGGGACAAATCAGCTCTGATATTAAAAAAAAAAACACTGCCTAGTGCATAACAGACATTCACTAGGTACTTTGTGACTGAATGAAGAAACTTAGTGACCTAGAATTCTTTGGCAGACTAAGTGAAGAACAGAGAATGCAATGGAGATGGGCAAGTGCCCTCAACAAAGGGAAGGGGTGGGAAAGATTTAAATTGGTGACTCCACTTCCCCCAAAGCTAATAAAGTTCTCCTTCCCACTACCCATGCCCATTAAATTAATGAGAATTTATCTTGGGACTACCAATTGCCCAAAGCCAACTGAGCCACCCATGGTAACAGCAAGATGGAGCAACTTGGGCCAATTTTAGCCACGTCCCCAGGAGACGATGTAGCCCTAAGATGTTGGTTCCAAGAAAGTGATTCCTACTGCCTCTGGGTTGCCCTGCAATGAGAGTGCATGTGGAAGGAATATGAGCCATATCCTGATGGTGATACTAATGGCAGAGTAAGCATAAGAATAGAAGATCACATACGGAGGGATTACCATGCACAAGGCACTGCTCTACATGCTGTACATGGATTTACTCATTTAATCAGTACAGCCTCCCTAGGAGATAGCAAGACTGTTCTCCCCGTTGTGGCAGAGAGTGTGTCATGAGTTCACCACACTGTTGCATTTTTCTCCTATACCTGTCCCACTTCTTGCCCACTTGATTCAAAATGGGACCCTGTGCCTGGATTTTGGCTAAGGGAGCAAAGGTAGAAGGGATATACACACTTCCAGATGTGACTGCTCAATGATCATCGTTCACAATCTCCTACACTTCCCTTCATCAGACAGTAAAGTGAGAAAGAAATGAAGTGTAATTGTGCCAACTCACCAAGACTCAGAGTCCTCTGTTAGGGTATGCCATTAATTACCCTGGCTAATGAAACAATTTTACAGAGGAGAAACTGAGGCACAATTTTAGTAACTCACCCTGGTTGGTATTGGAGCTGGCATTTGAACCTAGGAGATCTTCCTGAGCCCATGATCTTAATCCACTAAAATTATGGACTCTGGAGAGACCAAGTTCCCTTCATTCAGTGATGTTCCCTGCTAACAAGGAAGACACAAGGTCAACACCAGGAAATGTCCCACTGTTTCAATGTTCTTGGGAGGACAAAATGAACAGGTTTTACACAATGAGGTCACCCACTAATTCTGTGTCTACATACAAGCTACAGACTTAATTTTGATACAAATGGTATATGGCATTTTCTGTTCATTAAATCCCTCAATATAACTTTATAGTAAGAAAGCTCGTCTTGTATTTCATATGCTCCCAGGAGTGCTAGAAAAGGGAATTAAGCCACCCAGCAACACTGCATGAAACTAATTAACAGGCAGAATTCACAAATGCTTACAAGGATTATGGTACTAGATGCGGAGGAGGAGAGGCAGTGGAAACGGACAGTCAAAGATGTCTATGGAAAGGAGGAAATAAGCATTAGTTGAAACTAACTCTGTGGCAAGCACTTGGACAGGGTATCTGTTTTAGTTTCCTTGGCTGCTCAAGCAAATACTGTGCAATGGGTTGGCTTAAATAATGGAAATTTAATTGTTCATGGTGTTGAGACTAGGAAAAGTCTAAATCAAGTCCAAATCAAAGCTTCATTAAGGTTCTGCTTTCTTCCCAAAGACTGGCTTTCTTGGGCTGGCTGCCAGCAATCCTTGATCCGTGCCACCTTGGTCACTTGGCAATGCACATGATGGCCTCTCCTGGCCTCTCCATTCTCTTCCAGTTTCTGTCAACCTTCAATTTCTTGTCTCTGGTGGCTTTTTCTCCTTCTGTCTGAATTTTATTCCACTTACAAAGGACTCCAGTAATAGAATTAAGACACATCCTGATTTAGTTAAGCCACACTTTAACTGAAATAGCCTCATCAAAATGTCTTATTTAGAGGGTTCACATTCCACCAGAATGGGTAAAGTTTAAGAACATGTTTTTCTGGGGTACATAGTTCCAAACCATATACCTATTTCATTCTACCATCCTGACAACTCTGTGAAAGAGACATTATTATGTCTCATTTAATAGATGAGGAAACAGATGGTAGGTAGGCAAGTTCCTTTCCAAGACTCCCCGATCTATGGGATATTGAAGAAAAGCAAACCCAATCCTGCCTGATTGTAGAGTCCAAGCTTTTCAACTATAATCCAAGACACTTTAGCACAATCGTTTAAAATTGAAACAAGTCATGACAGAGAAGAAAAAAAAGCTTCATTAGTTCCCACACACATTTAAGGGGAGGGGTGAAAGTTTGCATACCAGGAAGGATCATTGGGACCCATTTTAGAGGCTGCCAACCTGTCTTACTTTTCCGGAGCTGCTATTCCTCAAACTGCTTGCTTTAAATAGCAGAAATTTGTCATCCAAAGTTTTGGAGAGTAGATGTCCAAAATCAAGATGCTGACAGAATCATGCTTTCTAGGAAGTCCATTATGTTTCTGATGGTGGCTTGCTAGTAAGTCATGACTCAGTCTCTGCCTCTGTCACATGGCCATCTCTTTCCCTCTATCTCTGAATTTCCTCTGCTTATAAGTACTCTAATCATACTGGATTAATGCCCACCCTGACTCAGTTTGGCCTCACCTTAAGTAATAATATCTTCAAAGTTCCTATTTACAAATGTGTTCACATCTGTAGGACTGGGGATTGGACTTGAACATGTCTTTATGGGGGACAAGAGTCAATCCATAACACGATCACATTCTTTACATTCAAAGTTCCTTGATTTTAGAGCTACCTGTAATGCTCTAATAATATATAGTAGCAGGTTGTAATAAGTTTATTTATCAGATGAAATGTTCAGCCTCAAGTCACAGACACAAAAATGGATACAGGCCTAATCAAAATGGAAATGCATTCTCGCCAATAACCAGAAGTCCAAAAATGGGCAAGCTTCGGAGTTGGTTAATTTAGTGGCTCATTCACGTCAGCAGGTCATTCAGCTCTTTCCCCCTCTCATCTCTGCCTTCCACTACATTGGAGACACACTAGGGATAGTCCCCCTCTCGGTCACAACATGACTGCCAGCAGCATCTGCCACAGCATGCTTTCCAGTTCATATCCCACAGGAGAGTGAAAGGAAGCTTGTAAGTAGGATGGCCGTTTAAAAAAAAGAGTACTATTAAGAGTGAACTGAGCCACTAATTAATCAATAAGACAGTAAACAAGGCATAAACCTGGACTTCCCAAAACAAATCAAGACAGATGGTCACCCTAAAAGCAAATTTTCCTCTTCAGTGTGATGGCAGCAATTTAGATCACTGATGTGACCAGTCTTTGAGGGAATGCCGGGGGCTTATTCATTCATCCATTTATCCAATACATACTTATTGAATGCTTTCTCTGTCCGAGCATTGTGGGCACTGAAGGTAGAGCACTGAACAGAACAAACATGGAGTCCTGTCTGCATGGACTTTGTATTCTACTTATGAGCACAATAAACCAAGTAAGTCAACTAAGGTGTGATGAGTGACATTAAGGAAAGCAAGCAACAGGACTAGGAGCGTAGGAGGGCAGTGCACTTTTAACTAAGTGGTTAGGAATCATTGCACAGAAAAAGTGATATTTGAACAAAAGTTAGAAAAAAGTGGGGAGGCAACTGCAAGCTTCGGTAGGAAGAATATTGTGGGAAAGGGGAACAGTGAGTGCCAAGGCTCCTGGGTGGACAGAGCCTGATGTGTTTCAGGAGCAGCTAACTCACCACAGGCTGAAAGAGACTGGGCGAGGGGAGAGTAGAAGATCAGGTCAAAGAAGGAACAGACAGCCATATCACAGAGGGCCTCATGGGTCATTGTAAAGAATGTTATTGGAAGGTCATGAGCATAAACATAGTAGCATGCTCTGACTTATGGTTTCACATGATCTCTTTGGTTGCTGCATTGAGAATAGACTGTAGGGGCACACAGGTGGAAGCTGAAAAATAAAATAGGAAGTTATAGTGATAATCCAGGGGAGAGGTGATGGTGGAAGCGATGAGCAATGGTCAGACTCTGGATATGTTTTGAATATAAAACCTATGGGATTGGCTGATGGATTGTTTGTAGAGAGAGATAGAGAACTGTAAACTATGACTCCGAAGTGTGATTGGTTTGCTTAACTGAAATGATGGAGTTTCTACCAACTTCGGTGGATTGGGAGAGAAGAGGAAGGGACAATTAAAAGTTGGATTTTGGCTAAATTATGTTTGTGGTGTCTGAAGACAGCCAAGTGGAGACGTCAGCTAGCCAACTGAATATATGAGTCTGTGGTTCAGGGGAGATGTCTAGGTATAGATATAAATTTGTGATTAATCAGCATAAATAAGGAAGGAATTTAAATCATCAAGACCGGGTCAGACCATCAAGGTGATTAGATGACCAAGGGAGTGAGTTGATTAAATCCTTCATTCCTTCTTCAACAAATTGCATGTGCCAGTCATCATAGGAAACTCTAAATACATGAATATTTATTTTTATATTTGTATTATGTTCATATTTTATTTTCATTTATTTATATATTTATAAAAGTAAATATATCATTCATTTATTTAAATACATTTAGAATATTTATCTTATGTTTTTTATATGTTCGTATAATATATCTGTTCAAAACAGACTTGATATATCTATCAATGAACAAGACTTTGTTTGGTCTCCATCTTCATAGAGTTTACATGCTAATGACGAAGAGACAATTAACAACTAGACATATTGATAATGCAGCATAAAACCAGCCCCAGAATCTCAAGGGCTACATACAAAAGTGAAATTTTCTTTTTCAGCCATGAGTGTGTATCAGCTTTGGTGTCTCTGCTTCAGGCTACAGGATGGGTTAAGGCACACCCCACGTGACCCTCACTCTGGGACCCAGGATGAAGAGCAGTTTCACCTGGGGCATGCTCCACTCCTGGTGAAAGACAGAGGCACAAGGAGCACTGGTGGACGCTTGTCACAGCTCAACTTGGAATTGGCCCACCAGCAACTCCATCCACCTCCCCTGGGCCCAAACAAATCACATGGTCGAGTCAAATCTAAGTGGGACAGCAAGGTATCCTTCACCTAAAGGGAGAGAAGACCATGACTCTGTTAAACAGTGATCCAATCCACAACAGACGTCCAATTTAATCACCTAAGCAGAGATATGTATGGTAGACAATTTGAAATCTGAGCCTTCACTTCAGAGATGAGATCTTGGATGAAGACATAAATGTTGATTCTTAGCATGTATATAGTATTTAAAGCCATGAATCTCAATGATGTCATCAAAGTGATGTTATCACTTATACATTTATTCAGCTAATATTACATGACAGGCAATGACCAGTGACCAAGAGTTTTTCTGGTTTCACCATCAAGAGCCTACATTCTGTTTGAGGTTTTAGATAGCAAATAACTTGGCAAATTAACTTGAAACATAATCTCAAGGTGAAGCAAGTTTATTACAAAAAATAAAGCACAGTAAGAGGATAGAAAATGGAGTGGTATTTTAGGTAGACTGGCCATGGAGACTTCTCTGTAGAAGGAATTTTTTGAGCAGAGACCTGAATGGAATGGGAGAGCCAACCATCTGGGAGTCTTGAGGGAGGGTAACTAAGTGCCCAGTTATTATTTGCTGCTTATAAACCACCCCCAACTTAGTGATGGAACACAACCTTTCTATTATGCTCACAGATTCTATGGATCAGAATTTAAGGCAGGACACAGCACATATAGGTTTTCTCTGTTCTGTGATGTCTAAGGTTTCAGCTGAGAAGACTCAAGGACTGGAGAGTGACTTAAAAGTGGGGAATGGAATCATCTGAAGCCATCTTCACTCACATCTCTGAGAGTTAATACTGGCTGTTGAAAAAGATCTTAGTCAGGCAGTTAGCCAGAAAATGTAAATGTATCCTTTCCATATGTTGTCTACATGGACTTTCTCACAGCATGGAGTCTGGGTTCCAAGAGCAAGCACCCCAAGAGTGCAAAGTGGAAATATATGGTATTTCTATGATCTTGCCTTGGAAATCACATAGCATCATTTCACCATACTTTATTGGTTGAGGTAATTACAATTCAGGCTCAAGTGGAAGGGACATAGACCCCATCAGTCAATGGGAGGGATATCAAGGCCATTAAGTAAGAACTTAGAGAGTGAGAGATAACACTGCACACCTCTTTGGAAAATGCAATATCCAGTCTTACACCTGGACCACAACAATTCACATTGCATCCCCATACAAACTACATCCCCCCACACACACCAAGGCACCCATATCTCCTTCCATTTTGGCATCAACTCAGAGTCCAGGATCTTATGATCTAAATCAGGTGAGGGTGGAGGAGGGTCCGGGGTGCAGTTCCTTGGGTACAGATCTTTGTGTACTGTTCCTCTCAACGTAAAAACATGTGAATAAGGAGATCATTAATCTGGCCCCCAAACACACAATACGTAATCATGGTACAAGTATAGGATAATCACTATAGTCATGACTATTCAAAAAGGGGTAAAACAAGAGGCACACAATAGTCACTGGTCCATAGCAACTCAAAATCCAGACACATATTGTAAGTTTCTTGATTAGGACTCAGTCTTATTCTTTAGGGTTATTCTCCGTTGCTCGTGGCTCAGCCCTCTTGGCTTTCAGTTCCTCCTTCTGAATCACCCTTCTTTTTCCATAAAAAGAAGTTCATATTTTCAGCTGAGTAGTTTTCTGAGCCAGCTTCCTACCCATAGAAGTTTGGTGGTCCAAAAGCCTCTGTTCATTCAGTGTGGTATGTATTTTCCCTTTAGCCCAAGCTAATTTAATTTTTTAAAAATCTTTGTGAGTACTTATACATCAATTTATAATCCATTCCATAGACAAATTCACACTCACAAACGTCTTCAAGATAAAATCTTTTGTACCTTGGGTTCCCTGTGAGACTACTGTCAGACAAAGCCCTAAAATTCTTAAAAGTTCTATTTTTTTTTTTAATGGAGAGGATCTATAAGGCCTGCCACTAAGATCCTTAGAGGGCTTATAGTGTCTGTAAAGCATGGATCTTTCTGAGGTCCTAACAAAGGATCCTACAGCCCCAACCTGGGTTTTATCTTTTCCTAGAAGCCATTTTTTAATTTGAGAATTTTCTGCCCTCTGGAAAGGCTGGAAGTGAGAAACACTTTTATTTTAAAATCCAACAGGTCCTGGTATTTAAGAGTTCATTTTTTAGTTCACCTCTCTTCTCCTGTATTATATCGTAGAATGTGAGAACTCAATATTCTGCTGTAAATTTCCTTAGGTAGTTCAAGTTATTTAATAAATCTGGTCCTTAGTGTCGTCATTTGGCAAATGAGGAGACTGACATTTTCTAATGGCATTTATATTTTCTTATTGTATCATGATTACCATTTATAAACTTGGCAAACAAACAAAAAATGTGGTAGACTGCTTTCTAAGTTCCTTCTTAATCCAGTTGGGGAAAATGAGGTTTGCAAATGCCAAATTCTACCCACGTTCAGACTTCAGAACTCAGGATCAGGCAAAAGTTTGTCTCCCACTTGGATTTCTCCCCCTTTTTTCCCGGCCATGGGGAAGCTCAAAGCAGAGACTGATTTTCAGTCATCACAGCTTACCACTGCTTTGGTTTATTGCTGGAATTTTTCTTCTCCTTCCTTTTTATTATTTTTCCTTTGGATTTTAAATGGTGTTAGAGGGAGGATGACAGGTGAAGGAGCAATGCACCTGACATCTCTGAAGGAGCTTGAGAAGGTCCAGGCAGATGAGCGCTCACTTAGCACCAGCCTGGAGGCATTCAGAAATGCCCGCTGAAATGAAGTCAAATTTCAGGGCATGACATTTAGGATTCTAGTTCCAGACCATGCCCATGTCTCCAGACTCCTTTTCCCTCCCACCCACTCCTATGAACCCAACCCTTCCATATATGTCCATCTCTCCTCTAATGTGCCCTGCTACCTGCTCAATTTGCACCCCAGAGCGAGCCCTTTACTCAACACTGCACTGCTTCCTATGATTCTATATGTTAATAGACAATAAGTTCCTAGAGACCCAAGGCTATGTTTTATTTGATTGTGTCTTTGCAGCACACAGCACAATGCCTGACATGTAGTAGACTGTCAATAATGTTTCTTGAATCAATTTGATGAATACATCTGTCCCACCCTATACCCACCCCTTGCTTTTATATTCAATATCCGCACACTGGACCCACTGGCTTGCAATAACACCTCCCCACAGTTTCACATTTCCTCGTAGAACAGCATCAGAACCTTGTCATCACTACCATGGCTGAATCAGAACAATGTAATTATAGTAATAGCTATCAATTTATTGAGTGCTTTCCATGTACCAAGCACTGTATTAAAATGTTTACTAATTTATTATGTCATTTATGCTCATAACAACCCAATGAGGGTGGCATAACTATTATCCTTCATTTAACACATAGGGGCAACGATTCTGAAAAATATTAGGTAGGACAGTTAATAGTTTGAACCCCAAGAGTTAGGGTGATTGACCACTCTGTTATGATGTCTCTAATAAGTGCAGGGTTTTACCAAGATCCAACAGATTGAGGAAGGATTAAGCTAGGGTGGGGGACAAAAGACACAGCACTATGGACAGAGGCTTTTAATACCATACTGAGAGCTTTAGAATAGACATGAACGTTCAGGAATGGAAAGTAATAGAAATAGAATGCATTGTACCTGAAAAGAGAAAAATAGGGCAGGAGGCTTTTGTTCTAATCAGAGAGGGAGATATTGAGGTCTGGATGGAGGTGAAGAGGAAGGGAGGAATCTATAAAGGACCCCAGAAGAGGAGCCAATGGTATTTTCTTTATAGGTAAAATGAATATTAAAAAAAAAAATAGTCCTCTGCAGATAGCTTCCTAACCCACCAAGACCTTTTGAGCATTTGCAACCTGCTAGGCCCCTCACACGGGTTGCTGCCTTAGTTTTCACCAGCACCCTGTGGTCTTTGCATGTTATTATTACCTATATTTTGTAGATGATAAAAATGCAGTCCAGCATAGTTAAGAAATTGTCTGAGTTCAGATGAATGATAAGTTAATCGCAAGATAAAACAAAGACATAAAATCTTGTAAGATGCTGTACTGAATAGTGTAATGTAGAAGTTTGTATTTCCACAACCAAATCTGATGATTTTTATTATCTGACAATTTGGGGGAACACAGATCGCATTGGTGCTGACTCGCATCCCTGACTAACCACCTGTCGTGCAGCAGTGAGCTGGGTCCCAGGAAGCAGGGGTGCCGAACAGCTGCAGAATCCTGGGGACGGGAGCCCTTGACAGCTGGGTGTCAGAGCAGGGTCCAAAAGCAGTAGGACAGTGTTGGCACCAAACCAGGAAGTCAGGGTGCTGTCATGTCCCAAGAGGAATCTCAGCCATTGGGTCAGACTGTGACCCTGGGGTCAGGCATGGGTCCACACTGACTCCCCCATGAACCAGATGTGTTACCCGGGTGGCTCATTTAAAGTCTGAGTCTCAGTGTCCTCACCAGTAGACTGGTTCATGATGCCTCCTTTATAGGATTACTGCAAGGTCCATCAGTTCTGCATGGAAAGTATCAGGCACACAGTAGGTGCTTGCTCATCAGTGGTAGATCTTATTGTTGTCCACTTCCCCACAGGACCTTGAGCCATCCTTTATGGGGAAACCAGAAAGTCTGAGGAAATGAGAGCCAGCTCGTGTGTGTGCTTGTGTGTGTGCACATGTGCGTGTGTATGTGTGTGAATGTGTGTATGTGTGTGTGTGCATGTGTGCACCATTGTTCAATAAAAAACATCCATCTCCATTATCTGGCGATGCTTTGCAAGGCCGGAGCTGGCAGCCTCTGAGGGGCCAGGGCAGGGATTATTGTGGCCATTTTAAGAAAGAATGAATGGAAGCTGACTCTGGGGGAGAGAGCTGCCCAAGGTGCCAAAGATAAGAAGTGTGGGAGCTAAGAAGGCAAACTCTTTCTTCCAGCTTCTCCTTCCAAAATCTTTCCACAGCACTTTTCCCAGAGCCAGAATCTGAGAAATTGGTAGGACCCCACTCCCCGAAAATGCAGTATTGGAAATAGGGGAGAAGAAGGGAGGGAGTGAGGTGAGGGAGAACACATTTGCAGTTACTGCAGTTACTAGCTGGGGCAAGGGCCTCAGCTTTCTACTGAGGTGGCCTGCTTGTTGCTTCAAGGCTTAAAGGAATGGGAATTCCAGTCCAGCTCCATCACTGAATGGAGCTTATTCACACTTCAATTAATGTAAGGCTGCTTCCTTCCCAGGTGCACAAGCATCTTCTCTTCCCCACTGTGCCGGTTTGAATGTATTATGTCCCCCAGAAAGAGCCATATTCTTTGATGCAATCTTGTGGGGCAGACATAATAGTGGGGATTAAGTTGGAAAGTTTGGATTAGGTTGTTTGCATGGAGGCGCGCCCAGCCCAACTGTAGATGATAACTGATGGGATGTTTCCATGGAGGCGTGGCCCCACCCATTCAGGGTGGGTCTTGATCAGTGGAGCCATATAAACATGCTGACTCAGGGAGACGGAACGCAGTGCAGCTGTGAGTGACATTTTGAAGAGGAGCAAGCTTGCTAGAGAGTAACGTCCTGGGAGAAAGCCATTTTGAAACCAGAACTTTGGAGCAGACACCAGCCACGTGCCTTCCCAGCTAACAGAGGTTTTCCAGACGCCATCGGCCATCCTCCAGTGAAGGTACCCGATTACTGATGTGTTACCTTGGACACTTAATGGCCTTAAGACTGTAACTGTGTAGCCAAATAAACCCCCTTTTTATAAAAGCCAATCCATCTCTGGTGTTTTGCATTCCGCAGCATTAGCAAACTAGAACACCCACCTTCAGCTCGTCTTCTTGCTCCCCGTTATGAATGATGAAGAAACCAGGGCAACAGCAAAGCCCCTAGTCTCTGGGATCCAGTCCGCCGCACTTAGGTACTGGCTCCCTGACTTTCTCAATGCAAAGAAACTAGAAAGGCTGATCCTCAGTGACCTGACCTGGAAAGTGTGTGTGTTGGGGAGGGGGAGTGGGAGGGAGGGAATAAATGAGATTATTCAATATATGTTTTATCAAATATTTGCTATAGTGCCAGGCACTACCCCAGCTCCCAAGAACACAGCAGTGGACAGGACAGACACAATCTCTGCCCTCCGGGAGCCTCCATCCAGTGGGAAATGCATGTAAGCTGCCTAGTATTGGGATCACATAATAAATGTCACATAAATTTTGTCTATTAGAAGGAAGGATTCCGGAGTCACAAAAGTCACAATGACTTGTTTCCTCTCATTATATGCGTTTACTCAGTCTTGCTTTCAGACTCCAATTAAGGACAGCTAGAACCACTTTGGAGTCACATATGGGGGGAGGGGAGAGAGAACAAAAAGTAGAGGCCAATACACTCAGCATGCAAATAAATCTTTTCAACTTTGTGCCTGAGTTTGGAACCCTATATCCCCCCACCCCCTAGTGACCCTTCTCCACACACCCTAACACCTTAATCTCCCCCAAAGGGAATACGTGTCTGCTAACTGGACAGGGGAATCCACTGTAGCAGAGGTGAGCAAACTTGTATAAAGGGCCAGATAGCAAATATTACAGGATCTGCAGGCCAATGGGCAAAATCGAGGATTTTATACAGATACCTATATAACAAGAGGCCAAACGCATGTCTACAAATTTTTATCAGTGAAATTCAAAATATAACAAAAATTGAGTAACTTTTTTTTTGTAGCACAGGTCTACTTACAAGAAAAATGTAATTCTTTTAGGGAAGAAAAGGTTTTGCTTAGTTGGTTTTCAAAGTTAGTGTTCCGCATCATCACAATTGATTGCAAGTGTTCACTGTTAGTGCTGATCTGAAATGAGATTTGACATATTTCATCTCTGATCATGTATTCTTCTTTTGATTTTTTTCCAACTATTTAAAAATGGAAAAAACATTCCTAACTCACAGGCCTAAAACACAAGTCATGGACTTCAGGGCCTCTCTTGTCTCAAATTCAACTGCATGGTTATTTCTAGAAAGAATGCTGACATCCACCCTCAGTTCCACGTGCTGCTTCCTTTCCGAGAAAATAATAATAATAAATGTAATAGCTGCTATTTATTTGAAAGGAAGGAAGGAAAGAAGGAGGGGAGGAGGGAAAGAAGGAAGGAAGGAAAGAAGAAAGGAAGGAAAGAAAGGAAGGAAGGAGGGAGGGAGAGAGAAAGGAAAGGAAAGAAGTACACTTTAAGGGGCTGAGGCCCTTCAAATATTAAATGTTTTGTGCATATTATCTCATTTAATCCTAATAAGCCCATAAAATATGGCATTGTCCCCATTGTATTAATGAGGCAACTAAATCTCAGTTTATGTGCTTGACCCCAAGTCACAGAACAAGTAAGTGGTCACTCTTACTTGCCCATTCTACCTTCTCCTGCTTCCTCAAAACCTGTCAAACCCACAGCCCCAAATGCCAGCATCATCTCAATCATACTTTTGTTTGTTTGCTTTGGAGATTTTCATAGATAAGTCCATTTTTGAGAAAGCCACACTTAGGCTCATCCAACACTTTTCTGGAAAACCAGGAGAAAAGAACATTTTTGAGTTCAAGCAGTGTTCCGGCAAGGGGGAAATGTTTGAGAAGAAAGGGCCCTTTGTCACTGGCGTTGCACCATGGACGTAATCTCATTTTCAGCTAATCAATTCATATACAGTAAAAAGCCTAATGTGATTTCTCATTAGGCAAGGGCTATAAAGAAGCTGATTCCGAGGCGGCACTAAATCCCAAACTGGCCGGCACCTCCAGCTCGGCGATTATCAAATTGGCTGGCATTAATCATTTTTAATGGCCAATCCGTGTTTTTTTTTTTTTTTTATTTAAAAAAGAGAAAAATGGGGGACAGGGGAAGAACCTCGTTGGATGACTGGCATAAAAGAAAACAAGCAGGTTTAGTAAAATCTCATTTAAAAAAAAAAAATGAGAAAGAGCTAACAGAGAGGGAGGGGAAAAAATTTTTAAAACCTGAATCACTTTTGTCAGGTATTTAGCGCTGACCAGCAAAACAGACCGTCAAGAGGAGGCCTTTCAGCAGAGACCTGCAGTTGGGGGGGGGCCGTCAATGGCCCCTTTATTTGTGAAAGATGGATTATTTTAAATAAATTACAGAGCACTTTCACTGAATAAACAGCGCCTCGGTGGCTGTGGCGTGCTGCACATGCTTAATTGCGCCACAGAAAATCCTAAATGACTCTTGAGCTTGGGGCTGCCTTTGATTTTGCTGATAGGACCTGAGTCTTCAGGCCAGCCCCAGACAGTTTCGGGCTGAAAGGCATTGCCACAGAGAGGAAAACAGTGAGCTTAATCGGGAATATATACTTATAATTTTTCGGAAAACCACAGGGATGGAGGATTCCCAAAATTGCACAAGGCTGCCTTAGAAGTAAGCCATCTGCGTGTCATTTTTATTTGCATTTGATATGTTAAATGTCTCGAATGCTTACAGTGCAGAAGCCCACTCAAACGTTGCAAAGATTCTTTGGCCAAAGCAAGAGGACTTTCTCCCTCCTTAGCTCACCTCCCCCATCTCAGGTCTCTGCTCACTGGGACCATCCCCCATATACACACACAACCCTCTCCCACCTTAGACCCACTTACGGTCCTCTCCTTGACCACAAGTTCTACAGTGAGAAGTGCACTTAGAGATTTTTAAATATTTTTTTGTAAAATCACAGCACAATTTGACCTTGTTTTAGAAACAAGTTAAAGAGATTTATTATGTGCAAACCCGGAGTGACTACAGGCAGGAGTCAAGCTAATGCTGGAAGCAGGAAGGGACATTTGAACCCACCCCGAGGAGAACAGGCTTTGGGCAGGGAGCCTGAATGCAAGAGATGATGAAGCACAAGCAAATCAAGTCAGGAGAACAGGTACCGCTATGTTTGGCAGGAGGCATGGGGTATTAATTTTGACAGCAGTATTACAGAAAGTAAAATGACTCTCACTTGCTAATATCCCCCAAATTGAATTGCAACAAGCAAGCAGCTACCAGTTGCCTTGATGAACAACAATCAGGGAAAAAAAAAAAAAGATGAATATAGTCAAGGCCCACAAAAATCATAGAATCTGGGTTTTCTCTCAAGAATTTCAACACATACTACTTTAATAGGGGACTTACCACCCTCCCCCAAATGTAGCTGTGAAATTCTTCCCCAAAGGTGACACAATTAATTGCATTTGCAGTTAACACAATTAAACTGTAGCTGAAAGACTGGCCTGCACCTAATAAATTTCAAATGTCAACGGGGATAATCAAGTTGACAAACCATCTGGTTGCACCACCTAAGAAAGTGTATAAAAGCCCAAGGTCATGGGAAATGATGAGCAATTAATGACGACTAGCAAGATAGCCCAGAAACCTAATTTGGATGTCACAATTATTCTGAGACTTCTTCTTATGATTTGCTTTTGCATAGAATTGTAAAGACTGCTTTAAAATGTGCATTTTGAACAGCTGCTTGCTAACTCTCCCAGAGGATGACCTGCTAGCAACTCAAACTCAGTATGCCAATAGTGAACTCCAAATCTCTCTTCCCTAAATAAGTTAGGACTGAGTTAGTTAATAATGATGACCATCCTCAAAGAACTTTAAAGAAGGAGGGAAAGTAGGACATACATATAAGAAAAATTAATCCCTCCAAAAAGGTTCCAGATAGGAACTGTAAAATGGATACAATCCTGAACAAGTCACTTAAATTCTCGGGGAATGAGATTCATCATATAAAAACAAGGAAAATACTCAATTCAAAATGTTGTTTTGAGGCTTAAGAAAAGACAGTAGAGTAAAATTTCCAATAGTAAATGCCTAAACACCTGCTCCCAGGGTAAAGGAAAGTGTGTTTGATGACCGAGGCACGTCTTCATCATTTGTGTAGGCAAGCAGGAGATGACATGGCAGCAACATCCACATCCAAATCACAGGGGATCTTAAAGGCTGGGCTGAGGACATATTCTGTAAGCCTGGATGGATCTTGAGGAGCTGTGGATGGATCTTAGGTCGGGCAGTGGTATATCAAGGCTGGTAAAATCAGAGGAATCTGCCACATGCAGAAAAGGGAGGAGAAGGCAACACGGGAGCAGAGATAGCAGTTTTCTACTGCAGGTGTCTAGACATGAGGGCAAGGAGCAGGATTGTGAATATTTTCAGTATGATTCAAAATGAAAGGACAGAAGTGAAAGGAAGCACAAGATAGGGGAAAGTCAAATTTCAACCTGAAGTTTGAAGCCTCTGAGGGGTTTGGGGAATTCATTCATTCATTAATTCATTCTTGAAAACACATTTGATGAGCACTTATTATGTGTCAGGTACTATGCTAGAGAATAGAAACAAGGAGCTCACATCTTATATATTCTGACCACCATACAAATAAAATATATTTAATATGGTGTAATATATGTTATAATCATTACATAACAGCATACAAACTGGGAACAAATATGGCATTGCCTAACTCTGTGAAGTCAGGAAAAGTCCTAGAGATAAGGTGATCTTGGAGCTGAGTCTAGAAGTTTCCTTAGGTAGAAAAGGAAGGAACAACATACAGGCAGAAGAGACATCATATGCAAGAACATGAAGTCATGAACTTGAATGTTGTATTCATGAACTTGAATGTTATATTCGGGAACTTAAATGTTATATTCAGGAAACTTAGAGAAGTTTAATGCAGTTGGAATTTAAGTTGTTTGATCAGAAAAAATGAGGCCAGAGAGATAGGTGAAAGCCAAATAGTGAAGGACACAAGAAACCAACAGAAGTTTTCAATGTCCTAAGTAGGGCAGCATCATCAATAGAACTAAGAGCCTCCAGATGGGAGAAGTAATATCAAAAGAAAGATGTTGAGTTTTATTTCAAACATGTTGTCTTGGAAGAGACATCCAGGTCACTCTATAGAGCCTATGGGGAAGTAGGAAGTTGAAAGATGAATTTTGAAGTTGTTGCATTATGTGATTGGTGAAGATTTTAGAATGGCTGAGACATTCTGGGGAAAATACGGATAGAAAAAAGAAAAGGATCCTGAACTAAACAGTGTAAACCTCATACTTAAGAAAGAAGAGGAACCAGAGAAGAAGAGGAAGAATGAAAACCAGCACACTGAAACAGTAGGCCCAAGACAATTAGAGGACAAAGACAGAGCTAATCAAAGCAGCTAGAATGACCTGCAGTTAGAGAGAGACTGCAGGATGTTGAGCTGGGCAAAGGGAGAGAGACAGCAGGAAACAACACACAGGTAGAAAAATCACTCTTCTGCAAGAAATGCAGTATTTATCTGGAAAAGCAAGGTTAATCTTCTTTTTAAAATAACAAATAATAAAATACAAAATGAGAGTCACTCTATAGGTGACATGTGGGCTGTAGACAATCCAAGAAGCGCAGGTTTGAACATCAGGAGAGGTTCCATGGATCAGTTTGACTTGTCTTGGCCTTGAAGGACTGGAAAAAACTGGCTGGGAGAATGGATTACAAATAGGCCATTCTAGCAAGAGAAAATTCCTGAGCTAAGGCCAAGAGGCAGGAAAGAGCATAGTTTTTTGACGGGACAGCTAGGAGCCCAACCTGTCAGATACAGAATCTGAATTTGGAAATAAAAGGAAACAAGATAGGATAGGTTGGAATGGGATGGAATATGAAAGGCCTTGAAAGTCAGGTGGAGAAATTTGCATTTGAAGTCCAAATCTTAAGTAGGAGCAGACAGATGAGCACATGTCTCCAATATCATATGGCTCTGAGCTGGCTCATAGGCATCCATTCATTCATTTGTTCACTCATCCACACAGTAAACCACGAGATGGATGCCATGGGTAAAAATCCAGGAACTTTCAAGAGAGTAGAGCAACATCCACATTCACTCTTTCCTTCCTTCTTCCTTCTTTTCCTCCTTCCTTCCTTCCTTCCTTCCTTGCTTCCTTCCTTCCTTCCTTCCTTCCATCAGAATTTATTGACCGCCAACCCAGGCCAGATAGTGTAGTAGGACTTAGGTCTTCCAAGTCCAGGACTAGCCAGTCAGCCAGCAACAAGATCTCCTTAAACTGAGCTTCCTCTCTGTATGTTCCATTCATCTTTTGTTCTAACTCAACCCTGACTCTCCCAAAGGACACTTATTCTTCTATAGCCACCTCATTGGTGGCTGTTTCTCTACCAAACCCGCTAGAGCTGAAGGTGGGGTCTGTGTTCTATTTGTTCCTTACTGTTATTCCAACCATTGCCTCTCCATCCTCCCTAAAATCCTATCCCTCCCTGGAAACGTATGCCATCAGAATATACCACCTACCCATCCTTCTTATAGAGACCCCTGGAGATTCCTTCTCTCACTCCTTGATGACATTAACTTTTGGCTTGCTGAATCTCTTTCCAGCATTGCTATCGTAATTCTTGATGATTATCCTCACAAATGATCCTTGCAATACTTGATCTCTCAGTTCCCTCACCTCTTCTTCTCCAATGATCTTGTCTTCTTCCCACCACAGTCACCACTCACAAGGTCATACTTGAGACCAATTACTGTAACCACTTCTTACTCTCAATTTCAAGACACCCTCTCCCATTGCTACAGCTCACTTTCTCCAGTGTCTTTCCTTCAGTGATTATTTTCAGGTGTCTCTGTTCCCTTCTTCTTGCCTGGCTTAGAGCCCATGGGCTCTTGCAGAGGACTTCACTGTCTTTGGCTCTCTCCTCTATCGTATTCATCTAGGAAAACTCAAACCCAAATTCTGCTTCTGCACCAGGGAAGTTGATGTGGCTAGAGACAAAATGCAAACTGTGCCGATTTGGATACATTATGTGCCTCAAAAAGCCATGTTCTTTAATGCAATCTTGTGGGGGCAGATTTATTAGTCTTTTGATTAAGGTGGAACTTTCTGATTGTTTCCATGGAGATGTGACTCACCAACTGTGGGTAATGCTTTTGATTAAATTACTTCCATGGAGGTGTGGACCCTGCCCATTCAGGGTGGGTCTTGATTAGTTCACTGGAGTATTTAAGAGAGAAGCTAAGATCTAACACAGACCCAGATGCTTGCTGATGCTTAGAGATGCTTGGAGATGCAGGCAGAAGGACATTTGGAGATGCTAAGCTAAGAAATGAAGCCCAGAGTTTGCTCCATAGAAGCTAAGAGAGGACTCCCAGATGCTCAGATTGAAAACCACTGGAATCAGAAGTTGAAAGCAATGCAACCCAGGAGCAAAGGTCCAGCAGACGCCCTCCAAGTGCCTTCCCAGCTAACAGAGGTGTTCTGGACGCCATCGGCCATTCTACAGGGAAGGTATCCTCTTGTTGATGCCTTAGCTTAGATAGTTTTATGGCCTTAGGACTGTAAATTTGTAACCAAATAAATCCTCTTTTTAAAAGCCAATCCATTTCTGGTATTTTGCATA
Organism: Choloepus didactylus; assembly: GCF_015220235.1. Taxonomy (NCBI): domain Eukaryota; kingdom Metazoa; phylum Chordata; class Mammalia; order Pilosa; family Megalonychidae; genus Choloepus; species Choloepus didactylus. The sequence goes on from NC_051309.1 coordinate 12,873,622, forward strand.
AAAGCAGCATTAGCAAACTGGAACAAATCAAAACCAATCATGGTCTAAAGTCACAACAGCCAAACGCAGGGATGTCTTCAGAGCTGCCTCACAAACCTACATTTCCCTAAGCTATCCATTCTTCCAAAACAACCTACTAAATCAACTCCTCTCCCCTGAAATCCCCCAAACTTCCCTCTTGCTCAGTTCTCTCTAATAATGATCTTATATCTTATTTCACTAAGAAAATAGAAATAATAAAAAAGAATCTCTGCACATCTTCGCCACACATCCACCAATCTGCCTACATATGTGCCCATATATTGTACCTCCTCCACTGTTATAAAGCATGACTTGACCATGCCCCTAGCTATAGTTAAGCATGTGTTAGGGATTTAATCATGTGTCCCCCACATATATTTTATAATCTTAATCCTCAGCATCTTAAACTTTTATTTCATTTGGAAATGGGGTTGTAATGGATGGAATTAAGCAAGTTAATTGAGATCATACTGAAGTAGGGTGTGTCCTTACTCCAGTATGATTGTTGTCCTCATAAGAAGAGGAAATTTGGACATGGTCAAAAGGGAGAATGCCATGGATTGCCAGCAAGCCACTGTCAGAATTCAGGAGAGAGAGATGGAACAGATTCTCCTCTACAAACTTTAGAGGAAGAATAGTCTTGCTGACACCTTGATTTCAGATTTCTGGCCTCCAGAACTGTAAGACAATAAATTTCTGTTGTTTTAAGTCATTGTCATGCAAATATGCTCTAATATCTCCTATATTATTAAAAAAAAGTAAAACAAACCAAGAAACCCTCTTTTCACCACATGTCCTTTCCAGCGGCTGCCCATTTTTCTGTTCCATTTTATAGTAAAATTCTTTGAAATAATTTTTTTCTTGGAATTTATACTTCATTTCCTCTCATCCTCTTTAAAACGATTCCAATCCTCTCTTTTGGTACTATTGCTCTACCCAAATTGCTTTGAAAAATGTAACTGATGATCTTCATGCTGCTAAATCCAGTGGTTAATTGGATCTACCAGCGTCATTTGCTGGAGTTGATGATGCCATTCTTGAAATACTGTCTTCAGCTTGCAGGACACTACTCTCTCTGTGTCCTCCTTTCATCTCAGTGCCCAGTCCTTCTTTATCTCTTTTGCTGGCTCCTCCACATCTTCCCAACCTCTGAATTTTAGTGTTTCACACATGCACCACCCCAGCCCACCCCCACCCAGCTCGATTTTCCAATCTCTTTTCTTGTCTGTCTATCTATCAGTGATTTCATCCTGTCCAATGGTTTAAATACTCTCTATATGCTGACAAATCTCAAACTTACATCTCCAGCCTAGACCTCCCCCCTGAACTCCAGTCTCCTATACATAACTACTTAAAAGCTCCACTGTACAACAGGCATCACCGACTCGACATGTCCGAACTCAAACTCCTGATTTCCCCTCAAAACTGGATCCAATTAGTTTTCCCCATCTCCCTCCTTCTCAAGCTAAATACCTTAGAGTCCTGCCTAACTCCCTGCTTCCACTCATACCACACATCTCATTCTAAAGCAAATTCTGCCAGCTCTATCTTGAATATATATCCCAAGCTTTATCAGTTTACTACCTCTACACAATTTAATTCAATATCGTTTATCTCCTGGATTATTTCATTTGTCTTTTTGGTCTCCCTCCTTCTACTTTTGCTTCACTTCAGCCAATTCTCATAGCCGGAATGCTCCTGTTAAAATACATTATGTTCTATTTCTTCTCTGCTTAAAACCCTCCCCTGTATTCAATCTTCTTCAGAATTCAGATCAAATCCTCACCATGATCTGTACCCACTACCTCCTTTCTGACCTTATGTTTTGATCACCTCCTCTTCACCCTGTTAGTGAGGGAATGATTTCCACCCTGCAGTTATGGGAATGACCAAACGCATGACACCCAACACTGAACAGATGGGATCAACAGCAGTTTATCGGTCACATATAGTCAATGTCCAGGAAAAGAGGATACTGTACCACATAGGACAACACAGGGGTTGTGTTCAGGAACAGACAGAACAAGCAGAGGTTGTAGGGGCAGGTTTTGTAGTAACAAGGCGGTGAGATGACTCCTGGTTCCCATGGGAGGATGTGATTGGCTTGTTTGAGTAATTCTGCAGGCTGGCAGGGAACTGAAGCCAGTTACTCAGATATAAGCAGGCACTTTGCCTGGTTCCTGAGAGAAGGGGGGTTGTTTGGCTAGGGAAGCTTATCCACGGGATCAGAGTGGGTAGGGGGATTTGTGTTTAGGCCCTTCCAGGCACTCCCAGCTTTAGATTTCAAGGTTGTGCACAATATCGATGTTAGGCCTTATTCCACACCTCATCATCTACTGGTCTCCAACTTGCTCACTCTGCTCAAACCACAGATATTTCCACGATGCTTCTTAAATACCCCAAGTGGTCTTCTGCCTCAGAACCTTTGTACTGACTCTCATTTCTGCCTCACAGGCTACTCCCTCAATTAACCCTTGGCTGCTCCTTCACTTCTTTTGGGTCTCTGCTCAAATTTCACTTTATTGTAGAGTCCTACCCTTTTTATACTGTATACCCCTCCTTATTCCCTATCCACTTAACCTGCTTGATTTTTCTTCTAGCATTTATCACCATCTGACATGCATTTGTTTTTTCATTTATATATTCCTCCTATTGGAATATAAGCTCCATTAAGACGGGGTCTTGGTCTGTTTTCTTCTCTAATGTATCTGCAGGCCCTCACACATAATAAGCATTTACTAAATAATGAATGAATGAATAATAAATGGTGAGAATGGACCTAGCGTCAACCTACCTTGTGCATTCATTCATTATTTCAGCAGATATCTGTTAGGCATCTACTATGTGCTAGCCTTCATACAAGGGACCAGAGATACTAAAGTGAATAAGACATAAAAGCAATAAGTGTTTCAATGACATACAAGGAAGGCCAAGAAGACCCAGATGTCTCTGGTCAAAATTCATGGTTTGGTGTCCCCATCCCAGACTCCAAATCCAAGGCTGGTTAAAAGTGAAATTTCCTCTGAACAGCAAATTGTGAAGTGAGGAGGAATTTCTGCTCTGCTGAGTATCAAAGAGCACATTCCAGCATCCAGAGGTCAGAAAGAACATTAAAACAATCTAGACCTAGACCCTCATTTTGCAAATGGGGAAACTGAGACCCAAGAGGAAGGCACTTGCCTCAAATCAGAGAGTAAAGTTGGTAGCAGAATTCAGAAAAAATCCTGGGTCCTGCCCCATGGGCTGGGGATCTGTCCACTGCACCACACTGCCTCTCTCCACCACCCCTTCCTCTAATCCCCTCCTTACAATGTCCTCCTTTTCTTCTCGACAGTCAGAACCTTGTTAGGGAGCTGGGCAGTGTGTGCTATGAAAAGCAACTTTATAGCCCTGTGCTGTTATGATCATATTTGGGGCAGGGAGGGGAGAGTGGGCGGAAGGAGCTCAGCAGCCTGGCCTGCATGACTGCTCTGTATTTTAATGGGATCCCCGCTGGTCACACCCTCTCTTGGGTTCCCTCATGCCGAGTGCCACATCGCGGTCACTGAGCAGTCGGGGAAATGAAAACAGTAATCTTAGAGCCAGGAGCAGAGCTGAAGGCAAGACCCCGCCCGAGGCCCAGTGCTGAGAGCAGGCAGCAAAGGAAAGGAAGAAGCAAGGACAAGAACAGCAGGGACCTTCCAAAAGGAGGGCTGAAGAAATTTGTTTTTGGTGGAAGGGCTCAGAGCAAGAGACTTGCCACCCACACGCGACTGACTTGGGCCACCACTCTGATTTGGGCTGATTTGGGCCAAGTTGCAAAAAAAAAAAAAAATTATAATTGGAGAAGCCAGATGAAAAAGAAAAGTGATACCAAGAATCTAATGTGTGTCCTCAAAACTTCTAATAAGGAAGAAATTGATGATCACTCAGTTAAATATATAATTGTGGAGCCCTGGAATAAAACTCAATATCAATAACTAGTGTTTATGAGTATCTACTGTGTCAGGCACTGTGCTAATGCCTCACACACATTGTCTAACTTCATCCTTTAATCCTATAAAGAAGTAACATTATTGACACATGTTATGGATAAGGAAACCAAAGCTTAGACAGTTTAATAATTCGTCTCAGGTCACACAGGTAGTTAAAGATGGCAACAGGAGTCCAACCAATGGTGTGACTTCAGATACCATTCTTTACGTTCTTTGACCCTGTGGCAATATTTCCAGGCACTGGGCTGGGCCCCTGGAAATAAAGGGGTTACAGTGAAAAAGACCAATCCAGTTCCCTTCTGCAAAGGGAAAAGAGCTCTGCCAATGTCTCCAGCTAGTAAATGGCAGAGCTGAGGCTTACAGTGACAGCAACTTGACTCCAATGCTTGTGCATTTCTCATTTCACCCAGAATACTTCCGCACTCCACAACACACCCCTGCCCTGTCTGTCATTGGGCTAAAAGCCACCCAGCTATAGTCCAGTAAACAGACCCACCAGCAGCTCCCCAAACAAGCCCAGAAGGTCCATGCACTTGCACACTCACATCTCTCTACTGGACAAATCCTCCCGTCCCTCTCCTCTCACATCCTGGCATGTCCCAGTCATGTATAATTGTCTCAAGCCTGTCCATCTAATCCAGATTTCATCTATCCTATGTAGCTATGAGCCACTCATTTCTTCTTCTAACTAGATCATAATTCCTTGAAGGCAGGGACTCTACGTCACATTTCTGTATAGCTACCAAATCCTTGATGTGTTTATTTAACAAAACATAGGTACCTAATAAACCTCTGCTTATTCAACTCAATTTAACCAATATTTATGAAGCATCAAGCTCCAATCTCATCTCCTACCCTCTCCTTACTGCATAGCAAAACGTGCATGATTCGTATCGAATGTTTTCTAATTCTCCAAACAAGCCAAGCAATTTCTGCTTCCATATCTTGGGAGAGGGGTTAGAGTGGTGAGTAGACTGGGACATAGGGTTAAAGAAGGATTTTTTTTTCTTTTTTAATTATGAGAAAGAAAGAAATATGTTTAAATGCTGATAGAATGTGCCTGTCAAGGAAAGGAGAAGACAAGGGAACCATTAGAGGAGAAATAGCTGGAACAGAAAGTCCTAGGAGGGCCACAGCAGCTGAATAAGAAAACAGGAAGGAAGGAAGAAAGGCTGAGGAGGCATGCCAGTTTACAGGTTTCATGACAGAGAATGGAGAGAGGTCTCTGGTGATTACTAAGGATAAGAAAGTACAGGCAGAGTCTGAGGTTTGAGAAGATGGAGAACAGACAAGAAACCGAAAAGCAAAGTAGCATGTAATTTCTGGGCAGCACTGAGGTATCTCTTGACTTCATATGCATTAATTTATAGTGTCCTTGATTTGCAGGTGAAAATTTATTTTTCCTGTATGGAATTCAGCAGCCTGGCTAGCGGTGCAGATAAAGCAGATGACTGGAATTAACCATAGTTAGGGTACATGATTGTGTTACAGTAGAGCTATGCCATTAAAGTTAGGCGAGTGCTGAAATGATGGACAATGGAGTCCATGCAAATAGGGATGAGAGTGAAGACAGGAGCCAGGAGACAGACAGGGTAGGGGAAAGAAGAGGGTCAATGAATTGGAGGTCCCAGCTGAAGAACCAGAAAATTGAGAGTAAGCGAGTGAAGGAATTGGAAGGAGTGGAGGTTGCGGTCAGAGAGTGGGAGGTGTGAATTTAATGACTTTCGAGGTGGAGCAGCTCCAGAATATGACCCAGTCCAGGGTGTAGCCCTGAGAGTGGGTGAATAAAGTGGCTTGCAGAACAAAAGCCGCCTTAGGTGAGAAGAAGAAGGAGCTGAGAGATTAAGGTGCTGAATGGCTCGCCCGTGTGAACACTGAGGGTCCCCCCGGAATGGTGGCAGCACTTAGGGATTGGAGGAAATGGAGCAACAGGTGCCACCATGTGCAATGAATGAAGATGTGTGCTCAGGAAGTGGGGCGATGGCACTGACATGAAAGGACAAAAGGGATTACTAGTGAATCAGGGGAGCTCCAGGGCAGCAGGAATTGTGTTTATAAACACTTAAGTCCACCTGCAGAGTAGAGAAAGGGTGTGTAACTCAATCCCTCTGAGGAGCCACAGTTGGGGGAAGAGTTGGTGGAGCCATGTGAGATCAGAGCTGTGTATGGATGTATCAGCATCCCTTGATCAGGCTTAAACCAAGAGGGAATCTAACTCTTCTGAGAGACCATCCTTACCAATCACAGTCTTCTACTGATCTTCAGACCACAAGAGACTAAGGGGAAAAGTGTAAGTCTCAACTTTAGGTATAAACCAGTCAGTTTATAATCTGAATTCAACTTTAAGAGTTGGACTACGCAAGACATTGTACTCGATAGGTTTTATGGCTCGTGCATGAAATGAGTAGAGGCCAGTTAACTGCTAAACACTGCTGCCATCACTATACTAGGAATTCAAGCAAGAAAGGCATCAAGAGACACAGAGCAGCCTAGAGAAGTCAGGGAGACTACTGGCGGGGATGGGATTGAGCCAAGCCTGGAAGGACATCCAGGCTGTGGACAGATGAAGGACCAGAGGGAAGAACTTCCAGGCAGAGTGACTACTATAACCATATGTGGCAGGGAGCTACCAGGTAAGAAAAGTACTTCCTAGAGGAGGTGATGAAGTTTCCAGATACAATGCTTAGCTTAGAGTCTTATAAAATCCTGTCAAAATCTCAGGGTTGAACTGAGAGCTTTGAAGACTAATGTATATAAGGAGTTTGGACTTTAGATAGTAAGGAAAGGGGAATCATGGTGATTTTTTAGCAGATGCGTGATAGGATCAGAGCTGTGCTTCTTGAAGATTATCCTGGCAGAAGGGACAGGATGGGGGACACAGGGAGAGGACTGTAACAATGAAACCATTTATAAGGCCACCGTGGTTGTCCAGCAGCAAGGCTTGGAGGACTGAATGGGAAAGGCTGTGTGAAAAAGTGATGGGAATGGAAGGAAGAAAGCAAACACAAGAGATTTTTAGTCAGACACAACAGAACTTGAACGCCAAAATAAATATGAGCAATAACTGCAAAGCATGTTTAGCACATTATTGGTCAAGCTCGATTAAGCATTATTCATAGGCTCTAAGAGGTTCGGGTCAACACAAAGACATCTGACTCCGATAAAAACCAAGTCAGCTGTTTATGTCTTAAAAGAAGAAAATCAGAAACCAAAAAGGGAAATTAATCTTTCCCACACAGAAGCCATAAACAGCATCCAAATGGGGAAGAGAATCAAACCAAGGGCCATGTGTTTAAAAGAAACATGATATAATTGGCTAGCCCAGACACGACCCGACCAGGAAACAGACTCCAGTATTAAAATTCAAGTACATGGGGCTTTTGGAAAATAAGAAATAGGCACAGTGGGATAGAAAGACTCTGTCTAAATGGAAGAGGCAGGGAGAGAAATGATCTACTGAGCCCCAGCCGAGAAGGCAGCTGGGACAGAGGTGACTGAAACTATGAAACAACCACCAGAGAAAAGGTTATTGACCACCGAGGAGTGATGACACAGAAGAGATGCAAGACTGCTGCTGTGGACAGAAGTAGGGAAAACAAGAGTATGATCGGTCAGGGAGTATCATTTTTTCTCAGTGTGCTTGTGAGAAGTCAGGCTCCTGGAAGCCCCATAACTACCTGTGCTCCCCACCTTGAATCTCAGTCTACCATAAAGGCACTCTGCTACCTGGGGCAAGCACAGACATTCCTGTGAGCCTCAGAATCTTCACCTACGTGGTGAGGACAGTCACTTCCATTTCCTAGAACTGGAGATGAAGTCAGATAAGAAATGTGGGTAACTAGGGGTCCCACTGAAATTGACTTTTTAAAATCTATTTAGAGCAATTTTAGTGAGAATGATTACCATTTAAAATTTGCTAGCCTTTTGTATTTCTGATATTTTCAGGCCGCCTGGGAACAAGACTTCTTACTCACTTGTGGGCCCTTATGGGTCAGGCGGACGTAAAGCAAACTGAGCCTGAACAAGGGATACTTGGGGACCATTAGTAGTGTGAGAGCCTCTACAAATGCCCACTCCTTTTAGCAGAGTGTATGTTGCGTAAAGGCATAGACCTCATCTTCTTTTGCTTCCCATTCCAAGCAGCACCTGGTACAGTGCCAGGCACAAAATAGACACTGAATATGTTCTTGTTGAATAAGTGAATGAATGAGTGTCTATCCAGTTGTTAGAGCAAACCCCACTGAGTCAGGGATCCTGTGTATACCCTGAGCACCTCAGTGACACCTAACATGGGGTGTACACTCAATAAGTGTGCCTTTCACGAATAAGTGAGCAAATCTTAATGTTAATCAGGACTTCATATGTTATGTCTGAAAGGCTTTCTTGCCTCTCTGGCACAGAATAGACACAACATTTGATGGGCCAAATGTTTAAATTTATATTTATATAATTCCTGTGCAATTACAATAAGTATACAATAAGTGCATGTACCAGGAACAGAAAGCACAGTAGGCAGCCATTGTGCCCCAGGGACAAAAATCAGTGACATCTTCATCAATTTGCTTTATTTTATAACCAGTGAATTACAGAGATAGTTAACTCTTAGAGAACCAAACAATAAATGAAAAGAATAACTTTTTTTCTATATAAAAATTCTATTATGTAAAACCTGTCACAATCACGTCAGGTATTGATAATCATTATCCCCATTTAACAGATGAAGAATTAGAGACTCAGAGGAGTTAGTTAACTTGCCTAGAGACACACAGCATAACCACTGAACTACATTCAACGATGCCTCTTCATAAGGAGTTCAGAAGCATGCTTTCCAGGATACTCCTGTCAGAAAGAGAAGCCACAGGGGACATCTTTCTTTGGCTCAATCCTTTTCCTTTGTTGCCCTCAGTCTCTTGCCTACCCCATTTGCTGTTGACCCAGCAACCCTGGGTGCAGAGAGACCTAAAGATGCAACAGACTGTGGAAGGGCTTGGCTTTGAGCTACAGGAGGGGAAGCTACATGTAGAATCCTCTTTCAACCATCAGCCATGTAGATAAGCTGATGGCTAGTCACAGATCAGAAACTTCTTCACCAGCCTCTTCCTTAACAACTTGCTAAATTTCCTCCCCATTGTACCAGAGTCTCCCTCTCTGCCGGGCCCCATGTGCTGGACTCTGACCCTGCAGCCCTCACTGAGAGCCCCAGGATTCCTGACTCAAAACTAAATCCTCATTCTTAGTTGTGAGCAGGATTCCACGTTCTTCCAAAGCAACTGAGCCACAAGGGGCATGCAAAGGCCTTGGAGTTGGAGACCAAGACCCCTTCCAGAGGTGCTGGAGAGATTGGAATCCAGGGTATCTTTAAGCAGAGGAAACTTTGTTCAAATGAAATCTTAGGCAGGACGCTAATGGAAAAGAGAAATGACAGCAGGAATGGGCTCCCAGAACTTCTCCTCCTCAGCATCCCCCTCAGACCCCACAATAGTCCATCAGGCAGTTTCCTAGAATCCCTAAAGCTTCTCAGAGCAGAGTTGGAATCCCACTTATTTTAGGGATAAGTAGCAAAGGTATAGCGCAGTAAGAGAACATCACCTGGGTCCTGTAGCTGGCATCTGCTAGGACCAGAACTCAGACCTCACATGTCGCTATTTTGTCTTCAAAGATGAAAAAACAAAAAGTGTTCTCACTGCTGGCTCATTTTGTTTCTACTGTTTCCAACAGTCGTGGGTAACAATCGTCTAAGTGCTTTTTGTTCTCTGCTATAGAGTTCTTTATTTGCCACTGGAAGGAATGTCATAATTCAACATTAACACCAAAGCGGGGAATGAGGGGGGTTACAGTGGACTTTCAATACAGTGTCCTCAAAAGGTAACAAACACACAAAATAAAAAATAACAGCTTCATACATGAGATTTTTCTTTGCATGGAGAGCTCCCTCTCCTGAATCCTCTGTCCGTCTCTGGGACCCCCACTCCCTTTTGGGCTATCCCAATATGACCTCCTCCAGGAAGCCCTCCAAGGGGCACTCATTACAGCCCCCTATTTGCATCGTTGCTGGCATTGCTCCAATCCTACATGCTGATCTCCTTAAGCGTAAACTTAAGGCTCTGTGCCTTAGAGAACAAACTTTGCACAAATAACTGGATGGGTTCCTTTAAACAACTCAACATGAGCCAACTCTTCTACGAGCCTATCTAAATATTTAAATTATACTCTGAATGCGTACAAGCATTAGAATAAAAGTTTCATAAATATGCTGCCCACTTCAAAGTAGCACTTTCTTTTTCCTCATGGAATAGTATTCTAGAATCTTAGCCTGAAGGATAGGTCAGTGCAGGGAAAGAGTGAGGGCCTCAGCACCAGGCAGTTCTGAGCCTGAGTCCAAACTCTGCTACCTCCTAGCTGTGTAACTTTAACCTGTCACTTAACCTCTCTGAACCTGTTTCCTCATTCACAACGTGGTTCAAATAACATGCAGCATTACTGTAAAGACGAGATAATGTACATGGACCCCTGGGCTCATGGTAAGAGCTCAGCACATGACAACTAGTACTTAGTTCCTACTTGACAATAAACTCTTGCTCACAGTTTATGTCACCAGCACCTAGCAGAGTGCTCAACAAATGTTTGTGGCACTAATTGTTGACTAACCGAGTGACCAAATGAATGTATGAAAAATGAACTTAGAACAAACGTTAGCATTGAAAGGGACCTTAAAATTCAGCAAACATAACCTCCCATCTCAACCTGAGTGTATCTTTTAGAGCATTGAACTAGCTCACTACCTCCACTGTTGGAAAAGTATATAATTAGAGAGACAAACCTGGCACTGAACTGAAATTTTACCATCTTGCAGACTCCACCCATTTTCCCCTATTCTGAACTCCCCGACTGGAGGAAACACGGTAGGTACTAACTCTTTCATTCTTTTAACAAATATTTCTTGTGGGCCTAGTTTACCAGGCTAGGTGAATTCTGGCTTTGAACTGAACATACAGAAGTATCCCTGTCCTTGTAGAGCTTACATTTTAGCCAGAGACATACATTAAACAACTAAATGAATTATTAATTATTTAACAGCAATTACAGCAAGCACACTAAAATAGAAGTAAGAGCAACCAGAGAGGAATAGTGACCAAAAACCTTACCACTTGGTTAGGACCATCAGAAAGAACTTTACTGAAGAAGCAACAGGAAGTAGATAGAGAAGGAGGGATGGATGGACAGATGGATGGACAGATAGATGCAAGGGCTCATTAATATAATGGGAAGGTCACCTTCCTAAAAACATATCATTGTTAGATTCATGAAATGTAAATAAACCTGCACCCAAACCCTGAGCCTGTTATTTATACCTTTGGAAAGTGACTAGCACTCCCTTAAGCTCACATTCCTGATCTGGAGCATGAGGAGGGTAAGAGTAGCTACAAAGGATTGCTATGGAGACTAAACGTGATGTCTGAATTTCTAAAACACTTAGCACAGGGTCATTGCATGGCGAGCATTCAAAAATAGTACCCATTATCATTATCATAATTAACATCCCAGCTCATCACATTTAGTTGAGGAAATCAAAGTTCAAACCAACTAAGCAAGTAACCCATGGAAGGTAGAGCTGGCACTCAGCCACAGGTCTCCTGCTTAAGCTACTCTCTCAACAGAAAAATGATAATGTTTCACACATTTTGTTTAATCTCAGAATCAGAAATAAAGCCTGTACATAAACGAACACTAACACTTTCCTCGGGGTTCAGCATCCATCATGTGGAAATTTCAGAGAGTGGGCTCTAGGTTGGGAAGAAGAGAAACTTACCTTTTTTATAATTAACTCACAGATATTTATTAGGCAATACTGTGAGATTCCAGGATTGGTCTGGAAGCTGGGAGGGGCACAAAGAAATAAGACAGGGCCTTTGTGTCAGAGCTTTTAACAATCCAGTTGAATTTCCCCCACAAAAGGTCAGCAACTCTTTTAGGGTGGGAGAACTAAGACTTGAAGGGAATGTTTTCAAACATTCTCCAGAGGTCACTGCCCAGATATTTCTGGTGACTGCTTTACAGGAAAACCTCTGCTTTTGACCAACTACTCACCTTAAAACTCGTCCATATTACTAAAATCAACAAAATAATTTCCACTTCAATGGTAGAAGAAAATTCAGTAGCATTTAACCTTCAGTATTTTGGGACACTGACCATTATAGGAAAGTGATTCCTCTCAACTTAATAATAACCTAGTTATAGATGCTAATTATAGGTAGGTCAAGAAACAGGCTTTCTGAACCAAATAAACACCTTCATGTTAGCCAGACTTCCTGAGACTATCACACACTAAGATCTATTCATTGGTCTTACAATAAACAGTTCTTGAGCCCCTACTAATAATAGCCTTCATGAGGGCTTACTGTGGCCAAGCCTTTATTTAAACTTCATAACATCCCTCTGAGGCAGGAACTACTACTATCGCCATTTGACAGACGAGAAAGCCTAGTTTCAGAGAGCCTGAGTGATTTCCCCAAATCCACAGATCTAGGAAGTGGTAGCATCAGGCTTCACCACCATTTGCATTGCTTCCAAGAAGCAGGTATACCTTGGATGTTGTAGGAGATGCAAACATGGGCCATCAGTGGTCTCTGACCTTGGGGCACTGACAGCATCATGATGGAGCCAGACACACTGTTCTGGGTTGAATTGTGCACCCCAAAAAGAGACGTTGACATCCTAACCCCAGGTACTTCCGAATGTGACTTTATCTGGAAATAGGGACATTGCAGATGGAATTAGTTAAGATGAGGTCATATTGGAGCACACCCCAATGTCCATTATCCAGTGTGACTCATTTCCTAAGGAGAGGAGAGACCCTGAGACAGGCACAGAGAGACGATGGCCATGCAAACCAAAACTGAAATTGGAGGGCTGCAGCAGCAAGCCAAGGAATGCCAAACCACTGGCAGCTAGGAAGAGACAAGGAAGGATTCTCCCTATAGGTTTCAGAGGGACTAACGCCCTGCCAACACCTTGATTTTGGACATCTGGACTGCAGAATTGCGAGAGAAAATATTTCTGTTGTTTTAAGCCACCAAACTCGTGGCACTTTTACAGCAGCCCCAGGAAACTAATAACACGTGTCCACCACGAGAACAAGGGGAAGCCAAGGGAGCATGAAATAAGCACTTTCTCTGTGCAAGACACTGACTGGACCAGTACCCTGCTCAGCCATACCTCAGTCAACCCCTCAGTAGCTCAGTGACAGGTTACTGTTTACCCACTCTACAGGTGAGAAAGAAGGAATTTAGAGAGGTTGAACAACCAGACTAAGGCCAGACCACTCACTTGTGAGGGTTGGAACCAGAATGCACATTCAGTTCAGTCTTTTTTGGAATTGCACATGTGTTTTGCTTCACCCGCTGTCTGCTATTTTACAGACCTCACTGTGGTCAAGGACACCTCTGAAGCGCACTTGGACACAAATGAGATGGCAGTTTTCTGCCTGGTTCAGACCAGGAAGGCTTCAGAGAGAAGATGGTATGAGAATGAGATTGGGAAGAAGTATTAGGAGTGCAAGAGATTGGAGAGGGATACTCCAGACTGGAAATACAGCTTGTGCACAGAGGCACAGAGATGCAAAAATGTCTGGCATGCTCAGCAGCAAGAGCTGCTTCTAGCAACTGGAATATGGGTCATAGAGGGGTGGGAAAGGGCAGGCGATGGGGCCAGGAAAGTTTTGAGGGCCAAATCTGGAGGGGCCTTGCAGGACTCAGAGTTTATGTTGGAGACCCACAGCTGCCCACTGTGTTCAAAATCTCTAGACAAGAGAGGCTCATGAATAGTTTTATTGATTTTCTCTATTTCATCTAGTTAATTAATTCTACATAGAAAATATTTTGCAGAGTATTTGAGGAAGGCACTTGCCAAACCTCAGACAAGTGTAATTTTCCATTAGATCCTTAAGGACAGAAACTATCTCATATTCACTTTTATAATCCCAATGCCTAGCACCATGCCTGCACAAGGTACATGCTTGATAAAACATTGATAAATAAATGGATGGATGGAAGATGGATGGAGGATGGATGGATGGAATGAACAGTTGAAGAATTCTTCAATGAAATTTTTGATTGCTTGTTGAAAATAGGAACAAATATGCTTGAATTCACACTAAGATGTAAATGATTGATCTGGGGTATTTTCCTGACAGGGTGTTGGAATAGGAAGAAACCCAAGACTATAAAGTCTTTTTAGTTTGCTAACTCCTCCCATTCCATCAGTAAAGAGCTCCAGAAACCAGTCTTCCACCAAATCTTACCTTTAGTTATAGATAATTCCTCAACTTCAATTTGCTTGTCCATCAAGTCAAAAAGACAAATTGTAACTACTACAATATTGTACAGCCCTTACATTAACCATTATTTTTCCTTTCTTATCCATCTATAATAATGTGATTTTTGCTGTTTTGTATCTCTTAGGTGTTAGTCACTATTTTCATTTGTCTAAAAAGCAAAGACCTCTAGAATAATGTCCACCTCATCAGTTACACCACTCCCTAACATAAACGCCCCCTCCACTAATCAGGGCAATTTTGCCTTTCCCCACACCCCATACAAATTCTTGCCTCACTGTCCCTCCCACCTCATCTTCCATCCCTCAAAATCCTTCAAAATCTTACCTCTCCTAAAATTCCCACTGCAGGAAGGAGCAACACCAAAGTCCATTTTTCTCTATTTATCTTAAAATACTACTCATGATCTTGGCTCTCTGGTCTAGATTGTAGGTGCAGTTTTTCTAATAACAACAGCAACAAAATAACCTGCATTCATTGAAAGCACCTTTGTGCTCAGACCCTGGGTTTTGTCCACATTATATGTCATCCTAAGAGGTAAAAAAAAAAAAAAAAAAAAATTTGTGCCCATTATGGATATAGCAAAGATCAGGAAGCGTAAAATAAAGGCCAAATAAATGCCCCCTCGTTGAATTTCAGCTCTTCTTATTCTGATTCAGGCTCCTTCCACTATTCTGCCCAGCTTCTGAATGATTAAAGCATTTTTCTTTATCATTATACATTATACGTAAAACTATAGCAGCTAATACAAAATCTCTGTAATTGCTTCTTATAATGCTTGCATGGCATTTCGTAGATTGCATATGTATTGGGTTCTATTTAACTCTTCTTTATAATTGGATATGGAGTTTACAGCTTTGTTTTTACAATTATAAAAGACACAGCCATAAAAAAAATTTTAGGTTTCTTTTCCTTAATTTGGATTATTTCCCTGTAATAAATTCCCAGAGGTGAGATTATTGTGTCAAAGCACATGAATGTTTATGACTCATAATATGCATTATCAATGTGCAATGGTGTGCACCAACATACATTGCTGCCAGCAATGCATACACAATCCCAACTCACAGCACTTTACCACCAAACCAAATGCTCATTTTGCTTTCCTATAATTACTGAAGCCAAATATTGTGTACTAATTTATCTGTTAGGAATTATCTGCTCTTATCTTTTGTACATTTACCTACTGGTATTCTGATGCCATTTTTATTCACTTGTACTAGTTCTTCATAGCACAATGATAAATCCTATGCTAGATCTAAATTTATTCAACTAATTATACTCATTCAGGCAACAAATATTTGATGGGCACCCAATGTGTGTCACTCTCCTGACCCTGGAAACACCTAAATGAAAAAGACATGGTCTCAAGAAACTCAGAGACTATGAAGATGATTTGATGGTCTACCCTGTGGGATTAATTTTGAATTCTACCTGCAAGGAACTTCCAACCAAGATGGGGAGATGGAGCATGAAATAGGTTACATCCTGATTTCGAAGTGGTGAGTACAGCAAGAGAGTGCTATAGGGCTTAAGAAGAGGCAGAAAATGGAGTAAACAAGGGCATCTCCATGGGAAGTGCAAGGTTTGAACGGGGCCAGAGTGATAGTGGGATATTGATAGAAGCAGGGAGGTGGAAATCCTGCTTGAGGGACCTTGTGAATCAAAGTCCAGAGCTGACATCCCAGCTGCAAAAGCAAACTCAGCAAGCAGAGGGGTAGCCAGTGCATCTGGGAAACATTTTCTGCATGAGGACCTATGAGACATTCGTTTGTTCACCCGTCATCCTTGCCTCTGTCATGGGGGTCCATGAGAACAAGAACACACAGATGAAAGTGGGCATCTCTTTCGAGGAGTTTCTCCCTGTAAAGGGCGACTAAGCGGACCCTATCTTTAACCAGGGAGGTACCTACTAAATTCTGATACTTAACGTTCTCATTTTCTCCAGGTCTTGAATGTTTCAACTTAGATGCTAAAAGGGATTCTGTTCCTGCGTTAGGGAAAGGTCTTAAAAAGATAAAAGGAGAAATTGCCACACTCTCGAAGTCCTTTGTGAAGTGGGCTAAGTCTGGGAGCTATTCAACTTACTTTCCAGTTTAACAAGGATCAGTCAGTCACCCATTATCCAGAACCAGCTAAGGTTTTCTACCATGTTTGATCAACTGAGTTAAATAATCTTGTTCACATTTCTTGAATTTCTTTGAGCATCCAAATGACTACTTGAGTGTCCCTTAAATACAGCCTGAGAGTCTGCACTGAGCACCTAGAGGGAACCTGTCTGAATTGCCCCACACCCCTAATGCTGACCCAAAGAGATCTTAAACCCAGGAAATGGCCCAGGGTCCATCATAATGGACACTGAAGTATTAGCCAACAATGACAGTGGTGAATTGTCCGAAATAGAGTGGAAGATTATTTCCAAACTATCAAAACGTGGTTCTAGTGAGGTTAAACAGACTCTTAATATCCTACATGACTAGTCTTCAAGAAAGCTCAAAAACTGGACTAATGGACTCAGAGGTCCCAGCACTAAAAGATCCCATCCACCAGGCCTTAGGATCAAGTGCTAAATGAGCATGAGCAGCACCTGGGGTATTTGCTAAACTCCAGACTCCAGTCCAACTCTAGAGCTATGGATACTGTATCCAGTGGGAGAGCCCAGCAATCTCCCAGCAGCCCCTCCATCAGCCACACCATCCTCCTTTGCTGTTCTTCAAACCTACCTCCCACCTGAAGACTCTGCACTGGCTGCTCCCTCCAACCTGCAATGCCCCTTTTCCTAGACATCTATATGGCTCTCTACTCCATTCAGGTCTCTGCTCCAATGCTGCCTCCCCAAAGAGGCCTTCTCAGACCACATTGGATAAAACAGCAGCCCCTTCCCCACTCCTCTTTAACACACTTGACTTTTCTTCAAAGCACTTGCAGCCTCCTGAAATACTAACTATGGTTAATATCGATGACATCATGGATTTTTCTTTTCTGTCCACTGTTTTATGTGCCAAGCACCTAGAAAAGAGCCTGTTACACAGTAAGCTTGCCATAATAATTTATTGAATAAATGAATCAATTTCTATTAAAAGAGTTCCAGAGAGTCCCATAAAGATAATTCCTGAACCATACTTTATGGCCCACCACCCTTTGATCCTCAAGACAAATTTTACTCCTTTCTGTCCCAGTTCCATTTCATCAAGATGATAAGTTCTACTGGGTTCTGTCTTGCTACACTACCTCTTGCTTCTCTATTCGATCATCCCTGGAGCCCCAGAAGAGAATTTAGATGCATTGTGGATCTAGAAAGGTGACACACTGATCTTACTCAAACCTCTCAGAAAGCTGGACATGAGAGAGGAAAAGTGGCTTGCCCAAAGGCTCACAGGATCTATGTAAGATGCAGAGCTGGAAAAAGGACCCAAGTATCCTGACTCCCACCACTGCTCCCCCCACCCACCATCCTTTCTCCCTTACCTGCAAATTTGACCAATCTAAAGAGAAAGGAGTATGTACTGGTTATAGAGGAGGGAACTTTTTTAAAGAGGCTGAGAAAATTGAACTTGGAAAAAATGGGAGGCCTTGCCTTTGCAATTATTGTAGAGTGGACACCCTAGTCATGGAGAAGTTCTGGTGGCTCCAAACTTTGCAGCCCCTGGACAGTCTGTTCAAGACCTTGCCAATCCCCGGGCGCCACCAGCAAACCACAGCAACTCGGGCCAGCCGAACCGACCACATCCGACCCTGCCATGGATCCGAACACATGCAGAAAGACTGAAAGACTGAAAGCAGAATGCCAAGGGGACTGGGGCTGGGAGGAGAGTTTAGAAAGAAAGACCCCATGGCTAGAGGGAGGCCAGCTGGGAAATGAGCCAAGAGCATGATGGACAGAAAAAACATAATAGATGCAAAAACCTAGCAGGGGAAAAAAAAAGGCAAAGAAAAGCAAGTTGGTGAAAAATAAACGCAATCTAAAAACACAACAAAACATTTTTAAAAAGTTTATTTTGCCTAGAATTAATGACAGGAAAACCCCATAAACGTGGCACAAAATGTTTAATGCCCCGTTGGATGCCAACATTATGCCATTCATCTGTCTTTGCAGGTGTATTATTTCTAGTCCCCAGGATGAAAAGAAAAGTTGCTTTCCACATCTTTTATAGTACTTAAAAATACATATTTCCAGGGCTCTAGTGCCAAAAGTTCCATTTTCTTCCAGAACCCACAATAACTAATCATGCTTCTGCCTCTGAGTCTAGGAATCGGAATTAATAGTCGGGGTGGGGGGGGGGAGCGTCCATCGTCTGAGTGAGCTTTGCTTTAATAACCCTTAGAGTTAGTGATTTCTCCTAAATATTTATTTCTCCCTGAAGGAAAGATTTCTCTAAGAACTTTCTCTCTGCCCTAAATATCCACAATTTTCAATCTGTCTTTCTTCTATTTGTCCACTTAGAGTTTTTGCTGGAATCAATTTTATTAATTTCCTTTGAAAATTAGCAAGTCAGAGTAAATTACAGGGAACCTTTTCCTCTCTACCATGAGAGTCAGCTTTCCCTCACGTTCTCAGGTTCTCTCTCAACACTAGGAGGCCATGGCCTAGATTTAGTCTAGTTTCTCTCCAGAATGTCTCAGGAAAGAAGGAAGGGACAGAGGGGGGATGGAGGGAGGGAAGGAAAACGGAGGGGGAAGGAGGGAGGGAGGAAAGAGAGAGGTCGGGAATGAGGGAGAGAGGGCAGAAGGAGGGAGGGAAGAAGGAAAGATATAAAGGAAGAAAGAAAGAATGAGGGAAAGGGGGAAGAGAGAGGGAAAGAAAAGAAAAAGAAAATTTAAGCTAAACTTTAAAATTATTGCTATCTAAACATTGCAACAGCAACTATGCCTCCATTATTTTGCCGAAAGTTGCCTTCTCCAACGTGGAGATTTCTGTCATAATAAAAGACACCATCCAACATCGCACCAGGATCTCTCCGGACCACCAACAAATTGACTTTTATGCAAAAACTCCCAGTGTGGTCAGCCTTCTTAAAGGATTCCTGTTCAATTTATTGGATCAACTAAAGACACCATCAAATTCATATTTCAAAGATGTCAGCAATCATTGGATCAATGGTTCCATGAGTTGGGATTGGTCATTTGAATTTTCTGCATCTAAACTTCTCTCCCTGGTAAAATCAAATTTCTAAAACTGGATTATCGTTAAGCTCCTTTGAAACCTCAATATGCCGCATGTATACTGTTTCTCAACTCAGTGATTTTTATTTTACTTTATGAGAACACAATATTCATCAATTATCCAGGGACTCTAGTCTGCAATTTAAAAAGTACTAAAAAAAAAAAAGGCTTTACTAGCTGCTGAGTCTGTTTCCAGAACCCCAAACCTGGAAATTCACTTTAAGGCATTCTGTGACCTTGCATTTTCTCATTGGCTGCTCTGGTGGCAGCCGGCTTGCTGACTGACGTTTATCACTTGTTTTCACAGCAACCTTGAGACTCCTTAGAGCAAATTACAATGGCAAAGTATGTTAGCCAATTGGCAGCTAGGAAATCCAGATCCCGGGCCCCAGGGGAAAGGCCAACCCCTTAATTCCAGAAGGATGATGAGAAGGAGTCATAAGGAGGTTAAGTGATTTGCAATTGGATGGAGCAAAGCAGTGGCTGAGACAGGATCTCGGGCACCGAGTTCTCGCCTCTGCGGATAGCATTCAATTCTCCCAGCCACACTGCTTCCCTGAGTACTTTTTAATCTGGCATGATCCACAATTACAGGAAATTGTGGTTTTCACATCATGATCGAGGTTATTTTTCCATTGTGAATAATAAAAGCAGAGTAACCCATTTGTAGCTTCAAAACGTAGCTTCCAGTCGGCATTGTTTATTCCTCAGGCTTTCAACAGTTTTTATGTTAAGATGTCAGTTTTTAATGCATTGGCATAATTCTGCATTTTATTTCAGGATTCTCTGCCATGGCTATTCATTTCCCCCCACCAACCAAGTTGTTTCCAGGCCAGGCCAGTCCTACAATTTAAAAGCTGGCAGGACCTGTCTTCTTTCTTCCCTACTGGGAGGATTAATTTGCTTCTTTTTTATTCTCAAAGTTTTATGATTCCAAATAAAGGATATAATGGTGCCATTGAGAGTTTGGGAAATGTGGAAGATAGTCTATGCGGGAGCTGCTTAAAATGAGAATCAAAGTTTGGGGCAGGAGGTGGGAGGAGTGGAGACATTTTTTATCATGTGAGTGTGGCCTATTAATGATAAAGGAAATTTCCTCCTTCTAATGAGTCTTGCCTTTATAGACTGAAGCGAGGGCGAATCATTCCATTTGTGTCATAAATGTAAAGAAGCTGAAATTGTACTCCCAAGAATGTAATACGTTTAATTTTGAAGTTGGAGGAGCGGCTGTTAAAATGTACAACACAGAGTCTGGGCTTTTAATCTCGATTTCATTGCCCAAACACTGACATGTTAAGGAGCGTGATAAAATCATCTGCAGGAAAGTCATTAATGAAGGAAAGTGATTTGAATAAATTCATTTGGTCCAGTTAACCCTAATTAGCTCCTAGCTTGGTAGGAGCCACCTGTGAGATGATCCATCAAAACAGTAGCTTCAAGATGCCCAATTCATCATCAAAGAACTTTTCTTAAGGGCCCTTTGGAATGTTACAAAGTAAATCGGGCAAATGTTATTGACCTCCAGGGCTTATAATTAAAGTCAATGCAGAGACAATTATTGAATAGTTGCTATGTGAAAAGGCCTGTGGAGAAGTAGAGATGACCAAGGCTTGATTCCAATCCTTACAGAGGTCCCAAGCAGTGGTATGAGAAGATCATTTTCCCCTAACCAGTCTACAGTTAGACTGTGAGCCTAGGACCCCAGGAGCAATTCATTCTGCCTGCAAACATTTCACAGCACAGGTAGTATTTGAATTGGGCCCTGAAAAGGTAAGCGGCAGAATATTTTCAACACATATCATAGCATATCATATCATTCTGCCGCTTAAACCCTCAAATATCTTCCCATTATACCCTGAATAGCACCCACCCCCCTAACCATGACCTTAAGAGTTCTGCACGCCCTTGGCCCTCCTTAGCCCTCTGACCTTATCTCCTACCTGCCCCTTGTGGCACATCCTGCCCACCTCCCTGGCCTCCTGGGGTTTGTCTACCAGTCCCAAACCCTTCCTGTCCTCAGCTCCCAAAGGAGCATCTGTCTCCGAGCCTCCTGGCTACCTCCTATCGCTCCAGTCTCAGCTCCGTGTTCCCTCTGTAGTGAGGCCATCCCTGAACACCCAATTTAAATCAAGACCCCATCTCCTGCCACTCTCTTTCACATTGCCCTGTTTTATTGTCTTCATAGCATTTAACACTCTCAGAAATTATCTTCTTCATTAATTTATACACTTAATATAAAGTGATCTTAATGATATGGGAATGTTCAGGTGTGACTATGGTTTGCTAATTTTCTTTTGGTATGATAGGAGTATATTGGAAGGAATGAAGTTATTTCAGGATATTTATTTTTCCCATTGCTTTGCTTTATTTTGTTTGGAAATGTTTTTTTTTATTTGATTAGTAATTTTAAAATAAAAAAATTATAAACTTATTCATTATCTGTCTCTCCCCTGCTTTACCCCAGAATGTCAGCTCCACAAGAGCAGGGGATTTTCTGAGTTGGTGACTGTGTTATTCTCTGCATCAACGAAATGCCACATTCTCGGTTAATACCAGATGAATGAATGAATAAATGAATGAATGACAAAAAGAGGAAAGAAAGGTCATTTTTAGTGGGGTGGGAGAGAGAAGACAATGAACAAGAGCACAGAAGTGAATTTGGGGAGTGGAGAGTATTTTGATGCTTGGAGGGAACAACAGAAAATATGATTTGAGAGGTAGGCTGGGGCTTGAAAACCATAATTAACTTCTGAAAGTTTCAGACTCAGCTTCTAAGAATCAAAGTTCAAGATGGAAAGGAATGCAGGCTCTCTGTCTCACATTCATATCCCTCAAAACTTGCACCATTATTGATAAAGTTCATTTTTTTCCTTACCCATGCAATAAATATTTGCCAAAATGTTGCAACAAATCCACAATCTTAGCACCAGGTTTTACAATCGTTTCATGGGCAGGGAAAAGATCTTCCACATAAACCAAAATCCCTGAGAAGAACCACTTGCTCCCAAGCACATAAACTTTCAAACGTGTGGTTTCCATCCTCGGCACTGTGGTGGACAAGCTCATCTTTAAGTGTATCCAAAAAATGTCAGCTGTCACATTCAAGGGCAGAAATCAGCCCCGGCCACCCCTCCAAAGGTGGGCGTGTTATCAGAGGGCCATCGCAGAGCACTTAATGGACCTGCACGCCTAAATAAACACGGTGAGGGGATGCGGGGGCAGCCTTACCTCCCGGCTGTTTGTGTGTTCCTGTCACACTCGTCAATTTCATTGGCCTACAATGTTACATTTACTTCCTGGAATATGAGATTTCACAGATCTGCCTTCCTGGGGCCCTGGTGGCTAAAATGGGAACAGTTAAGTGAATCTCAAGTCAGATCCTGTATATAAAGTCCACATCACAGGGGGATGGCCAGGCCTCTGCTCAGCAAAAGATTTATCATCCCTGGCTTAGACTTCACCCCTGTGTTCCTTCACTCTCCTTTCACACCAACAACAACATTCACTCATTCCTTAAAGGCCTCAGGAGGTCTTAGGTGGGCCCTTTTCAAGTCCGGAGTCAGATTATTCTCCAAGGGTCTAAATGACATTTTAATTGCACTGGGCACAACGAGGAACCACATCAGCTCTTACAAAGGAGAGTAAGTCAGTTCACAAGGACAGGCTGAATTAGCAAGGATGCAGCCTCGGAGTCCCCACCCCCAAGTCCAAATGGCTGGCCAGCCTGAGAACACTGGATTTGTGTCACTGTGGTCCCTCAATCAGGCAACCTGAGGAGGATGCAAACACTGAGGCTACATTTAGGGCACACATTCTAGCCATCCTTGATGCCTGCCACTCCCCCACCAGAGATCCTGTGCCAGTTCGATGTATTATGTCCCCCAAAATGCCATTATCTTTATGCAATTTTGTGTGGGCAGACATATTAGTGTTGATTAGATTTTGGAATCCTTTGGGTGTTTTCCATGGAGATGTGATTCAATCAACAGTGGACAAGACCTTTGGTTGGATAATTTCCATGGAGGTGTTGCCCCACCTGTTCAAGGTCGATCTGAATTAAATTACTGGAGCACTATATAAGCTCAGACAGAAGGAGCTACAGCCAAGAGAGACACTTTAAAGAATGCACAGGAGCTGAGAGAGGAACTACAGTTTACAGAGACATTCTGGAGACAGCCTTTGAAAGCAGGCTTTTGCTCCCGAGAAGCTAAGAGAGGACAAATGCCCCAAGAGCAACTGAGAGTGACATTTTGGAGAGAAGCTGAAGCCGAGAGAGGAACGTCCTGGGAGAAAGCCATTTCGAAACCAGAACTCCGGAGCAGATGCCAGCCACATGCCTTCCCAGCTAACAGAGGTTTTCTGGACACCATATGCCATCTTTCAGTGAAGGTACCCAATTGCTGATGTGCTACCTTGGACACTTTATGGCCTTAAGACTGTAACTGTGTAACCAATTAAACCCCCTTTTATAAAAGCCAATCCATTTCTGGTGTTTTGCATTCTGGCAGCATTAGCAAACTAGAACAAACCCTTTCTTAAGTCATTGTTCCTCCTGTTAAATAAAAGTACACCTGTGTGGGGTTATCTGATCATCATTACACCTTAATGGGAATAACTCTGTCCAAGTTTTAGGTATCAGCAAGAGATAAATTAGAGTCTGCTAATATCCTTTCCAATCTAGTGGGCCTATGAGTCTGTGAGAATCTTACAGTATCTCTTGTTTCTCTTCCTTTGTAGCCAAATTCTCACCACATCTCCCCAGAATTGCTATAACCACCTCTTAAAGAGTCTTGCCACAAATACCCTAAACACCCTTTACTTTTGTCAATACTATTCCATCCTGCAGGAAGGAAGCCCTCCTCCCCTTATCCAGCTATCTAATTTTATTGACCCTGAAGATTCCTGCCTTCTGCAGGGACCCCCTCATTAGGGGTTGCCCCCTTTTTAGTAGATTGAATCATGTACCCCAGAAAAGGCATGTTCTTAATCTTAATCCGTGTTCCTGTGGGTGCAAATCCATTTGTAAACAAGGACTTTTTGCAGAGGTTATTATTAGTTAAGACGTGGCCAAACTGAATCAGGGTGGGCTTTAATCTATGTAACTAGAGGCCTTGTAAGACAGGAAATTTCACACAGTCAGAGAAAGTCACAGGAAGAAACCAGAAGTCAGTGGAAACCAGAAGAGCAGACACAGCGAGAGAGCGCGCCATGTGATGGGGGCTGGCATCCCTAGAACGCTGCAAACTTTGCAGAAAGCATGGCACTGCCAACACCTTGATTTTGGACTTCTAGCCTTCAAAGCTATGAGACAATAAATGCTTATTGTCCAAGCCAACCCACTGTGGGGTAGTTGTCATTGCAGCCTGACAAACTAAGATGCCCCTAAAGGAGTAGAAAGGTGGCCCCTTCTGCTGGGGGACGCTGGGACCTCAGGCCTGCAGTTTTGGGCCCCGGGTGGAAGGGCTCTTTTATTTCCCCTGATGAGCTTCCCCTGGTGTCCTCTTCCTTGCCCTTTCTCTCCAGAGGAAGCCCACGAATCCTGATGTAAGAGGGTGACGCTGCTCAGTCATAAGAAAATCAAATAGTCTCCTCCCATATTTTTCCTGAAACACAGCCCCCCAGCCTATCTCTCTTTATCCCTATTTCTAAGAAAGCAATATCTCTTTTCTCATAGAAAGTAAGTAGATAGTAAAAGGCACCGGACTCTCTGCTTCAGTGTCAGGGAGACAAAAGGGAATCATGGTAACACTTTTCCCATTTAAGTTTAGCAGACACCACTCAGTTCCAGCCAATCCTTACCGAGCAGAAAAAGAACAATTAAAGAAGCCCCAAACCATTTTTATAAGAAATTTCTTGCTTTATAGTTGTTAACTTAAATATAAAAACAAACACATTTAGAAAAAAACAAAACAAACAACGCCAGCCATTGTGAACCACTACCTTAGAAAGATGTGATTGGGGTGAGGATTTAAGTTAACATTTCCTAAAATAGATTTTATGATATTCTGAATTTCTTAGGTGCTTTAGGTTCCATAGTCCAATAATTTAGAGAACAGCACTCTAAACAAAGAGAAACAAATTTCTCTTCTCAGAGGCTTTCATCTGATGCACACTGTGAATTTCTGAGAAGGAGCTCTAGGATGCAGGCTTTCCTAAATGCCTAGGACCATGAGACCCTTTCTTTGAGGACTGTCTCGAGAGACTGCTAAGCCACAGAACAAGCTTGAGGAATGCTGGCCTAGGGAAAGGAATCTCAGAAGCTGCCCAAGCTGCTCAAAGTTGCTGGCTGCAAGCCAGAGGCACAAAAGAAGGCTTTGTGACCCACACAAGGCCCAGTCCAGCTCACCAGGAGGCTACAGTGAGGTGTGGGACAAAGCCCTTTCTAGTAACAAAGTGTTCCTTTGCAGGGCCTTGTAGATCTGTCTCCTTCAGGGGCCTCCCGGTGTGACCACATAGGTCTTTCCTTCTTATCACAACAAACATTAGGTGTAGGGGGGATACAAAGGTGAAAAGACGTTTGGTCTTCTTGCAAAACTTTGAGTTTTGCAGGAAGACAGAGGTGTAAACAGAAAGATGTGGAAAGGTAAGACAACTGCTTTCATCCAGGTCTTTGAGCATGCCACAGGAACGAAGGAGAAGGATCACCCAAATGTGGGAATCAAGGATGGCTTCTAGAGCTGATGCCGGCTCTGTTTGTAAGAGCTTGCCTGGAGGTCAAAGGCAGGTGGGTGTTGGTAGAGGGAATTGCATATGCCAGTAGTTCTGAAACAGGGGCAATTTTACTCCGTCAGATATCTGGCAATGTCTGGATACATTTTTAATTGTCACATCTAGTGGGTAGAGGCCAGAGATGCTGCCAAATAAATGACAATGCACAGAACAGCCCCCACAGCAAAAAGAAAAAATCCAATCCAAAATGTCAGCAGTGCTGAGCTGAGAAGTCCTACCACAGGCAAAGCACAGAGGGGTGAAGACAGAGGCAGGTTAACCTGAGGATGTGCAAGCCATGGGGCTTGCTGTTTAGGACCAGCAGAGGCCATGTCCCCCTCCCCATCACTCCCCATCACTCTTATCTCAGATTATAAACCCCTCAAGCCAGTCTTGCCTATTTGGTGTTTATATTGCCAGGGCCTATACCATGGGAAATGCAAAATAAATGAAGTCAGATTATTCTCCAGGGGTATCCAAAAATGGGACCTATACCATGGGAAATGCAATGCTCCCACAGGAACACAGATTAAGATTAATAATATGCCTTTTCTGGGGTACATGATTCAATTTACTAAAATGGGGTAACTGCTAACGAGGGGGTCCCTGCAGAAGGCAGGAATCTTGAGGGCCAATAGAATTAGATAGCTGGATATGGGGAGGAAGGCTTCCTTCCTGCTGTATGGAATGGCATTTACAAAAGTAAAGAGATTGCCAAGCATTGGGTGTTTTTAGGGTATTTGTGGCAAGACTCTTTAAGAGGTGGTTATAGCCGTTCTGGGGAGGTGGGATGAGACACAAGGAAGATAACTTTCCTTGAGAGGTTTCCCAAGCCATGGTGATAGGAATCATTCAGAGAACAAAGGCTTATTAGTTTCCTGTGGCTACCATAGAAAATCACCGCAACTGAGCAGCTGAAAACAACAGAAATTTGTTTTCTCACAGTTCTGGAGGGCAGAAATCTGAAATCAAGGTGTTGGAAGGGTTGGTTCCTCCTCTAAGCTCTGAAGAGAATCCTTTCCTGCCTCTTCCAACTTCTGGCAGCTCCAGGTGTTCTTGGCTTGTGGGTGCATCACTCTATAATCTCTGCCTCCATCATCTTCAGACCTTCTCCCCTGGGTCTCTGTCTCAGCCTTCTCTTTTGTCCCTTATGAAGATGCTTGTCACCAGATATAGGTCCCACCCTGGTAATCCAAAATGATCTCATCCCAAGATCCTTAACCTCATCATACCTGCAAAGAACCTGTTTTCCAAAGAAGGATACAGTCACAGGTTCCAGGGGTTAGGTCACGGACATGTCTTTTGGGGAGCACTAGAACAGCGGACTGTGTGCCTGGACAGTAGAACAAGGGAAAATTTCTCCAAGAGTTAGCCTTGATGGTTCCACTTCTGATTCCTGCTTCAATAAGACAGCAAGATAAAATGTTGGAGGCATTTCATTTTAAGGTACAAAATATTTATGTGCAGAATATATGTGCACAAAGTATGTACAATGCTAGAAGAGTCTGTTGAAGAAAAGTCAGGAGTCAACAAAAATTAAATTTAATTCATGTAGTAGCCCTAGATGTTGAGTCTCTGGAATCTGCTCTGGGCATTGGTGGTAAACCTCATTTTCCTGGGAGTAAAGAGTCAAACTTGAAAAACTTGCTCAGACTCACTAGATGCCTCAAAGTACCTCAGTTTTGAATCCCGTCCTCAAAATAAGGAATACTGGACTTTCTGTTTTAAAATTGGCCCTGTCACCTTAAATTACCCCCACTTCTGTCTTGACACAACCTTGAAAGGCTTCTGTTCAGACATGATTGCATCAAAGCTCCATTGGTGCGAGAGAGGGCATATTTTAAATGACAGATCTAAGAAGCAAGCCTTCAGTACTCTAAATGAATATGTTATTTTAAAGATGGAAATGACTCCTGGAATACCCAGTAATCCAACATTTCTCAATAAATCTCATGTAATAAATTCTTTCCCCAGCTCTGAGGACCAGGTCTTGGAGTAAGCATGTGCATCAAGAGTGCCTTTGAAAGCGACACCAAGATCACATCTCCAAAGCAAGCATGATTCTGGAGGAGAGAAGAAGAATGGCAGATTTTACAAGCAGCTCCCCTCAGACCTCTTGACAGTCAAGATGGGACTTTCCCCTTTCATATACAGATACTCCTGCTCCCTGGTTCCCTGAAAAGGTTGAGGCTGAGTGGGAACTTTTTCCACTTAGAATGACTTTCAATGTAATAATACTTAATACTCCTTTTTGAAACAGTTTCCACTTTTTCTGAATATTTTCATGGAACTGCAACCCATTTGTACATAAAATTGGTTGAAAGTGACATGTTGAAAAGTCTAGCAAACACCACAGTGCACTTTATTTTCAAGGAATAAAAAATTGGGCTCTGTCTGACACCTTGAGTGCGCTTGTGAAAACAGAATGTCACGTCTCAAAGGGTCATTCTCGATAGCTTTAAAAAAATAAACAGACTTCTCTGGGCAAACAGCCCCCTCTGTACTCCAGTTTCCATGGAGACACTGGCAATTGTGTTTTTCATGGCATGATATTTTTCACTTGGTAAAAAGACCTGGTTTAGGCAGCTGACTAGGTAACCCACAGAGTTCAGAAAGTAATCTTTATCAAAGCAGCATGTGAAATTTTGACAGATCTTAATGAAAGTATCCATGCTATTAGCCTAGTTGAAGAAAAAGAAGGTGTAATTATGATTATTGTACAAATTGAAAGGAGATGACTTCATTTTATCCTAAACAATGCTGTTAGGATTATCCATTTTAACCAATGCCCCTACTTTGAAAATTCATGAATTTAAAAGAACCAGACATATATTATTTGTAATCTTCCTTGCAGAAAATTTCCAAATAATATAAGTCGATACTCCCTCTTTTAGTTTCCTGGCTGCTAGAGCAAATAAATGCAATGCGTTGATTTAAATAACAAGAATTTATTGGCTCATGGTTTTGAAGCTAAGAGAAGTCCAAAAACAAGGAATCCTCAAGGTGATGCTTTCACCCAAAAAGACTGTGATGTCATGGGGCTAATGGCTGGTGATCCCTGTTTCTTGACTTTTCCTTCACATGGCAATGCACTTGGCACATCTTCTTTTGGCTGCTATCTGTGGCTTTTTCTCTTTCTGTGGCCTTTCCTATAAGGCCTTCAGTAAAAGGATTAAGACCCATCCTGATTCAGTTGAACCACACCTTAAATTAAGTACAGGCATACTTCAGAGATACTGTGGTTCAGTTCCAGGCTACTGCAATAAAGTAAATATTGCAACAGAGTGAGTGACATGAATTTTTTGGTTTCCCAGTGCATATAAAAGTTATGTTTACCTTATTCTGCAGTCTATTGAGTGTGCAATAGCATTATGTAAAGAAAAAAAAGTGCATACCTTAATTTTAAAAACTTTATTGTTAAAAATCTAAGCCTCATCATCTAAGCCTTCAGTGAGTCACAGTCTTTTTGCTGGTGGAGGGTCTTGACTCACCACTGATGACTGCTGATTGAGCAGGGTGGTGTTTGCTGAAGTTGGGGTGGCTGTGGCAATTTCTTAAAATAAGACAACAATGAAGTTTGTCTCATCAATTGAGACTTCTTTCATGAAAGATTTCTCTGTAGCATGTGATGCTGTTTGATAGCATTTTACCTACAGTAGAACTTCTTTCAAAATTGGAGTAAATCCTCTCAAACCCTGCCACTGCTTTACCAACTATGTTTATGGAATATTCTAAATCTTTTGTTGTAATTTCAACAATGTTCACAGCATCTTCACGAGGAGTAGATTCCATCTCAAGAAACCTATTTTTTTTCTCATCCTTGTCTTTTATCATGAGATTGTAGCAATTCAGTCA
This sequence comes from Choloepus didactylus, assembly GCF_015220235.1. Taxonomy (NCBI): domain Eukaryota; kingdom Metazoa; phylum Chordata; class Mammalia; order Pilosa; family Megalonychidae; genus Choloepus; species Choloepus didactylus. The sequence continues at coordinate 12,903,676 of NC_051309.1, forward strand.
CATCTTTAGGCTCAACTTCTAATTCCAGGTCTTTTGCTATTTTCACCACATCTGTAATTCCTTCCTCCACTGAAGTCTTGAACCCCTCAAAGTCATCCATGAGGACTGAAATCAACTTCTTCCAAACTCCTGTTAATGTTGATATTTTGACCTCCTCCCATGCATCACAAATGTTCTTAACAGCATCTAGAATGATGAATCCTTTCCAGAAGGTTTTCAATTTACTTTGCTCAGATACATCAAAGGAATCACTATCTATGGCAGCTATAGCCTTCTGAAATGCATTTCTTAAGTAATAAAACTTGAAAGTTGGAATTATTTCTCAATCCATGGGCTGCAAAATGGATATTGTGTCAGCAGCCATGAAAACAACATTAATCTCATTGTGCATCTTCCATCAGAGCTCTTGGGTAAACAGATGCATTGCCAATGAGCAGCAACATTTTGAAAGTAGGTTTTAAACTAAGTGTTAGTGGGCTTAAACTAGTCAGTAAACAATGTTGTAAATAGATGTGCTGTCTTCCAGGTTTTCTTGTTCCATTTATGGAGTGCAGGCAGAGTAGACTTGGCCTAGGATTTCTAGAGTAGTAAATGAGCAGTGGCTTCAACTTGAAGTCACCAGCTACTATAGCCCCTAAAAAGAGAGGCAGCCTGTCCTTTGAGGTTTTGAAATCAGGCATTGACTTCTCCTCTCTAGCTATGAAATCCTAGATGGCATTTTCTTCCAATAGAAGGCTGTTTTGTCTATGCTGAAAATGTGTTGTTTAATGTATCCACTGCGGGATACTGATTACGTGCTTCGACTTGGCGGGCCTGGGCTGGGGGACCTGATCAGCCCCTGGGGAGGGTGGTGGGCACGGGCGACAGCGCCCTCCACAGCCCCCCAGGCCTGAGAAAGTGAGGCCGGAGGCAGGCCCCATTTCCTCACCCAAAATACCACCGTTAGGGGAGGCTTGCCGGAGGGAACCGCCTTTTCCCCACCCCCTTATCTTGCCCGCACACCCCCCGTTGCCAGAGCAACTCCCGCCACCACCAGTGCGCATACACTGTTGCCAGACACCGTTGCCAGAGCAACTCCCGCCCCTTTTCAAACAACCTCCGCGCCCTCTTAGAACCAATCCTAACCTCCGCACCCTCTCAGAACCAATCCTAGCCTTTATCCCCTCAGCATTGGCTTGTAACAACCCCCGCCCTCTATGCCAGCCTATATAACCTGTGCTCACCCCTAATAAACGCTCTTGGCTTTACCCTCCTGAAAAAAGCGTCCCGCCTGTTCCTTTCTCGCCACCCTCCATACCTTGCACGCCACCGCCGGGGACCTGGCCAAGTCCCCCGCCTCGCCCTCGCCTCTGGGAAAGAGCCCCCGCCGCCGGTACCCTCCGAGCAACGCCGAGAGCCGAGGGTTCAGCAACCGGCCGCCATCCCCCCAGACGATTTAACTGCAATCGCAACTGGTGCCCCGTGTGAGGCTGGTCCTCTCCACACAACGGTCCAGTAAAATCAACCGCTCGCCTGGACGCCTCTCCAACTCCCCTTCTCCTCGCCTGCAAGGTAAGGGCCGCCTCTCCCTCGCCGCCCCGCGGAGCCGCCTCTCCCTCCGCCCTCGCTCAAGTAACTCTCCCAACCTCACAGCTTGTGCCAACTACTCATCTCCCAGCAGCTCTGCCAAATTTCTTATTCCTCACAACTCCTCCCAATGGCTCTGCTCCTCTACAGGACTTACCCCCTGCCTTAACGTGCAGACCCTTAATACAACTCATGAAACTTGCCTCCTAATTGTCCTTATCCCTAGGGTCCTATACCACAGCGAGGAAGACTTCTTCCTCCGCCTAGAAAGAACTGCAGCTCCTGCCCCTCTGCAAAAGCGAGAGCCCATCACCGTCCTCACGCTCGCCTCTCTCCTAGGTCTTGCAGGCGCTGGCACCGGGATCGCTGCATTAGCCAGTCAAGGCTCCGCCCTAACTCACCTCCGGGCGGCCGTTGACGAGGACATTCGTCACCTACAAAATGCTATTTCCCATCTTAAAAATTCTGTTAACTCCCTCTCTGAGGTCGTGCTCCAAAACCGCCGAGGTCTCGACCTTCTTCTCCTCAAAGAAGGAGGCCTTTGCGCCGCCCTAGGAGAAGAATGCTGTGTTTATGCCAATTCCACAGGTCTCGCCGAAGACAGCCTAAAGAAAGTCCGAGAGGGACTAGAACAGCGCAAAAGGGACCGTGAAGCTGCCAACTATTGGTCCCACATCTTTGCCCCCCTCCTCCCATACCTCCTCCCTCTCCTCGGCCCCCTACTAACGATTATTCTAGCTCTCACCCTAGGGCCCTGTATTATCCGCAGAATTGTCCAACTTGCTAAAAACCAAGCCAATGCTGTCTTCTCATCATTTGTGCAAGTCCAGTATCAACGACTTGCCTCCACTGAAGAAGCTAACCCTCCGCAGCGCCACCACCCTCGTCCATCCTGCAAGCAGCGAGGCCCCTTTCGAGCGCCCGGGCGCCACACCAACGTCAAGCTCCAACCTCGCTGAGCCACCGTCAACCCCTTTTCCCCTCCCCGGCCTCCCCCTTCCCTCATCCCTTAGCGGATCTCTCCGGTAAGCTTCTTCCTTTAATTAGAACAGAAGGGGGAAATGCGGGATACTGATTACGTGCTTCGACTTGGCGGGCCTGGGCTGGGGGACCTGATCAGCCCCTGGGGAGGGTGGTGGGCACGGGCGACAGCACCCTCCACAGCCCCCCAGGCCTGGGAAGGTGAGGCCGGAGGCAGGCCCCATTTCCTCACCCAAAATACAACCGTTAGGGGAGGCTTGCCGGAGGGAACCGCCTTTTCCCCCACCCCCTTATCTTGCCCGCACACTCCCCATTGCCAGTGCAACTCCCACCACCGCCAGTGCGCATGCACCGTTGCCAGAGCAACTCCCGCCCGCTGCAACAGCTTCCGTGTCTTTTCAGAACCAATCCTAGCCTTTCTCCCCTCAGCATTACCATTTTAGGCCCTTACACCCCTACTCCAACCCCGCCCTTCATGCCAGCCTATATAACCTGTGCTCACCCCTGAATAAAGCTCCTTTTGTTCTACCCCCACTGGAGGAAGAGTGTCTTGCCTTTCCCTTCTCGCCGCCCTCCACACCTTGCACGCCACCGCCGGGAACCTGGCCAAGTCCCCCGCCTTGCCCTCACCTCCGGGAAAGAGCCCCCGCCGCCGGTACCCTCAGAGCAGCGCCAAGAGCTGAGGGTTCAGCAACCAGCCGCCATCCCCCCAGACGATTTAACTGCGACCGCAATCCACCTTTTTTTAATTATCTTAATTAGATCTTCTTGATAACTTGATGCAGCTTCTCCACCAACACTTGCTACTTCACTACACTTTTATGTTATGGAAACAGCTTCTTTCCTCCAACCTCATGAACCAGCCTCTGCTAGCTTCAAACTTTTCCTCCTCACCTCTCTCATCCTTCATGGAATTGAAGAGAGTTACGGTCTTGTTCTAGATAAGAATTTGGCTTAAGGGAATGTGCTGGTTTAGATGTATTATGTTCCCCAAAATGCCATGTTCTTTAATGCAATCTTGTGGGTGCTGATGTATTAGTGTTGATTAGGTTGGAACCTTTGGATTAGGCTGTTTCCATGGAGATGTGACCCACCCAACTGTGGGTAATGCCTTTGATTATATTATTTCCACGGAGGTGTGGCCCCCCCCATTCAGCATAGGTCTTGATTAGTTTACAGGAACCCTATAAAAGCTCACAAACAGAAGGACCTCAGAGCAGCTGCAGCTTAGAGAGACATTTTGAAAACAGCTGTTAAAAGGTGATGCTGACATTTTGGAGATCGCCATTTTGAAATGCAACCTGGGAGTAAGCAGACACCAGCCACATGCCTTCCCAGCTAACAGAAGTTTTCTAGATGCCATCGGCCATACTTCAGTGAAGGTACCCGATTGTTGATGCCTTACCTTGGATACTTTATGGCCTTAAGACTGTAACTGTGTAACCAAATAAACCCTCTTTATAAAAGTCAATGCATTTCTGGTGTTTTGCGTAACTGGCAGAATTAGCAAACCAGAACAGGGAATATTGTGGCTGGTTTGATTTTCTATCCAGACCACTAAAACTTTCTCCATATCAGTAATAAGACTTTTGCTTTCTTATCATTCATGTGTTCATTGGAGTAGCATTTTTAATTTCCTTTAAGAACTCTTCCTTTGCATTCACAACTTGGCTAATTTTTTGGCACAAGAGGCCTAGCTTTCAGCCCATCTCAGCTTCTGACATGCCTTCTTCACGGAGCTTAACCATTTCTAGCTTAAAGTGAGAGATGTGTGACTCTTCCTTTCACCCGAACATGCGAGGCCATTGTAGAGTTAATTGGCCTAATTTCAATATTGTTGTGTCTCAGGGAATAAGGAGGCCCAAGGAGAGGGACAGCGTTGAGGAACAGCGGGTCAGTGAAGTAGTCAGAGCACACCCAACATTTATCAATTAAGTTCACGGTCTTACATGGACACAGTTCATGGAGCCCCAAAACAATTACAATAATAACATCAAGGATCTCCAATGACAAATCACTGTAACAGATATAATAATAATTTAAAAGTTTGAAATTTTGCAAGCAGTAGCAAATTGTGACACAGAAACACAAAGTAAGCACATGCTATTGAAAAAAAATGGCGCCAAAAAATTGCTCCACGTAGGGTCGCCACAAAACTTCAATTTGTAAAAAATGCAATATCTGCAAAGTGCAATAAAGTGAAATGCAATAAAATGAAGTATGCCTGTAACACCATCAAATGGTCCTATTTACAATGGGTCCACAGGAATGGATTAAGTTTAAGAACATGTTTTTCTGTGTTTATGGCTCTAAACTACCACACTCCCCTCTCTACAAAGTGGATTAATCCCTCTCTCCTTGAGTGTGGGTTGGATTTAGCAACTCACTTCCAAAAAACAGAGCATGGAAAGTGATAAATAGTAACTTTATAGTGGAGAAACTTGGCAGACACCACCCTAACCAAGTCATGAAGGTTAACAACAGCAGTGATAAGAAATGTGGTGATCGTGTAGCCCCTTGTATGTGATGAGAAGGGCAATGCACCTCTAGTATTTGTCCCCCAAACACATAACCCCAACCTAATCATGGCAAGAACATCAGACAATCCCCATCTGAGGGATATTCTACAAAATACTTGACCAGTACTCTTCAAAACTGTCAAGGACACAAATATTCAAGTCCAGTGAGAAATCATCATAAGAGAAAACAAAGGAGACAAGAGCAAAATGCAATTGGTTCCCTGGACTCGATCTTGTAATAAGCAAAAGACATTATGGAAAAATAGTAATATACAATAAAGTGTGTAATTTAGTGACTAGTATTATATCTGTGCTAATTACTCAGCTTTGACAAATGTACCATGCTTATATAATATGTTAGCAATAGAGAAAACTGGGTGAAGGGTATAGGGAAAATCTGCACTCTCTTGGCAACCTTCCTGTAAGTATAAAAATACTATAAAACTAAAAGGTTTCTTTTAAAAAGTAAAATAAATTAGCACACTTTGAAGGTTTAAAAAAGGAACGAGTAGAAAGTGAGAGAAAGTGCCATACCTCTGTGTAATGAGGACTCATTTCAAGGTGCTAATTCTGAGATAGGATTGGAAAAGCAGAAAATAAAGATGAAGACAGAGAGAATGTATCTGGATGCAAGGGCCCAAAAGCTAAAGAAAAAAAGTCAGAGTTGGAGAATCCAAAGCCATTAAGCAGACCCCATTGCTTGGGATCTGGGTTCTTATTATCAGAATCATAACCTTTGGGGAAGCTCTGTAAAAAAAAAAAAAAAAAAAAAAATCCCCACCTCACTGATTCTAAATCAGTAGATATGAGGTAGGATCCATCATCTGTGTTTCATGGAGGCATTAGTGCCTCTCTGTGGTGAAAGCACACAGACTTTGGAAGAAGTGCAATCTCTTTCCTCTCCCTTTGCTTCTTGGCTGACACTGGCTTTGACTAATAGAATACAGCAGAAGTAACTAGCAAGCTAAACACTGAGAGGCTACAGCCTCTTTGCTCATGTACTTGGAACACTCCCTCTTGCCACCATGCTGTGAGGAAGCCAAAGCAGTCTCGTGGAGAGACTCACATGGAGAACTGAGGCCCCCAGCCAAGAGCTCAGCTAAGTTCCCAAACATAGCCAGCCCAAATGCCAGCCATTAGAGTGAGCCTTCCTGGACATTCCGGCTCCAAGTTATCCTCCAGACATCTTTAGCCCCGTATCATGTGAAGCAGAAGTGCCCCGCTGAGCCCAATCAATTCATAGACTAATAAGAAATAATAAACGGAATTATTATCTTACAGCATTAAGTTCTCAGGTGATCTGTTACACAGCAATGGCTAACCATTACACCTGCTCTTCTCAGAGCTTCATAGGCCATTTCATGCCTCTATGTCTTTGCACCCAGGCCTAGAAATTCAGCCCCCAGCACAGTCTCATCCCTGGTTGCCTGTCGAATTTGCACTCCTCCTTCAAGAATTGGCTCAAGTGTCTTTGCCTCTCACAAGGCCTTCCTGACTCCCAAGGCCAAATATCAATGACCCTTTTCCCAAACCCCCACCACACCCAGTACACAGATTTTATGTGTATGGCATGGTATAAGATGCTGCGTTAAAGACGTGTACAGAAACTGAAAGTCAAAGTCAAACACACATAAGATGAAGTGCATTTTGTTTTCAGAGAACTAAAAATAGTATACATTCTAATCACATCTCCTCTTTTAGACAACTCTTTGGGGATATGCCATATTTTATTGAGTTTAAGACGACACAGATTATAAGACTTATCATTATTTTAAGTATCATTGAAAAGGAAAAACTGCCCATTATAAGTGTAACATACCTGCTATTGTAAAAGGCCTCCCATTATTAGAGATGTTAAAATATCTTATCTCAGCATCACTAAAAAAAGTCACATCTCAGTATCACTAAAATATGGGGAGTTTTATATTTTACACTTGATCTTCAATATTGTTCTCTTTCTTCATAATCAAACACACAGACTCATGTACAAGAGAGTCTGAGAATAAATACTTATCCCCTTGAGTTATCCTAGTGACTCCCATTTTGGTCTCAATTTTATTATGTTTATGAGCCCTAGACATTTAATAATGTATAGCAAAAGTTTCATTTTCTCATTTTTATGCATTTTAATAAAATAAGGCAAAGTAAGAAATTTAAATAGCACTGTAAGGAATGTTTGGGCTGTTCCTGATAGAAAGGGACATCAGTGAAAGTTTAAGACAAGCAAGTGACAAAAAGCAGTGCAGAGGAAATCAATGTCCAGAAGGAAAGATGGTAGATGTTCCAGTTTGCTAAAGCTAAAGCTACTGGAAACACAATATACCAGAAATGGATTGGCTTTTATAATGGGGGTATATTAGTTCAAAATTTTACAGTTCTAAGGCCATGAAAGTGTTCAAACTAAGGCATCAACAAGAGGATACCTTCTCTGAGGAAAAGGCAGATGATACCTAAAACATCTGTGTCAGCTGTAGCACATGGCTGGTGTCTGCTGGTCCTTTGCTCCCAGGTTGCATTGCTTTCAGCTTCCAATTCCAGTGGCTTTCTCCTTAAGCATCTGTGGGTTCTCATTTAACTTCTCCAGGACAAACTCTGGGCTTCATCTCTTGGCTTAGCATCTCCAAGTGTCTCTCAGCTCTCTTCAAATTGTCTCTGCCTTTTGTGCTCTCATAGAGGATACCAGTAAACTAATTAAGACCCACTCTGAATGGGCAGGATCCTACCTCCATGGAAATAATTTAATCAAAAGTTCTCACCCACAGCTGGGTGGACCACATCTCCATGGAAACACCTGATCAAAATATTCCACCCACAATAGGTCTGTACCCAAAGACTGGATTAAAAGAACATGGTCTTTTTCTGAGGAACGTAACAGATTCAAATCAGCGCAGTAGAAATGAGAGCCTCTCACACTGAATTTATCTCTTCTTGGGTATGTTTCCCAACTGTGAGCTCCTTAAGGAAACAGCTTGCATTTTTTTTTTAATCTCCCAATTTTCAGGAACAAACACATTTCCTCACTCATTCAGATCCATAATTCTGAAATCCAAAGGCTCTAAAAAGTGGAAGTACTTTTCATAGCTCACAAAATCTAACCTGAAATGGTGTTTATAGTTTTTATGTCTCTCTTAGTGTGAATATTCATACATTTTACTGTAGTAATATTGTTTAATTAGTAGTGCCACACCAGTCCCCCACTTGGGCTGTTATGCAATATAATGAGTATGTATCATATTTCCTTTCCAAACTCCAGCAAATTCTTAATTTTGAGATCTATTTGGCCCAAATGGCTACAGAAAAGTAATTGTGGCCTCATGATAGACGCGTATGAATGTCTGCAGGCCAGCTGGCTTGATGATATACCCTTTCCAAGGGGGAAAGTTGAGGAGAATCCATCAGAGTCTGCCACAGTTTACATTCTGTGGAAAGAAACACTGAAATGGAGTTTGGGGTGCAAGAGGATTTGGCAGAAGGAGAAATTGAACTGTGATGCAGGCCGGATAAAGCCTTGGCCAACTCAGAGGGAAGCTCTGGAGAATGTATTGCTCATTGGAGTGATCCCAAGTCAAGCCAAAATAGTCAGGCCTTTATATCTCGGCCACACTGCCCTAAGGAGGGCACAGCCCAACAAAGGTGTCTCTGTGGTACTGAGGCAGAAGCTAAGGAAGCGGACAGCTGAAGGCCACCTGCTGACCACGTGTTTCACAGCTGGACAGCAAGGCCATCCTGGAGGGGGCCTGGGTGACGCATCTCTGCCTCTGTCACTGAGGCCAACTGGACCCATCCCTGCAAGGACTTGATAAGGAGGTGCAGATGCAGAAAGAGGCCAAGATGGATGGAGGCAACGAGTCCTCACACACGTGGGTGGGCCACATTCTGTGGTGGAGAATCTTTTTAAAAATATTGTTTACTGCATTTCCTTTCATTTAAAAAGTATTGCTTTTCACTGTGAAGATTATGCCAAATAGGTAAAAGTAGAAAGAAGAAACCAAAATCTAGCTTTCAGAACTAAATGACTTAGGAAGGGATTTTCTATACAAAAGATAGTTCTCTTCCCTAAGAGGAAATTGCCCACCAGCTTTTAAGAAAATACTTTTTTCTTCCCACTGCTTATTATCCTTTTGAAAAAGTGGGGAAGAGGATATTGTTTAATTAATCCTTGGTTTCTTCCCTGTTTGTGAGTATGGGAGATGGGGATTGTATTTATTTAGAACCCTTTATTTATTAAGGATATCAAAAATTTGCAATAATTTATGCAACTCTTTTCCCAGTTCATTATTTGCTTTTAAATTTAGCATAAATTTTTGACATATAGAAATATTAAATGTGCTGTTTAAATTAGCATTTTTGTATGTTTACAAATCCTCCCATTATTTTTATGTTCAGAAAAGTATTATGCATCTGGAGATTAGGTAATTACCTATATTTCCTTATAATTTTCTTATGGTTTCATAAATTGTGACATACATCATTGAGTTGGAATTTTCTGTGATGTATGTCCTTCTTGGAAAGGACCTCTGTCATCTCAAGAAGACTGTCTTCCTGGTCATAAAGGCTCAGTTCTTTGAACTTGATATGCTGCAAATACTAATTTAAATTGTATTTTAAAATAAGACTAAAAGATAAAAATTATATAACACAGACCTACAGCAAGCCTGCTCTACAGAGAATGTTTAAAAAGTAGAAATGCCACTGAAAAGTAAACATCCACCAAATAAAATGTTTGAAAGGAGATTGGTCCAAATACATAAAAAAAGGAAAAAGGTGAGAGAATCCCAGGTCTACCACTTACTTGCTGTATGATCCTGAACATCCTTCACTTACCAGAGCCTCAGTTTCCACCTTAGTAAAATGTTAGTAATAGCAATACATATTTTGAAAGGCTGTTTCGAGATGTAAAGTATATAAAGAACTCATCACATTACTTTAAATATCAGCTACTATGTATTTAAGGTATAAATTCTGTCCTCCCCCATGCTTTATTTGAGGTATGTGCATACTTACACTGTTACACATTTTATGTTATTTTATACATACTTGTTTCTTGTCTATTTCCCCTTCTTGACTGACAGCCCTTAAGGACTGGGGTTGTGACTTTATTTCTGTGTCCCTCATTCCCATTACAACACCTAGAGTACAGCAGGTCCTCAAATAATTTGTGTTGAAAAAATAAATGACTTTAAAATATCTAAAAAAAAAAAAAACAATGAGTGTAAAAGGATATTATCTGAACAAAATACAACAAAAAAATATATTTTGAATATCAGAAATGTGAAGCAAATAACCTGCTAAGTTTTAAAGTAATCTAGAAACATCCAAAGGAAGCGATCTATAGCTGTGATTAGGTGAAGGCTTAAAAATTTGGTTAGGAGAGGAAAAATTACTAATATTGGAATGTTCACAGACTTACTTTTGCCTGCCAAAGAGACTTTGGCAAATGTGCTTTGCTTTTACCCTCCTCGATCCACCCCAACCCCACCTGAAAAGAAATGGGTTCAGCCTGGTTTTTTCCAAGACTTTGGGTCACAATGGGAGACTGGGCAGAGAAGAATGGAACCAGAAAATGAGGGGTTTGGGGGGGGGGGGGAAGTTAAGACAATCTACACAGTAAACCTGGAAACTGACAGGTAGGGGGGGTAGGAGAAATTTTCAAACACACTTAAGAATAGAAAGAAGAGTATAATGAAGCCCCATGTATCTATCACCCAAAATACCTTCATTTTACAGATCTTATTTTATGCAGTTCCCTTCCACCCCTTTTGTGGCTGAAGCATTTGAAAGCAAATCCCAGCTGTTATGTCATTTCACCTGCAAATCCTTCAGTGTGCAGCTCTACTGATAAGGATATAACATAATCTCCATGTTATCACACCTAACAAAATTAACAATTCCTTTTATCACATAGCACCCCATCCATATTCAAATTCCCTTATTCTTCCCAAAATGGAAAGAGGGATTCTCTGAAGGGAGAGGGGTATTTTTTGGAGAATGAGACATTTTGAAGATTGAGATCTGAGAAAACCTGTAAGACATAGGAAGAGAATATGAAACATGTTATTGAGAGTTATATATAGGACCCCCTTAAATTCCTTTAAGAGACAAACATAAGGATTGGGATTCTTATTAATTTCATCTTTGACTGTTAATAGTGTACTTCAAGAATAACCTAGTCAGTTATGGGTTCTGCAGGACTATGTATCAGTAAAGCAATGGAATTAAGAGATAAACCCACCAATTGGCAAAATATTCTTTACAAATATAACAAAGGACAATTATCCAAAATAGAAAGCACAATAAAAGTAATTTAAATTCATAAGAAAAAATGTAAGGACCAAAAGAGGCATATGGACAAGACAGAGAAAGGAGGAAAATACAGAGAACTCTGGCTTCCATTAGAGAAATTGGAATTCAGTGGTGGCTGGAAAGGTGAGTCCCAGGTAGGAATTAGAGAGAAAGGGAAGATTCTAGATGGGTACTAATCGCCCATGGCATGGGAATTCTTCAGGGCCATGTGGAGGAGTTTAAATCTTAACATGAGGAGTACAACAAGCCCTTGAGGAGGCCATTCCCATAAATGAAAAGTAAGAGTGTTTATTCTCAGAATCAAAGACACAATTAAACCTCCTCCTAAGAGAGGAGCTTACAGACTAATGAAGAAGACAGATGTTAATGAAATAATCTCATCAATGAATGCATCATTATTGGCTGAAATAAATGGCCTGAAAGAGAGGAATTGTATTCTATGAACATTGTGCCTGATCTAACCCAAGGAAGCAAGAAGGATTTCCCTGAAGGAGTTATGGTTAGGCTGAGAAGAGAAGCAGGATTGGTGTAAACCAGACACTTTACAGTTTTCAAGATGTGAAAACCACAGATCATTTTTTTTTTAATTTTTAACCAAAAAATAAAGGAGGGTGGTGTTCCAGTTTGCTAAAACTACCAGAATGCAAAATACCAGAAATGGATTGGCTTTTCCAATGGGGATTGATTAGGTTGCAAATTTACAGTTCTAAGGCCATGAAAATGTCCAAATTAAGGCATCAAGAGGTAGAAACCATCTCTGAGGAAAGACCTAAGGTGTCGGGGGTTCCTCTGTCACATGGAAAGGTACATGGCAACATCTGATAGCCCTTCTTCTCCTGGGTTCGGGTTTAAAAATGCCTTTCTCCAAAACGTCTCTGGGCTTCTGTCTCTCTTAGCTTCTCTGAGCTCTCTCCAAAATGTCTCTGCCTTTCATCTTCTCATAGAGGACTCCAGCAAGGTTAATAAGAGGCACCTTAAATGGGCAGGATCACATCTCCACGGGAACAACCTAATCAAAAGGCCTCACCCACAACAGGTCTGCCCCCACAAGATTGGATTTTAAAAACATAGTATTTTCTGGCGTACATAATAGATCCAAACCAGCACAGGTGGTGATAGAAGGATTTCTGTGTATCGGGCTGAAGGATTATAAAATCAGGTTTCTATTTTTAAAACCATGCTCTTAGACACTTCTATTTAGTACACTCCATTGAGATGTCATTATTAAACAGTAACATTTTCAATAAATTGGGAAATTCAAGTGCCCAGGTTTAATAAGAAACTTTGTTTTCCAAACATCAACTAGTAACTGACAGCACTGCCACAATAACAATACTGAAAATTTGGTGAATATTCAGCAAATTTGACCCTGAAGGCAAATAAATTGGAATAAACCTCCTGTGCTGAAATCATCTGGCCCAACTGTTCTCATTATTTGAGGTACCAGGTAATTTTCCATGTAGATTTGGGCTTAAAATACAAGGAAAAAGTTCAAACAGGGACACGGAGTCTATTTGGCCTATCCCTCAGTGATATTTGTCTTGACCATACATTTTTTATTGTCCAGTTAAGTTTTGAGTAATTCAGCTGATGAGACTTGCAGCCCTGCCCATAGGCAGTGACTCACTCCACCATCAAGTTAACAGCTCTCTTGGAAAATGTTTTTTTCATGACCAAGCCAAAAATTTCCATGGCTTAATTTCATCCCTTTCTTCCCAGAGAAACTCTCTGTGAACAAGTCCAGTGATTACACACTTCAGAAGAGCCTTTATTTGCAGCCATGGCAAATGCTTGAACAAGCTATTACTTTTCGTCTTTCCTCAACACCACCCCCTGATGTCCTTCACTTTCCACTATATTTGCTTATCAACTCTACCTCTGGTGCTAAAAGTAGATTCATAATATCTTGAAACATCTAATTCATAGGATTAAAAGTCATTTGGGACACAACTATATGATGGCACTGTGAACAGTTGATTGTGCACCACGGATGATTGTACAGTATGTGAATATATCTCAATAAAACTGAATTAAAAAAAAAAGTCATTTGGGAGACTTCCAATTGACCAAGATGGCAGTGTAAGATGCTCCTGGGTGCAGCTCTCCCAAGAATCTTTGAACAACTAGCAAAAACTGTCAGGCTATCTTCTTCAAAACCCCATAAAACAGTTATAGGGTACCATAAAAGGGCAAGTGCCAAATCAAGAAACTCAACTTGGAAAACAGTAGGAGAGGCTCAGGGTGCCTTGCTAGCCCCCCACCACTACCCCATCCCTGGAGGAATATGGAGAAAGTCTGTTCTCCTACTGTGGGTCCCTGGCCCTGTTCCAGAGGGAGCAGAGTAACCTCTATGTGCTTACTGGGATCCCTGTAAGTCAATGCCAGTCTATCTGGTAGCAGCCTGAAAGACTGACCCAGGAAACTCTTCCTTGCCTCACTCTCCCAAAACTGGCCCTTCAGGCAGAAGAAACTTGCAGACAGCTAAAGTAGCATAAGAAACAAGTGGTCTGGGGCAAAGGATTACCTGCTACAAGACATAAAATAGAGGTCCCAGGAGGTGGGGGGGGGGGGTCTAATTCATAGGGCATAGAGGTGGCATCCAGATTCCTGTAAAGAGGTATTCCTAAGGCTACAAGCAAGCACAAGCCCAGGACAACAGTCAAGCTCAAAAAAAAGGAAGGGAGCTTTGCACATCATTTTTGCCTTGGGCTGATCTTCTTGATAGGAAGGCTAAACTCTAGAAGGAGAGCACAAGCAACCATAGAGCCGACTGGAAAACTATGAAAGATGTTTTTGCATTGATTTATTTGTTTCTTTTAGTTCTCGGGATACTAAAGAAAATCTCTCTCATACCATTATCTGGATACAAACTTAAGGAACAAATAGCTTAAAGACTAAATCCCAGAGTTAACATTAAAATATTAAAACATACAGTGTGCAACAAAAGATTGCAAGGCAAACAAAGAAAAAGGAATTGATAACCCTTCCAAAGGATAAGATAAAAGCCCAGAAACCATCAACAAAGAATACCACACTTTGGATATATCAGAAAAAGACTTTTAAAAATGATCTTTAATATGCTATAGGAGATAAAAGAAAACATGGAGAAATAAATAAAGGATATCAGGAAAATGATGAATGAACAACATGAGAATATCAAAAAAAGAGACAGAAAGATTAAAAAAGAAACAGACACACAGAAGTCGAAGACTTAGTGGTATTTAAGAGCCTATTGGAGCTGGCAGAAGAAAGAATCAGCACATTTACTGACAAAACAATCTAAATGATTCAGTCTGAGGAGCAGAAAGAAAAAAATGAAAAACACTTAACAGAGCCTAAGAGACCTGTGGGACACAATAAGCATAGCAATATATACATTATGGGAATCCCAGAGGAAGAAGAGAGACAGGGACAGAAGGAATATTTAAAGAAATAATAGCAGAAAACTTCCCAAATTTGATGAAAGATGTGAATATGCACTTTCCAAAATCCCAATGAGACCCAAACAGGACAAACTTGAAAAGAGCCATTCCCAGACACATAGTAGTAAAGCTGTTAAAAGTCAAGGATGAAGAGAGAGTTCTGAAAGTTGCAAGAAAAAGCAATGGGTTATATACAAGGGAGTCCCAATCAGATTAAGTTCCAGTCTCTCATCAGAAACCACCTCTGAGGCAAGGCAGTGGGACAAAATATTCAAGGCGCTAAAAGAAAACAACTGTCAACCAAGAATTTTATATCCAATGAGACTGTCTTTCAAAAATGAGGGAGAAGTGAAGACATTCCCAGATAAAAGCTGAGGGAATTCATCACCATTAGACCTGCCCTACAAGCAATGATAAAGGGAGTTTTGTGATGAAAGGAAAGGATACTAGACAGCGGATCAAAGCAGCATAAAGAAATAAAGATTTCCAGTAAAGATACTATATGGATAAATATAGATGAACGTACTATTTTATTGTATTTTTGTCTGTAACTCCACTTTTTGTTTCTTACAGATTCTAAAATGAAAATGCATAAAAAAATAATGATAAATCTATGGTTTTCAAAATACAATATATAAAGATAAAAATTGTAACAAGTACTAGAAAAAGCTGGGGAGCAAAGGAGAATAGGAACAGAATAAGTGTATAATCTTGAAGTTAAGATAGTATCACATCAAATGTGATTGCTGTAGATTTAGGATGATAAATTTAAGCCCTATTGTAAACACAAAGAAAATATCTGAAAAATATGTACAGAAGGAAAAGAAGAGATTTATGCACTAAAAAAAATCAAACAAATATGAAAGCAGATATTAAAAAAGAATTGAAGACAAAAAGTTATGATTTATAAAAACAGCAAAAATAGCAAAATGACAAAAGTAGTTACTTTAAATTATCAGTAGTTACTTTAAATGTAAATGGATTAAACTCTTCACTCAAAAGGCAGAGATAGACAAAATGGAAAAAAAAAAAAAAAGCATGACCCAACTCTATGCTATTTACAAGAGATTTAACTTAAATTCAAAGACACAAGTAGGTTGAAACTGAAAGAATGGAAAAATATATACCATGCAAATAGAAACCAAAAGAAAGCTGAAGTAACTGTACTAAATCAGATAAAAGACTAAGTCAAAAACTGTTATGAGGGACAAACAAGATCACTATATACTGATAAAGGCATCAATTCAATAAGAAGACATAACAATTATAAGTATATATGCCCCTAATGGCAAAACCCCAAAATATATGAAGCAAATAATGAGGGATTTGAAGGGTTAAACAGACAGTTCTACATTAATAGTAGGAGACTTCAGTACACTACTTTTAATAATGTAAAGAACATATAGACAGAAGATTAATAAGGAAATAGAAGATTTGAATGATATTATAACCCATAACAATAAATACATATTATATAGCCTTAACAGACATATACAGAGCACATCACCCAACAGCATCAGGATATACATTCTTCTACAGTATACATGGATCATTCTCCAGAATAGACTATATGTTAGGTCACAAAACAAGACTCAATAAATTTAAAAATATTGAAATCATACTGTCTATCCTCTTTGTCACAATAGAAGGTACCTAGAAATCAGTAACAGAGGAATAGCTGGAAAATCCAGAAATATGTGGAAAATAAGCAGTATTCTCTTAAATGACCAATGGGTCAAAGAAGAAATCACAAGGAAAATTAAGAAATATCTTGAGGCAAAGGAAAAGGAATACACAACATACCAAAACTTATGGGACGCAGCAAAGGCAGTGCTGAGTGGAAAATTTACAGCTCTAAACATTTGCATTTCAAAAAGAAGAAATGTCTCAAATAAGAGACCTAACTTAACAACTGGAGGATCAAGAAAAAGAAGCTCAAACTAAAACCAAAGAGAGCAGAAGGAAGGAAATAAAGATTAGAGCAGAAATAAGTGAAATAGAGAATAAAAAGCAATAGAGAGGATCAGTGAAACCAAAAGGTGGATCTTTGAACAGCTCAATAAAATTGAAAAACTTTTAGCTAGAGTGACAAATAAAGAGAGGACGCAAAAACTAAAATCAAAAATGAAAAGGGAAGGGAATATTATTACCAACACACAGAAATAAAAAGGATTAGAAAAACATACTATGACCAAATGTACACCAACAAATTAGATAATAGGTGAAATGGACAAATTCCTAGAAACACAAAAACTGCTGTTTTAATTTCCTAGGCTTCTCAGACAAATACCATGAAATGATACAGCTTAACAATGGGATTTTATTTGCTCTGTTGTCAGGATGGGAAAATGTCCAAATCAAGGCATCATCAAGGCAATGTTTCTCCCCAAAGACTGCTGTGTTCTGGGACTGGCTGCCTGTGTTCCTTTGTTCCTGTGTCGTAAGGCAAGGCACATAGTGGCATCCCCGGTCTCCTCCTTCTCTTCTGGGTTACACTTCAGCTTCTTGCTTCCTGTGGCTTTCTGTCTGTCACTGAATTTCATTCTCTTATAAAGGACTAGAGTAATAGGATTGAGACCCATCATGATTGGATTAAGTTACACCTTAACGGAAGTAATCTCATCAGAAGTCTTACTTACAATGAATTCATGCCCACAGGAATAGATCGGATTTAAGAACATGTTTTTCTGGGGTACACACAGCTTCCAACCACCACAACTACCTACACCAACTTAAGAAAAATAGATCTCAACAGACCAACAGCAGTAAAGAGAATGAATCAGTAATCAAAAACCTGCCAACAATCGTGGGATTGAGAATATCTTCTTGACCAAAAGGGGGATGCAAAATGAAACAAAGTTTCAGTGACTGAAAGATTTCAAATGGAGTTGAGAGGTCACTCTGGTGAACATTCTTATGCACTATATAGATAACACCTCTTTGATTTTAATGTACTGGAATAGCTAGAAGTAAATATCTGAAACTATCAAACTCCAACCTAGTAGTCTGGACTCCTGAAGATGATGGTGTAACAATGTAGATTATAAGAGGTGACAGTGTGATTGTGAAAACCTTGCGGATCACACTCCCTTTATCTAGTATATGGATGGATGAGTAGAAAAATGGGGACAGAAACTAAATGAAAAATAGGGTGGGATGGGGAGGATGATTTGGGTGTTCTTTTTTACTGTTATTTTTTATTCTTATTCTGATTCTTTCTGATGTTAAGGAAAATGTTCAAAAATAGATTGGGATGATGAATGCATAACCCTATGACGATACTGTGAACAGTTGATTGTACACCATGGATGATTGTATGGTATGTGAATATATTTCAATAAAACTGAATTTAATTAAAATAATAGTAAGAAGAAGATGATGGGCTTAAATACATGTTTGTATTAATATTTTCATTCAATATTTTTATGAAAATAGGTGAATATGAAATTAAGTGAAGTTTTCATGCATCATGTTTAAACTTGTTATAAAACAGCCATGGAAACTACTACATTTAAAAAAACCATTAAAAAATAAAACCTGCCAACAAAGAAAAGCTGATGGCTTCACTGGTGAATTTTAAAAATATTCCAAGAAGAATTAATATCAACCTTACTCAAACTTTCAAAAAAATTGAAGAAAGGGTAACACTCCCTCATTAATTCTATGAGCCCAATATCACCCTCATATCAAAGCCAGATAAAGATACTAGAAGAAAAGAAAATTATAGGCCAATATTGCTTATGAATTTAGACGCAAAAATCTTCAACAAAATACTAGTAAACCAAATCCAACAGCACATTAAAGAATTAAACAACATTATCAAGTGGTAATTATATCAAGTATGCAATGGTGAGTCACCATAAGGAAATCAATTAATGGAATGAATCACATTAATGGAACAAAAGGAAAAAAACCACACAAACATCTAAATTGACACAGAAAAAACATTTGTCTCAGCTAACATCATACACAATGGTGAAATACTGAAATCTTTCCCTTTTGATCAGGAACAAGACAAAGATGCCCACTGTCACCAATGTTATTGAACATGGAAGTTCTAGCCAGGGTAATTAGGCAAGAAAAAGTAATAAAAGGCATCTCAATCGGAAAGGAAGAAGTAAAACTTTCCCAATTTGCAGCTGACATGATTCTTCATACAGAAAATCCTGAAAAAATCCACAACAAAATTATTACAGCTAATAAATGAATTCAGTAAAGAATTAGGATACAAGATAAACGCACAAAAATGTCATGTCTCTACACAATAGCAATAAACAATCTGATGAGAAAATCTAGAAAAAAAAATCCATTTACAATAGCAACTAAAACGGTCAAATACCTGGGAATAAATTTAACCAAGGATGTAAAGGACTTGTACAGGGAAAACTTGTACACGACATTACTGAAAGAAATCAAAGAAGACCTGAATAAATGGAAGGACATTCCACATTCATGGAAGAAAAGACTAAATATTGTTAAGATGTCAAAGCATTTTACAGATTCAAAGCAATAACAATCAAAATTCCAACAACCTTCTTTGCAGAAATGGAAATGCCAATCACCAATCACTAAATTTACATGGAAGGGTAAGGGGCTCTGAATAGCCAAAATCATCTTGAAAAGAACAAAGTTGGAAGACTCACACCTACCAATTTTGAAACTTGTGCAAAAGTCACAATAAACAAAGTGGTATGGTACTAGCACAAGGACAGATATATAGACCAATGGAATTGAATTTATAGTTCAGAAATAAACCTTCACATATGGCTGACTGACTTTTGATAAGGGTGCTAAGTCTACTCACTGGGAAAAGAATAGTCTCTTCAACAAATGATGCTGGGAAAACTTGATATCCATATGCAAAAGAATAAAAGTGGCTCCGTACCTTACACCATATACAAAATTAACTCAAAATGGATCAACGACTTATATATAAGAAACAAAATTATGAAACTCCTAGAAGAAAACTAAGGGAAGCAACTTTAGGACCTTGCATGAGATAATGGTTTCTTAGACTTTATACCTAAATGATGAGCAACAAAAGGAAAATTAGATAAGTGGGACTTCCCCAAAATGTAAAATTTTGTAAATTACCAGACTTCATCATGAAACTAAAAAGACAACCTACAGAATGGGCAAAAATATTAGGAAACCTCATATCCAATAAGACTTTAATAACCACAATATATAAAGAAATCCTACAACTCAACAACATAAGACAAACAACCCAATTTTTAAATGGGGAAAAGACACAAATAGGCATTTATCCAACAAAGATAACAAATGGCCAATAAACACATGAAAGGATGCTCAACATCATTAACCATTAGGGAAATGCAAACCAAAACCATAATGAGATACCACTTCACACTCACTAGAAAGGCTAAAATTAAAAAGAAAAACAGAAATTAGCAAGTGTTAGAGGGGATGTGGAAAAATAAGAACACTTATTCATCTTTTGTAGGAATGTAAAAAAGTACAGCCTCTGTGGAAAGCATTTTTTCACTTCCTCAGAAAGCTAAGTATACAATTATTACCTTATGAACCTGAAATTCCCCTACTAGGTATATACCCAAAAGAATTAAAATCAAGGACTTGAACAGATATTTGTACACCAATGTTCATAGCAGCATTATGCCAAAATATGGAAGCAACCCAAATGTCCATCAAGCAGATGAATGGATAAACAAAATGTGGTGTACACATACAATGGAATATTACTCAGTGATGAAAAGGAATGGAGTTTTGATGCATGTGACAACCTAGACTAACCTCAAAGACATCATATTGAGTGAAATAAGCCAGACACACAAATATTGTATGATCTCACTGACATAAAATAATTAGAATAAGCTAAATTCATATAGTCAGAAACTAGAATACAGTTTACCAAGGATCAGGAAGAGGTTAGGGGATGGGGAGTTAATGCCTAATGGGTACGGAGTTTCTGTTTGGGGTGATGGAAAAGTTTTGGTAACAGTTGGTGGTGATGGTAGCACAACATTGTGAATGTAATTCACACCATTAAATTATATATTTTAGTGTGGTTTAAAAAGGGTGTGGCAGATTTTAGGCTGCATATCTGTTACCAGAATAGAAATTTAAAAAAAGAAAACAGGACTGTACAACACAGTGAGCCCTAATGTAATCTATGGACTATATTTAATGGTATAATTTTAACAAAGGTACCACACTAATGCAAAGTGTTGATAATAAGGAAAACTTCATGCGGATATATGAAAACTGCATTTTCTGCATGATTATTCTGTAAACTTACAACTACTCTATTTTTTTTTTTTAAGTCATTTGACACAGGGAAAGTTGCACAGAGGGGCAAATCAGGACATCCTGAGTTCTTCCCCTGTTCCTCTAAGAGACAATGAGATTTTAGGCAAATTACTTTCTTTCTTGATTTCTTCACCTACAAAATAAGGATATTCAATTAAATGATTTTATGGACTCTTCTATCTATAAAACTGATGTGCTCAATTGATTCAAATCAATGTGAAACTATCTAAAAGTTTGCCTACAAAATTGGAGCAATAGGCTTGGTATGATGTATGATTGGCTGAAAGCATCTGGGATGCAGAGATACAAAGTCTAAGCTACTAGATTAGAATGATGCATGTGTAGTCCATTTCCTTGATAATGCTGCATGACAAGGCAGCCTAAAAAGTCAGTAACTACCATCAGTAAGCATGTATTCTCATACTCATGGGTCCTCAGTTTAGCTATGGCAATTCTACTTCATACCTGGGTGAGCTGGGCTTAGCGGCAGGCTACAGGTTGGATTCAAGCCCACTCCACATTTCTCTCATCCTACTGGGACATGTACTTCTCATTGTGATCACTATGAGCCAAGAGCCAATCCAAAGTACACAAGCACACTAAGGCTTATATTACCCAGTAACATTCCATTGGCCAAAATAGGCCACATGGCCAAGCTCAACATCAGAGGTGCTGAGAAGTATCCTTTTCCCTCACTGACAGCGGGAGAAGAATGAATATTGCTGAATAATCACTCAAACCCTCATGTACAGCTTGCCTTCTCCCATTGTCTTTTGTGGCATGGCCCTTCAACATACATTCATATAGTTTTAGTTTGCCAGGCTGCTATGACAAATGCCATACAATGGGTTGGGTTAAAAAACAGGAATTTATTGGCTTACAGTTTTCAGGCTAGAATAAGTCCAATATCAAGATATTGGCAAGACTTGCTTTCCCCCAAGTCTGTAGCATCCTGGTGCTGGCTGCTGGCAATCCTTGGGGTTCCTGCACCCCTGACTCCCTTCACACGGCAATGTCCTCTCCTTTCTTCTGCTCTTTTGGTCCCTGCTGACTACCAGCTTCTGGCTCCTGTAGTGTTTCTCTCACGCTAGCTTCTGGTTTCTTCTCTTTGTAAGTCCTCCGGTAGTACAGATTCAGACCCACCCTGATTCAGTGAGCCACATGTTGATTAAATGAAAAATCCTCAGAGGTGTATTCACAATGGGTTCACACCTACAGGATCACAGAGTAAGATTAAGAATTTGTGTTTGTTGGGATACTTATTTCAACCTAACACACACACACACATGCATTTGGTTGACTTGAAGATCAAATAGGCCTATTTCTGGAATGTGTATTTTTGGAGGAAAAAATCTTTAAGAGGGAATTTACATATTTTACAATTTTCTTCAGACCAAGAACAAGCTATTCTGCAATTATGGATAATTATGTAACAATGATTAGAATCTGATGAGTACTGACCAGGTACCAGGCATTATTTCAGGTTCTTTTTCATTCATTATCTTATTAAAGTATACTATCCTTTAAATACCCCAGCTTTATATTTTATCACATACCAAATACCCTGCATAGAATTAATCCAGAAAACATATCTTTCCACTTCACACCATTCACAAATGTTGGTCTAAAAACATTTCCTCATTATTAGGCCAATTTAGTCATCATTCCTTAAATAAGTCTGTTTTCCCAGTAAAGCCTAAAATGAAATATTATTATCCACATATTACAGATCAGGAAAGTAAGGACTAGAAAAGATTAAGTGGAGGTTTGCAGGTAGAAGAGGACTGGGTTCTAGCCACACTGATTTCTTGATATTCCTTCAACATGTCAAACTTGTTTCCTTTGTCCTTGTTACTCCTCTGTCTTTGCATGACTGTCTCCTGCATTCCAAGTTGAGATCAAGTATCGCCATTTCAGAAAGGATCTCCTGGACAGCCCTAGACAAAGTAGACACACACACACACACACACACACACAGATGCACAGACACCACACACGTCCATAAATATTTGCTTAATGATTGACTAAATGAGCAAATAAATAAGTTCCAAGAGAAAACGGGGCAAAAGAAACCTAGAAGAAAACATACAGAATCATGAGATGGAAAAAAAAAATGAATAAAAAAGAATAAACCACTCACTTTCTATTTTTGCTGGGGCCACTCCTATACACACACACACACACTCACCAGGTCTAAACCATCGTCAACATAAAGTTAAGTGTCAGCAGCTCATATGGATTCCAGGCTTGTTCCTACTAAACTTTTGATGTTTCATTTATCCTCCAAAAGTGCATTCTCTATTGTAATTTCTCAAGTTCCATGTATCAGAGGAAAACGTTGTTTTAGGTTACAGGCCAGGGTAGCTTTAAGAATGAAGGACATTTTTCACATTTCCAAAGTAGTCCAAAGAATTGTTTTTTTAAGATCAACATTGAGATTTTCTTTAGTACACTGATCCCTTCCAGAAATTAGAGCATGACATTCACTTTGACAGGCTGGATCTGACAACTGAGAAACTAAGCCTTGAATTTAGGCACCTGAGAGTTACACAAAACCTTGTGCAATTCTTATAAACATTACAGGCCTTCTGGAGCCTATGAATTGCCTCCATTTAAACTCAAAAGCCCCTCACACAGTTCCCAGGGCCTGTAAACCCTGTGATACTGGCCATTATAACTCCCCTGGCAAGAAATAAGCTTCACTTCCTCAACCTGTAAAGGACCTTGCCTGACCTTTAATATCAACCAGAGGTAACCGTGTGCCTGTGAAAGCCCAGGCCTGGGGCCCGAGGTGGGGAGCGGGGCTGGAGCCCTCAGGTCGGCAGCTGGGCCTGGCAGCTGGAAGATGGAGCACATGCCTGCCCAGGTGTGGGAAACGGGGCAGCTACTGAACCTCCACAGGCCTCACTCTCCTTGTCTCTGGGGAGGATATAAAACAACTTACCCCACAGGGTAGGGTGAGAAGTAAGAGTGTTCAGCATACATTGATTATAAAACTACTCTATGCCAAGTGATGTCAAGAGTGTGATATGGTCCCTGACCTTGAGGGATGTGTAAACCAGTGGGAGAAACGAACCCAAAGCAGATCATTTTAATATATTGTGGTGTGTACGTGTGTGTATGGTAATTAAGGGGCATACATATGTATATATGTTAATCAAGGGACTTGGCATTTAATGTTAATCCTTCCTACAGGTTCACGGTCTCCTAGACCTTACTCAATATTAGGACAAACATATAACCCAGCTTGGCCTGAATATATATCCAATTTAGATCTATGGTTCTGGCATAGTTACTAGCAGTGTTTCTGTTCACCTTCAAAAGTGTCCCAGATCAGAGAAAAAAGTATTTGCTCACCTCAGTTAACGTCCTGATTTCTGCAGAAGAGGCAACTACAGCCCCCAGGGAGAAGTGACTTGCCACAGGTGACATCCACACCTTGGCTTCTCTTGTCATTTTTTAATTCCTGGGGAAATTCTGGAATCTACAGCCTCCTCTGCTCTCTCTGCTATTCACCACTGGCCTGGACCTCTTCCCAGGCCCACTATCTGTGTAAGGTTCTGATAGTCAGAAATAAAATCTTATGTTTTCTGAAATATCTTGAATCACTGACAATGAGATGTATACATGCTAGTGGCAATCTATGTCAATAAACTGTCCAAAGTGAGGTGAAAATTATTAATCAGATTCAGAGCAACCTTTGGACCCATGCAAACTGTGCAATGAGGAATTATTTAGATACTGGTAAATAGCAAAATAGATCTTTTTGGCATAAATGTGAATTCCAGTCCCTTGTTATCATGTAAAGTTCAACATCAATGATTTGTAGAACATGCCACTTAAAAATTATCATAAGAAGTAAGGAGGGAGAGGCAGCTTTGTCTTAGTATCAAGACTAGACATAGGCAAAAAGGCATTCTGTTTTGGAAGGGATGGAAGAGGTTAAACAAGGAAAGAAGTTTATCTCAATTAATCCTTGGTAATGCTACAAGACATTATCATTCCCACTTTCACAGGTAAGGAAGCAGAGTTCCCCTCAAGCTTACCACGAAAGAGTGTGGTAGTCTTTTGATATGTCAACCTGAAAAAGCTTTAGTCCACAAATATTCAAACACTAATCTAAGTCTTGCTGTGAAGGAATTTTGTAGATGTGACTAAGGTCACAATCAGTTGACTTTAAGTAAAAGAGATCATCCTAGATCATCTGGGTGTTCTTGATTCAATCAGTCAAAAGGCCTTAAAAACTGAGCTGGGGCTTCCCTGAAGGAAAAGAAACTCTTGCCTTGAAGCTTCAACTCATGACAAATTTCGTACTTGCCTAGCTAGCCCACACAGTCGGGGTAAGCCATGTCCTTGAGATAAATCTCGTAATATGTATCTCCTACTGGTTCTGCCTCTCCAAGTGAACCCGGATGGATAATGCCGAGCTAGTACACAGTATAGCCAGAGTTCATGCTCAGCCCCCTAAAAACCATATTCTAGCTCCCTAGGGTGATTCTCTAAGATCCTCCAAGAGGCTCCTCCAATTTTAATGATAATCTCATATTGGTACCAATGCTAAAAATGCATTGTTTTGGGTGCTACTGATCAACTGAGTGCAAAAGACCAACCTCAGATGGGGAAGAGTTAAAAGAAAGAGGAGGCAGGGATAAGACAATGGATTAATATGTGTTAAGCACTTACCATATGCCAGACTTTGTTAAGGGTTTTTATGTTTTTTATATAATTTAAATGTGGTAGATTAGATTACTGTTCAAAAATGGTTACTTCCTCCCCATAGCACCACGGAAGTATACCTTTCTAACTCTGACTCTAGGCTCAGGTATATGATTTACTTTGGCAAATGAGGTGTTAGCACTTGTGATACAAACAGGGGCATGAAATGAGCTCAAGTGGTATGGAATGACTACAAACATCTCCACCATCACAATGAGAAAAATATACACTGGCTGGCCTACTGATCCAAGAAGCATAACAGATACATGCAGCAGACTTAATTCCAACCTATTGTTTACAGCAAACTAGCCAAGCCCAAATTAGGTCAGCTGCCCCCAGCAGACCTGCAGATATGCAAGTTAAATATATGCTAATTTTTGTATGCCAATGAGATTTTGTGCTGTTTGCTATTAAGTAATAGCTGACAGACACACTAAAATAATAATGAGAACAATTCCTAACCATCAGAGCTACATAAAAAGTTTGAGTCTTTGTATAAAAAGTAAATCCAGGGACTAATCCTGAGGAAACCCAATCAGAGTCTAGAGGGTAGAAGCTATAGTTCCAAGGCTTCTCTCCAGGCAACTCTGGTCTCCCTGGGGTTAAAGGACTAATGCAGAGATGGAGACATTCAAAGTTACATCAATGGAGCTTTTTTTGCCACTGGGCTCTACATAGAGAAGGGAAAGGCTGTATTGTGGCATACATATTCTCAACAGTCACAGATTACACAAAACTTGATGAATTTCCAGTACCTGCCTTTGCTTATGTTCTACTTAAAATATATATTAACATTCTATCTTAATTTTACAAAAAGAATTTACAAAGCAGCTATAATGCCAAGTCAGTATATTCAAATCCCACCCCAATATGGTACCTAAGGAGCTGTTACACAGGCTTTACTCCCATGTAGCACCATTCTAGAGTCAGCTGGAGCAATTCTACTTTTAAGTGATTTACATTCTGGGATTCTAACTCCATTAGACAATGAGTGAGCTGCAGACTGGCCAGTCCTGCAGCAAAGAACATTATGTTCACCCACATGTGGATGCTCCACCCCTAAAATGTTACATGACTGAAGATAAACTCATTGCCTTTGTCCCCTACACTTCTCAGCCTTCTAGGTTTCCCTTACCAGCAACTCTTACAACTTTTATCCAGTTGAGCCAGCCAGCAACCTGGTGGCCATCTTGGACCCCTTGAACCCCCTCCACTATTCCCATTTCATCCGTCTCCTAAATGCATGACAAATATATGCACCTCTCCCCACTTTGACAATTACTACTCTTACGCCGCCATCCCTCACCTAGGCATCTCAAGAGTTTTCTGACTAGTCTCTTCACCTCCAGCTTACACCCTCTGTGGAGAACAGACGTAAGATGGCTTCCAATGATCCCTGCCTCCTGGCATAATCCCCCCCACCTTATCAAATCATATCCCAATGAGTGACTGGTTTCTAACCGATAGAATATGACAACGGTGATGGGGTATCACTTCCATGAATAGATTGCATAAGATTCTGACAACTTTCTTTTTGGCAAACTCTCTCCCTTGCTGGTTTTGTTGAAGCAAGTTGCCATGTTTGTGTTGTCCCACGGAGAGGCCCATGTGGCAAGGAACTCACTGATGGTGGCCTCCAGCAAAGAGCCAGAAAGAAATTGAGGCCCTCAGTCCAACACCCACAAGAATGAATCCTCTCAACACTCACATGAACTCGGAAAGAGATCCTTCCCCCGTTAAGCTGTCAGATGAGACTCCAGTCCTGGCAACACTTTGATTGCAACTTCTGAAGGACCGTGAGGATCCAGGTAAGCTGTGCCTGCATTGCTGATCCACAGAAACTGTAAGATAGCAAATGTGTGTTGTTTTAAACCACAAAATGGTAATTTGTTACACAGCAATAAATACCTAATATACTTCTCCAAAGCACATTTTACACTGCAGCCAGAGTGCTGCCCTAAAACGCAAATATGACTATGCCCTTCCCTTGATTGAAACCCTTCCTTCAGTGGCATGGAAAGCAAAATGTGGCATGTGCTGAGTGTCTGCTAGTGTTGATGCTTTCATATACTGTCTCATTTTGTCCACACAGTGATTGAGCAAGGTTGGGGTCATTAAAACCCTTTTACAGACAAGAAAACTAAAGGATTAAGTAACTTGCTGAAAACAAAGTTAGGAAATGACAAAGCTTGTGCAGAATTAGGGAAACGCCAAAGCCAGGTGAACTGGAGCAGATGAGCCTTGAAGCCTAGGAGAAAAGGAAGTTCAGTGACAGGCTGGAAAGGAGACAATTGGAATGTTTCTGCACAATGACTGACTTAGGAGAATTTTATTACTAGGAAATAAATTTCCCTACATCTTCTAGGAAAAAAAACTGAATATCAACAAAAATAAGCTTGCTTTTTATAAATCCCAGGGCTCTGAACTTCAGTGGACTTTGTGAGAGGTGTGTGATATTCAAAGAGAAAACCCTGGAGTCAGGAGTCCATGGGTTCCTTGTCGTAGGGCTACACTTTTGGACAACTGTCCCAAAAAGAACCCCTTCATGTAGAAAACAGAGATCCAGGCACTAATCCCACCCCATCTCAACTTAAAGCATCCCCCTATAGCAATAGTACATGCAACTTTTACCTCACTATTCAACATACACTTTGGCAAAAACCTAATCCTCCTTTCATGATCCTGTTAACCTCAGAAATCCCTCGCATACCAGAAGCTGCATCAACCTTTAAAAATCAAAAGGGCAAAGGGGAAAAGCTAACAGAAAACTTACAAGGATGTTGAGGTGTTACAGGCATGTTCTTAGAGAGGAGGCCTTTGATAAATTGAACACGAGTCTCTAAGAGAGAGAAGAGCCAAGAAGTCAACCTCTTCCTCCCCTCAGATTTATGAATCTTCCAGCTAGAGGCAAAAGCATCACTCCTTCAAGATCAAAGCTCAGAGAGGTGAGAAGAAAAGTGAGAAGACCAGAGATTCCCCTCGGATGGAAGTATGTCTGCTTTATGTAACATACATGGATTGTGTTCTAGAAATCACATTGCATAGTAAACCCACTTAACAGTCCCCATAAAATAAATACTTCCTTTGCATTAAGAATACAAAAAGATGGATATGCTTCTTGCTTGGAATTTATAAAGTAAAGGTTAAAAGTTCTGCTGTATTTTCTGTTCATGGAAAAATAGCTTTTGATTCATCAACCCAGAGTCCAGATTATTCTTGGAAGAACCAAACTTGGAGACAGAGTATTTGCAATACTTAGGCTGCCACAAACTGTTGCACTAAGTACTTATTGTGTAAGAGTGTTTCTAGTCACTGAAGTCAAAATAGGCTCCAAAGACTGATTTAAAAGATTATAATTACACCAGAGAGCCTTAATAGTTTGCAGAACTCTATAATATGAGTTCTTGGAAGACTCTTTGCAGAAGTACCACATGATTCACAAACTCATTGATATTCTCTCTTTAATACTTACTATTTAATATGATGGTCATTAAAGGAAAACTATTAGGCAATGCCATGATTATGGAAAAAGAACAAAGACTGGGAGAAACCAACTTCTCAGTTCTCAGAAAAGAAACACTGAAAAAGAAATGAAACACCAAAGGGCCATATGTCCCACAATACATACTTCAGCCAAATGCAGATATGTACAAAGGCTACTTAGCCTTCTCTGAGCAGCACTTCATTCCTCAGTTTGAATACTTTGTAAAGGCTGAACTAGGACAAAAGAAATATCAAGATTCAGTAGATAAAGCACTGCATTAGGAGTCTAGGGCACTGCTTTTGGCCTGGATCCAACCCTTCCCTCACTTTACTGTAAAATGGGACCAATACTAGCTGTATTCTCAAAATCCTTTCATAATTATCTAGTCATTCATTTATTTCAATTACATTAAGATATAAGGCATACAGAGAGTGTATTATTCTTCTATTATTATTTTATTATCTTGATGCAAAATATTTCTATTAATATCAACACAGATGTAAATTTATATAAATCTTTTCTCACAAAAGATCTTACAGTGGTTCTAAACTATAATAAATTGATCTAGATAGGACCAAGGCTTGGCAAACTGATAGCATCCATTGGACCTCTGGCTCAGCCCCAGCAGCTGTGGCTCAGACTCTCCTTGTGGCTGATGAAAATGCCCTTGAGGTGAACCTCCTTCTTTAAACACCTATGCCCCCTCAGGACAGAATCCCAAACCCAGTCCACAGGAACTGTCCTGCCTTCTTCTCTGGGACAGGACCTTCCAGAATCTTCTCCCTGGTCAAGAGGCTGAAGATAAGGGAAGAAGGAGACACATATATCCCCAACCACTTGGGGGAGGATCAACCTCATGCTGTTCCCTGAGCCTGAAATCCCATCCTCCCTGCTCCTTCTCTCTGAACATTATTCATCTTCAGAGTCCAGCCCAAATGCCGTATCCTCCATGGAGCCCTCCTTCTCCAAGCCCCAGCAGAATGTTCCACTGACTTATCTTTGCTTCCCCACCTCTATTACAGAATCACTGCAGTTTTCCTTGCAGTTAGTGCTCCCTCTGACCAGAGTATAAGCTGAGCCCCTGGAAGCTGGGACTGTATGGAACACATTTCTTTTAGCCCTTGGGACTCCTCCCCAGCAACCAGTATAGCGCCCAGAACTTGCTCAATGAATGCATATAGAATCTTTCTTCTTAATTGTCCTTTTCTTTCTTACAACTCCTTAGTTACCAAATGCTAACACTAAAAACTCTTCAAAGGGAGCATCATCATATTTGCATGTGGCAGGCCAGTAAGCAAGATCATAGTGTTGTCTTTAGCTGAGAGAGAGAACAAAAGCAACAAGTGACCATGTTTCATTTTTTATCATGCTAAAGAGGAAATAGCACAGGGTGGGACCAAATGGCTCTGAGTTCAAACTCTGATTCCATAATTTAGCATATGTCATTTGGCAAGTCTCTGAACCTCTCTGACTCTCAGTTTTACCATCTGCTAAACTAGGACTCTTAAAGTCCAATACCCAGGATCACTGGTGTGCCAGTTTTAATGTATTATGTCCCTCAAAATGCCATGTTCTTTGATGCAATCTTCTGGGGGCAAATGTATTAGTATTGATTAGATTGGAATCCTTTGATTGAGTGTTTCCATGGAGATGTAACTCAATGAACTGTGAGTGAAATGTTTGATTGGATCATTTCCATGGAGGTATTATCCTGCCCATCCAGGGTGGGTGTTAATTGCATCACTGGAGTTGTATAAACGAATTATTCACAGACAGAAGGACCTCATAGCTACTGAGAGTGACATTTTGAAGAGGAGCTGCAGCTTACAGAGACATTTTGAAGATGGACATTGAAAGCTGACATTTTTGAGGAAGCTATTTTGAAACACAACCTGGGAGCAAAGGAAGAAGATGCCAGCAACATGCCTTCCCAGACAACAGAGGTGTTCCAGATGCCATTGGCCATCCTTCAGTGAAGGGACTCTGTTGTTGATGCCTTATCTTGGACACATTTATGGCCTTAAGACTGTAACTTTGTAACCAAATAAACCCCCTTTATAAAAGCCAATCTATTTCTGGTATTTTGCATAATGGCAGCATTAGCAAACCAGAACAGTAGGGAATCCACAATGAAAGTGCATATAGAGCACCCCACCTGTACGAGTCACAGTTCTCTAGAGAAACAGAACCAACAGGAAATATTTGTAAATATTATGAGATTCCATAGGGCAGGCTGCAAACTGGGAACTCCAATGAAGATTTTCAACGAATTGCCCACAAGAAGGTGGCTGAGTGAAGTGGAGATGGAAATTCTCTCTTCTGACTGCTGAAATCATTACTTCTCCTTTTAAAGCTTTCAACTGATTAGATGAGGTGTGTCTCATTGTTGAAGGCAATCTCCTTAGTTGATTGTAGATATAATCAGTCATAGATGCAATCAACTGGCTGATGATTTAAATCCAAGAAATATCCTCACAGTAACAATCAGGCCAGTGTTTGCTTGACCAGACAACTGGACACCATCACCTGGCCAAGTAGACACGTGAACTTAACCATCACACCACCCAAGGCCTGGAGCACAACAGTAACTCAATAAATGTGGCTCCCTTCTTTTCCCAAAATGAGGAAACCAAACTAATCCCCTCCTCCTAGGAGAGGAAAAAATACATGAAAAGGAATTGAGCAATGTTGGTAAAGAGTAAGCACATTTTTAAAAAGCCCCATTCTTACTCATGCAGACATAACTGAATAATTCATTTTTACACCCAAGGCAACTAAATGTCGAAAGCCCCCCAGACATTCATCTATGCTTTAGACATGGGAATTTATATTAAATTTTTAGTATGCTTAGGATACACATTTCTAAATCTAAATAAGACTGAACCAATGATGAAAAGGATACCATTTTTAAAAAGTCATGGTTTGAATGTTTTTCTTAACAGAGCATTAGTGTACCTTTCCCTCTCTCTCACTCGCTCTCTCTCTATATATACATATATATATACACACACACATATATATATATAACCTGAGCCATCCCATCTGCTTTATTGAAAAGAGTCATAATGAGAAAAGGTCCAATCATAATTGGCAGTAAGAAAAATTGCATTCCTTCTGCCCTTTGCTCAGGCATAGAGCCATCAAAGTGTTATGCCATAAAATTTAATTTTTGAATTTTGAATGATTTACAGCAGAGCAGAACTTATAAATCAGAACAGTAACCATTGCCATGAATAGAGATGTTATGTTTTTCCAAAATGTCTAAATGAAATACTTTGAAACTCACTAAAAGGCCTGCACAGTTCTCCAAAGGCAGCCATAATTGAAGTTAATCACACTTATTTGGCCATAAGGAAACTTACTGACACCCAGGCACCTCCCTTTTTTTAAAATGAAGTGATCAAATAGTTATCATCTCTTCTTATGAAAGCCATTAATCATAGCAATATATCATATTATTGCAGCTCGATTTCTAACTTGGTCTATTAAGTTTGTAACCCCCTTCTAATATCTTTGAAAGTGGCTTTAAGATATAATTCTTAAAATAGGATACCTACAGCATCATTATGTGAAAGCCTTACATAGGTCACCAATAAAGAATTTTCCCCTTTCTTTCACACCCCAATTTCCATTCTAGCAGCACGTCCTCTAAACTTCCCTCCAAAACATGTCTGGAATCTTCCACTTTCATCCCTTCCCTATTCCACAGCCTCCCCATCTCTCACCCAAACCTCTTCAATAGCCTCCTAACTCCCATCTGCCTCTTGCGTGGTAAGAGCATGGAAATGGGCTTTCCAAAATGTAAAATCCTTTCCTGGCACTCCCTTTCTTAAAATCCCCCAATGCTTTCCCATCATGCTTAGAATACCAGCCAACTGGAGCCCCTACCCCCAACCAAGATGGTGGAGTGAGCCACTCCAGAGCTCTGTACCCCACAGAAACTTTAAGCAAGAAACAAAAAGTAGCTGCAACATCTTTCTCAAGGCTCAAGAAAACAGTTAAAAGGTTGCAATCATTGGCATTCCCAGTATGGGTCCCTGTCCCCAGTTCTGAAAGGATCAGAGTAACCTTTGTGCATATACCAGGGTGCATGTATGTCTGTGTCAGTCTGTCTGTGAGCAGCCTGAAAGACTGACCCAGGACACTCGTCACAGACTTGCTGTCCTAGAATTTGCCCTGTGCCTAGTGGTGGCTCACAGAATTCTCCTACAGAATACAGAACAGTCAAATCATAGCTGCCTGGGGCAAAAGAGTATCAGCTGTGGCACATTCAGGGTAGCACCTGGGACGAAGAAGAAACACTGTTTCCTAGGGGAATGAGGACATCAGTAGCCCCATAAATAGGGAAATTCCTAGGACCACAGGCCCATGTCTAAAATAAGATACACACATAGAAAAGACTGGGGAGGACCCTACTCTTTTGTTCTCTAAATTCATTATTAGAATGGCTAAGCTCTGAAGGAGAACACTCACACAAGCCAATCAGTGAAGACTGGGAAAGATATTTCCTTTTTTCTCTTTTTTATTAGCTCCTGGTATTCTAGGAAATCTCTGTCTTAACAGTAAATTGATATAAGTTCATGGAACAGATGCCTCAGTGTCTAACTTCCAGAGATACATTAAAATTTCAAAATGTCCAGGTTGCAACAAAAGCTTACAAAGCATACAAAGAAACAGGAAACCAGAAAACAATGGTCCATGCAAAGGAGCAGGATAAAACATTAGGAACCATCAACAAGGAAGAACAGACATGAGACATACCAGACAAAGACCTTAAGAATACAGTCCAGTCTTCTCATGGTGGTTACAGGGCACTACGTGAGCCTGGTCCTGCCTACTGATGGTCCTCATCTCCTCCCAGTCTATCCTCACTGGATTCTTCCTTTTCCACAAACATACCACCTTGTACACACTCCATGATCCCATATTTGTGAAAAAAAAACTAGATAAAGAGAGATGGATGGCTTTATATATTGGATACCAAAATGCAGGAAGAATAAACACCAATATATTAAGTCTTTATCCCTGGTTGATGGGATTATAGGAAATTTTATATTCTTCTCTATACTTGGCTGTATTTTACAAAAATTTGAATATGAGCATATATGAATTCAAAAAGTTTCATCAGGAAAAGACATCAGACATATTCTGCAAGTCACTAGAAAGCAGAGCTAGGACTCTTAGATACAAACTCATGAAGGACACCAGAGCTCAGATCTTCAACTGCCTGCAGAACAGGGATAAGAGAATTCTTCACTATGATTTCATCATCCCCAGAAGTCATTCTCAGTGATCAGCTAATCAAAAAACTGAGTTTAAAAGCTGCAATCAGATCCCTCTCCTGTAAAATATGGGCAAAGGTCCCTTGGAGCCAGCATGGGCCATGGAGATAAAGGGCAGCTGCTGAAAACAGCATTCCAAGGGAAGAGAAGATGGCATCAGGGAGAGTCTGAAATCTGTTGGGTCATCAAGCTTCTGGTAATATTAACAAATACTTATTTTTTTTTTATTTCCCCAACTAGATTGTAAGACCAAAAGGCAAGGATCATATCTGTCCATGTTATTTGTTCAACCTTTAGTTCATGTGTGCCAAGCACTGTTTTTAGTGTGAAAACACAGAAGGGAAGAAGAGAAACTGAGACCCTGTCCTCATGAGATTGTATTCTAATGGTCAGAGGAAAAAAAAAACAACAAATTAAAGATTCTAGAGAATGATAGTGGATACACAGAGAATCAAAATAGAAGAATGTGGTGGAGAAATATGGGGTAGCTCCTTTACATAGGATGCCAGGAAATGCTTCTATAAGGATCTAAAATGAAGCTAAGACAAGAATGATAAGGAGCCATCCACAGTATAATGCAAGGGAGGAGATTTCCTGGTGAATACTGAAGTTGTAAGACAGAAATGCCCTTGGGGTGTGAGAAGATCATGGTTAGAGGTTTATACTTTAAGTGAAATGAAAAGCCAATAGAAGATTTGAAGCAGCAGAGTGAAATGATCCAATCTAGCTGTTTAAAAGCCTGCTCTGGCTGCTGTGTGGAGAATGGATCAGTGGACACAGATGACCAGTTAAGAAGATAGTGCCAAGAAGGTGAGGTTTTGGTATAGGATGGTAGCAGTGGAGAGGAGAGAAGGGAATGGCTGGAGATCGAGTTGACAGAATCAGTAATGGACCATATGTAGAGAAGTGAAGAATAAGGAGAAATGAGGGATTAAAGATGAAACTGAGATTTGATTATTAACAGATGTGTCCCCAGCACCCAGCCCAGGTCCTGTCATGTAATGAATACTTGGTGATTATTGAATGGATGGATGGATGGATGGAAGGAATAATGGTGCAAAGCAGAAACTAGAATAATTCTGAGTGTGGTGGGGAGAGAGTAAGCAGCAACCATCTTTTCCAGCTCCTGAGACCCTCAGCATGCATTTTTCAGAGGTCTTTTTAGGGACAACAGCACAAAGCACAGGACTACAGAGAAGGTAGAGTGCAGTGGTGCCATGGAGTCAGACAGACCTAGATTCAAGACCTGACTGACACTCATTCATTGTTTGTGTTATTTTGTTGGCCTCTCTGAGCCTCAGTTTTTCATCTGTAAAATGGGGATAATTGCATCAACCTTATAGTCTTGCCTCTGCCACACACTGTAAGCTGGAACAAATTACTACTACCTCTCTTACAGGATGTTTCAGAGATTAAAAAAAAAAGAAAAGAAAAAAGTATGGGTACAAAAATGTTGTCCCTCTTCAGGACACTGCAGACTGCAGTATGGCTCCCCCATCAACATCTGAGTTAGCAAAGCCTCCTAGGAGAGAAGAGTCCCCTACGACCAAGACCAACGTCAGCACTTGCCTGGAAGCACAAGCCCCTTTTCACAAAGTCCCACATCACCATTCTTTCTGACTGTAGCAGTTCCAACAAGAGCAGGGCCGTGTTCCACAGATGTCTGTCAGAATGCAAATAGAAAAGGTTTAAAAATACCAGAAAGGCAAGGTTTGCGAGCCCTGTGCAGTCTTCGGAGCAGCTTGTATGAAGAGCATTGCATTATGGGCACTCCAGTACTAATTGAGGATGACGGGTTGGATAAATGTATTTATAGCTGCAAAACCCAGTGCTTTCTGGCTTGCTCCCCATCCTGCTCTAAATGCCCCACACCTGAGGCCCACTGGGCAGGCAAGCGGGGAGGGGAGGTACGGAGAGCACAGAGGGCCAGAGGACCAGATATAAATCCCATCCAGACTTCCTTTTCTAAACCCAGGAAATACCAGTCAATTTATATCTCATCATCTTAACCCTGCAGGTCTGGTTAATGGTTTGACCCGTGTATTCTTTCCCTTTCCAAAATCTTGTCCTGTTCCCTCTTAACTTGATTTACTCTACTTACTCCAGCTGCTGACTTTGGCAGGTTTTCCAGCCCTCCACCGACCACTGCGTGAGGGCATCAGCTGAATGGCTTCCCCTGCAACAACAACGTGCTTGCTCTCGCTACGAGCTCCAGAAAGTGCCCACTCTCATAACTGGGGCTGGAAAAACACCCTTCCCCCAGCCCTACCCCTTTTCACTTTCAACACGCAGGCATACTTTGGGGCACAGCGTGAAAGGCCAGGCTAAAAGGGACTCGTATTTTCACACCACATTTGAGTTAGCTGTTTTATCTGGACGTGAACATGAGCAGGGAGACGAGCGACAGAGAGAGAGGGGCTTTATGAACTCCAAACCAAAATAGACCATTTAAGCAGGGCTGAGTGAAGTCACCGAATGTGCCGTGGAAAATACTTTCATGGCTTTTTATAAATTTTGCACCCAAAAAAATGCCTCCGCCAAATTGGACAAGCAGCTTTCAGATACTCAAATCTTCCGTTTTCTCGTGATTTTCCTTATAGCTTGGGGACTTCAAAAAAAATGAGGTCCTGAAAAGTTACATTAGCATATCATATAAGCTCACTTTCCCACAAATGAGCCACAGAAATTACAGGCTCTGCAAAAGTGACCCTCTCAGAATCCCCCCTCCTCCTTCTCATCTTCTCTTCTTTCTCCTTTTCTTCTCATTATTATCCTAACACTAACCATATCACCAATGACTTCTGCCTCATAGGCTCTGGTTCTACACATGCTTCTCTGCGTGGCCCCATTGGTAACCTCAATGCCAAACAGCTCCTTCAGAGGTCTCCCTGAGAAACCTGCTTAAACTGAAATTGTCATG
The DNA here is from genome assembly GCF_015220235.1 of Choloepus didactylus. NCBI lineage: Eukaryota > Metazoa > Chordata > Mammalia > Pilosa > Megalonychidae > Choloepus > Choloepus didactylus. Next base: position 12,941,157 of record NC_051309.1, read on the forward strand.
AGGCTCGCTGGTGTAACTGGTTTGACTTTCTGTACGCATGCTGCCTCATCTCTCAGTCCCCCTTGATGGAGGGCCCTGTTCCTGGAGCCCCACATGTCACACATATTTCCCATCCCAGGTCTTTTTTCCTTCCTTGTAGAATGCACTGCTCTTCTCAGCCCTTTATTCTCGATTCTGCCCACTTGTGGTAGGTTGACTTGTATACCCCAGAAAAAAAAAAACATGTTCTTAATCTTAATCCCATTTCTGTGCATGTGAACCCATTGTAAGTAGGATCTTTTGAAGATGTTATTTTTAGTTAAAGTGTGGCCCAACTGATTGAAGTCTGGCCTTAATCCTGTTCCTGGAGGCTTACTGAAGAGAAAGCCATATGGAGGAGAGGAAAGCCAAAAGTCAATGGGAAAAGCCAAGGAACCCTAAGGACTGCCAGCCAACCAGCCAGAACACTGCTGAACCCAGGAGAAACCAAACCTTCTGGCCTCTCAAACAATGAGCCCATAAAGTTAAGCTAACCCATGTGTGGTATTTATCATATCAGCTCTGGCAAACGAAGACACCATATAATTCCTCTCCCCAACATAAGGCCTAATTCACTGCCTCCTCCCCCATGACTCTCCCCTCCTCTGACTTCCCTGAGAAATTCTGTTCCTCTTCCCCTAAATTTAGTTCCTTCTATCTTGGCTAAGACTGTTGGCTCATCCCAGTTTAGCATCCTGACTCTGCCACTTAGCTACATAATCTTATGCAAATAATTAAACTTCCTGAGCCTCTGATTCTTTGATGCAATTTATAAATAATCATAATATTTATCTCATTGAGTTGGTATGAAAATTAAATGTGAAAATGTGTGCAAAATTCTTAACATGGAAACTGGTACATTCTAAAGTTTCAGTAGATGCAGGCTGTTTTTTATTATCTTGTACTATAAATAATTGAGTCTAGGCATATTTTTTCTACTATATCACAAATTTCTTAAAATCAGGATCAATATATAGTCTGCTTTTGTATCTCTCACCATTCTAGCTAGAAACAACTAGGCATTTATATATGCTAAGTACTGTGAAATTGTTTCATATATGTTTGTGATGGTAAGTTTTATGTGTCAGTTTAGCAAGGCTATAGGCCCCAAATAGTCAATCAAACGCTAATCTAAGTGTTGCTATGAAAGTATTTTGAAAGTGTGCTTAATGTCTATAATCAGTTGACTTTAGGTAAAGGATATTATCCTACATAATCTGGATGGGGCCTGATTCAATGAATTATAAGGCCTTAAGAGCAGAGCTCAGATTTCCCCAAAGAAGAAATTGTGCCTGTTTGAATGTATTATGTCCCCCAAAACTCCATTATCTTTGATGTAATCTTGTCTGGGCAGAGATATCAGTGTTGACTAGTTTGTAATCCTTTGAGTGTTTCCATGGAGATGCATCCCACTCATCTGTGGGTGATGACTCTGATTGGGTAATTTCCATGGAGGTGTTACTCCACCCATTCAGGGTGGGTCTAAATTAAATCACTGGAGACATATAAATGAGCTAACAAACAAAGGAATTCAGTGCAGCTAAGAGTGACATTTTGAAGAGGAGCTACACCAAGAGGGACACTTTGAAGGATGCTCAGGAGCTGAGAGAGGAGCTGCAGATGAGAGAAGTTTGAAGATGGCTGTTGAAAGCAGACACTTGCTCCAAGAAGCTAAGAGAGAACAAATGCCCCACTAGCAACTAAGAGACATTTTTGAGGAACTGCAGCCTAGAGAGGAACATCCTGGGAGAAAGCCATTTTGAAACCAGAACTTTGGAGCAGACACCAGCCACGTGCCTTCCCAGCTGACAGAGGTTTTCCGGATGCCATTTGCCATCCTCCAGTGAAGGTACCCGATTGCTGATGTGTTACCTTGGACACTTTATGGCCTTTAGACTGTAACTGTGTAACCAAATAAATCCCCTTTTTATAAAAGCCAATCCATCTCTGGTGTTTTGCATTCCGGCAGCATTAGCAAACTAGAACAAGGATATTATCCTACATAATCTGGATGGGGCCTGATTCAGTGAATTAAAAGGCCTTAAGAGCAGAACTGAGATTTCCCCAAAGAAGAAATTCCACCTATGTGTAGCAGCTTCAGTTCATGCTGGCAAATTCCAGCCTGCTCTTTCTGATGGCCTGTCCTATGAGTTGTGGGCTTACGCACCAGCCCCCACAGTCATGTAAGCCAATTCCTTGAAATAAATTTCTATGTTGCTCTCTAGGTAGATAAATTGATAGATAAATGATAGATAGATAATAATAATAATAACAATAATGATAAATGGATAGAGATGATGACAGATAAATAGTGTGGTGGTTTGAAGCTGCTATGTACCCCAGAAAAGACCATGTTCTTTTCATCCATTCCTGTGGGTGCAGACCTGTTGTAGGTAGGACCTTTTGGTTAGGTTGTTTCAACTGAGATGTAACCCACCCCGTTCATACTGGAGTCCTTTACGAGAGGATAAAAGACAGAAAAAGTCCAGAGCAGCCCTAGAAAAGCTGAGAGAAGAAATTAAGAGACACGCACAGAGAAAAGCCCTGGAGAAGCTGAGTGAAGCCCCAGAGAAGCTGAGAAGAAACCACCAGAGCCAGAAGCTGGAAGCAATGAAACCCAGGAGAGAAGGACCAGCTGACGTCACCACAGGCCTTCCCGTGTGACAGAGGGGTGCCAGGTGCTGGCGGCCTGTCTTCAGAGTCCACGTATCATCCTGCTGATGCCTTAATGGGGACATCTTCATGGCTTTAGAACTGTAAATTGTAAATTAATAAATCCCCATTGTAAAGGCCAATCAATTTCTGGTATATTACATTCCAGCAACTTTAGCAAACCCAGGCAGAAGGAGACAGAGATGACAGAGATAGATATAGACATAAACAGAGAGAGAGAGAGAAAGACAACAGAACAGAACCCCACTGGTTGTTTCTCTGGTGGAACTCTGACTGATATAAGGATAATGCACTTTAATATCAGTACCTGTACTAGAATGGGCATTGACATCGCAATTGCTATCACTATGGTATCAGCCTCCGAGTCAGTTTTAACACACATACATAGCGTTGGGATCAGTGTCAGTTTTAAATATTGGTGCAGTGTTAGCACAAGCATCATCAGAATTAGGATTACAATTGATATCCTAATTTACACCTGCTAGGTAGCCTTAGCGAGTCAAGTCATCTGTGAAAATGTGAATTCCACTCGCCATCTGTGGCATAAAAATATCATGTTCTTCCCATTGTCCCTTGCTGTCTCCCAAGCTCAGGGGTTCACACCTGAAGGGCATTCAATAAATATTTATCCAGCCAAAACTGAGCAAACTAGAAGATGTGCAAAATCCAATTTCCTTATAGTATGGAAAATTTAAGGAGACAGACACTTTGGGGACTTTCCTTCAAACTCAGAACATTTTAATGAGTCCAAAGAAAGTCCATTAAAATAGTTTCCACTGGAGCAAAGCAAAGCAGAGACCATGAAGCCAGAACACATTATAGATGGGAGTCATCACACTTCTGTGCTGTAGGTCAAGTATTAAAAGGATAAATGTTCTACGCAGGAAACATCTGAAATATGTGTGTTATGGATGGGCTTCCCTGTAGGTGGATGATCGTGACCAACCTGAAGTACGGCTGTTTTCACCCGTCAGAAATAAATAGCCTCAGCAGGCCCTGCCTGTGATAACGGGGAGAGAGACGCCCCGCTCATCTTGAGGCTCATTTTCTCGGTTTGGGGTCGTTTGAGTCAGAAACTTCCCCTTTGTGTCAACAAGGCTTATGTGAATGTTTAATTTATTATACACCATCTGAGCGCCCAGGAGAAAACATTGGAAAGATCTTTTTGTCATGAAAGAACTACATCCCAACTATCTAATAAAATTGCAAATGCAATGTGCAGACAAATAAACCATGTCATGATTGATGTTACCCCTGATCATTGACAAATACATCTTTCTCCTAGAGGAAAGGAAAGTAAGACAGGAGAAAACCAATGGCTTTGAGACACATTTTATGCCTTAGGCCCTCAGTGAGGTGATTCTCTCTTTTTCAGTACAAATGGGCCAGGCTATTACAAACCCTGCCATCCTTCATATATCATTCTTTCACCAAGAATGCCACACTCCTGACTCCCCATTTCTTTGCCTAGAGGACACACATCTTTGATGAATCAAGCAGTGGTTTTCAACCCAGGCTGCACTGGAAAATCATCTGTGATTAGGGCTGCAAGATTTAGCAAATAAAATTACCATGAATAATTTGTGACATACTCATATTAAAAATTATTCACAGTGTATCTGAAATGCACATTGAACTGGTTTTCCCGTATTTTATGACAACCCTATCTGACATGCTTTTTTTAAAAAATATCATTGCTTCTGCCCCTCCCTCCGAAACTCAACCTTAATTGTTGTAGGATGTGGCACCCCTTCAAACACACACACATAGACACAGACACGCACCCAGAGGCTTCCATGCTTTTTCCTTCCTGACCTCTCTCTCCAGGTAACCTGTGCCTACTTTGGGCACTTAACACTTAACTTCTATGGGCCAGAATATTTGTTGAGATGTCAATTACCCTTTTGTTGCTGCTGCTGCTGCTGCTGATGTGAAATATTCAAAATGAGCGCTCTTTGTGTTTTGGTCTTTGCACTTGTCACTCTCCCTCATGATTGGTCTAGCCTTTGTGTCCCCTAACCCACTTCAGAAGGTGCTTGTAGGCGCTGAGGCCCCTCTGGCTTCTGTGAAAGCCTTCACTCCAGGAAGATGCAGCCAGCTCTCCCCGGCACTCCCCAGGGAGGGGGCAGGAGTTGGGGAAGTGCCCTGAAGGGGAAGATGGGTGCAGCTTAAACAGCGGGACAGAGGGTAGATTCTGTCCTAGCATCCTAGGGTTGCCTTGGCAAAGTGCCAGGTCTGGAGGCTGGGCGTCAGAACTGAGCTATGTGCCGTGCCAGGCTGCCTCTGGAATCTGTAGGGCAAATCTAGTCTACGTGACTCTCCCTGATTCTTGAGGCAGTGGGCAATCCTTGGCACTCTCTGCCTCAGTCGTCACATGGTGTTCTCTCTGTGTGCTTGGATCCAAATTTTCTCTTCTTATATATGGACACCAGTCATAGCAGATTAAAGGCCCAACCTACTCCAATATGATCTCATTTTAACTTGCCTAATTTCATCTATAATGACCCTGTTTCCAAATAAGGTCGCATTCTGAGGTACTAGGGATGAGAACTTTGGGGGAGTCAATACAATCCATAACAATTCCCAATAGTGGGAAGAAATTATTATTGAAATGGCCTTCTAAGTGGTCTCCCCCACTTTTACCCCTGCCCACTACTCTCCCACCACCTTGTAAAATGGAAGTTAAATGACTCCATGCCTCAGCTCAGAATCCTCTGTGGCTTGCATCTCTCTCCAGATAAAAAGTGGGGCTCAATCTGTCCCAGCGGCGCTCGTTGCACCTCCACACCAGGCCCCTGGCTGTCCCGGGCACACCCCAGGATGCTGTTCTCAGCATCTGCACTCCCAGCTCCCCCTGCCTGGGATTTTCTTCCTCCAGGTATCCATGGATTTGCTTCACCACCTTACTCCTTGCCTTTGGATGGCCTCCCCCAAAACTCCCCACCCCCCTTCCCTGTTTTGCTTATACAATTTACTTATTTATTTTATTTATCGTCTGTCTCTCTGAATCCCTGCCATTGAGCACCCTGAGTACAGGAGTTTCTGATTGTTTTTTGTTTTTTTTTTCCCACTTCTTTATCTCCAACAAAAAGACTAGCGTCTGATATATAGTAGGCACTCAAAAGTATTGCTGAAAGGAAGGAAGGAAGAAAAGAAGGAAGAAAGCAAAGAAGGAAAGGGCAAGCCTAGAGGTCTGAAGATTCCCAGAGTAGGGAGAATGTAAAGCCCTCTCCTTCCCAGTCCTGAGGGAGGTAGCAGGAATTTGAAGGATGTAGGTCTCTAGACAGATTCTCCAGGCCTGCCCTGATTCCTGTGCCTGCAGGTGGCACAGAATCAGTAAAGCACCCTGCATGCAGGAGCCATGGGAAATATCAGGGGGAATCATGGGCTCACTAAAAGTTCACCCAGAACTGTTTCGCTCCAGGTATATACCTGGGGCATTCTCAAAAGTCTAGGGAAGATGAAGGGGACCCAAAAATGTCTGTCTGGGACTGAATTCCCCACCAGAATGTGAGATAGAGCCTTGGAGTCAGATGAAAGAAACTAAAGATATGTGACATTTCTAGAACAACAAATTAGTAGGATAAAATTCATACCTGCAAAAATACACATCTGTTAAAAAATAATGTGATAATGTGAAGAGTAGAAATAGTGGTACCCCACTTGCTAGCTGAGTACCTCTGGCAAGTCACCTCTCTGAGTATGCAATAGCTCATCTATAAAATGAGATATTTGTATCACATCTATCAGCCAGGATGTGCTAGGTTATGCTACATAACAAATAATCCCCAACTCTCCAGGTCCTAAAATGACAAAAAGTTATTTCTTATTCACACTGCATGTCTGTCGTGGATCAGCAAGGGAGTTTTGCTCTTCATATGCTTCAGAAAGCCAAGCTGAGAAAGCAGGCTCCCTCTCAATCATTTCCGGTTGCTGATGCTAAAGGGAACATGAGCTCTGGGTGGTCACTCAATGAAAATCAATTGTCCTGCCCAGAAGTGACATATGTCACTTTGACTCACATTTCATTGACCAGAACTAGTCACAAGGCCCTACCCAATAATAAGAGGATCAAGAAGTAAGATGATACCATGTGCCCAGAAGAGAAATAACCCAGGAAACATTTGGAAACTCAACCCATAGGACACCGTAAGGTAAATGTGAGGATGAAATGAGGTAAAACATGTCAAGTGCTTATAGCAGTTCCTGGTACACAAAAATACTGGCAATAAATGAAAACTGTGATTAGATATTTTGGATCCTGAAATTCTTGGGGGCAGGCAGAGATGAGACTCATTCTATCCCCAGTCCCTAACTCAGTGCCTAGTATACGTTCTCAAAATGAATGTTGTTGATTGAAGTCACTATACACTATATCCCAGACAAAGGACCACCCCTGACCTCAAGAGCTCATAGGGAAAGGAACATAAACATACATAATTTCAGTGTGGCTCTGATCCATGCCTACCCAACTCTGTATCTATGTTCTGGGAAAGTACTGTTCTGTGCTTTGATGATATAGAAGTGAAGCAGTCAGACAATCCCCAACCTCCATAAGCTTACATTCTAAGGGAGGATGAGGAGACAGACAACAAACACATAAGCAAATATTTAAGAAAATTTCCTACCTTAGTCCTGAAAAGTGCTATGAAGATGTTAATATGTTGCAGTGTAGTAGAGGGTGACTCTCTAGGGTGAGGGAAAAGACAATCTTCGCTTAGGCAGTCAGGGAGGCCTATGAAGGTGTAACTTAGTTATGAGAAGGAGATTGCCATAGGAAGATCTGGGCATCTATGCAGAAGGTCCAGCAAGTGCAGAGAGCCAGAGACTGAAAGGAGAATGGCTGAGTTTACATGTCAGAAGGAAAGTCAGAGCCACTGGGCCCTAATCTACAAGAGGAAGATCAAGGAAGAAGGAATCAAAGAGATAAGCCCGGTCTTGCAGGCCAGGGTAAGGAGTTGCGCTTCCATTCAAATTACAGCAGAGAAAAATTGCAGAGAGGGGGATGAGGTACAATTGGGGAAGAAAAAAACAATAGCACTTTGGCAAGCTAAGTTTCAAATGCCTATAAAACATCCAAGTGGAATCATCAAACAGTGATTAAATATCAAATCTTTAGTTCAAAGATGTAAAGCTGAAAGTCATTAGCACACGAATTAAGAAAAAGTCTTTTCAGAGAATATTTACTGACCTCCCTGGAGCTGGTACTGGCCAAAAAGTTGATGTTACTTAAATCAAATATTTAAAGAGATGTTGCAGTTAAGAAGAGCTCTCTCGGGTAGACAAGTCACTGTCAAATCAGACACTCTATTGTATCAAACAATAGTTACAGATCTTTTAAGCAGAAACTTGAAACCTGATGAATATGGTTTTGCCACAAAGCCTCAAGAATTTCACAAAAGATATATTCATAATCTGAAGATCAATTTTATTAGTAAGGATAAGCTAGGTTCTACTGCAATAACAACTAACATCAAAATATCAGTGACTGAGAGCAGGGAAGTTATCTTTTTTGATCACACTGCATGTCCACCAAGAATCAGCAGAGGCTCTGCTCATCAGTCAGTTTGAGGGCCAGGCTAATGGAGCATCCACCACCTCAAAGTTTGCCAGTTGGAAGGAAAAAAACTTTGGAAGGATCTTGTATCAGCAACTGAAGGTTTCATTCCAGAAGGGATACACATCCCTTCTAGTGTCATCCCACAATTGCCCCTCTAATCACAAGTGAGCCAGGAGACATAATCCTAACATTTTCTCTTCCCACTCTTCTTCTTTTTACTGTAGATAACTCTCAACACTTTCAGGATTGGGGCAACTGGGAGAAATAATTCAAGATTATATAATTCATGGTATCATTTAGTTCTCATCCTTCCCAGTTTGCAGATGTGGAAATGGAGGCATAAAGATATTCAGTAGCGTTCATAGCATCCTACGATTAGTAGACAGACAAGTCAAGATTTTAGGATAGACACAACTGCAAAACTATCTTACTCTTGCCACAAGACCACAGTACCAAATACTGCCACCTATTTTCCCTTTGAAATGAGTTGGCATTTTTATCTTAGACCCATCCAGGTCAAACAAAAAGGAGAGGGAATACTTAGCAAAATGTTTGAATCAGAGAGAAAGACTGCATGTAGCAAATGTTGACTTGTTGGTTTGGCTCAATTTTCTTTAGTCTTCTTTGTCTTCCATGAGGATGGAGAAAGGAAGACGAATGGAACACAGAGCAGATAAGAGGTCTAGGATATCACTGGGGAAGCTTATGCTTATTTTTAAAAATTCTGCAGGGATTCAGACATGTGTAGACCAGCCCTGTCTGAAACTCATGTTTCATGGAGTTGATTCCTTATGAACCATAAAACTGTTTTTACTTGTCCCTAGTGTTATTTGTAGAAATGTATATCAGAGAGATCAGAAAATGATTATATATTCTCTCTTTAAATGGCCCCAAGAAGCAGTCTGTTATAATTTCTCAATTAGGGCAGCGTATTCAGTTGTGTTTCAAGTTGCTGCCAGTTGGGACTGCCTTCATGCAAAGTTTGCACAGGTTTAGCTTTAGGCTAGAACATAGAAATACCCACGTTGTTCCAGGGATCTGACTTAAACTTATAAATACAATGTGTTGAGTTAAGTTTGTTATATTTATTTGTGGAATATTTTCTGGCACCTTGTTACAATTAATCTACATTCCGAATAACAATAAGTCCTGAGAGAGAGGCCTGAATCATTTGGCCTGAACTACCTGTGGCATTTTCAGCTGTTTCATTAAAAGCTCCATTTCTCAAGGCTCAAAGATGCCAAATTCTAAAACAAAAGCCCTACATTAGGGCAAGCCTTCAGCCAAAAAGGACAAATGTGAAAAAGAGAAACACGGGGCTATGTAAAGTTCATAGACAGTTTGAACTAATTATCTTTTGTTTCCTGGCCCTACAAGCAGTTCCTTTTATTTCCAATTTACAAATCCAGAAAACAAGGCACGATTAAGCCTAGAGTTGACCCTTCACCAAAGGCAACTGACCTTCCACCATGAGACTGGCCATCAGGTGTTGGAGCAGAAAAACTGTCTATACAATATGAAGGACAACCCACAGTATCTCCCAAATAGCAGTACTAAACCAAGGTCAAATCTGAAGAGTGCAGACAATTTATCCCATATTAGAAAGGGAAGGCACCTTGGATACTATCACATCCCAGCTCCTCGGGTTACCCAAGGGAAGCTGAGGTCCATGGTGTTAAAATGACACAGTCAAGCTATCTTGCCTCTCCAACAAACCCTTCTTGAGTGTTAAAGTGATGCACTTTAGCAAAGGGTTTCAGTTGAGGTTTAATTCCCAGTTGAAACTCATTAACAGTGTGGCCTTGGATTATTCCCAATCTCTCTAAGCCTAGATTTCCTCATCTGTAAAATGGGGATAGTAATATTTACACCATGGGTTAGTGGAAGCATTAGAGGAAATTATATTTTCATAATACACTGTTCACATTCCTTATAATCCACTTAGAATTCTAGTTGTCTGCTTATGCGTCTATCTGCCCCATTAGACCAAGATGGTCTTGAAAATAAAACTCACTCCTTGTTCCTTTTTTTGGCCCTGAACCTGGCACAGGGACATATACTAGACAGTCAAATATTTTATGAATAAATCAATCAATTAAATGACATATGCAAATTGACTAACACAGTGTCTGATACTTAGAAGTCACTTTATATGTTTTCCCAGTTTTCCTTCAATTCTAACTTAAGACTTACTGCTCTTTGCACTGTATCATTCCACCTCAAATGCCCAGCTACAAAATTCCATCTGTGTCATTGACCAGAGGTTCTTGTAACAGTGTGAGGTTAAGTTTATATTTGAGCTGGAATTAAATAAGTGTTTAAAATAAACAAATCTACCGTATTTTTAAATTTAGCATCTATTCAAACTAGATCAATCTAATTTATGTATTTTCAAATTAAGTAACATTTATTTTCTATCTTAACAGTAACAAATGACCATTCATTTCCCACCTCATACTCATTCCCACCACCAGCTATTTCCTGCTACAGTTGTCCATATCTGCAAGGTTTTCTCTGCCCTCTTTCAATCCAACTTCCATACCTCCTTTAAGATTCTCACTAAGCTGACCACTTGAAATTGGTCTGAATTTCTTTAGGCCTTTCAGTCTATGCCCATATTCTCCCAAATCTTTACACTTCTTATGCATTGCTTTAGATCCTACTCAAGTCATTTCACCTAAGTCTTATCTATCAAACTTGCTTTTAGGTTTTTCCAGGCCAAGGACATTCCTTCCTCCCCCGTTTTGAATCCCCTATGCTCAGAATAGGAAGTAGTTTCCATCCTACAAAACATCCTATAAAACAACTCTGATGAATAGGAAGGGCCTACCTGGCATTCCAAGATGAAAGAATCCAGGCTGAACAGAAAAGCACAGTGGTTGATTAGCAATGTCCATCATGGAAACAGGACTAGAGGGGGGTGTCATGTGTCCTGACCCTCCGTTTAGGCTAATTGGTCTTTAGCCTAAAATGAATACATGGTTTGCAAATCAAGCAATCTATCTAGACTTATCATAGTCTCCAAGCCTAGGAGACAGCCCCTACACACAAAATACACACACACACACACACACACACACACACACAGAGTGGCCTCAGAAATGGGTCACGCTGTAAAAGGAAATTAAATAGCCCATTTTACAGATTGGGAAACTGAGATAGAGAACAACTAACTAGATAGCCCAAGGACATTCAGATGGGTCTAGAAGACAACAATATAACTCAAGTAACCAGATTTGAAGCAATATTCAAAGTGGGGGCGAGGAATCTAGTGGAATAAATAGTACCTGGTCTTTAGCTAGTTAATTATATATAAAAAAAATGGTAGTTTATGAAAACACGAGACTCTTTTTCCTCTTCAGAGCAACATGGCAACAACGTCAGTTGGGAGAATCAAGCCACTCGGAGCTTCTCATCTTATCATGCCAGTATCCTAACAGATTTCCTTTCTTCCCCACCACGAATGCCTTGGTCATCCCCACACTGGAAAAAAACAGGGGAGGAAAACAGAGCAGGGGAAGGCACACGGTGGTGCACATAGGCATTTAAGCTGCTGTGACTCTGTGCTAAGCGAGTTAACACAGTGATCAGCACATCAGAGCTGGTGACTGCGATGCCTCCTGACTGCAACCCACTTTCGCAGCCAGCCAGAATTATGGGCTGCTTTCCACTCGGGGTGAGACTTTCGGTCTCCCGAAAATAAAGTGCTGGTTCTCAGGGGAGCCTCGGGTTCTGCCCTGCATGTAACTGTATATACACAGAACACATTCCCAGTCTCACTGGTGTAGCCCTTTTACACTTAAACCCTGAAAAATTCCAACTTTAAAAAACTACAGTTTTATAAAAATGCACTTTTATCAACTGTAAAAAATGTACTACACTAGTACAAGGTGTTAATAATAGGGTGGTATATGGGAACCCTGTATTTTATGCATGATTGTTCTGTAAATCCACAATTTCTTTAGTAAAATAATTTGTAATTAGATTTTTTAAATTATCTCCAAAAAAATAACTCTTTTAATGCAATTTTATTGAGATATATTCACATGCCATACAATCATCCAAAGTGTACAATCAGTTGCTCACAGTATGATCATATAGTTGTGCATTCATCACCACAATCTATTTTTTAACATTTTCCTTACTCCAAAAAAATAATAAAAATTAAAATAAAAGTAAAAAGGAGCACCCAAAACATCCCCTACCCCCATCCCCCCTATTATTTTTTTCACATTTTGTCCCCATTTTTCTGCTGGATAAAGGGAGTGTGAGCCACAAGGTTTTCAAAATCACACATGCCCATTGTATAAGATATTTAGTTATACAGGCGTCTTCAAGAATCCAGGCTACTGGATTGCAGTTCAACAGTTTCAGGAATTTCCTTCTAATAATCTCTTAGCCACTGAAACTTTATTTTGTTTCATTTCTTTCTGCCCTTTTGGTCAAGAGGGCTTTCTCAATCCCACGATGCCGGGTTCAAGCTCAACCCTGGGAGTCAATGTCCCACGTTGCCAGGGACATGGCATTTTCTTTTTTTAAAGAGAAAAAACTGTCCTAAATGCAGGCACTTTGAAAAATTTCTTGATTCTTTTTCCCTCCTATAGATAAATGGTATTAGCCCTAGCCACCTTACAAGGGCGCCCAACCACTGGCTTAATTAAAACTAAGAATAGCTACCATTTATTTTGAGACAATGTGTCAGGAAGTTTATATACATCCTTTTATTCACTCTTCATGCCAATCCCATGTACTCAGAGAGGTGAGTGATTTGTCCAAGGACCCACATCAGGTCTAGGACTTGAGTAAGGAAAGCAAGGCATTTATGGTGCAAAATATAAGGAGCCCTTCACTCTCAGGGCTGTGCAAGTACAGAGTCATCACCTGGCCAAGAGTGCTTGCTTACATTTTGCACCTCAGGAGCATACCTTGACTCATTCTACCCCTGACTCACACAACAAGGCAGCAGTAAAGCTGGGATTCAAACTCGGGTCCATAAAGCTTAGTTTCAACACTCTTGTTCAAACCACCCATCCACTTGTGGGGTCAAGCAACTCTACCTATAATACTTTGCTCTGAAAATAAGTCTCCTCACCAAGGGCCCTTAGCACTATGATCACTGAAGAGTTGATTCAGCCACATGAACATATTAGTAGCATGGCAGAGGGGTGATGGGAGGTCCACACCTACACGTGTGCCTGCACAAACACATACATTTGCACACGCACACACACACACACACACACACATCACAACCCTGACCTTGCTCTAAGGGAACCAACCTTCAGTCATGTTGGATCTCACCAAGTATCCTAAAAAGAAAAGCCATTTGTTAACTACCCCTAATATGTAACAGGAGAGTACAAGAAATCTGCTATATCTACTTTAAACCTAAGTTACTGATCAATTTGCTCTGGGACAGAGAATATAATGCTCATTTCTCATCAATGTAGAAACCAACGTAGAAACCAAAACCAAAGATAAAATTGAACACATTGCCCAAACCCCCAGCCCCAGCTCCTGCTCCTGCCAAAGCCATAAAACATCTAATTGCCCACCAGAGGTAGAATAAAACACATTCCTTGGGAGCTCTGAAGCTCACCATCATTTCTCTGGGCCAGAGGGGGAAAGAACAACTCAGGCGTTTCCTTATAGGAAACACTCTCCCCTGACCAGCTGTCAGAGTGGCACGTGGGAATTCCACAATGTCTGAGCTCTCCAAAATGACACCAATTATAAAAGATATTACTCAAAATGGCTCTTTTCCCTTGCCAGCCGCAATTTCCCATTGTAATTTTCATTTTCATCATAAACTCAAATTTACCCGAAATAAAATGGTATCTTTAGGACATCTGTAAACGGGTTCTAGCCAGATGTTGCAGATGTCACCAGGCCTGCTGGTCCTAACGTGCATCGGCCAGAATCCACTGACGTCATCTCAAGATGGTAAGGGGTAGGGGTGAGATGGCACACAGGGGCATGATGAGAAACAAAGCTTCGATACATCATACAATATAGAAATGTTTTTAACAGCAAAATGCCAAAGATTGGGCCTGGCAAAACTGACAGGAAATTGGCCCTTAAATTTCCAATGTTGTTTTTAGCTTAGTCTGAGAAAACAATGAAATTATGGTATTTCTATTAGGATTTTCATCCCAAGTATCCTATTCCATCTTCCCACAGCAAAGGAACAGAGAATAGTGGGATGTGCGTAGTATTTGAGGGGGTGCTTGCCTCTTTGCTTCTTAAAGATGCCTTAGAGCCCTGTGGCTTCCAGGCAACCCCTTGGGAGCTCATTAGAAATGCAGATCCTTGGTCCCTACTCCAGAACAACTGAATCAAAGACTACTTTTTAACAAGATTCCCAGGCAATTAGTGGGCAGATTCCTAGAGTCTTGGAATCATTTGTTCAACTCTAACTAAGATTATGGATAAAGATTGAAAAGATGATAAAAATCATCATCACCACCATTGATGAAGCACTTACAATGTGTCGGACGTGACGCTAGAGTCTTTTCCATATATTTGTCACTTAGGTTTTACAGTAACCCTAAGAGGAATGTGTAATTATCCCCATTTTACAGACAAGAATGTTGACACCCAGAAATGTGAAATAATTTAATAAAAGTGACTATTTAATAAGTGTCAGAGCCAAGATTCACTCTCAACTCTCTTGAGATCCCTACATCTTACCCATAAAGTCATACTGCCTTTACGTGTGCTTCAAAATGCTGTCATAGCAAAGAATCTATAAAACTTCTAGAATTATTTATATTCAGTGATGTGGTTTTTGGTCCCACGAGTAGATTCCACATCTCTCTAGGTAGTTCTAAAATCTTTCCTATGTGAATAAAATCCTCTTCAAACTTCACTAGTTTTGTGGACACTCTTAGTAGTTAAAAAAAAAAAAAAAAGAAGACCGCATCCCCTCCCCAAATTCACAGAACATAAATGTAATCAAGATGTTGCAAACTATATAAATGTGAGCTGAGAAACATCACATCAATGTACCAGTCTACTGAAAATTGTCTTATGCATAATCCCCTGAAATTTTATTATTATTTTTCAATAATAATAAAACCTTGCCTTACCAAACAACTATGAGCTCCTCAGTGGCAGTGAAGGATACCCGTTTCCTTATATGACAGCATAGTCCCACCCAGCACACAGCCAGTGCCCAACATTTGCTGAATAATCAAAGAATGAATGAATTATGTATTTTTTCAATCACTAAGCAATCATTTGCCAAGTAAATATTTATGAAGCACCAAAAAACTCAGGCTCTGTGTTAGGTTTTAGGAACACAACAATGAAACTGTTCCCAGGCTTTATTTTATGTTTCATAATACAGCAAATAGCACAGGTTTTGCATATACAGTTCAAGGGATGAATCTTGCCCTTGCCATCATGTCAACCCCTCTTAGTCTGTTTCAATCAACTATAGGATGGGGAAAATAATAGTTACCTCTTAGAGTCATTGGGAAGAGTTAAATAAGACAACAAATATAAAATGTCAGTCACATGCTTGTCACATAGTATAAGGTCAATAAATAGTAGCTACAATCACTGACATGATTTGTTTATCATAAAAGACTTAACCTTTTAAATCTTTAGGAAAATAGATGCAAGTCCATATTCTTGACAAATCATTCTTTTTTTAAGGTGGAGCCAATTTCATTGTGGACCTCCTTAAACAGAATGATGTATGAGGAACCCCAAGGCAAAGGGACAGATTTATCAATGCCACCCCAGTCATCCAGGCTTGAAAGCAGCAAGGAAGCTTTAGGGAAACCAAAAGCCAGGCTTAAGCATGGAGCACTGGGCATCCCCCTCTCACTGCTTGTGGAGCCTCCTGACACAGCTCTAGCAACAGATCAAGTCACCCCTGTGTCTGTCACCTCCCATAGGAATAAAAACCTCTCTCAGTGTATTATGACATCATCAGGGCTGGGGCAGGGCAGTCCTTTCTCCAACAATTATTGGGTACGACTCTGCCAAGGGATAAGTCACAGATGTCTCTGAAATGGGAAACTAGCTAAGTTGCATGCTAACAGCTTTGGTACCTTCTCGCTTCAGCTGCCTCAACAAAAACAAAGCAAAAATCACTTAACCCTGAGCAACAAGAGAAACAGGCACCAGGAGAGAGTCTCAGCCTTTGCTACCACCCCACAGGGCAGCTCCCTGCCTTACGAATCATTGCATCTCAGGGCTCCCCCAAATCAAGCTCCAGGAGGCACATACCCCAAGAGGCTCTGATGTTATGTTTTCTAATCAATGTTCAAATAAACCAAGATGTTTTAATACATTAGTTAATAGTGTGGTACCTGAAGTTATATTGTCATTAGCTGCTATGTGACTTTTGGCAAATTATTTACATCTCTGGGCTTCAGTTTCATCATAGTATATGTATCAAGAAGTTAAAAAAATATGACACAACTATAAAGTGAATACATGTCAAAAGTTTATTTAAATCTGAATGTCTGGGTAGGAATTATATTGGAGTTGTCTATGTTTCTTTTGTATTATGTTTGCAACTTTCCTGTAAGTTTGAAATTATTTCAAAATACATTTTTTTAAGTTTAACTCATTAAGTAGGGAACCAACAGGATAGTAAAAATGGTTCAAAGAACATTTGTGAAACAATTTATAAGCACTCAAGAAAGAATATCAGAATACGACTGCTATATTATATATAAAACTGGTTAATGTCCTACAAGGCAATAAGCCCATAACTCGTGGAGTTATCTTTTCCACCAGAAAGATAACATTTGCATCTCTACCAGACAAAAATCCACAAGCAGACTGGTAACTTAACAACTCTGAGCCCTATCCAATAATAAATAGTAAGTCAAACAAATGCACACCTCTAGAGCCCCACTGTCTGATACGGCTATTTAAGTTTAAATTTAAATTAGTTAAAAGTAAATAAGATTTAAAATTCAGTTCTCATTCACAGTAGTCATATTTCAAGTCCTCGATAACCAGATGTAGCTAAGCGGCTAATGCATTGGACAGAGCAGAAGAGAATGTTTCCATTATACCGGAATGTTCTATTGGATAGCACTACCATAGAGAATTCTTGGGTGGCAGAATCAGTTTTCTGCTGCTACAGGAACAAATACCAACAAACTTAGCAAATTTGAGCAACACAAATTTGTTATCTCACAAGTTCTGTTGGTCAGAAGTCCATGTTAGCTCAACTGGTTTCCTGGCTTCATGTTTCACAAGGCCAAAATCAAGGCGTGAGCCAGCTGGACTCTTACCAGAAGGCTCTGAGAAGAATCCACTTCTAAGCCCATTCAGGTGGTTGGCCAAATATAGTTCCTTGCAGGTGTAGGACTGAGGCCCTGTTTCCTTGCTGGCTATCAGGCGGGGCCAGTCACTCCTCCAACAGGTCCTTGAATGCCTTCTCCTGCCTTCCTTGTGACCTGCTACAGCAATGGCGGGTCAAGCCCCTCTCAAACTTGAAGCTCTTTGACTTTCCTTGTGCCCATCTCTATGATTGACCCATGCTGGAGAAAGTTCTCTGCTTTTAAAGGCTCAAGTGATTAGACTGTGCACACCCAGACAATCCAGGATAATCTCCCTCTTTAAGGTCCATAACCATAATCACATTTGCAAATTCCCTTTTACCATGTAACACAACAGATTCCAGGGATTAGGAATGGAGCGCATTGGGGAGCCATTTCCTGCCTTCCATGATGGTCTCACTAAGCAGTGCTAAGTATGATTGTGAAAGGATGTGTGCATTATTTCCAGTGTTGTATAATTTTTCTTAACCTCCTAGGGCTAATTTGAGGATTTAATGTATTAATTCCATGTAAGGTACTTAGAACAGAGCTGGGTATAGGATAAGTGCTTTATAAGTGTTTCACATACACATACATAAATTAACTCTGTTCCTCAGTTTCCTCACCTATTATTACTATCAGTAGTAACAGTTTCTTCTTTAGTGTGAGGTTGTTATGAGGTATATAAAGCTAACACATTAATAATTTAGCACAGTCCTCAACATATAGAAAAGGCTCAAAATGCCCTTGGTCTTGATGAAAGAACAAAGGTTGGAGGATGGTGGAGAGTGTTGGCAAACAGTGGTCCCGCCTGCTGTGGGGTGGAGGACAAAAGGTCCAGCACCTCTCCTTTCCCCCTGCACCTGCATTTTAGGGCACAGGCAGAGCTTTGACAACTACACAACAGGGGCCCAGTGAGGACAAGTCAAGATGAGGTGAGCAATGATCTCCCTCAATGATCTGTCCCTTTCCAGCAAAATACTTCACACTTCCTCCTGTGGGGCACAAGGAAATGAGAATATGCAGGAATCTAAGCCAGGGAACTACAGAGAGGACAGCAGGTATGGAGGCTGATGGAATAATGCCTTGTGTGTTTTCTCCCATGGAAGGTGTTCTAGTTTGCTGATGCTGGCAGAATACAAAACACCAGAAATGGATTGGCTTTTATAAAAGGGGCTTATTTGGTTACACAGTTACAGTCTTAAGGCCATAAAGTGTCCATCAACAACGGGTACCTTCACTGGAGAAAGGCCATTGGCATCCAGAAAACCTCTGTTAGCTGGGAAGGCACATGGCTGGCGTCTGCTTGCTCCCAGGTTGCATTTCAAACTGGCACTCTCCAAAGTGTCTGCATCAGCTTCCAATGGCCATCTTCAAAATGTCTGTCTCAGCTCCAGCTAGCTCTGAGCTCCTTCTGTCTGAGCTTATATAGCGCTTTAGTAAACTAAACAAGGCCCATGCTGAATGGGTGGGGCCACACTTCCATGGAAATTATCCATCAGAATTATCATCTACAGTTGGGTGGGTCACATCATCATAGACACTGAACCAATAGGTTCCAACCCAATACACACTAACAGGTCTGCCCCCACAAGAATGCATTAAAGAACATGGCTTTTTCTGGGGAACATAAATATACAAACCAACACAGAAGGCCACTGCAGGTTTAAAGTCATCCTCTCTGTTGCCTTTTGTGGCTTAAACTAAACATGAAAAGGGCAGGTTTTTATTGGTCTATTGTTAAAACTCCATTCAATCATTCTTCATCTTGTCCATGAGGTCTTTCCTGCCTCCCCCGGAGACATTGTCTCTTTTTCTTTTGCGTCCCTGTTGCACCCCATTGGGCTTTTAGCGCAGCATCTCTGTCACTTCATTGCACTGATTTGCTGTGGATACAAATCTCAGGACTCAAGTATGCAAGTGCACCATGAGGCTCATGCCAGTCAATTAAGTGTTTTCGCACCTATCTTTGCCTGGCATTTTACACTCAATGCCAGGGGTTGACATAGAACCACAGTTAGGGGGTCCTGGAAAGGCAGGGAATTTGTCAGTGCAGGGCAGGGTGGTCACCTTCAGCTGGCACATCCAGGCTCCAGGATGACCCTTGGTCATTGCTTCCTGCAATCCACTCCTGAGTCCATCACACATTCCTCCCTCCATCCCCCAAGAGGGGCTTTGTCTAAGTCTGTGCTGCTGTGAGCGCACAGAAGCCTTTTACAATTCCTCAGCCACGCTGGCTCCAGGACTCTTTGGGGCCATCTCTGACTCATGAAGCTTTCTCCGGAAATGATCTCTCTGCCTCCATAATTCCATGACCCTTTGCTGTGTCTTCTCTTCCCACACCCAGTGCCTTTCCACTGCCTTGTAATTTTTCACATATTTTCTCTCTCCTCTAAAACTAGTAAGTAATATTTCCATTGTACTCCGTTTACTAAGGGCTTGTCACACCTATTCTCTAAGTTAACTTTCTTCACAATCAAATGACATGGGTGATATTTTATAATACCCATTTTACAGATAAGAAAACCAAGGCTCAGAGAAATTAAATAACTTGCCCACAGTTTTACAAAACATCGGTAAGAGAACATAAACTTACATTTTATACTCAGAGTATTGCCTTTTATCTCTCCAGATGGTAACTCACTAGACATTCAGTTCTTCAAGGGGAGGAACAATGTTTTAACCACCCACTGTCTAGGTGGCATAACTTGAGCCGATGCTCAAAAAACGTGTTTTTTTTAATTGGACAAAATTTTTTGTCCTGAAATTGTGCATCCTGAATGGCACTTCAGGCTTTAGCTTTGGGAACTCTCCCTTACATGGCTATGCTGTAACCCCTGGTGATAAATAGAGAGAAAAATGAATGGATGGATGAATGAATGAATGAATGAATGAAACTCCAACATAGCAATAGGTGGTTTGACTCTCAATTTCTAGCCATCTTTGAAGTTTTATTCTCATCTTAATATGAAGTACTCTCACACTGCAAATTTGGAGCAATCTGCAAGACAGCCAAGAGGAAAGGGAGAACCCCAAGAGCTTTGAGTTCATTCTAGATTGATTGTGGTGCTGAAAATAATCGGGTTTTGGTTTTGTAGTTTTTGTTTTTGCATGCACACTTGCGGTGTGTTTGTGTAAGAGGGATTTTTTATTCCCTTTTAATTAACAAACCATGTTGAGTGGACCTGGTGGTTGCTTTCCCTTCCGTGAGGCACTACATAGTGCTGCTCTCTGTGTAAATTTTTGTATATTTGCTAATTTTATTAATTCTAGGTTTTCATTGGAATTTGACTTTCTTTTTTGTGATTCAAGATTTTTCCTCACTTCTCTTTGTACCTTTTTTAAGTTTATAGCTTTCTGATATGCATAAGTGTGTATGGTAAAGTTTATAGACATGTGTTTGATAGATTTTTTCTCCGCCCCCCCACCATTAACCAGTTCATTAGAATTATTTTAAAGTCAGCTATTTTGTGAAAATCTGAATTCCAGAAAGGAAAGTTAATATATGAAGAGTTATCAAAAATTATTTAAAGCAGCTATAAAATAGTCTCTCTCTCTCTTTTATTTTAGTCATACCTTTAAAATTATTCTTTGAAATGTTAGGGTTTGTGATGGTTAGGTTCATGTGTCAACTTGGCCAGGTGATGGTACCCAGCTGTCTGGTCAAGCAAGCACTGGCCTAACCATTGCTGCAAGGATGTTTGCAGCTGGTTAATAAACCAACAGGCTGGTTTATTAAATCATCAGTCAATTGGCTGCAGCTGTGACTGATGACGTCAAAGAAGGGCGTGTCTTCCACAATGAGAGAATTCAATCAGCTGGATTTGATCCAATCAATCAGTTGAAGCCTTTTAAGCAAGACAGATAGAGGACCTTCACTGCTTCTTCCGCTGCCCAGCGAAGCATTTCCTGAGGAGTTCATCAAACATCTCCATTGGTGTTGCTAGTTTGCTGCCTGCCCTACAGAATATGGACTCGTGCATATCCACAGTTGTGTGAGACACTTTTATAAATCTTATATTCATAGATATCTCTTATTGATTCTGTTTCCCTAGAGAACCTTAACTAATACAGGGATTAAGACCGAATTTTTTAAAATACTGAAAAAAAAACATGCTTTTGTTTTTTCTTTTTCAAGTATCAGAGCAAATCACACATGTTTAAAATGTGTTCTTGTACTTATTGGTTTTGCAAAAGAAGGCATCATTTACCCAGTATTTGTAATTTTAAAAATCATTTGTGTAAAAAAGTCAGTTTTCAGAAAAGAAAATAACTTTGGCCTTTTATAATTCTCATTAAAAAAGTGTCTGGCAAGTTGAAAAAAAAGAAAGAGTGGAAGGAAATGGAGAAGAGCATTACTGTTGCCATAACAACCGTCTCCCAGGAAATGTGGAGGAGAGATGAAAACCAGCTTTCAGTTAACAACAGATCTCTCTGTGGATTGCACAAAATTCAAGCACTGCAGGGAGGACAGACACAGGGGTCTAAAACACAAAGAAATAAGTTTCCCTCAAAGTAGTCTGTATCCAGCTGCTTTCCTGATAATAAAGAAAAACATGTCTTGAGCACCTACTATGTGTCTGGCACTGCACTGTACTCTAGGGAGGTGAGCAGATAATGCTGGTCTTCGGGAGTTCATGGTATGGTGGGGTTTAAACCACTGCTTGCATGCACACGCAAACACACACACAGCCCTGCCTGCTTTGATCCCAGCCCAAGTGCACACATGCACACAGCCCTCAACACCCCTGTAACCTCTTCCCCAGTTAGGGTGTAGCCAGCAAAGCCTAGACAGGCAGCTCCCAGACTGGTCACATGGATAACCGCTTAAAACTAATTCCCCGCTTGTGTCAGAGAGATGGTCCCTGGACATCTGGTTCAGATAAATCTCCCTCCTCCCACCACCCCTGCCTGAAATCTTCTACCAGATGTTTCAGGGGGGAAAATGCAACCTGTGCAGCCTTGCAGCTGGTCGGTGACCCACTTCACAGGCTGGCACCCAGGAACAGATTCACACCCAGCAGAGATCTGATTTCAATGTGGTCATTTTCCATGATTCTGGATTGAACACCTCACTCCCCATCACTCCCTCCCATCGCCCTGAAAATATACCATAAACCCAGAGCTTTGTGATAACAGCACTTTATGCCTTTCATGTGATCACTCCAGGGCATCCTGCCCCGTTCATTTATTCATTTATTCATCACATATTTGTTGGAATCCAGGTGCTTGCCAGACTAGGTCCAGGGTGACAAAGATGAAGTGTTTCAGACAAAGTTTACAAGAACACCTATTATAACCCTACTTTTGTTATAGATTCGTCCCAGAGGTGGGGGTAGGAAACACCCCCACTGCCACACAACTCTTGCTACAGCAGGACTAAAACCTCGTACTCCTGACCACTCACAGCTAATGGGGAAACTGAAGCCTCAAGCTGTGCTTGACTGAGGAGTTCAGCTTGGACATACAGATCTTTTTTCTAACATCTTTGAAGCCACCATTAGCCCCCAAGACCAAGGAAAATACATCAACTTTATCTTGTGCCATGTGTTTCTGTAAGCAAGTTTTGTGGGCTCCACAACTCCATTCAAACCAGCAAGAGATTTCTTCTTATTCATCTGACTGCTTTTCAATTGAATTTAAAATTTTCAAGAACCCTCAGGGCTCCTCCCATGCTGAGATGTTCCCAAGACTTATCTGCAGTTGTAACCTCACCGAGAATGGCTTAGGAAAAACCTTGATATTACGCATGCCTGTGCTCCTTGCCTTCATCTTATTTCTACTTTGCCACTCCACTCAGTTAATTGTGCTTGCATCTATTTCCCCTTCTGGACCAGGAGAGCTGTCCCTTCACTATCATCCTGGTTTGCACCCATGACCCCTCTTCTCCCACACTATTGCAACAGCTTCCTCACTGATCTCTTAGTGTCCGTTCATCATCCAGGCATCAGAATGATATTTGTAAAATGCAAAGCTAATCAGGAATCAAGATACCACTCCTCCCCACTTAAACCTTCTCACAGCTCCTTACAGCCTACACAATTAAGTCTGAACAATGCAAATGGACTTACTGGCAAGACCCTCCATGATCCTGCACCACTGACATCAGCCTCACCTCCTGACAATCCCTGCTTCCCTCCTCCTAGGCCTGTGACCCAGTGGGACTGACTGCCACACCATTCCCACAACAACCATTCTCTTCATGTCTTAATACTTTTCCAAATGCCTGGAAAGACTTTCTCCCACACCTGTACTTGGAAACCTCCAGGTCACCCTTCACCCAGTTCAACTGTTACTGCTTTGGTTAACTATTCGCCATTGCCCTAGGAAAGCGAGTCATTCCTTTCTCTGTTTCCATGATACTTCACCCATTTATCCATCACATCATCATAACATGTCAGTCTGCTGAGCTAAACTGAGAGCTCCTTATGGATATGAACTTGGTGCTGTTCATTATTTATTAACTAGGTTCTTAATGCAACGCTTCCAAAAAACAATGACAAGATTTGCATTTTTAATCTGTTTTCAATTCCCAACACAGTGCCATGGCATATAGCAAACACTCAATGTCTGAGATAGAGGGAAATGGAGGTGGGGAAGGAGAGGGAGGGAGGGGGGAAGGAAGGGGGGAAGGAAGGAAGGAGTGAGGGAGGGAGGGAGGGAGGCTGGAAGGAAGAAAAAGAAAGAAAAAAAGAAAAGGAAAGGAAAGAAAGAAAAGAAGAGGAGAGATCATTTCTTGTCTTCATTTCCACTCTCTGCCTGAATATGGAAGTCACACTACATGTTCATTGTTGCTTTTCCTTAACTTTGGGGTACTCAGGTGAATGTGCTAGAGAAATATTTGCAGTGCAAGGAGAATTTTTTCCTATATACTCCCATTAAGGCCATCAATAAATTAGATTAGTGGTTTTGACATTTTTCTGCCTACTTGTTGACCTAAGCCTCTAAATAGAGCCTCTATAGTCCTTTCTCACAGCCCATCTCAGTGTTTATAAGGTGGTAGAAGTTGTGGGACTTACCTGTCTCTGGGCCAAGGTCAGAGGGAGCAAAACACGGCTTTATTAGACCTTGGAAAAGTTCCCAATAGGAGACTCCTTCTCAAATATATACATCTTAGCTAGTAAAATGCTGTTACCAGCCAGCAGCTTCTAACCCTGCTGAAAGGGTGGGCCGTGGCCAGTAACCCTCACCTAATATATCAACATAACTCTCATTCCTATCACCTTTTATTCCCACTCCTTCTCTTCATAGTCATATGAGGTCACTAGGAAGTTGCTCAAGTTCCCTTCTCTTAAGACCAAGTAATACATTTTGCTTTGCAGCCCTTGCTCTGCAGATTCACTACCCGGCAGGGATTGGGGTTTTATGTCAGTGTTATAGCAGAATCCAAGGCTTCAACAGCCAGGGGTACCTTAAAAAATCATCTCTCCAGGTTTCTCATTCTACAGTGGAGGAAACAGGGGTCTTCAGGGGAATGAGCTCTCTGCTATCATTAGGAAGAAATAAACTGGCTAAGGAAGCTTTCGCAAAACCACTGACCAGCTGATTTTGCCCACTCTGGGAACCAGAATCATCAGTGAAATTGACAATTCTGTTCACTCAGGCATCTTACCAAACAACACATGGAGGAGTCTTTAACTCAGGATGTTCTGAAGTTGACAACTGAGTTAATTCAAAGCGAATGACCCATGCTCTAAAATCAAAACTAGCTACAATTTACTCAAATGATCATTTAAGCTTGCATTCATGCAAAAATAATCAGCTTCTAGTCTCTCCTTGCTGAGAAACAGATGAAGGTCCTGAGCTGGAAAGATTAACAAAAGATTCCCTTCTCTGGTCCACTCTGGATCCTTTGTCTTCTTCCAGACAATGTGAACTCCCTTAGGGCCCATGGTGGCTTGGAGTTATGTACTCCAGAAGTATGTTCTTAATATTAATCCATTCCTTTTGATAAGGTTATTTCAGATAACGTGTGGCCTGATTGAATCAAGATGTGTCTTCACTCTGCAGGTGGAGGCCTTATAGAGAAGGCAACAGAGAGAGATGGGGAATGGCTGGAAACTGGAAGTCACCCAAACATGGAAGAGAAAGGAGAAGACACCACCATGTATGCTGCCATATGACAGAAAAGCCAAAGAACCCAAAGATTGCCAGACAGCCAGAAAATACCAACTCCGGGACGAAGGAAGCATTCTAGCTTCTGAAAACATAAGCCAATAAATTCCTGTTGTTAAGCCAACCCATTGTATGATATTTGTTTTAGCAGCCAAAAAACTAAAACAGGGCCCCACACAGTTCTTCTCCCAGGTGATCTGCCAGTTCCTTCCCTGAGTCATGGCCATAGTTTCAGCTTCAGCTTGGCTTTTCTCTAAGCTCCTTTGCTACAGCAATAAAGACAAGTTCTGCATTTGACAACATTTTGCAGAAAGGTTAGATGAGGGGGATCCAAACTACAAAGGGATTTTCTTCATTGGCCAGAAGCAGAGCAACTCAATATTTCCCGTGTAATGTAAATAAACACTTATACTGGGTGGAGTAAGTCAGGGTCCTTTCCACTTAGTCATTTCACACCTCTGCAATGAACTACATTGTCAGGAAGGAATAAGTTCATGGGGAGCTTTGGGGACAAAATAATTTTTAATATAGTTCTGTCTAATGCAATTACTTTCCAGAAAATAATTTACCCAATTTAAAAAAAAAAAATCAATTTCCCCTAGCCAGAGCTCTAAATTCCAATCTAAAGAGATTCGATCTCTTTGAAGGACAGTCTATTTAATCTGCCAAGCATTGGATATTAGCTTTTTACCCACAAGGTAATGTGGGCTAAAGACTTCTCATTATTATTTCACTTAATTCTCACAACAACCTTATGAGATAAACTCTATTATCATTACTATCTTATAAATGCAAATGCTAAGACATAGATAAATTAAGCATACAATATTACACCACATTAAGTGGCAGAATTAAGGTCCATGCCCACATCTGGTTCTACAGCCAAAACTGAGCACTTAACCATTATACCAAAATGCTCATGCACCTAAAGGAATAGACAGTGATGCACCTCTGTATTGCAATGATGAGGGAGTCTATGCTTTAAACACAAACACCATTCCTTCACTGCCAGTTCCAGGCACTGTCCTCTTCAGAATCAGTCAGTTAACCTCATGCATGCTTCCATCTCCACTTTCTCTAATCCATTTGTCTCCAATCTTCCAAAGTCTCAACACTTTGACAATTTAATCTCTTTGCAAGGTTTCAGATGACACTAAAAATGTTTTGAACATGAGCATGTACCTTTGAGGGGGGAGGAAAGATCATGACTCAGGTGACTGAGTCAGTGTTGGTTCCTAAAGAAAGCGATTCATGTTGGAAAACTTAAGGTCTGAGAATACAAACATGTGAACACACTTTTGCCTTTTTCATATGCCCTCAAGTTTTGGTCCATCCCTGGCAACATGGTTCCCACTCTTTATTGCCAACCCCGGATCCTTATATCTTGCCTACTTGATTCCGTATTTCAGACTCAATTCTGCGATTATTAGTAGAATGTTCTGTAGATGTCTGTTAGGTTTAGTTAGTTTATACTTTTGTTTAGTATTCTATTTCCTTGTTGATCTGCCTAGTTTTTCTATCCATTACTCAAAATGAGATACTGACATCTTTAACTACTGCTGTTGGATTGTGCGTTTCTACCTTCAATTCTGTCAGTTTTGGTTATATGTATTTTTGGACTCTGTTGTTAGGTGCATACATGTTTATTATTGTTCTATGTCTTTAATGGATTGACTCTTTTATCATTAAAAATATCCTTTGTTGGGAATATATGAAGAAACCACAGCTACTATCTTACTTAATGGAGAAAGATTGAAAGCTATCCCTCTAAGGTCAGGAACAAGACTAGGATGCCACTGTCACAATTATTATTCAACATTGTGCTGGAAGTTCTAGCTAGAGCAATCAGTAAAAAAAAGAAAAAAGAAATAAAATGCATTCAAATTGGAAAGGAAGAAGTAAAATTCTCACTGTTTGCAGATGACATAATTGTATACATAGAAAATCCCCCCAAAAAATCTACAGCAAAGCTACTAGAGCTTATAAATGAGTATAGCAAAGTGGCAGGGTACAAGATCAACACACAAAAATCAGTAGTGCTCTATACACTAGTAAGGAGCAATCTGAGGAGGAAATCAAGACAAAAATCCCATTTACAATAGCAACCAAAAGAATCAAATATTTATGAATAAATTTAACCAAAGACATAAAAGACCTACACACAGAAAAATCCAAAAAAGAAAAAAATGCTAAAAGAAATCAAGGAAGCTCTTGATATGGAAGGACATACTGTGTTCATGGATTGGAAGACTAAATATAGTGAAGATGTCAATTCTGCCCAAACTGACTTATAGATTCAATGAAATAACAATCAAAATTCCAACAACTTACTTTACAGAAATAGAAAAACCAATAATCAAGTTTAATTTGGAAGGACAGGGTGTTGTGAATACCTAAAAGTATCTTGAGGAAGAAAAATGAAGTGGGAGTTCTCACACTATCTGACTTTAAAGCATATTACAAAGTTACAGTTTTCAAAACATCATGGTACTGGCATAAAGATAGATACACTAACCAGTGGAATCAAATTGAATGTTCAAAAACAGACACTCTCATCTACAGATAACTGATCTTTGATAAGGGGTCAAGTAAACTCAACTGGAACAGAGTAGCCTCTTCAACAAATGATGCTTGGAGAACTGGATAACCATATCAAAAAGAATTAAAGAGGACCCCTATCTCACACCTTATTCAAAAATTAAATCCAAATGGATCAAAGACCTAAACATTAGAGCTAAGACCATGAAACTATTAGAAGAAAATTTAGGAAAGTATCTGAAAGAACCTGTGATAGAATGTGGTTTCCTAGACCTCACCCAAAGCACAAAAATGAAAGAAGAAATATACAAATGGGATTTTCTTAAAATTGAACACTTTTGTGCATCAAAGGATTTGTCAGGAAAGTAAAAAAGCAGCCTACACAATGGGAGATGATATTTGGAAATCACATATCAGATAAAGGTTTACTATCCAGAATATATAAAGAGATCATACAATTCAGCAACAGAAATACAAAGGACACAATTTTAAAAATGGGCAAAAAACATGGACACTTTTCCAAAGAGGAAATGGCTTAAAAGCATATGAAAAGATGCTCAGCTTCACTAGCTATTAGGGAAATACAAATTAAAACCACAATACAAAATATTTGATTCTTTTGGTTGCTATTGTAAATGGGATTTTTGTCTTGATTTCCTCTTCAGATTGCTCCTTACTAGTGTATAGAGCACTACTGATTTTTGTTTGTTGATCTTGTACCCTGCCACTTTGCTATACTCATTTATAAGCTCTAGTAGCTTTGCTGTAGATTTTTTGGGGGGATTTTCTATGTATACAATTATGTCATCTGCAAACAGTGACATATCATCTCACATCTACAATAACACCCATTATTAAAACAGAACAAAACAAAACAAAAAAACAAAAAACAGAAAACTACAAGTGCTGGAGAAATAGGTACATTTATTCAGTCGTTGGTAGGAATGGACAATGGTGCAACCACTCTGGAAAGCAGTTCAGTGGTTCCTCAGGAAGCTAAGTACAGAATTGCCATATGATTAAGCAATCCCATTATTAGGTATACACTCAGAGGAACTGAAGACAGGGACATGAATGGACATTTGAACACTGTGCCAGTTTGCATACTTATGTCCCCCAGAAAAAGCCATGTTCTTTAATGCATTCTTGTGGGGGCAGACTATTGGTGTGAACTGGGTTGGAACCTGTTGGTTCAGTATCCATGGAGATGTGACCCACCCAACTGTAGGTGATAACTCTGATTGGATAATTTCCATGGAGGTGTGGCCCAGTCCATTCAGCCTGGGCCTTGTTTAGCTTACTTGAGCACTACATAAGCTCAGAGAGAAGGAGCTCATAGTTAGCTGGAGCTGAGACAGACATTTTGAAGACTGCCATTGGAAGCTGACGCAGACATTTTGGAGAACGGCATTTTGAAACGCAACCTAGGAGCAAGCAGATGCCAGCCATGTGCCTTCCCAGCTAACAGAGGCTTTCCAGATGCCAATGGCCTTTCTCCAGTGAAGGTACCCGTTGTTGATGGACACTTTATGGCCTTAAGACTGTAACCTTGTAACCAAATAAACCCCCTTTTATGAAAGTCAATCCATTTCTGGTGTTTTGCATTCCAGCAGCATTAGCAAACTAGAACAAATGCCAATGTTTATAGTGACATTATTCACACTTGCCATGATATAGAAACAGCTCAAATGTCCATCAAGAAATGAGGGGATAAACAAACTGTGGTATAAACATTCAATGGAATATTACACAGCTGTAAGATGGAATAAAGTTATGACAAATATAACAACATGGATGAACCTTGAGGACAATATGTTGAATGAAATTAGCCAGAACCAAAGGGCAAATGCTATATGGTATCACTAATATGAATTAAATATAATAAGCAAACTCAGAGATAAAGTTAAGAACAAAGGTTATCAGGAAATAGAAAGAGAGTAAAGATTGGGCATTTGATGCTGAAGGAGTACAAGAATGTCAACAGGATTGACTGTGAAGATCCAGAAATGGATAGCACAATACAATCTGATGGTTGCATAACACTGTAAGTATAATGAACAAAGCTGAGTGTGAGAATAGTTGAAAGAGGAAGGACAGGGACATGTATGACACCAGAAGGATATATAGAGGATAAAAACTGCGACTACATAACTTAGTGAAACTGAGTGGACAATGATTAAATGTATAAATATAAGAAAATCTTTACATGAAGGAAAAGAAGTCACCATTGCAAGGTGTTGAAGGTGGTATTATATATGGAAAAAATACCATCAATGCAAACTAAGGTCTATCATTAATGGTAACTGTGTAATATTCTTCCATTAATTGTAGCAAAGGCAATATGCCAAAGCTAAATATCAATAAGAAGGAGATATAAGGGAGAGGTATGGGATACTTGTTGTGATGGTGGTTGCTTCTACTTTTTGTTTTCTTAATAGTCTTTATTTTTCCTCTTCTTTTTAGTGTAAGAAATATAAATGTCCTCATATAGATTGTGGTGATGAATGCATAACTATGTGATTATACCCAGAACCATTGATTGTACACTTAGGATGGATTCTACAGTGTATGAATAAAACTGTTTAAAAAATAAACAGAAAGTTACAAGTGCTGGAGAAGATGTGGAAAGGGAGACATATCTATTCACTCTTGGTAGGGAAATAGAACAGTGTAGCCCCTCTGGAGGGCAGCATGGTGGTTCCACAGGAGGATGGATGTAGGGCTGCCATATGATCCTGAACCCCATTATGTGGTGTATACTTGGAAGAGTTGAAAGAAGGGACATAAACAGACATTTGCACACTGATGTTTACAGCAGCAGTATTCATGATTTTCAACAGATGGAGGTGGCCTAAGGGTGTATTGATGGATGAACAGAGGGGTGAACTGTGGTGTATACATACAACTGAATATTGAGCAGCTGAAAGATGGACTTAAGTCATGAAGCATGCAACTAGGTAAATGAATCTTGAGAACATTACACTGAGTGAAATAAGCCAAAAATGGAAGGACAAATGTTGTAAGGCCTCACTAATATAAGCTAACAATAGTGAGCAAATGCTGAGAATTGAGTTCGAGAGCATAGGTTATCTGGGGATAGAATGGGGGTAGAGATTGGGCAATCAATGATTAAGGAGTACAGAATGTTCAATAAGGCTTATTGTACAGGTTCCTAGTTTGTAAGTTCTTGTAGCAGTCACATCTATTCCTGAGTTTTAACTGTTATTTCTAAACTCTGAGATGCTGAGCTCTTTGTGTATAACCAGGCAGTCCCCTAGAAATTTGGTTGTCTTTCTGACACCTGAGACTCAGAGTTAGAGTTCTGCAACCTGAAAATCAGCATTACTACATACAGCAACTGTCAAAGAAGCTGAAAAAGAGATCAGACTACAATTAGAGATATGAATGAAATGGACTTTGTTAGGACTAAGGTAAATTAGAATACAGGGTAAAGGATGATATTGACTATATTTTAAAACTCCAGCTTCTGTGTGAGACCAAAGGAAGAAGGGTTTATTTGGTAAATTGTAGCACACTTTATCTAATTTAACCTGTATGGTCAGTTTATTTAAACAACATAATTACATGGAACTTAGAATATGGAGATCTTGTTATTCTGTACAGCCTAATGTAATACCCCAATACATCCCAGGATATTTTTGGCAGAAAATAAAAAAAGTACTTGCAGAGTCCCCTTGAAGGGGGAAATTTGGAACTATTGAACTTCCCCACCTGAGGAATTCCTGCTGTTCTCTTAAGCAATAGAGACTCCCAATTTAATAGGCCAAGCCCTTGATCTAAAGGCTTGCCCTTATGAAACTTGTCTTGCCAATGGTATAGCTAAGCTTATTTATAACTATGCCTAAGAGTCACCCCCCCCCAGAGAACTTCTTTTGTTGCTCAGATGTGGCCTGTATCTCTAAGCTGACTCTGCAGGTAAACTCACTGCTCTCTCCTTACATGAGACATGACTCCCAGGAATGAAACTGACCCTGGTATTGTGATATTGAGAGTGCCTTCTTGACCAAAAGGGGAAAAAGAAATGAAACAAAATAAAGTTTCAGTGGCTAGGAGATTTCAAATAGAGGTGAGAAGGCATTCTGGTGGTTATTCTTATGCATTATATAGATATTCCCTTAAGGTTCTCGTATATTAGAATAGCTAGAAGGAAACACCTGAAACTGTTGAACTGTAATCCAGTAGACTTGATCTTGAATCTATACAGCTTTTATCATATGACTGTGATTGTAAAAACCTTGTGACTTACACTCCCTGGATTCAGTGTATGGGAAGATGAGTAAAAAACTAAAAAAGACAAATAAATAAATTGTAGGGAGGGATAATGGGTATGTGATGTTTTGGGTGTTCTTTTTTATTTTTATTTTTATTTTTTAATTTTTTTAATTTTTATTATTTTTGGAGTAATGAAAGCATTCTAAAATTTGTTATGGTGATGAATGCACAGCTATATGATGAAACTGTGAGCCATTGATAGCATACTTTGGATGAATTATAGGGTGTGTGAATATATCTTAATAAAATTGCATTAAAGAAACCTGTCTCTAGTCACAATTTTTGTCTTAAAGTCTATTTTATCTGATAATAGTATGGCTGCTCAGTGCTCTTGGTTACTATTTGTATGGTATAAGTTTTTCTTTCTGTTTACTTTGTGTCTTTGACTCTAAAGTATGTCATTTGTAGACAGTACATAGTTTGATGATTTTTAATCCATTCTGATTATCTATACCTTTTAACTGGAGTGTTTAATACATTGACATTTAATGTAATTATTGATAAGTTAGAATTTATGTCCTCCACTTTGCTATTACATTTATGTTTGTTTGTTCTTCTATTCCTACATTACTGTATTATTTTGTGTTAAGTAGATATTTTTATTGTGCCATTTTAATTCTCTTTATTTTAGTCATTTTCTTAGTGGTTGCCCTAAGGATTACAATTAACATCGTAATTTATAGTTATCTACTTAAGATTAAGGCAAAGATAAATTCAGTAGCATTCAATTGTACATAAAATAGTATATGAAATGGTGTTCTTGTATATAACCAATCCCTCATCCCTCTGTTGTACTGTTACTGTCATACAAATTGCAACTTTATATATTGTATGCTCTCAACATAGATTTGTAATTGCTGCTTTATACGGTTGTCTTTTAAATCAGAAAGCAGAAAATAAGATTTATGAACAAAAAATACATTTATGCTGTCTTGAATTTACTTCTGTAGTTCCCTTTACTTCTTTGCGTGGATTCAAATTACTCTCTATTGTTTTATATTTCAGACTGAAGGACTCCCTTTAAAATTTCTTGTAAGGCATGCTGGCTACTGGTGAATTTTCTGTTTTTATCTACAAATTCTTAATTTCTCCTTTTTTAAAGGATAGTTTTGCTGAATATAGAATTCTTGATTGACAATCTTTTTCTTTTGGCACTTTGAATATATTATCCCACTGCTATTGGGCTTCCATGGTTTCTGATGACAAATCAACTGATAATCTTTTTGAAGGTCATTTATACATGACGTGTTGCTTGTGTCTTGCTGCTTTCAAGATTCTCTCTATCTTTGTTTTTGATGTGTCTAGGTGGGGATCTATTGAATTTAGCCTAGTTGAAGTTTATTGAGCTTCTTGGATGCATAGAACAATGTTTTCATTGAATTTGGGGAGTTGTCAGCCATTCTTTCTTCAAATATTCTTTCTGCCTCTTCTTTCCTTTCTCCTCTCCTTTTGAGGTATATTATGTGTATATTGGTATGCTTGACAGTGTCCCCCAGATCTTTGAGGATCTGCTATTTTTCTTCCTTCATTTCTCTTTCTGTTCCTCAGGGGGGGAGATGTCATATGACCTGTCTTCAAGTTTACTGATTATTTCTTTTGCCTGCTCAGATTTTCTGTTGAGCCCTGTTTCAGATTGTTAAGGCTGCTGAAATGTTATATTCCAGAGATGGACTGGCTTTTAACAATAGGGATTTATTAGCTTACAAGTTACAATTCTAAGGCCATAAAAATGTCTGAATTAAGGCATCAACAGGAGGAT
Organism: Choloepus didactylus; assembly: GCF_015220235.1. Lineage (NCBI taxonomy): Eukaryota > Metazoa > Chordata > Mammalia > Pilosa > Megalonychidae > Choloepus > Choloepus didactylus. The sequence goes on from NC_051309.1 coordinate 12,975,400, forward strand.
ATCTTCTCTGAAGAAAGGCTGCTGGCATCTGTCACTTGGCAAAGCATGTAATTGGTACATACTCATCCTACTTTCCTGAGTTTCATTGCTTTCTGTTTCTGAATTCAGTGCTCTTTCAGCTTCTGTGGGTGTGTTCCTATCTCTCAGCTTCTCTGGGGCTTCTCTGAGCTTTCTGGCTTTTTTCTGTCCATTATCTTCTCATAAAGGACTCCAGTAAAAAGGGTTAAGACCCAACTTGAACGGGGTGGGTCACATCTCAATTGAAATAACCTAACCAAAATTCCCACCTACAATAAGTCTGCACCCACAGAAGCAGATTAAAAGAAAATGGGCTTTTCTGGGGTACAAGCACAAACTACCATAAGCCTCTCTAGTGAATTTTTCATTTCAGTTACTATATTTTTCAATTCAATAATAGCTATTTTGTTCCTTTATATAATTTTTATGTCTTTATTGATAGTCTGTATTTGGTGAGCCATTGTTTTCATGCTTTCCTTTATTTCTTTAAGTATGATTTTCTTTAGCTCTTTGATCATATTTAAAATAGATAAATCAAAGTATTTTTCCAGTAAATCCAATATCTGATCCTCCTCAAGGCCAGTTTCTGTTGACTACCCTGTTTTCCTGTGTGTAGGTCATACTTTCTGTTAATTTCATGTGTCATAATATTTTTTTAAAATTGAACATTTTAAATAATGTAAAGTGGAAAGAGTAGAAATAAGATTCTCCCCCCCTCAGATTTTTTTTGTTGTTGCTGTTGTTGTTTTTGTTTGTTTGCCTAGTGAATTTTCTAAACTCATTCAGTAAAGTCTTTAATTGTTGTCATGTGTCAATACTGAAGTCTCTACTCAGTTAACTTAGTGGTAACCTAATGAATAAACATAGATTTTCCTAAATACCTGGAACAAATAAGTCTCCCAGTCCTTGAAAATGGGCTTTATGTGCATGCAAGGGATGTTTTAAAAATCAGATAGGCAGTTTACAACTCTGCTTTAGCATTCTCTTCCTGCTAGGCACAGCTTCAAAGACAGCCAGAAGTGAGAATTGAGGACCTTTTCAGGTCATTGCTAAGCATGCACACAATCCAAAGAATGTGCATAGCCTTCTAGATTCTAAGGAAAATGTCAAAGCTCTTCAAAGCCCTTTATGAACATCTCATTCCCCAGCATTTCCTTTCAAGCTTTTTGTTTGGCTTATTGTGTGTCCCAACTGTTATCTACTGCCTCAGGCAGTCACAATGTTAAACAATTGCCTCTGATTGTTTTCAACAAATGTCTCTGGGGAAAAGGTTTTTCACACTGGGTGAGTTCCAAATTAGTCCAATAAACAGCCTTGAGAATGGAATCTTCCATGGAACCACCAGACACATCAAATAATGATAATTCTCTAGAAATGGAGATTTGAAGGAATTCTAACCCCTTTTTGCCATTTCCAGTGGCTGACTCGCTACTGGTTTTCACTGTAATTGCAGGTTATTGGCTTTTTGTTGTTTTTGTTTTGTTTTGTTTTGTTTTGATTTTTGCTGGAACATTTTAATTTTTATTAGACAGATTCTTTTAACAAAGCAAAAATTGATAACCACCTGTATTAGTTTTCAATTTCTGTATAGCAAACTACCAGAAACTTATTGGCATAAAACAATACCCTTTTATTAGCTCATATTATTAGGTCAGAAGCCTGATATGGTATGACTGGGTTCTCTGTTTAGGATATAGCAAAGCTGAAATCAAGGTATCAACTGGGCCATGTTCTCATCTGGAGGCTCTGAGGGGAAATCCACTTCCAAGTTCATTCTTGTTGTTGGCAGAATTCCACTGCTTGCAGTTGTAAGACTGAGGTCCCCATGTCCTTGCTCGTTGTCAGCCAGGGGCCACTTTCAGCTCCTAAAGGCCACTCGAAGTTCTGTGCCACATGGCCCCCTCCTTCTTCAAGCCAGCAACAGCATGTCAAATAATTTCTCACATTTCATATTTCTAACTTCCCTTCTGGGACCAGCTGGAGAAAACTGCTTTTAAAAGGTTCATGTGTTTAGCAAGCTATTGGTTTTTAAGGTTACCACGGAACTTGAGAGGAGGATATAGGAACAGGGCAAGTTAAAACTCTACAAAGCTCACTGCTCTTACTGAGATTCAGCCATTTCTCTTGAATAAATTCTCCCCAGATTGCTGCAAGTTTTTGTTTAATTTATAGAGTTCTTAAAAAGTTGATTCTGACTATTTTTGCCAGTATTCTCATTACTTTCGTGGAGGAGAGGATTTTGGGGGGGTTCTTATGTCATCATTTGAGTTGGACTCTGGGGTCCAACTCAGAGTCATTTTACATCAATCGTTCTTTACTCTGTTTGACCCATGTAAGTTTCTGCATACTTTTTCTACTCCTTTCCACTCCAATTCCTTCATGCCCCATTTTATTCAACAGTTTCCAAACTAGTCTCCCTTCAGCCAGTCTTATTCTCTTCTTATCCATTTACCAATCTACAGTCATTTTGATCTTTTTAAAACAGAAATCTGACTATGTTTTCCCCTGATTAAGCCCTTTCCATGGATGCCTTTCACCTCCAGAATAAAGTCCAGTAATATTACCATGGTAGGGCATACAAGTTCCTCTGGATTTGGCCCTGGATCTCCAACCTGCCACTTGCAGCTCTTATCCCAGCCATATATAAGTATATGTTTCCTAGAAATTCTTCACCTTCTCATTAGTATTCTTGTCCCTTGCCCTACTAGTGAATTTATTTATTCATTAATTTGTCCAGTCATTCATCCAATACATACTTTGTAAGTGCCTATTATGTGTCTGGTCCCATGCAAGACACTGAGAGGAAAGAAGTTAGTAAGGCAGTCAAGGTTCTGCTCCCTGTAGATGTTACATCCAGAAAGGGAAACTGACAATAAGTAAATAAATAAATAAACTGGATAGTTACATGATGCTGTAATTCAATTAGGTGAATAAATGGAGTAATAATAATGAGGGGAACTTTCATTACTCAGTTTGGAAAGAAAAGTTCTCTCTAAAAAGTCTACATTTGAGCTGAGACCTGAAGGATGACAAGGAGCCAATAAGGCATGAGAAGAAAGGGATCTCAGTGCAAAAACCTTGAGACCAAAATGAAACGCAGATAGAAATTAAAATAGAGAAAAACGGACACAGGAACTTTCATACATCCAATGAACACATACACCACACTCACACACACACACTCACACACTCACCCATGTACACACTTAGCTTAGGGTCCTCAAATGAGCAAGTGCTGGAGGGACCATCTGACAGATGGGAAATCCTAGCACACAACTGTGACAAGAGGAAGTCTGTGGGGAAAGGTGCTGTTATTTGGCTGGCCCACCCCTGCTGAGTGAAGCCAAAGTTTCCCTTGGATTCATTCCCACCTGAACTTCTACCATATAAGCTAAAAAGGCCTTTTAATCCATGTTTTATACGGAGATGAAGACTAAGCGGCAGCTACATAGGGTTGGGTGTAGAGAAGAAACACATATGCATGTATGCTTTGCTGTAAAATAATGATCTTCTGAAAAGAAACTTAAAACCTTCCATCCATGGTTCCCAGAGCCACGATCCAGCTAATGAGTGCTGGGTAAGGAAAGTCCTTGCTGGGCGATGGCAAGAGGAATGAGAAAGTGTTCCACAAAGAGCCGATGACTGAGTAGGCCATAGACTCTTGCCACTAACTGAGTATCCAGCCCACAGGTACAGACCCTGCTGATGCTGGATTTCTGTAAAAATAGAAATTTGCCCAGCCTGATGGTTCTGGGAAAATTCTACCCTTTTATTTGCAGTGTCTGCAGTTATTCATTCAACAAATAACTATTGAGAATCTCTGATGTACCAGCCTGTTACAGGTTAAGGGATGCATCAGTGACTAGATAAAGGTCTCATAGAATTATATTTTAATGAGAAGACAATTAACTGATTACTTAATTAATTAATAAGTAGGTCACAGATGTCTAGAGGTGTCAGACATTGATAAGTTCTATGGGAAAAAACTAAAGCAGGAAAAGAGTTAAGAATTGCTAAGAGGTTTCATTTCCAGCTAAGATGTAGTAACAGTGACCAGATTTGCCTTTCCAATTAAAACAACTAAAAACCAGACAAAATGAGCAGTTTTTGAGCCACTGGATACCAGGGGATGAATGACAGTGATCCCTGGGTGGCAAGAAATGAATAAAATTAGCTTATTGCCTAGAGACATTCCAGGCCATTGTGGAGAGAAGGAGCATAGACAGAGTCCAGCAGACTCCCTGATTCAAGACAGAGTTGAGTCTGGAGGACCAAGGCAGCCAGAGTTTTGAGGAAAGAATAGTAAAGATGAGAGAACTGTAAAGAAAGAGAACTCTGTAGATCCGCAAAGGGTCCACTCATGTATTCAGCAGAGTACTCATCCATACCCATGTGAAGAAGCTACCCAAGGCAGAGAAAAAGCCTCCCTGAAGGGAAAGAGAGCCTGGAGTGCTCAAGCCCCAATGTGGCTGTTGTGATCCAGGAGACAGTAGTAAGAGATGAGCTTGGATAGGTAACAGAAACCAGGTCATGTAGAAACTTGGAGTGAGATGGAAGCCATGGCAGGGTTTGGGGCACAGCAGTGGCATGATCTGACAGATTTTAATTTAAAAGAATCACTGAGGATACTGAGGGGAGACTAAAATCATAGGGGGCAAGGGCGAAAGCAATAGAACACTTTGGAAGCTATTATAATCCAAGCAAGAGCTGACAATGGTGAGAACCATGGTGTAGCCACAGAGGTGGCAATTTTAATTCTGGACTTTTTTAAAGTAACAACAGGATTTTCTGATGGGTTTATTCCAGAAATGGAAGACTGTCTTACTATAAAGAAACCCTCCAAAAGAGACTTAGCCTACTCTCATTCCTTTGTATCCATACAGCAGGAATTGCAATGTAACCCAGGTCTTTCCCAAGCAGGACTAACCATCCTTCTCTCTTCTTTACCTTCTTTTTTATTGGTCCAGAATGTGTAAAGATCTGAGTGTTGGATACAGGTGAAATGGAAGAGTTACTGATGGTGTTCTATGTGGCCCAGCATTGCCTTCCAGAGTTCTTTAAATTGGAATGTGATCTTCTTTGCCATTATTCCTTGTGTATATTTCCCTTTCAGGAACATCATGATGAAGGTTGGCAAGAACCTGAGATAGATTTCAGGTATTCCTGATTCCTCTGGCCAATTGTCAACTAATATTACTCTAGATCCACACAGCACTTCTAACAGGAGGTTATTAATGTAACTCATCACAATGAAGATTTAATGAAATAAAACCATATATTCATTTTAATAAATACTTAAATAGTGTACAGTAAAGTTCAAAATCCATAACTTTTTAAATCTTGTTAAATGTTATGTAGAATACATTTTAACATAACAGGGATATTGATCTTAAAATTAATTGTCAGAAGCATAATGTGGTACATGGATGAATTCCTATTAAAATCAAGAATCAGATAAGAACAGGATCACTACTTTTATTTACTATTCTTATAGAACTTCTGGACAATATGATATGATAAAATAAAAAAAAAATTATTATAAATATTAAAATAAATCAGGAAGATTTAATTGCCTGGAAAGTATATCATTGTCTACCTAGAAAATACAAGAAACTTTCATGAAAAACTATTTGAACTAATGAGTACAATAACATGATTCATTACAAAATATGCATTTTTAAATAGTTTTCCTTACATATACACACAATATAAATTATAAACCATAACAAGATCTCTTTTACAACAACAAAAAAAATTAAAATTCCTATGAATAGTCTTTAAAAACATGAAGTCTTTATTAAGAATATTTGTTTGTTATTTATAGGGTTTATCTTATAATTGACATAATCCATTGCACAAAGTTAAGACTTTAATGGTGGAGCATCAAAGGGAAAGGGGCAATATTAGAGATTGTGTGGTCAGTTGACAGGCCAGCCCTTCTTGTCAAGGGATGATAAGGCTTTGAAATAGGAGAGTGATGATGAGGGTGGAAAGGAAAAGAAAATTTGATCTTTAACACCCAGAATTTAACCACATAGTAAGTGATTAAATGAGGGATGAAGACATAATTCCTAGCCTTATGAATTGGAAAACTAGATGGATAGTGGTCCATATCACTGATGGAGATGGAGAACACAAGCAGGAGAGCAGGATCTAGAAAGAAAGAGTGACTGTTTTTGAGACAAATTGAATTTGGGGTGTCTATGAGACATCAAAGTGAAAATTCCAGACATGTGAGTATTTGGTTTTAGATTCAGAAGAAAGTTTATTTTATTCATTCAATGATTATTTATGGGAATTTTGGCCAGAGTTACAGATTTAATAGTCATTATCCTACGGAGTTGCAGGAATAGAGGTGGTCCCTGAGGGAGAACAAGTAAAATGGGAAGAGAAATTGGGGCTGCACTGGTCTGAATCTGTTATGTACCCCAGAAAAAGCAATGTTCTTTAATGCAGTCTTGTGGGGGCAGACCTGTTGTGGGTGGGATCTTTTGATTAGGTTTTTTCATGGAGATGTGACCCACCAACTGTTGGTGAGACTTTTTGATTAAATTATTTCCATGGAGGTGTGACCCTGCCCATTCAAGGTGGGTCTTGATCAGTTTACTGGAATCCATAAGAGAGCTCAGGGACTGACATAGACCCAGACATTTGGAGAAGCAGACAGAAAGATGTTAGGAGATGTGAAGCTAAGAGCTGAAATCCAGAACTTGCCCTGGAGAAGCTAAGAGAGGACTCCCAGATGCTTAGAGAGGACCACGCTGGGAGAACAAGCAAGGATGCACAGGTGCTGATAGAGAGAAGCTAAGAGAGACAGAATCCCAGAGAAATTTTGGAGAAAGCCATTTTGAAACCAGAACTTGGGAGTAAAGGAAAAGCAGATGGCAGCCACATGCCTTCCCAGCTGACAGGGGTGTTCCAGATGCCATAGGCCTTCCCTCAGTGAAGACACCCTCTTGTTGATGCCTTAGTTTGGACACTTTTATGGCCTTAGAACTGTAAATCTGTAACCTAATAAATCCTCTTTATAAGAGCCAATCCATTTCTAGTATTTTGCATTCCAGCAGCTTTAGCAAACTGGAACAGGGGCCCAACTCAGAAGTCTAAGGATCACCAACACTGAATATCAAGCAGAAAAGAAGGAAACCATGAGAGAAACTGAGAAGTAGTCTAAGAGATAGAAGAGAATCCAGGTAGGCATGGCATCACCAAACTCAGAGATGAGAAAGGGGTGGTTTCTCAATTGTACCTAATGCCAAGAAGTGGTTAAATCATATGAGACTTTAAAAGATCCCTTTGGATTTCAAAACCAGAACAATATTAATGACTTTTGCTTGAGTAGTCTCAAGGATAAGTAGAGGTAGATGCCCTATTGCAGTGAGTTGAGAAATAAAAGGGAGATAAGGAGATGAAGAAAGCAAAAGAAAACTTTTTTGAGATTTGGCCATGAAGAGAAAGAGAAGTCATGAAGCTCTAACCACAGGCAGTAAGATCCAAGAGAGGGTTCTTGTATAAGAATCATCCTCTCAGTACAGGTGGTTTAAGGGGAATTCTTATCCAAAGATCAGGGGACATTCCCTTCTACTTTCCATTCCCCAAATTAGTTAATATATTTTATAAAAAATAAGGCAGAAAGTAAGTCATTCAGAACTTTAAGAGTCAGATATGAGCTATATTGGGCCAATCAACAACTGAGTCCTTTTATGTTCTATTTAAGATAACTTTAAATAATATACAAAAATTGTCCACACTGGAGTGTAAATTGGTGCATCCACAGTGAAAGCAGTATGGTGGTTCCTCAAAAAGTTAAACAAAGAATCATCATATGACCCTGCAATTCCACTCCTAGGTATGTTACCAAAGAAACTGAAAACAGGGACTCAGACATTTTTCATCAATGTTCAGAGCAGCACTATTCACAATAGCCAAAAGGTGGAAACAACCTGTGCCATCAACAGATGAACAAATAAACAAAAGATAGTACATACACACAATGGAATATCATTCAGCTGTAAGAAGGAATGAAGTACCAAGACATGCTACAACATGGATGAACCTTGAAAACATTATGCTGAGTGAATAAACAATGTACATAAGGACAAATGCCGTATGAGTTCACTTACACGAAATATCTAGAAATAGCAAATTTGTAGAGACAGAAAATAGATTAGAAGTTATCAGAGGATGGGAGGAAGGGGGAAGGGAGAGTTGTTGCTTGGGTGGTAAAGAATGTTTGAAAATTTTTAAATAAAATTATTTTTAAATAATTTTAAAATTATTTTAAATGATAATTTAATATATAACAATTTAATACTAGAATAAGTAGGACTGGTTTCTCAGCCCTATTTTAATATATCCAATTATGAGGGGTTGGGCTACGAGTAATAGAAAATTCAAAATAGGATTTTTTTTTTCTTATCTCACCTATAAAGTCCAGAGGTGGGACAGCTCCAGGGTTGATTAATTTAGACAACTCACAATATCATCAAACTTTACCATCAGGAACCTGGTTGAGATGGCAAAAGAAAGCTGCCACCTGTGTCAGGGGTGGGGGTTCGTTCAGAGTGGGCACTCACCCCAGCCATGTCCACCAACAATTTTACCAAGAGTGAAGGTGATATTGGGACCACTGTCCACCTGATTCCTACTCCAAACTTTCTACTGGTTTATCGTCTGGGCTAGGGAAAAGGATCCTACTCATCAGACTTCCTCAAAATCCAGCATCAACAATGGGAAGATGAATGTATGACAAGATGGAATTATGACAAAATAACTGAGGTTTTACTTTCTTGAATCAGCGACATCCATTGCTTCAGGGAGACTAAAGTAGTGAATAGGGGCTCTAATTTTTTAATTCATACCATAGAAAATGGTCTTGAAAGCCAAGGCTCATGATTACAAGAGCAAAGCTTGAAAGAGAAAGTGTTGCTTTAATTCCAAAAGATTAGCCTTAAATATCAGGATCCAGGCCCCCAAGCATTCCATCTATAAAATTAATCCTATAAACCAGGGTTTTTCCAAACTGCAGGTTGTGATCCATTAGTGGATTGTGAAATTAACATAGTAAGTTTCAGCTAGGTTTTTTTTTTCAATGAGTCTAGAATAAAACACCAGCATTATTGCACATAACAGGAATAGTTATTGCTTCTTGAATTTTTGTTTCAATTGTGTGTGTGTGTGTGTGTGTGTGTGTGTGTTTCAGGCCTTGATATAAAATATTTTTCTTACTGTGAGCTGTGTCAAAAGGCTTGAAAGACATTGTCATCAATAATAAATCTGGGGAAACGTTGAAGAAGAGTCTGATTATCCAGCCTCCTGATAATAGATACATGTGCACCCACTGGGAAATTAAATCAAATCAGAGCTGACAAACATCATTAAAAGAATCATGAGAGAGAGAAGAATCAAGAACAGGGAAGAACTGCAGTAAAGTGCAGCCTTGGACTGAGCCCTGCAGGCTGAATTGGACCTTGGAGAAAAGCAGAGTATACCGAGAAACAGGAACGGCAAATGTAAAAGTGAAAAGGTGGGAAAATCTAATTTAGAGTATTAAAAGGACAAAGAATAAGTCCATCTCGCTGGAGCCAACTTAGACTAAATTACAGAAGGCTGAGCAGATGACACTGGAAGTTCCCGTGGTAGACAGGTTGGTAGGACTTTTCCCACCAGGTAAAAACGTCTACATGTTTTCAATAGGCTGTGGGGAGTCATGGAAAACGTTTGAGCTAGTGAATGACAAGAAGCTAACAGGATGGCCAGGAAGGAAAAGAATTGGCAGGAAGTCTTTTTAGAAGTCTGGTAAATAACTAGGCCCAAGGGACTATACAAGATCTGTGGCAGTGGCCAGACAAATAAATGTTAATGCATCCTACGAGGAAGACTTGAAAATGAGCTAGATGGAAAGAAAAACAGAGAAGCCTTCTAAGATAAAAGGCTCCATCTCTTGGACATTACAAATAAGCTTAATTTCTAGCATTGCTGGAAAAATTAGCAGGATTATTATCATAAATTAGTATTTTACACTTCTCACTAACTGCCTGACACATCCATTAGTCATTTGATTTTCACAATCACCTTAAGAGGCAAGGAGAGGATGCATCACTATCTCCATTTTAAGGATAGGAAAGCCAAATCCCAAAGGGATTATCCGGCCTCTCAAATTCACACAATAACAGAGCTGGAGTTGCCAAATCTTCTCACTCTTACTCCAGGATTCTTTCCCTAGACGACAGCCCACACCTCACATATTCTCATCCTCAGATAATGACCCGTCAACTTGTTGATTTAAATTATACCAAGAATTAAATAGACTCAATATTTAAGAGAGAAAGCCCATTAGAGAGGTCACTGTGGCTTGGGGTAAGTTTATTTAATAAATATTTTTTTATTTGGAGGTTTTAATTTTAAGTATGTGGTCTACTCTTTTTGTATGATTATTTGCTCAAAAAAATATTTTAGTCAGCAAAACACATCATAAAATTTTAATATGTTTCAGAGCTCTTTTCACTGTTTAAAAAAAACACAAATCAGGCATTCTTGAATCTGAATGTGGTGCCCTGTAATAGGGCTGTCTCTGAGGAAGGCCCTTCCAAACCCAGTAGAGAAATTGCTCTTTTTAAGAAGACTTGCTTTGCCTAGTCCATGGGAGTCTGTAGTGCAACAAAATTAGGTATGTATGTAAAAGCATTTTGAAATTAAACCACTGAACAGATGTAAGTTCTGTGGAAAGTGCTTGTTACGATTCTGTGTTCGTTAGAAGGTAAGCTTTGGGAGGGTAGAGCCTGATCTAACCTGTTCATCACTCATCTTCTGGTCCCTAAAATGTACCCAACACATAGTAGGTTCTCAAAAAATAGTTGTTAAATGAATGAACAAGTAATAATGGATCATGGTGAAGAGGAGCCCCAGAGGGTACAAACACTCAGGAACATCAGAGCATTAGGATATGATTGATCTGCCACAGGTCTGCCTTCTCCAAGCACCCACCTTCTGCATCTTCAGGGGCCTTCTAGAGGCCGGCACACTGCAGGTGGATGATGAGCACCCACTGAACTCAATTCCCTGCAAACTAGACTGAGAACCACCAGCAACTGATGCACAAGCTCTGGGCCTCACCAGATGGCCGTGTTGGTCAAGGCCCTTGGACATCTCCTGCTTCTTGAGATGTCAGCCTTGGCAACCTTACAGTCTCACCTCTTAAAACTGAGTGCTCCTGCCAAGAAGAGGGTACCAAAAAGAAAAATGAACCTGGGAAACATGGGATCAACATGGCAGGTATACAAAGTGCCAATTTCCAACAAAGTGGAGTGAGAGGTCCAACTTGTGTCCACTAATACATGTGCCCAGTGCATTGGGCACAATTTGTTCTCAATACAGATTTGTTGCATGAATGAACACATTAATGAGTACATATTGAAACACACATGGAGAGATTATGAAACAGAATTCACACTTCCAAAAAGCATAAAACAAGATTCTTCAGGGGAATTTCAAGTTTTCAATAATCGTGTCCAGCTATGGTCTCTAGATCCCCACTGTTACAAGGGAACCTAAACATTCACTGCACTTTGAATGGCCTCAGGTGTGTGAAAGGGGATGAAAAACACAAATACAGGGGCTACCTGGAGGCTGCAGTCAGGTCATCATCTCTCCAAACAGCGTTACCAGAAATTGTCCTCCAAAACTTACGCTCTTTACTCAGCACGTAACATGATGAGAAACAAATGGACCATCCTCCGGGGCCTCAAGCGTGTCTACTTGTCTAGAGCTTGATGCATCTCTGAACATGTCACCTGATCTTAACATGAGGAACTTTCTCTTCCATGTGATGATGGGTAATTCCTTACTTTTTAGATGTGTATATTGAAGTATTTCAGGGTGAAATGTTATGATGTCTATAGTTTAAAATAATTAAGCAGGGAAAAAAGAAAGTAAATATAGAGAATTGATAATTACTACTAAGTCTAGATGAGGGGAACAGGGGTGTTTACTATGTTATTTCTAGTTTTCTATACATTTGAAAAATTTCATGATAAAAGTAAAAAAAAAAAATCAAAGTATCATAAAAAGGAATCTCTACCTGGGAAGATTATTGAGAGGATTAAATGAGATACTTATCACAGATGCAGAATAGGTGCTCAGTAAATACTAATTCCACTGACTCATGAGTTCCCACATAGCAACACCTCTTAAAATGGACAGAAATAGAAATTCTTACTTTTAGGCAATATGCAAAAATCATATAACTTAAATCCTGCTTACACACATATGATAGTTTCACATCCAAGACCCCAACGTCATCCGCAATGCTGGGCCATTCAGTGTGTTCTTTGGCCCTTCCCCCCTGGAAAGATGGAGGAGGCAGAGATAAAAGCTGTGCCTTTGAAGTTAGACAAGGCATCTTCCACACACTGATATCACAGAGCCTCAGTTTCCTTTCCTGCACAACGGGGTCATCACCTCCCCTCTGTGTTGCTCTGAGGACCAGATGAGGGTGGGTGCGCGAAGGGGCCTGTGTGTCATCTCACAGTAAGTGCCAACCACGGTACCCGTCTCCCACTGCCCCCTGGAATGGCAATGAATCATGTGGATTTAGGGAGCGGGTAATTATTGTACACATTGAACTGTGATCACCATCAGATTGTTGTTTTTGTTTCAGTTGTGTTTGTCATCTTTTCATTAACCTGGATTATACTTTAAAGAGAAAATGGGAAGCAACAACAACAAAAAACTTACTTAAGCCACTTTTAGAATGTGGCCCTGTGTCTACAGGCAGGACAGCTCTTGGGATCTTCATTTCACAGTCAACAAAACTGGGTCATCGATAAGCGAGAAAGGGGAAAAGTCAAAGCTGAGCTCCGGACGGTGGGTGTGGGTCTGACGCCGCGGCTATTCTCATCCCAACGAAACGTGCTCGTTCCAGAGACGGCGCGAGCGGACGGGACAAAGGAAGAGCGTATCTCCTTCTCATTCCTCCAGCGTGGAAGTGGCCAAGGCCACGCCAAGGTTGTTCCCACCAGGCGGATGTGCGCAGGGATGACATTTGGCGTGCACAAAGCAGCTGATTAATTGGAGCAGGAGATCAAGTATCAACAGTCTTTCAGAGGCCCGGAGCCGACCCGCGAGGCCTCCCTCCCCGGGATTCGAGAATGCTCTGCCGCTGACAATAAATTAGACCCAGGAGGGCCTGGAGCTCCAGATGCTTCTTCTCAGAGGGGCGGGCAGAGTGACGTCTATCGCTGGCCTGAGGGGTAGAAGATGCCCATATATGGTCCCAAGGGGGGTGGGGGATGTCCTCCTGCTCCAGCCATTCCCATTTCAGGTCTGCTCTCTGTGGAGGACGGGTGCGCTGACAGGTGAGCCATCAGCCACCCCTGCGCGTGCGGAGAGCTCAGAGGCTCCCAGGCACCAGCGGTGGCTTCTTTTGGAGCCCTCAGGAAGAGTCCATGAAGAGCCAAAGAAACGTCCTTGACCCCAAGACAAGTGAGCACATATGCTCCAGCCCCCACATCTGACCTCAGAGAGACATTCATTCATTGGTTCATTCATTCACTCATTCACCCACTCATCCTTGCAGCAAATATTCACTGAGCATCACTCTCTGCCAGGCAGGGGGCTAAGTCCTGAGGATTCAAACACTGCAAACGCTGAAGCTGACCCTCACGCAATCATTCGTTGGCTCGCTCATTCATTCATTCAGCAGACATTTCTGAGAGCTGCGCCACACATTGGGTTCTGGAGTTGCAGCAGTGAACAAGACAGACTTCATCCCTAACCTCAAGGGGCTGACCATCTAATGCCTAGGGAGCATTATTTTTTTTGGGGGGTAGGGTCGGTGGATTTCAGTTTAAGCCCCTGGGACAGGGAGCTTGGCCTCTCAGAGCCTCAGTTTCTTCACCTGTAAAATGGACATAATCCTACAGGGTTGCTGTGACGTTCAGAGGTAAAGGATGTGAAAGCACTGGGTGAACTCCATTTGGTACCCAGTTCTTAGTGACGATTATTCTTTAGGTAGTGCTTGTAAACTCCCCCTGAGCTATTTACCTACAGACAAGGAAGGCACCAAGAAGCTGTATCAAGTTGTGCCATATCAAGTTACATACTCATAAATGAGGGAAGGAGGAATTTCATAAAGAGACCACTGTGAATGCAGTGACTTATTGAGTGTAGAAGCCTGGTGGGGCAGGGCAGAAATGATTTCCAATTACATTTGAATAGCATTTTTGGTTTACAAAGGCTTTTTTGTAATATGCAGAGTACCCCAACAAGAGTTAGTTTGGCTCAGGTATAATTCTGTTAAAGGGAAAGAAGCTGCGTACCCGGTGTGCCCACCCTGGAGACAAGAAACTTAACTCCAGTCATCTGTTAAGATCTTTAAACCTGATGGAATTTGCTGAGAGTAACAAAATCCAGAGCATAGAAAAGGAATTCCGTGCAGATCTTCACAATGTTAAATAATTAGATATATACACTAAAACCCTGCCCATGAGACTTTTTCCTGCTACCACGCTGTTACAAGCAACACAATCATTCCCATCAATAATATCTCTTTTGCAAATAGTAATTTTCAGCAGCCAGTTGGGACATAGGGAGAAGGGGAAGGGGGAGGGGATTTCACAAGGAAAAAGTTCATTAAAATCTCCAAGGAAGGCAGAAGTCATTCACAGAGTCTTCCTGGAGGTTTACACTTGTACCCTTGCCCCACCCCAAAAGCTGCAGGACAGAGTAGGTTTGACATGAACCACTGATGGGTTCCTGCCCAGTGCCTATTCCTCTCTTGCCATCCTGATGCTGCATCAGATCTAATCTCGTGATAATTTGTGTTTAACCCAGTCTGCATAGGGACAGACATTTCCTCACTGTGGAACTGAAATTCCTAATTAATTGCTTAGGTTTTTTGGCTGCATTTTAATGGTTCTTGCTGTTGCTTTCCTGATAGCTATAGCACAGTTCCCAGTAATGCCAGAACCTGGAGACAGTGACTATCTTCCAATAGCACCCTGCAAATATGCCTGCTGCAGCGGCCTCTAACCTGAGGGGGACTTTTCTCTGTTCTGCTCTATGATGCAGCCAGGAAGGCATTGTATGGACTTCCCAGTTTTTAACACTAGCAGAAAATTCTGCCACACAGTCAGCAACTATTCTGCACAAAGAGGCATGTTCTCTGTCTGAAGCAGCATATGGCTCCTTGTTGAACATTTCCAACAATGGTCAACTAATGTGTGAACTACCCCTCCTCAGCCAACACCACATTTGAGCCTCAAGATCACATGTGTAGGGGCAGAACATGTACAGCCATAGCTGTAAAAAAAAAAAAAAAAAAAAAAAGGAAGCAAATTGGGTGTTCTCATCCTTCTACCTCATCTTCTTCCAATCTTACTTATTCCAGACAATCACTTAGTGTCTTACTAATAGGTTGTCATGAAGCCTCTCTGACCCTCAGTCTCTTTTTCTGTATGTAACCCAGAGGCTAGCTGTCTCTTCTTCCATGCCATGTATGTTGTTTCTGCTTTGACTTTGCCTACAGGTAGACGTAGAAATCAGTTTTTGTGCCATTCTCCATAAGTAATCCAGTCACAGGAAGATTTTCATGACTTTAGTTAGTGATCTTACCTGAAGATAAGTGGTGTAAGAGATCAGCTCATGCAAGGCACTGCAGCATTCCACTAACGAGTCCATATTCTCCAAGACACTGTCAAGGATTCTCTCAGCTTTCTCCCTCCCGCTGTGACCTCACTGGCTTCTCTCCACCCCACCTCCCCCAAGCCTGCCACTTAGCAAACAATGACCTGCTTCTGTTCTCTTTGAACATCTTGGGCCCAGCCTTCTTTCCCAAGCTGTATCTAAACTTTTCTCCAAACCAAGACTGTCCCTCCTAGAGGAAGAATGGGATCAGTAATACCATGTGCCTGCCCCTCCAGGTTGGAGTGACAAATGTATGAAGAAATGGGCATAAACATTCTTTGTAAAATGTATTCATCAAATATAAGGGATAATGGTGGTGGTAGTAGCAGCAATGTGACATTACAAATGGCGAGATTAGTTCAGTGCTTTTCACACATTTTTGACCATAGTGCACATTAAGAAATATATTTGACACCTGGACCAAGTACATACACACATACACAGACAACTGAAACAATGATTTCACAAAACAATAACTACCTCACAATGTGTAGTGCAGTCTAATTTTTACCCTATTCCCATCTGTTGCATTGTCAAAAGCTGGTTATGGACCACAAATTCACCTAACAACTACCAATGGGCCAAACCCCTTCCTTAGAAGAATCCTGGTATCATCTGTGCCTGTTTGAATGTATTATGTCCCCAATATGCCATTATCTTTGATACAATCTTTTGTGGGCAGACCCATCAGTGTTAATTAGATTGTAATTCTTTGAGTGTTTCCATGGAATGTGCCCCACCCAACTGTGGGTGATAACTCCGGCTAATTTCCATGGAAGTGTTGGCTGGCCCATTCAGGGTGGGCCTTGATCAGTGGAGCCATATAAATGGGCTGACAAACAGAAGGAACTCAGTGCAGCTGAGAGTGACATTTTGAAGAGGAGCCACAGCCAAGAGGGACACTTTGAAGAAAGCACAGGAGCTACAGATGAGAGACAGTTTGAAGACAGCCGTTGAAAGCAGACTCTTGCTCCAGAGAAGGTAAGACAGGACAAATACCCCAAGTGCAACTAAGAGTGACATTTTTGAGGAACTGCAGCCTAGAGAGGAACATCCTGGGAGAAAGCCATTTTGAAACCAGAACTTGGAGCAGACACCAGCCACGTGCCTTCCCAGCTAACAGGTTTTCCGGACACCATTGGCCATCCTCCAGTGAAGGTACCCAATTGCTGATGTGTTACCTTGGACACTTCATGGCCTTAAGACTGTAACTGTGTAACCAAATAAACCCCCTTTTATAAAAGCCAATCCATCTCTAGTGTTTTGCATTCCAGCAGCATCAGCAAACTAGAACATCATTCCTCTCTCATTTTTAAAGAATGAAGAGACCAAGGCCCATTCACTATTTTAAATAAACATTTACTAACAATCTACCCCATTCACATGCTGTGCTGAGCTTGGAGAATGAAAAGATGAGGTGAGGATATCACTGAGGGCTTCATAGTCTAGCAACGGGTGCTGAAAAAGAAAGTCAGGGCAATGACTTGCCCAAGGTCACACAGCTCCAGGGCAAGGACTAGAATTAATAGTACCAAACCTCTTTGAAAGTGACTTTCCTACAGCTTTGAAAAGCAGCAAAACTTTTGTTTTAGTTGTACTTTTAAGATACTTAGATTTGCAACCACAGTTAATGGAAAAAAAATAAAAACAGCTTTATCCTAAATGTTCATGCTCTGTATGTATAAATCCGCCAGATACTAAGGTCAAAGCCAAGCAGCAGAAGACAGAACATTTGGCCATAAGGAACCAAAGAATACACATTCATAATTCTTCCATAGCATTCTACAACACTTGTGTATAACATTGTTTCTTTTATTTCAATAACCCCATTGTACTGTCAGTCCCATTTTATGGATAGGAAGCTGAGACTTGGGTAGTGACTCACACAGTGTCACTCAGTAAAGCAGCAGGATGATGAGTCCTTGATGGGTTGTAATGGGAAATAAGGATGCCGTGTAAGTTAGCCCAGAATATAGAAGGCCTGGGTTTCTCTTGAGGCAACAGAGAGGAGATGGTGCAATCCTTCATAAGTTCAACTCATTTCAAGTGATTATAAAAGATCATCTGTACATTTCAATATATTATAAATGGCTCCTCCGCTTTGTCATTCCTTTCCTGCATGGACTTCTATTCCAGGGATGGAAACCAGAAAGTGCTCCGAGAGCACTCCCAGCTTCAGGTCTCAATGCAAGTTAGAAGACAAAAGTTATGGTCTCCCCACCCCCTCCAACCATGGTCCTGACTCATATTCTCACTCCCAGTGTGGGTTTCCATCTCCAAATGGTTTATTTATTTTCAGAAATTCTCACAAGGTTAATGACAAGAAAACTGACATTTGTCTAAAAGAGCTCAGACTGGGGGAAAACGCCAAGCCCCTGAAGGGACAGTTGTGTGAATTTGGGAGAGGGGATTTTAAACGCCAGCTGCAAATCAGAGCGAGAGGTCATTGTCAGAATCAAGCAGGAGACAAGTTTGACTGCAGTTGATCCATGCAAGGCCTGGATACTTACAGAAAAAAAATATAAATAAATAGAATGTATACTTCTATTTGCTTGGGTTTACAGAATTCCCTCTTTTAAAATTCCTTTGTCTATTATTAATACACACACACATTCATACACAAATAGTACAAAGTAGACTTTGAAATGCCTTCAAGAATAGCTTATAAGTTTATAAGGTAGTCTATTAAAGGCCATCTCAGTCCCATTGACCTGGAAATTGTAATGCTTTACATACATAAGTAGTTCTGAAAATTATTATTATTATATTAAATGCAGGATTATATTCATTTTTAAATTGCAAACGTTTTCAGCAGAGGATGAGAGAGGAGGCTGAAAAGGTAGGCAAGAGCCAAACCAAGAAATGTTTTTGTGGTTCATGAAGGAAATTATCCCAAACAGGCAGTCATTGAATAATCCGAATAATGAAAATGGCCTGGCTCTATTTGTGCTCTGGAAGATTATCCTTGCTGTAGATGGAGGATGAGTTGGAAAAAAGCAAAGCTAGGAGCCATTTGGACAGCTGAGCATATATTGCAATATTCCAACAATAAATGATTTTTGTCCTGGATAGGTGTGGGGAAACAATTCTTCATGGATCAGTCTCTTGTGGTTCAGTGTGTCTTGCAAGTGAGGCACTCACTTCCCTTTGGTCCACACTATCCAAGAAGCTTTGTATAGCAAACAGCTTTGGGAGTAAGAGATAGTCTCTTTCTCTAGAACAAAGGGTAGGCATGCTTACTGCCTGTTATAAAAGGTTTGGGTTCCCTAAGCTCAGGGCTCCTCTCCTATAACATAGCTCATTGCATGTGTAGGTGTCATCTGGCCCTATTCACATTATCCTGTGGGAACTGGGACTCGGGAAACCAGCACAATAATGCTGACACTCTGGCTACCACTACTGCTGTGAGTAATAAATCATCCTTTGTCTCTGATCCAGAAATCTTGTGTCTTCTACCATCATGAGACTGAGGCAGACTAGATTGTTAGCTTACAATTAGTGAAAATCTCAGGCTCCTCACAGTTCTTTGCACTGGGATATAATAATTACAGCAGGAATGATAAGAAGGAAATGGATGTGAAAGACATATAGGTGAGCTGGGTGTGTGAAAAAAGTGTTAAATTTGAAGTAAAGTCATTCTTCCTCCTCAGTGCCCTCCCTTCTTTCCAAGGACATGTCTATGCATATTCCCAAATTAATTCATGGCCTTTGGTGATTCTGGCAGAGGTAGGAATAACGGGGAAATCTGAGAGGTGCTGAGGATTATGGGATTGATCTATATAGGAAAGAGTCCATAGTGGATCACGAAACAACAAAGAGAAGCAGGGAAAAAAATCCTTGGGTTGAAGAAGAGTAGCAGTCTGGATTTGAGGATAATTTGGGGGCTGTTCAAGGAAAAGCATAAAGATGTTCTTCACAAAAGCAACTGCTATAGAAATCAGATTAGATAGTCAGACAGACACAGGCAGACAGATAGATCGACAGGAGAAAAGCAGACTTCAAGAAGGTTTGCCATGCGTTATGAATGGATCACCTTTGGTTCTTTAGAGGGAGTGGTAAAAGTTTAAATTGTTTTTAATTACTATTTTTTGATTGCTAGGTTGCTGATTCTTTTCATATGAATCCAAGCCAAGGCTAGCTTCAGGGCTGTGCCAAGAGGCCAAGATTTATGGGAGTTACAGGTGCAACACTGATGAGACTGGGCAATTTATTTGATGAGCCAAATTAAAAAGATAAAAGGAGGAATCTGTGATAGCACTCTGGTTTCTGGCTTAAATAGCTAGTGTTATGAGGTGCCATTAACCATACTAGATATTACAGGTGGAGAAGCAGTCTTAGGGGAAATGTTTCTGGGTTTGACCTTGGACATGCTGGGTTGGGTGTGCCAAAAGGCCAAGCAACGGAAGGGGCCTGGGCTGGAGTCAGGAGCAGTGGAACATTCCCTGAAGCAATGGAACTGAATGGGGGACTAGTTCCAAGGGAGGATCCCTGGAGCATTCTAGAAAGAGATCATGGAAGAAGGGCCACAGAAAACCAGAAGTGGTGTCGCAAGGTCAAAGGAAGACAGCATGTGAAGAAAGGGAGCCAAATGCTGCTTTTCACTAAAAGACAAAAATATTTCTATTACTCTCCAGTCAAAATGACAATGAATTCATGTTTAAACACTCCCCTTTCTCCAAAACATAAAAATAACAATGAAATATAATATATAAGACATTAGAAAGTACAACCATATTTCAAATCCAGGTATACAGCCCTGCAGGCCCCACAGGGGAGAGAGAGACATGCAGCATTAAGTGGGAGGGGAAGTGAGGCCTGAGGCCTGCAGGGCTCGGGGCCAAAAAGCTAGCAGGAGCAGCCAGGAGTTCAGAGCCCAGATGGAAAGAGGCCCACGTAGTGTGATGGGGGCCAGCATCAGGCGCACTGTGTGAAACCTGGAGCTGAGCAGGCGTCTTTCATGAAAGGAGGCTGAGAAAGCTGTGACCACTGCCCAGGCTCCAGCCGATAACACACTGCTGCCTGGGCCAGCCAGGAGCAGAGGCAGCCCCAAAGCCAGGTCCTCTACGGATGGCCGGCGTGCTTCCTCTGTGCAGCTCCATCCTTCCCAGTACAAACTCTAGCTGCTCTGGCTTCCTCAGCCTCCCGGCTATACCTCCTAAACTCAGGGAGACCCCCAAAATCTGCCTCAGTTTCCCCTCTTTGCATCACAACCTGGGAATTCTCTCTAGGCGGGAAGCTGGGGAAATTGTATACCCTAAACCTCTCTCAAGGACCACTGGCCTCTACTACTTAATGCTTAATGGCTGCAAATGTGTTTCTTATATTCTGTCCGGTTTTTTAGTCTTCTCATGTGTGAGTTTAAGTCTGTTCCATATTACTCCATCTTGACCAGAAGAAGAGGTTGCTCCCATAACTTTAAATGCCACCTGTCTGTAAGCCGTCGACTCCTAAATCCATACTTCCAGCTCTCACTCTTCCTGCCACTCAAGCTGCCTATCTGACCATCTTCATTCTGATGTCTAATAGTTGCCACAGATGGAAAATGCCCAGAAGAATCTTGTGGATTTATTGCCCTCACACATGCACCTATTCCTCCCTTCCCTTCTGGAACTTCTCCTTCCCTCAGCCTGTGGCATCTCCATCTTCTCAGTTATGCAGGAAGTTCACAATCCTTCCCAATCCCTCCCCACGTGTAGCCCACTGATACGCACATCCAGTTAATGGATCACATCCATTCTTCCTCTCTATCTCCACTGCCTGTACCTGGATCCAGGTTCCCGGCTTCTCTCATCTCAAATAGTGCTGTGGCCCCTCACTGGCCTCCACTGTTCAATCTGTGCCCCTTGCACACTATACTCTAAATGGCAGATGAAGCAATGTTTTCAAAACATTAAGCTAATCCTGTTACCCCCCCAGCTCGAGATGCTTTGTTGTCTTTTCAGTACACTTTGAGTAAACTCTGAACCTGTTTCAATGGCCCCCAAGCACTGCAGAAACCAGCCCCTGCCCCAGGCACCCATCTTGCCCACTACACACCGCTGCATGGGCTTCCTCTCCCTTCTGGAACGTGCCAAGCCCGCTCTTGCCTCGGTGTCTTCACGCATGCAGCTCCCTCTGCCTGGAATTCATTTCCCCCACTGGTCAGGGAACTGGGTCCTCAATCTTTCAGTTTTAACCTAACTGTTCCCTCCCCAGGAAGGCCTTCGCCATCCGCTCCATCTAGCCTGGGCCCTGCCCTTGCCGGCTCACATTTGACCCTTGTTCATTTCTCTCCCAGCCCTTATCAAAGTTTATCATTTCTTTGTATTCCTCTCTGTTCACAGTTCTCCTGTCTTCCCCACTAGAAGGCAAGCAGGAGGAGGACAGGAATATTGCCAGTCTCGCCCCTCGTGCTACCCCAGCACCTAGCATGGTGCATGGCTCTGTAGTTGTTGAATAAATGAATGTCTCAATCAACAAACTGATGGGTGAGCAAGAAATTGTAACTGCATCCTGAAGATAACAATTGGCCATATTGGGGTCTCAAGTAAAGAAGTGACACAGTCAGATTCATGTTTTGGACTCATGGCTCTGGTTGTGATGCAGAGAATGGACGGGAGTGGGGCAAAGCTGGCAGCAGCAGGGCCAGGACTAAGGTGTGGCGAACAAGGCACCTGGGGCACAACATTTAACAACACACTCACTCTCGTGGTTGTGTAACTATAGGGTCAGCACCCCAAGACCAACTTGCCTCACCCGAGACTGGAGGTGGCTGGCAGGAAAACCAGTGCGGAGGCCGCAGAAGCAGTGCAGACAAGGGTTGACAGTAGCCGTGGTAATAGACAGATGTGGCCCGATGGCGAAGACCCAGAACCAGCAGTGCCCACTCTCCAGTTGTTCATGGTGGACTCTCTCCTCATTTGATCTGCCTAAAAGCACCTTGGCTTTCCTGCATGTTTTTTTTTTTTTCTTTTAAATGCAATTTTATTGAGATAAATACACACACCATATAATCCATCCAAAGCATACAATCAATGGCTCACAGCATCATCATATAGTTGTGCATTCATCACCACAATCAATTTTAGAACATTTTCATTACTCCAAAATAAAGAAAAAAATAAAAATCAAAAATAATACCCAAACAGCCCATATCCCTTATTCCCCGCTCCCCATTTTATATATATATATATATATATATTTGTTTTCTTTATTTTGTTACTCATTTGCCCATACCCTGGGTAAAGGGAGTGTCAGTCACAAGGCTTTCACAATCATATAATCACATGATTTAAAAGCTATATAGTTATACAGTCATCATCAAGAATGCAATCTACTGGATTGCAGTTCAACAGATTCAGGTATTTCCTCGTAGCTATTCTAAGACACTAGAAACTGAAAGGAATATCTATACAATGTATAAGAATAACCTTCAGAATGACCTCTTGACTTTATCTGAAATCTCTTAGCCAGTGAAACTTCACTTTGTTTCATTTCTTTTCCCTCTTTTGGTCAAGAAGGGATTCTCAATCCCATGATACCAGGGCCAGGCTCCTCCCTGGGAGTGATGTCTCACATGGGGGTAGGGTAATGAGTTTATTTCCTGCATGTTTTTAACTTGCTTACCTGTAATGTTTTTACAAGCCTCCAGAGTAATTTATCTGAGACACCTATCACCTTATCAACCCCAAGTGGCATTCTTAGTGATAAGGGAGCCCCAAAAAGATGTTAGGAAATATTCAGGGTGTTTACAGACTCAGAATTCTCAGATTAGAGCCGAAGAGAAATCAGAAGGCATTTATTTGGTCTAGGAACCCTTAAGCCATGTACCCACAGAATGCTGGTACTTGGGGGCTGGACAAGGTGTTCCTCTGCAAAAATCCAAAAATCATCAACTCTTCCTGTTTGGTAGGGAGACTGTGGTTGGGTGCAGGAGAATTGAATATATAGAGAGAAAATTATTCAAGTTAAGTTTTTCTGGCAAACATTTTTCTCAAGTCTTTAGTGTATTTAACTTACCTCTTATCTTTATCTCATTTTAGATGGTATGAAACTTAGGAGAACATAGCAAATACTTATTTTTCATTTAGCACATTTGTATTTCTAGGAGTCCTGTATATGCTAGGAGTGTTGTCACTTCCAAGTGCTGAGTCCCCTAAGTATGACTGAGACATAGGACCCCAATCCTCCCCTCCTTTTTTAAGATAAAAAACTGGGTGCTCAAAGTCAACACGTACGTTGACAGCAGGATCCAAGCTTGGGGCTCCACTCCAGCCAATGCTATACCTGCTTCAATCTGCTCTTTCCTCTGTTAACTCTTGTCCCAGTAGGTTTATTTCCTACATTGGTCAGGATGGGCTCAGTTATGCTACAGTAACAAACAATCCCAGCATCTCCAAAACACAAACTCACAAATATTTTACTCTTGGTTATTTAATTCTAATCACTCACTTCAGTGATCCATACTGATGGACACCATCTCTAGATGAATGTTTCCAACAGTGAGGAGGGAATGTGGAAAATCAGGCACTGGGTTTTCAGTTTCTGCCCAGAAGGGGCATATGTCCCTTCTGTTCAAATTCTATTGGCCAAAGCAAGTTACATAACTGATTTCATAAAGGTCAGGGAAGGGCAATTTTACCATGTGCCCTGGAGAAATATGTTTGAACAGCCCAGTAACTACCACACTTCCTTATATGATTTCCAGTAAAAGAAAAGGAAAAAAGAAGGAGGAGGGGGAGGAGAAAGAGGAGGAAGGCAGAAGAAAGAGAAAAAAAAGAAAAAAGAGGAGGAGGAAAAACATAACTGTTTGTGCTAAGGAATGAGAAAACATGCTTAAATTTTCTTAACAAGATGTGTAATCTTGCGTAATTCACTTGATCACATACAGTTTAATTTTCCTCATCTGTAAAATAGGGCTATTAACAGTCTTGATCTCATAAGGTTGTGGTGGAGAGTAAAATAATCTCTGCAAATTGCTTCATACACTGCCTGGTGGCAATTAATGTTCAATAAATAGCTATTACTTGTATTTTGCAGTTTTCAAAGCACTTTCAAGTCCATCAGCAAGTCTGAACCTCATGACGAGCCTGTAAAGTCAACAAGAAGGATTTATCATTATCCACATTTCACAGATATGGTAATGAAGGTTCAGAGAAATTGAGCCCCCCAAATTGCTCCATTTAGGATGAGACCAAGAGGAGGAACCTGGGTCTTCTGATAATAACCTATCCCCTCGCCCCCTGCATGTCCTCCCTCTCTTTACAGAGGTCTTATTGAAAACAAAATGCACTTGTGAATATTTAGGTGTATATCAAAATAAATAACTGAAAAATAAGAATGTACACTTGTGGATTTGGCCTGGGCCACAAGACATAACACCTGTGTTAGCAGCAGTCAGTGGAAAGCCTCCGGACATGGTTTGGGAACATTTTTCACACACGTTAATGAAAAACTCACTCGGGCTGTACAAAGCAGATGGACAGGCCCAAGGACGTCAAAGGCCCCTGGGTGAGATCATACCCTCCAAAGAAGGAGGCCCAGGAGGCAGGGAACTGCCCCGTTGTGTTTTCCATGCAGGGCTGCACGCATTGTGGCATTTGGTAAATATTAAACCATTGGCTGTGTTACAAGGATGAGTTACACCAAAAGGCAGCTGGAAACAGATGCAACACAAATAAATATCTTTGCTCCTCCGTCTTAGTCTGGGTGATTTCCTAAAGTGAGAGTTAAAGCAAGTTTTTTCTTCTAACAAAGTGACATCTCAAGAGAGATTTCGGACTCTCCAGATATGAGTATGACAGATGTACACTTTGTTGTCACCTCCTGCCATCCTGAGCAAACTGCAGAGTAAGAGTTGCAGCCTTACCCTCCAGACAGCATCCAGTGACTGGGGGGGGGGGGGGGGCTGGGCACTGAGCCAGCCCAGCCTCAGGAGCCCATTCTAGCTCCCTTCTGGACCGTTGGAGCTTTCCAGGAAGCCATCACCGGGTCATTTCCTGCAGCACTCCTGCCCTAGTGGCCCACCCACTCCCGTCTTTGCTTTCTGCCTCACAATAGGACCTCACAATTGACACCGTGGTGGGTCTCTGATTGTTTCTTTGTAATAGAATACAGAAAAATGTATTCCCACGCTATGGATTGAAGTGTGTTCCCCAAAAAGATGTTGTTCAAATCCTAACCCCCAGTCCTGTGAATGGGAATTTATTTGTAAACAGGATCTTTGAAGGTGTGATTAGGGTAAACCCTAATCCAGTATGACCGATGTCCCTGTAGGAAGAGGAATTTGGGACAGAGAGACAGATGACAAGTGGAGACGTTGATAGGTCAGAGGCAGAATGCCCCCACCAGAACCCGACAGGCTTCGAGCAGGCGTGGCACTGCCGACACCGTGATTTCAGATTTCTACTCTCCAGAACCAAGACAATAAAGTTCTGTTGTTTACGCCACCCTGTCTGTGGTATTTGTTACAGCAGCCCTGGCAAACTAAGGCATCCCATTAATTTTGGGAGATCTGGGGAAGGCTGGGCTGACAAGTGAGGCTCAGCCTCAAAGGAAGGGACTTGGACCCTGTGTCCCAGGGGCCACCATGCCTGGTGGGGCATAGATATGTCCACAGCGAGGCTTTGGAAGACAACCAAGCTCAAAGGGGAGAATGTAAAATGGGAGAAAGCTGGGTGGCGAGAGATGTCATTCTCGTCCCTTCCTCTCATATCTTCATTAAAGTTACTAATATCACAAAATTTACTAGTATGAGCAGACATATTTTTTTCATATATATATAATAGAAAAGGGACAAGGATCTGTTTTCCAACTGGCCCAGAGTTCATTGAAGACAGTAAACAGAGTTGCAGTAGCAGAAGCAAAGGAGACTATTCCGGTTTGCTAAAGCTTCCAGAATGCAATATACCAGCAATGTGTTGGCTTTTACAATGGGAATTTATCAACTTACAATTTACAGTTCTTGGACTGTGAAAATGTCCCAATTAAGGCATCAAGCGGATGATACCTAGACTCTGAAGACAGCCTGCTGGCATCTGGGACACCTCTGTCACACGGGAGGGCACATGGCTGGCATCTGCTGGTCCTTCACTCCTGGGTTTCATTGCTTTCAATTTCTGTTTCCAATTGCTTCCTCTGTGGGTCCTCTCCGTAGCTTTTCTCTCTGAACTCTCTTGGCTTTTTCTGTTCTTTATCCTCTCATAAAGGACTCCATTAAATGGATTAAGACCTGCCTTGAATGGGCTGGATCACATCTCAATTAAAATAACCTAACTAAAAGGCCCCACCCACCATAGGTCTGCACCCACAGGAATGGATTAAAATAACATGGCCTTTTCTGGGGTACATAACAGCTTCAAACCAGCAGAGAGGCCAAAAGGAAGAGATGAAGAATTTGCAGAAATTGCAGAGGACTTTGATTCTTACAATCAAAATACTGGGTATTCAAACTAAGGGTACCTAAATCCCCACAGGACACGTGAGTTACTCTTGTGTGTTTGTTTCTTTGGTCTTCCCAGCTAAAAGTGTCAACCTTTTGAAGGTAGAAATCATATCTTGGTTATCACTGTATCACCACCACCCACCAAGACCTGTGCACATGGACAGTGTTTAATGGCTGCTGAGGCTTTAAACTGTTCTCACATCCCACACACACACATGGCACAGCTCACGAAAGACTTGGTAATGGGTTGAGGCAGCAGAGAAGGGCAACCAGAGACCTGACCTTGGGATCTGGACAACTTAGGTTTTAATTGCTTCTCCACTGTGTGCAGGTTATGTCCATCTGGACAAGGTACTTAGCCTCACTTAGCCTCAAATTCCTAATAAGTAAAATGGGTAGTGAAAATCTAATTAAAGGCCCATAATAATAACTACTTGATTGGATGACATGATGATGACAATAATGGATATAGAAAAGATTAGTAAATTATAAATTGCTGTAAGAATGATTCCTTAGTGATTTTTAATCTTTTTTTACTAACATTCTAGAAATGTAACTGGGAAAGAAATGAGTTTCGGGGCAAGTTCAGTGCATGTCTGCACACCACTGAAAGGTTCTGAGCAAGAACTACCACCTGGACAGTACAAACACAGGTCCTCCGACGTACCTTCTGTGAACGCCCTCTGTTCGCCACTACTGAAGCCCCTGCTTCTCTTGCTGACCACCGTCTCTCTGTCTCTGTCTCTCTGTGTCTCTGCATCATCTCTGGACCTCTGTCTCTCTTTCTCTCCAGCTCTTTCCTCCCATGCTCTCAGATGCAGCATCTCTCCTGGTAGCTGTGTCTCTCCATCTTCCCGTCTCTCTTTCTGCCCCTTGGCTCCTGTCTTGCTGCCTCTTCTGGTCCTTCTGTCTTGACTCTCCCTTCTCTTCCCCCTCCCCTGTTTCTCTCTCTCTCTCTCTCTTTCCTCTCTCTCTCTGGTCTTGTATCTCCGTCCTTTGTCAATCGCTGTCTCTTTTTTCCCTCTTTCTGGCTCTCTCTTGCCTCCCTTCTCTTTCTGTCTTTCTCTCCTCCTCTCCATCTCTCTCTGTATCTTCTCTGCCTATGAGTAACCATCACTGCTCAGCCTGTCTCTGACTGTCTCCCTGTGGGTGTCCATCACTGCCTCTTCCATGCCCCCTGCAGCGGTGATCATGGAGAATGAGATCACATCAGCCCTGGGACCTTCCATGCCAGCCCCTCCCTGAACTCTTCATGCTCACCATGGCCATTTGTCACTGGACTCCCCAGGTTGGTATAAATCTCCCCTGTTTTCTTTAGGCAGGAGCCGGGGCTTGTGCTCAGCCATGCAGCACGGCCCCAGCCCAGACAAGGAGGGCGGGCAGGCACGTGCCTGGCCTGGGCTCCGGCGTTGGGGGCAGGCCTCGGCACCCCCTCCCCATGGGGAAATCAGTTCAGGGTAGGTCCGGAGCAAGGCCACCCTGAGGCCCCACAAAACATGTGCACCGCATTTGTCTTTCGTCAACCTCGAGATACTTTTTTCTGTATTTTTCTGAGTGTTAAAATCAAATGTGTTCACAGTAGAAATATTGGGCAGTGTGAGAAACAGAAAAAATGCAGAAAAAAAATTATCTCCCCTTCCCCCTTCCCACCCACAGCCCCAACTCCACCCCCCACTCCACTCCACTCTCCCAACCCTGGCTGCCACTGCTGTCAGTCATTTTGCCTTATTTTCTTCCAGGCTTTTTCCCATGCATTTTGTTTTTTTGGCCTTTGCATCATTGAGATCACAATAGGTACAGAATTGTGCAAAATTTTCTGTTGTTATAACAGTCTATCATATTCATTTTCCTTCAACCTTGAAAGCTCTTCACAGACAAGGTCTTCTCTCCTTCCTCGGACAAAAGAAAAATCCCTGTGATTCCATTTCTCGAAGAAGTTCCAAAATCTGAACATGGCTTACCTCCTGATTCCTAAACTACAGCCAGTCGGGCCTCTCTCTGTTTCCCAAATGCATGGGTTTGCCTTGCCCTCCGGGCCTTTGCACGTGCTCTTCTCTGTCAAGAACACAAGCCTTGCTTCTCCTTAGGAATCAGATGAAATATCAACCTCTCCCGGAAATCCTCCTCGATTCCTCAAGTGTTGCCTCCCTTACCCTAAAATCTAGAAAGATGCCCCATGACATCCCATATTTTCCCTTATGGAGATCTTGCCCTTCTTACAGTTGTCTGATCATTTGATCACTTGATCAGTTTCTCCCTCACTGAGCCACAAGACTGGTTAAGCCTGTTTGTATCTCAAGAAACCAGGGACATATCCAGCATAAAGCAGGTACTCCATGAATATAAGGGTTAATTAATTCTACATTAGACATGCCACGATTTACCAAACCATTGCCTTAATGCTGGGCTTTTCATTTTTCCAAGCAACAAATAACACTGTTAAGTAGCTTATTCATAAATCCTTGTCTGTGTTTCTACTTATTTGCATAGGCTGAACACTCCCTGATTCTGTAAAATATCAAATAGCTTATGTGTCATCATTGTTTAATGTTATGAAACATTTCCCTCTGACAACTTAGGATCCCTGCTAGAGATTTTTTTTTCTGAAAATTTCCTGGCAGATTGGAGAAAGGAAAAAGAAGCTAAATCGGTGGAATCTAAGATTCGAGAGTTTTTAGCAAATTCAGAACAGCTTTAAATCAGAATTTTCAAGCTAAGAGAGATTTCACAGATTGTCAACCTCCACAGGAGAAGATTGAAGCCCTGAGTTATGGGGTCTACTCAAGGTCATGCAGTTCTTTTTCTACTGATATACCTTTAAAATTCTACTTGGCAACTGTTGCACATTCAGTTAACTCAACAAATATGGATTACTTTGGCAAAGAATGGTGTTCTGGTTTGCTAATGCTGCCATTTCGTAAAACACCAGAAATGGATTGGCTTTATAAAGGGGGGTTATTTGGTTACAAAGTTACAGTTTTAAGGCCATAAAGTGCCCAAGGTAGGGCATCAACAATAGGGTACCTTCAACGAATGATGGCCACTGGCATCCAGAAAACCTCTGTTAGCTGGGAAGTCACATGGCTGGGCATCTTCTTGCTCCCAGGTTGAGTTTCAAGTTGGCGTTCTCCAAAATGTTGCTCTTGAGGCGTTTTGCCCTCCCTTAGCTGCAACTCTTCTTCAAAATGTCACTCACAGCTGCTCTGAGGTCCTTTTGTCTGTGAACTCCTTTATATGACTCCAGAGGTCCAATTAACACCACCCTGAATGGGAAGGGTAACACCTCCATGGAAATTATCCAATCAAATGTTACACTCACAGTTGATTGAATCACATCTCCATGGAAATACTCAATCAAAGAATTCCAATATAATCAACACTAATATATTTTCCCCCACAGATTGTATCAAAGAACATGGCATTTTGGGGGACATAATACATCCAAACTGGCACAGATGGTGATTAACAGAATATAGTCAAAACCAAGGTAAATGCCCTGTTCCCCAACTCCCCTAAAATCTTTGATCAAATCCTAGATTTTAGAACTATTATTTCAACAAATACTTTTTGAACTACTACTATGTGCCAGGAGATGACCTATTTTGCTGGGAATGAGAAACAGGCAGTAAGAATGAGTGCCTGCCTGCAGGGGATACCAGTCTATGGGGTTGGCTTGCTGTTTCATGAAAACCATGAAAGCCATAAGAAGGGGTTTTCTAGAAGCACAAGGCAGGACACTTCACTCAGGGGGCAGAAGGGTTGGAGGCTGGGGAGGCTGCCTGGGATGTGCTGTCATGTGGAGCTCTGAAGTACGAAAGGGTAGGAATCTCTCGTAACTTCTACCGGGTCAGGCACTGTGCTAGGGGTCTTATTTACATGCCCTAGTACACTTGACTCCTCACAACAACCCTAAGGGGAAGGAATTATTAGCCTTGTATTATGGATGAGAAAACTGAAGCTCAGAGAACTTTCCAAGGATTACCCTGAGAATGAATTTAGGAACTCTGGTTCAAATCCAGATGTTCAAAACCGAGAGCCAATGTTTTTCTAATACATCACACAGACTCCCATTCACTCTCTGCAAGAATGGACAAATTACTTAAATGTATTTTTCTAAACACAACAGACTTTACAATAGGTGCTGTAACATCCTAGGAGAACACACAAACTGCCATGGGGGCACAGAGTGCAGACATTTAATCTGCCTGAAAGGAAAGAGGATATGTCAAAGAGGATCCAGAAAAGAGCTGACATTTGCTTTGAGGTGTAAAAGATGCAAAGAAAACTTCTCAACAGAGAAGGGAGAACAGGACACTCCAGGCCAAGAGAAAAGCAAGTGAAATGGACCAAAGGTAGATTGATGAACCAGTAAGTCACTCAAAATGATAAAGCATAGCATGCATGGCAGGGGAGAGAGGTGCTGACATGGCAAGAGAAGGCCATTTGTTTTTATTTTGGCTATCTATTTCTAAATAATAAGCCACCACAAACACCAGTGCTTTCAATCAATAATATATTATCTTTCACAAGTTTCAAGGGCTGGGCAGCAATTCTGTTCCACGTGGTATTTCCTGGGCCCTGAGATAGCTGCAGTTTCCTGGAGGCTCAAGTTGGAAGTTCAACTGGGGTTGTGGGCTGGGGGCCTTGGCTCTGCTCCACACAGGCTTCTCCACATGACTTCTTGGGCTGCTTCACAGCCTGGGAGCTGGTTTCTAAAAAGAAGCATTCCAAGAGTGAGCATCCCAGGAGTGAAGACATGCCAGGCCAATGAAGGGTTACCCTGACATCACTTTTGCCATATTCTATGGGTCAAGGGAGTCCCAGGCCCAGCCTAGGGCAAAACAGGTGGGATGAGAGGAGGACGAGCACACAAAGGTATGAATCATGGCAGGTGCGATTCGTTGGAAGGTCACCAAAGTCAAATGGTAGCAGTAGTAGTCACCAAACAATAAAGGCCATCATTTCCAAGCCAACGAGTTTGGATTCTTTGCTAAGGTGACTGATCTTCAACCATGAGGGTGCAACACACTGGTTACTCATGAGGTTGTATCACAAGAAATAAAAGAGCAAAGATTTTAATTTATTTATTTTTTGAAAAATTAGAGTGTATTTAAGGTTATCCTCTTATGGTATTACTTTTTTTCACTTGCATTCTAATATGCTTCCATTCTTAACTCTCAGGGTAGTATATCTAACTCTCAGCCTGGCATATCTGGGCAGCAGCCCAAGTGACAGTTGTCTACACAGTTAGTTACCCCACTCCTATAGGCAACTGGATGCCAACAGGGAATAGGGACCAGTGCTGTGGGCTGTGTTTTGGAAAGATCACCCTGCCTGCTATGTGGAGGATGAATTAGAGCAGCAGATCCTGAAGAAAGAGACACCAGCTGGGATGGACGAAGAGATAAAGGGTAAAAGACAAGCCCAGACAGGATGAAAGACAAGCCCAGGCAGCAGAGTTAGGTATGAAGAGGAAGGATGGACTGTAGGTGGACTTCTCTGACAGATGCCTCTGGTGCCTGCACACTGTCCCCTCAGCTACCTCAATTCCAGCACACCTGGGGTGGAGAGCTACAACCCAACCCTTCTAGCAGGGGGTGTCCTTCTTTCTGCCTTCTTGCCCCAGGGCTTATTTCCTTGCCAGAGGGCTCAATTGAGCTGCTCATAAGTGCAGCCCAAGGATGCGAAGAGATGAGGGCCTGAAGGCAACACTCACTCAAGGGAGTATCCCACCCAACTCTGGGGCTACAGCCCCAGATGTCCTTCTGTGTAGGGGGCCTCATCTCCTGCAGCACTGACTTGGACAATGCGCCTTTACATCAGCATTTCTCTTCTCTCCCCTTCACTCTTGTTTCCTCAGATCACCTCCCAAATAAACTTCCTGCACTAAAGTTCTTATCTCAGGCTCTGTTTGGGGATCATGGAAACTAAGACAAATCCTAAAACAGACTCAATTGGATTTAATGACTTCTTGGGTAGGAGGTATGCTGGAGAGGTGAGCAATGAGTCTACCTCTTGATTTTCAGTGATCTTTTTGGCCTGAGCTGTACTTGAAACCAAGTGTAGGAGGATGTCTGCCCTCCCCAAGCTCTGCAACTTGGGTTTCAAGTACACTAATTCTGGACAATTGTTTGTACTTGGATTGCAATCCAACTCAAGGCAAAACTTCAAACCATTGGCCTCTTTTCCTTGGTAGTTATCCCCCTTCTGGGGAATAAGTATAACTTTGACAGCACAGAACATTTCTCTTGAAGGAAACTTGGAATCTCAGGTAGATTATCTCCCCATTTTACAGAGGAGGAAAGTGAGGCTCCGAGGCAGGGCCCTCGCCACGGAGAGGTCACGAGGAACCGCGTGCAAGACAAAGTCACAGTGGAGCAAAAGAGGTTGATGAAAGGGTCATCAGAGACGGGCAAGTGAGGAAGATGATGGGTAGAAGGGGAAGAATGAATCAGACAGGGAGAGAGGAGACAGATCCTGTTAAAGCAAGGACCCTGAATTGCAGCTCCCCCAAGGCCACGGTCCCTGACCCAGAAAGACCACCAGCTCCAGATCTTTCTCTTCCTGAACCTGATTGTTCCTCCCAGTAAAGAAGGTGATACCATCCAGTGGGGCACAAGAAAAACTATTTGAATTTCTGTTTCTGTTTATTTTTACATAGAAGTATGAAAAAAAATTTCACTTTATTCCTATTTAAAGTATCATACCCTCTGCCACTGGTACCCTCACTAGATTCACCTGTCAGATGGCCATGGTATGTGAAGTATCTAAAGCACTAGGTATGAGAATTACCTAAAAGGAAAGGGCCAAGTTCCCCAGCATGGAGGGGCTAACACTTACTTGTCCATTTGCTTGAGGTGGTTTGCAATGGAGCATGGTCTTGGAGTGGCCAACTAAGTAATTTACAGATTTTATTATGTAGTGATAGCTAAACCACCCCTCACAAAATGAACTTTAAAAGCTTTCTGCAGACCAAAGCACACATCAGAAATTGTAATAATACTACAAGTATAAGCAAGCAACGGGAAAATGGCAGGGTTCGTACTCCTAGTACAAACTCCTCATATGCCACGTTATGAAAGGGAAAAATCTCAACTTAATAAGATCTGACAGGGATTTAGCCAAAATGTCTTGAAAAATATCACAAGGACTGTTTGAAATATAAAGTCCTCTCTCATTAATGATGAACCTCACCCATTGATATTGCATCTTAAGACATCAGCTAATGATAGTGCATTAGCTACATTAGTACACTATGATGGTACATAAAATGATTTATAATGAAGCACCTATATTTGAGGGTGCAGGCTCAAATATTTCTGCTGATAGGGCTGTGCAATCAAAACATCTTAATTGTTTGGCTGAACTTAGATTCCTATGAGAGTCTATACTCCATGGGTTCCTTAAAATAAAACAACTTCTACCAGAGTAGCCTGCATGAGTCTGTTGCCTGCAACCATTCAAACCTGGTTGAAACTCTCATTCACCCCAGGCCCCTTATTCCAGAGAGATTAAGTCTTGGAATAAAGGATGGACTCCTGCATCCTCCAAAGGGCAATGCAATTTAGTAGCTTTGTCTTAGAACAAACACATGTCACCCAACAAATAAACTAGGGTTCCCATCTCAGCTGATACATTTGACAGGATCTGACCAATGTGTGGGGGTGAACTGTTGGATTCCTTAATTACAAATAAAGTGTTTTGAAAGTTGTCCAGTTTTCTTTTTCCATGTCCTCTTCTGCAACGCTTGCTGACCTAAATCAGGCTTTCTGTAAAACTTTTTAAAAATCATGTAATATCAGCCCAATCTGCTGTGAAACTCTCCATACATTTCAGATGATGATTCTTGCAGATAAATTTATGAAGAAGGGGAAAAGAATTTGAATGGATATAATAAATTGTTTTCATTAATAACAGCTGCTATGTGTTAAATCTCTACAACATGCCAGGCACTGTAAGTGTTTTACTTACAGATATTACTACAAACAATCTTGATTCCAACCCTAAAAACTAAGTAGTGCTGTTATCCCCATTACAGATGAGGAAACTGAGGCCCAAGGTCACACATTGCTACTTGAAAAGAACATAATTGAAACAAGGTCCTAATTCTAAATGTTTCCTTCATAAATACTTTGCTATTTACTTATCTTTTGACTGCTTTGATAATACAATCACAGGATACATACTCACAAGTGAGTTTTACATACTGTTTACAAAATCTTAGAATGAAGTTAAATGGGTCTCAAACATGTTCAGATGTTGTTGGAGGACCTGAAAGCCAGGCAGCTTGCCAAGTGCTTATACAGTTCGTTTTACATTGGATTTGGAACAGTTTCGTGAGCAGAAGAACTTATGTGTTCATGACACTAAATCTAACACAGAGCAAAGGCCCAGAAAGGGAGCAACTAGTGCAGTGGTTGAGAGTCACCGGAACATGGAATCATATCCTTTAATAAACACTTGCCACATTCTCACATATTTTGTTGCCTATAAGGACTTACAGGCAGACATTCAGGGATGCAAACAAAGCTTTGGGAAAGCTTGTAAAAGAAAGATTGGCAGTCATGAAAGTTCATCCAGCAGAGCCTGGGGGTTAACAGTGAGACCTCCTGGACTCCTGTTCTGGTTCCACCAATTCCAAGCTCACACCACACTTCAGCTTCCTCGTCCGTAAAATGGGGATTGTATTAGTTGTAAGGATTCAATAATACACGGAATGCACTAGCACGGAAGAGTAGCTTCAGCTAAGTAGTTGATACGTATTAACTGCTGTGAGCCCCATGATCATAAATCGATTTGACCTCAAAGTTGACAAGATCTGCCATTATTCTCGTTTCACAGCAGAGCATTTGTGTTATGCAGGAGCATGTCCGAGAACCTCACTCCAGTTTAACATGAATAAGGCACAACCAAGGATTGCACAAATTTGACACTGATGACATCAGGGGTGTGGTCCTGGAGAAAGGTGTAGGCAGAGATCAGAAATAATTCTTTTAATATTTTGTTAAAACAGCATGTTTCACTGTTATACATTTTTAATCGAACAGAGCAAAAAATCAAGTTTCTGCAACTTTGAAAATGAAAAAAAAAGGCATGATTTCCTTTTCAGCTTCATCACATATTCAATAAAGTCAGGATTTAGATGGAAGGAGATGGAAGATGCGACAATAAAAAAAATAATGCCTGACAGAGCAGGGGACCACACAAAGTGCAGAACCAGAACCACTCATTTAGGGTTAAGAGACACAAAGAACGTATATCAAGATGTAGAATCTACATGGCTGCTTTGCAAAAAAATAAAACAAAATAATAGCAGTAAGACATTCCTGCCTTTCCAACACACGAAGTGTTTTCCTCATGATTGGTAGACTTCACTCTCGAGCATCCCCCACGCCAGCCCCTCCTCGCGCTCTCTCCTCCCACCCCCACTACCATCCCCTCCCCCGCAAACAAGCCTGGGAGGGAGGGGTGTGCACGCAGCACATGGAGGCGGAGGACAGAGTTCACCCTGTTAAAAACCATTAATCATCCTGAGGTCACCAGCCCTGCACACGTTTCCTCCTCACAGCCCGTCCTGTGGGCGATCTGTCTCCTAACAGGTTTTGTGTTGCTGAGTTGTAAAGCGTTCCTGATGAATTATTGTTGGCACTCAGTCCAAAGGCCTGAAGGCTCACGTCCACGAAAAGAAAAAGCAGACCCTCTATCCCTTGCTTGTTGTCCGAGGGGCCTGCACAGGGCTTGCTTTGTGCGTGCCGGCAGATGATCTGGGGGCCTCGTCCCTGCAGCCCAGACTCCAGGAAGGGCCCGAGACCGATTGGGTTTTATCAGAGCACTCAGAAGCAGGGGTGCCCGAGGGCCGGTCACAGCCTGGGCAGCGCTGTCCTCATGACACCCTTCTGAGCAGGCAAGGGCAGCACTTATGCTCCCGTTTGACAGATAAGAAAACTGAGGCCCCTTCTCTTTCTCCCAGTGCTTGCCCTGAGCTATACGGAGATGTGAGCTGGGTCTCCCCCGGCGCACCCTGGGACTTCTGTTCCAGCCCTCCCCTCCCTGGAGTGCTCGGCTCCCAGATGCCTTCTGCCTGCTTCCTTCTGGCCACGCAGGCCCAGTGTAAAGTCAGCTTCTCAGAGAGGCCACCGTGACCCCTGGGTTGAAAATAGCCCAGCCACTCTCCATCGCAACAGCCTGCTTTACTCCTTCCAAGAAGCGTCCTTGTGTATTCATTTGTTTATTTGTTCACCGTTTGGGGAACCCTGGTTCTCAGTGGCCCCAACTCATCCCAACCGAATCTCAGCCATTGTATGTGTCTCATTCCCCCTACATCCCAGCACCAAGCATAGGAAGTAGCATGGGGCAGGTGCTCAACAAACATCCAATGGAGGAAGGACAAGATGGAGGGAGCAGGGAGGGAAGGAAGGAAGGAAGGAAGGAAGGAGGAAAGAAGAAAGGAAGGAACACTGATCATTAACAACACCTTAACTTCACATAAAACCTTAAGTTTTCCTAAGTGCTTTAACAAGCAATATTTTTCTGAGGGAAGAAGAGGCATCATTATAGCCATTTTACAGATAAGGAAAGTGAAATGCAGACATATTAACTGACTTTTCCTCCTGGCCTTAAAGTCAGAAAATCAGGGTTGTCCCTGCAAGGCAATTGCTATGTAACCTCCAGAAGTTCATTTTTCCCACTCTGAACCCCCAGTATCCCCTTCTGTAAAATGAGGGGCTATAAGCTCAAAGATTTCAAAGATTCCTTGCAGAAATACTCTTCTAGGGCAACGTTTCCCAAAATGTATGTTTGGAGCCCTAGTATCTAAGGAGATTGTAATAGTATTTTGTGGAACAGTTTGGGAAACACTCTTCTAGTGTTAGTTTTAAGTTTACTTCAAGACAGGATCCATATCCCAGTCCAAGCCCTGGGACAGAATAAGGAATGGAAATGGAGTTGAGTTTATCAGACCACTTCTCTGTGCCAAGCATGTGCTCAGTATTTCCCATGTGTCACCTCATTTTACCCTTAAAATGCACTGTAAAATAGTTACCCTTCTTACATCCGTTTTACAGCTTGGAAGCTAAGGGAAACTGAGGGAACTCAGTGAAATTGCTTGTATGGCAGAAGATGGTTACCTAAGGAAACAACCTCAAAGGGGTCTTTCATAAGCTTTAAAGGACTATCAAAAGCTTAGGTATTGCTATTTATTTGATTTGCCATCAACAATCAGGTAAGAATTTGTTCATCAAAATCTCTGCAGGAAACCATTGCCTAATTTCTACCAAATCTCAAGCAAATGCACCTACAAGCTGAAGCTAAATTTCATCCAGAAGTCTAGCTGCAAGGGAGACTGAGCTTACAGTTCTTAGCCATGTGTCTTCTGCAGTACAGGAAGGCACAAAAGAAGGAGGTTGGTGCTGATGCCGAGTGCCAATATCATATTTATCATTCACTCTATGGTGAATTACATTATCAAAGCCACTTTTCTGGATTCTGAGGGCCTGAGGAGACGTGAGCTGGTGAATTGGGGAAGGGGAAGGGAATTAGTGAAG
The DNA here is from genome assembly GCF_015220235.1 of Choloepus didactylus. Classification (NCBI taxonomy): domain Eukaryota; kingdom Metazoa; phylum Chordata; class Mammalia; order Pilosa; family Megalonychidae; genus Choloepus; species Choloepus didactylus. Next base: position 13,014,067 of record NC_051309.1, read on the forward strand.
AGATGAATTTGCAGTGGGGATGACGACTGGGACACAAAGCTTCTGCCCAGTATCACAGTAAAAGCAAAAGAGGGATGAAAAGAAAGAAAAGAAATCAGAGTGGCTGAGTGGAAGGAATCCACATTAACGGGCTCTGACTCTGGCTCTGCCCATCCTTACCACGTTGTCTTAGGCAGCTTCTATTCACCTCTGAGACACACTTTTCTTATCACTTTTCTTTTTCCCTCTGGTTTTAAGGACCAAGTAGGTAACAGGGCATGGAAGGGGAAGTGATTTGTTCACTGATAGGGATGCAAAGATGATACCAAGATCATCTCACAGCCAACAAAGCCAAGTGGCTCACCTATTCACCTTTTGAGTTGTGCTCCTTAAACCCAAAAAGTTCTGTAGGTGGTAGAGTCATCTCAGTACACTGTTCATTCAGAGGGACAGGATTTGCTGGGGGGAGTCACAGACACACCTAGGGTTCCCCTAACCCTCTCTTTTTCCAAAGCATACAGATGTTTCAATACGTTTCCATTCAGCAGCCTGGGGAAGACATGAAGTCTGATGAAAAGGCCTGGCCCCACCTTAAACCCAAAATGGGAACAAGCAGCCCCAGCTGCTTATCAGGGCAGGAACTCAATAGCAGGGCCCCCCTCCTCCTGGGTTGTATAAAAACTCTGCTTTCAGGCAGCATAGGCTGGTATCTTCTCTCCTATACAAAGTGAGGCACGTGCATCTACCTACGGTGACCTGGGCAGTTGTCCTCGCCAGGAGACCAGCCGCGATGGGATACCTTCCCCTGCTCTTTTGGGCCCTGGGTGCTTTGTGAGTAATAAAGGGCCATTTGCTGAAAGTTTCTGTTGTGACTGAGCCTATGTTCCCACGATGCCCCCATAACAACTCATGCCACAGGATTTTAGGTGACTTTTTATTTTATAGTGATTTCATTTTTAGAATGAGTATGTCTTACTTTTGCAATCAAGAAAAAAATAAGTTAAAAAGTAAAATGTCTTGATCAAAGTAAACTAAAATGTTCAGTTGTAATCTTTCTTCTCTCTCTTCCTTTCCATCTTCCACCTCTCCCTCATGTACATACACACACACATATTTTTGCTGGGTGCAAATATGCTATCACAATATGACATTACATTTACAGTTATATTGGTGGGAACATAGAATATTTGAGTCAGAAAGGAGCAGAGAGACCATATAGCCAACCAATGTCCAGCCATGTCCTAAAGACCCTAGAAATCCACAGAGAGATCTCAAGGACCCTGGAGCAGACAAAGTTAGTAACCAAGTTTCTTCCTGCCTTTAACCAGACCTGCTTGACTTTCATCTATTGAACTTTGAACTCCATTCTGAAAAGAAATTTCACCGCAAAAACAAACAAACAAATGAACAAAAATAAAACACAGACACACAACCACACAAGTATAAGCACTAGGGAACAAGCACAAAGCTCAAGTTTCAGATGTGGAAGCTTCTGAGGCCAAGGGAGGTAAAAAAAAAAAAAAAAAAAACCCACCCATAGACCCACAGCAGCAGAAATACGGGGTCTGTAACTGAAATTTCTCTTGCCTACTCTGATTTTTCCCCACGACCTCCTGTGAAAATCCCAGGCTGCATGACCCAGACAGATGTGGCTCTGATCCAAGGGTCAGATGGTTATTGGTGCTGTTTGCACGTTGTATAACAGTGTTTAAGTCCTGAAGCTCAGACACATCCCTGGCAAGACTCTCTGAATCGGAGCCCAGAGAAGAGTGTGTCAAGAGCGTTCTGGGCTCCCTGACCATGGCAAGGACAGCCAGGCTCTTCCAGGGGCGGTGCGCTCTGCCGCTGCGCCTCACGTGCCTTCGCAGTATTGTAAACACAAGTCCACTGTATGTTTTTAAAATGTGAGAAGAAGCAGGATCCTGCCCGCGTGTTTTGACATAGCCTGCAGGGACGGAGAATGGGACTAGCGGAGCTCGCCGGTGCAAGATGTAATTGCTTCCCCCACCTGATGGTTAATCTCAGGCTGGCGCGGCTGGCGGGCGGTCTCTCGACCTGAACCACCCACATCCGCGGACGCGCAGCGAAGACGTGGGAACCGGACCCCGCAGCCTGGGGGTTGGCGGCTCGCTCGCTCTGTGATTTGGGAGCCTCGATTTCCTCGTCTGAAAAAATGGCAGGCTTGGCTTAGATCATGGGTTTCGTGCTGTCTAAGAGACTCTGCTTGTATCATCTTACAAAGTGGATGTCCCGGTAAAATTTAGGTTGAAAAGAGTTCCTGCTACTAAAAGGAAGTTTGAGATCCATTGGACTAGATGTAGCTAATGCCCCTTTCAGCTCTGAGATATTCTAATTCTGGATGTTACCCCTCTTCAAGTTGTTGACTTAAGTTTCACACCCACCCAAGAGAAATCAGAAAATCCATCCTCAGTAGTTCGAAGCTTAGTTGAGGATCTCAGGGTCTGTAAAGCTGCACCTTCCCACCCCATCCCCATTTGCTCTCAAACCCCATTTGTGGTCATCCCAGGTTAGGTACACCCTATGTCTTGTGCCAGTCACACTCCAATACAATTATCGGTTTATGTATCTGCTTCCTTCCCACCACCCCTACCACCTCTGCCTCCTGTGAGCTCTGTGAAGCCAGGGGCTGTGTCTTATCCAGGAGTGAAGTCTCAATACCCAGCACAGTGTCTGGCACAGATTAGATGCTCAACAAATGGACAATAAATTGAGTTCTGAACAATTGACCTTAAGTTCAAACTCAGGTATCTAAAGCAAACCTTGAAATGTGTGCAATTTTGAGAAAAATAGTGTGGCTGACATAGAGACAGTGTTTATCCAATCAGAAAATAGATGTTGAGCATCAACTATAAGCCAAGTGTAACTCTAGAGCCTGGAGATAGCACCCCTGGAAAATGGGTTTTCTCCTCTGTGTTCCTACAGGATCGTGCTCAGACAGCCATTATGGATCCCATCAAATTGCCCAGGGAAGCTTTTTTATAATATATCTTTCTGCTTCTTAATATTGTGAACTTTTTGAGGCAAAGTTTAAACCATCTTTGCATCCCCAACATCTAACTCAGTATTTGTTGAATAAATAAATGAACAAATGACATCTAAATGCCATGTCCTGCAAACAACTGAAGGATCTGCAAATGTTGTTTTGGAGAAACATGATCAGGGAACCCAGAGAAAGCTGACATATGGAAAAACACAGAACACCATTAAGTCAATGTTGGAGGAAAATTATTTCATTGCAACATTCAAGCTGCCCAACAATGAAATTGGCTAGCTAGTGAGGTCTTCAAGACTGAACACACAGGTAGAGGGGGATAGCATTTCACCAGGACTAGTGCATTGGGTGGGAGCCTACCCACAGCTTCAAAGTCATACAGCTCTGAGAGTCTGATTCCAGAGTCGTGCCCCAAGAAGACATGTTCCAGTCCTAGTCCGCAGTCCTATGTGTGTGACCTTATTTGGAAATAGGGTCTTTGAAGATGTGGTTAGTTAAGATGGGGCCAAAATGGATTAGGGCGGGTCCTAATCCAGTACGGCTGGTATCCATAGAAGAAGGGGGAAATTGGGCACAGAGAAGAATATCAAATGGAGACAAGAAATAAGGGCAGGTGAAGATGGAACCAGAGATGCCTCTATAAGCAGAGGAACGTCAAGGATTGCTAGCAAACTCCAGAAGCTAGAAGAGGAGAAGGATTCTCCCACACAGGTTTCAGTAGCAGGGTCCTGCTGACACCTTGATTTCAGGCTTCCAGCAACCAAAACTGTGAGATGATAAATTCCCACTGTGTTAAGCCATCCAGTTTATAGTACTTTGTTATGGCAGCCCTAGGAAACTGAGACAGCTCCCTTCTGTGCCTAGTGACTTCAGAAGGGAGGAATGGAGCCCATCATCAGCAAATGAAGAAGAGAGCTCTGCAGGCTGTGGGCCTCATTCGATGGAATTTCAGGAAGGCCAGGGGACCCAACCTCCCCTTCAGCATTCTGGTTCCTCAATACCTGATCCCTGCCCTTTTCTGCCACCTGTATCTTTCCAGCCTTTTCTACCACTGAACCTCATTCTGTAGGCACAGTTCTACTTACTCATCTGCTCCATCCCAGCCCTGACCCCTTTGATGGAAAGCCCTTTGAGAGTAGGGACCAGGTCCTATTTACACATCAGGCAGCTGTGTTGCAGTGGATATAAGCACAGGGCACCTGCCTTCATGCCGTAGTCGGAAATCCAAGATGCCCATAGGACTGCCGTGAGGATTAAAGGGTTAATACAGGTAAAGTGCTAAGAACTGTCCTGGCACAGAGTAAGTTCCCAAAAGAAGTTAGTTACTATTATTCTATTAGTTGCTCATGCACCCAGCAAACAGCGCCTGTCAATAATAATGTTTGCTGAATGAAAAAGTGAATAAATTAGGTGGGTATTATGCTACCATCAACCGGCCAATCACCAAATATCTAATGTCTACAGTGCATCCACTACAGTGCTGGGTACTGAAGAACACAGTGGGGAAGAAAACACACGGTTCTCATTTTCAAGAATTTTGCAATCTGGCAATAAAGACAAATATCATTAGTTTTTAAATTAGAAAATTAAAAAAAAAAAACAAAATCTAGCATAGCTTTATAAAGTAACCCACATCAAGCCCATACCACAAGTCAGGTGCTGCTAGATGCTTTCACAGGTTATCTTATTGCAGCAAGTTCTAAATTGTGAGGTACCGCCAATGAATGCTGTCAGAGGGCTAGGGAAAATCCTTATGGGCTTCTGCAATAAGTGGAGGTTTGGGCTTTCTTGGAAAGTACTCTTAATTTTTTCAGTGTTCTACAAGTTGCCTTGAAATATTCAAACAATTCCAATGTACAAAGTCTAGCAAGAGCAAGCTGTAGAGGCGAGGAAAGGGGAAATAAACTCTGCCTTGTAATGCACTTTGGACTTAAACTCTTTAGCCATTTAGTTCATTTAATCCCATCCTTCAAGCTGTTAGGGTAAGCGCTGCTTTTCCCTGGGTGGATCCAGGAGTCAGTCTCCATTCTGCACATCCTGAGGATCCACAGAGATGCTTCCCTGGCACACGAGGGAAATGTCAGGGGTCTGGCTCTCTCACCTACCCAGCACCAAAGAGCAAAATGTTATGTGTCGGTTCATGCAGAAAGAATCCTCAGTAGACTCAGCTGGTCATGGGATTATGTGTGAATTCACCATCAATGTCTTCACCAAAGAAAACATAAGCACCATTGATTACCTTCTAATAACCATTTTATGACACATTTTATATTTACGAAAGGACGCTAGGAGAGGGCTGTTATTATTTCTCTAATGCAAAGCAGATGGGCTTGACAGAGGTAAATGGGACTTTCTGGGTGTGGCCCTGAAAGTTTGTGTTTTTCCGGAAGGTTTTGAGCCGGGGCCAAACTAGCCCCAGAAGTTCCCATCCACCCCTGACTCAACACATGACTTTCATTAACAAAATTGCATTGCTCCTTTCTGCAGAAAGTGGTACCATTAGTATAATAAAAACATGTCTATTATGAACCAATTGCCACCTACGTAGTGGTGAGGAGGGCTCAGTGGCGAGCGGGCAGGGGCTGGGGAAAACAAAGAAAGGCTGATATTGCGAGGGAGGTCCCTGCCTTGGGGTCTCCTTCCCATGTCCCGGGCTGGACGGGAATGAGATGGATCCAACGCATACCTCTAGCATGATCGCCCTGGGCTCATCCCCTACAGAGAGAACTTGGCTCTCAGAGAGCTTCTGTTCCAATCAGTAACTCATTCCAGCCCACCTCACGTGCCCTCATCCATGGAGGGCAGCACAGACAGTCATCAGCTGCCCTCCCTCCAAGCCCACTCTCTGGGTTCCTCTTGGAGCCCCTCACTTTGCTCCTGACTTTGCTTTCTTGCTCCGTCCTAAAAACTACCCACCTTCTGGCCCTGTCAGTTTTGTCTCCAGTTTCCAGCTTCATGCTCATATTGTAAATTTAATGTGGGTTTCTTGGCTCAGCCAAGGTCATGGTATGGGTTCTCCCCACTGCTGGTTGACCAATATTCACCAAGATCCACTCCTGTGCCCCAGGTCAAGTCAGCCCTGCCCATGTGCCCTAGCCATTCCTACCCTCTCCTGCCCCCTCAGAACAGCAGAGGACACTGATCATCCTCTAAGCATTTTTGTTTCTTGAAGTAATTTTCTTTCTGAATCCAAGATAGCAAACTTATGTATAACCTAAGATGTGCTCATCATGGTGGAGTTGTGTTTCCCTAAATCTGTGATTCTCAAGATTTGGGGTACATGAGAATTAGCTGAGGGACATATATAAAAGTGAATTACTGAGTCATATCCTCAGAAATTCTAATTCTGTAGGTCTGTGCCGGGGCTGGGAATCTGCATTTCTTATTGCAGGTGATCCTGCCTTCACAACACCTTGTGCCTCTGTATGATACACTACCTTTCTCAAACATTTTTACATCCATTTGCTCTTTGTTTCTTCTAATTTCTATACCATTAAGTGTTCTATTAAGTCCATTTTCCAAATAAAGAAACTAAGGCTCCAAGTGATGATGTGACTCTTCCAAGTGCTGATGTTGGGGTCTTATCACGGATTCCTAGCTCCAGCCTGGCTCTCTACCCTGAGCACCACACTTACACATCCCCAGGCCCATGTGACACCTCTGTTGGAATAGCTAATAAGGATGTGATGGATTGAATCATGACCCCCTGAAAAGACTCATCTTAATTTTAATCCATGTTCCTGTGAGTGTGAACCCACTGCAAATAGTATCTGTGAGCATGTTAAGATGGGTCAGGGTGTGGACTCATTTGTGAATTAGACCTTTCAAGGTCCTCTTTAGATGTAGCCAACTGAATCAGAGTGGGCCTTAATCTGTATTATTGGAAGCCTTATAGAAAGAATCCAGAAGTCACAGAAACCAGAAAGGAGAAGACACTTCCAATGTGACAGGATGCAGAGACACAAGCCAAGGAACCCCAAAGATTGCCAGCAGCCAGCACCAAAGCACTACAGATTCCAAGAGAAGACGAGCCTTGTGAATATCTTGATTTTGGAATTCTTCTAGCCTCAAAACCATGAGCCAATAAACTCCTGTTGTTTAAGCCAACCCACTGTGTGGTATCTGTCATAGCAGCCTGGCAAACCAAGACAAGGCATCCACACTTAACACAGCCTCAGGTAAGCACCTGTTCTTATCCCCAACATGCTCCTCCCAATGTCTTCTCCATTTGAATAGCAGCAACTCCATCCTTCCCTGTTATCCAGCCAAATACTTCAAGTCATCCTTAATCTGCTCTTTTGTAGCCTACATCAGTTTCTTCCAAACCAATCTGGAATCAAACTTCTCACCACATCCACTGCTGCATTGTATTCCCTCACCATTTTTCTCCTCTTGGCTTTCCCTGCTTCCATCCCTGCCCTGCCTAGATCCATTCTTAATCCAGCAGTGACAGTGACCCGTAAAAGCCTAAGTCAGGTCATGTCCCATCTCCATCCAGGCCCTCCAGTGGCCCCAGGTGCTGTCTGAGTAAAAGCTGAGCTCCATATAGCTGCCTCCTAGGCTCTCCACCATCTGGCCCTCATCTTGCCCCACCTCACGCCATGCTTCTTTACTCACTACAGTCTGGACTCACTTATTTGCCTGTATATTCTTGTCTCATGCCCTTTGCACTCTCTCTTCCTTCTGTCTGCAGTGCTCTTCCTCCAGAAATTCCCTCCAGGTCACTATCTCATCTCCTTCAGGACTTTCCTCAAACACTGTCTCAGTGAAGCCTTCCTAATCTGCCCTTTATAAAAATACTGCTCCCATACACACAACTCATACAGACATACTCACACAAACACACACATGCACACACATACATAGAGACACACACACACAGAAGCACATACTCAAAGACAAACACACAAATGCAAGCACACACAAATGGGCATGCACACACAGATGCACACTAACACACGCACACCCACATTCACATAAGCACATGTGTGCACGCACACACACTCACTACCCATACCCATTCCCTGATTTATTTTCTTCCACTACTTCTCATCTTCTACTATTTTATTTAGCTTATTTAATTGTTTCATTCTTGATATCTCTTCCTACTCCAGATTGACAGCTCCATGAGGGCAACGGTTTGGCTGTGTGTTGTTCAACACTGTCTCCCCAGTGCCAGGAACCATGCCTGGCAACAGTAGGCAGTCAATAAAGGCCCCTTGGGTGAATGAACTAAGGAATAACCCAGGCCCTGAACACCAAAATAGCTTCAATGGATTCCCATTCCTCATTGTCTGTCCCTTCCCCTGTCTCTCTGCCTCTACAACACAGGCAGTGTCCTTCCCAGCCCTCATCAGAGCAGATACTCAGGAAAGGATGTGTTCTGAGCCCTTGGTTGGGAGTTGGGGACACAGACCATGAATCACTCGCTTCTATATCCCCAATGTCTGAGTTGGGGCCCAGTGCCAATGCCTTCCTGATAATGTTATATTGATGTGTTGAATAGGATTTTTGGAGGGGTATTTGAAACTAAAGTCTGGTTTCTTGCCCTAGAATTAAAATCTGTTCTCTGTTGGAAGAATTTCAAGCAGCAGAGAGCAAGTAGGAGATGGTCCATGGTTATGTGAAGGGTTGTTGGGAGCCCACCGTGAGCTCAGTGTAGACCGGGTCTCTGAGGAAGGCCACAGACATGCAAAGAGCATGGCACAATGGCGAAAGACTGTACAGCCACACTGGGCGTGAGTCCTGGCTCTACCCATCTGTCCTCTGGTCGCATCTGTGGTCAACTTCTAAAGCCATTGCCTGTAAGATGGAAATAATCCCTCCCCCATAGGTTGGTTGTGAGCATTAAGGAAGGGAATATTTGTAAGGACCTAGCACCCAACAGGCACTCAATGGTAAGTGTTATTAAATCCTGATGCCTGCCTGTAGGAATATCATCTAATGAGAGATAGAAGACTAGCACATAGGAAATAATTTAAGAAACACACAAGGCAGGGCTTGGTCCGGGACTAAACAACGTGGTACTCACCAAGAGCTGCACGGGTTTGGAGAAGGGCCTCAATCTAGAAGAGCTCTTGGAGGACATGGAGCCTCCCTGGATCTCAAAGGATGAGAATCTGGTAAGTCTGAGAATGGGAAGAGCATTGGCCTGGGCCAGAGCAGAAAATATTACAATTGAGTAAAAGAACCATTTGGAGAAGTGGGTGTTTTTGTTTCTTTATACCTCCTCCCAATTCACAAATGACCTGAAAAAAAATCAGGACCAGAAAGGCTACATTTTAAAGTGGAAGTCAAGACCAAGAATGAGAAAAAGAATCAAAATATGCAGGTCCTGATGTAACAGCATGACTGCTTATGGCCACAGATTTTATCCTGATATACACTGGCAATCAAAGGGGAAAGGAAACCAGAGGCTGTACTATAATCCTTTCCTTCAGTGAGAAGTCAAAAACGGACATATTGATCTTCAGAAGATGGAATATTTTTTCTAACATTGGACTGTTAAGGAAATTACTTGTTGGAATTATTTCAAACGAAACTTTATATCTCCAAGAAGATTCTTTATATGTAATGAGGGCTATAAAGATATTACTTGGAAAGTCCTTCTAACAAAGAAAGTTCACTTAAAATCCAACCAGGCAGAAGGGATAGCATGACAGGGGCCCAAACACATCTTTCCAATGTTTGGGCTTGAATCAGCCCCAGATGGGTGGTCTTAACTGCCTCCTCCCCATGAGGACTGTCATTTCCACAGGGTGTTTTCTCAACAGTGGCTTTCTATTTCTCTTCCAAAAAAGTCAAACTCCTTCCTGTGGTCCGATCTGGCTCCCACCCACCTCCATAGTTTCCTTCCCATCCACTCAGCACCACCTCATTCCAGCCACACTGACCTTCAGGAAAGATGCCAATATTCTCCCACCACCAAGCCCTCGCACCTGTTCCCTCTGTAGGGCTTGCTTTACCCCATCTTTTCACATAGCTGCCTCCTCCTTATTCTTCAGCATACCATCAGCTCTTCACATGGGTCAGCCATGACCTCCTCTAAAACAGGTCTCTTCTATCATTCCCTAGCTCTTCTCTGCTGTCTTTCCTTCATGGCCCCATCACAATCTGTACTTATTCTCTCCATGAGTTTGCTAGTATATAGGTGTCTCCCCAACCAGAACGCAAGAGGGCAGGGATGTCACCTGGCTTTTCTTCCATCGTATCATGACACATAAAGCCTGACACATCGTAGATGATAACTACATATCTATTGAACAAATGCTTTTTTGGTGAGAGCCTGGAAGGTAGGTTTATCTCTGTTGAATCCTGGCTTATAAGATCCCACCAGCCAAGAAGTCATCCTTCTGAGGTAATCAAGGAACTGAAAACATTCACTCCAAGGAGAGCTAGCCAACCTCAGCACAAAGATAGCTCACAGATGGGCCTGCAGACAAGGTCAGATTTCTCCCATGAACTAGTCCAGGGTAGAGCCAAGTTTGTTCTTTGATGGTCTTCGGTGGCTGGAGGGCGAGGGCAGGGGCAATGCATAGAAGGATAGTGGGATTCTTTTCTTCTATGTCTTCCAACCCAGTCTCAGAAGAAAAGTTTCCCCAGCAGGGTGAAAACATACCTCCAATCCAAAGGCACCAAAGAGCACTACATGGTGCTATGAAATAGGAAAGAGATAGTGTCTGGACATGAAAAAAGAAAAAAAAAAAAAGAAAAGAAAAATTCCTTCCTTGCCCTTTTGTTGGAAGACCAAGCTGGTACCAGTATCCACTGGCATTAATAAGCAGCTGAGGCAGCAGACTCTCTTGGAGTGAAGCCTCCACCCTATACCCCACAGAGGGAGCCTTAACCAGGGGAGAGGCCACCCACCACCATGGCCATCCCGGGCTGAACTGAAGGCTTATTATCACACCCCAGCCCTCTCTGCTCCCTTTGGTTTCCTCTTGCTTTCCCACACTCTTCTATGACTCCAAACGGGCTACCTGGCACCCATGCCCAAATTCCTACTCTCCAGTCTCTGCTTCTCTACAGCCACTTGGAGCTATGACCCAGAAAGTTCTCCAAGCAGAGACCAGAGTGGTATGGCCAGAGACTTCATTCCTGCTCGCCACTCACAAGTTTTGGGATCTTGAGCAAAATTCTTTTCCTTGCTTTGGTTTAGTTGTCTGTAAAAGAAGCCGACTGTTCTCATTCATATACTGTCTTCACGATTTTTATCATGTCTTCAGATTACCTTGTCTATTACTTAAAACATGATTATAGAATGTTGTCCTTTGTATTTACTCACTTGTTAAACAATAATATCTGAGAAAACATGAGTATGCTAAGTATATTTTTCTAAATAAATAACTGTTAAGAAGTTCATCCATCTGCCACCAAAAATCAACTTGTATCCCACTAGTCCAACTTATTCATACTTATGGAAATACTAGATTAAGTAGCTGATCTCTGAGATAAGTGGCTACAGTGTATGACTATAAGTATAATTCCAGAACATAGCTTTTAATTTGGGGGGATGCACAGTGTGGCTGGGATTTCATTACATCCAAGATACCTGAATCTACCACTGGTAGTAACAAGCCCTCACAATCAAGGTCCTATTCATAACATAATGCTTGGTTACGCCAAGCATTTAAGCCCCTACTATTTGTCATTTCTCATGCTTGATACTCAGGACAGACATATTAGAAGATGTAGATCCTGCCCTCATCAGCTTCACTGTCTGGCAGGAGACAGCTGTGTAAATTAAAAATTCCATTGCAGGGTGGTAAGAGGACTAGGAAGGAAACTGCTTGAAAGCAGGGACTGATGATGATTCACCTTTGAGTCCTAGCACCTGGCCTAGTACTCAGCTCATGGTGCAGACTTTATTGGCCTCTCTGTTGAAGTTCTGTAATAGGGATATTTTCAAAGTATTCCAAGGGGAGCTGCACTAGAGAGATCTGAAAACCCAAGCACTGTGCAATTATCCTGTGTAGAAACCAACATTTCATCATCCATCATATGCCTTTGAATTTACATTTGCATGTTCCATTGGTTTTAAAATTATGGTTTATTTCTGATTTTTTAATTTTATTTTGATGCTTAGAATGATTTATTTCAAATGAAACTCAAGTTGAAGTCTATCTCTATTTTTACTTTTAGTTTATTTTCTATTTTTAATTACTAGAAATATGAAATTACAACTGATGGTCCATTTAAAAAAATTTTAATCAGAATTTTATATGGGGATGCTTCAGTTTATATTATATTAGGTTTAGTAAAAGTTTTTACTAAACTTTTAGCATTTGGGGACTCTGCCAATTTCTTATGTCAATAGCCACAAAAATATATTGTGTTTCCAAGAACCAAAATAAAACATCCCTTAAAAATCTGCTAAAACTGAAATTGGTAAAATTGCAATATTTGATAAATTGGACATTCAATAATTATCTGGCAAATAGATTTTTGGTGAACTAGATATTAACAAATAGAGTTTGCATTTTGGTCATTGAAAGGATTCATCATTTGATGAATTGATTTTTATAGAATTGCCCTTAAAACACCTAAGAAAACACAAAGAGTCAGGGCCAAGCAGACATTGTTATACAGTGTCTCCATCTCTCTTATAAACAAGCTTTTGTCCCCACTACGCCATCAAAATGACTCTAGCAAAGTTAACGACCACCCTTGCTCAATCCAGTGGTCAAATCTTCGTTCTATCAGTGGCTTTCCATGTAGTGGATCATTCCTGCCTCCTTGATACCCCGTTTGCCTGGGTTTCCTACCTCCCTGGCAGCTCCTTCTCAGGCTCTTCTGTTGGTTTCATCCACTCCTTTATCTCTTCATGTTGAATTGCCTCAAGACTCAGACCTTCATCCTCTTTTTCTTTTCCACACTCACTACCCTGGTGGTCCCATCAAGTCTTGTGCTATTATATACCATCTTATACCAACTACTAAATTTATACTGCCAGCTCTGACCTCTCACCTGAACTTCAGATTTATTTAACCAATTTCCAATTTGAAATCACCACTTGGACATCAAACAGATATTTCAGATTCAGCATGCCCAACAGTGAACTCCTCAACTTCTACCCACCCCAAGCCTTCTTCTCCCTCCTACTTCCCCATTCCAGGTTACTTTGGTCAAAAGCTTTTAAAAGATTTCTTTAAAAGAAACGATATTTTAAAGCAAAAATAATTAGAAAGTATTCTGGTATTTAAATTATTAAAGTAAATTTATGACAATATCACAAAGGGCTGGAAAAGAAACAATGAAATTATATGGTTGTCAAATTTTTACATCTTCTATGAAATTGTGTAATACTAATAAGAGTTGACTATGATAAGTTAAAGATGCATGTGGCAATCCCTCCAACAACCACTAAAAATATAATTCAAAGAGGTATAGATAAAATGCCTAGAGAGAGGATGAAATGGAATATCTTAAAAGATTTGATTTACCCAAAAGTGGGGGTGGGGGTGGGGGGGACATAAGAATCAAGAACTGAAAGGACAGATCAAAAACATATAGGAAGACGGTAGACAAACCAAATCATATCAGTAATTACTTTAAATAGAAATGAGCTAAACTATCTTAAAATATTGAGAATGTCAGACTGGATGAAAGTCAAGACCCAATTATATGCAATTTATAAGAAATATACTTTTAAAAACAGATGCAATTAGGTTGAAAGTTATAGAGTGGAAAAAGACATACTATGCAAACACTAACCAAATGAAAACCATATACTTATGTTAATATCAGCCTAAGTAGCTTCAAAATAAAGAGTGTTACCAGAATTAAAGAGGAACATTTCATCCGTATTAAAGCATTAGTTTATAAGGAGAATATAGCAATCCTCAATATATATGCTAATGACATTATTTAAAATAAGTGAAACCAAAATTGAAAGAATCAAAAATAATTCTAGACAAAAACACAAAAATATAATAGTGGGAAATTTGCCTACTCATCTCCCTCAGTGACTGATAGAAAAAGCAGACTAAAATATCAGTAAGGATATAGAATTGAACAACAATATTAACTGACTTGACCCAATTGGCATTTAGAGAAAACTACTCACTTCCAGTAGCTTCATAATACACATACTTTTCAAGTACACATGGAACATCAGATGCTGGGTCATCAAAGAAGTCTCAATAAATTCAAAAGAATTGAAAGCAGTGTATGGAATTGAAAGCATAATGGAATTAAACTGGAAACAAATAGCAAAAAAGATAGTCCTCAACTCTTTGTAAATTGTTTATAAAGCATCCACAGATTTAATAAGAAATCAAAAGGAAATAGGAAAATATTTCCATCTTAATGAAAATGAAAAATATATAGAAACTTGTAGAAGGCAGCTAAAGCTTCCTTAGAAAGAAATTTATGGCATTAAATGCTTATATTTAAATTTTAAAAAGAGCAGATGGAAACTTCCAATAAGATGGAATAGATACACTTTTCTCTATTTCTCCCACTAAGTTTGGCTAAACATAATAATTCATAAATATATTATAACATATAATATACAAAATAAACATAAGAAGACTCTGAAAGCTGGAGAGAAAAAGGCAGGCCAAGGGAATTTGGTGAATTTCCTGGGTTTACTTTTTGCCTCATATATCCCAGACTGGTTGCTGGTGGTGAAGAAGCCAACAACCCAGAAATGCCAACATGTACCAACAAAATAAAAAGCCTGAAGAAAAGCCTGCTCTGTCTAGCTAAAGGACCAGGAGAGGGGGAGACTAGCAAGACGGAACACTTTTAGGCTTCACTCCAGCCAACAAAACACCACAGTCTTCCCCTCCCACTGCCATCGGCCAGGCTCTAATAAGGGACCCCAACCCCTCCACCCGGCTCTTCACAGAGCAGGCAAAGTGAAGAGCCAGGACTTGCATCCCCACGTGTGGTTATGAGTCCCACCCCACCCCTACAGTGTCAATGACGGTCGGGACTCCTATCCCCAAATTGGCAGTAAAAAGACACCCCTTCCTCCCCGCCTGCAGTGGTGTCAGAGAAGTTCTAGTGAAGAAGCAGGACTTTCACTTTCCAACACATAGCTGGAATGAGCCTACTCTCAACCTCACACCCCAGTCCAGCCCTCGGTGTCAGTGGAGGCTGTGGAGGAATAGCAGTGAAGCACCCAGGCCCCTGCAAGGCAGGGGTGTCAGAAGTGGCCTGGTGGGAAACCTGAACTCCACTCCCTCCCCAGACCTAGACTCCACCCCTCTCTGACAATAACAAGGCAGAGTTCCTCTCTTCCCCCCTGCCCCCCTCCACCAGAGTCATTTTCAGAGGAGGCCTGCTATAACAGAAGATTTAAATAAGATCCAGAGCCTCATAACATAATACCCAAAATGTTCAGGTTTCAATCAAAATCACTCATTATACCAAAAACCAGGAAAATCTCAACTTGATTGAGAAAAGACAATCAACAGTTGCCAACATGGGGAGATGAAACAGGATAGAGTTATCTGTCTGACAAGGATTTTAAGGCAGCCGTCAATAAGCAATGGCAAACACTCTTGAAACAAATGGGCAAAAAGAATCTCAGCAAAGAAATAGATGATATAAGGAAGAACCAAATGGAAGTTTTAGAACTGAAAAATACAATAACTGTAATTTTTAAGAAGGAAAATTCATAATTAACCATCTAATCCAGAGGTTGGCAGACTGTAGCCTGCAGGCCAAGTCTAATGTATTTCTTAGATTATAAATAATAATGTATTTATTTCAGTAAATAAAATTTTACTGGAACACAGTCACCCTTACTGGTTTACCTAATGTCTATGACTACTTCTGTGCTACGATGACAGAGATGAGTAGTTGCAACAGAGAATACATGGCCACAAAGCTAAAATATTTGCTATCTGGCCTTTTACAGCAAAAGTTTGCCAGCTCCTGATCTAAGTTACCAACAGTAGACACTAGGAAAAGAAGAACAAACTAGACCCAAAGAAAATAAAAAGAAGGAAATTAATGTAATAAAATAATAAAAATAGTAAAGGACCATGAGTGAAATTTCAAAAGGGAGGGAAATGTCTTGACTTGGGTGATGGTTTCATGGATTTCACATTTTTCAAAACTTATCAAATTATACACTCTTAAGACCTGAGCATTTTACTGCATGTAAAATATACCTAAAAAAAAATAAATTACTCAGGTTAGATCACGTCTCTCTTCTGCCCACAATCTTCCAGTGGCTCTTCATTTCACTTAGAATAAAAGCCAAAGACATTTTAGTGGTCTCAGAATCCCTGCAAGATTTGCCCTCCACACAACAATCCTGCTAATTCTCCCACTTCTTCTTCAACTATCCCTATTATTCACTCCACTTCAACTACATTGGCCTCCTTGATGTTGCCTGCATGTAGATTCCGGTTGCTCTCCCACCTCAGGGCCATTGCACTGACTGTTCCCTCTGCCATTCCCATCACTTCCCCTCTCACCTTTTAAGTCTTTGCTCAAATGTCTCCTTCTCCATAAGTCCTACCTAGACTACCATATCTAAAATTGCAACCCATTCACCCTACTGCACCCAAAGGGCTCCTGATCTCCTTAACCTGTCCTACTTTTTTCTTTTTCCATAGCACTTTTCACCTTTCACATACTATATAGCTTATTATTATGCTTCTTGTTTATCCCAATTCTCACTAGAATGAACGCTCCAAGGAGGTAAGGCTCTATTTGTTTTACTCACTGCTCTGTCCAAGTGCTTAGAATAATGCCTGTCAAATAGTAGGTGCTCAACAAGAATTTACTGAATAAATGAACGAACAATAGATGGAGGTTTTGAAGAGCTGTAGATTGAAACAAAATATATATATAAACTTTAGGAAAAAAAAAAAATCAGAGTGAAGAATGCCAGTCTTTCACCCTTGTGGTTCACTCTATGCTCCTTCCCCTTATGGCCTCGTGCTTATAGAATTTACATTCTTAGGGAAAAAGAGGCATTGTGAGTGACAAATGTATCAGTTTTACCACCTGGTATTCTAAAAGATTTAGGACATCTCCAAAATAGCAGAGTGGTTTTTTCCCCAAAATAATGTAGTGCCATAGTACATTTTCACACACTGGAGAGAATATAAGTGGTCTCCACTCTCTCCAAACTTTGACTTGAACAGCACTATTTGCATTTAATAATCCTATTTCTAAATATTAATTCATCTTAGTGCCTTTTAAAAAGGGTCAAGAATAGGAGAGGTGATAGTCAATGTGTGAGATTCATTTCTCTAATTATCCCATTATACTGAAAAATAAGAATAAGCTATCTCCTGTCATATCGCATTGGGCCATTATTAAGAACCCTGAGCCTTTTCACATAACTTACAGGATGAAAGGAACACTCTTTCCTAATGAGCGAAAGGTGCTGCTCCAGCACACATTACAAAGGTGGGTCAAAGAGAAGCTAATGAGCTCAGCAGAAAAGAACTAGCAAATTTGGTCAGAGGGGTTCTGTCTATATGCTGACTTTCAACACAGTTTGAACTCCTGTCAGTGTTTGTCCCGGGCATTAAGGCCTGCAAGTTCTGTATTTCTCAACTGGGACCCAAGCTCAGTCAAGAATGAAATGTGGCAGCCATCTCTTATGCTCCTTCCCAGGTCACAAAGACCTTCCATTTGACAAACTCTCTTCCCACCTAAGCTCCCAGCAGCCATATTTGCCCTTCTGACTCTACATCTCTGGCTGGAGTGGTGTGATGGTTAGGTTCATGTGTCTACTTGGTTGGGTGATGGTGTCCAGCTGTTTGGTCAAGCAAGCACTGGCCTAATTGTTACTGTGAGAATACTTTGTGGACTTAAATCATTAGTAAGTTGATTACATCTACAACTGATTATATATCAGTTTTATATCAGTATAGATGTAATATGAGATGTCCTATCCCATCAGTTGAAGGCTTTAAAAGGAGAAGTGATGATGTCAGCAGCCAGAAGAAAGAATTTTCATCTGTACTTCAGCCAGTCAGCTTGTCTTGGGGAATTCATCAAAAACCTTCATCAGAGGTCCCAGCTTGCAGCGTGCCCTATGGAATTTGGACTTTTGCAGTTCTGAGGT
The DNA here is from genome assembly GCF_015220235.1 of Choloepus didactylus. Taxonomy (NCBI): domain Eukaryota; kingdom Metazoa; phylum Chordata; class Mammalia; order Pilosa; family Megalonychidae; genus Choloepus; species Choloepus didactylus. The sequence goes on from NC_051309.1 coordinate 13,032,099, forward strand.
CATGAAAGTGTCCAGACTAAGGCATCAACAAGAGGATACCTTCACTGAAGAATGGCCAATGGCATCCAGAACACCTCTGTCAGCTGGGAAGGCACATGGCTGGTGTCTACTGGTCCTTTGTTCCAGGATGTGTTTCAGAATTGCTTTCTCCAAAATGTGTCTGGGCTTCTGTCTTCTCTCCTCCCTCTCAGCTCCTGTGCATCCTTCCTTCTTTCTCCAAGGCCTTTCCCAGAAGCATCTGGGGGTCCTCTCTTAGCTTCTCTGGGGCAAATTCTGGACTTCATCTCTTAGCTTAACATCTCCAAATGTCCTTATGTCTGCATCTCCAAGTGTCTCCAAGCATCAGCAAGCATCTGTGTTGGCTCTTGAATGCTCTTAAGTACTCCAGTGAACCAATCAAGACCCACCCTGAATGAGTGGAGTAACACCCCATGGAACTAATCTAATCAAAAGATCTCACCCGCAGTTGGGCGAGTCACATCTCTGTGGAAACACTCAATCAAATGTTTCCACCCAACAAGATTGGGTTAAATGATTATGGCTCTTCTGGAATGCATAAGAGTTTCAAAACAGCACAATCATCAAAGCTGAGAACTAATTTAAACACTGACATGTAAACAAGCTCTTTTTTTTTTAAACAAATTCAACGGTTAATATGAGAATTTTAAACACACTTAAACCTGTAGTTGAAAGACCAAAGAAAAAGGAAGAAAATCAAGAACTGCAAATATTAATGCTAGTCCTATTATAGTTATTTTAGATTCAAAGTAGAATTAACTAACAAAATTCTAAGCTCCTAAACATGTCTGCACTGTACTACTTCACTAAATCTGTACAATAACCCTATGACAATCACAATTTTACAATATAGAAACCCAGACTTTCTCCAAACTAACAGTCAGCTTTTTTCCCTCAATTATTTTTTTCAATGCAATTTTATTGAGATATACACACATGCTATATAATCTATCCAAAGTATACAATCAGTGGCTCACAATATCATCATATAGTTGTGCATTCATTGTCAAACTTAATTTTCAAACATTGTCATTACTCCAAAATAAAGAAAAAAAATAAAAACTTAAAAAGAAAAAAAAAGAACACCCAAACCATCCCATACCTCTTATCCCCCCTATTATTTATATATTTTTGTCATTATTTTATTACTCATCTGCTCAACATTGGATAAAGAGAGTGCCAGTCACCAGGTTTTCACTATTACATGGACACATGAGTAAAGCTATATAGTTATACAATTATCATCAAGAATCAAGTCTACTGGATTACCATTCAATAGATTCAAGTATTTCCTTCTAGCTATTCTAATGCACTAGAAACTAAAAAGAAATATCTATATAATATTGAAGAATAACCTCTCAACTCTCTTTGAGATCTCTCAGCCACTGAAACTCTCTTTTGTTTCACTTCCCTTCCCGCTTTGGTCCAAGAAGGCTTTCTCAATCCCATGATGCCAGGGCCAGGCTCATCCCTGGGAGTCCTGTCCCTTGTTGCCAGGGAGACTTACCACCCTGGGAATCATGTCCCATACAAGGAGGAGGGTAGTGAGTTAATTTGCAGAGTTGGCTGAGAGAAAGAGGCCGTATCAGAGCAGCAAAAGAGGTGCTCTGGGGGTGACCCTTAGGCTTAATTATTAATGGGAAACAAGCTCTTTTTTAAAGAATCCTTGTTCCTAATATCTAACATTCATGGAAACAGCCCCACTAATGCTGCACATCTGTGTGATAACTGCGAACAACTGATGAGACTGCACTCCTGGCATATGCTGGTTGAATGGTGCAAAGTTGGCCTTGGGAGGTGGATGTAGGTGAACTGTGAGAGAGGCCAAGGAGGATAACAGCTCGGATTGGCAGTGGCCTGCCCTCAGATCCTCTCAGCTGCTTTTGCACTGCTGTTCTCAGGCCAACTTCTTCACTTTGATGGGCATTCAACAGCAGGTGTTCAGGAACAAAGACTCACCTTGGCCCACTGATCAGCCTTCAAAGGCATTAGTTTCCTAAAGAGGCCTGAATACCTTTGAAATGTGGGCCATCTTAGCAATAGGATCACTAAGAAAAAAAAAGAGAGAAAGAGGGGAGAGGGAAACAGAAGACAGGGAATGAACACAGACTGGGCTCCAGGCTACAAGCAAGGCCCTTTATATCTGTCAAAGTTTTTCATCTTCTTTTAACTTATGCTCCCTTTGATAATAAATAAGTTCATAAAATAAGACACAAAGCCTTGAATTCTGTCCTGCCACTAGTGAGATATAAGGACTCCCTGAATCATTTCTAAGTGTCAGAGGTTATGAGTGTAAGTTCTGGAAACAGATATAAAATCCTGGGTTTCTACTTTGTTCCTTCACTCATTCATCAATGAATATGTACAAAGTACTATTTAGGTGTTGGGGAAAATAACAATGAATAAAACCATGTGCCTGATCTCATGGGTCCCCTTCACTTCCTTCCTTCTTCTCTTCCTTCCTTCCTTCCTTTCTTTCTTCATTTCTGTTCTATCATACCAAAAATATTTGTTGAGCACCTTAACATGTCAGATATTGTTGTGGGTGCTGGGAATATGTCTATGAACAAAACAATCAAAATTGCCTCCATCAAGCTGGATATCTATATGTAAAAGAGTGAAGGTGGACCCCTATCTCACACCATATGCAAACATTAATTCAGAATGATCAGACTTAAATATATAAGGACCAAAACTATAAAAGTCCTAGAAGAAAACATAAGGAAGCATCTTTAGGACCCTGTGTTAGACAATGGTTGTTTAGACTTTATAACAAAACCTTGAGCAAGAAAAGAAAAAAAAATAAATAAGACTTCAGAAAAATTTTAAACGTTTTTGCTTAGAGGTCTTTGTCATGAAAATAAAACAACTTACATAATGGTAGAAAATATTTGGAAACAATATTTGGTAGAGTGAAACTGTTTGTACCCCAGAAAAGCATGTTCTTAATGTTAATCTATTCCTGTAGGGGTAGCCCCATTGTAAGTAGCAGGATCTTTTGATGAGGCTACTTCAGTTAAGGTGTGACCCACCTCCATCAGGATGGGTCTTAAACTTCTTACTGGAGTCCTTTATAAACAGGATGAAGACAGAGAAAGAGAAAGCAAGCCATGGAAGCAAGAAGCTGAAATCAATAAACCTGTAAGAGAAGGGAGAGACCAGCAGATGCCACCATGTGCCTTGCCCTGTGACAGAGGATCCAAGGATCACTGGCAGCCAGTCTTCAGGAAGAAAGCATCACTTTAATGATGCCTTTATTTGGACATTCTCATAGACTCTACCTGTAAGCTAAGAAATGTTTATTATTTAAAGCCAACCCATTTTATTGTATCTGCTTTAAGCACCCTAGCAAACTAAAACATCACATACCCAATAAGGGTTTAATATCTAGAATGTATGAAGAAAACCCACAATGCAACAACAAAAAGACAAACAACCCAATTATAAAATGGGCAAAATACTCAAATAAACATTTCTCCAAAGAAGATATACAAATGGCCAATGAGCACATAAGATGCTCAACATCATTAGCCATTAGGGAAATTCAAATTAAAACCAAAATGAGACACCATTTCACACCAACTAAAATGGTTATTATTTAGAATAAAAATTAAAAACAAAACAGAAAATAACAAGTGTTTGAGAGGTTGTGTAGAAATAGAAAAACTTGTTCATTGCTTGGAGGAATATAAAGTGGTGCAACTGCTACAGAAAACAGTTTGGCAGTTCCTCAGAAAGGTAAGTATGGAATTACCATATGGCCCAGCAGTCCAGCTCCTAGGTATGTACCCAATGGAATTGAAAGCAGGAACTCAAACAGATATTTGCACACCAGTGTCCATAAGGGCTTTATTCGTAATTGCTAAAAGATGGAAGCAACTCAAGTGTCCGTTAATATATGATGTATAAGCAAAATTGGTACATACATACAATGGAACATTTTCAGCCATAAAAAGGATTAAAGGTCTGGTTCATGGGACAAGATGGATGAACCTGGAAGACATCATGTTGAGTGAAATAAGCCAGATGCAAAAGGACAAATACTGTATGCTCTCACTGACGTGAAATAATTAAAATAACCAAACTAATTAGAATTCAAGTCAGAAACTAGAATAAGGTTCCCACCAGGAGCCAGGATGGGGGTTAGGAATGAGGAGTTAATGCTTAGTAGGCACAAAATTTCTGTTTGGGTTGATGGAAAAGTTTTGGTAATGGATGGTGGTGATGGTTACACAACACTGTGAATATAATCAATCCCATTGAATTATATATTTGAATGTGGTTAAAGGGGAAAGTTTCAGACTGTGTATAATACTAGAATAAAAAAATTTTAAAACCATAGGACTATACAACACAAATAGTGAACCCTAAAGCAAATTATAATATAGTTATAACAATATTGTTTTATCAATTTAATGCAAAATGTTAATAATAGGGAAAATTGTGGGGAGGGGTATGGGAATTCTGAAATTTCTGCATGATTTTTCTGTAAATCTACACTTCTCTAATAAAGAAAGAAAAATAAATATATTGTTCTGAAACAAAATATAATAATACTAAATATTTGCCTTTTTCCCCTCTCGTTCTCTCACAAGAGTACAGTGGAGTTTTCCAGAGGCTGCATGACATGTGACAACATCATAGCCAGGACAGTTTAGGAAGGTGTGCTTGTGTATTACTGTTTTTTAAACACTTCTCAGTTTTAATTTATATTATGGTAAATATTGATAGATGCTACATAAACAAAAACTCTTTGGGGTCCTTGACATTTTTTGAGGGTGTAAAGGAGTCCTGATCCCCAAAAGTTTAAGATTCACTGTGTTAGAGGAGCACAAGTAGACCAGTGTGGCTGGAGGAGAATGGACAAGGGAGTGAGTAGTTGGACGATGAGGTGAGAGAGGAATCAGTACTAGGGCATGAAGGAGTGTGCAGATTGTTACAGGGACATTGTCCTTTACTCTGAAAGAGGATTTTAAGCAAAAATGACTTATGCTCAAAATTTTTACATTTTAAATTTAAAGGGATCTCTCTGGCTCCAACAATGAGAATGAACTTTGGAGGATAGAGGAGTGGAAGAATCTAAGCAGATGTTCTACTGAGAAGGCTATTGCACTAATCCAGACCCAGAACAGTGTGATAAATGGAGGGAGTGAGAAGTGTTCTATGTGTGGGATACAGGCAGTAAACAAATATAGAAACTCTCAGAAGGTGATACATGTAGTGGAAGATAATTATCAGAATAACAGGGATAGAAAGCATCCAGGTGTGCTGTATTGTATAGGGTCATCAGAGGAGATCTCTCTTATAAGGTGACATTTGAACAGAGACCTGAAAAAGTAAGACAGTGAGTTATGTGGATACCTGAGATCTCTGAAGTATCTGAGGTCCGTGAGGATACCTAAGTGAAGAACATTCTGTCAAGGGGAATATTAAGTGCCTACTACCAGATATGAGTTAAGCAAGGTCTTTAATCTCCCCAAGACTCCATTTCTTCATCTGATAAATGATGATTATAACGGTACCTACCCTAGAGGAGCTTATGAAATGCCCATAACAGTGCCTGACTCAAAGCAAACCCTCCACTGATGTTAGCTATTGTTATAAATAGTATATCTCAGCCAAAGAGATTTTGTCCATCTCTTCTGTCTATAGTATATAAAACAAAAGGAAACGGTCTTCATTTTCCAAAGGTAAACTTATTTTAATATTGATTTCTGTCCTACTAAAATGGTCTGCCCCAAGAGTTCGATGGAGTCCCTCCTTCCACCTGGGGCTGGGGTGCTAGACATGTGAGGCAGAGAATCTCTAAGGTATTATTACCCAATTTCACCTTCAAAATAGCTCCTCTGAGTCAAAGCACTTAGTACCTGAAAAGTGATGCTGACAACTCTGCAGGTAAACTCACTACCCACCCTCCCGCTATGTGGGACATAACTCCCAGGGGTGTAAATCTCCTGGCAACATGGGACATGACTCCCAGGGAAGAGGCTGGCCCTGGAATCATGGGATTGGGGAAGCCTTCTTGGACCAAAAGTGGGAAGAGAAATGAAACAAAATAGAGTTTCAGTGGCTGAGAGATTTCAAGTCAAGTTGAGAGATCATTCTGGAGGTTATTCTTATGCATTACATAGATAACCCTTTGAAGTTTTTAGTGTGTAGGAATAGCTAGAAGGAAATATATTGAAACTATTGAACTGTAATCCAGTAGCCTTGATTCTTGAAGATGATTGTATAACTATATAGCTCTTAAAATGTGACTGTATAATTGTGAAAACCTTGCAACTGACACTCCCTTTATCTGGTGTATGGACAGATGAGTAAGACAACAAATAAATAAATAATGGGGGGATAAGAGGTGTGGGATGTTTTAGGTGTTCCTTTTCTATTTTTTTTTTTTTTGTTCATTTTTTTTTTTGGAATAATGAAAATGTTCAAAAACTGATTGTGGTAATGAATGCACAACTCTATGATGATACTGTGAGCAATTGATTTTACACTTCAAATGATTATCTGGTATGTGAACATATTTCAATAAAATTGCATTAAAAAACTATAAGCCAATAAATTCCCTTTGTTTAAACCAAAAAAAAAAAGTGATGCTGAGGCTAAAAAGAGATCGTGTCCTTCAAGAACTCAGCACCAGCCTGGGTGTGCTGTAAGCCACAACCCATCATCCTTTTCATTATTCTCATTTTACAGAAAGGAAACAGATGTCGTTTTAGTCAAAATAGGCAAGATTATGCTTTGGTAACAAAACCTCCCACATCATTAGCTTTGCTTCTTTCTCTCACAAAGTCCATTGAAGATTGAGGTGACTCTAGGCAGGTGTCCTCAGCAGTGGCTGAGAGATGCATCCTGCCTCAGTCCTGTGGAAGCTCCACTGGGAAACGGGCTTCCACCGTAGCCACTGAGTGGAGACGAGCACAGGATGGTCTCGCTCCAGCAGTTAAGTGCTTTGGCCTTGAAGTAACACGTTTATAGCCCATTGGCTGGGATTAGTCACATGGCCTCCTCCAATGGCAAGGGGAATGGAGAGGCATGATCCTCCCGTGTGGGAAATCAGATGTGGATAGAAGTCTCCACTACAGGTGTCCATTCAGAAGTGACTTTCCCAAGGTCAAACAGCTAAGAAGGGGCATGGACAGGATGCATACAAAGTCTGCCCAACTCTCCCCACAGCACCCCATTCATCACCATGGGCCCCTTGGTCAATTTTTTAAGTCCTCTAGCTCCTAAGTGGCTGCTGAATAAAATCTGAGCGAGAAGCACATCCCAAGACACTGCCTAGGATCTGTATAGAGGAAGTTGAGAGAAGCATGATTGGACATGGAGAGTATCAAAGAAGTGCTTCTACACACACAGACAGAACCAACTGAGGTACATTTTCAGAGCAGAGTCCTCACATGTGGTCATCCTGGAAAGCCTCCTCGCATCACATCATCCTCTGCCTATCTTCAGCAACCCACCCACAATTCCTGGGGCTGAGACATCAGCTGCTCTGTTCCCTTATCTTTAGCCAAATCAAATATCTAGCTTGTGTCCCTTTTGTTGGGCAGCAACAAAAGCCACCATCCCTGCTCTGGCATTCAACATTTGAGCAAAGCCTGAAGCCAAATGTAACCTGTGAGCCAAGAGCTCTGATGAGGCTCATTTACAGATACTTTGGTGGCTCCCCAACCCCACAATGGGAGACTGTGAAAGTGAAGGGTTCCTTCTCACACAAGATCTTGGTAGAAACAATGATGTTTTGATAAACTGCTCAAAAGCAATAAACATGCTGAAGAAGGAGACTCTGCAAGGATTTCATTTTAAACAGATGCTGTATGAAGTGGAAATCAAAGACCAAGGGGATGGATGCTTTGGGGGAATTACCCTACTTAATACTTTGTCACCTAAGAAAAGTGCTTCACTTCAGCACTGTGTGTCAAACTATTTTCCCCCCTTTGGTGGCAGAGCATCGCAGAGGAAGAATGCTATCTTTGGGAAACAGAGTCCTGACTTCAAGGCCAACTCTGCCTCCTTCTAACTGTATGACCAGAGGAGAGTTGCTTGGTTTGTTCATGTGTAAAAAAGGGGTGAAAATATTGATCCTGCAAAGTTGTGATAATTAAATAAAAAAGAAAATGACACCATGTGAAACAGCTAGCACAATGCCTGGCCCAAAGTGGAAATCCAAAATTCTGGGCCTTTCTTCTCAGGTATGGTTAGTACCATTGGTTTTTGCAAGGATGAGGTGACATCAGAGCTGACCAGCCCATTGGTAGCTCTCAGGAAGCATCTACGTACACTGCACTTTGTCCTTCCTCCATTAGGGAGACACAATGTTATATAGACTAACCTTTGTTTTTCCTCCACTTGAGGATTTTATCAGAATAATATCCACAAGAGCCTGGCAGAAAAATAAATGCATTGCATTACCCTTTAATGGCTATTCTTTTAATTATTCCAGGAAGATATCAAAGTCAATTAAATTCTTTAAGATCAACAGTCTCCCTGGGAGAGTTGGAAAGTGGATGTCTTAATAGGTATATACAAGCATATTTAAAACAGAGCAGGAATTGTGGAAAGATGGCGGAGTCGGAAGCTCCAGGAATCGGTCCCTCCACCAGAGCAACTATTAAACAGGCAGGAACTGTGTGAGTAAACTATTATGAAATTCCAAAGTCCAGTAGAACACTGAGCAGAATCCAGGGGAAAGCAGAAAGAAGAGGCTGGTGAACTGCAGTAAAAATGTAAATTCCTGTACATTGTCCTCCCAGCAAAGCAGTTACCTTTGCCCAGCCCCCAATCTCATGACAGGCAACAGTGGGGACCTGGCCCCTGACAGAGCTTGGCTGGGGCCAGAAAGGGATATAAAGCCCCACTTACCCAAGATCCGGGGGGTGGGGGGTGCAGGGCTGATCACTGATCATTGCCTTTGATTAGCTACTTCAGATCACTGGGGGCCCTACTCTGAGGGCAGTCATTATTCCAACCTGCTGTGGACGAAGGCAGTAGAGAGACTTAAAGACATTTCACTTCCTCCGAGCTGTGGAGGACAGTTGAAAGGCTGCAGTAGCTGGGCAGGGGCCCACTTAAGAAAGCATAGCTCTGGGGGGCTATGTAAGAAGTTCCTGGAGCCCTTCCTGGCCTCTCCCCTCCCTCAGTGTCTCCTCAGGACAGTTTGGATCATGGGCAGGTGCTCTGTTTGTAGACCGCTAGGCTTGTTCTAGCTGGGAAAAACGGGCTTGGGAAACAATCTGGTGTGGCCCCCTCCCAGAACTTGCCCTCCAGGCAAAAGAAGCTTGAGACAAAGAAAGCAGTGTAAGAAACAACTAAGGCAGATGGCTTGGGCAAAGACTTACCTACTTTAAGTCCTGCAGGAGAAGATCTGTTCCTTAGGAAGTAGAAAGGCATTCAAATTCCTGTAAACAGGGGAACTCCTAAGCCCACTGGCAAGCACAAGCCCAGGACAAGACGCAGGCACAGAAAAGACAGGGTGGACCCTGTACATTACATTCTCCTTGGGCTGATGTTCGTGATAGGAGGCTAAACTCTGACAGAGAGCACCGTCCAATGCAAAACCAATTTGCAAAGATGGTGAAAGGTGTTTTTTGCTTAGATTTCCTTGATTGTGTTAGTTCCTGACACTCAAAATATCCCTGTCGTACCACCAGATGGTCATAAACTAAAGAAACAAACATCTCAAGAAATGAATTTCAGAGATAACATTTTAAAATATTAAAATGTACCGTGTGTAACGAAAGATTACAAGACAAAGAAACAAGAAATGAGGGACAAAGGAAAAGGGTCTTTTATTTCTTATTCTAAATTTTTTTTCTCCTCTTCTTTCTTTGTGGAAGAAATGGAACTGTTCTCTTATAGATTGTGGTGTTGAATGCATAATTATGTGATTATATCAAGAATCACTGATTGTTTACTTAGGATGGATTGAATGGTGTGTGAATAAAACTGTTTAAAAAACAAACAGAGGGATACAAGTGCTGGAGAAAATGTGGAGAGAGGGATGTACCTATTCACTGTTGGTGGGGAAGTAGAATGGTGCAGCCCAGCTGGAGGGCAGTGTGGTGGTTCCACAGGAAGCTAAGTATGGGGTTGCCATATGGTCCTACAACCCTGTTATTGGGTATATACTTGGAAGAAATGAGAGCAGGGACATGAATGGACATTGCACACTGGTGTTTATGGTGGCAGTATTCACGATTCACAATGGATATAGATGGCCTAAGGGAACATCGACTGATAAACGGAATAGTGAACTATGGTATACACATACAATGGAATACTGAGCAGCGGCAAGAAGGAATGAAGTTGTGAGGTATGCGACTAAGTAAACATTCCTTGAGGACAGTATGCTGAGTGAAATAAGCCAGAATGAAAAAGACAAATATTGTAACACCTCACTAATATGGACTAACTATAACATGCAAACTCTGGGACTTGAATCTGAGAGCATAGGTTATCAGAGGAAGGATTATGGTAAAGGTTTCTAAATCGTAAACTCTTACAGCAGTCACATCCGTTCATGAGTTGTAATGGTTATTCTAAATTCTGAGATGCAGAGCTGTTTGCATATAACCTGTCAGTCCCTGGAATTTTGGGTATCTGTGTGACACCTGAGACTCAGAGCCAGAGTTCAGCAGCTATGAATGTCAGCATTACCCCATACAGCAACTGTCAAAGAAGCTGAAAAACAGATCAGACTTCAATTAGAGACATGAACAAAATGGACTTGGTTAGGACTAAGGTAAATCAGACCAAAGGGTAAAGGATGATATTGACTGTGTTTTAAAACTTCAACTTCTATGTGAGACCAAAGGAAGAGATATTTATTTGGTGCAAAATCTGTATTTTCTGTAGCACACTATAAAATTTAACTTGTATGGTCAGTTTTTTCAAACACCATAATTACATGGAACCTGGAATAGGGGGTGAGATCTGGTTGGTCTTTACAGGTTTACATGAGGCCCCGATATATCTCAGAGTAATTTTGGCATAGAATAAAAAGTATTTACAAAGCCCCCTTGAGGAACTGGGGAAAAATGTGGAAATATTAAACTTCCCCACCTGGGGAATTACTGATTTCCTCGCAATCACTGGGGACTACTAATTTAGTAGGCCGAGCTCTCAATCTTGGGGATTGCCCTTACGAAGCTTGTTACTGCAAAGAAGAGGCTAAGCCTACTTATAACTGTGCCTAAGAGTCACCCCCAGACAACCTCTTTTGCTGCTCAGATGTGGCCTTTCTCTCTAAGCCCACTCTGCACTCCCCACTATTTGGGACAAGACTCTCAGAGGTGTAAATCTCCCAGGCAACATGGGACATGATTCCCAGGGATGAGCATCGATGGATTTAAAAAGCTTTCTTGGACCAAAAGGAGGAAGAGAAATTGAAACAAATTAAAGTTTCAGTGGCTGACAAATTTCTAATGGAGTAAAGAAGTCTGGTGGTTATTCTTATGCATTATATAGATATCCCTTTTTAGTTTTTAGTGTATTAGAATAGCTATAAGGAAATACCTGAAATTGTTGAACTGCAATCCAATAGCCTTGATTCTTGAAGACAATCATGTAATTATGTAGCCTATATGGTGTGACCTTGTGATTGTGAAAACCTTGTGGCTCACACTCCCTTTAGCCAGTGTATGGACAGTTGATTAGAAAAATGGGGACAAAAACTAAATGAATAATATGGGGTGAGGTGGGGTGTGAGATGTTTTGGGTATTCTTTTTTACTTTTATTTTTATTTTCATTTTTTTGAGTAATGAAAATGTTCAAAAAATTGTGGTGATGAATGCACAACTATACGATAATACTGTGAACAACTGATTTTACGCTTTGGATGATTGTATGGTATGTGAACATATCTCAATAAAATTGCATTAAAAAAACCTTACAAAATCACAGTAATAAAAACAGCATGGCACTGGTAGAAAGACAGATGTATAAATTAATGGAATCAAACTGAGAGTTCAGAAATCACCCTCACAAATATGGCCAAAGGATTTTTGACAAGGGGGCAAAGACACTCAACTGGGAAAGAGTAGTCTATTCAACAATGGTGCTGGAGAAACTGGATCTCCATTTGCAAAATAATGAAGGTGAATGCTTACCTCACACTATATACAGAAATCAACTCAAAACAGGTTAAAAAAAAAAAAAAAAAAAAAAAAACTAAATATAAGATCCAGAACTGTAAAACTCCAAGAAGAAAACTTAGAGAAGTATCTTCTGGACCCTGTGTTAGGCAAAGGTTTCTTAGACTTTACACCCAAAACACAAGCAACAAAAGAAAAAATATATAAATAGAATCTCATCAAAATTTAAAATTTTTGTGTCTTAGTGGACTAGATCATGAAAGTAAAACAGCAACTTATACAATGGTAGAAAATATTTGGGAACCACATATCTGATAAGGGTTTAACATCCAGAATATATATCCTTCAACTCAACAACAAAAAGATAAACAGCCCAATTTAAAAATGTGCAAAAGTCTTAAATAGACAGGTCTCCAAAGAAGATATACAAATGGCCAAAAAAAAAACATGTGAAAAGATGCTAAACATCATTAGCAATTAGGGAAATACAAATCAAAACCAGGAGATATAATTTTCAACCCACTAATATGGCTACTATTTAAAAAAAAGAAAATTACAAGTGTTGGAAAGGATGTGGAGTGATAGGTACATTCATTCACTGCTGGTGGGAAAGCAAAATGGTGTAGCAGCTGTGGAAGACAGTTTGACAGTTCCTCAGAAAGCTACATGTAGAATTACCAGATGACCCTGCAATCCCACTTCTAGGTATATACCGAAAAGAATTGAAAGCAGGGACTCAAGCAGATATTTGTACACCAGTGTTCACAGAAGCATTATTTATAATTGCCAAAATATGAAAGCAACACAAATGTGCATCAACTAATGAATGGATAAACAAAATATGGTATATAAATATATAAACATATATATATATATATATATATATACGATTGTTCTAGTTTGCTAATGCTGCCAGAATGCAAACCACCAGAGACAGATTGGCTTTTATAAAAGGGGATTTATTTGGTTACACAGTTACAGTCTTACGGCCATAAAGTGTCCAAGGTAACACATCAGCAATCAGGTACCTTCACTGGAGGATGGCCAATGGTGCCCGGGAAACCTCTGTTAGCTGGGAAGGCACGTGGCTGGCGTCTGCTCCAAAGTTCTGGTTTCAAAATAGCTTTCTCCCAGGACATTCCTCTCTAGGCTACAGGTTCCTCAAAAATGTCACTCTTAGTTGCTCTTGGGGTTTTTGTCCTCTCTTAGCTTCTCCAGAGCAAGAGTCTGCTTTCAACGGCCGTCTTCAAACTGTCTCTCATCTGTAGCTCCTGTGCTTTCTTCAAAGTGTCCCTCTTGGCTGTAGCTCCTCTTCAAAATGTCACTCACAGCTGCAGCTGCACTGAGTTCCCTCTGCCCATCAGCCCGTTTATATGGCTCCACTGATCAACGCCACCCTGAATGGGTGGGGCCGCCATGGAAATTATCTCATCAGAGTTATCACCTACAGTTGGGTGGGGCATATTTCCATGCAAATCTAATCAGCACCAAAATGTCTGCCCCACAAGACCGCATCAAAGAATATGGCTTTTTCTGGGGGACATAATACATTCAAACCGGCACAATGATGGAATATTATTCAGTCATAAAAACTAATGAAGTTCTAATACATGTAACAACGTGGATGAACCTTAAAGATATCATGTTCAGTCAAATAAGCAGACACAAAAGGACAAATATTGTATGATCTCATGGATATGAAATAACTAGAATAAACAAACTCATAGAGTCAGAATCTATAATATAACTTACCAGGGGACAGGGTGGGGTAGAGAACAGGAAGTTAAGGCTTAAAATGTAGAGCTTCTATTTGGGACGATGGAAGTTTTTGGTAAGGGATGGTGGTAATGGTAGCACAATCTTGCAAACCCAATTAACAGCACTGAATTTTATATTTGAATGTAATCAAAAGGGGAAATTTTAAGTATATATGCTACTAAAATAATTTTTTTTAAATCCATGGAAGTATACAACACAAACAGTGAACCCTAATTTAAACCATTAACTACAGTTAATACTACAATTATAAAAATGTGCTTTCATCAATTATAACAAATGTACCACACCAATGTAAGGTATTGGTAATAGCGTGGTATATGGGAACCTTGTATTTTGTGAATAATTTTTCTGTAAACCCACTACTTTTCTAATAAAAATAAACAGAGCAAAATATTTTAGGATAAAATGTCAAAATATCTGAGAATATTCTCATGTGAGGAATAAAATCTTAATCTTGCAATTTGAAACACAGAGGTACTTTTGTGCTAGAGTCATCTCAAGAGAAAAACAAGTGGATGAATAACCATAGCTGAAACTGTTTTCCTTTTCAAAATAATGTGCCGGGATCCCCTTTTGAGCCTAATCTGTGCCTGCTATGAGATTTATTCACTGTGCTATTTATCTTCCATCATCTGGCAATATGCAGGAACAGTAGGAGCCCAAAGGGATATATTTTAATAAGAGCAAAATAAAAGCGTCCTGGTAGGGAAAAACTCACCCTAAAGAAAGTGTGATCCTGTATGCATATTTGGCCAGAGAGCAATGTGCTCACATCACTGGGGTAGAACTGGGCCCAGCTCATTATCTTAGTCACAATGCCTTTAGGACTGTGTAGTGAGTTGAATTGTCTTTCAAAAGAATATGTTAAAGTCAAACCCCCACTACCTATGAATGCAACCTTATTTGGAAATATGGTTTTTGCAGATGTAATCAAATAAGATGAAGTCATAATGGATTAGTGTCAGCTCTAAGTCCAATTACAAGTGTCTTTATAATAGAGAAAGGAGAGATTTGGATACAGAGTCATAGGAAAGACACATACACAGGGAAGATGGCCATGTGAACAGAGAGTCAGAAATCAGAGTGACGCAGCTACAAGCCAAGGAATGCCAAGGATGGCCCACGATCATGAGAAGCTGGAAGAGCTGCAAGAAAGGATTCTTCTCCAGAGCCTTCAGAGGAAAGTATGGACCTCACATCCTTGATTTTAGAACTATGAAACAATAAACCTCCAGAACTGTGAAACAATAAACCCCGTCTGTGGTACTTTGTTACAGCAGCTTTAGGAAACTAAGACACCCTGATGCAATGGACTCTGGCCTGAATTTGTGGCAAAGAGGCTGCAATTAAAGAGCAAATACAAGTTAGAAAACTGGGTCACATTAAGTGCGAGCAGTCCACAATCCAGATGCCAACCGCTGAGGCAGAAATTGGAAATTGAGTCTTTGAGACCCATTTCGGCAGCCTTGGGGAAGCACCAGTGAGTATCAGCAGCAGGGTGAAAACTTTGGCCCAGAAGTCAGCAGTGTACAGGACCAGAGCCGAAGCCACGCAAATCCAAAAGGATAAGTTCCTAGGCCACATGAGATACACCCCTTCTTGGGACCCTCAGAACCATTTGGAGGAATTTTAGGAGTGCTGGAGTGAGGTTGGAATTCTCCAGTGTAAGGCAGAGCTGCTTTATTTTTTATATTCCACAGTGTTTTATGTAGAGAGTGGCTATTTTCCCTCAAGAGGGTACAATTGGAACAGAAGTGCCAATAACATAAGCCAAATGGAGCCTTGCCCAACAGTGGTCAGAAGATAATTAGAACACGGAAATCTTGGGTTGGGTTCCACCATTCCGTGCCCTGTTCCCAGTTCTGCATTATAGATTCAAACCGAGACCAGCTGCCAGATTTCTAGCCCTCTGCTCTCTGAATTCCCTGTTTCTAAACAGATGCAGCACTGTTTGCCTGGGTGCCTTTGCACTAAAACATCCAGTGAATGTGAGGGCGATGAAACGACATTGGAATATTCCAGCTACCAATCAATGTAAATGATACTTAATAACCTTAAGCCTGAAGTGAGGGAAGGGTGGCAGCCCTGTTTGCTGGTACACACATAATTCTAAAAGCCAGGGTTATCATCATTACCTGATCAACAGTCCAGAAGAACCTGTACTGTTTGCAGCTCTCGGAATGACCGTCATGTATCTAGCATGAGAGTCTTTGGCTTTTGCTGGCCCCACACCATTGGTTAAGATGGATGCCCTGTCACCAAGATGTGACTTAAATCACCCGATGAATAAAGTTCACACTCCGTGAGCTCCTATCTGCAAACGTGACTAAGTGGGTTCACACAATGCTGTTCAACCCTGCCTACCACAGTGTGGTAGAGAACAGGAAGGGACAAAGAAATATTGGACATCAGGTCGAAACATTAAGCCCTGCTGTTGGAAGTGGCTGAAGGGGCCATTAAAGGCACAGAATCTGCTCCTGGGAGGCAAGTTTGCATCACCTGACTTCTCAGCCTGCTCAGCTCCATCTCAGAGACGCTGACTTTATATATGCAGCGTATGCGGTTTACAAAAAAGGAGAAGGAAAAGCAAAAAAACCACACCACTCCACATGCTTCTGAAGCCTTTGTTTAGAGAGGCTCCAAGGGACGTCTTTAGTCTATAATAGCTCTTCCCTGAAAATTCCTTCTGGCCCTTTTCCGACCTCAGCACTATATAGAGAGCAAGTGTTTATGCAAGGGGCATCCTGTGTTCTGCGCCTCGGCCTTACTTTCTGGGTTGCGATTTCTCAGTTCCCTGATCTTTCAAATGTCCTCTTTTCCCTTAGACAATCATAGCTGATTTTCTAGGTTTCTTTTGCTCACTAATTCTTTTAGTCACCAAATTTATTTTTGCTTCCCCACATGCCCAAAAGTTTTGAGGGAACATGTGTGTGTGTGTGTGCACGCGCGCACGTGGGCACACATGCACAAGTGTGTATATATATATATAAATAAAGTTTATCAAAATAGAATCAATCAGGACTGAGGAAGGAAGTGAGGAAGAAATGTATGCTATAGCTACTTCAAAAAGTGAAATTCATTGTTACCTCAGCTCTCCTTTTCCAGGGAAACAAAGTTTTTGTGGGTGGTAAATTCTAAAAATTGTTCATCTTATAAAAGGTGCATTGAGTTGAGTGAGACTGTCAGCACTTACGCAGAATATGAAAATTTTCGTGTGACTTTTTTTTCTTGTACCAATTTTCACTGCTTACCTGTTGGAGACTTACCTGAATGATACCACAAGACCATTTTCTCTCTTGTTCTATTCTCTTTTCAAAAGCCAAATTAGGAATCCACAGGTCTTCAATTACAAACTTGATATACTGTATTTCCTGTCATGTAGAAAAACTCAGGTACCACGGCAAAGCCAGTGAGGAACTATTTTGCTAGCCTGCACAACAAAATCCTGCCCCGTCTACAGGTAACTCTACTCGCTCAGTCAACCTATCGGGTGCCTGTGGCTGCCCAACCCACTTCCCACTGCCCCCTCCAATTACAGTGTCTAAGCCATGGAAAAATGGACACAGGGGCCAGGTAGCATAAATGTGCCCACATGATCAGCAGTGGGTTGATGAGGGCAACTTCCCACGATACTATATCCCTTCCCCTCCTCCTTGATTTGAAGGGAATAGTGAGCGTCTCGCCCACCCCATTCAGACACAAAAGGAAGCACAGAAAGTTCATCTCCTTGGACTGCTACCTGCCAGAAACAGGCTGGGTTACCTGAGAGAAGCTCACAGAGGAAGAGAGAGGAGGAGGGAGGACAAACAAGGATGCGTGCATGAGCAGTGACTCTCAATATAGTAAACCCACCAATGGCTAAGTTAGGCTTGTAGTCTATTGTTAAAATACTGTAATTCCCTTGAGTCAAGGTTACTGCCCTCTGAATAAACTTCCTTGGCTATTTATTAGTCCCCAGTATGGCAGACACTATTGGTTGGTTAACTCAACTCTTATTTCCAGCCACCCTTGCATGATTTACATTTTCTATACAGCTCCAAAAGCAAAAACTTGATTTCCAAGACTGCCATCAATGAGAGGTGGCCTTGTGGCAGACCAGCCAGTGAGATGTAAAGTCTTCTTATTGAGCATGATACTGATAGCAAGATAAGGGTCACGGCTTCTTGTTGACACAAATCATATTTATAGGGACTTGGATTCTCTTAAATAGACATTTAGATGCGAGGCACTGTGCTAAGAAGTTTCTTTCTTATTCTTCCTTGAAAATCCTTACCATACCCCAGAAGGTCAGTATCTTGCACCCCATTTCACAGATGAGGAAAACAAAACTCAGAGAGATCAAGTGGCACACCAACAATCTGCAGCTAGTTAGAAGCCAAGATAGGATGTGGATGCACTTTCATCTGGTTCAGTAACCTGTGCTCTTTCTCCAGAAGCATGATGTATTTTGGACACGTAGGCACTGAATAAATATTTGTTGAGTTATTGGGTGGGGGTGGGGGTGGGGGCTGGAGTCAATTCTTCCTCCCAGAGAGTTTGGGGACCCAAAATGCTCAGCTCATGTGCAAAGCGGCTTTCACACCATATGTGCAAAAGGCATTGGCACCAGCCTACTTTTCCTGAACTTCAAAGAGAGCCCTGAAACACTTATGGTTAGAAGATTGAGTTTCATAAAAGTATTAAATTTATGTTTTTTCGAACACCATCACTAGAGGAGGCACCGTGGTTACGACTCCCTCATCTTGAAATAGACATGGAGTAATTTCCTCCTTTGCTGGTTGTCAGCCTGGCTCCCAATCATTCCCCCCAGAGCTGGCAGAATTTCAATGACTCTAAAATTAATCTGTGGGGCAGAGAGTTTGTCCAGTGCCTTGAAATTCTGGGAGCTTTGCTGTGGTCTCAAAGCCAGTGCCTGGGAGGGGAGATCGGGAAGTCAGAGGTGAGATCTCAATTCTTTGTCCAATTGGGGGACCTTGGACAACCTGAGAACACATTTCTCCCCTGGTTTTATGAGTGAACAGTAACTAACATAACATTGCTAGGTTCATGGGATTTTTATTAATTTATTCGACATTTCTTTGAATTCCTAAGGTAGACAGGCATGTGAACAGAAGAACAATGTGATGTGTGTAGTGAAAGAGATGTGTACAGGCTTCTAGAGAAGCACAGAGTCTGGGGGTGACTAAGCCCAGAGAGTCTGGGGAGGGAGAGATCAGGAAAGACTTTCTGCAGGAGATGATGCCTGAGTCTAGGCTTAAAGAAAAATGGAACTGGGTAAGTGAGAAAGTAGGAAAGAGGGTTACAGACAAAGGGAATCCTGCACCTACTAAGAAATAAGTAGTTTCAAAGCATAAGGTATAAAACACTGAATGGCAGAAAATACTAGCAGGGCATGCAAGGATCAGGACATGTTGAAAACCTGGACAGCACACAGGGACATGGATTTTATCCCATGTGCAATGGGAAGCCATTGGAAGTTTTATCAGGGGGTGGCATGGCCATATATGTGCTGAGGAACTGTTGTAGTTTGAACTGTGCCCCCTCAAAAGATATGTTGAAAGTCCAATCCCACTACCTGTGAATATGACCTTATTTAGAAATAGGGTCATTGCATTATGGTGGCCCTTAATCCATTATGACTAATGTCCTTATAAGAAGGGGAGAAGAGACAGACACTGAAAGAGCTTGTGAGGATGGACAGATGTTGAAATTATGCTGCCACAAAGCTGGGAATGTCAAGGATTGTCTGTAACCACCAGAAGCTGGAAGGGGCAAGAAAGGAATGTCCCCTAAAGCTTTTAGAGGAAGCACGGCCCTGAGGATACCTTGATTTCAGACTTTTGGCCTCTGCAACTGTAAGAGGATAAATATCTATTGTTTCAAGCCACCCAGTTTGGAGAACTTTGTTATGGCCACCTCACGTCACTAATACAGGAAACATCCTGGACAAACCTGGAGGCCATAAAATCCATTAACTAGTTATTGTAAAAGAATAGGCAGGCGATGGGGCCAAGGATGGCACCAAAGTGGGAAAGGGTCAGCAAACAGATCCAGAAATATCCACTGATAGGTCATAGGACATAGGAATTGAGGTTAGAGTTAGTCTAGGATAAGCCCTGAATTTCTGTCTTGGCCAACCAGCTGGCTGGGGATCCACTTAGCCCAAGTGCAGAAACAGGTCTGGAGGGAGGAGTTAGAGATTGAATATAACACGAGTGACTTGTATGTCATTCCAGTGGTGATGTCCAACAGCAGATGGACACATGAGTCTGCAGAAAGGACAGTGCTTTTATTCATCTTGAATCATCCTAGAGCAAATCCTGGCAGACAAAAAATACTTTCCATGTATTTGCAAATCGGAAGGATGGACAGCTGAATATGATTTAGGAGAAGGGTTAGAGCTAGAAACAGAGGTTTGGGGAATTAGCATCTTAATGGCAGTGGTAAAAACTGAAAATGAATGAAACTCTAGAGAAAGAAAGAGTCTCCAGAGTGAGAAGAGAAACCAGCCAAGAATGGGATCCTTGAGAGCACCAGAATGTAAGGAATGGGCAAAATCTAAAAGCACAAGAAAAGAATGAGATTGAGGGGCAGAGAAGTTGGAGGGTAACTGAGAGATGGTGACCCCATGGAGGCCAAGGAAGTGGGTGCATCAAAGTGTCAGGTGGAGAAGCAAAGTTCCAAGGATCCTCCCCGAAAAAGGTCCACTAGAGCCATTTGGGGGCAAGAGCAGTTCCAGTGGATGGAGCAGGCAGAAATCAAATGCTGTGAAAAGCAACATAAGAGCAAGGAAAGGGTTACTAAATAAGGTGTTAGGGGGACTCAGGTCAAGGAGGTGATGCTTTAGGACAGGAGAGAGAGCCTTACACATAGCTAAAAGTGATGACATTGAAAATATAGTGAAGAGGCAGGATATTCTACTCTATAAGATTCCCCCAGAGGTGGCTGGGCAGGAGCCTGGCAAAACAAGGGGAGAGAATTGCCTGAGATGGGATAAAATGATATGGCTTCATCTGGTACTGTGAGAAAATACATGTTAGACATGGAGATTTGTTTGTAAGTATAGAGGATGGATATTGCATCATTAACCATAGCTAAAAAGCTGGGAGAAATCCTCTACATGCAACAATAGGGGAAAGATTGTGAAATTATGACATATCTACTCAATGAAATATTTTATATTCATAAAAATATCAGTCAGGAAACTGTGGCCACATGGAAAAGGAGTTAAGAAATGATGCTAAACGAAAGGCATTAAAGATTGAAGATACAATTAGTTACAATTATTTTTAAAAGATAATACAGAGAAACTTCTAGAATGAAAGTATTAATATCAACTGTGATTGTGTTCAGGCATGGTGGTTTTGTGGGTAATTCTAGAGTACTTTGTTTCTGATTTTCTATGATTTAACTGAATTTGTTTTGAATGGTTTGGAAATTTCAAAGTTAAAATAGGGTTTATTTTATGATAGCCAAGATTTTCCAAGACAATAATTCTCATTCTTCTATGCTAATTTAACCAAGATCAGAGTGCAAGATAGCATTTTCTCTACCATTGAAGCTACACATGATGGGATCATCCCATCTGCCTCATAATTTACTCCTCACCTTTTCCTTCACAGCCCTTCCCCCTGGAGAATGCAAAGTCTGCCTCTGGCATGAATGCAAACTCTCAGTTGTTATACCCAAAAAACTGCATCCAACCCACGGGAAAGCTCCTGTCCTAGCCATTGGGCAGGTAGCCGAGTCACCAGCCGGAACTGAACTTAGCGTATGTTCCATTTGACACTTTGCTTGAAGTCTCTTCTGACCTGAAAATGTAATTAGGAGGCAAATGATTTTTAGGGGAAGAACCTAAGGAATGGAAGGAGACAGAACTGGGTGGGAATCTCCAAACACCTTCTTATTAGGGCAAAACAGTTATGCAAGCTGAGCTGCAGTTTCTGCATTTATAAAATGGGGGTAATGAAACCTCCTTCACTGACTTTTGAGAATTAAAAAAAAAAGCACCACTGTGTATTTGTGAGTACACATCTTATTATGGCTATATGTCTGTGTTTACATCATCTGTATATCATCTGTGTCTTTGTCTAGGTCTAGGTCTAGGACTAGATCCGGGTCTAGTCTGTGTCTGTCTTGGCTTTGGAATTCAGCAGCCCAGGGGTGTCATTTGGATGTGGTCATTTAAAAGCTCTGTGAGACCCTGAATAGGTTACTTAGCTCCCTTGTATCTCCACTAGCTCATTTGTATAATGAGGGTAATATTACCACCCTTGAGGTCGTTTTAAGTGCCTAAAAAGGTGTCTAGAAATAGGTCATGCTCAATAAATGGTTTTCATTATTATAAAAGTGCCTAGCACATGGTAGGTATAGAGAAAAGAAAATACTGTCCCCCTTTACAAAAGCAATACAGTCATGACTAGAAAATATTTTGCCCCATTTCTTCTCAACAGGCCTAAAGAAGTAACAGGTATCTCAGGCTTGTCTCAAGTTCTCTTTTGTTTTACACTCCAAACACTGACTATACTAGCTTGCAAATGTGTTACAAACCTCATCAGAGGATTAGATTGAAGAATCCTGAAGTAACAGACTCTAAATGCTATGACAAATTGGAGAGAAGGCGCACAGGATGCAGTTTATGCAGGGAAATCTCCCTAGAGCAAGTCATATGTGCAATTCCCCTGTAAAGAAAAGCAGAGTGATGTTTATTGTCAATGCCACTCGGCATCTTTGGACTTCCTTCTGACTTTCTGGTCATCTCCCACATTATGAGTCCCACCTCTGCAAGGTTGAAGCCAGGAAACTTGCCTTCCCAGGCTCACTCGTGATCTCAGTTCCATCCATCAGACATGCCCCCTGGCACACTTCTATTAAGGGAGCAATGTAAGTAAGAAGGCGTCATGCGGAATCAATTTGAGGATGAGAGCAGCAGCGTGTGGCAGAGGCACTTCAAGTAAAGTGGCAAAGATCTTAGAAGCAGTGCCCCATACCCAACATGTCTGGTGCCAGTTGTGGGATCTGCCTCCCCCTATTTCCTCCGCCACCGCCCCCAGACCCCACCGCCCTCCCCTGCTCCAACCACACCACCCGCAACCATGAGTGCACACCTGCAAGCTATCTAGGACTGATTTGAATGTCAGTCCTGGTTGCATCACCTCTGAGCTTGGTTCCCTGGCCTTCCCAAAGACTCTGAAAGCAACTCAATTAATACTTTTTCTGCTTAAACCACTCAGACTGGATTCTGCTGTTTGCAGCTAAGAACCCTGACTAATGCAAATGGGTAGAGTGCTTCCATCGTAGCACATGTCACAGATCATTATGTTGTGTGGTGGGATCATATTCAGAAATATTAACTGTGTCTTTGCTCTAATATTCATTTTGACACATGTGCCTGTCTTCCTTAAATTTCACCTAAGCCAGTCTGTGCTCATTACTTTAGGGAAGTTTTTGTGTAACGAAAGGTAAAGGAAAAGAGTGTCTCTCTGTTTTCAGTTTTAAGATCCCAGGTTATGAGCGGAATGAGCACAGACAATAGATTGGGGGAAAAGCAATATGGGCAAGGGATATTACACACACATGCATACACACACATGCACATACACATCCATGCATGCACACATATGCATAATAGAGATTCTCCAAAGGGCGAATTGTGGCAAGCCAGAAGGAAAATATCTGCGTGTGCCAGGCTGCTATGATGAATGCCACAGAAAGGGTTGGCTTAACAAGCATCTATTGCCTTATGGTTTTGTCAGCTAGAAGTCCACATTCAAGGCATCAGAAAGACCGTTCTTTCTCCCTAAAATTCATAGCACTCTGGTGCTGGTTTGCTGCAATCCTTGGGGTTCTTTGGCTTGCATCTCTGCCTCCCATCACATGATGATCTCTCTTTCCTTGTGTCTGCATTCTGATTTCTGTTGACTTCCAGCTTCTGGCTCTTATGTGGTTTTCTCTGACTGTCTGTGTCCAGATTTATTCTGTTTATAAATGACTACAGTAATACCGATTAAGACACACCCTGATTCAGTTGGCCACTCCTAACTAAAAATAACATCTTCAAAAGGTGGTTTCACACCCATGGGAACACAGATTAAGAACATGCTTTTTGAGGGGGTGCACAATTCAATTTACCCCAGAAAGAAAAGGAGTGCAAAGATTTGTTGGGATGTCACTGTAAAAATTGCTCTGGGTTTGCTCCCTGGGATGAGTCCCAAGGAAGACAGTCAAATTCCAAGACTACTTTGTTAGATATGAGAGATGGGGAGATCTACCCCTTTTTACCTGAATAGGACCCAGGCTGGCAGCAAGACCCTAAAATAGATATGGTTGTGGGGGTGTCACAGCAATCAGAGTTGAGCTTTCCTCAAGCCCTACTGTGTCTTATAATCATATTGATGCCCATGTGCCCAAGAGTGGCCCAGGTACTGAGAGAGCTGCTGACCAGAGACCAGCTCTTATGAATGGCAATGAGGCATCTCCATGGCAACATAGATCAATGACTAAGGGCAGGAAAGGATGATGGGGCTGTCTCTGTGGATGCCAGTGAAGACAGATGCCAGTGAAGACAGATAACACTAAAAACCAGATGGACCAGCCTCTTTAACAAAATTCCCTGAACTTGTCCAAGAAATTAGGGAATGATGGGACAGACAACTCAGGTAAAAGGGTCTTGAGACAAAATTAAGTTCATTGTAGAAAAATAAAGGTATATTCTTTGCACTTATGAATTTGTGTTCCGAATGCTAAATGGTAATTTGGATAGAAAGGTGGAAAAGGAGTTAGCTGGCAATATGGGACAGATGGGTATATTAGTCAGGATTCTCTAGGGAAACATAATCAATGAGAGCTATCTATGAATATAAAATGTATAAAAGTGTCTCATGCTACTGTGGGTTTGCATGAGTCCAAATTCTGTAGGGCAGGTAGCAAACTGGCAACTCCAATGAAGATGTTTGATGAACTCCTCAGTAAACAAACTGGCAACTTCAATGAACGTGTTCAATGAACTCCTCAGGAAACTAACTGGCAACTTCAATGAACTGCTCAGAAAACACTTTGCTGGGCAGCCGAAGAAGAAGTGAAGGTCCTCCATCTGTCTTGCCTAAAAGTCATCAACTGATTGATTGGATTAAATCCAGCCAACTGCATTCTCTCACTGCAGAAGACACGCCCTTCGGCAACGCCACCAGTCACAGCCGCAGCCAACTGACTTATGATTTAATAAACCAGCCTGTCGGTTCATCAACCAGCCACAAACATCCTCACAGCAATGGCCAGGCCAGTGCCTGCCCAACCAGACAGCCGGGCACCACCACCCAGCCAAGTCGACACACGAACCCAACCATCACAGATGGCGAGACAATACTTACTTTCCATTCCTGATCTAATGCCCTCATTTTACAAACTTGTCAATGGAGGCCCAAAGAGATGAAGCAAGTTGTTCATAATCCCACAGCCAACTGGAATCCAGGTCTTCTGGATTGAGGTAATCCCACATTGCCTCACAAAATAGTTTACTGTGGTTTTGCAAAAAGGCAAAGAAGGGGGACACCATGTCATAGGTTGGAATGAACCTAAGCATTGAAACTGACCATTTCTCCAAAGTGCAGTTGCTTGGCTGTTCAGTCTTGAGGGAAAATTCATCACAGGGAAAGATTCCCAAAGCCAACAGTTTCACATTTCATCTGATTCCTTCTTGATCTCTAAGGACACTTAATCAGTGACTCCTATCTGGCTGGCCAGAGGGCTTTCCATCTGTGAGGACACATCTACCTCAGGATTGGCCCGAGGCAGTGCCCTTGTCTCATGACAATCAACTAATTGCCTCAGCTCTGCGGCCACTTCAATATCTTTCATCAGGGTTCATTCATTCTTAAAGCAGGTCTGCCTGTGAGGGACTCTGCCAATGAGCCTATCTTGACCTTGATCCAAGGGAGATAGAGCCATTTTCTAATCTAAATGATTGTGTTGGTTAGGATGACTTTGGCTACAAGTGACTGAAATCACCCAGATTCAGTAAGCAGATGAGTTTCTTTCAAGGATGCCGGATCTCACAGAACCCAAAGACAGGCATGTATCTGGAGTCCAGGACATACAAGAACCAGAGATTTGAATGCCATCAAAACCTCTGTCTCCATCTTTCATTTCTAAACCATTGTTTCATTCTTGAATTCAGTCATCCTAAAGAAGTTCACTAGTCTATTTGGGTGAGGAACCCACCCTCAGGCTGACCAACTTGGCTAGAGAGGCTAAGTCAAGTTGTAATGTCCTGCCTCTGCCTCCATTTAACGATGAGATATGGTAGAAAGGTCCACTATAGGCACCAATTGTTAATTATAGTGTCTATTAAGAGCAGGGCTCTTGGCAAGGTCCTGGCAGAGAAGGGCAGCAAGAGAATCAAACAGAGGAGCCTCCCATTTTGGAAAGGGAAATGGCATAATATAACCTAGAAAGTGCCTGTGCCAGTTTCGATATATTATGTCCCCCAGAAAAAGCCATGTTCTTTAATGCAATCTTGTCGGAGCAGATGTTACTAGTGTTGATTAGGTTGGGACCTTGGGATTAGGTTGTTTCCATGGAGATGTGACCCACTCAACTGTGAGTGACACCTTTGGTTAGAGTATGACCTCTGATTGAATGTTTCCATGGAGCTGTGGCCCGCCCATTCAGCATGGGCCTTGATTAGTTCACTGGAGTCTTATAAAGAGGCTCACAAACACAAGGACTTGAGAGCAACTGAGAGTGACATTTGAAGAGCAGCTGCAGCTAAGAGAGGACAAAACCCCCCAAGAGCAACACTTTGGAGAACACCATTTTCAAACACAACCTGGGAGCAAAGGAAGAAGATGTCAGCCACATGCCTTCCCAGCTAACAGAGGTTTCCCAGATAGCAGTGGCCTTTCTCCAGTGAAGGTACCCTTTGCTGATGCCTTATCTTGGACACTTTATGGCCTTAAGACTGTAACTTGTAACCAAATAAACCCCCTTTTAAAAGCCAATCCATTTCTGGTGTTTTGCAAAACACCAGCATTAGCAAACAAGAATAATGCCACAACCTATTAAGTAAATAGAATGGAGTCCTATCTTTCACAGGAGTTAGCAAGCAAGACAAAAAAATGGTCTCTGCTCAAATATGTATGCCCTACACACTTGAATTATACTGAATACGAGATGCTCATGGCATGAAAGACAAGCAAATCAAAACCAACTAAAACAATGGCAAATTCCCACCTCCCACTTCTCACTCCAGGGGATACGCTCACTGAATAGATAGGCAAAATCATCCACATTATTTATAATAGTGACTCTCCTTCATCCTCTTTTACCAGGTGTGTGGAGTTAAATCTACATGAGTTAAATGCATATGGGGTATGATTCACAGGCAGGAGATTAAGGTTCGAAGAGACTGATTAACATACCAAAGCCACACAGCATCAAGTCTGAGAAACAGATTCAAGCCCAGGTTTGCCTGACTTTTTGGTCAACATTCATGCTCCTACTCCAATCAGTCCCCAGGTTTACTTTTACTTTACACACACACACACACACACACACACACACACACACACACACGTTCTCTAAGACTTTTACAGCTGCAGGTCCTCTCCTGCTCCTCCTTGGAAACTCCTGACCTCTGCTCCAGCAGCCAGTACAGACCTTGGCTCAGGTGGGCCACATGAGTTGGGCTGGGTTGGATTGGCTGAGCTGAGCTGAAGAGGCGATCATCTGGACAAGAACAGCGATGCTGATTCCAGGGAGGCTGGTGAGATATCATTAATTTTCCTAGGTTGTATATGCTATAAAGAGCTTATCAAGGGGATGTTTACAAACGGAGGGCCTTGCTGTTTTAATAGATTAACTATAACATAGTGGTTCAGTGACCTGACATCCCATTTACATGAACCACTAGTTTACACTTGACTCTTTGCCTGGACGGTAGGCAGATAAAGAGGCCACCGGGTTGACAGGAAGGATGGCTGGCCATGCCCGGGGCTTCCATTAAGCAGTTAAGCATGGGCTGCACCGGCTCCAATACAGCCAGAACTCACACTTCACTCTTTCCTAAGTGGTGAGAGAAAACCTTCCTTCCAAACATGCCTATGGCCCCCTTTCTGGCTGACTCTGCATCAAGGCTCCTGTCCAAACAACACAGAGGAACTTTGCTGCTGCTGCTTTAGTGAAATATTCAGGTCACAGGCCCATGGGCAGGCCAAAGACCCCAGGGCAGGTCTGATTATAATTTCTCATCTGAACTAGGAAAACTTGAACCCCAGGGAAGGTAGCTCATGCCTACTAAGCCCTAATCTTGCCACTTCCCTGCCCTCATTAAATCTCAAAGTTACTCTGAGAGGTATTATTCTCCCCATTTTGTGGATAAGAAAACTGAGGCTTGGGAATGTTAAGTTCCCTAGAGTGAGGCAGTTTGCAAGTGGGAGAACTGGAATCAGCACAGGCCTGTCCAATTTTAACTTATACTCTTTCCACTATATTGTGTGGCCTAATCCGGTTATCCAGGGAAAAGAACTGCTTGCCTTTTTCAGAAACCTGGGGTAAATGGGGCTAACAGTGCTCCTCATTAGGCTGTTATTTTTCAATCATCAGTGAGCCTACGAGTCAACTAGAAAGATGGGTAGAAGTACTAATTCCCAGAGGTTCTGAGAGATTGAGTCTGTAATTCAGCTCAGGGATCTGCATTTAATGATAAGCAGCCCTGGTGATTCTGGGGCTGGTTGATCACAGAGCAGTTCACAACCACAGGGGTGCAGAGTCCCAGATGGGGGGCTAGAAGCTCCTGTCCCCTTCCCTCACTCCTGAGTTTCCCTAGCTCCCCATAACTGCACCTGTGCTGGCAGATTCTTTGGTACCCAATCACCATGTTCCCCTTTCCAGAAACCTCAATTGGGCTCAGATATCCTGTAGCCCTGTGCTTCAGTGAAGGCAAAGACCCTCCCCAGCCAGGGATCAAAACTTGGACAGTCTACACAAATGATTCTCATCTCTAGCTGCTCATCCGAACCCCCTGGTTTGTGTAAACACACACACATGTGTGCACACATGCAATGTGTGTGACAGAGTCTCAGATAAGCACAATACACATTCTTGTTATGAGAGACAATTAATATTCTTGATTATTTATGACCCTTTGTGCCAGTTTGATGTATTATGTCCCCCAAAATGCCATTATCTTTGGTGCAATCTCGTGTGGGCAGACATACTAGTGTTGATTAGATTTTGAAATCCTTTGGGTGTTTCCATGGAGATGTGATTCAGTCAACTGTGGACAGGACCTTTGCTAGGATAGTTTCCATGGAGGTGTTGCCCCGCCCATTCAGGGTGGGTCTGGATTGGATTACTGGAGCACTATATAAGCTCAGACAGAAGGACTGAGCTTGCTACAGCCAAGAGGGACACTTTGAAGAAAGCACAGGAGCTGCAGATGAGAGACAGTTTGAAGACAGCCGTTGAAAGTGGATTTTTGCTCCAGAGAAGCTAAGAGAGGACAAATGACCCAAGAGCAACTAAGAGTGACATTTTTGAGGAGCTGAAACCTAGAGAGGAACATCCTGGGAGAAAGGCATATTGAAACCAGAACTTTGGAGCAGATGCCAGCCATGTGCTTTCCCAGCTTACAGAGGTTTTCCGGATGCTATTGGCCATCCTCCAGTGAAGGTACCCGATTGTTGATGCATTACCTTGGACATTTTATGGCCTTAAGACTGTAACTGTGGAACCAAATAAACCCCCTTTATAAAAGCCAATCCATTTCTGGTGTTTTGCATTCTGGCAGCATTAGCAAACTAGAATGCCCTTTAAGTTGGATATCCTGTTACTTACGGCCAAATGGATCTTAACCGATATACCTACTAATAAGCTTCCTCTACAGACTGCCTAAGCTATTTGTAACAGGGGCATAAGTACATCAGAATCTGGGACCCACCAGATGGGAAGACCTAGACTCAGCCTTGCTGCCCAAAGGACTAATAACTGAAGAGAGGTCTGGGCAACCCATTAAATAACTAGTTACCTTAAGAGCTATTTCAGTAATAACAACATATATTATGCACTTACTTCATACTAGAAACCATGCAAAGCAAAGTGCTTTAAGTACATCATCTCATTCCATCCTTAAAATTACCAAATGAGATAAGTATTATTATCTATGTTTTACACATTAGGAAACTGGGACTCAGAGAAGCTAAGAATTTGGCCAAGGATACATAAGCAGTGAGTGGCAGAGACAGGATGCTAAGCCCAGATTTCAAGATTTCAAGATTTTTCTTCTTTCTAGAAGACCATCTTGTTTCATTTCCCCATGACTTATGATGCTGTGTTCACATGTTCACTGAAGTTCTTAATGATGCGAATAAAAGGCATTCATCATCATAATCCCTAATGGAGATAACAGAAATATTAGGAAAGGCTGAAGTGAAAACAGTTCAAGTGAGGCCTAATTTTTTACAAGGCCAAGGAATGATTTACTTTATCACAGCAAAGAATTTTATTTGACAAATGCATACTTTGTCATTTCTGGTCTGCTGAAAATGTAAGTTTACATTTTTTCTAGCTATAAAATTAAAATAATTTTGGCTCCAAAAACTGAAAAGAAAAAAACAAAAACCCCATTATGAGTTCAAATATTTCCCTGGAAGTTTAATTGCTAAATATGGAGTCTGACTAAGCACCATTCCTCTTAGGTAGGTTAGATGCTGGAGTCAGTAAGAGCCACATTGAAGCCCTGATTCTAGCTCTTACTGACCCTGTGATCTTGGACGAGACAGTTCACTCCTCTGAGTCTCAGCTCCCTGCTCTGTAAGATGAGAATCACAACTCCCACTGAAGGTCTATGATGAGGATTGAATTAAATAATCTGTATAAAGTATGGG
Source organism: Choloepus didactylus (assembly GCF_015220235.1). Classification (NCBI taxonomy): domain Eukaryota; kingdom Metazoa; phylum Chordata; class Mammalia; order Pilosa; family Megalonychidae; genus Choloepus; species Choloepus didactylus. The sequence goes on from NC_051309.1 coordinate 13,062,878, forward strand.
GTAAAGGAGGCTGCTATAAAGGCTGGCTGTCTTTAAAAATATATACAATGTCCCTAGCATGGTACCTGGCAAATAATACCTATTCAGTCAATCTTTAACCTTCTCCCTCTATTTCCCCTCTCCTATTCCTTATCTCCAATTCAACTGTCTTCAGGGGAAGATCTCCAAAGATAGCACCAAAGACAAGCTAGAGTGGGTCCCCTTTAAACCTGGTTGGGGAAGGAGTAATGAGACTGCACCCATACCTTGGTTAGCTCAGCTTTCTGTCAATTTTTTACAGCACCTTCCCTATGCCCTGCCCCAAACACAGGGCAGCTGGCCAGTCTGTCAGTGGGCCACCTGCCAAATTGGAAGACAAATTTGAAGAGGTGTCAGAGGACTAGAGTAAAGGGCAACAGGGGTAGGAGGAAATGGTTAAGTTGGCTCCACAGTCAAGGATCTCTGGAAGCTGCAAACAGCCAGCCCGCCCACCCATCTGCAAGTTAGAAACAAATGAGGGGATTTGAAGGGAATCTGGTCTGCTAGTGGGAGAAGCAAAAGATAGGACCTTGGCAGAGGATTACTTATCCAAAATCAAAGGAGGATCCATTAGTGCTCTATTAGGGTTAGCACAAACTGAACTCCAATTTACATGGAGAAAAGCAAATAGACCAATAGTTCACACACTTGTTTGGAAAACTTAAAAGTTTTGAGCAATCAGAGCCTCCTCTCAGCTCCATAAAGTTCTCAGCAGCCACCATGACTACCAACCACCACATGACAGATTTGTAAACTGAGGCTCATGGTTGGCTATATGATCTTGGTCACATAAGGAAGAGGTAGATACACACAGAGATGGTTCATCCAGTGGTTTCCAAATGGAATCCAGCATCCTGTGCTGGGTTAGAGCCCCAGAATCAGTACTTTTTAAGCTTTCCTGATGAGTCAGATGATCAACCAGTTTTGGGAACCACTGACATTGCCCAAAAATTCACTCTGTATGTTTCAGCCCAGCTCTTGAAGGGCTTGGGTCAGCACAGCCCTAAGACCGAAGAACATGACAGGCACAGAGAAAGACATGGGTTTATTTGGACTTACAAACAGAAGATTCTTCTCAGTGGCAGCCGGCTCAGGAAAATGAAATTAGCACTCTGCAAAGGATAGAGAGCGCGAGGGCAGCTTATAGGGATTTGGAATAAAGACATTCCATAGGGTATGAGGACAGAGTTTCAGTAGAGTCTCATGACACAGGGGTTTGGAGGTTTGATATCAACAGTGACCAGGGGAGGGGAGTTTAAATGCTTTGTTTACAATTCCATCTGCACATAATTTCTTCCCTGAGGAAGTCTGATGACCTTCAACTTCTGTCCTGGTCACGCAGGCTGCTACATGCTATGAGGACTTATTCCCCATTAGGGAAGGAGGAGCCTGGGCCCTGGGTCCCCACAACCCACTCCCATGCAGCAGACTACATTGACCACAGGACAAACATTGCATCATATTCCACAGCAACATTATAAGAGACAACAAACACCAGGAGCCCCTCCCGCCCCACACACAGAGAAAACAACCATATGAAGAGATGTCACCATGGCCAAGAAAGGGAATTAAACCATTTAGACAAGGGGCCCACTGATAATTGATCAATATTATGTATCTGCTCTTGCATATGATTTAAAACTTGTGAAACATTGTGCAAATGATCAAGAATATATATATATGCAGCATTGCACATTAAGTCACAGGTGCTGCCCTTTGCTTCAGTGAGATAGATAAGGCCATTCTAGCCTGTAAAATTACCTTTCTAAGCTGTGTGGTTTCTTCATTTAGCAAGGATATAGCTACTTTGGAATCTTAAGTGCTTGGGCAGTGTGATTGGCTAAAGCTACCACATGTTTTTTAGTAGCTATTGCAGCTCCATCTGGCTGAAGGATAATGTCACCAGGGAGTGTGTATTATTCTATATCTAGCTTTAACTATTTCTCAATTACTAGGAGTATGGGATAGAGTCTTATAAAGTAGTGGGAACATAGGGCTGTCCCATGTACAATCTCCTGTGCATTTATAGGGTAAATAGGACCACCACATTGCCCACAGCTCCATAACAATTCCTTAGGGGAAGGATATGTTGGTTGGAGATATTTTGCCAGTAGAAAAGACTATTGTTTTGTAGTTTAACAGTAAAATTATACAATTTGGGGGGAGAGGGGTAGGCACCCCATATTATGAATCCATTAAGGTGTTCCATACAGACAGGGTAAACATGGTCTACTGTTTCAGCTTCTGCCATCATCCACCCTAAACCATCATATACAGCATACCCCAATACAGGTCAGGGCTTTTCACCTGCTCCCATACAAGGGAGGAGATGAAAGCTCTGGTTTCACTATTGGATAGTAGGTGGATTTCAGTCTTAAGTGAGAAGGTTCTTTTCCAGATTTTCTGATGCACTGAATTCTACCAGGCCAGCAGGGTGTTCCATGCAGTCCAATTCACAGGGGCCACAGTCCAAGGAAGGCCAGAAGCACCTGAATATGGGAAGTCCATGCAAACACAACACTGAGTTCAATTGTGGGTATGGGTTACCACTGAAGCCCACTGTAGGAAGGTGTTTGCTGGGGCACTATGGGGAACAATTAGGGGTTATTCCTGCTGTTCTAACAGTATACATGTAATGTTCCATTGGTTGATAACATGGTACCAGGCAGAGGAATGTTATGGGGAGGTTTTAAATACCAGATATTCTCCCCCTGCAAATCTTGAGAACACTCTACCATTACATCAATTGTTAATCTCTGCATAAGAAAGGTCCACATAGTCATGCATAAAGTTTCCATGGGAATAAGAGGCCCTGGATTGGTCATAAAGATTTTAACAGGCATTTTCTGTATAAACTGAGGTTTTATTATAATATTCTGGTAACTCCTATTCCCCAGGGACCTAGAATTCCTAACCAATGCAGTTGCATAAGCCAGCACCAAAGCCAATTGACCTGGTTTTCCCCATTTTGTAAGGTTTGAGGCACAGGCAATGACAAATTATTATCATTCACATTTTAGGCTGTAAAGCAGCTGGCCTTTTAATTTGTATCCTCAGCACCTGCATCAGTCCTGCTGTCAGCATTTCAGCAGGAGCTAGGGCTGCAGCTCCGGGTGTGGAGTTCAGGTGGGTTAGGCCCTGATTAAGTATTTTAGTCCATTGTTGTAGAGATTTCTTATCATTTTTCAATCTTTCTCTTATTCTTTTAAGAGACCAGTCAATATTTCTAAGCTCTGCAACTTACGACCTTGATGTCCTGATCCATGGCCTGGGATTGGACCATTTGCCCAGTGAGAGGGGTCCTCTGATCACTGTCTCTCTGTATAGGTACACCATACAGAGTGCTCATTGTTTCCACACAGCAGATGGTGGCCCACTGGTTTGCTTTCCCCATCAGGAAAGCTAACAAAAGTCCACTAGCCTTGTCTATGGCAGTAAAAGCATACCTCACCCCCTCTGAGAGTGGAAGGGGACCAACATAGTCCACTTGCCAGTGGGTCACCAGGATTTGTGACTGGCTGATGTGTCCCATCTGGTATGGTAGCCTATGTGGTCAACACAGGGAGCATGAAGGGCACTCTCTAGTGATGTCCACTAGCTGCTGGTGCATGAATGGAAGCTGAAACTGCCGAGCCAGATGTCATAGGGTTTGATATCCTCAATGTCCACTCTTCCAATGAAACCATTCCACTGCTTCTCTGGTTTCAGCTGTGCTGCTCCAAACACGTGAACGCATCTGCTTCCACATTCCCAGGTAATGTGCTGGGAGTGTGGGCAGGGACATGGGAAACAGTTATCTTTTGTCATTGGCAGGTGTCCAAGATGTCTTTCCACAATCTCTTTTGTCTTATCCACAAAAGAAATGACCTATGACTGCCCACTGTTCCTGCTTTCAGGTTGCCATCCAGGTCATAAGGCCTTTGTAAACAGCCCAGCTGTCAGTACAGACAGTTGGCACATCTCCTGCTTCATGCACAATTACCACTCACACTGCTCTTAACTCAGCTTCGCATAGCACCAGTCTCCCACCACATAGTGTCAGTACTGGGTTGCACTTTCACAGCTGTCCATGTAGGAGGCTGCCTGCCAGTGGAGGCATCAGTGTACCAAACAAAATCAGGAATGGTACCTATGCCATCTATAGTGGGCATTTCAATAGATATTTCAGGTGCAGCAACTTAAGCTGTTGAAACTTCTATATAGGACACTGTCCAAGAATCTTGTACATTTCTACACTCAAAGGACTGGCATTGAAAATGCTGCACTGTACCAGTTAGACTTTCAATTTGTTCAGTGTGCTTAGTTGGGCATTGCCAGAGCATGGCTTAGAAGCCATGTCAGTTATCCACCCCTGAATAGGGATGGCCATTTTCAAGGGGACTGGGCATTTTTGTGTCAGTCCCTCCACTTGCAAATAAGGCATTATAAGCAGTACACAATAGTTTTTCCAGGGGGCTGTATCTTAGTTCTGCCCCTTTTCATAATTGTGACCAAAAGCCAAGGGGCATTCATTTAGAATGTTGCCTCTGCCACAGACCCCACCCAAAGCCAATATCAGTCCTGGCTACATCCAATTCACAGGGAAGGTCTGGATCTATGCTCCCCAGTGCTTGTGCTTGTATTAGTTCCCTTTTTGTCTTTTCAAAAGCATCCTGTTGGGAAGTGTCCCATTCCAGGGGATGGCCTTTCCTAATGAAAACATACAAGGGTTTTAGCATTTGGGCTAAGTGAGGAACAAAAGGTTTCCAATACCCCAACAATCTGAAGAAAGCCATTAGTTGTTTTGGTGTTTGCAACATGGGGAAACATTGCACCTTATCAATTACAGCAGAAGGCAAGTTTTTTGTTTTATCTGAGCACACAACACCCAAGAATTTGACACAGCAGACAGGGCCTTGCAGTTTTCATGATTGACTACCCATCCCAACTCTCAAGGTGAGATAGTAATGAGCCTGAGGTTTCTTCCAATTCTGAGAGTTACTGGTTAACATGACATCATCAATATAGTGAAATAGAGTTACACTTGCAGGACTTTTCCACCTAGCCAAATCCTTTGCCATGAGAGAGAGGCAGACAGTCAGTTTATGTACAGAGCCTTGGGAAAGCAGAGTAAACATCCATTGTTGGCTTCCCCAGGAAAAGGAGAATGCGGCTGGCTTGATTTTTCTAGGGACATCCTAAAGAAAGAATTAGCAAGATCCAATACAAAATGATATTGACACAATTGGGTGCTAATTTCTTGTAATAAATCAGTGATGTTCAGGACTGCAGCATACAATGGTGGTGTTAGCTTGTTTAGCTCCTGATAATCTACTCTCATGTGAAACATTCCACCAGGCTTTCATACTGGCCATACAGGACTATTGAAAGGGCTATAGGTGGGTTATTATTATCCCCACCTGCTCCGACTCTTTGATAGTGACTGAGATTTCTTGGTGTACTCTGGAAGTTTATATTGCTTTGCAGACATGACCCTCTGAGGCAGGGTACTTTCATAGCGGATCATTTTGCCTGCCCCTTTAAGACTCCTTTGATCACTCTACACTGGAGACAGAATTCCCCTATAGTGGACTGCAACATGGCATTGTGTAGAAGATCAATTCCTAAAATGAAATCAGGTGTGCTGGTTTGAATGTCCTGTGTCCCCCAAATGCCATTATCTTTGATGTAGTCTTGTGGGGCAGACGTTTTGGTGCTGATTAGATTTGCTTGGAATGTGCCCCACCCAGCTGTGGGTGGTGACTCTGATGAGCTATTCCCATGGAGGCATGGCCCCACCCATTCAAGGTGGGCCTTGATCAGTGGAGCCATATAAATGAGCTGACTCAAAGAGAAGGAACTCAGTGCAGCTGTGAGTGATGTTTTGAAGAGGAGCAAGCTTGCTAGAGAGAAACATCCTGGGAGAAAGCCATTTTGAAACCAGAACTTGGGAGCAGATGCCAGCCACATGCCTTCCCAGCTAACAGAGGTTTTCTGGACAGCATTGGCCATCCTCCAGTGAAGGTACCCAATTACTGATGTGTTACCTTGGACACTTTATGGCCTTAAGACTGTAACTGTGTAGCCAAATAAACCCCCTTTTTGTAAAAGCCAATCCATCTCTGGTGTTTTGCATTCTGCAGCATTAGCAAACTAGAACATCAGGTATAGGGGAAATAGATACCATATACATGTGAGAGGTACAATCTCCCAATTTGTAACATTAGACTGTGCTGCTTTGCCTGGATCACTGCCTCCCCCCCCCCCTGCCTCATACCAGCCATCTGTAGCTAGTACTGGCCCTGGAATCAGGCTACATTCCCATAGATGAAGGTACATTTGGCTTGCATATCTATTAGTGCTAACACTTGCTTCTGGTTAGTAGGGGATGAGTAACTGATCAATTCTGCATGTGGCCTCTGATCCCAGGGGTCCCTGGTTATTGTTCACACCTGGGGATCTCAAATTCACCCCCTACAGGATAGGGGAAAGGGCTTGCCACTCCTCTTCCAGGGCTCCAAATGATGGTTATTTTTTCCTGACTTCCTTTCTCCCTCTGAGGCTTGGGAGCTCAGTTTAGTAAATCTCTGGCCCTTAGGCAGTTTGCTCCATAGCTTTATTAGGACTGCATTAGTTTGCTTATCTATAGCTTCTAACTCTGCCTGCAGTGATGAGATCTGCCCACATCTGCTCACAGGATACACTATTAGGGTTGTCATGCTCATGGGGAGCCTTTCCCATTGCCCTTACTCCTGCCCCCTTTTTTCACAGTCTCTGTAACTCTCCAAGGTCAGCTATAGCCTGAATGTCAAGGGAAATGGGCTGTCCTACTGACAGACATAGGATAGATACCAGAGGTCCACAGTAATGGTTGGGGGCAATATGCAATATGGTGTCTTTCATTCCTGCAGTAGAAGCTTCAGTGTCTGGACCTACAAAAGCTGCAGCATAAATGGTGTGTTTCATTCCCAAGCCCCCTTAAAATGTCTTGTAGTTCCTCCATATTTTGCCAATGGGAGTATTGTGCAGTGTTATTGTGCTATTGTGCGTTAGGCCATGCAGCCTTACACCATCAATCAGCCTTACCAATAAGGAGGAGGTTTTCACATTAGCTGAGGTAGCAGACAAGCATTGTTGTAGAGAAGGGTGGATTGTAAAAGAAGCCAATACTCATCTCCACTCCAGAAAGCACTACTCCCTCTGCTCCTGTGTCCCATAACCTCAGAAGCAAACTGGGTAGTGACTCCCTAGCTTTTTGTCCATACCACTGCCCTAAATTGTCTAATTCAGCAGTCTCTTATAGTAACATGTAGTTTCTGTTCAGGAGATTGGAATTGCTGAGCCCCAGGGGGCTGATCTTCTGATGCCTTCCATTTCTGTTGTATTATGGGGCACACCAGTTGGGGCACTTCACACTCCTCTACTTCCCATTCTTTTTCCCCTTCTGCTTCTGAGGAGAAGTCTGTGGGGTCCCATCCCAGAGTACTAAACAGCAGGCAGTAGCTTTTGCCACTTGTTCTTCCTCAGTAGCCACCCACAAAGCTCCTAACAGGGGCCATGTTATGGCTACCACTACTTGGCAGCCCCTTTAATTCTTACTCAAATTTAGCTGTCCCATTATATGTTGTAAAACAGCAACCAGGCTGGTGTTTTCAGGGCATCCCCATATTCATGCAGTGGTTCCCATTCATGAAGGAAGGTAGCCACCCCTCCCAATAAGGACAACACAGATCAATTTGGGATTCCCCACATGGAGTCTCTCTTCCCAGGGGCTCTTTGTTCTCCTGCCTGGCTCACCAATTGTTCCAATCCAGCCCTTGAAGGGCTTGGGTCAGCACAGTCCTGTATCTGACTGTATCTGAAGAACACACCAAGCACAGAGTGAGACATGGGTTTATTAAGACTTACAAACAGGAGAAGATTCTTCTCAGTGGTGGCCAGCTGAGGAAAATACAATTAGCACTCTGCAAAGGGTAGGGAGTGCAAGGGCAGTTTATAAGGATTTGGGATAAAGACATTCCACAGGGTATGAGGACAGAGTTTCAGTAGAGTCTCATGACACAGGGGGTCTGGAGGTTTGTTATCAACAGTGATCAGGGGAGGGGAGTTTCAATGCTTTGTTTACAATACCATCTGCACATACTTTCTTTCTTGAGGTCTGATGACCTTCAACTTCTGCCCCAGTCAAGAAGGCTGCTGCATGCTGTGGGGTCTTCTTCCCCATTAGAGAAAGTTAGCCTGGTATATTAGTTAGGGTTCTCTAGGGAAACAGAATCAATGAGAGGTGTCTCTGATTATCAAATTGTAAAAGTGACTCACGCAACTGTGGGTATGCACGAGTCCAAATTCTGTAGAGCCGTCAACAAACTGTCAACTCCAAGGAAGTTGTCCGATGAACTCCTTGGGAAATGAACCGGCAACTTCGATGAACTCCTCAGGCAATGAACTGGGATCTTTGACGAACGTTTGATGAACTCCTCAGGAAACGAACCGGCAACTTCAACGAACTCCTCAGGAAATGCTTCACTGGGCAGCCGAAGAAGTGAAGGTCCTCTATCTGTCTTGTTTACAAGTCTTCAACTGATTAATTGGATCAAATCCAGCCAATTGCATTCTCTCATTGTGGAAGACATGCCCTTTGATGAATCATCAGTCACAGCTGCAGTCAATTGACTGATGATCCAATAAACCAGCCTGTTGGTTTATCAACCAGCCTCAAACGTCCTCACAGCAATTGTTAGGCCAGTGTTTGCTTGACCAGACAGCTGGGTCACCTGGCCAAGTTGACAATGAACCTAACCATCACAGTCCACCCCTTGTCAACTTGGCAGTTATACACATCACCTAAAACCATACCTTCAAAATGAACATTACAGCTTATGCCATATGATAAGGGGATAAGACAGAGAAGAAAGCAAACATATTTGCTTTACAGACAAATACAAACATAATCATAACAAAATGAAGAGGAAATATTCATGCCATCATAGTCCTCGTTTCTGTAACTTGTCACGTGGCCGTAGTTCATATTTATCACAACCTTCTTCCACTACCCATTCCATGTTCCCTTTACCCTCAGCAAGCACTTCAGCTGGCCATGGTTCTTTGCCTGGTGGGGTGACCCAAACCTTCATTCCTGAAGTTTCTGAGCCATTGGTAGTCCTGCCTGGATTGGGTTGTTGCAGTTTTCCATTGACTTGAATCACGGGGCATGGTAGTACTAAGAGATGCCCTAGGGGATCTCCTGTATTCCAGGAAAACTCTTCTTTACTTCCATTGTGTAGTTGCAGTGCTATTTCCCCTTGATAGTCAGGATCAATCACCCCAGCCAGTACAGTAATCCCCTTCCTTGCCTGTTGATTCAGAGGCATAAGAAGCCCAAAGTGGCCAGGTGGCAGTCTTAACTTCCAGTTCAATGGGATTATTGTTGTGTTTCCTGGTGGAAGCACTCCTCCTTTTGGAACTAAGACCTGTAGGCCAGCAGAGCTTAAGCTTGCAGGGACAGGAAGCAAAAATTTACCTAGTGGATCACTAGGAGTGATAGTGAGTGGTGCCACTCCTGTTTCCACCCCTTGATTCCTGGACCTGTGAATCCCAGCTATGGGAGAAACAGCACCATAGAGTGGATGCTAAATTCTGAGCATACACAGCCTCCTGGAGAACACTGCCCTAACCCTGCAAGGTATTGCCACCGTAATTGAGTCAACAGGCCATTCCACTGTTCTATCAACCCATCTGCTTCTGGATGATGGGGAACATGGTAAGACCACAGAATTCCATGAGCATGTGCCCATTCCCTCACTTCATTTGCTGTGAAGTGGGTTCCTTGGTCCAAAGCAACGCTGTGTGGAATACCATGACGGTGGATAAGGCATTCTGTAAGTCCACGGATCGTAGTTTTAGCAGAAGCATGTCGTGCAGGGAAGGCAAACCCATATCCGGAGTATGCGTCTATTCCAGTAAGAACAAATCGCTGCCCATTCCATGATGGAAGTGGTCCAATGTCATCATCCTGTCACCAGGTAGCAGGCTGATAACCTCGGGGAATGGCACCACATCGGGGACTGAGTATGGGTCTCTGCTGCTGGCAGATTGGACACTCAGCAGTGGCTGTGGCCAGGTCAGCCTTGGTGAGTGGAAGTCCATGTTGCTGAGCCCATGCATCACCTCCATCCCTACCACCATGACCACTTTGTTCATGAGCCCATTGGGCAATGACAGGAGTTGCTGGGGAAAGAGGCTGATTGGTATCCACTAAACGGGTCATTTTATCCACTTGGTTATTAAAATCTTCTTCTGCTGAAGTCACCCTCTGGTGAGAATTCACATGGGACACAAATATTTTCATGTTGTTTGCCCACTCAGAAAGGTCTATCCACATACCCCTTCCCCAGACTTCTTTGTCACCAATCTTCCAATCATGTTCCTTCCAAGTCCCTGACCATCCAGCCAAACCATTAGCAACAGCCCAGGAATCAGTATACAGATGCACCTCTGGCCAGTTCTCCTTCCAAGCAAAGTGAACAACCAGGTGCACTGCTCGAAGTTCTGCCCACTGGGAGGATTTCCCCTCACCACTGTCCTTCAGGGATATCCCAGAAAGGGGCTGCGGTGCTGCAGCTGTCCACTTTCGGGTGGTGCCTGCATATCGTGCAGAACCATCTGTAAACCAGGCCCTAGTCTTCTCTTCCTCAGTCAACTGACTGTAAGGAACTCCCCAAGATGCCATAGCTATGGGCTGGGAAAGAGAAGGTAAGGTGGAAGCAGTGGGGACCATGGGCAGTTGGGCCACTTCCTCATGTAACTTACTTGTGCCTTCAGGACCTGCTCGAGCTCTATCTCGTATATACCATTTCCATTTTATGATGGAGTGCTGCTGTGCACGCCCAACTTTATGGCTTGAGCTCATGATAGGTAACTCAGGTCTCATGGTAATTTGGTGGCCCATGGTTAAGCATTCTGTCTCTACTAAGGCCCAGTAGCAGGCCAACAGCTGTTTCTCAAATGGAGAGTAGTTATTTGCAGAAGATGGTAAAGCTTTACTCCAAAATCCTAAGGGCCTGAATTGTGATTCTCCTATAGGAGCCTGCCAAAGGCTCCAGACAGCATCTCTATTTGCCACTGACACTTCCAGAACCATTGGATCAGCTGGATCATATGGTCCAAGCGGCAGAGCAGCTTGCACAATAGCCTGGACCTGTCGCAGAGCCTCATCTTGTTCCGGTCCCCACTCAAAACTAGAAGCTTTTCTAGTCACTCAGTAAATGGGCCAGAGTAGCACACCTAAATGAGGAATATGCTGTCTCCAAAACCCAAAGAGGCCAAGTAAGCATTGTGCCTCTTTTTTGGTTGTAGGAGGGGCCAGATGCAGCAGCTTATCCTTCACCTTAGAAGGAATATCTCAACAGGCCCCACACCACTGGACACCTAGAAATTTTACTGAGGTGGAAGGCCCCTGTATTTTTGTTGGATTTATCTCCCATCCTCTGCCACGCAAATACCTTACCAACAAATCTAGAGTAGTTGCTACTTCTTGCTCACTAGGTCCAATCAACATGATATCATCAATATAATGGACCAGTGTGATGTCTTGTGGGAGGGAGAAACGATCAAGATCCCTGCGGACAATATTATGACATAGGGCTGGAGAGTTGATATAACCCTGAGGTAGCACAGTGAATGTAAACTGCTGGCCTTGCCAGCTGAATGCAAACTGTTTCTGGTGGTCCTTGCTGACAGCAATTGAGAAAAAAGCATTTGCCAGATCAATAGCTGCATACCAGGTACCAGGGGATGTGTTGATTTGCTCAAGCAATGATACCATATCTGGAACAGCAGCTGCAATTGGAGTCACCACCTGGTTAAGCTTACGATAATCCACAGTCGTCCTCCAAGACCCATCTGTTTTCTGCACAGGCCAAATAGGAGAGTTGAATGGGGATGTGGTGGGAATCACTACCCCTGCATCCTGCAAGTCCTTAAGAGTGGCATTAATCTCTGCAATCCCTCCAGGAATCTGGTTCACTATTTTGCTAGGCAGGGGCAGTTCTAGTGGCTTCCACTTGGCCTTTCCCACCATAATAGCCCTCACTCCAGGAGTCAGGGAACCAATGTGAGGATTCTGCCAGTTGCTGAGTATGTCTATTCCAATTATGCATTCTGGAACTCAGGAAATAACCACAGAATGGGTCCAGGGACCCACTGGACCCACTATGAGACGGACCTGAGCTAAAACTCCATCAATCACCTGACCTCCATAAGCCCCAGCTGTGACTGGTGGACCAGAGTGACATTTTGGGTCTCTGGGAATTAATGTCACTTCTGAGCCAGTGTCTAATAATCCATGAAATATCTGATGCTTTCCTTTTCCCCAGTGCACAGTTACCCTGGTAAAAGTCTGTAGGTCCCCCTGGGGAAGGCTGGGAGGAAGATTAACAGTATAAATCTTTGGCAGTTTAACAGGGTCCTTTCCCAAGGGTACCTGGCCTTCCCTTCATTCAAGGGGCTCTGGATCTGTAAACTGTCTCAAGTCTGGGAATTGATTAAGGGGCCGTGACTCTCTGTTTTTGTAATTCAAGGGAGACTTTTGTTCACTTGACCTAGAATTCTTCTGCCTATATAGTTCAAACAAGAATTTAGTTGATTGCCCATCTATTTTACTACTTGGTACTCCATGATCCCCTAGCCAACGCCATAAGTCTCTGCGAGTCATATTATTTTGATTGCTGCTTTGAGCCTGTTTTCCATTATGGTAGCCATGCCCACCTTGTCTGTGGCGAGTAACTGCATCCACTTGGCTTCTACCGACTCGGGACCCGATTATCCCCATTGTGTTTAAGGATTCCAGCTCAGTGACAGCAGTTCCTACAGTAATATCTGACCTACAGAGAAGGGTGACTACAGAGCTCTTCAGGGATGATGGAGCTAGTTTCACAAATTTATTCCTTACAGTCCTGGTAAAAGGTATGTCCTCTGGACATTCCAGGGCTGTGTGAGCAGGTCTTCCATGATAAATCCACTCTAACATTCCAATCTCTCTAAGCCTTTGAATCCCCTCCTCCACATTGTACCAGGGCAGTTCTGGCATTTCAACCTCTGGTAATGCTGGCCACCTTTTGATCCATGTTTCAGCCAGCCACCCAAACAAACTGTTAACACCCTTTCTAACCCCTCGAGCTACAACATTGAATGCAGAATCTCTGCTTAGTGGGCCCATATCACTAAATTCAGCCTGATCCAACCTTATATTCCTTCTACCATTATCCCACACTCTTAATATCCATTCCCACACATATTCCCCTGGTTTCTGTCTGTATAAGTTGGAAAACTCATACAGTTCTTTTGGAGTACAGCGTACTTCCTCATGGGTCACACTTTGTACCTCACCCTTTGGGGCTTGTTGGGACTTGAGCCTAGTTACAGGTCTTGAAGCAAAAACTGGTGGTGGGGGTGGGTCACGAAAAGAGTTAGAATTATCTCTCAAGCCATTCACCTCAGGACATTCTGTTGCATTTTCATCTCTTAAAACAAGATTAATCTCTCCAGACAAAGGAGTGAGGGCTGCTTCCTCAGGGAAGGTGATTACAGGATTAGCAGGCACTGAAGGGTTAATCTCCTTAGGTGGGGGTTGGGTGGTAGGCTCCTTAGAGCAGACTGGAGGCAGAGAAGCTGTTTCCCCAGGACAGCCCTCTACAGGTAAATCTAACAATGACCCAGCAGAATCCAGGGTTCCAATGTCCTCACTGCCATTATTATCAATCCATATGTCCCCATCCCAAGTTTCCGGATCCCATTCTTTTCCAATCAATGCCTTTACTTTAACAGCAGACACCAATAGAGGTTGAGATTTTAGTTTACGTTGTAAATTTGCTACTAACACAATGAGAGACTGCATCTGGTTTTCAGAAACTTCTAGTCTGCGGGCACAGGAAATAAGATTTTCTTTCAGGGCACACATAGAAACCTTCACATCTGTCATACGGCATTTAAGTTTTGAATTTGAAGCCTTTAGCTCATCCCTTTCTCTTACAACTGTATCCAAAGTATCTAAGAGCAGCCAGCCAAAATCATTATACCTTTTAATACTGCAAAACTCCATGAAAGTGTCGAAAACACTGTCACCCAGGGCCTTGCTTTGTACTAGAGTATGATTAGGAGAATCAAATGGTGCTATTTTGCGTATTTCCTTTGCCAACTCATGCCATGGACTGTCAGTGCCCTCTTGATTATTGGAAATAGAGTCATTAGTGCCTCTGAATCTAATCAGAGTAGAAAACAAATTGTAAAAGCCCATTTTAAGATTGTTTCTCAAGAACCACTCCCGGTACCAAGTTGTATTAGTTAGGGTTCTCTAGGGAAACAGAATCAATGAGAGGTGTCTCTGATTATCAAACTGTAAAAGTGACTCACACAACTGTGGGTATGCACGAGTCCAAATTCTGTAGAGCCATCAACAAACTGTCAACTCCAAGGAAGGCATCCGATGAACTCCTCAGGAAACGAACCGGCAACTTCAACGAACTCCTCAGGAAAGTCTTCACTGGGCAGCTGAAGAAGTGAAGGTCCTCTATCTGTCTTGTTTATAAGTCTTCAACTGATTAATTGGATCAAATCCAGCCAATTGCATTCTCTCATTGTGGAAGACATGCCCTTTGATGAGTCATCAGTCACAGCTGCAGTCAATTGACTGATGATTTAATAAACCAGCCTGTTGGTTTATCAACCAGCCTCAAACATCCTCACAGCAATTGTTAGGCCAGTGTTTGTTTGACCAGACAGCTGGGTCACCTGGTCAAGCTGACACATGAATCTAACCATCACACCTGGGCTCTGGGTCCCCACACTGCAGATAAAGAAACTTCATCACTACAGATAAGGAACATGACAGAGGTGGGGGAATTTGCCCAAGGTCATTCCGCTGGTTAATGGCTAAGAATGTCAGTCCTTGGGTCTACAGAGTGCAAGAACAAGTTCAGTTGCTCATGACAACTTACATTATAGATTATAGATAGGTTTCACTCACTCAATAAACCTTCTTGGGTACAATCTTTGGTGCAGCCTCTGGGAAGGAGATAATAAACAGGGTTCTTGGCCTTACAGTCTATGGACTTAATTGGAGAGGGACAAGTTCCCCTCACAGCTGCAGGGTCTATGGTGGTGCTATGAGAGGAAGAGGCCTGATTCATAAGCAAGGGGTATGAGAGGGGGTTAGGGACATCTGCCCAAGGAGGTGGGGAAAAGGGGAGGAAGGGTGAGAAAATGAGGACCAACAAAGACTCCTTATAAGGGAGATTGGTTACTTTTAATCAGCCACTGGTATACTGTGACTTTATATGACTCAAGTTAGAATAAATGATTTTAAATGAAAGGTTTCAAAGGGTATGTACTGGATGTATAAGAAACAATTTGACCAAAAATAGAGGCCAGCAGGAAAACTTCCTCATTGGCATGGATCTTCACTGCCATACAAAGCCTCCTGTCTGCCTTTGATCTTGATTGTGCCATGTAGGAGACCAGACAGGTCCAACAGATTCACTAAATTTGTAATGAGGAATGAAACTGTTTCTGATGTTGGTAAGATCATGGGGAAATGGACACTTCATTTGCATTCAGCAAGATAATTTGGTACAGTATTTTAGAAGGGGCAGTTTGGCAAAATTATGAAAATATAAAGTATTTTCAAAATAGCTTTCAAACCAGCAATTCTACTTCTAGGAATATATCTCCAGATACTACACAAGGCATATATAAAAGATATGCATAGGCTGTTCAACAAAACATAGCTTATAATAGTGAAAACTTGGGAAAACCCAAATCTTCATATATTTGGCAATGATTAAAATATCAAACAACTATAAATTTGAAACCATGAAGTCATAGAAAACAATGATGTGTATTTATACCTACAAATGTAAGAAAATGTCTATATAATATCAGTAAGTGAAAGAGGCAAATTCAAAACAGATCATTATTTAAATGAAATGCAACATACATACACATAGCTTTTGCATATGTGTACTTATTCATAGATACTTATCTGGAAGGATGGCCTTTCACCAAAATATTAACAATAACTATTTTCAGATAGTGTAAGCTAGGGAGGGCTGATTTTAACTTATTTTTCTCTGTATTAAGTACTTTACAATATTTATAATCAAAACAAATGAGTTTATTTTTCTTTGGAGATTAAAATTATTGAAGAAACGAGTCCTAGGCAATAAGAAACCCCAAGCTGATTTCGTGGAGATTGCAAATATTCATTTGTTCTTTATTTTTACAGCCTTCCCTGATAAATACATACTCATGTAATTATACATTCAATCAAGAAAATAATTTGTTGATTCAAGCCTCTTTAAGCAGCATATATTGTGAATCATACAGAGGGATACCAAGAAGTTAAGAGTATCATGTGAATGGCCAAGAAGCCGGGCTTCTGAGTTAGGCAGACATGGGTTTGGATCCCAGTTCCATCTGTCACCAGCTTTATGACCTCAAACAGGTTATTTAACCATTCTGAGCCTCAGTTTCCTCATCTTTGAAACAGAGATAATGCAATTAACCCACTGTATTATTTATCTACTGCTACGAAACAGATTACTACAAGACATAGTGGCTTAAAACAACAGTAATGATTTCTTTCTCACAGTTTCTTTGGATCAGGAATTTGGAAGCAGCTAGGCTGGGTGTGTCTAGCCCAGGATTTCTCATGAGGTTGCTTCAGATGGCCTGGGGCTACAGTCACATCTAAAGGCTTGGCTGGCTTCCAAGCTGGTTGTATCAAAGGGCTGGAAGCTGGTGCTGTTGGTGAGATGTCTTCTCTAGATGGCTCCTCCACATTGCTGCTTGAGCATCCTCACAGCATAGTATCTGACTTCCTCCAGAAGCAGTAACTCAAGGGACCAGAGTAGAGGTTGTAACGCCTTTTATGATTTAGCTTTGGAGAGCATGCACCCTCAGACCTGCAGTATTGTCAGTCACATGAGTTAGCCCTGATTTGACGTGGGAGGGGACAACATAGAGTATGAAGACCAGGAGGCAAGGATCATTGGGGGCCACCCTGGAAGCTAGCTACCACAGATACCAAGTGCCTGTACTGAGCTCATAGTAAGCCGTGGTGAGGAGGAGCACATATACCTGCTCTCAATAATTGGACCCCAGATCCCTGCTCTGATCCAGTCCTCTGCTCTTACAGATCAGGAAACTGAGCCCAGAAAGGTTAAGTGGCTTGCCCAGGCACACAAGCAATTGATTTTTTAATGCAATTTTATTGAGATATATTCACATACCATAGAAACCATCTGAAGTATACTGGCTCACAGTATCATCACATAGTTGTGCATATATCCCCACGATCAAATTTAGAACATCTGCATTACTCCAGAAAAGAAGTAAAAAGAAAAAAGAAAACCCTAATCCACCCACATTCCTTATCCTTAAGTTTGCAATAGGAACATTTTTCCCATAAACAGTGTTGTACATTTGCTCTAGTTCATGAAAGAACTTTTTTATATTTGTACAGTTAATCACAGACATTGTTCACCACAAGATTCACTGAGTTGTACATTCCCATGTTTTAACCTCCACCTTTCCTCCTGGTGACAAACATGACCCTAAACTTCCCACAGAAATTGATTTTTGAGCCAGAATAAGAAGCATGTTTGGTAGCTTCCCTCTTTGGAGTCCCTGGTCCCTACAGGAATTCCCAGTTAAGGTGCAGAGGTGAGGACCCATTTGCTGAAACAGAGGGGAGGTACCAGATTTGAAGATGAACAAATGAAGAAAGAAGGATGAGGGAGCAGCTGGAGGATACTGTATGTCAGGCTGAGGAATTCATTTTCCTTTGGTGGAAAAGGCCACAGGGAGGCATTGAGGGGTTCTGAAAAGAGAATGACTTAATTCAAACTCATGAGTCAAGTTTATTCTCCCAGCTGTGTTGCTTTAGATTATGGATGTCTCTGAAGGAAGCACACTGTTGGAGCAATCCAGGCGTAAGGTGATGAGAGCAGCAGTAGGGGAAAAAGAGACATTAAGGGTGAAGGGGGCCAAGTCAAAACGCTTAGAAGAGAGTGGCTAAAAGTGCTGGTACATGGGCATTGCCCATGATATTTGCCCCTCTCGGTCTCCACCTCCATCCCAGAGCCTACTTTAACCTACAGTATGGGAGGTCTAAGAACATTCAATACCACTTGGAAGTAGGACTTCTAAAACAAATAGTTTGACTTTCCTCTCATTTCCAGCTCTCTAGCGTGGAAAACCGATGAGATGAAGAGCTAGACAGGATGGAATGTCTGCGGTTCTGAGCTCAGCCCAAAGGGCCCTGCTCTACTGAGAGGCTCACTTCCCAAGGACGAGGGCATTACTGGGGGCAGGATTGGGGGTCCTCACTCAAGGCCATCAGTCCAAGCCTCATTTCCCCTTTCCACTCAGTCCTGATCACCCTCCCTCACCCCGTCCAGTAGAATGAACCAAGCTCTCGTACCCTGTGTACCACAATACCCATGGATGGATTCTCTCCTGCTCACCAGGATTCCACAAGGCACTTGCTAACTGTCTTGCTTCCTCCTTCAGCCTGAGGGCTCCCTAAGGGCAGAGACTTTCTGTGCATCACATGTGCCTAGGGCCTAGACTGAATACTAGGAATTTTCTCTCCTAAAAAGGCTGAGAAATAATTTTCTCTCCTAATTTCATCAGTTTTACATTTGGAGACTAAGGTTTACAATCACAAAGTTGCAATCTCACCACCAAAGAGCTGGAGATTTATGACCCATTTTCCAAAAGAGGAAAATAAGGTACCTTG
This sequence comes from Choloepus didactylus, assembly GCF_015220235.1. NCBI lineage: Eukaryota > Metazoa > Chordata > Mammalia > Pilosa > Megalonychidae > Choloepus > Choloepus didactylus. The sequence goes on from NC_051309.1 coordinate 13,081,671, forward strand.
TCATGTAATCATCATGACACTTTCTAAAAAAGGGAAGTAAAGTGACTTGAGAAAAGAATACCATTTTCTAATTAGCACAAAGGTTCTTTATGGGCTAGCAGTGGCCCTACCCATGGGAAGGTTTTATATCACCAATATAACTTTTAAAAAACTGGACTGGAATGACTTTCAGACAGGGTGCATGCTCTCCAGCTTTTTATTCATTTATTTACCTAAATCCCTAAAGGCATATGCGTTTGCAACCCTACAACTTGACACAACACCTCATAAAGCAATCCTTTCCAATTTTGGGATGCAACTGCTTGCAAAATCCATTCTTATGCTGGATCGAAATCTTCCTCCTACAGCCTCTACCTACTCATCTACTTCTGGGGTCCTGTAGGTCCTGTGAATAGGATGCTATGAACATCAGTATGCAAATATTTGTTCAAGCCCTGCTTTCAATTCTTTTGAGTAAATACCTAGAAGAGGGCCTGCTGGGTCACAAGGTACTTCCATACTTAACTTTCTGAGTCATTCCCAAACTGTTTTTCACAGTGGCTGCACTGTTTTGCATTCCAATAACAACAAACAAGTGCTCCTATTTCTCCACATCTTCTCCAACACTTTTTTTTTTCTTTTTTTTCCAACAGTAGCCATTCTAATGGTTGTGAAACAATATCTCATTGTGGTTTTGATTTCCATTTCCCTGATGGCTAATGATGTTGAAAATCTTTTCATGTGCTTATTGGCTGTTTGTATATCTTTTTTGGAGAAATATCTATCTGACTCTTTTGCCCATTTTTTAATTGGGTTGTCTATATTTTTGTTGTTGAATTATAGGATTTCTTTATATATTCTCGATAGGTTTAACATGTGGCCTCCAAATATTTTCTCCCATTCTGTACATTGTCTTTTTACTTTCCATGGTGAAGTCCTTCAATGCACAAAAGTTTTTAATTTTTATGAAATCCCATTTAACTATTTTTTCTTTTGTTGCTTTTGCTTCATTTGTAAAGTCTATGAAACCATTATCTACCACAAGGTCCTAAAGTTGCTGCCCTATGTTTTCTTCCAGGAATTTTATAGTTTGGATTCTTATATTGAGATATCTGAATCATTTTAGGTTGATTTTTGTATATGGTGTGAGATAGGAGTCCTCCTGCATTCTTTTGAAATGAATATTATCATGTGCTTTTTTCCTTCATTCTATTGATCTGGTGCATTGCATTAATTGATTTTCCTGTGTTAAAACACCCTAATTCTCTTAATGTGCTGTTGGATTTTGTTTGCTAGCATATTGTTGCAGATTTTTCCATCTATGTTCACAAGAGATATTGGTCTGTAATTTTCTTTTATTGTGGTATCTTTGTCTGGCTTCAGTATGAGGGTGATATTGGCCTCATGGAATGAGTTAGGAAATATTCCCCTACCCTTCAATTTTATAGAAGAGTTTGAGCAGGAGTGGTGTTAATTCTTCTTGAAATGTTTGACAAAAATCACTGGTGAAGTCACCTGTTTCTGGACTTTCCATTGGTGGAAGGTTTTTGGTTACTGAATTTTTACTGGTCTGTTGAGATGAGATTTTTTATTTCTTCTTGTGTCAGCATAATAGTTTGTGTGTTTCTAGGAATTTGACCATTTCATCCAGATTATCTAATATTTTGCCATACAGTTGTTGAAAGTAATCTCTTATAATCCTTTGCATTTCTGTGGGGTCAGTAGTAATATTTCCCCTTTCATTTCTGATTTTAATTATTTGTGTCCTATTTTTTTCTTTGTCACACTAGCTAAAAGTTTGTTGATTTTACTGATCTATTTGAAGAACCAATTTTTGGTTTTACTGATTCTGTCTATTATTTTTTAATTCTAATTTCATTTATTTCCACTGTAATCTACGTTATTTCCTTTCTTCTGCTCACATTCAGTTTAGTTTGCTCTTCTTTTTCTAGATCCTCCAGTTGTGAGGTTAGGTCTCTGATATCAGATCTTTCTTCTTTTTTAATGGAAACATTTTAGAGCTATAAATTTCCCTCTCAGCACTGCCTTTGCTGCACCCCATGGGTTTTGGTATATTTTCATTATCATTCATCTCAAGATATTTCTTAATTTCCCTTATGTTTTCTTCTTTGGTCCATTGGCTGTTTATGAATGTGTTGTCTAATTTCCATATTTGTGAATTCTCCAATTCTTCTTCTATTATTTATTTCTAGCACCTTCCATTGTGGTCAAAGAAGATACATGGTATGATTTCAATATTTTTTAATTTATTGAGATTTGTTTTGTAACCAAACATATGGTCTTTCCTGGAGAATGATTCACAAACACTAGAGAAGAATTTGTATTCTGCTGCTGCTGGGTGAAATGTCCTATATTTGTTTGTTAGGTCTAGTTGGTTTATAGTTTCTTTCAACTATTCTATTTCTTTATTGAGCTTGTCTAGATGTTCTATCCATTATTTTTGAAAGTGGCATATTGAAGTCTACTGCTATTAATGTAGAACTATTTCTCCCTTCAGATCTGTCAATATTTACTTCGTATATTTTGGAGGTCTGCCATTAGGTGCATATGTAGTTATAATTATGTCTTCTTGTTGAATTGGCCCCTTTATCAGTATACAGTGGCCTTCTTTGTCCCTCATAACAGCTTTGACTTAAAGTCTATTTTACCTGATATTAGCCTAGCTATCCTAGCTCTCTTTTGGTTACTATTTGCATGGTATATTTTTTCCATCCTTTTCTTTCAACTTACTTGTGTCTTTGAATTTTTTTTTTTTTTAAATTCAGTTTTATTGAAATATATTCACAAACCATACAGTCATCCATGGTATACAATCAACTGTTCACAGTATGATCATATAGTTATGCGTTCATCACCACAATCTATTTCTGAACATTTTCCTTACATCAGAAAGAATCAGAATAAGAATAAAAAATAAAAGTGAAAAGAGAATACCCAAACCATCCCCCCATCCCACCCTATTTGTCATTTAGTTTTTACTCCCATTTTTCTACTGATTTTTTTTCAATTTTTTAACTTTGTTTATCAAAAAATTAAAAACAAACAGGCAAACAACAACCAAAAAAACCCCACAACATTTCAAACAAAGCAATGGATTAAGGAAAACAAATAATCTAAAATAACTACATTGCTTCCAATATGTTCCTACCATACCCCAAGAAAATTAATAAACCATGTCCAGAGGAGTAAGAAAAACAAATAATCTAAAATAACTACATTGCTTCCAACATGTTCCTACCATACCCCAAGAAAATTAACAACCCCTAAGAAAACAAAGGAATAAGAGAAAAAAAAACCTAAAATAACTCTATTGCTTCCAACATGATCTTACTATATCCAAGAAAGTTTACAAACCATAATCATTCCTGAGCATTCCCATAACGTTGAGATTACCCTCCATAGTTTACCTGTTCTTATTAGATTATCATTCCCCCTCCACTAATTGGTATCTCTAGGTCCCCTACATTCTACAGTATAAAACATTGTACATTTTTCACAGAATTCACATTAGTGGTAACATACAATATCTCTCTTTTTGTGCCTGGCTTATTTTGCTCAGCATTATGTCTTTTTTTTTTTTTTTTTTTAATCTTCATTTTATTGAGATATATTCATATACCACGCAGTCATACAAAACAAATCGTACCTTCGATTGTTCACAGTACCATTACATAGTTGTACATTCATCACCCAAATCAATCCCTGACACCTTCATTAGCACACACACAAGAATAACAAGAATAATAATTAGAGTGAAAAAGAGCAATTGAAGTAAAAAAGAACACTGGGTACCTTTGTCTGTTTGTTTCCTTCCCCTATTTTTCTACTCATCCATCCATAAACTAGACAAAGTGGAGTGTGGTCCTTATGGCTTTCCCAATCCCCTTGTCACCCCTCATAAGCTACATTTTTATACAACTGTCTTCGAGATTCATGGGTTCTGGGTTGTAGTTTGATAGTTTCAGGTATCCACCACCAGCTACCCCAATTCTTTAGAACCTAAAAAGGGTTGTCTAAAGTGTGCGTAAGAGTGCCCACCAGAGTGACCTCTCGGCTCCTTTTGGATTCTCTCTGCCACTGAAGCTTATTTCATTTCCTTTCACATCCCCCTTTTGGTCAAGAAGATGTTCTCCGTCCCATGATGCCAGGTCTACATTCCTCCCAGGGAGTCATATTCCACGTTGCCAGGGAGATTCACTCCCCTGGGTGTCTGATCCCACGTAGTGGGGAGGGCAGTGATTTCACCTTTCAAGTTGGCTTAGCTAGAGAGACAGGGCCACATCTGAGCAACAAAGAGGCATTCGGGAGGAGGCTCTTAGGCACAACCATAGGGAGGCCTAGCCTCTCCTTTGCAGCAACCGTCTTCCCAAGGGTAAAACCTGTGGTAGAGGGCTCAACCCATCAAACCACCAGTCCCCTATGTCTGTGGTCATGTTATCAACCATGGAGGTGGGGTAGGCGAATACCCCTGCATTCTCCACAGGCTCCTCAAGGGGGCACTGCATCTTTTTTTTTTCCTTGTTTTTTTTTTTTTTTTTAACTTTCCCTTCTTTTTTAAATCAACTGTATGAAAAAAAAGTTAAAAAGAAAACAAACATACAATAAAAGAACATTTTAAAGAGACCATAACAAGGGAGTAAGAAAAAGACAACTAACCTAAGATAACTGCTTAACTTCCAACATGTTCCTACTTTACCCCAAAAAAGTTACCTAATATAGCAACATTTCTGTGAACTTGCTCCTACTATATCCATCAGAAATTAACAGACCATAGTCATTCCTGGGCATCCCCAGAACGTTAAATAGCTTATCTGTTCTTCTTGGATTATTGTTCCCCCTTCCTTAATTGCTCTCTATTGCTAGTTCCCCTACATTCTACATTATAAACCATTTGTTTTATATTTTTCAAAGTTCACATTAGTGGTAGCATATAATATTTCTCTTTTTGTGCCTGGCTTATTTCGCTTAGCATTATGTCTTCAAGGTTCATCCATGTTGTCATATGTTTCACGAGATCGTTCCTTCTTACTGCCGTGTAGTATTCCATCGTGTGTATATACCACATTTTATTTATCCACTCATCTGTTGAAGGACATTTGTGTTGTTTCCATCTCTTGGAAATTGTGAATAATGCTGCTATGAACATTGGCGTGCAGATATCTGTTTGTGTCACTGCTTTCCGATCTTCTGGGTATATACCAAGAAGTGCAATCGCTGGGTCGAATGGTAACTCTATATCCAGTTTTCTAAGGAGCTGCCAGACTGACTTCCAGAGTGGCTGAACCATTATACAGTCCCACCAACAGTGAATAAGAGTTCCAATTTCTCCACATCCCCTCCAGCATTTGTAGTTTCCTGTTTGTTTAATGGCAGCCATTCTAACCGGTGTTAGATGGTATCTCATTGTGGTCTTAATTTGCATCTCTCTAATAGCTAGTGAAGCTGAACATTTTTTCATGTGTTTCTTGGCCATTTGTATTTCCTCTTCAGAGAACTGTCTTTTCATATCTTTTGCCCATTTTATAATTGGGCCGACTGTACTATTGTCATTGAGTTGTAGGATTTCTTTATATATGCAAGATATCAGTCTTTTGTCAGATACATGGTTTCCAAAAATTTTTTCCCCATTGAGTTGGCTGCCTCTTTACCTTTTTGAGAAATTCCTTTGAGGTGCAGAAACTTCTAAGCTTGAGGAGTTCCCATTTATCTATTTTCTCTTTTGTTGCTTGTGCTTTGGGTGTAAAGTCTAGGAAGTGGCCGCCTAATACAAGGTCTTGAAGATGTTTTCCTACATTATCTTCTAGGAGTTTTATGGTACTTTCTTTTATATTGAGATCTTTGGTCCATTTTGAGTTAATTTTTGTGTAGGGGGTGAGGTAGGGGTCTCTTTCATTCTTTTGGATATGGATATCCAACTCTCCCAGCCCCATTTGTTGAAAAGACCATTATGACTCAGTTCAGTGACTTTGGGGGCCTTATCAAAGATCAGTCGGCCATAGATCTGAGGGTCTATCTCCGAATTCTCAATTCAATTCCATTGATCTATATGTCTATCTTTGTGCCAGTATCATGCTGTTTTGGCAACTGTGGCTTTATAATAAGCTTCAAAGTCAGGGAGTGTAAGTCCTCCCACTTCGTTTTTCTTTTTTAGAGTGTCTTTAGCAATTCGAGGCATCTTCCCTTTACAAATAAATTTGATAACTAGCTTTTCCAAGTCTGCAAAGTAGGTTGTTGGAATTTTGATTGGGATTGCATTGAATCTGTAGATGAGTTTGGGTAGAATTGACATCTTAATGACATTTAGTCTTCCTATCCATGAACATGGAATATTTTTCCATCTTTTAAGGTCCCCTTCTATTTCTTTTAGTAGAGTTATGTAGTTTTCTTTGTATAGGTCTTTTACATCTTTGGTTAAGTTGATTCCTAGGTACTTGATTTTTTTAGTTGCTATTGAAAATGGTATCTTTTTCTTGAGTGTCCCTTCAGTTTGTTCATTTCTAGCATATAGAAACATTACTGACTTATGTGCATTAACCTTGTATCCCGCTACTTTGCTAAATTTGTATATTAGCTCTAGTAGCTGTATCGTCGATTTCTCAGGGTTTTCTAGATATAAGATCATATCATCTGCAAACAATGACAGTTTTACTTCTTCTTTTCCAATTTGGATGCCTTTTATTTCTTTGTCTTGCCGGATTGCCCTGGCTAGCACTTCCAGCACAATGTTGAATAACAGTGGTGATAGCGGGCATCCTTGTCTTGTTCCTGATCTTAGAGGGAAGGCTTTCAGTCTCTCTCCATTGAGTACTATGCTGGCTGGGGGTTTTTCATATATGCTCTTTATCATGTTGAGGAAGTTTCCTTCAATTCCTACCTTTTGAAGTGTTTTTATCAAAAAGGGATGTTGGATTTTGTCAAATGCTTTTTTCAGCATCTATTGAGATGATCAATTGATTTTTCCCTTTTGACTTGTTAATGTGTTGTAATACATTGATTGATTTTCTTATGTTGAACCATCCTTGCATGCCTGGAATAAACCCCACTTGGTCATGGTGTATGATTTTTTTAATGTGTCTTTGGATTCGATTTGCAAGTATTTTGTTGAGGATTTTTGCATCTATATTCATTAGGGAGATTGGCCAGTAGTTTTCCTTTTTTGTAACATCTTTGCCTGGTTTTGGTATTAGATTGATGTTAGCTTCATAAAATGAGTTAGGTAGTGTTCCATTTTCTTCAATGTTTTGAAAGAGTTTGAGTAAGATTGGTGTCAGTTCTTTCTGGAAAGTTTGGTAGAATTCCCCTGTGAAACCATCTGGCCCTGGGCATTTATTTGGGGGAAGATTTTTGATGACTGATTGGATCTTTTTGCATGTGATGGGTTGGTTGAGGTCTTCTATTTCTTCTCTGGTCAGTCTAGGTTGTTCATATGTTTCCAATTGTTTCTAATTGTTTTAGAAAAAGAAAAAAGGATTAAAAAAAAAAAAACGGGCCCTTCACAGAGATCTAATGGGTTATTGAAATGCTAAGAGACAAAGCAACCAGGGGCATTAAGGAAAGGTCCACAGGGCAGAGTCCATTTCCTCTACATTATCCAGTTTGTTGCCATACAGTTGTTCATAGTATCCTCTTATAATTTTTTTAATTTCTTCAGGATCTGCAGTTATGTCAGCTTTTTCATTCATTATTTTGTTTATATGGGTCTTCTCTCTTTTTGATTTTGTCAGTCTAGCTAGGGGCTTGTCAATCTTGTTGATCTTCTCAAAGAACCAACTTTTGGTGATATTTATCCTCTCTATTGTTTTTTTGTTCTCTATGTCATTTATTTCTGCTTTAATCCTTGTTATTTCTTTTCTTGTACTTGGTTTAGGATTGGTTTGCTGTTCATTTTCTAGCTTCTTCAGTTGATCCATTAGTTCTTTGATTTTGGCTCTTTCTTCCTTTTTAATATATGCGTTTAGTGCTATAAATTTCCCCCTTAGCACTGCTTTTGCTGCATCCCATAGGTTTTGGTATGTTGTGTTCTCATTTTCATTCGTCTCTATATATTTAGCAATTTCTCTTGCTATTTCTTCGTTAACCCACTGATTGTTTAGGAGTGTGTTGTTTAACCTCCAGGTATTTGTGAATTTTCTAAGTCTCTGATGGTTATTGACTTCTAATTGTATTCCATTGTGGTCAGAGAATGTGCTTTGAATAATTTCAATCTTTTTAAATTTATTGAGGCTTGTTTTATGTCCCAGCATATGATCTATTCTGGAGAAAGTTCCGTGAGCACTAGAAAAGTATGTGTATCCTGGTGATTTGGGATGTAATGTCCTGTAGATGTCTGTTAAATCTAATTCATTTATCAGATTGTTTAGGTTTTCAATTTCCTTATTGGTCTTCTGTCTGGTTGATCTATCTATAGGAGAGAGTGATGTGTTGAAGTCTCCCACAATTATTGTGGAAACATCAATTGCTTCCTTTAGTTTTGCCAGTGTTTCTCTCATGTATTTTGTGGCACCTTGATTGCCTGCCCTGTATGTGGGGCGTGTTTCTGGGCAGTCGGGGAGGGGGGGTGGCCCTAACAATCAAATCTCCCTGATGATCCTAGAGTTTTAAAGCTGCTGCAATAGTCTAATCCTTCAGTTCAGTCCTGTCACAGTTTGTCTCTGCCACTGACCCACAAGTCCTTGGTATTGGCGTATGGCTCCTGAGACTTACAAGTGGGCCCCTCTTCCAGGCCGTGCACCCCGGGTCCTCTGTTGAGGGATGACTGTGCTATGTCACAGGTGAGTTCCGTCCCCCCAGGGCAGTTCTGGGCTGCTGGGCTGTGTAGGGAGGCTCCCAGTCTGCTCAAATGATGGCTGAATGGGGCTTTGTTAATTCACACTGCTCTACCTTCCCAACTCTGGGCCAATCAGCTGAGGTTGCAGGGAAGGCTAATGTCCACGCCCAGTTTTGTGGTGTGTGCCTGTTATTTGAAGCACTTCCGTCACACTGGGTTGTCTGGGGCAGTTCTGGGCTATGGGGCTGGCGATGGGCAGGAGTGTTTCCTGTCCACCAGGATGATGGCTGTGAGTGGACACCCCCCTTTTCTTGGGAAGTTGTGGTGTTTAGTGAGTTTTCTCAGCCACTGGATTATTGCGTTTTGTCTCAGAGCTCTCCTAGTTCTGCTCTTGACTTGACCTGCCCAAATAGCAAGTCTTTGAAGCTTTCTGTATTGGGCTTCTTAGAGTAATTGTTTTAGAAAAAGAAAAAAGGATTAAAAAAAAAAAAACGGGCCCTTCACAGAGATCTAATGGGTTATTGAAATGCTAAGAGACAAAGCAACCAGGGGCATTAAGGAAAGGTCCACAGGGCAGAGAGATCAGCTTTTCTTCGGGATTTGCATATGCGCCTCAGGGCCCTTCCCCTTTCTATGTTCACCAGAACTCCAAAAATCCTCCGCTTTTATTTTGGATTTTTTCGTGTTGTTTTTTTTCTATGCCTGTCTCCTCTCTGCTGGGCTGGCTGCTCTCAGATTCTCTGGTGTCTGGTCTCAGTCTATCTATGGTTGGAGTTTGAATCAGTAGAATGAGTTTCCGATAAGGGCTGCCACTGCAGTTCTCCCTTCTCCTTCCCGGAGCTGACAGCCCCTCCTCCCACGGGACTGAGCCTGGCAGGGAGGGGCGCGGGTCCCCTGGCCGCAAAAACTTACAGATTTCGCTGATCTCAGCAGTTCCACGTTTTCATGAGTGTTGTATGAAGTATGCCCAAAGTCAGATTGCTCTGTGGTGTCCAGTCCACGCAGTTCCTGGCTTTCTACCTACTTTCCTGGAGGAGTAACTAAAACATACAGCTCACCAGTCTGCCATCTTGCCCCGCCTCTCCGTGTCTTTGAATTTAAGGTGAGTTTCCTGTAAACAATACCTAGTTGGGTCATGCTTTTTATTACCCATTCTCCCCATTCTCTGTCTTTTGACTGGAGAGTTTAATTCATGAAAATTTAAATTAATAATGCAGGACTTTCTTCTGCCAGTTTGCTATTTAGTCTTTTTAAGTCTTTTACCTTTTTGTCACTCAATTCTGCCATTAATACCTATTTTCATATTTATTTGATTTTTTGTAGTATACCATGTTGAATCCTTTCTCATTTCTATCTGGATATATTTTCAGGTACTTTCATTGTGGTTATCATGGGGCTTGAATTTAACATCCTATATCTAAAACAATCACATTTGATTTGATACCAATTTAATTTGAAAGCATATACACCGTCCTATGCCCCTCTGACTACCACCTTTTTGTTTTTTTTCAAATTATATCTTTGTGCACTGTATACCCAAAATCATAGATTAATCATTACATTTTATGCATTTGCATTTTGGAAACTATAAGATGTAAAAAGTGGGATTACATACCAAAAAAATACAATGTACTGGGATTTATAATTACCTATATGGGTACCTTTACTGGTGGTCTCTGTTTCTTTATGCCACTTTGATCCACTGTCTCCTTTCCTTTTAGTATGAAGAATTCTCTGTAGCACTGCATGTAGGGCAGCTCTAGTGATGACAAAATCCCTTTTGTATATCTGGAAATGTCTTCATCTCTCTTTCATTGTTTGAAGACAGTCTTTCCTGATATAAAGGACTGATATGATTGTTGGTTGGCAGCTGTTTTCTTTCAGCACTTTAAATATTTCATCCCTCTGCCTTCTTACCTTCATGGTTTCTGATGAGAAATTGGCACTTAATCTTATTGGGGCTCCCTTGTACATAATATGTTGCTTTTCTCTTACAACTTTCAGAACTCTCTCCTTGTCCTTGGCATTCAACAGTTTGACCACTATGTGTCTGGGCATGGGTCTCCTACTTTGGGTTCATAAGGATTCTTTAACCTGACCATTCATGTCTTTCCTGTTGTTGTTTTAGTTTGCTAAGCTGCTCAAAGCAGATAACATAAAATGGGTTGACTTTTAACAATGGAAGTTTAGTAGCTTATAAACTTACAATTTTGAGGCCATGAAAATGTCCAAATCAAGGCATAATCAAGATGACGCTTTCTTCCTGAAGACCAGCTGCCAGCAATCCTGGACGCCTCTGTCACATGGCAAAGCACATGATGGCACCTGTTGGTCTCTCCCTTCTCTTTCAGGTTTCATTGCTTTCTGCTTCTTGCTTCCGTGGTTTTCTCTCTCTCTCTAATCAAAAGCTCCTACTTCCAATAGCTTTACACCCACAGGAATGGATTCACTTTAAGAACATGATTTTCTAGGGTATATACAGTTCCAAACTAGCACACTCCACTCTCTGGACCCACAAGACATGTTCTTTCCTTATGCAAAATACATTCATTCCATCACAATATCCCAAAAGCCTGTCCTTTCAGTTAAGTACAAAATACAAAGTCTCATCAAAATCAGTTATAGATATTGTCTGTCCTGGGGCACAAATCCTCTCTGGCTCTGAACCTGTGAAACTTAGAGAACAAGTTATCTGCTTCCAATATACAAAGGAAGTACAGTCATAAGATAAACATTCCCAATCCCATAGGGAGAAGCTGGAACAGGAGTCATGGGTCCCAAACAGTTCTAAAACCCTGCAGGGCATACTGCATTAGATTTCAAGGTCTGAGAGTCATCTAAGGAACAATGTTTTCTCCTCTGGGCCTGAGGTACTGGCAACCTCATCCTGAAAGTGCTTGCACAGCCATCATGTTCTCCCCAAACACCTGAAGGCTGCAACATCTTCAAGCATTGGGATGATGGCCAAGCTCTTAGCCCTACTCTTGTAAAGAACTGGGGTAGCAGCCAGACTCTAAGCTCCACCCTTGTCAAACATTGGGATGATGGCTAGCTCTCTCAATCCCCCCCAGCATCTGAGAAAACTGGGGTGGTAGCACCCTTCCTGAACAGTGGGGCAGAAGGCCCACCATTTCCATGCTTTAGGACATACTCGCCGTTTCCACATACATGGGTGGGCCTGTTCTCTTGGCCCAAGATGTCTTCAGTCCAGACCTCAGCTTCCATGGTTCTACCTTTGAAGTCATTTTTCCTTCAATCTGTCCCTTTTCTGTACCTTTTAGTCCAGGTTGGCAATACTTCCACTCATAAAATCTTGTCAGTTTCACATGTAGTACACAGGGGTCCAAACCGTCGGACAGAAGAGCTTTCTACAAATCCTTTCTGGATAACTGCATTTCTAATCCTGACTTGTGCTGAAATGGTCAACTGGTTCCATGTTCAGTTAAACTCTCACGTGGAACACTATTCTCTGGTGACTCATTTTCCAGAAGCTCAGAATTTTTCACCCCATCAGTTTCTGGTTTCTTTGTGCACAGGAGTTCAGTTCTCAGCTTAACCCCTTCCTCTTGCATTTTACTATAAACTGAAAGAAGTCAGGTTACACTTTCCACTTTTAGTCTGGAAAACTCCTCAGCTAAATATCCAAGCTCATTTTCAAATTCTACCTTCCATTCAACAACAGGATTCAATTTTGCCAATTTCTCTGCCCCTTTAAAATATGGGTCACCTTTCTTCCAGTTTATAAGGATACATTCATCATGTGTCTCTAAGGCCTCATCAGAAGTATCTTCAACATCCATGCTTCCACAAACAGTCTCTTCAAACCAAGCTAGGCCTTTGCTATCAAGCACCTCACAATTCTTCCTACCTCTATTCATTACCCAATTACAAAGCCTTTTTAACAATTTTTGGTATTTGCAATAGCAGCACCCCACTCTTCTGGTACCCAAATCTGCTTTAGTTTGCTAAACTGCTCAAAGCAGATACCACAAAATGGGGTGGCTTTTAACAATGGGAATTTATTAGCTTGAAAGCTTACAGTTTTGAGGCCATAAAAATATCCAAATCAAGGCATCATCAAGATGATTCTTTCTTCCTGAAGACCAGCTGTCAGCAATCCTGGACTCCTCTGTCACATGGCAAGGCACATGGCAGCATCTGCTGGTCTCTCCCTTCTCTTCTGGGTTTTGTTGCTTTCAGCTTCTTGCTTCTCTCTCTTGCTCTCGCTCTCTCTCTCATCTTGTTTATAAAGGACTCCAATAAGAGGATTAAGACTCACCCTAGGCCTTAACAGAAGTAAGTCTAAATGTCTTACTTACATTAGGCTTACACCCACAGGAATTGATTAGCTTTAAGAACATGATTTGCTGGGGTATATACAGTTCCAAACCACCACAGTTGTCTAACATTATTTCTTTCAATATTCCTTCTGCCCCTTTCTTTCTTCTCCTTCTGCAGCTCCCATAATGTGTATAATGGTATGCTTGATGTTGTCCCACAGGTCTCCTAGGTACTGTTCACTTTTTTCCATTCTTTTTCCTTCCTACTCCTCAGCCTGAATAATTTTAAATGTCTTGTCCTCATGTACACTGATGCTATCTTCTTTCAGCTCCAATCTGCTATTGAAATCCTCTAGGGATTTTTTTCAATTTAGTTACTGTGGTCTTCAACTCCAGTGTTTTTGCTTCGGTTCCTTTTTAAAATTTCTCTTTGTTGAGATTCTCATATTGTTCATTCATCATTTCCCTGATATTCTTTAGTTCTTTCTCTGTGTTTTCCCTTATCTCCTTGAGCATACTGAAGAGCATTTTTTTTAAACTCTTTGTGCACCATGGCCAAAGTCTGGTTTTCTTCATTGGTGGTTTCTGAACTTTTATCTTATACCTCTGGATGGGTCATCATTTCCTGTTTCTTTGCTTTGTAACCTTTTGTTGCAAATTGTACATTTTAATATTTAATGTGTTAATTCTGGGATTAAGTCCCTGAGTTGTCTGTCCCTTAAGTATGTATCCAGTTAGTGATATGAAAGAGATTTTCCTGAGCGTCAGGAGCTAACAAAAACCAACCAAAATACACACACACACAAAACACCTTTCACAGTCTTCGTAAATTGGGCCTGCATTGGCTGATGCTCTCCTTCAGAATTTAGCCCTCTTATCAAGAAGATCAGCCCAAGAAAAAGTGAAGTACAGGGTACTTTCCACCTTTTGTGAGCCTTTCTGTTGTCTTGGGCTTGTGCTCTCTCACTTGTGGCCTTAGGAATTCCTCCTTTACAAGAAACCAAATGTCCCCCTCCACTCCCTATGAAATAGACTTTCCCCTGCTTCCTAAATGCTTTATTGTATGTCTTAAAGCCAGAAATCCTTTGCCTCTGGCTTCTTTGTTTTTTACGTTACTTTAGCTGTCAGGAAGCTGCTTCTGCTGCAGGGCAAGTTCTGAGAGGGTGAGCCAGATAGGAATGTCCTACTCAGTCCTTCAGCCTGCCACTAGATAGAAGGGCTCTGACATACAGGCACCACAGTATGTACATAGGGGTTACTTTCCTCCCTGTGGAACAGGGCCAGGGACCCACAATGGGACAGCAAGCCAGCTCCATACCTTGCCCGGATATGGTATGGGAGGGGCTAGCAACAGTACCACAATGTTCTTCTATTTTTAAAGCTGAGTTTTCTTGATTCAGAGCTTACCCAGTGAATGAAACCCTTTAACTATTTTCTGAGTTTTAGGAAGATGGCTTGCAAGTTTTGCTAGTTGTTCAAAGATTACGTGGGAGAATGGCACCTTGGAGGGTCTTACATCTTGGTCACCTGGAAGTCCTGTGAATGATTACATTAGTTTTTAAACACAATTATGTTACACTGTTGACCCTGGGTTCCCCTTATCTGAAATCCCTTCTTCTTCCACACTTGCTGCTAAGCCACATCTTCCTAAATTGTGCTTTGGTTTCACTGAAGCATTAAACAGTCTGAATTACATTTCGATCAGTACTGCATGTTCCTAGACTAAGATCCTGAGGGCAAAACACAGATCAAGTTCATTTCTATTTTTGCTATCCAGCAAAAGCCCCAATACATAAGAGTTGCTTATGTAAAAAGTAACAAAAAGTAAAATAAAGTAATCACACTAGCTTAAACCATAAAGGAAAACTGATTCATGTTGCCAAACAGTTGAAAGCATGGCTTGATCCAGGGGTCAAAAATGGTGACAGAAACTCCAATTCTCTCCACTTTTTACCTCGGCTTCCTTGGGTAGCCTCTCCTTTTGTGGCTTAAAGACAGCTATAATAATGTTTCTCAGAGTACATTAAAGTTCAGTGGGGGAAGAGAATTTTCAGGAAACTTCAGAGGAGGGAAGTTTTTTTCTTCCTCAGCAAATGTCTCCTCGAGTTTCATTACCTCTAATGGAATTATACACTCATTTCTGAGGATAATCTCTAAAGCCGGGGAGGGCGGGGGTGATTAATATATTGATAGGTTTAAGCCAATGAGGTTCCCCTTCTATAGCTGTGAGAAGCTGAAAATGGAGGAAAGCTCCAATAGAAAACAGGACCTGTCAGGAAAAGTGGTGAAATGGACATTGGAGAGGCCACTGGGAGATGGCTACCATAGCACTCAGTTTCTACATTCCAGTTCCCTTTGAATATTGCAACTGTTTTCCAGGATGTCCAGCATTATAGTAATCACTAGCATGGGTTGTGCCCAAAAAACTATGTTTAAACAACACGCAAATTATTATGCTCCATCACATTGTTTCAGTGATCAACTTTAAAGGGCCCTGGCTTACCTCCTCTTGGAATAATAAAGCAGTCACAGGAGTTCTTTGGGCCACTCCAAAAACCACTCCAGAGTGGTTTGCCACACATAATAGAGGGTGCACTTGAAAGACAGCATCCAATGACCATTTCTGGCTGAAAACTTTTGTGTTTTGCAGTTCAATAAGCAGCAGAAGTGACCACAATGTGTTTGAAACTTTATAGCATGCATCTTCAGGAGACAAAATGCCTAAAACTAGATGGAAAGACTTGTAATTTTTTAAATTAAAAACTGTAGACAGGAGAGGTAACAGAGTTAAATAAGCATGAATCCTACGTTTTTGTTTCAAAAATAAAACCCGAGGTATGGGAAAATTGTAATATGGAATTCAGAAATCTGCTTTGGCCATGTACTGTATTGCATTTTCACTGTGCCTGCTTCCCATGAGCCAAAAGATCTTAACGGTTGGTCTCTCAATGGGAGAGGCAAGAAATCAATGAGACCAAAGACAGGGGGTGCAATTTCTGTCCTCAACTCAGTGATTTGAGGGCAACCTTACCACCAGCCTCTGGACACATGCTGCTGGTCAAGATGGTCACTGTGAGAGGGTAGAGGGACCAGTACTCACCCATTACGTCTTCTCAAAAGAACAACTTATACCCATTCCTGTTCAACTTCCAGGAAGGAGGGCAGCTGTGTGATCTTCACAAATGGGAGGCAGCAGAAAATCAATACACAGCCTAGCTCATTCTGTCTCGGAACCATTTTGGGTGGATCCTGGTTCTACCACTTACTTAGCAGTGAGTTTATATAATCACTTACTCCCTGAGCTTCAGTTTCCTTGGGTGTAAAATGGGGACAATGATACTGCTTTTAAAGACTGATGTGAAAATAAAATAACTCTGTGACTATGTCTAGACACATCCAAGATAGAGCAAGCCACAAAAGCCATTCTCTCCCTTGTCCCCTGCCCAGTCCCATTCAGTGCTCTAACTTGATAAACACACAACAAAAGCAATTTGGTCTGATCACAGACCTATCACCATTTCTCTCAGCCTCCTCCTACTGCCTATAGCACTTAGCCTGTACAATCATATACATGTGTTGAATCATACCTTGTAGTCCTTCAGTAAATGTATTGGGGGGAAAAAAAAACTTCTGACAACCTCAAGTTTTCACATAGATATAAAAACAATTTGAAATGACCAAAAAACATGGCCTCACCCCTTACTGGATGTAAAACTTTGGGCAAGTTTAATTTAATAGTCGACTTAAATCAACAATAGCTTTTAAAACACCAGCAGCAAAACAAATGTCTCACCTACTAGACCGTAAGGTCCCTGAGGGTTGAGATCTCTTGTTCAACTTGATATTCTCCTAAAGGCCCTGGCACACTGACATGTATGTTAGGAATATGTTGAAAAGAAAGATAAACTGAGCCACCTTGAAGGCTTATCACCCTGAAATGCTTAAGAAGCTGCTAAATTGTTATAAAATGAGTGGTATAGAAATCAAAGCAGAGAAAGGTTGGACCCACTGCCAAATGAGCGCAGTGGATTTGTTTTCACAATGTTTTAAATTTCTTAAATGTCAAATCACTCTTGAAAGAGTGCTGCCTTGGCCTATCTATGGACAGAAGATCTTGTAGTAAAAGGAAAATAACAAATGATAGTAGTAAAACAAAAAGAGGGGGAGGGTCTTTGACACTTGGTTTTCAGAGCAAGCCACAGAGCCGAGGCCTCAGTCCTGGTGGGGGAAGAGCCCCAGGTAGGGAGAGGAAGCTGAGCCCCCAGCCCTCCCCATTAGAGAGCAGTGAAGACAAAGGAGCAGTGCTCCCCACTAGGAACAGGAGGTAGTGATGGCAATGCTGAGGAAGCAGCTAAAACAAAATCCTTTATCCACTTACCCCGGCTCAATTCATGTCCAAAAGCATGATCTTGGGGTCTAGATCTTGGGATTAGCTCTGTGATCCCATGACCTCTGGCAAGTCACTTTTTCTCTCCAAACTTCCATTTCCTTATTTCAAGGATATGAAATAACAAGTGTTCAAAACCCCTTACAGCTTTAAAATTAGGTGTTCAAAACATTTACACACACTTGTGGCAAATCTAAGAGAAAAGCAACCTGCTGGCCACTTTGAGGCACACAAAGCTAGTACAGCTCCAGAGCTTCCCTTCAGTGAGCTCATAGCTTAGAAAACAACAAAAGACAGGGACAAAATTAACTGCAACTTGAGGCAAGAGGGGTAACGGCTACCTGAGAGACATGGGACTTTCTGCTGTGGAGACCAGGACTGGCTTTGTGGATGTGTGGCATTCATCGCTGCTTCAATGTAGCCAATACTTATAGTGCACCCACCATGCCAAGCACAAAAAACACAACCATGACCAAGACAAACCTAGGCACTGCCCTCTGGTGCCTAGAGGCTGGCTGGCAGGAGGGAGACATTTGGAGAGGAGGAGGGACCTGTGGAGCAAAGACCCTGAAGCAGAACATCGCAAAGTAAACAGGAATGCGCCCAGGGCTGTTTGCAGAGAAGACAGGAGTGCATAGTAGAGAAAAGGTAGGAAGGGGCTGTAGCTAATACAGAGCACCCAAAATGCCAGGCAGACAACTCTGCATTTTAATCAGTCCAACCAAATAACCCACAACTATAAGTGACTGTGTATTAAACCTCGAATGATCATTAATTTTGTATCCAAATATACTTTGTTTTCCTGCAAATAAAATGAAGATGGTGGAAAAAAAAATTCCAAAAAAGAATAATTTAAATAAATTTATTTGTGGGAGAAAAACATCTGAACATTAGGTACAGTCTGATATACAACGATACAACAATATGTCATAACTCATTCTGGGAGAACTTCAATGCAGTTTGCCGGAGAAATTCCACGTGGAACATCAGCTGAACATTTATCAAAATTAATAAAGCCATCTAACTGGAATATTACACAATACATAATGACCATCATACAGTCATAAAAATACAATATCAAATACTCACTATTTGGTGAGTTATAAGCTACAAAATAAACAATTTAGGGCCTTTTTTAAAAAATGAAAGAAAAATATTTCTATTACAGCTTTATTTCAAGCATTTTCAGTTAGATACAGCTTTATATTTTTTCACTCACAATAGACTGCAAAAGAATGCCTTCTTAAGTATCTGTAGAAAAAATACATTACTTGCTTAAATGTATGCACTCTGAAGTATACTTTGCCACATATGAGTTCAGATAAGAAAATGAAACTGTGCTGTGGCAAAATACATGGCTGATGATCAAGACTTGGGTAGTTTTCATAAATGGCTGAAAATTTTACATCAGGGAAAAAGTGAGGACATAAAGAGAACCTCATTCTTTTTCAATGAAACAGTCTAATTCTAGAGAATGGGCTTTCCATTGATTTCAAAGTGTGTGGTCCTGAAGTTGAATTCTCTCCTGTCCAAGGAGCTGCCTGCGGCTGTGAGGCAACACTTAACAGTGAAGCCAACAAGTTGGGAGGAACGTGTGAACTGAGCTCAGAGATGGTCACTGATAAAGTTCCTACAGGTCCTCTGGCCCACACAGGGGTGAAGGGCAGGCAGAACTATCAATACAAAGGAAAAATGCACTCACTGAACTGCACACATAGAGCTTCTAGGAGGGTTAACGGTTCTTGACATAGATTCCTGGTTGTAGTTTACAATATCTGCCTTCACCACCCTCTGTCATAAAAGAAAACAGAGTTATTATCTGGACATCAGGATATTTAGAATAGCTCCTTAAAGTATACTTTTATTTTATAAACTTTGGTGAACTCCTGAATATAGACATCATAAATGAAGCAGGAGCTGATATTAAAAGAATCAATCAGAAGAAACTAATGTAGAGTTGGTGTTTTGTTTTGTTTTCTTTTAAGAAAGCACCAGTAACTCATTTATTGAGTTTCCTGGCTGTATGACATTAACTTGAAGTTACCACAAGTCTTACAAAAAATTGGCAAAGCAACATGAAAATTTAAACCCTGGATATATTAAAGCAAAGGAATTAAAACTAGTCATTAATATATACTTTAATTCACAAGTAAGACCATTGTTTTATCATTTCAGAGTAAAAAAAATGTCATTATTTATTCATATTTCCATAAGCCATTATACTTAGCCTTATTTTTTAGAACATTTACAGAGGTTTGTAAGTTAGTGAGAAGAGGTATAAGTATTAAAGAGGACTCACATATAAAGCAGAATGTGCTGAGCAACTCGATTTTTAAAACGTTATTAATTTTTGAAACTTTCCTCCCAAATGATAATCTACTCTTGAATAGCTCCCTATTGAGCTATGAATAAACAACTCTAACAAAATATGGTGTAATGAGAAATTTTTTAAATTACTCCACATTCATGTTTTTAAAATAATTTAACGCAAAAGATACTTTTAAGTTTTTCTTGCTTTCCTCTAACTCACACTTCAAGGAATATCTTAAAAGGTTAATTTAGCACTATGCCTTCTAATATTCATCTCAAAGTAATAATTTAAATTAAAACAAGTCATTTACAGTTTTCTATCCTTTTACTAAGTCTGCACACACAATCAGACAAAGAAGATAACTCAAGGCAAATTGCTAAAATATTCTTTCAATTACCAGGCTATTCAGGGAAAAATGGTAATGAATAAATAATGAAATAACTGCCTCAATTCGCCACTTCACTGCACATGTAATAAACACAACCACAAAGACAAATACATATGAAAGAAACTGAAATGTTATTTTAACTTGTTCCCAATTTAACTCCTAAGTCTCCTGGCCAAGAATCAATTTTTTAAAGTTCTAAAACAGTATTTATACAATATTAATTCCCAATTATGTACAACAATCATCTGAGTTTTCCTATTCATAAGGAATAAAGAACAAGATAACATTTACTAGTTCCTTCCTCCCCCCAGCCCAAATTGCAATAATTTATCTATTAATACCTGCACTACTGTAATGAACAGATTCTACTCTGAGCAGAGCTGGTATGTCGATAATCTTCTTCCGGGTACTTCACTATTTCTGCCCTGACAATATGCTGTCAATTCCAAACAATATAAACAAGATGAAGAAGAAGGTGGAAAAAAAGAGACAAAATGGAAAGTATGTTCAATGACTGAAAACAGAAGGGAACACCACAGTAGAAAAAGAAAATTAACATGCAAATTTAAAAATGTTACAAAAAAAAAAAAAAGTTTGCATACAAAAGGAAAGAAAAGGAACAAGGACCCAAGAAATATTATTCTTTACAATCCTAATCAAATATGAACTTCTCAAATAAATTGTGAGTTCTATTTTTGATACTACAATTACACATGGTATATGTAAAGCACAGTATTTCAGAGGACTATGAAGAAATATGGGGCTTTTCTATTCTACAGTGCAATAAAAGTATTAATTCCATTTCCTTTTACAAACATTACTGCGGATCTACTATGTGTCAGTCACTGTATACTGGGGATGTATGGATGCATTACACAAGATCTGCTCACAAGTTGGGGGAGAGAAACACATACACAGTTAATTGTCATACAAGATAAGTGCTTTACTAGTGTACTCTGCTGTGGGAAGACAAAGGAAGGAGTAATTAATTTTCTTTGAAGGTGGGGAGAGGAATGCAGAAATCAGAAAAAGTCACAAGCCATTTACAATTTTTAAATTTAATAATATTTATTACCTGTCAAAGACTTCCTTTTGATGCTCACTCCCCCATTCTTCTCAACCCTAACCTCTACACTTTCAGATTCCATATAGAAATAAGTTCCAAACACAGTTGTCTATAATTTCTTTTTAAAAAATCATTAAAAACAAAATTTAAGTACAACAGCTGTTGCTTTCAAATATCTAAGAATTTTGCTAAAGAATCAAAACTACTTTGTTATGTTTTATTGCTATAACCTATAGGATGAAAAGACCACAAGACAAAATATGGCTGACAGGGTAACATACTCCCAGTTTTTTTAGACTTGAAATAATCCTCGCCTTTCCATATGATTTCAACCATCTTATTTCAGAAAATCCTTCATAATGGCATCCATTAATTTATTAACACATATAGAGAAACATCTTTAAAAATGGCTGCTGTTTATGATATCTTTAAACAAAGATTCAATCAACAGTTGATAGTAAATGAACAGGATGCTAAAGTATAGGAATGTATTAGCCTTGGATAGGCTCTGCTTATGTTCTCTAGCAAGCAGTATTAACGTTTGGACAAGACTCATGATTTACTAGGCACTCAGCCTGATGCTATCAACAGAAGCACCACCAGCCTCCAAATGAGGTATGAGGCAAGCATGTCAGTGAAACATAGAACACTATTATCTGACCTCCCAAACCTAATTGTTTCATGCCAAACCATGGGTTACAATAAAGAGAAGGGATTTTCATAATCAGTAAGCAACTCATTAATCTTCCCCAAATGTTGGTTTAAACCTTATCCTATAAACACAACCAGGTTACTGACCTGCAGTCAAGACATTTGGTCAAAGTACTGACTAACATAAATGACTAGGATTTTCATCATTAATTTTCATCAAATTAATGAAGAACTAACAAGGCAGCATCTTTCTCGGGGTCCTGACTGTTTGACATAAAGCTTTGTACAATGTTCCTGAAAGGGAAGTCATAACCAAGGCACACTGCAAATTCCATACTTTGCTCTCTATGAGCAAAAATGCAGAATTCCTATGCCATAAACTTCATGGTAGGTGGTTTCACTGTAGTTGGCTTGTTTACAATCCATTTATTGATGTTTTCAGAAAAAATGCTACCTACAAAATACCTACTTTTATTTTTGGAGCCCAAAAGCACATGCAATTTTTCTCTGCTATTAGTCAATGGAGTAAAAATAATTAAGTGGTCCTAAGAGAAAAGGAGTCATGTGGTTAAACACCAGGCTTAACCTTTATTTTCTTCAAGAGCATTTGCAAGTGGGTACTGGAAATGAAGTAGGTACTAGAAATGGAAGGTATCCAGAGGGTAAACAAGAAAGCACCTGGGGGTTGGGGTAAAGAGGAATAAAGAGTATAGATAAACTCTTGGCAAGACACTAAAGATATATTTGGCTAATTGTGCAATTATGCCTTAATCTAGATAGTAATTACAAATTTACCACCGCAGAATTCATAGTCTGTCATGCCCAGGATATGTATAAACACATCCTGAAAGCTAAAACACTTGCACTGTCATTCATTCAAAGGTGAGCATTATTCTAAGTATGGGAGACATTTAAATAAATAATGCATGATCTCTGTTTTTGAGATGCATAAGGGTCTACTAGGGTAAACAGGTATATAAATTATTAAAGAACATTATGATTGATATACATTCAAAGTGCTACAAGATTATCGATTACCATTTAAAGCATGGATATAGCATGTTGTAAAGCATGGTACTTTGCATATGTTAAGACCTTAAAAAGGTACTTTTCTTCTCCCATAAAGTGAGCCACTATACACTGCCAGTAATATTCATAGCTTTGGGCAAGTTATTTCATCTCTTTAATCTTCATAATCTCCTAATCTATAAAATAAAATAGGTTTATACACATGATCTCTAAAGTACCACCTAGTTTTGAAATTATGAAAAATAAATTTAAAAGGTTGAATAAGGAAAAGAAAAAATGGGATACAGTAAGGAAATCCATTTAGCAATGTTCAATATCTGAGGGTTAGAGTAATAATGCAAAGTGAGTAAATACATTCTGTAAGGAAGACAAGAGGTATTTGGAGTAAGAAAGGAATCCCAGGGCAGTCTTTGAAAACATAGTGGAGAAAATTGTAAAAAAAATAACATCTAGAAAAGGAGAATCTATGTCCCTTAAGAGTTCCTTAAGATTCAGATAAGGCTGAAAGGCAGAGGGGGTCCCCAAAGATCCAGGGCTAAAGGGGGCACTTGTGTTGTACAGTTATGTGCTAATTAAGACTTAGATAAAGACTTACACATGCCTACTACATGGTAGGTACTATGCCAGGCACTTTCACATATACTCTGAAGGAATACGGATGGATATATTTTTTAGCAAGTTTATTGAGTGTCTCAGGCTTGAAATTCTTGTTTTGAAGAAACTAATGCAGCTCAAACCAAATTGAAATTCATAGTTTATGAACTAGCAAGTAAAAATTTCAAGGCTTAAAAATATATTAAGAACTCTTAACACCAAGGATATATAGCAAAATGTCTTTGCTATGATTCAGACTGAAAGAGACAAGACAGAGGACTATGCATTTTCTTCCTAGATTACCTCATGCATTATTAAAGGACTGAATGCTGGACTGATCATAGCAGTTTAAATTTATTTTTCCCCCTAAAAGTGTGAGGATTAAATGGGATAACACAATTGCCTGACACACAATATATTAAGTTTCTTCACTGAAGACAGGGGCCATCTTAAACTCATTAAATCTTCTTTAAGCCTACCACTATACAGATTATCAATAAATTGATCAATAAATTGTTTATGATTGCTTGATAATCTGGACTCTCCAATTAACCTGAGGTAAACATCCTTTAGAAAGAGAAGCTTTTAGGAATGACTTGACTTCTGCAGCTCTCCAAGGTCTGTGTGATCTCTGCCATGGTTTAGCAGCCACCTCAAGCAAATCATTGTGATTTCTCTTTCATGTATCCCCCTAGGTCAAAATCAAGTAACTATTTTTATGTGTGCAGGAACAATTTACATGGCACAAAATAATTTTAGCACTGTGTCTGGCCATACTCAGTGCTGAAATAATGAGAATTAAAAGTAGGAATTTTCCAGAGTTCAAAATATTTTAATCAAGTCTAGAAACAGACAAACTACCATAACAATTTTCAATTATACTTGCTCTATTTCCTTTAAAACACACACACACACACACACAAAGAGGGATCATTAGAATAAGACACAAAACCAGCTCTAAAGGAATTAAATAGAAATTTAAGGATAGGAAAAGATAATTATACTTTTTTAGTTGCATAGGGGAAAGGAATGGAGGGAATTGAGGGAAAATGTCATTCATTGTTGCTTCTAACTAAACCACTTCTGAAACTTAACTTTAACTTTAAAATCTTGCTCTGATTTTTCTTTCTATCAAACGTGTAAATTGGTATGGTACTATAGTGGTATTTTTAAGTGCTTGCCTGCTGGTATTCATGTCTATTTTTTAGTCTAAGAGCACTGATACACTGTATTTTGGGGAAGGAAAAACATGCAAAGAATTACACAAACCAGTTGAAAAATATGATTCATTTAATTTGGGCCTTGGACCATTCCTTAAAGAATTCTACTTTACTTTAGATTCTTAGTATAAAGTTTACTCTTAGATTACATTTTACTGGGCTGTTTTTTAATGAAGTAATATGATTATCAACTTAGGGGGGAATACTTTACTTTAGATTCTTAGTATAAAGTTTACTCTTAGATTACATTTTACTGGGCTGTTTTTTAATGAAGTAATATGACTATCAACTTAGGGGGGAAAATCACCCTTTAATAACGTGTTCTCTTTTTTTGAAAAGAAATTTTTATTACTACATTAATAAAGTAAAAGAGCTTTAAAAACTCATCATCTTTCCTGGAGTTTACACATATTTATAAACTGAGCCCAGCATTATTCTTTAAGGTTGATATCAAAGGTCACAGAAAGAGGAATACATTTTAAACTCCAGCTAGGTATACAGAATTTTCTGGAAAATAGTGAAAGAATTCAGAAATCCCTAATAATTAATAACATTATTAAACTAATAATAAGATAATGTCAAGAACTAATATATAGTGGAGGATGTTTTAAAGATGAACAGATAACACATTTAAAAAAAACAGAAAAAAATCAACAATATTTCACCAAAGCAAACATGAAGATGCCAAATGGAGTAAAGTGACTCATTAAGACAAAAGTTTGATAATTGTGATTTTGTATGAACTATGAAAAGAATATGTATTGTACAGTAATCCTAGAAGAACCAAAAAAAGTAAATACAAAACAATATGCAGGCTTCTTAATCCACTGTTTAACCACTGATGAAAATTTTTATTAAGCTTTTTTTCCCAATAAAAGGGTCAAGACAAAGCTTCAAGCATATCATAATTCAGTAAAAAGGTAATATTCTCCATCTTCTGCAATAAACACTGATTCATGAACACAATCTATTTCTAAGTTAGATATCTATATGTACATGGACTGCATAAACGGAAAGGATTCATGGGTAGAGATTACTATCTCATTAAAACTCCATTATTTTTTAAAATAAGAAGTTCAAGATAATCACCTGTGACTGTTCTATTTCTGCTTTGTTTAATTTGATTCGAAGGATTTCAGCAGCAACTTTCTGAAAACACAGGAAGACCTACATAACAAAAATAGGTTTAAATGATTTAAAGCAGGCTTACCTAAGTTACCTTAAAATAAATTGGACTTTTTTAAATTTGCAAGTCAAAAATAAGAATTTCAAAAATATCATGTATCAGGTGATTCCAAAATTAGCATTATTCGGTAAATACAGCAATATTATTAATGTAGCATTTTAAAAAAATGATTAAACCAAAATTTGAAAATCCATGTGATTCAGTGAATTGGTCTAAGCTTATACATTTATCCCTAAAAAACATATTTTTAAAAGGCTTAACATAAGACAATAAATTACAACCACCACAATAAAAAAGAAACCCTACTGGCATAACAAATAAACATAAGTCCTGTAGAAAATGAAAATAAGTTGATCTATACTTCACCACCCTAGTTTTTCACTGCCAATTCCATCTTGGTCTTCTGATCCGGCTTTAGCCTATCTTAAGAGATCTTAGTTTCCAACCCTTTAATAACTTTTATGGCTCTCATCGATTTCCACATATTGTCCATATCTCTTGATCAAAACAATTTACTACTCTTTTACTGCATTTTATCAGAGTAAAGGAGCAGTATATTCCATTATAGTTAAACTAAAATCTACAAATACTTTTCTATAAACAGTCTTTCATAAATATACCTATTTATGAATAGGTAGCTTATGCTGGGTCCACAATGATTCTTAGCACTCCAAAAAAGATATTTCCTATAGTATCTAACCTGTCTTTGCTTTCTAAGTGTCCTACCATATTCTTATACCTGTTCATCTCATGATATCTTACTCTTTTTACAACTTTATTAATTTAATTTTATTTCTAATCCTACTCTTCAAAGAGATGCATATCCCTGAAAGGCTTAT
The DNA here is from genome assembly GCF_015220235.1 of Choloepus didactylus. Taxonomy (NCBI): domain Eukaryota; kingdom Metazoa; phylum Chordata; class Mammalia; order Pilosa; family Megalonychidae; genus Choloepus; species Choloepus didactylus. The sequence goes on from NC_051309.1 coordinate 13,108,389, forward strand.
ATCATGTTTTCCCTAAAAAGCGTAAAAATTTTCTAATTCACTGATGGTCAATGCTAAGGAACAATACTCAAGGAAAGCTAGTGCCATGTAGTGGAGAGAAAGAGGGGAATATAAGTGAAGATAAGGAAAGAGACTAAGGGGGTACAAATCATGTAGGATCTTGTAGGTTATTGGAAGGACTTTTGATTTTTAGTCTGAGTGAAATGGAGGCCATAGGATCAATCTGGTTATTGTGTTGCGCATTCACTATAGAAGACCAAGCATACAAAAAGAGAAACCGGCAGGAAACTATTGTAAGAGAAGATCAAAGTTCAAATCAAAGTGGTAGCAGTGGAGACAGTAAGAAATAGTCACCGATTCTGAATATCTTCTCAAAGTAGAGCCAATCAGACTTGGTGATAGATCAGATGTGGGATATGAGATAAAGAGAAAAGGAAATAGACCTGCCATTTACTGAGGTGGGGAAGACTGGAAGATTGTAGGAGGGAGTATTAGGAGCTCAGCTATGGAAGTGTTAAGTTGGATCTACTAGTCACGTAGGTGGAAGTACTGAGTGAGACATTGTATACACAAGTCTGGAATACAGGGGAGAGGTCTGGGCAAAGCCATAAGACAGACAAGGTCATGAAGGGAATAAGCTTAGAAAAAGATATCCAAGGACTAAGCCCTAGAGCACACCAACATTTAGAGGTTGGGAAATGAGAAGAAATCAGAAAGGGGACTGAGAGGGAGTACATAGTGAGGCAGGAGAAAAACCAGGAGGTGTAGTATACTGAAAGATAAGAAAAGAAAGTATTTCAGAGAAGAGACTAATCAACTATTTTATATGCTGCTGCTACAGGGGCCAAGAACTCACCACTGAATTTAGCAAAAGGGCGGTTACTGGTAACCAGGAGAACAATTATGGTCAAACAGTGGGGGCAAAAGTCTGCCTGGGACTGCTTAAGACAACCTGGGAGGGAGGAACTGGAGACAATGATTAGAGACAACTCTTTCAAAGCATTCTGCTGGAAAGTGGAGTAGAGAAATAGAAATAAGGCAACAGACAGACAAAGATGCAAGATCAAGAGCATTTTCTTGTTTTTAAGATAGGTGAAGTCATAACATTTGTATGCTGATAGAATAACTAGTAAAAACCCAGAGTAATCGAGAAAAAAATTGATACACAAGGAAAAGACAGAAGAATTGCTAAAGCAATGTCCCTGAGTAGGCAAGCAGAAATTGGACTGGCATACAACGAAGATTCTCACCTTAGCTACGAGCATAGATAGTACACCCCATAGTAATAGGAAAGAAGATAGAATTTGGAACAGATGCAAGTAAGGGGACAAATGTAGTACCAGTTTTCTTCTGTTTGTTTCAAATTTCTTATAAAATAGGAAACAAGGTTGTGCTGGTTTGTATATATTATGTCCCCCCCAAAAAGCCATATTCTTTAATGCAATCTTGTGGGGACATACTGATTAATCTTTTCGATGAGGGTATGACCTCTAGATTGGATGTTTCCATGGAGATTTGACCCTGCCCATTCAGAGTAGGTCTTGATTAGTTTACTAGAGTCCTTTAAAGGGAGCTTGTACAGACAGCAGAGAGATGAAAACACCCTAGGATGTGCTAAGCAAGGCCCAGATACTGATGCTTTGAGATGCTAGCCCAGAGTTTGCTTCAGAGAAGTTAAGAGAGGACAAAACTCCCCAAAAGCAGCTGAGAGAAACTTCTGGAGAGATGCTTGGAGTTGCAGACAGAAGGACACCTGGAGATACTAAGCTAAGGATGCACAGGAGCTGAGAGAGGGGCTGAAACACAACCCAGAACAAGCAGATGCCAGCCACATCTCTTCCCAGCTGACAGAGGTGTTCCATACATCATCAGCCGTTCTTCAGTAAGGTATCATCTTGTTGATGCCTTAGTGTGGACACTTTTATGGCCTTAGGACTGTAAATTTGTAACTGAATAAACCCCCTTTATAAAAGCCAATCCATTTCTGGTATTTTGCATAACAGCTGCACTAGCAAACCCAAACAAAGGTCATCAGCGGAGAGTTAGAATGAGGAGGCTGTTTTGAAGATTTGAAGAGAGAAAAGAAGCTATGAAATAGTCATCTAGGTGATGGGGAGAGAGAATGGACTAGGAGCGTACAGTATAATTAGTGAGAAGTATTAAGAGCCCACTTGAGGTCTGTGATTGTGAATTTAAAGTGCAATCTTTAGCACTTTAAAGACTGTTTTTTCTCTGAGTGCAGTGAAAGAAAGTTAGAGGCCTGTTTAAACCAGTTAAGGTTTTGACAAAGTGAAAGAGGAGGAAAGAGTTGAAGGTATATGAATGAGAAATATCATGGTTGGCCATGAGTTTTAAGTTTAGAAACAGAGGAAAATGATTATATGAAAGGGGGTTAGGGACATAGAAAAGGTGTTAGGATCAATGTCTTGTAGGTCCTGCTGGGGTTGAACAATGATTGTATACTCTTCAAGAGGGCTAGAAGGGCTGCAGTTATTTGCAATGACAAGATCTGTGGTGTGCAAGGGAACAAGTGGCTGATGTGGGGTGGAGGACAAACAGTATATTGAAATCACTAAGCATTTGACAGAAGTATTAGAGAAAGAACAGGAGCTCACCTTCTCTGGAAATAAAAGAAAGTAACCTGCGGCTGGAGATGATTACAACTTTAAAGTGATTCTACAAAAACAAACTGTTTTAAAGTAGCATTTAAAAAGAATACAACAAGAGTTTTTCTAGTGGTTCAACACAATCATACAAAAAAGGCTAAGTGGTTAAATACAGGCTAAAATAATTCTAAACTGGCAAAAGACCCCTAGGAACACAGGTGAGGGTAGAAGCCCAATCCATGGATGAGCTTGTCAAAAAGTATTGATATTATGTTTGTTTCGAAATGGTAATGTGAGTGTGCATGAATGTTCACATTATTCTGGTGAAAGGCTTCACAAAGGCTCAATTTGTAAATAAATCTGACCCTATAAAGATTTAGAACTCTTTATATTATTTAATATTTATCTTAAGAATAAAAACTATGAAAGGAAGGGAAAATATCAAAAAGATTAAAGTACCAAAAAATTTCAAACTTCCTTTGGTTGAAAATGTCAAGAAAATTAACAAATAAAACTAGGCAATGGAGAATATTTGAAAAAAATCATGACAAATGACTTATATCCCTAAAATATAAAATGGTCATACAAAAAATAGAAAATTATAAACAATCATAAACAGAAAATGAATAGCTAATGACATTTTTAAAATTTCAACCTCAATAGTAATCACAGAAATTCAAATATAAATAGTGACATACATTTTGGGGCTTTTGCCTATTAATTTGGTGAAGATTTAAAAATAAATTTTAAAATCCTGAATGTTTAAAAGGGTGCAATGATAATAGCACTCATATAATGCTTGTGGTAGGATAAATTAACTTAAGTCTTTCTAGTGGTAGTTTGACAATATGTTTCAATGAATTTTCCAGGAATCTACCCAAAGGAAATAAACAAAAACCAAAAGCTTATGTATGAAGTTGTACATTGAAACATTATGTCTAAAAATTGGAAACAACCTATATGTCCAACAATAGGGACTTGACTGAATAAATCTTTAAACCTTTATTTAATGGATTATTAAATCTACATAATATTAAATGACATGGGAGAATGAGGTACAGATAAAATATATTTAATAAAAATGTAAAACAAAATTATCTCTATATTATAATCTTAATTTTTTAAAAGAAGTATCTATTACAGTGTAGACAATGAGTCCTGCAGAGTTACTACTTGGATTCACAAATCCAGTCTCCACCATTTATTAGCTGTGCTGTGTAGCCTGGACCCTGTTATAAAACCTCCTCCTCTATAGAGTGGAGATGACCATCATAGTACAGCGCCTATCACAAAGTAAGCACTCAATAAATGCTATCTACTAGCAGCAGCAGCAGTAACACAAGCACTGGCATTTGTGAGTAACAGCAAAAAAAGACTAGGAGGAATCACATGAGGTTATAAATGGCCATATCTGGATGTTGGGATTATGGGTGATTTATATTTTCTTCTTCCTAACTCTCTGCATTCTTAAATTCCCTAAAATAACCAAAAGATTATGTTAAATACTATAACCAGAATAAACATATCTAAGATTTTTTTATGTCTCCAATAGGAATTAATTTGCTCATAAAGTTAAGTAATGAAAGTGTACTTCCTATGAATGCTAGTAAATAAAAATAAAACATCACTTATAATGTGCTGTATTCATTATTTTACTTACAGAGTCTCCTGTCTTGGCTGAGACAAAGTGGCTACTTAAACCATTTTCCTGGCAAAACCTTAAGTGTTTTTCCGGTTTTACTGTTCGCATATGCTCCAAATCAACTAGAAAGGTATTAAACAGAGTACAATATTCAATATTAGAGTCAATCAATACATTTTTAAATCTTTTAATACATTTAAATTTGATTTCTGTGTTTTCCAACACAGCTTACACACTAGCTGAATCACCTTGGGCAACTTATTGAACCTTTTTGTGCCTCAGCTTCCACATCTAATAATTGGTAAGAACAAATATACCTACCTTAAATGAAATGTCCTTGAAAATTAATCAGTGTGTAGTGCTCAGAACAATGACTGGTTCAAGGTAAGTTCTCAAAAATGTAAGCTATTAATAATAATAATAATAGCTATTTATTTAGCTTTAGGTAGATTAATGGTGCTTAAAAAAATCTATTTAATATAGTGTGCTTAAACATAGTGACCAGTTGAAGGTAAGGTATATTTATCCAAGCATATTTAGTTTGAAACAGTTTCATTACTTTAATAATTAGAATAGTTCTGTAATCTATAATCTATAAACTTCAATGTTAATATAAATGCATAATTAAATTTCTGGTAAAAGATATGAATATTGCATTGCATATTTACATTAATTCATTTACAGCATGGCTTAATTTCACAAAGATACAGTTCAGTTGCTTTCCAAATCTAAAGTATGCATTTTGAGAGCAATGAACAAGAGTAAATTTTCTTGAAAGGTTGTAGGTGCTTTGAAGTGAAGCACAGTACTCCCAAATCCAATTCCAGTTTTATCCAGCACAGTCTATTTTTTCAAATGTGATCCTTTATTAAACAGTTTCTCTTTTTACAACACTACAGACCCTATAAGAGTGTTGACTCAATGCTGTCAAATTATAAGGCAAATATATTCACAGTATTTAAGGACAACTAGGCTCTTTGAGTCAATACAGGAAAAAAAAACTTAAACTGATTTCCTGAGGAAGGGACCCAACTGACTTGTAAAAACTTGTAGATTTGCAAATCTAGTAAGCCTACATAATAGCAGCAATTGATTATCAACTAAAAAATGCTCTTATACTACATAAAAGGCTTTATTTAAAAGTATATTGAAGGTCTTTAGCTCAAAAAATCTTTCTCTAAGAGATTTTTGATCAAGTAGAATATTCCTAAACCTCATTTATACTGCTTACCTTGGATAATAAGGAGCTCTTTTTTTTTTTTTTCTGGCCACAAGTTGCTGTTCCTTAAACATCACTGAGACCTTATTTACAAGAACAGACCAAAAAACATCCAGATACCACAGGCATCAATTTGTGGAAGACTAAAATACTAAGCTATTGGCACTGACATTCATACGTTTAATTTATCATAATATTGAGGGTAAAATACTTTCCTAATTTAACAAGAGTAAGAACAAATCATGTCACTAAGAAAAATCCCCAGTGAAATCATTCTCCAATTAAATAAACATTTAAGTTAACATTTATGTGTGTGCATTTGTCTTTTCTAATGGAACAGTCTATCATTGTTCTGTTTTCTCTGTCTCACTTTTTCCTTCCTCTCCCTCCCCAATTCCCCAACTGCCATATGTCTACCCATAACTCTGAGGGACTTAATATCCAAGCAAAAGGTTTTTTTCCTAATAAAGCTAACAATGAAGAGACTAGTATAATCACTGACCAAGAGAAAATCGATTATTGAACAAACATAGAGCACCTATTCTGTACCAGCAGGGAAAACACAAAGATGAAAAAGATACAGTCCAGGCCCTCAAAAAGTCATCACCAGAATTGTGAACATAAAAAGACCATTGAGAATCATAAAAATTATTTTTAAATAGCTGAGATTCTGACCAATGAGACAACAGCTACAGAAGAAAAAGCATTTCACTACAAAGTTTCCATCTGCTCTGTTAGTATTCAACTCATCAACTTAGATGTCAACAACATCTAAGATGGTTCAGTTACTAGAGTATCTCATTTTAAATAATCCAGAAACAAAAATTCTGAAGGTAAAAGTATAGTGAGACACTGGTAAAATCATTCTGTTCTTCTGTTTTAATTTAAGAGAACCCTTAAAGTTTATATCCAGCTCTCATCTATCATACATGTGGTAATACCCTTACTGTTATAATGATTTAATTTTCTTTATGTCCTTCAGTTAACCACATTTTTCTAGGTCTTAAATTTTGGTTTTCAAAATGGAATTAAAGTTTTCTGGTAAGTGACATCCTTAACATGATGACATCTCCTGGAAAAGTCTCCCCTCAGAATCAACAAAAGAGGACAAATCCCACTTGCTTGAAACTCTGAAAGACAATGGACTAGAGAAGGACTCCACATACATTGAATCCAAGAAAAAGAAAAAGAATCTCCAAGATCAGGAAGGAGATTTCCATCCTGGACCAGCCAGTCCAAACCTCTTCTGTCACTTGGCCCATATAGACTGAAAGTCGCACATAGGCAGCACTGCCAGGGCCCCTCCTGCAGCAGATGCAGACTACAGAGCCACTCATGGCAGTGAGTCAGAACACCATGCAGATACAGGCACAGGGATCCCAGTAGGCAGAGAGCCAGGGTGGAACACTAGTGGCCAAGGAGTGCCGTGTACAAAAGGGACCCCAGGGGAAAAAAGAGAGAGAAACTGCAGAACCATTAGTGAGAGGTGCACACACTCAATACGGTTTCTGTTTGCTAGACCACACAAATGCAAAACAGATCTTTCCGGATTGATCCACCTTTCTGGATTGACCCCCAACTAGGTCCTTGGGCAGGATACCCTAAATGGGGAGGAAACTGGAGGCAAAATGTATCACAGAAAAATAAAAGAGGGTGGGGAGAGCTGAAGTGCAGTAAGACAAGATGGGTTCCAAAACTGAAAACTATAAGGAAAAGGGGCACTGAGAGAGGGAGAAAATTTAGACAAATCATAGGAGCTTGGGAAAAATAATGCACAAAAGCAAACAGAACAGATCAAGGTTCCTGGAAAAGGAAGACAGGAAAGGATACTTTCTTCTAGGAGTGAAACAATTGCACAGAAAGTATTTTTACATGACCTTTCTGTAAACCGACTTTTCTAATTTAAAAAAAAAATAATTTTATAGACATTATACTAAAAAGAAATGAGACACAAAGTACTACATATTGTATGATTACATTTCTATAAAATATAAATATAAGTAAATCTATAGAGACAGAAATTTAGACGTTATGCAGGGCTGGGGAAGGATTGAGGGATTGAGAGGTGACTGCTGAAGAGTATGGGGTTTTTCTTTTTGGAGTAATGAAAATGTTCTAAAATTGATTGTAGTGAAGAGTGCATAACTCTGTGAATATACTAAAAGCCAATGACTACCGTTTGGATGGATTATACAATAAAGGAATATATCTCAATAAAACTCTTTTTATAAATGAAAAAAAAAAAAGTGCAATCTTAAAAATTATAACACATATCCAGGGCAAGAAGCAGATGAAGAAGAGCTGAGAAAATCTGAACAGTTAAACACAGGCTACTCTAAAGGTCTAGAATAAGTTGGACCAAGCATCAAAGATGAGCCATAACACAAAGCCAATCAACAATAAAACCCTAGACAAGAGGAGAAACTGACATCCAAAGTTAACACATCAAAATAATAAGATGACCAGGCACCAGCAAAAAAAAATTACAAGCCATACTGAGAAACAGGAAGATATGGCTCACTCAAGAAAACAAACTTCAGAGGAGATATAGAATTTGGAATAGCATAAAACATAATAGAAGTTATGGAAAAGAAAGGTACAATAATGAAGATTGACAATACACCAGAGGTATACAACAGCAGAACCAAACAGGCAGAAGAAAAAAATCAGCAAACTAGAAGACAGGATAATCAAAATCATACAGTCAGAAGAACAGATAGTAGAAAAAATTGAGCAGTGCCTCAGAGATTTGAGTGACAGCATGAGCCATAAAAATATATGAAACAAAAAAAAAATATATATATATATATATGAAACATGGGTGTCCCAGAAAGAGAAGAAGAGGGGAAAAGAGCAAAATAATATTTGAGGAAATAATGGCCAAAAAGTCCCCAACTCTTATGACAGACATAAATATTCATATGTCCAAGAAGCACAATGTAGTCCAAACAGAATAAACCCTAATAAATCTACAAAACACATACTAATCACAATGTCAAATGCCAAAGATAAAGTGAAAATTCTGAAAGCAACAAGAGAAAATCAATTCATCATATATAAGGAATCTTCAATAAGATTAAGTGTCAACTTCTCATTAGAAACCCTGGAGGTGAGGGTGTGGTATGATATACTTAAGACAGTGGTATGATGTATATAAGGTGCCAAAAGACAAAATCTTCCAACCAAAAGTTCTTTATCTGGCAAAACTGACCTTCTAAGTAAGGTAGAGTTTAAAATATTCACAGATAAACAGAAACGGAGAGAGTCATCAACAAAAGACCTGCCAAACAAGAATTACTAAAGGGAATTCTGCAAGTTGAAAGGAAAAGATAGGAAAGAGTGACGTGAAGGAGTGTAAATAAATAGCAAAGGTAACTATGAATGTAAATGCAATCCCAAAAGTACTGTATCCTCAATATACAACTCTACTCTTTAATTCTCATATGATTCAGAATACAATTATAAAAGAAAAGGCATATTTCCTGATAGCGGACATGCAAAATATAAGCAGGTTATATAAGGCAAAAACAACACAAAGAGGAGAAACAGAGGGCTACAGAAGCAAAGAACATGAGCACTGTTGAAGCTAAGTTGATATCTTTTCAAGTTAGTAGGTTAGCGATGGAGGTTGTGTAATATAAACCCCATGGTAACCACAAAGAAAGTGTTCCAAAAAAAAAATACAGAAACAGAAATGAGAAATGGATAAGATACATCACAAAAGATCAAATATACTGGAAAGAGAGACTAAAAGAAGATATGGCATATAAAAAACAAGGGACAAAATAGTGGAAGTAAGTACTGCTTTTATAATAATAGCACTAAATGCTAATGGATTAAACTCCCCAACCAAAGGATAGAAAAAGATGTTCCATGTAAATAGTAGTCAAAAAAGAGCTGTGGTAGCTATACTAATATTGGACAAAATAGACTTTAAGTCAAAAGCTGTAACAACAGACAAAGAAGGATGCTAGATATTAATAAAAGCGGCAATACACCAAGAAGTAACAATCATAAATATTTATGCACCTAACCATGGAGCCCCAATATGCATTAGGCAAACACTAGCAAAACTGAAGAGAGAAACAGACATCTCTATAATAATAGTTGGAGATTTCAATACACCCCTTCATCAACAGATAGAACATCTAGACAAAAGATCAATAAGGAAACAGAGAATTTGAATAATGTGGTAAACGAACTAGATCTAACAGACATATACATAACATAGCACCCCAAAACAGCAGGTATAAATTCTTCTCAAATGCACTTGGATCATTTGCCAGGATAGACCATATGTTGGGTCACAATACAATTCTCAATAAATTTTAAAAGACTGAAATTATACAAAGTATCTTCTCTGACCATAATGGAATGAAGCTGGAAATCAATAACAGGCAGAGAACTAGAAAATCCACAAATATATGGAAGTTTAATAACACACTCAATCAGTGGGTCAATGAAGAAATTACAAGTAAAATCAGTAAATATCATGAGAAAAATGAATATGACAACATAATCTAAGAAAATTTATGGGATGCAGTGAAGGCAATGCTGAGAGGGAAATTTATAGCCCTAAATGCTTACACTGAAAAAGAAGAAAGCTAAAATCAAACACTTAACTTCATGCCTGTAAGAACTAGTAAAACACCAGCAAACTAACCCAAAGCAAGTGGAAGGAAAGAAATAATAAAAGATTAGAGCAGCTATAAATGACACAGAGAATTAAAAAAAACAATAGAGAGCATTAACAAAACCAAAAGCTGATCCTTTGAAAAGATCAATAAAATTGGCAAACCCTTAGCTAGGCTAACAAAGAAAAAAGAGAAAAGACACAAATTTAAAAACTCAGAAATGAGAGGGGGGACAGTACTACTGACCCTACAGATCATAAAAAGATACTATAAACAACTGTACGCCAACAAATTAGAGAACCTAGATGAAATGGACAAATTCGTAGAAATACACAAATACCCTACAGTAATTCTAGAAGAAATAGAAGTAAATTACAAGTGAAGAGATTGAGTGAGTCATCAAAGACCTCTCAACAAAGAAAAGTCCAGGACCAGATGACTTTACAAAGTCAGATAAAGATACTAAAAGAAAAGAAAACTACAGGCCAATTTCTTTTATGAGTATAGTTGCAAAAATCCTCAAGAAAATATTTGCAAATTGAATCCAACAGCACATTAAAAGAATTATACTCCATGACCAAGTAGGCTTTGTCCCAGTTATACAGGGGTGGTTGAAGATAGAAAATCAATTCATTTAATATACCACACACTAACAAAATGAAGGGGAAAAAACCATATGATCATCTCAATTGATGCAGAAAAGACATAGAACAAAATCCAGCATCATTTCTTGGTAAAAACACATAGAAAATTATGAATAGAAGGAAATTTCCTTAATATGATAAATGGCATATATGAAAAATCCACAGCTGACATCATACACAATGGTGACAGGCTGAAAGCTTTCAATCTGAGATCTGGAAAAAGACAAGGATGCCTGCTGTCACCAATGTTATTCAATATTGTACTGGAAACTCTAGACAGAGCAGTCAGGCAATAAAAAGATAGAAAAGGTATCCAAATTGGAAAAAAAAGAAGTTTCACTAAAAAAAAAATTCACTACTTGTAGTTGATGTGATTCTATATACAGAAAATCGTGAAACATCTACCACAAAGCTACTAGAGCTAATAAACAAATTCAAGCAAAGTGGTGAGGTAGATGACAAACACCCAGAAATCATTAGTGCTTCTACAACTATAATGAGCAATCTGAGGAGGACATCAAGGAAAAAAAAATTCCACTTACAATAGCAACTAAAATAATTGAATATCTAGGATTAAATTTAACAAATGATACAAAAGACTTACACACAGAAAACTACAAAACATTGCTAAAACAAATTAAAGAAGACCTAAATAAATGGAAGGACATTCTGTGTTCATGGATTGAAAGACTAAATATAGTTAAGATGTCAATTCTACCCAAACTGATTTACAAATTCAATGCAATACCAATCAAAATTCCAACAGCCTATTTGCAGAAATCAAAAAGCCATCTGGGGCAAGGAGCCCCAAATAGCCAAAAATATCTTGAGAAAAAAGAACATTGGAGGACTCAAGCTTCCTAACTTTAAAGCATATTACCAAGTTACAGTGATCAAAACAGCAGAGTACTGGCACAAAGATAGCTATATTGATCAATAGAATTGAACTGAGAGTTCAGAAATAGACCTACATATCTATGGTCAATTGATTCTTTTAATGCAATTTTCTTGAGATATACTCACACACTATATAATTAATCCAAAGTATACAATCAATGGCACACAGTGTCATCATATAGTTGAGCATTCATTGCCACAATCAATTTTCAGGCATTTTCGTTACCCCAAAATAAAGAAAAATATATAAAAAAGAAATAAAATAATAAAAAAGAACACTGTAACAATCCCAAAGCCCTTATCTCACTTACTATTCCTGTATTTTTTGTCATTATTTTATTACTCATCTGCCCATACACTGTTTAAAAGGAGTGTCAGTCACTAGGTTTTCAAAAGGTCACACAATAAAAGCTATATAGTTATAGAATTATCATCAGGAATCAAGTCTACTGGATTACCATTCAATAGATTCAGGTATTTCCTTCTAGCTATTCTAAAAATTAGAAATTAAAAAGGAATATGTATATAGTGCATAAGAATAACTTCCTGATTGACCTCTCAACTCTATTTGAGATCTCTCAGCCACTGAAGCTTTACCTTGTTTCATTTCTTTTCCCCCTTTTGGTCAAGATGGCATTCTCAATCCCACTATGCCAGGGCCAGGCTCCTCCCTGGAGTCCTGTCCCCTGTTGCCAGGGAGACTTATACCCCTTGGAGTCATGTTCCATGTGGGGGGAAGGATATTGAGTTTATTTGCAGAGTTGGCTGAGAGAGAGAGGCCACATCTGAGCAACAAAAGAGATTCTCTGAGGGTAACTCAGGAATAGTTATAAGTAGGCTTAGCTTCTTTATTGCAGGAATAAGTTTCTTAAGGGTAAGCTCCAAAATCAAGGGCTTGACTTATTAAATTGGTATTTACTAAAATCTGTGGGAATATTGGGAATCCCTCAGGTGAGGAAGTTTTATATTTCCACATTTTTGCCCAGTCCCTCCAGGGGACTTTGGAAATACTTTATTTTCTGCCCAAATTACTCTGGGGTACATTGGGGTATCAAATTAACCTGCATAGAATAACAAGATCTCATTCCCCATTCTAGGTTCCATGCAACCATGTTGTTTAAATAAACTATGGTCAACTGATTTTTGATAAGGATGCCAAATCCACCCAACTGGGACTGGAATAGTTTTTTAATAACTGCTGCTGGGAGAATTGGATATCCATATCCAAAAGAATGAAAGAGGGCCCCTATCTCACACCTTGTACAAACATTAAATCAAAATGGATCAAAGACATAAATATAAGACATAGGACCATAAAACTCCTAGAAGTGGTAGGAGGTGGCTTCTTAGACTTTACACCCAAAGCACAAGCATCAAAAGAAGAAACAGATAAATAGGACCTCTTCAAAATTAAATACTTTTGTGCTTCCAAGAACTTTGTCAAGAAAGTGAAAAGGTAGCCTACACAATGGGAGGAAATATTTGGAAACCACAAGTCTGATAATGGTTTAATATCCAGAATATATAAAAAAATCCTACAACTCAACAATAAAAGAGAAACCAACCAATTTAAACATGGGCAAAGGACTTGAATACATGCTTTCCCAAAGAGGATATACAAATGGCTAAAAAGCACATGAAAAGATGTTCAACATCACTAGCTATTAGGGAAATGCAAATCAAAACCACAATCAGATACCATTTACTCAATAATATGAAGTCCCAATGCATGCAATAACATGGATGAACCTTGAGACGTTATGTTGCATGAAATAAGCCAGACATAAAAGGACAAATGTTGCATAATCTCACTAATATGAACTAAAAATAATGAGCAAACTCTAGGAGTTAAAATCTAGAGATAGAAAGAGGGTAGAGAATGGGGAGCTGACGCTTAAGGTATACAGAAATTTTGATAAGGTTGATTGTAAATGTTTAGAAATGGATAGAGGTAATGGTAGCACCATACTGTGAGTGTTATTAACAGTGCTGATTTGTGAGTGTTAGCACGGTTGAAAGACCGAGTCTAGGGTCGTGTATGTCACTAGAACAAAAGCTCGAGGATAAAAACATGGGATTGTATAACCTAATGAAACATGTTGTGGACAATGACTGTGATTAATTGTACAAATATAAGAAAGTTCTTACACGAACTAAAACAAATGTATGTCACTACTACAGGATGTTAATTATAGAGAGGTATACTGGAAAAAAATACAAATAATGCAAATTACAGACTACAGTTAATAGCAATATTTTAATATTCTTTTATCAACTGTAAAACAGGTTCTATACCAATGCTAAGTTTCAAAAATAGAGGGGTGGAAGGGGTATGGAATTTTTCTTTTCGGAGCAATGAGAATGCTCTCAAGTTGATTGTGGTGAGGAATGCACAACTCTGTGATTATAAAAAAAGCCACTGATTTTACAATGTTGATGTATTGTATGGTGTGTGACAAACTGTTTAAAAAAAAAAAAAAGAGCCAGGAAGGCAAGATGGCAGCATAGGGAGGAATTTAGTTAATCCCCTAGAGCAACTAGTAAATAGCCAGGAACAACTAGTAAATACTCTGGAATAACTGTTTGGGGGACAGTCATGACCAGACACACACTGTACACCAGTCTGGAATGGGTGGAACAGCAGAGAATGCAGCATAGAACTGTAAGTAAAGGTCCCAAAAGTGCACAGCTGGTACTCCTCCCCCACTGGCATGATAGGCTGAGTTGGAAATTTTCTCTTTCGGAAAAAGAAGCAGTCTACTAGAAGCAAGGTAAGGTAGCTCAACCAAGCTCCAACTGTGGTTTAATTAATAAATTTGAACTAGTGAATACAAGCTATGAGCACAGATAAACCCAGAGCAAGCAGGAAAGGAACTCTGAGGTCTTTCCTGGCAGAGAGGACGTGGGGCTGATGGGAAAAAAAAAAATAACAAGTAACAAACATATTAAAACAGAGGCTTTTGGAGTTGGCTGAGTTCAGAATGCTAGAAAAGAGATGTGTCCCAAGAAAGGGGGCACATAGAACTAGGTACCAACTCCAGCTCTTGACTGGCAAAACTGGGGGGCCAGAGTAGGGACTAGCTCTAAAAAGGGGATTACTTTATATTTTTCCTCTCATTCTATGTAGCTCATTAGAAAAAGCATCAGGCATTTTCAATTGTCAGTGCTGACCCAGGCAAGGGTGAAGTTAAGAAAGTCAGAGAAACAAAATAAGCAGTCAAATGTGAGAGATAATTCCCTAAAGGGCTTATTTCCTCTAAGAAAAGTGGGAATGGGGCCCAGCTCAAGTGGCTCCCCTCCCTCAGAGTATACAGACCCCAGGATCTGGGGGGGGGGGGGGACAAGAAACAGCTAAAACTTGAGTTCTGACTCACTGCAGTCCCTGGCAGGGACCGGGTCCTCTGAAAATTAAAGGCACCGCACCTCTTTACACCAGTAGGGAGCTGTGGGCTGACAAGTGCCACCTGCTAGGGAGGACAAGAAAAGCACAGAGTCTAGAGGCCTCAAAGGAAAGTCTGACACCATGCTGGGTCTCATCCACAGGGAAACCTGATGTTCATTACACATGCCTCCTGAGACCTGGGCCCATCTGGTCTAGGAAAATCTGAATTGGGGAATCAAGGAAACCAGACACCTAGACAAAAAAATTAAGAACACTAGGAAAAACGAAGATATGTCACAGTCAAAGGAACAAACTTACACTTCAAATGAGATACAGGAGTCAAAACAACTAATTAAAGATGTTCAAACATGTATGCTAAATCAATTCAAAAATCAAATCAATGAGTTGAGAGAAGATATGTCAAAAGAGATGAGGAATATAAAGAAGACATTGGGAAAACATATGGAAGAACTTGAAAGTTTGAGAAAACAATCGGTAGAATTTATGGGAATGAAAAGCACAATAGAAGAGATGAAAAACACAATGGAGACATACAACAGCAGATTTGAAGAGGCAGAAGAAAGTATTCATGAACTAGAGGACAGGACATCTAAAATCCTACACACAAAAGAATGGAGAGGGAAAAGAATGGAAAAATATGAGCAGGGTCTCAGGGAAGTGAATAACAACATGAAGTACACGAATATACGTGTAATGGGTGTCCCAGAAGGAGAAGAGAAGGGAAAAGGGGCAGAAAGAATAACGGAGGAAATAAATGAAAATTTCCCATGTCTTATGAAAAAATAAAATTGCAGATCCAAGAAGCCCAGCATACCCCAAACAGGACAGATCTGAATAGACCTATTCTAAGGCACTTAATAAGCAGATTACCAAATGTCAAAGACAAAAAGAATTCTGAAAGCAGCATGAGAAAAGCAATCCATCACATACATGGGACACTTGATAAGACTATGTGTGGATTTCTCAGTAAAACCCATGGAGGTGAGAAGGCACAGTGATACGATATATTTAAGATACTGAAAAACTCCCAACCAAGAATTTTATATCCAGCAAAACTGTCCTTCAAAAATGAGGGAGATTTAAAAATATTTTCAAACAGACACTGAGAGAGTTTGTGAACAACATACCTGCTCTACAAGAAATACTAAAGGGAGCACAACAGGCAGATAGGAAGACAGGAGAGAGAGGTTTGGAGAAGAGTGTAGAAATGAAGACAGTTGATCTAGAAGGGTAAAAAGAGAGAAAAAATAAAAATAAGATATGACATATAAAACCCAAAAGATAAAACGATAGACAGTAGACATTACATTGAGTGAAAAGAGCCAAAACAAAAGGACAGATACTGTATGGACTCACTGATATAAACTAACATTGATGAGTGAACTCTGAGCATTAAAGATGAGAAAACAGGCTATCAGGAGATAGAAAGAGGTTAAAGATCAGGCATTTGATGTTGAAGGAGTACAATAGGATTGATTGTATAGATCCAGAAATAGATAACATAATACTGTGTGATGGTAGCACAATATTGTAAGTACTCTGAACAAAGAAGAGTGTGAGTATGGTTGAAAAGAGCAAGGCTAGGAGCATGTATGACAACAAAAGGAAAGATAGAAGATAAAGACTGGGATTGTGCAACTTAGTGAAACCTAGAGTGGTCAATCATGTTGATTAAAGATATAAATATTAGAATGTTTTTAAATGAGGGAGAACAAATAAATGTCAACATTGCAAGGTGTTGAAAATTGGATGGTATGGGGAAAAATAAATCAATGCAAACTAGAGTCTATAGTTAATAGAAACATTATAAGATGTTTCCATTAATTGTAACAAAGGTAATAATATTAAAGGTAAATTCTATAAGAGAAGGAATACAAGGGAGTGATATGGGATTCTTGCTGTTGCTGTTGTTGTCTGACCTTTTCATTGTACTTTATTTTTTTTTTCTTCTATCTTTTATGTTTTATTCTTCATTTTTTTTCTCCTCTTACTCTTTATTTGAGGAAGAAATGGAAATGTCTTCATATAGATTGTGGTGGTGAATGCATAATTATGTGATTATACTGGGAATCATTGATTATTTATTTAGGATGGATTGTATGGTGTGTGAATAAAACTGTTTAAAAAACAAACAGAGGGATACAAGTGCTGGAGAAAATGTGGAGAGAGGGATGCACCTAATCACTGTTGGTAGGGAAGTAGAATGGTGCAGCCCAGCTGGAGGGCAGTGTGGTGGTTCCACAGGAAGCTAAGTATGGGGTTGCCATATGGTCCTACAACCCTGTTATTGGGTATATACTTGGAAGAAATGAGAGCAGGGACATGAATGGACATTGCACACTGGTGTTTATGGCGGCAGTATTCACGATTCACAATGGATATAGATGGCCTAAGGGAACATCGACTGATAAACGGAATAGTGAACTATGGTATACACATACAATGGGAATACTGAGGCAGCGGCAAGAAGGAATGAAGTTGTGAGGGTATGCGACTAAGTAAACGTTCCTTGAGGACAGTATGCTGAGTGAAATAAGCCAGAATGAAAAAGACAAATATTGTAACACCTCACTAATATGGACTAACTATAATGTGCAAACTCTGAGAACTGAATTTGCGAGCATAGGTTATCAGGGGAAGGCTTATGGTAAAGGTTTTAAATTGTAAGCTCTTACAGCAGTCACATCTATTCATGAGTTGTAACAGTTACTTTAAATTCTGAGATGATGAGCTGTTTGTATATCACCTGGTTCAGTCCCTAGAACTTCGGGTATCTGTGTGACCTGAGACTCAAAGCAGAGTTCGCAGCTATGAATGTCAGCATTACCCCATAGTGTTGAAGAAGTTGAAAAAGAGATCAGACTTCAATTAGAGATATGAACAAATGGACTTGGTTAGGACTAAGGCAAATCAGACTAAAGGGTAAAGGATGAGATTGACGGTGTTTTAAAACTTCAACTTCTATGTGAAACCAAATGTAAGATATGTTTATTTGGTACATAAATCTATAGTTTCTGTAGCACATATATAAATTTATTTGTATGGTCAGTTTTTTTCAAATACATAATTACAGGGAACCTTGAATAGGCGGTGAGATCTGGTTGGGCTTACAGGTTAGTGTGAAGCCCAACATTTCAGAGTAATTTGGGCAGAGAATAAAAAGGATTGCAAAGGGCCCTTGAGGGACTGTGGAAAAAATCTGGAAATATTAAACTTCCCCATCTGAGGAATTCCTGATATTCTTGTAATCATTGGGGAACAGTTAGTTGGCCGAGCCCTCAATCATGGGGCTTGCCCTTATAAATCTTGTTTCTGCAAAGCAGAGGCTAAGCCTACTTATAGTTCCTAAGGACTCACCCTCAGAGAACCTCTTTTGTTGTTCAGATGTAGCCTCTCTCTTTAAGCCCAACTCTGCAGGTGGTCTTGCTGCCCCCCCACTACATGGGACATAACTCCCAGGGGTGTAAATCTCCCTGGCAATGTGGGACATGACTCCTGGGTATGAGACTGGACAGGGCATCATGAGATTGAGAAAGCCATCTGGACCAGAAGCGGGGAAGAGAAATGAAACAAAATAAAGTTTCAGTTGCTGAGAGATTTTAAATGGAGTCAAGAGGTCATTCTGGAGGTTATTCTTATGCATTATATAGATATCCCTTTTTAGTTTTTAGTATATTGGAAGAGATAGAAGTAGTATCTGAAGCTGTTGAACTGCAATCCAGTAGCCTTGATTCTTGAAGATGACCCTATAACTATATAGCTTCTAAGTGTAGCCATGTGATTGTGGAAACAATGTGACTCATACACCCTTTATTCAGTAGATGGACAGATGAGTAGAAAAAAGGGGACAAAATATAAATGAATAATGGGGGGGGATAAAATATTTTGGATGTTCTTTCTCACTTTTATTTTTATTCTTATTTTTATTTTTATTTTTTGAAGTAATGAAAATGTTCAGAAAATTGATTGTGGTGATGAATGCACAACTATATGATGATACTGTGAACAACTGATTGTACACTTTGGATGACTGTATGGTATGTGAATATATCTCAATAAAATTGCATTAAAAAAAAAATAAAACAAGCAATGTTAAAAAAAAAAAAAAAAAAAATGTCTAGCAAGCAAGGAAATCCCAGAGAAATCCTCCAGGTAGGTGGAACCCCAAGTTGGGGACCAAAGCCAGGAATAAGCTTAGCAGATTCCCAGAAAAGCCTGAAGGCCAGAAGGGCTAAAATGAATTAGCAAGAGAGGTAAACAAAAGAAGACAAGGTCAGAGGGGCACAACAGGGACCAAATCACCTCTGACTTTGTAGGCTGCTGTAGCAGAGATGGAAAGTCACCAGGGGTTGGGGGGGGGAGCATTTAAAAAAAAAAAAAAAAAAAAAAGATGTAATCTGACTCACATTCTAAAATGTTCTCTCTGGCTACTTTGTTAAGAATAAACTAGATATGACCAAACAGCAAACAGAGAAGCCACTGAGGACATTACTAAAAAACTCTAGGAAAGAGATGAGAGTAGTTAGGCCAGGATGGTAGAAGTGGAAATGGCAAAAAGTGGATAGATTCTCAGTATATAAAGAATGAAAAGGATATGGTAATGGATTTTACCCTGGATTTAAAATGAGATACAACATTAATGAGATTCACCTCAGAAATTTGCTCCACAGCTGCTCAATGAATTGTGCCTCAAAGATCTTCACCTTTCTGTATATACCTTGTATTGCACAATAAGGAAAGAACTGAAATTGTGTAACTGCAACCCATAACAATTTTTGAAATTACCTATATGACTGCTTGTTGAGCTGTACATTGAGATGACACCTTTCTGTATGTACGTTATATTTTACAATAATGGAAATGGCTGAAGTTGTGGAACTGTGACCCATGAAATTTTGAGTTTTGCTCTCTAAATACTTAGGATGTAATCACTGTTATATATATATATGTTAAAGTTGACAATAAAAAAAAAGAAAAAAAAAGAGATACAGTGCATTGTAAGTTTTGTTTTGGCCACAACCAGCTGCTTGGGAAGAAGTGCTCATCAGATATTTATTTCTTTTAAATATATTTGGTGTTTTGCCAACCATGGACAATAACTAAAAAAGAGGGGCAGCGTTATGGAGCGAATCATGTTCCAGTCCTAACCCCCCAATCCTATGGAAGTGAACTCATTTGTAAATAAGATCTTTGAAGATGTTATTAGTTAAGATGAGGCCAAACAATCCAATATGACTGGAATCCTTATAAGCAGATGAAATTTGGACACACTCAGAAGAGAGATGGTCACACGATGGAAGCTATGACTGAGTTAGGAATTGCCTGCAAGCCACCACCAGAATGCTACTGTTATCAGAAAGCATTGGCCCTGCCAAACACTTTGTCTTGGATTTCCAGCCTCCAAAACTATGAGAAAAAAAATTCCTGTCATTTAAGCCAACTAAACTGTGATACTTTGTTACAGCACTCCTGGAAAATTAAGACAGGCAGTTAAATTGAAGGTAGTAAATGCAAGAGAGTGATTATGACAGAGCATGGACTGTAATTGGGTAAGGAAGGGATGAGGGAAAATGGAAAGTTGGTAAGATCAACTGAATTTAAGGTTTGTATGGGGTTCTCAAAAACTATTGGGACAACTAAAGCAAGTGAGCTGAAAAAAACTGGAAAGAATAGAGATTGGAACGCTTGAAACTGAAATTAAAGACAACTATTGACTAGGTCTTGGGAATAACTATGTTAGTGGCAGTGGGGAACAAAAGATTGGAAATGGAGAATTCAAGATGAACCGAGAGGTCACGTTATTAGAAGGATGATCTATATAGATATTGAAATTACCAAGAATCATGACAGCAGTAATAACAACTGTGAGTCAGGAGCCAAAATCTTCAAGTAATTCAAGGCAGTAATTCAAGGTTGGTGGATTAACTCCGACCAATTAAGTAGGCAAGAGGTATAATCTAATGGTTTAATATTCAAATCTAGGGGATTATAGGGAAGACAAAGGCAAATAATCTGGAAAAAAGCAGTATGAAACAATAAAGTCACCTATCCCACCTCCAGTCCTTGTTGTAAGTTGATATAGTAGAGAAAAATCAATACTTGAAAGAGTGCTGAGAACATAGCTCTATTAATGGGAGAGTGAGGTGATAGAGTATATTTTAAAATGTTTGTTCTGGAAAGATGTTACGAGTAGAGGAATTTTACTGACGTCTTATTTGTAAGCTTCTGAAGTCACAGTGGAAGGTTCTTGGAAGTTAAGAAAGGATAGAAAATAGGATCTGAAAAGAGAGAAGACCAAGCTTTGTTAAGAATTCGCAAGATAAGCAATGATATTAATGCCCTAAGCTTTCTTGTGTAGCTAATACAAATGGGGATTTTTTAAAAAGTAATAAAAATAAAACCATGAAAATGACAGAAATCTAAGGTTGCATTAGACAAAGCAAGGAAAATCCAAATTTTTATTTACAGTCAACACCAATTGTGCAAAGAATCACTCGACTCACCCATAGTATTATCTAGCTTGAAATTAAAATGGAAAGGAGAAAAGGTTGCCAAGATGCTATGTATCTGCTATGTACTTAAAATCACAAAAACCACATGGTCCATGACACAGAAAGTATTAAGAGAAGCCAATTAATTTGAGAAGCCAAAAGAATTTTGATATCACTTCAGAAAGTTATTTGAAAGAGTAATACGTACAATTTTTAGTTTAATTATTTTAAAAAATACAAATTATAGCATTTCATATTCTATAATTTAGGTTTATAGTGAAAAGAAGAGGCACTAACAAAAGGACATGGGAAGTTTTCACAGAATATTGAAATCCAGTAAGAAACAATTATTTCCTCAGAAATCTAATAATTACATTTTACAGAATATTAGGTCACCTTAGAAGACTTTTAAAATGATACTTTCACGTAAATCAGTGAAAAACTGTTCAATCTCACTAGTACGCAAAGAAATGCAACCGAAAAAAAATAATAATAAAGCAGTAATGTTACCTTTCAAATTGGCAAAAGTGAAAGGGGGGGAATAAACATGAGAACATCCCGTGTTGATAATAATCAGTACTAGTTTTCTGAAAAGCAACTTGGGAGATGTGTTTAGTCTTACAAATATTTATACTTTATGATCAAGTAACACAGCTTAGAAGATTATCTTGAAGAAAATGGCAGGAATGTTTTATCAGAATTATAAATTAAGGTCTTCACCACAGAGTTATTTATAGTACAAAAATACTGGAAACAATCTAAGTATCTCCTAATTCAGATACAGTTAAGTTACTAAAAATCATGGACTTGAAGACTATTAAGTAAAGAACACACAGTAGATGGTGTTAAATTTACAAGTACAGTATAAAATTGTGAATACAGTAAAACTCCCACTTTACAAACATATTACATATGTACATATGCGCATAAATAAATAACAGAAAAAAATCACTACAATTTTTAAAATACACTTTTAAATAAAAATTGGGTAGAGTAGAATAAATAAGTGTCAGCTTTTATTTTAGACTATCCCTTCAAGGATATCTGTATAGCAAACAGCCAAGATAGAGAGAGTGTCTCCCACTGGGAAAATGGGTAGGACTGTTTATTGTCTGGTATAATAAAGATATCTCCCTCCAGGACAAAGGTCAGAGGTTTACTTACATGCAGTCCATTATAAAAGATTTGGGTCTACTAAATTCAGGGTTCCTCAGATGTGATACAAGCCACTGCACGCGTATCATCTATGTCGGTACCCTCATGTTGTCCCAAGAGAACTTGCAGGGCAGGGGAACCAACACAAACGTGGAGTGCATGCTGCCTGCACTGTTATGAGTAATCAAATCCTTTGTCTCTGACTTAGGAGTCCCCGTGCCTTCTGCCAGCATCCGTGACAATGACAGGCTAACTGGTTAGATTCCAAGTGGGATAAAATCTCAGATTCTTCACAGTTCTTGACAAGAATAATAAAATCATTATCTGATGATAGGATGGGCACAGTGGGTAGTTGACCACCCATCTAAACATTAGACTTCACAGCTTCATTTGCAGTTAGGTGTGGCTAAGGGACTGACTTTTGACCAAAGCAATGTGGGAAGAAGTGACATGCACTGTTACTAGACTTAGCCCATAAAAATTTCCATGTGTGGTAATCCTTATTCTCTTTGCCTTTTCATAGTAACCTGTGAAGCCATCTTGTGTTTGGCCTTGAATAGTCTCTTCCCAAGAAGATAGGTCGAAGTCCTAAAGCCCAGTACCTATTGAATGTGACCTTATTTTGAAATCAGGTCCTTGCACATGTAATCAAAGTTAAAATGACGTCCACTGAATTAAGGTGGACCGTAAATCCAATATAATGGGTGCCCTTATAAAAGAGGAAAGAGATACAGATACAGATTCAGGCAGAAACAGAGAAATACATGGGAGAAAGCCATGCGAAAAACAGAGGCTAAGATTGGGCTCACACAATTGGAAGCCATGGAATTGCCAACATTATAAGGCCACCACCAGAGACAAGGAGAAGCAAGGAAGATATCTTCCCTAAAGCCATCAGGGAGAGCATGGCCCTACAGACACCTTGATTTCAGACTTCTAACATCCAGAACCATGACAGAATAAATTTCTGTTGTTCCAAGTCACCAAGGTTGTGCTAATTTGTTATGGCAGCCCAGAAACACTACTTGTTGAAAATGACATTACAGAAAGCAGAAGGACTTCAGATCCCTGAAAGGAAGACAAGCTACCCACTGATAAAGCAGTACTTGTTTTCAGGTTTTACATAAACAATAAATAAATTTATACTGTGCTAAGACAGTGAAACTTTAGGATTTGTCTGTTAATGCATCTAGCATTACCATAGGTAATAGGAAAACCATTTTAAATATAGATTTATATCCACTCTTGTTAACAATGACCTTTTCCATGAGTATATATAGGGTCTTGAGTTATTAACTAATAATGATATGAAGATATCATGATTAGCAAGACAATGAAAAGCATTATAATAGTCTCTGTGATTTTGGTCATGTCATAATCAAATAGTCACAAAATTACATTAAACTTAATTATAAATTTAGAAGCCTTTTTGAGTTTTTACTTACTAGAGAAAAACAAAAACAAAACAAGTGCCATTGGACAAGGGTTCCTTCTTCTTCGATTAAATGACTGAAGTTATACACAGAAAATATTAAGAAAACAAACAAAAATACTTTCTCCTTTGTCAACAAATTTTGCTGGAAGATATTAGAAAAGTAATGCTGAAGAATGAGAAGTAATTATAGTGTGGGGTGTTTGCTACACAGTTAAGTGAAAGTAGAAATGTCTTGAACATGTCAACCTATGGTATTTGTTAAATTCTCCCTCAATAATGAAATCTAAAGAAAACTATTTTCTATGAGTAAATAAAGAAAAAAAAATACTGTCTGCTCTCAACACATGATTGATTTTCTAGTTAAGAAAAAGTGTCTTGTAGATGGAGTAGTTACTTTGACTAGAAAGGAAATAAAATTCTAAAAAGATAGCATTGCCACTTTCTAATGCCAGAAAATATATGTGCTTCCAAAGATACTGCCAATTCAATGTAAAAATGATTAAGGGAATTGCTGCTCACTTTCCTTCCCTGCCTTTCCCAAGTCAAATTATAAACTTCATCAACTAAGAACCCCTAG
The DNA here is from genome assembly GCF_015220235.1 of Choloepus didactylus. NCBI lineage: Eukaryota > Metazoa > Chordata > Mammalia > Pilosa > Megalonychidae > Choloepus > Choloepus didactylus. The sequence goes on from NC_051309.1 coordinate 13,133,092, forward strand.
TGTCAATTTTCACCAACCACAATCATTCTGTAAAATCTTCTAACAACCATGCTGTTATTCTAACATTTTCTTTGCGACAGCAAGATTTACTTGAAGAGTCAGGTAAGTTGTGAGAGAAATGCTAACTGATGCTAAAGGGCACTTTATTGTTTAATGTTAGAGCTCTTGATAATCGGCCACTGTCAAATATTTTAAGGGAAAATTTCAAATCTACACAAAAGTAAATAGTGTAATGAATCTGCATGTACCCATTGCCCAGCTTCAACAATTATCAACTCACGACCAATCATTTCATCCATACCCTCATTCCCAGATTATTTAAAAGTAAATTGAGTGCATTGTGTGTGTGTGTTTATTCATCCATTAATATTTTAGTACCATATATTTTAAAAATTATTTTGTTCTGATTTCATTGAGGTTCACAGCTTTGATTCAGAAGCAACAAATTATATTGTGAATCTAAAACTGTCACTTTCATCTTTTGTTTGGCTCTGCTAATTCCAATGGAATGCTAGCTCCCTAGATTTATCTGATGGTTCAACACTTAATTCACTTGGATAACTTCTAGGAAAAAGTAGGCTGTATATAGTAGGATATGGAGACAGGTTTAGGTGGGTAACAGGAAGTAAATCGTATTTAACAAGCAATAAACAAACCTGATAAAATCACATTATGTCAAGCATCACCATGAAGCTTTAATACAGCAAATTTTTTTCCACCTGAGCAAAAACTGTAAGTGCAAAAGGAAAATCAAGTGAGTGACATTAGAAAACCTTCAACTTTCCCTTGTTGGATTCAAACCACTTCTACTTAGTACATAGAGTAAGAGCTGTTTCTAGATTCAAAAACTATTCAAAAACAAATGATTTAAAAAATGTTGCTCTCCTTCAGATTTCATGAATATGACTTTTTTTTCAATTCTATACCTAAATAGTGAACATTATCTACATAATCACATTAAAAATAGAAGATGGCACATTTTATGCTTAACCACATGCATCTGATTATTCCTCCTCCTGAAAGTCATTAAAATCCTACAAATCAATCAACCTAAAGATGATTCACATTAACTGCAGTTGTGAAAATCACAGGTTACAAAATATCTGAAGCATTCATATATTTCTTTGAGAGAAAAAGCAATACCTTAAAATAATTCTATTAAATAAATACAAACATCTATTATTTGTTAACTACTACGCAAAACACAAACAATAAATTGGAGAACAAAATAAATATTATCCTTATCCTCACATTAGTGAACAAGAAAGAGTAAATACATAAATAAGCAATTACAACAATTATAATCTGAAATAGGGGAGAGTGATGACATACACAGTAACAGAGTGGAAGAGAGGGACAGGAACCAGGATAGCAGTGATGACAATTTTATATAGGGAAGCCACTTAAGACCTCTGTGATCTGAGACCTGAAAAATGAGACTAAGCCAACCAAGTTAAGAGCTGGAGAAAAAAAAAAGTTTCAGTCACTGGGACAACAAAAGCAAAAACCTGGAAGAATGAAAAAAAACTGAGCACATGTGAGGAAAACAAAGAAGCAGAATGAGCAAGTGTAGGGCAGTGTGGTATAAGATGAGGATATTACTCTAATACAGCAATGGGAAACCACTAGATGGTTGTAACCAATAGCACAATATGATCTTTGCATTTTGAAACTACTACTGCTATTACAAAGTGAAAAGACGTAGAAGGGCAAGGACCAGTTTAGGAGACTTCTGAAAGAACCTAAAATCTGTTTCAACAATTTGAAGCCGCATAAAAACACTGGCAGATATTTAAAGCATCATTCTAATTTCACCTAAAAAAACTGAGGTTCAGGGTGACTTGAAGAACTAAGCCACCTGATTCTAAATGCAGTTAGTAACTCACAGAGAAGAAAGAATAAGCTTTGAGATTGATCACTTAACAGTCTACTTTAATTTAGAATTTTAGTTAAAATAATAAAGACACAAAGTTTAAGTGCTCACTATTCTAAGAAAGTGAACTATTATATAAATGGTCATTATTGCTAGTACTTTTTAAAAGTATTAATAACAATAAATTATAAATCTGAGCCCATTAGCATTATAAAAGAATATAAGATACTGCTTTGCCTTAGCACTTGATTATATAAAGTCCTTTACAAAAGGACTTGCAGCTGTACATACAAGTTATGAAATTACATGATTTTTAAAAATGATCTATCATTAGCCCAAACATGACAAGTAAAATACCTTAATAATTTATTAAATTTGATTTATATGTGCTTAAAATTATGTACTTATTTTGAATTCTAAAACATATACATAATTCTAATAAGCCAAGTATATAACAATTTCTCTTTTTAAGTTCTATTTGTTTACTGCATCCAGGCAACCTTATTCAGGATATAAATGGCATCTACCCATACGATTACTGATAACAATGGTCAAAATAGTCTATTAAGTATTAAATGTAATACTTTAAATACTAAAAGCTAAATAGAGTTATTCATCAGGTTAAATGATGTAAAATTTTAAATTAAGTAAAATTTTAAAATTCTGAAACACATTACAAAAGTATCTATTATTTTTTATATTGGCCCAATTCAGACTTAATGATATTCATATTTTCCTAAATATTTATTTTTCAACTTGCTGTAATAACAATTCTATAACAAATATGACATTTTTCTTTCAAAGCAGGTGGTGTTGCTTCATGTTTAAAAAAAGGGGTAAGTATTATATGATGCTAATTAATTATATTATTAATGTCCACTCCCTGTCAATGGAAAGAGAAAGCATTAAAAATTTAAACTGTTTTTGCTCCTCAATCCATATATTCTAGGAACAGAATATTTTCAGTGAAATGGTTGTAAAAAAAGTCACTGTCTAACTTAAAGAAATAAAAGCAAAATATAAATATAGCACTTATATAGATTTTCACAGTAATTTTTAGGTTATCAAGGAAACATCTAGAGTGTTGATCTGGTTATACTCAATTCAAACAAACTACTTGTCACATTAACTACCTCCAGGAAGTTACTCCAAACACAAAATAAACTGTTTATGTCCCTACTCAGAGAGATAACATGACAGATTGTTATTAGTTGAAGACAGATGAAATACATTAATTTGATTGTGAGCATATGTTTAATTTTACCCTGCCATGTACACTCTCTAATGCTGTCTTTCTCTGATGACATAGTAAATCATACTGTATTAGAAGAATTGCTAATGCAAGAAAATAAAAAAAATCACCAGAACTTGACTTTGTCTATGTAGATTCTTAAAACCACCTTCTTGTGACTGCCTAAAAACCACTGGGTTACACAGATAAAGAAAAAAGTTTGAAGAAACCACTTTAATTTCTAGTATAGATTTTAAAACCTCAATGCAGTTTGACATTTTTCCTGTGTAGTAGTTTTTTATATTTCTTTGTGAAATGTCTCTTACGTCCTTTCCCCATTTTCTCTTGTGTTTTAAGTGTTTATGCTATCAACTTGTATAAGTGCTTCTTATAATAAGGACGACACTTGCCATATTTGTTCCAAATATTCCCTCCAGGTTAGTTTTTTCCTTTTAAATGTTTCATGATACTTTTGAGACACAGAAATTAAATGTTTATAAAATTAAATATTCTGAAATAATAAGCTCATAACTATTTAAACTATATCTATTTGGTTCTTTTGTTTCATACTGCTAAAAACAAAAGCAAACAAACAAAAACATATAATACAATAAGCTACTCACAAATATTTGTTTAATTAAGAAAACATAATTTTAGGCTCTTAAATACAAAACAACCGGATTTAAAATAATGTTTATTCCTTCATTTTATAGGAATACTATACAGAAATGATAATTAATGAACTAGAGTATCAAACCACAAGACTGAATCTCAGAAACATGTGTTGAACAAAAGGAACAAGACCCAAAGGAATACATAAATAGTTGCATTTATATTAAGTTCAAAATGTCAGAACTAAATATTGTTTAGCAACGTGTGCACAAACACACACACACACACACACACACACACACACACACACATGAGATGAAACTAAAAAGAAAAGTAAGGAAAAGATTAGCACTAAGTCAGGATAATAGCTACCGCTGAAGGTTAGAAAGGAGGCTGATAAGGCACCTGGAGGGCATCTAGACTGCTGGCAATGTTCTATTTCCTGACCTGGGCATAGTTATTCGTTATATCATACATAAGTTTTACATACTCTTTGATTACATATAAATCACTATATTAAAAATTCCTATTAATATTATAATGATAATGACATCCTTCTCTTCAAATCTGATTTTTCACATGATTGTAAAGGGTAACTGTTACAAAAATATTTGTGGTTTTCATAATTTTTCCCAAGGACCTTTCTTAGGTCATTAATCATCAAATCATACTCTTTTGACCTATGTATATATGTCACGAACCTTGGGAATTTTGTCTTAAATTATTTACTGCCTGATTCTGTCAGATCCTCATTTGTTAATTACTTTACTTCTAGCAACTCTCCAACGCTTTTACAGATTTCTGCATATGCTGCAGGATTTACCTAATCAATTTGCATTGTGTTTGTATTGTACAGGCACATACACATCCACAGACCAGCTTATTAGGATGCTAAGGCGTTAATAAGGAATACGCTTTAAATGTGGACCCTCTCTGTAGAATCACCAAAACAACACGAACAGCAGCCAAAGGACAGGAGGGCACGTACGCAAGAATTTATATTGCTTCCTCAATTATTTAGTATTATTAGATTATTGAAATTCCCTCTTGTGATAGATAATTCATAACTACTTCTCTAAACTTCAGGTTAAAATGAAATAATAGGTCTAAATGAGGATACAGCACCATCTAGTAAGTAAATATTTCCACGTCTGTGGCTGTCTACAACTTTTGTTGCTTTCTATATAACATTTGTGCATAAACCAGTCATGAAGATTAGTGTTAGCCCACCAGCCAAAAGATTAAAGGAACTAGGAAAATTAATAAACTGCCATTGCTTATTTTACTTCATGTTTTGGGGATTCTCCATAGTAATTCTTATTAACTTAGAAAATTTCATACTAGCATAATACTATATAGGTTTATTTGCAAAGTTCTGTATAATACAGACTATGTTCACTTATACCATTCATACACAAACTAGCATGAAAAAAAGAAGTGTACTTGTCTTCCCTAGACACTAGCATACCCTGGGATCTTGCAAAGAACAGAGACCATAGTAAGAGTTGCCTTGATTGGGCAATTATATTATGGTTATTTAATTCATGATATTTTCCCCTAATTTTCTCAGTTGCCAAAAATGACCATATATTAGACCTATTGAGAAAAGGGGGTGGTAGAACAAATGTCATTTGAAAATAACAAAAAGTAAATAATAAACAGAAAAGTGCCCCATAGCAACAGAATTCAGAGTAACAAGAAAAGCTAATATTTATAGAGCACCACACTATTTTATAGGCAGTATACACATTTACATTTAATCCCCACAACAACCATCATTTGACAGATGAGAAAACTGAAGTATAGAGAGGATAAATGACTTACCGAAGGTCACACAGCTAGTAAGCGGTGAAGCCAGAACTCAGTCCCCAGGCAGTCTAGCTCCAGAGTCTGCCTTCTTAACTACCATACTAATTGTTTTCTCTTTATACACACAGCCTTCTGGGACTGGCTTTTTTCACACAACACTGTTTCATTAAGTCATCCCAAGTAGTGTACTTCATTCATTTTCATTGCCATATAACATTACTTTGAATGACTATACCACATCTTTTTTCCTGCTAATCCCGCACTTGAGTTGTTTTCAACCATTATTCTTAGTACACATCATTTGATATCATGTGCAGTCTCTGTAGGAGTATAGCTGCTGAATCATAAGGCCTGTGAATGGTCAACTTCACAGAATGCCAGATTGTTTTCCAAGTAGTTGTACCAATTTTTCATAATCCATCCAATAAGTGAGACTCTCACAGAACACATCACCTCTCTATCACATGTTCTTAGGCTTCTTGATTTATGCCAATTTAGTAAGCATAAAAGAGTATCTCATTGTGGTTCTGTTTTTTTCTTTGATTAGTGATAAGACTGTATTTACTTTCATATGTCATTTCACCGTCTGTCTTTATTTGTCCATGAAATTCCTGCTTATGTTTTTGTCCATTTTTCTGAGTTGTCTTTTTCTTGTAGATTTGCAAAAATATACTAATCTTCTGTCAGTTATTTGTGTTACCTGTACCTTCTCCCAGATTGTGGCTCATCTTTTTGCATTCTTTAATATGTAATTTGATAGAAACAAACATGTTTATTTTTTGTTGTTGATATATTCAACATTTAAATTAAGCAATGATTAAATCTTGCTTATGAAATCCTTTACTCCCAGGTAGGATAGAGATTCTTTTGATTTTTCTTCTAAATAGTTATGCCATTAACATTTCAGCCTCTAATCCATTAGTAATTGATTTTTGTGCAGGGTGTAATACAGAGATCCAATTTCTTTATTCCATAAAAATAAACAATTGTCCCAGGACTACTCATTAAATATTTTCTTCTTTCCCAAAGATCATCAGTGCCACCCCTACTATAACATCCAAGTTCCATTTCTGGTGTTTCTTCCTGTTTCCTTGAGTAAATTCTATATTATCTTTATTACAAGCTACCTATAACTGGCACGTAAATGTTCCTTACCTTATCTTTAAGGAGGATATTAACTATTCTTGGCCCTTTACTCTTTTAATATACATTTTAAATTCACTTTGCTAAGTTAAATACCACACACAAATGTTGTGGGACTCTTGATTAGGATTGCACTGAATCAATAAATTAATTTGAGGAGATTGAATATCTTCATAATATTGAGTCTTTGTATCCTGTATCCTTGAATATGATATTCATTTATTTAGGACTTATTTTTATGCCTCATAATAATAAAAATGTACAATTTTATTATAGCTAATCATCATCTGTGAATCCAGATAAGTTTTTTTTCTTCTTCTTCCTTTACAATCCGTTAAATAGGAATCATGAAAATGGAAAGTGATGTGTATTCTGCTATTGTCAGATGGAATGTTCTGTAAATGTCAACTAAGGCAAGCTAGCTGATGTTCATATCATCTATGTTCTTACAGATAATCTGTCTGCATGTTCTGTCTAGTTATTGAGAGAGGAGTACTGAAGTCTCAGCTGCAATGGTGGGTTTGTCTTTTCTCCTTTCTGTTCTATCAGTTTTGCTTCATGTAATTTAAAGGTCCATTGATGGGTTTATATACATTTAGAATTATGGCTTTTTTGTAAATGACCCTTTTATCATTATATTAGGCCCTTCTTTATCCCTATAAATTCTGTGCTTCTGACATTAATATAGTTACTCCAATTTTCTCCTGATCAATGTTTGCACAATATACCTTTTCCCATTCTCTGAATTTTAAGTTATTTGTGTCTTCATATTTAAAGTGGGTGTCTTATACACAACATATAGTTGGGTCTTGCTTTTCCATCCAATCTTCATTCTTCAGTATCACCATCTCTTTTATTTGATGTTTAGACCAGGTGTCAGCAACTTTTTTATGTAAAGGCCAGATAGTAAATACTTTAGGCTTTGCAGGGCATACGTTCTCCTCTGTAGCAACTACTCAGCTCTGCCATTGCAGTGAAAAAAACACCATAGACAAGACATAATAGATGAATGTGACTCTGTTTTAACAAAACTATTTATGAACACAAATTTGAATTTCATCTAATTTTCTTGTGTCATGAAATATTATTCTTCCTGTGATTTTTTCCAACCATTTAAAAAAAGTAAAAACCATTTTTAGATAGTGGGTCATACAAAAGAAGGCAGTGGATTGCAGTTTGCCTACTCTTGCTCTACACTACTGCTCAAATCATTCCTCTGCTTAAAAACCTTTAATGACTTTCTATAGTCTTCATGATAAAATTCAAACTCCTTAAAACTTTTTGCCTCTGTTACTCATCTCTTCCTTTCTTACATCCTATGTTCCAGTTGTGATAAAATGTTATAAATTCCCATTATGTTCCACACTGTTGCCTAGAATCTGTAGCTTTATTCATTCTTTTACTTCTTCCTGAACTGCCCTTTCTCTGAATGGCAAACTCATGCACATCCCTTAAGATTCTGTTTTAGGATTACCTCTGCTGTAAAGTCTTACCTGACCAGTTCTTTCCTTAAAATCCCCATGTACCAAGTATACCACTCAAGGACAGCACTTTCTGCCACACTTTCCCTTCTACCATCATGCTGGGCATATAAAAGGCACTCAGTGAGTCAATAAATAAATATTTTAAAATATAAGAAGAAACTGAATGTATGTAAATGTTTATAATGCACAAGAACAAAGTCAAATTCTAATGTAGTTATGTATTTATGATTATCAAATGTATTTCAACCAAACTGATTTTAAAAAAAATTTTTTAATTCAAAAAAACTAAAATCATATTCTCAGTTATAAAATGTCTCTTTGATCTAACAATAAACTGTAATGTAACAAACTCTCAGAAGATGGTGCTAGCCCAATATTTCAATAAGCTAAGAAATAAATAACTGCCCAAAAATTCTTCCTCAAAAAAAAAAACAGAGGTCTACTTAAAAGAAAAGGCACAAGTACAGAAAATTCCCAGCAGAAAACTACTTTAGAAAAAGGAAAAATTTATTCCTAAACATAAGACTAAATGGTAAATTTAATCAATTTCACAAATTCTTATCAAAATATTGAAGTGATCAGTAAGAGTTAGTGCTCAGAAAGAAGAGATCTTGAAGAAACAGGGAGTTTGATTTCAAACTAAGAAAACATTCATCTCTACTAACAAAGAATTAGAATTCAGTTTATAGTCTCAATATATTAAAACATCAAATTATAACTCTATGGATATAAACGGCAGTGGTGAGGAAGATATTGGGATAAGGAAGGAAACAAAATATACCAGCCAACTTTGGTGTCTAGTTTCAAACTGAAAACACTTTTTACAGAAACTAAAATGAACCAATTCAAGTTGCTAAGTTTTAACAACACTAACCTGTTTTTTTGTTTTTCAGATACTTGCCATTTCATTTTGTTTTGGTAAGATTGAACTGACCACTCTAAATTTTTTTGGTTAATCCCCAAAATAGGTTTTAATCATCATTCCTACTGATTTTTTATTTTAAATTCAGTTTTATTGAGATATATTCACATACCATACAATCATACACAGTGTACAATCAACTGTTCACAGTACCATCATACACTCCTACCGATTTTTAAAACTCCACATTCACGTATTCATTTTCAAAAGATTCAGCATTTTTGTGCAGCATATCTGTCTCCCAAATAGAATGTAAGGATTGAGAAGCAAGTGGCTTGTATTGGATTATTAAGTGGCTTGTACTGGATAATTAACTGAAAAATTTCTGATTTGGGAGGAGTCAAATATACACAGCCAAAATCTCAATCTAAGAATATGAGACTTAAAACAATCACTCTTTCACTAGGGTATGTTTCTAAATGATATAGTCTAACTTTAAATTACTTTGAAATATAGCACATAGTGCTTCCAATTTAAAATCAAATCCAGAAGAAAATCTCATGAGAGTAGTATATTCCATAGAGCTGAAATAATAAGGATATGAATTTATACCCAAAAGATGCAAAAGAAAGCTGTCAGCCTATGTGGAACATATTGTAAATTGAAAAGACTACAGAAAATCCACTTGAAAACTACAGTTTTTTGGATAGCTAACTGTTCTTATGAATCAGTTAATGAATCATCTGGTTTTGAGACTGTCATAAAATAGACTTCTTTTTCTGACTATTCTTAGGGAAAAACCATTTAATCAGAAAAGCTGATAAGTTTCCTTTCACATTAAATGTAAGAAATATAATAAGTATTTATGGATATAATTCTTATATTTTAAAATAAATACTCTATGTTGAAAAAGGGATGGTATTTGGGGAAAAAAATATAATCAAAGCAAACTGGAGTCTATTGTCAACAGTAACAATGTAATATGCTTCCATTAAATGTAACAAAGGCAATATACCAAAGCTGTGTGTATGAGAGGGGGATATAGGGAAGGGATATGAGATTCTTGATAGTAGTGTTGTTTTCTGTCCTTACTATTATATTGTATTGTATGACATGTTATTTTTCTCTTTATCATCTTTTTTATTATTCGCTAAAAAAATAAATAAATAAATAAATACTCTAACCATAGGGGAGTAATGAAAGGGGAACTACTGAATTCTGATTCCCATTCTTCAGAATACTAACTGTATAAAGAATAGAGGAAAAACACACTCTGAGAATTTAGAACAAATAAGCATTACAGTTTTTCATGTTAGAGCACTAATAAGAATTGTCCATTCTTCTTTTTAAAAGCCAACTCCCTCACTTTCCTAGTTACTGAGATCTATTAGTTACTGAGATGCTGATTCATTTTATTCCCATTAAAATACATTTTAAAAGCCATATTTTTAAAATTCAGCACTAATCAAAAGAATAATCATAAATAGAAAAATGAATAAATGAGCATCCAATCAAAGGAAATTTACAGTTGTTCTTCAAAACAAAGCTTTAAAAATGTTCTGCATAACAAGAAAAAATATGTATGCAAGAAACTTTAAGTGAAAAGAAATTCTATGTGAAAAAAGACTGAAATAATACATACACGTATTAACAAGTTGACTCTGCAAGGTATAACAATGAATGATTTTTTTCTTTATAGACTTCTACATTTTCCAAATTTCCTAAACTGAATATGCACTGATCATCCTTTACTTTAAAATTCTAAAATATATGTTTCACAGAATAATTTAATAATAATTCATACTGCATCAGTGCCTTAGAATGCATTGCAGAAGTGATAGCATTTTAAATATTTTGTGATGCTAATCCTTCACTCTGAAATAAAATATCTGGAAATATAACTGATCTTTTAAAATAAACATATACATGATATCTTGCATTCTAAGAAGTTATGAAGTTACTCCACTGACAGCAAAACTATTTTTGGCTCTTGCATTTCAAATTAATTCATTTAACAATTATTTATTACATTGTCTTTTATATGAAAGTGTCCCAGAAGAAAATAAAACATTATTATAAAATCTCATTTTGGGACCACACATGGCATTTCCTAACCTGCATGGCTACAATTCTGGCTATTTCCAACAAACGAAAGCCATCTTTGAAGAGCAAAATATCTCTGATATTAAACAAACAATTATGCTAAAAATGAAAGATACAGGAATCAATTACAATTAAGAATCAAATATATGTGAAATAGGTATTTAACCTTTAAAGTTACCAAAAAGAAAAGTTCTATACATTAACTTCTGAATTGGTCACATTACTTAAATGTCTATAGCATACTGTGAAAATACATTGGAAAGTTGGTTGGCAAATACCTCCTACTAGGCCTTTACCACAGTGCTGATTTAAAATGACACCTCTATCTCACTCTAGACCATATTAATGTAAAAACTTCAGGTTTCTTTTTATACTCTCCATATCAATGTTTTGTTAAATGAGTCTTTATAATGAAGACTTCAAATGTTTTTAAAATATTGTTAAATTCAGTTTAAATGTTTTTAAAAGTAATAGTCAAGCACAGTAACAATTTTTTAAATGCAAACTATTATTTATGGTTCAAAATACTATTCAAAATACTATGGTTCATCTGGTATGCCAGATGAAATATTAAAAATGAAAAGACATAGCAGCACTAAAAAAAGGAAAAGGGCAATACCAAGAATAGAAGAGAAACATGGAAGAATTTCTGGAAGATAAAATGAGCTAGTGGAAATGACTCTAAATACCAGGATCTAAAATAAAAGGCTTCCAGTGTAAATCCTGCATGTATGTAGCTTCGATCAAAAAAGCAAAATCACTATATGTGATACAGGATGAGGACTTATTATAGGAATTAGACCTTACATTACATAACTGTGGGAGCTGGTGAAGCAGTTGGTTTAAGTTGTTGCCTCTGCATCTAGTCTTGAGCCTGAAGTCACTATAGGTCAGCCAGAACAGCAGTCAGGAGAACTGCATAAGGAGAAAGCAAGGACAAATTGGAACCCATGAAGATGAACTAGAACCAATAAAGACAACTGAAATCCATAAGAACAAACAGGAACCTGCAAGGACAAGAGGAACTAGCAATGGCAAACTGGAACTTGTATCTGTCCTTCACCAACTCCAACCTTGATACTAAGGGTGACATCTAGAAGAAGTCTGCACCATTCACTAGGGAACTGCATCTGCAAGGCAAGTAGTCAGTGAAGGTGAAGAGGAAGATCCAGAATGAGCTGGAAGAATTACTTTACTGGTACAGATGCGGCCCACACCTACAAAGTAAACTCAAAGAACAGCATCACAGTGTGAAGAGTTGCCACAGTGCCTGGTACACAGTACCAACCCTCAAAGAGTCAAAAAACATGCCTGCCATTTGATGCTGAAGGAGTACAGAATGTTCAACAGGATTGACAGCACAACACTATCTGATGGTAGCACAAGATTGTAAGTACACTGAACAAAGATGAGTGTGAATATGGTTGAAAGAGGAGGGCTAGGGGCATATATGACACCAGAAGGAAAGATAGAGGATAAAAACTGGTACTGTATAACAGCAAAAACTAGCATGGACAACGATGGTGAATAAATGTACAAAGATAAGAAAGTTTTTACATGAGGGAGAACAAATGAATGTCAACATTGCAAAGTGTTGAAAATGAGATGGTATATGGAAAACATACAATCAAAGCAAACTAGAGTCTATAGGTAACAGCAACATTGTGATATTTTTCCATTAATTGTAACAGGGGCAATATATCAAAGCTAAATGTCAACAAGAAGGGGATATAAGGGAGGGGTGTGGGATTCTTATCATTACTGTTGTTTCTCCTTTTTATTGTTTTATTTGTTACTTTTTTTATTTTTTACCTCTTCTTTCTTTGGAGAAGAAATGGAAATGTTCTCATATAGACTGTGGTGGTAAATGTAGAACTATGTGATTTTACTGGGAGCTACTGATTGTTCATTTACTTAGGATGGGTTGTATGGCATGTGAACAAAATTGTTTTAAAAATAAACAGAAAGATACAAGGGTTGGAGAAGATGTGGAAGAGAGGTATACCTATTCACTATTGGCAGGGAAGTAAAATGGTGCAGCCCCTCCGGAGGGCAGTGTGGTGATCCCATAGGGGGCTAAGTATAGAGTGGCCATATGATCCTGCAACCCTGTTATTTGGAATATACTTGGAAGAATTGAAAGCAGGGACACAAACAGGCATTTGTTCACTGGTGTTTATGGTGGCATTATTCACAATTTGCAATGGATGTAGGTGGACTAAGGGTCCATCAATGGGTGGGAAGGGCAAACTGTGGTTTATATATACAACAGAATATTGAGTAGCTGAGAGAAGGAATGAAGTTGTGAGGCATACAGCTAGGTGAATGAACCTTGAGGACATTATGCTAAGTGAAATAAGCCAGAACAAAAGGGGGGCAAATATTGTAAGGCCTCACTGATATAAAACAACTATAATGAGCAAACACTCAGAACTGAATTCAAGAGCATAGGTTATCAGGGGATAGAATGTGGGCAGAGATTGGGCAATTGACAATAAAAGGGTATGGAATGTTCAATAAGGCTTATTGTAAAGGTTCCTAGCTAAGCTCCTACAGCAGTCACGTCTATTACTGAGTTTTACCAGTTATTTAAGAGATGTTTATTTGGTACAAAATTTATATTCTCTGTAGCACACTATTTAATTTAACCAATAGGGTCAGTTTATTTAAACAATATAATTACATAGAACCTAGAATAGGGACTGAGATCTTGTTATTCTCTATAGGATAATATAATACCTGACACATCTCAGAGTATTTGGGTCAGAAAATAAAATATTTGCATAGTCCCCTTGAGGAACTTGGGGAAAATGTGGAAATATTAAACTTCCCCACCCAGGGAATTCCTGATATATTCTCAAAAGCATTAGGGCTCCCAATCTAATAAGTCAAGTGCTTGATCTTGGGGCTTGCCCTTATGAAACATATTCTTACAAAGGAGAAGCTAAGCCTACTTATAATTATGTCTAACAGTCATCCCCAGAGAACTTCTTTTGTTGCAAAGATGTTGCCTCTCTCTGCATCAACTCTGCAAATAAACTCACAACCCTCCCCCTACTACATGGGACATGACTCCCAGGGGTGTAAGTCTCCCTGGCAATGTGGGACAGGACTCCCACGGATGAGCCTGGCCCTGGCATCATAGGATTGAGAGTGCCTTCTTGAACAAAAGGGAGAAAAGAAACGAACCAAAATAAAGTTTCAGTGGCTAAGAGATTTCAAATACAGTCAAGAGGTCATTCTGGAGGTTATTCTTATGTATTATATAGGTATTCCTTTTTGAATTCTAGTGTATTAGAATAACTAGAAGAAAATACTGAAACTATTGAACCATAATCCAATAAACTTGATTCTTGATGATGACTATATAACTATATAGCTTTTATCATGTGGCTGTGTGATTGTGAAAACCTTGCAACTGACACTCCCTTTATCCAGTGTATAGGCAGATGAGTAATAAAATAAAGACAAAAAATAAATAATGGGGGATAAGGGGTTTGGGATGTTTTGTGTGTTTTTATTTTTATATTTGTGTGTGTGTGTGTGTGTGTGTGTGTGTGTTTTCGAGTAATGAAAAATGTTCTAAAATTGATTGTTGTGATGAACACACAACTATATGATGATACTGTGAGCCACTGATTATATACTTTGGATGGATTATATGGTATGTGAATATATCTCAATAAAATTGCATTTAAAAAAAAAGTATGCCTGCCACTTCACTTCCACCTTACAAATTTTGTGGAAAATGTCTCTTGTGGCCAATGCTAACCAGAACAGTAGAGGAAAGGATATTCTGGGAAACATATTTCTAATTTAGCCAAGTTGACCTAGTACAACATCACCACAGAGAGAAACAAGACAGTGCCCCCAAGTAACCTCAAGTTGTAACAAAGGTATAAAGAGAGAGAGGAAGGACAGCTGGACACATATCAAAATCCCCTAAATCAATCCAAGGCAATTCCTGCCTTCCTTCCACAACAGAGAGGGGTCTCAGTTTACCAGCCTATTGTCTGCCTACAAGGTCATATCAGAAGCTATGCCATCCATACTCTGTGATCACGGTGAAATATACTGCAAGCCCTCAAGTCTGTACTCTCATTCAAGGTAAGAAAGGATAAGAAAATCCAACGGTGACTTTCATTAATAAATTTTAAAACTCAGATCACCTACCTACTAATACTATTCAATTCTCTCTCATATTTATAGTTGTTTCTTGATGTTTATGTTAGTTACATTCTATAAAATCACCATGAGCACTGAATGAATGAATGCTGAACTACTGCCTCTAGGGGAAATACAAGGTTAGATTTCTGCCAGCCTGTGGTCATGAGTTGGTTAACCAATCAAATTTAACCTTGTTTTTTGTGTGTTTCTGTGGAAAGATAACCTTATACTTTTTGCTTCCTTCTTAAATATGCACACAATGATTCCCTAGAAAGTTCCTTGTTTCACAAACCTTTTAGAGGCCTTTTAGAGACTAACCCATCTACAAATAGTATCATTGCCCTCAGAATATTTTAGAGCAACATTTAAACAGAGCCTCTAAAGACAAATTTAAGCAAGTTTAATTACAAATTGCATTGGAGGACAGGTAATTGTAGCTCATTAAATAAAGTGTTGATTTATTAACATTGAATTCATGGCCAACAGCACTATAACTCATGCCTGAATGAAGCTACATTAGCCGCAGTCCTAAGGCTTTACCCTTCTGTGTTTTCCATGAGTCCTCTGGGTATTCAGAGGCTTTTACAATCATCCAGCTGAGAGATGATGGTGACTTGAGCTCAGGTAGTAGCTGTGAGGTAGCGAGAAGCTGTTAGCCCTAGTGAAAAGGAGTAACAAAAATTTAAAAGG
This sequence comes from Choloepus didactylus, assembly GCF_015220235.1. NCBI lineage: Eukaryota > Metazoa > Chordata > Mammalia > Pilosa > Megalonychidae > Choloepus > Choloepus didactylus. Next base: position 13,149,066 of record NC_051309.1, read on the forward strand.
GCAGAAAGATTTAAATATGTATTTGTCAAAGAAAACACACAAATAGCCAATAAGCACAAGAAAAGATGTTCAACATCATTAATTGTTTGGAAAATAAAAATCAAACCCACAATGAGATTCCACTTCCCACGAACTAGGATGGCTATAATCAAAAAAAGATTAAAGTGCTAGTAAAGATGTAGAGAAAAAGGAACTCTAAAATATTGCTGGAATATAAAATGATGCAGCTGCTATAGAAAACAATTTGGCAGTTTCCTAAAAAGGTAAATATAGACTTACAATATATCTAAGTTATTCCATTCTTTGTACACACCCCAGAGAACCAAAAATATATGTCCACTCAAAAACTTATACACAACTGTTTATACTTTCATTACTCAGTTAATATGTAACCAAACAGCAGAAACAAACCAAATGTTTATCAACTAATGAATGGATTAAAAAAATGTGGTATATCCATATAATGGATTATTATTCAAACATAAAAAGGAATGAAGTATTTATATATGCTACAATATGAATGAACCTTGAAAACATTATGCTAAGTGAAAAAACCCAGACACAAGAAAGCAACATATTTCATTCCATTTATATGAAATAACTAGAAAAAGCAAATCACTGAAGACAAAAAGTAGATTAGTGAATGCCAGGGGCTGAGCACAGGGGCAAAGGGGAAGTGATTATTAATGGGCACAGGGTTTCTTTTTGAGGTGATGAAAATGTTCTGGAATTAGATAGTAATGATGGTTGCAAAAAAGTAATGAGCTGAGCACCCTGAGCCCGCCCCTTCCTCCATTACTGAGATACACACAGTCACCTCTGCGGGACACTGTTATCGAGTTCTGACTTGGCGGGCCTGGGCCAGGGGAACTGATCAGCCCCTAGGAAAGGTAGTGGGGCACGGGTGGTAGCGCCCTCCACGGCCCCCTGGGCCTGAGAAAGTGGAGCCGAATGCAGGCCCCATTTCCTCACCCCAAAGTACAACCGTCAGGGGAAGCTTGCCGGAAAAAACCGCCCCCTTTACTTTGCCCGCCCACTCCCCGTTACCGGAGCAACTCCCGCCCCTTTTCAAACAACCTCTGCGCCCTCTCAGAACCAATCCAAGCCTTTCACCTCTACAGCTACCCCGCCCTCTAAACCGCCCGATATAAGCTTGTACTCTCCCCTAATAAACTCTCTTGGCTTCTTCACCCTAAAAGAAACGTGTCCCGCCTGTTCCTTCTCGCCGCCCTCCACAACTTGCACGCCTCCGCCGGGGACCGGGCCCTGTCCCCCGCCTCGCCCTCGCCTCCGGGAAAGAGCCCCCGCCGCCGGTACCCTCCGAGCAACACCGAGAGCCGAGGGTTCAGCAACCGGCCGCCCCCCCCCCCCCCAGACGAATCAACTGCGACCGCAACCTCCATGACCAGGCAACAGGCCCCTCCCCTCCAGGAGGGGAAGTATTAAAACTTCCCTCTCCTAATCACTGTTCATAACAAAATCTTGTGAGAAACTCCGTTGTCACAAAACTTTATAAGCACCCGCCCACCCACCTTGGCACTGCTCTCTCTCCCTCTCTCCCTCTCTGAGAAATGGCGAAATACTGACTTCACCCTCCTGGACCACCACCACTGGGAAAATAGTCTCCTGTTTTTTAAGTCCCTAATTAAACTCATGAGTAACTCCATACCAGTTGTGTTCTTTGGTCTTAGGCTCATCTGGGTTGGAACATTTGGCTTGCCAGCCGGAAGACCAAGGAATTGCTGAATGTAATGGGAACAATGAGTCCTGGGAAAGGAGACAGACCAGGGGGAATACCAGGACAACCTGAAACGTCCAAGTGAGGAGAGGTGGCAGCCCTCCCAGATGAGTGGGGGCCACCAAGGGAGTACAGTGATGCTCAGAACTTCCCGGCGAGATTTCTGGTTCTTCTGCAACTGGCCGCAGGATGGTTAGGATTTCATGAGAAAAGGGATAGCCGTCAGGCCGAGGCAGCTGTTGTATGGCTTCTATTAGGAGCTGTGCACTCAGCCATGGAAGAGGCTCTGGCAATTAAAGCTTAGGTTCTCCACCTAGAAGGGGAACTTAAGTTAGAAAGAGACAGGTGGTAGCCCAAGCAAATTTTTAGGATGCATTAAATGAGAGGCTGTGTCATATAGATATAAGTTTAGAGACAATAGCAAGCCGGTATGCTAGAGTGAGAGGGTGCAAGCTGCCAAAGGACAAGTCAGGTATATCCTGACTTCTCCTGACTGGGATCCCAAACTATGGGACCCCTCTGATTTTTCTTCAGATGAAGATGAGCCCCTATCTGACTTGGAACCTGAAATTGAGGAAAATAAGCATGTTCATCCTCTGATTCAACAAAAGATCAAAACAGAGCAAATAAAACACCCTGATCCCCAGAGAGATGGGTGGATGGCATTGCAGCTGCCACAGTCCTAGAGGCACCACCTGATCAAAAGGTGCTGGTTACAATGCGGGATTATGCACAGTTGATGGGAAATCAGGACTCAGTACAGACAAAATCCTAAAGAAATTTTATCAAATTGGCAGCTGAGCCTGTAGGACACTGGCGCAAAGGGAATACTGCTTTCAGGACATGAAATAAGCAAATTGGCCTCTATTAACCATTCACCCTTCCCTTTGCCAATGAATATATTTCTTAGCCATCCTACCTGAGTCTAGCTCAGTATTAAATTGGCTAGTGACTCAGTGTAAAGAAACTCTGCCCAATGTGGGGGACATGCCTCAGGTCACCTCCCCCCCTACAATGGAGCACACTTGATGACTATAAGATATACTAAGGGGTCTAGGAATGAACTGTGCGGTTTATGCTGATAACTTTTGTGAGACGACATGAAACTTTCACCATGGGCATAAAAAATGCAATCTTACAAAGTGCCCAGAATCAAGGGTATGAGACACTGGTGCCCATTCTTAGCTCATTGGTGGCACAACCCATCTCCAGGGCTGTACAATTAGTAGCAGATCTAGAAGAATCTGAATGCCTAAGGCAAAAAGGGTTTGGAGTCAGGGCTATGGACCATGCCCCAAAAAGACATGATGGTCCAAATCATGCGTTATACAGAAGATGTGGGCTGACCTAATAGCCACCAGCACTAAAACTGAAGATACCGATACACAGCCAAACATTTGCTAGTAAGGTTATGGAGTCAGTTACCAAAAGGACAGAGATACACCAAATTTAGAACCAGAATACCGGAGGGAGAAATAGTCTCTGGCCGAAAAACTCAGCCTATTAAGTATAAGAGCCCCTTCTTCCCCTTGCCAAGGAGGGATGGCAAGCCCATTTCCCCCTCACACAGGAGACAGGTCAAGATCCCCAAATAAAAGCTATATATATGGGGACACTGGGGATTGGAGGCCAAATACTGAGTTAACTATTTTCTGGTACCCTTCTAATGAACACGAAGTTTCAGCACTAATGAATACTGGAGCAAGATGCACCCCAATATATGAAAACAGCTGTGGCTTGAAGGGTCTAGGTTAGCAATCACCAGGCATAGAGGCCAAAGTATTAAAGCAACCCAACAATTACTAATGCTGATTGTCCGGCTATCACCTCAAGAGTACACAGTGTACATGTCTCTTATCCCAGAATATATATTGAGAATTGATATTTTGCAGGATATCACTGTACAGACTACTGTAGGTGAATTCCATCTCCAGTGCTGAGTGCTCAAAACTGTCCACAGAGGACATGCTAAGTGGTCACCAGTAAAGGCACCCTCTTCCAGATACACGGTAGCAGTGCATCAATATAAGTAGCCAAGGGCACATCAAGAAATTACTGTTAATAAGAAATTAGAGAGAGTGGGCATTATGATCCCAACTCACAACCCATTTAATAGTTCAGTCTGGCCGTTAAAAAAAAAAACAAGAGAACCTGGAGAATAACTATGGATTACAGACAGCTTAACTCCTCTTTTGTTTGCAGCTATACCAAATATAGCTACTTTGTTACAGGACATAAGTACACAATTAGGCCAGTTTCATTTTGTGTTAGATCTTGCTAACACAATTTTTAGTATCTCCCAGACCCCTCCAGCCAGCCTGCATTTGCCCACATATGGGAAAGACAATGGACATTGACCTTACTACCACAAGGATATCTTCATGGTCCAACATTTGACATGGTTTGGTAGCTCAAGATTTAAAAATGTGGAAACCTCCGGCAGAGTTCACTCTCTTTCGTTATTTTCACCATGTTGATAGGTAACTCTCTTGCAGAACTGGAAACCACCGCCAAGACAAATCCCCCTGCTGTTATTGAGAAAGTCCAGAATTACCCCACTCCACATACTCCTAAACAGTTCATGGCTTTCCTTGGTTTGTTGAGTTATTGGAGACCATTTATACCCTACTTAGTGTAGATTCTAAAAGGTTTGTCATGTCCTAATTAGGAAAGGAAAAACGTGAATGGGATGTTCCGTGCCCAGCTGCTTTTGAAAAAGCTAAACGGGCTATTGCACAGGCTCAGGATTTACATGGGGTAGACCCAGATATGCCTTGAGAATTAGATGTGGTCACTACCAATATTGGCTTTGGGTGGGGCTTGTGGCAAAGGAAACAGGAAAAGCGAGTTCCCATTGGCTTCTGGTCTCAACTGTGGAAAGGAGCTGAACTGCAGTACAATCCCTCATAAAAACAACTGTGTTCTACCTATAATGTCCTGCTGTAAGTTGAAGGACTAACCCCAAAATGCGCTGTACCATTGTGCACGGCCATCCCCATATAGAGGTGGATATAAAAACAGCAAATAAACTGCATTCAGGGAGTGCTCAGCTGAGCACTCATAAAATGGAATGCCTATATGCTGCAATGCAGTGTCTTTAACAACAGCCCCTTAAGTGGAGAAATGCATGATATTCTAGGATCAGTTTCCTATGAGGAAGAACAATGCTTGCCCCTCCCTGATGATCCTCTGGAGGTGGCTGTTTGAGTGCCAACCACCGATGGATGTGGCAGTATACTGGAGTCTGCCTTGTAAGCTGATGGCTCAGTACATGGGCAGCCTGCAACCTGGACGGCAGTAGCCATGATGGACCTTATATGCTGGAAAACTGGGACTACTCAAAGCAGCCAATGGGCTGAATTAAGGGCTGTATGTATGGTCAGTGTTCATGAACCAGGAGATGCACTATTTGTACTGACTCTTTATCTGGCAATATTGAAGCAGATGCTTTAACAAAAGTTCACAGCCTGGAGCCAACATCACATGCAGCTACTGAATGGCTACATAGGAAAACAGGATACCAAGGAAACCCATCTCTATGGAGGCTGGGGCAGCAATTCCAGTTGTCCATCCTGAGGCAACAGCTGAAAGACACTGCGGACGTTTGCCCCTTCTGCTCACTTCAACAAACAAGAATGCTTCCTCACCAACTCAGTCACATTGGCCATGAGCAGATCCCAGTCACCAGATGGCAAGCAGACTACACTGGGACCCTTCCCTTATCTGAGGGTGTGAAATATGTCCTTACAGCAGCAGACACAGTTACTGGGCTGTTACTGGGCTTCCCAGTAGGAAAAGCCAACCAGAGGGTTGCAATACGTAGCCTAGAGAAATTAAGTGCTTTCTTTGAGATCTCCACACATGTGGACAGTGACAGAGGGACCCCCCTTTACCAAAAAATTAACCCAAGCCTGGGCTACTGAATATGAAGTCTTATGGACATTTCATTTGCCATACAACTCCACATCAGCGGGGTTCATTGAAAGAATGAATGGGCCTTTAAAAGAGCAGCTAAAAGCATTATTCACAATTGCCAAGAGATGGAAACAACCCAAATGCCCTTCAACAGATGAGTGGATAAATAAAATGTGGTATATATACACAACGGAATACTACGCAGCAGTAAGAAGGAACAATGTCATGAAACATATGACAACTTGGATGATGCTTGAAGACATAATGCTAAGCAAAATAAGCCAGGAAAAAAGAGAAAATATATATGCTACCACTAATGTGAACATTGCTGAGGGAGAATGCAGGGGTGTTGGGCTTCCGCACCTCAGTGGTTGCTGATGTGCTCACAGACATTGGGGACTGGTGGTTTGATGGGCAAAGTCATGGGATTTGCCCTTGGGAAGACTGTTACTGCAAAGGAGAGACTAGGCCTGCTTATAATTGTGCCTGTGTCTCCTCCTGAATGCCTCTTTGTTGCTCAGATGTGGCCCTCTCTCTCTAGCTAAGCCAACTTGGCAGGTGAAATCAATGCCCTCCCCCCATGTGGGATCTGACACCCAGGGGTATAAATCACCCTGGCAACGTGGAATATGACTCCCAGAGAGGAATCTAGACCCGGCAACATGGGATGGAGAACATCTTCTTGACTAAAAGGGGGATGTGAAATGAAAGAAATAAGTTTCAGTGGCTGAGAGATTCCAAAAGGAGCCAAGAGGTCACTCTGGTGTGCACTCTTATGCACAATACAGATAACCCTTTTTAGGTTCTAATGACTTGGAATAGCTAACAGTAAATACCTGAAACTATCAAATTACAACCCAGAACCCTTGAATCTTGAAGACAATTATATAACAATGTAGCTTATGAGGGGTGACAACGTGACTGGGAAAGCCATGTGGATCATACTCCCCTTTGTCCAGTGTATGGATGGACGAGTAGAATAACGGAGGCAAAAAAAAAAAAAAAAAAAGAGCAGCTAAAGATAACAAACAACCCCTGCAGCAGTGGACCTAATGGTTATATCCAGCCATCACCAGCCTCGATTCACAACCCTGAGCAGCTGCTCCCACTCTGTTTGAGTTGGTAACTTTGGGACCCATGCAACTGCTGTGAATTCAGGTAACAGGACCAGTAACATTACAGCCACAATGAGGCAATGAAAGTAATTTGCTCTTCCTGTGCCACAAGCATTAGAAATTAGGGAAAATAAGGTCAATTGGTCATGGTCCTGGACAATGCAGCTGTGCTGGTTGGGAATTCTAAGCCCATGGGATATTGGGGGCACCTAAGATTTAAGATATATATATATATATATAACCAAACCAGGACACCCCCCTCATACCTCAAGGTACTATATGTATGACTGTATTTATGTGTGACTTTGTGGACACTTAACATAAGCTAACTGTAGATTTCACTTGAGAAGACTCCCTGAATTTGCAGAGGGAAAATGTGTGATATCTAAAACTCCCTCATAGTACCCCCTCCCCAGGAACTATTCTGTCCACTAATGGAATCTTAGCCCATATATGAGCAGGAATTATCCCTTATTGTTCCCCATAAGCATCCTTCTTTTCACCAATAGCACCCTTGGGGCCTCAGTGGTAACTCATCCCCACAATTGAACCCAATGTTGAGTTTGCACAGACTTGCCACCTTTAGGTGCCTCCAGCCTTTCTCAGGCTGTAACCCCTGCAAATTGGACTGCATGGAATATCCTATTGACCTGGCAGAATTCAATGCATTGGAAAATAAGCACAGATTTTATCAATTGTCAGTAGCATCTCTTTGTGGGGATGCTATTTTTGTATGGGGGGTAGGAGGGGCTTGTCTGTTGTCCCTTATCATGTAATGTCTGTCCTATGGTCAATGTAGTCTGCTGTGTGGGGATGGACTGTGAGGAACCAGGGCCCAGGGCCCTGCCCCCTCCTCCACTACTGAGATACATGCAGCCACCTACATGACCAGGCAACAGGTCCCTCCCCCTCAACAGAGAGAGAATTAAAGTTTCCCTCCCCTAATCACTGTTAGTAAACAAATTTCTGAAGACCTTGTTGTAACCAAATCTCGTGATAAACTCTATTGTCAAAAACCTTTCTAAGTACGCCCCCCCCCCCCACCCTTGGCACTCTTCTCTCTCTCTCTCTCTCTCAATCTCTGTCTGTCTGCGGAATGGCAGAATGCTGACTTCACTCTCCCAACCCGCCACCGTCGGGAAAAATAGTTTCCTGTTGTGGAAGTCCCTAAATAAACTCATGGGTAACTCCATGCCAGGCATGTTCTTTGGCCTTGGGGTGAATCTGTGTTAGAACATGAGCATATTAAAAAGAACTGAATTGTACACTTTAATATGGTGACGTTTAAGGCATGTGAATTATATCTCAATTTTAAAAAGATCCTGTGGCTATAGCATCTTAAATTTTAAAAAAGTAATATGGGGAGAGGATTGTGCAAAGATGACAGAGTAGGAAGCTGGGTGAACCAGTCCCTCCATAGGAAAACCATCAAAAGGCAAGAACTGTCTCAATCAACTATTTTGAAGCCCCAGAAGCAAACAGAACACAATGCATCATCCAGGGAAGAAGGGGAGGAAAAGGCTGGTAAATTGCAGTAAATACCAATGAACTCTGTTCTTCATGAATTGGCTACTGTCACTCATCACCCAACCTTGGCAGTCAACAGTTAAAGTTCTCAACTCTGGCTCTTGATGTAGGTTGTTGGTGCCAACGTGGGACAGAAAGACCTAGTTCCCCAAGATCCAGGGGTCTACAGTCCAATAACTACTTTTGATCTGAGACTTAACAATACTGTGGTCCCAGCTCTGAGGGTGGGCCAATGTGGCAGAGTTGTCTTAAAGACAGTACCTTCCTCAAAACTGACTGACAATTTGGTATGCTGAGACCTCTATCTTGGGGCTTGCCCTTATGAAGCTCACTTCTGCAAAGAAGAGGCTAAACCTGCTTATAATTTTGTCTCCCCTGAGTACCTCTTTGTTGCTCAGATGTGGTCCTTTCCCTCTAGCTAAGCCAACTCAACAGGTGAACTCACTGCCCTCCCCCCTACATGGGACATGACTCTCAGGGGTATAAATCTCCCTGGCAATGCAGGATGTGAATCCCGGGGATGAATCTGGACCTGGCATCATGGGATTGAGAACATCTTCTTGAACAAAAGGGGGATGTGAAATGAAACGAAATAAAGTTTCACTGGCTGAGAGATTTCAAACAGAGTCAAGAGGTCATTCTGGTGGACAGCCTTACATACTAGACAGATAACCCTTTTTAGGTTTTAATGTACTGGAATAGCTAGAAGTAAACACCTGAAACTTTCAAACTCTAATCCAGTAGCCTTGACTCTTAAAGATGACTGTATAACAATGTAGCTTACAAGGGGTGACAGTGTGTTTGTGAAAATCTTGTGGATCACACTCCCTTTAGCCAGTGTATGAATGGATGAGTAGAAAAATGGGGACAAAAACCAAATGAAAAATAGGGTGGAATGGGGGGGGTGATTTGGGTGTTCTTTTCTGCTTTTATTTTTTATTCTTATTCTTTCTGGCATAATGGATATGTTCAAAAATAGATTGGGATGATGAATGCACAACTATACAATGGTACTATGAACAGTTGATTGTACCCCATGTATGACTACATGGTATGTGAATATATCTCAATAAAACCAAATAGAACTATAAAAAAAAAAAATAACCAAGTCAACAAGTTTAGGGAAGACATGGCAAAAGAAATGAAACATACAAAGAAAACCATGGCTAATCATATGGTAGAAATCAAAAGTTTGAAAAAACAACTGGCAGAATCTATGGAAATGAAAGGCATAACACAAGAGAAGAAAAATAAAATGGAGACATAAAACAGCAGATTTCAAGAGGCAGAAGAAAACACTTAGGAACTGGAGAACAAGACACCTGAAAACCTACAAACAAAAGGACAGAGAAAAGAATGAAAAAATATGAGCAACAGCTCAGGGAACTGAATGACAACATGAAGCATGTGAATGTACGTGTCATGGGTGTCCCAGAAGGAGAAGAGAAGGGAAAAGGGGCAGAAGCAACAATAGGGGAAATAATCACTGAAAATTTCCCATCTCTTATGAAAGACATAAAATTATAGATCCAAGAAGCGCAGCGTACCTCAAACAAAATAGATCTGAATAGGCCTATGCCAAGACACTTAATCAGATTATCAAACGTCAAAAACAAAGAGAGAATCCTGAAAGCAGCAAGAGAAAACCGATCCATCACATGCAAGGGATGCTTGATAAGACTATGTGTGGATTTCTCAGTAGAAACTATGGAGGCAAGAAGGAAGTGGTATGATATATTTAAGATTCTGAAAGAGAAAAACAGCCAATGAAGAATCCTATATCCAGCAAAACTGTCCTTCAAATATGAGGGAGAGCTTAAAATATTCTCTGACAGACAGACAATAAGAGAGTTTGTGAACAAGATACCTGCTCTACAGGAAACACTAAAGGGAACACTACAGACAGATAGAAAAAGACAGAAGTGAGAGGTCTAGAACACAATTTGGGATGATGGTAGCACAACAATGTAAGTACACTGAACAAAGATAACTGTGAGTATGGCTGAAAGAGGAAGGTTAGGGGCAAGTGGGACACCAGAAGGAAAGAGAAAAATAAAGATTGGGACTGTATAAATTAGTGAAACCTAAAGTGCTCAACAATTGTGATAAAATGTACAAATACATTTTTACATGAGGGGGAACAAATGAATGTCAACCTTACAGGACATTAAAAATAGGTGGTATTGGGGAAAAAATGCAGTCAATGCAAACTAGAGATTATAGTTGACAGAAACATTGTATTATGCTTCCTTTGATGTGGCAGGGGCAATGTACCAAAGCTGGATGCCTGCAACCCTGTTTTGTGGTATATACTTAGAGGAACTAAAAGCAGGGACACAAATAGACATTTATACACTGATGTTTATGGTGGCAATATTCATGATTTCCAATGGATGGAAGTGGCCTAAGGATACATCAATAAACGAATGGAGGGGTGAACTGTGGTGTATACATACAACAGAATATTGAACGGCTGCAAGAAGGACCAAAATAGAGATATTTCTGATGAGGACTTGAGCAGAAATGATGAATGTGTTGTTGCAAACTGGAAGAAAGGCGATCCTTGTTTTAAAGTGGCACAGAATTTGGCAAAATTGAGTCCTGGTGTCAGATGGAAGAAGAATCTGGAAGCAACAACCTGGAATACTTAGCTGAGGAGATCTCCAGACTACATGTGGAGGATGTATCCTGGCTTCTCCTTGCAGCTTATAGTAAAATGCGAGCGGAGAGAGAGAAACTTAGAACTGAACTCTTGGGTTCAAAGAAACCAGAAGTTGATGGCTTGGGAAATTACGAGCTTCCAGGGGGTGGAATCCCAGAAGCTACAGCCCAACATGAGGATGTAACCAAACACGGAACCCAGCTGCCATTTCAGCACAAGCCAAGATTGGAGATGGAATTATCCAGAAAGGATTTGTGGAAAGTCCTATTGTCTGATGGCTTTGACCCCTGTGTGCTTCACGGAAAGCCAACAGAATTTTTGCGAGATCTTTACAGACAGAGCCGTTGCCAGTCTGGACTGGAGGAGGCAGACAAGGAAAAAATTAAAGGAAAAATCTCTTCAAAGACAGAGCCATGGAGGTTGAGGTCTGGAGTCAAGAGGTCTCAGGCTGGGAGAGCGGAGCAGCCCACATGCATGGAAAGGGTGAGTTTGCCCTGGAGGTTGAGGGTGGGCTTTCTGCCTCGATGCTCTGGAAGAGTTTTGCCATCTGAGGTCCCAAAGAGGGCAGAGCACATTCCCAGGGAATTGGGGAGAGCCTGGCTGCCACCACACTGTTCTGAAGGGGTTGAACGTGTGCCCCGGAGATGGAAGGGAATCTGGGAGCTGCCCCGAGGTTTGAGGAGGGTGGGGCTGAGAAGGTGGTCTCCCCAATGTGTGGATATTTTGGAGCACTCACCCAAGCATTTGGAGAAGAAACAGCTGCCAAAAAGGCCCTTGGGAAGGGTTAGGCTCCCGCTCTCTCAAGCCCCAAGGATGCAACATTGTTCTGCAAATGACTGTCAGACTTTGAAATCTAATGGAGTTTGTCCTGAGGGTTTTAGGAACTGTTTTGCTCCTGTTAACCCTGTTTTCTTTACTCTTTCTCCTCATGGCAATGGGAATGTTTATCCTATGAATGTCTCTCCTTTGTATATTGGGAGCACATAACTTGTTCTAAGTTCACAGATCCACAGCTAGAGGGGAATTATGCCTTAGGACTGACCACGCCTAAATTGATTTTGATGGGATTTCATACTTTTGTTACAGAAATGATTTAAGTTTTTGTGATATTGTGATGAAATGAATGTATTTTGTATTTGGAAAGATAATGTCATTTTGGGGTCCAGGGGGTGGAATGTGCCGGTTTGAATATACTGTGTCCCCCAAATGCCATTATCTTTGTGGTCTTGTGAGGAGACGTTTTGGTGATGGTTGGATTTGCTTGGAATGTGCCCCACTCAGCTGTGGGTAATGATTCTGATGAGATGTTCCCATGGAGGCATGGCCCCGCCCATTCGGGGTAGGCCTTGATCGGTGGAGCTATATAAATGAGCTGATTCAGAGAGAGGGAACTAACTGATGTTTTGAAGAGAAGCAAGCTTGCTGGAAAGGAACGTCCTGGGAGAAAGCCGTTTTGAGGCCGGAGCTTTGGAGCAGACATCGGCTGCCTTCCTAGCTGGCAGAGATTTTCTGGACGCCATTGGCCATCCTCCGGTGAAGGTACCCGATTGATAAGGTGTTACCTTGGACGTTTTGTGGCCTGAAGACTGTAACTGTGTAGTGAAATAAACCCCCGTTTTATAAAAGCCTATCCGTCTCTGGTGTTTTGCATTCTGCAGCATTAGCAAACTAGGACAATTATTTAGATATTATACTCATATACACATGCTTTCTCACACACATATACATACAAACTGTGACTCACTCCACTGTCCATTTTTTATGTAATCCAATTACAAGCTTTAATACCTACTTTTTATTACAAAAGTTTTTATAATACATTGCACAACTGGTCACAACACATTAAGTGTTTCATGACTCCCTTGTTATGCCTGAAAGTTTTTTGCATGACTTTCTCTTGAAATTTAAGTTATCAACACCAAAATAGTTTAATATGCAAAAATTGATAGACAGTAACAATTCTAATTTAAGTAAGACTTCTTGATAAAAACAATTACTTTTTTAATGTGCCCAATAGTTTATACTTCATCATTTGCTGAAAGTATTTTATTATGACAATTCCATATGTTTATCAAACTTGGGAAATTCATTATTAATTTAAAAACAGATAAAATGATCAAGCTTTTGTAATTAGACCATATCAATAAAAAAGAAAATTCACTTAAATGGCAGATATGCTTCTGAAAGTCATATAAAGTACTGAATTTCTGTAAATCAATTCATTTTCATCCTTCTTCTGGTTTCCATTATCATTTTAGAGGTGTAAGAAAATAAAAAGGGGACACTGCACCATTTATTGTAGAAGCATTTTTTTCTTGATTTGCATACTATGAACATTTGATTCTCCTAATACCTAAAGTGGGGGGGAGGTGCTGGAGTTATCTAAATAATTTACCCAAACTGACTAATCAAACACAGTAATCCACATTTTTATACAACACGTTTTTATAGGTTGTCTACAACTTTAATTCCCATTGATTTTCATAATGTTTTCAGAAGTTTGGTTTCCTCATTAATAAAATAAAACAACTAGAAACTTCTAGATTCAACATTCTATGATTCTGAGATTTACTTTTAACAGATTAAAACACAATAGCTCTATTTATCAGTTAAAATTTATACTCTCTAACCTGTTAAAAGCATATATACGAATATCAAATTACAGGAATAGAACTTATATTTTAAGACACTCCAAAATGAGTTCTTTGGATATAGAAATGAGTAAAAGGGCTCTGGATTTCCCGACCAATAGGCTAATTATTTTAGGTACAGTGGACTCTAGGAATGATTTTTCTGTAAAATTACAAATTCTCTAATTAATAAAAACAATGTATAAAATGGTCACTAGTCTCTTGGAGTGATCTCCAAGCAAAATACACATTGCTAAAGCAAAAATTAGCTTACTACTAGCTTTTTGTGTTGTGTGTGTGTGTGTATATATATAAATTATTTTTAATTGCATATATATAAATTATTTTTCACTGCATATATGTGAATTATTTTTAATTGCAAAAGAGCAAAGATTAAAGTCCAAACTGGAGAGAATGTCCTATAACAAGATGGAAAGTAGTGGATGAGCTCTGAAGGAAAACAGAGCTGGGTTCAAATCTTGGCTCCATCTGTTTCTAGCTATTTAAAATGGGCAAATTATTCTCTGAGACTGTTTCTTTGGTCTTATAAAGGGAGATCACTTAGCAGGTTGCTTGGCACATAACAGATGCTTTATAAATGGGGACATCATTTCATCATCATGTTTAAACAACTCAGATTTGACCCAAAAGGAACCCAGGCACTACTGGAAAATAAAGAAAAAAATAAAAAATAAATAAAAACAGCAACAATGTACCCAAGTGTTATTATATAGTTTTTACTATAATATGGTTTAAATAATAACGCCCAAATAAGATCAAAATTCATATAGCTTATATTGGCTTAAAAACTGCAAATGCCTGCATTAGCTCCATTTATTGGATCAAATACTTGCATAGAAATAAAGATTTCTGTCAACTTCTAATTACGCCTTATTTTAAAATGTTAGTCTGAAATTTCGTCCTTTCTTTCATGTATCTAAACTAATTTTGCAAAGACCAGTTTGAGTCCCACATTCTTCTTAATCCTTAGCTGACAATTTTTCCCTCTGTTTGATCCAAGAGTACTAAATTATATGTTGTCTTTCATTTGTACTTTGTTTCCATGACATTAAGCTCATCTCCACAAGACTTTAGGTTTTCTGAGGGCAGGAATCATGACGTATGTTCCTAGGAAGCAGCCTGGTACAGAAAGAACTTATCTCTTTACGCATCAACTGAGTTAAATAGTTATATTAAGTTTGCTATTACCTTACCATGCTGCTTAAAGGTATTTCAAATTAAGGAGAACTCACAACATGCCTTTAATTTAACATACACATAGAATCACACACAGAGCTGAAAGCATCCTAAAGAATCATCTAATTTAACTTCATTTATCACCTAATTAGATTATTACAAAGTAATTATGAAAGAAAAGACAGAGCACAATAACATTTTTTCTTATATTTCCTATTATTAGCAATATATCTCTTTTACAGTCTACAGAACTAATATCAACCATTCCCTGAATGATAATGAGAATATATTTTCACAATAGCAATTGGTGACATTTCTATAAATCAAAGTGCTACAGTGATACCTACATAAAAGCGTATTTCACTATAATGGTGCTTCCAGGCTTCCCACAAGTCAGGTGGTTACTTGCAGTTAATGATCTGTGACATACCACACAAGTAGTCCTGAAAAAGACTTATTATCCACTGCATGTGCAACAATATTTGCTTTATAGAAGACTAAATGAATGAAGACATTCAATGTAACTGTAAAAGTAAAATCAAAAGAAAACTTAAAAGTAACATGTTTTCTTTAAGTAAAAGGACTGTGACCATTTTCCATTAATACTTAACCTTTTGCTGGAGCAATGCAATCACACATAATGCTCAAATCCATAAAGCCTAAGAGCTGTTCTGGGTTAATGCTAATTAACTGTCCCCAGTCGAAAGAGCAGTAACTTTCCAAAAATGTGAGATCATCAACCTCTATTGTTGACATCAAAGTCACATCACAAAGCTTAGTGAACAGTAAAAAAAGACAAATATGCTTTCTACATAATTTAAGAATGTCTTTTAATATAATTGATACATATATATATACACACTACATACACACAAACATGCCAAGAGAAAATAATTATGCTGAACACAAAATTTGCTAATCTCAAATAATACACTATCTTTCACAGCTGCCAGACATTGTGACAGTCACACATTTACTATTTATAATTGTATTTCATTTACTAGACTCAGCTTTTGTCCACCATATGCCCACTGTGGATTAACTATTCCCCTAGGTACAATTAGGGACTTTCCATTTGTTGTAAGAAGAACTAAGTATGAAGGACACAGCCAGAAATAACATTTATACCTCAACCAAATGCAGAAGCACATTCAAACTCAAACAAAGGTTTATGCAGCATCTCTTTTTTTATTAGACACATGTCTATAGAGTAAAATAAACTTGAGATAAAAATTCATGGCAATAGTACAACAGCTTTCACCATTTAGATTGAATATCAAAATTACATTACCTCCATCAACTAAATTTAAACGATTTTGTAAAAAATTATACTTCTAAACTGTAACTGAAAAGAAGGTTTGGCTTCCAACCATTAATTATAATCACAAATTTAACCATTATTTCAAGACTGACAAAATTTTTAACATTTTTGATTTCTAAATTCTTGAAGTGTTTAAAAATATTTAGCAGTATCGCCTCCCATTATCCATAAGTAAAAGACATGATTTGGAGAGAGAAGGGGAAAGACAATAACAGTTAACACATATACTACCTGTTATAGACAAGGTATGGTTCTAGGAGCTTTACATTTATTTAATTCTTACACAAACCACACTATGAAGTAGATACTATTATTATTCCCACTTTACAGATGAGAAAACTGAGGTTGAAAAAGGGTAAGTAACATACCTACAGTCACATAGTTAATAAGTGAGCCCATACTGAACTTAAATGGTCTTGCTTAGGAATCTGTACCCTTGAGCACTACTCTATACTGTGTCTATATTAAAACTATTAAAGTGTAAAAACATACTATGAAATAAAAATCCATAAGGGAAAATACAATTTCTCATCTTTTTGAAATTGAAATTTTAAATGAAAAGTAAGAGATTAATTAGGACTAAGAGTTTGGTTATCAAAAGAATTATGTGTATAATATAAAACGCTTTTACATTATCTTATGTAGTACCAACTCATAAAGCAACTAGTGAGGCTGTTATTATTAAACTCCTTTTACAAATGAAAAACCAGGGCTCAGAGAGACTGAACTACCTGCTAAAGATGAAATGCTATTAAGTAGCACAGCAATGGCTAGAAACCAGATCACAAAGATAAATTACATTATTTTAATACATTTCAGTTATAGCAATCAATATATCTGTTAGTATTTTAATCTTGAACTAAAGATATCTATTAAATTTTAGGGAAGATTTCATTTGTTGAGTACAGGAAGTAAATCTTATTTCCTATGTAAAAGCAGAGAAAAAAAAAAAATTATTTTCACTTCATCACCTCAGAAGGTCTGTAGTTCCATCTTGTCCTGAGGTAGAGAACAATCAATCTATTCATTCAAATAACAAATAATTATTAGGCACTTTCTGGGTGCCAGAGACTAAGCTACGTACTAGAGATCAGCGTTGAACAAGGCCAACAGCCCCTGCCTTCATGGAGCTTTAATTACAGAACTCTTGCACAACTCAAAAAAAAAAAAGTTTGTGCTAAAAAGGAGTGACTTTTTCAGAATCACAAAGTTTAAAAGGAAAAAAAAATAGCTAAGCATTATTAAAAATGGGTTGGAAACCATCTGTACTCTGTCCTGGTCCTTTTCTACTTGTTCATTTCCTCATGCTCTATATAAAGAATTTAGGAATTGGGAAAGTTCTCAGAGACCACTCATCTTCTACCTTTTCACTTAATAAAACGTAGAGTAAGGAATGAAGAAGACACACTCAAAACTATATCTAAAAATAGAACTACTTCAAAAATTGAAAAAGATATGCATTGTACATCATCACGTGTTCGCTCTCTCCCTCACCCCCTTTCTGAGTACTCCCATCAGCATAAAACATGCTATAATATCTTGCATCCTTTAAAAACATCAAAAGAAACAAAAGAGTTTGGACTTACTTTACCTCTATCTGCTAACATGTTTATCTATTGCCTTTTATAGCAGCTTCACATTTCCACGTTGCTTCTATTCACTATCTCCAATTCATTTCCTTCCCTTCTCTGTAGAAACCATTCTAACCAGCTTTTGCCTCCATCCCACCCCCTTTCCCCAATGAACCTGTCTTGACAAGGTCAACACCAGTTACGTCTACACTGTTAAATCTATTAATCATTCTAAGTCCTCATATGTTAATCACTCACTCCCTTCTCTTTGAAGACACTTTCACATTTGGCTTCCAGGACTCTTCACTCTCTGGCCACGTTTCAATACCTTTGCTGACCTCTCTCCATTTCCTCAAACTCTAAAACACTGGTGAAACCCAAGGCTTAATCTTTGAACCCTTTCTCTTTTTATACTGACTCCTTTGGTAAAACTCATCCAGTCCTTTAAGTATCTCAATATGCTGCTAACTGCCAAATTTTTATCTCTAGACCACATCTTGCCCCTAAACTCCAGACACATACCCAACTGCTTACTACATATCCCCACACAGATGCTTAATAAGTACTTCAAACTTATTATGTCCAAAACCAAGCTTTGATCCTCACCCAAAACCTCTTCCACCTACAGTCTTCCTCAGTATGTGGAACTTAGATACTTAGGCCAAAAATCTTGGCATTGTCTTATCTCTTCTTGCCTCCAAAGAAGAGCAAATCTGTCAGCCCTACCTTCAAAATATATCCAGCCATCAACAACTTCCTACCACTTCCACTACTAACACCGTGGTCATGCCACCATAACTTCTCACCAAGATTATGTCAAAAGCCTGCTAACTGGTCTCCCTGCTTCCACTCTTATCCACTAAACAACAGCTATAGTGATCCTTTCCAAATACAGGTTAATCCACTTCACTTCTCTGCTCAAAGCCCTCAGTGGTTTTCCATTTCACTCAGAATAAAAGCCAAATGACCTGCAAAGTCTTTCTTGATCTGTCCTCTTCCTAGACCAGTGACAAAGAAAATAATTGAATTGCCTTATTTATACTGCAAAAGCTATTCACTTGAAATTTTATAAAGTAATGCCACAGAAAATGAAGTCATTAAATTCTAAGTTCAAGGACAATTTTAAGTAAAAAAAATGGTAACTTTAAAGCCTAAAAACATCCCAAAGATGGCCATATTTCCAAGGAATGCCTGGCAAATAGCAAGGATTCAATAAATCTTAGCTACACTTACTATTGTTAAGTATATGTACTTATTAATTTATATAGAAACTGGATGCTTGATATCCTAACAAACGAATGATAAAATGAGCGTAAGAAACCATTGCTGTAAAAATAAGAAGTTAGGATTTAAACCACACATAAGTTAATATTAAACTCTCTTAAAATCATATGGTAATAAATGTGCTCAATTAATGTTACAACTAAACAGAGTTCATGTCATCAAATTTTAGGAGTGGAAGGTGCTTTGGGATTACCTTGTGCAATCCCCTCACTTTATATACAATAATGACCTTAAGTGGTGAAGTAATTGCCCAAGGTCACATGGTTAGATAAAATGGCAGCACCAGGACAAAAGAAGGTTTCTTGACCCCCAACCTAGTGTTCCTTTAAACTATACTGGATTTGTTATACTATCATTGCAAATATAAATTAAAATAATGTATTAAATGGCAATAAATTAATGAAAATTTTAAATCTCTTTTTCATGAAGAAATCTTTTTATAAGTCTGCGTTTTCTATTTTTAAATTTAATTTAATATTTAATAATTTCTTCTAAAATTTAAAGACAGATTTGTACTAAAACAAAAATAAGGAATATTATGCTTTCTTTGGTATTTAATAAATCTGCTCTACTGTGACAAAAAGAATATGGATAGAAATCATATAAACAGATTTCTGTGGCCAAAATGCTTATGCAACTCCCTGAAAATAACAAAACACCATAATATCTCTTGGGCTATGTAAATTATAATACCTTTAAAATAGCTTGAGGTAGGCTATCTAAAAAAAGTAACTAAGAAATAACAAAATATCACTGCAACAACTGTCAGGTGGAAAAGGGGTTTTGATCAACATTATGAAAAAGCGTTCATTTGACATTTTCTTCCCCAACAACATCAGCCACAACACTAATCTGTATGCAACTTTAAACATTTAATTTGGGGATATTACCTGTGCTGGTTTGAATGTATTCTGTCCCCCAGAAAAAGCCATATTCTTTGATGCAATCTGGTGCGGCAGACATATCAGCGGGGATTAAGTTGGAACATTTGGATTAGGTTGTTTACATGGGAATGCGCCCCACCCAACTGTGGGTGATAACTCTGATGAGATATTTCCATGGAGGTGTGGCCCCACCCACTCAGGGTGGGCCTTGATCAGTGGAGCCATATAAATGAGCTGACAAGCAGAAGGAACTCAGTGCAGCTGTGAGTCACATTTTGAAGAGCAACTGAGAGTGACATTTTGGAGAGAAACTGAAGCCTAGAGAGGAACGTCCCGGGAGGAAGGCATTTTGAACCCAGAACTTTGGAGCAGACACCAGCCACGTGCCTTCCCAGCTAAGAGAGGTATTCCAGACACCACTGGCCATCCTCCAGTGAAGGTACTCGATTGCTCATGGACACTTTATGGCCTTAAGACTGTAACTGTGTAAACAAATAAACCCTCTTTATAAAAGCCTATCTATCTCTGGTGTTTTGCATTCCGGCAGCATTAGCAAACCTAGAACAGATTTTGGTACCAGAGAAGTGGGATGCTTTTGTTGCTGAGTTTGCAAATACCAATCATGTTGGAGTGGCTTTTTAAATGGATAAGGGGAAGATTCTGGAAGAATTGTGAGGAGCTTGATAGAAAAGGTCTAAACTGCTTTGAAGAGACTGTGGAAATATGGACTCTAAAGATACTTCTGATGAGGCCTTGAGCAGAAATGATGAATGTATTGTTGAGAACTGGAAGAAAGGTGATCCTTGTTTTAAAGTGGCAGAGAATTTGGCAAAATTGAGTCCTGGTGTCAGATGGAAGGAAGAATTTGAAAACAACAACCTGGAATACTTAGTTGAGGAGATCTCCAGACTACGTGTGGAGGAGGTACCATGGCTTCTTCTTGCAGCTACAGTAAAATGCGAGCAGAAAGAGATAAACTTAGAACTGAACTCTTGGGTTCAAAGAAACCAGAAGCTGATGGCCTGGAAAGTTATGGGCTTCCAGAGGGTGGAATCCCAGAAGCTACAGCCCAACGTGAGGATATAACCAAACATGGAACCCAGCCACCATTTCAGTACAAGCCAGGATTGGAAAAGGAGTTAAGCAGAAAGGATTTGTGGAAAGTTCTATTGTCTGACGGACGGCTTTGACCCCTGTATGCTTCATGTGAAGCCAACAGAATTTTCGTGAGATCTTTATAGACAGAACCATTGCCGGTCTGGACTGGAGGAGACACAGAAGGAACAAATTGAAGGAAAAATTTCTTCAAAGACAGAGCCATGGAGGTTGAGGTCTGGAGTCAAGAGGCCTTGAGCTGGGAGAGCTGAGTGGCCCACACGCATGGAAAGCGTGAGTTTGCCCCAGAGGATGAGGGTAGGCATTCTGCCTCGATGCTCTGGAAGAGTTTTGCCACCCCAGGTCCCAAAGAGGGTGGAGCACATTCCCTTGGAACTGCAGAGAGCCTGACTGCCACCCCACTGTTCTAAAGGGGTTGAGCATGTGCCCCGGAGATGGAAGGGAATCCAGGTGCTGCCCCGATGTTTGAGAAGGGTGGGGCCGAGAAGGTGGTCTCCCCAATGTGTGGATATGTTGGAGAACTCACCCCAGCGTTTGGAGAGGAAAGGGCTACCGAAAAGTCCCTTAGGAAGGGTTAGACTCCCACTCTCTCAAGCCCCAAAGGATGCAATGTCGTTCTGTAAATGACTCTGACTTTGAAATCTAATGGAGTTTGTCCTGTGGGTTTTAGGAACTGTTTTGGTCCTGTTAACCCTGTTTTCCTTACTGTTTCTCCTTATGGCAATGGGAATGTTTATCCTATGAATGTCCCTCCTTTGTATATTGGAAGCACATAACTTGTTCTAAGTTCACAGATTCACAGCTAAAGGAAAATTATGCCTTAGGAATAACCATGCCTATAACTGATTTTGATGAGATCTTGTACTTAACTATTGTTACTGAAATGATTTAAGTTTTTGTGATATGTGATGGGATGAATGTATTTTGTATCTGGAAAGAATACGTTTTTCTGGGGTCCAGGGGGTGGAATGTGCTGGTTTGAATGTATTATGTCCCCCAGAAAAAGCCATATTCTTTGATGCAATCTGGTGGGGCAGACATACTAGTGGGGATTAAGTTGGAACGTTTGGGTTAGGTTGTTTGCATGGAAATGCGCCCCACCCAACTGTGGGTGATAACTGATGAGATATTTCCATGGATGTGTGGCCCCACCCATTCAGGGTGGGCCTTGATCAGTGGAGCCATAATGAGCTGACAAGCAGAAGGAACTCAGTGCAGCTGTGAGTGACATTTTGAAGAGCAACTGAGAGTGACATTTTGAAGAAAAATTGAAGCCTAGAGAGGAATGTCCTGGGAAGAAGGCATTTTGAACCCAGAACTTTGGAGCAGACACCAGCCATGAGCCTTCCTAGCTAACAGAGGTATTCCAGACACCATTGGCCATTCTCCAATGAAGGTACTCGATTGCTGCTATGTTACCTTGGACACTTTACGGCCTTAAGACTGTAACTGTGTAACCAAATAAACCCCCTTTATAAAAGCCAAACCATTTCTGGTGTTCTGCATTCTGGCAGCATTAGCAAACTAGAACATTACCCAAGAAAATAAATTTGAAACACTATCAATATATCAACAAGTATAGTAGGACTGTAAAGTGTCATGTAAAAGAATCACTATAAGTGCATATTACTAAAATACTCTCTCATTCAGCACACAGAAAGGCTATCAGCAACTTCCAATAACTAAGCATAGGCCTATTTGAAAAAGTATGCAAAGAATAAATAAGAGAAGAAATAAAAACAGAAATATTAGGACCATCTGAAAAAGACCCTTGCACCTGATACTATGAGATTAATATTACCTGGAACAAAAAGTATTAATATTATCTGGAACCAAAGTATTAAAAGCAATGGGGGTGGAGGGAGGGTAATGCTTTAGTTTAGAATGTGTAAAACATGAACTTTTCAAATCCTCACAAGTTTTTGTTTATCTTTATAAATTAGAAGCTATCTTAAGCAAATTGATAACAATTACTCACTTTAGTAAAATACTGTAGATGATAAATTTTGTAGAAGTGATATGAATCCTTCAAATCAACAACCAAAATAAATGACTCCTACTTCACATTTTCACATTTCTACTCTCCAGATATAGTAAGAATTTTTGAAGATCCAAAACATTCACAATATAGGCAGGTACTTCATGTAAATTCTCATAAAGTTCTTCAAACTAAACATATATCCAACCCTTATACATGTCTGTTACTAAGAACAAAGAATAGTCTTTTAAAAGTCTTTTGATAATTTTATTGAGAGTATCAGTAAAATTTCCAACTTGCAATTTACTTCTTTTACTAATACATTTCCACTGAGTTCAGGGAAATCAACTTACAGCATACATTAAAATGTAACCTTTAAACCTCCCAGTGTAAAACATCACTTCCTGGGCAGAGATAGTACTCCAAGAACTATCAATCACTGTTAAGAAGAATATACAGTCAACATCGTTAATTAATGTTGATGCACTCTTCTCTATGCCCTCATCTGTCAAGAAGATTGTTTAAAAATCTGAGTTATTAGTCTTTATTTGGGAAAGGATCTGGTTAATATCTTTAAGAGCAGAAATCACTCATCCATCCACTCCATACTGGAGCATGATAATTCCTATCCCCAACGCAAGTTACTGATAACCAGTCCCCTCCACTAAAGAAAGAAGCCATAAATCAGGAAGAGGGCAGCTCCTATGCAACCCCTGTTAATTTCTGTTTACAATCTATCCAACTGAGAATGTTAGCTAGTCAGGGAAGAAACCAGGTGATGGATCAGATAGTAGGAAACCATAATAGATTAAAGATAGGAAATAACAAAATGACAAATCAAAATGTTCTGTGACTATAAAACATGTATCGAATTTATAATTAATCTTTTAAAAAAGTAATATTCATGAATGTGCATTTCATTTTAATTAAGATAAAATTTGAACCTTGCCTGAAACCCTGAAAGAAAAAGTAAAACTGTACTTTAGTTCAGATTTACGATCTTTTAATTTTAAAATTGTATTTGTAAATATAAAGTCAAAAGAAGAGCTTTCCAATATCATGTAAAAGTAACAAGTTAGGACACAGAAGCAACCTATCTAAATCTTTTATATTTATTTAACATAAAATCATAACATAAAATCTATAATATTTTATTACAAACGTGATCCACCATAATATAATTTTGATGTATTTCCTAGGAAACTCATTCTAACATTATCAACTAAGGCAGAATTCAGTAGGCCAGTTGGCCCTAAAGGTCTTCTAATAGGATTCACTAAGTCTATACATATTTTTTTCCTCACTAAGAAAGCCATTTTCCCTAAATAACACATCCTGAGCCATAAATACTTCTAATTTCAACAACTTTCATGAAAAGCCTTACTTTTATTCATTCAGTATTTGTTCATTCAGGCACTGGTGTTAGTGATAAGGTCCTTTATTTTTATGAAGCTTAGACTTTAGTGTGACAAGACAGTCAAGAAATAAACAAGAAACAATATCAGATGGTAATGAATCTACGCAGATAAATGAAACAAACGACCTGAAAGAAAGGGACTGAATGGCTAGTTTAGACTCAGTGATCAAGAAGGAAGCTTTGAGGAGATGACATTTAAGATGAGATCTAAACGACAAAATGGAGTCAGCCAAGCAAAGACCAGAGGAAAAAGCATTTCAAGTAAAGGAAACCCTAAGGCAGAAATTAACTGGAATGTTTTAGGAACAGAAAAAAAAAGACGAATGTGCCTTATCCATGGTGGGCAAGGGAGAGTGTGGTAGAAAATGAGGTCTGAGAGGCAGGAAGGAGGCAGAGCACACAGAGCTTTGTAAACTTGGATAAGGAGTTTGGATTTAATTCTAAGTGTGATGAGAAGGTACTGGAGGGTTTTAAAGCAGAAGAGTCATGTTAATATAAATTTGCTACTGGAAACTAGATTATAGGGGAGCAAAGCTAAGAACAGAAGGCAACTGTAGTAGCTCAGGTAAGAAGTAATGGTAGTGTTAAGCCATGGAACAGCCCACCCATGATAAGCCTTAAGTGTACATAAATTGAAAACCCCCAAGGTCTGATCAAATGAGACTGCCCCAGTGCTGGAAGAGCAAGACTGTCAAGGCCAGGGAACCAGATATTAGGGCTGGTAGACTTGGTTCCTTAACTCACAGAAGTTGCCTTATATGGTAATACAGTTCTTTCTGGGTGTTTATGTGGCTATTATCTGTAACCGGTCAGATATTTCACTCCACATGGGACTTCAGAGATCATCAAACTTCTTCCAAACATCCATGACATACACAGAGTAAGTAGATGCCTTACCCGCTTTCCTATTTTAAAAGCTACCTACCAGGAATTTATTTTTATATCACTAGGATAAACTATGACCTTCCTTGAAGATGTGGGCAAAATTAATTGTATTTATTAATCTTAATCAGCAAGAGCAAAGAAAGGCAGTCAAATTTTTAGAAGATGACGAGAAAAAGAATAAAAAAGACCCAGGTTGACAGATCCCAGTCACTCCTTAAGCACTGCCTTTGGCTCAATCTTTGAGCAAACTAAAAATGGCTAGCTAAATACCTATAACTGGCACTCAAAAATATGTTTATTGAGTGACTGGCTTTACCCAACAAAAAAATATTTATTGAATGAATGGCCTTACCCAACACATGGTATGAGAACTATCAATCTGGAAAAAACAAGGAATAAGATGATGACAAGAAAATTCTCTAAGAACTATTTCCTCAAGGCCACTTTCTTAAAACACAGACTTCAACTCCACTAGTTTGTAATCTGTTTCAAATTGATCATTCAAATTGAACCTATACTCAGTACTCTGAAAAGACTATTATAATGAATAATAATAGCCAATAGTTATAGAGCATTGTTTTAGTTTCCTTAAAGCAGATACTATGAAATGGTTCAGCTTGAACAACGGGAATTCACTAGCTTACAGTTTGAGGCTGAGAAAATGTCCAAATCAAGCATCATCAAAGTGATGCTTTCTTCCTGAAGACTGGCTGCTGGAAATCCTTGGCTCCTCTGCCACATGGCAAGGCACAGGGTGGTGTCTGCTGGTCTCTCCCTTCTCTTCCAGGTTTCCTTGATTACAGCTTCTTGCCTCCATGCCCACCCCACCCCTGCTCTCTACCTTCCGTCCCTCCCTCCCTCTCTCTCTCTCTCTCTCTCACTCTCTTTCTTTCTCTTCATTCCGTTTATAAAGGACTCCAGTAAGAGGATTAAGACCCATCCTGAATGAGGTGGGTCACAGTCACATCTTAAGTAGCCTCATAAAAAGATCCTACTTAAAATGGGTCCACATTCACAGAAATGGATTAAATTTAAGAACATGTTTCTCTGGGGTTCATACAGTTCCAAACCACCACAAACATGTACTATGATAAGACCATGGGCTAAGTGCTTTTCATGCAACACCTCATTTAATCTTTAAAACAACTTTATCAGACAGAAACTACTATCCTCATTTCCAAATGAGGGAAATGGGGGTTAAAGATATAAAAATAACTTGTCTGAGGTCATTCTACTGTTACATGAAGAAATCAGGCTTTTAAGCAAGTCTGTCTGAATCCAAACCTCCATGATCTTAATCACTATTCAATACTTTATTTAAAATCTTAAATAGTACAAAGAAAGAACATTAACAAGTATCTTAGAGCCTTTCAGAATAGAATATAGAATAAAATAAATTAAGTATTATATACTGAAATAATTCACTAATTACCAATCTTTCTATTTCATTGAAGCAAGTTCCTTCTTCTACTTTCCACATCATTAACCTACTCTAGTTACTGTTTATGTTTAAACCTAATAAAACTCCATTTTTATAAGAATAAACCCACAATTCATCCTTATATCAAACTAGCCTCTATCCTCAGCCAAAAAAATTTTTGAGAGTTTACTGTATTTTAATAAAAAGCAAATAACCTTATAGCTTAATAAATATAAGCTCCATATGGCACAAATTCATATACATGCATACACACAAACACACACACACACACACACACACACACACACACACACTTTTATGGAAATGAGTATTCTCACTCTTTCTCTCTCCCTTCTCCTAAACTTTGGCTAAAAGCTGGTTACCACTGCCAATATTTTCACAGCCTACACATATTTCTTTTCAACATAGGCTTTCTTTTCAAGTCACCAAGAATAGGACACAATGATGAATACAAAAAGCACAACTATGTAGGATATGACCATCTTTTAGATAATGAGCATAATAATCCAGTTTCAGATATCTTTCCATCATGTTTCTCCTTTGCCTTTATTGAATATGTAAAGTCTTTGCTCTTTCCACTGCTTTTTAAGATACTTATATCCTCAAAAGAGAAAATGAGTACATACTACCACACTATACTAATGTAACAGCAATTTGGAAATACAAATCAGAAAATATTCAAGAGACTCATAGTTAAAACCCTAATAGCCTTAACTGCAGAAGGATCTTTCATTACATGATCATTTGAAATTGGGCCAATGACAGATTATGCAGTAAACAATAGCCAGGGAAGTGTTCATCTATAATCTCTTCATTTTACTTTCTGTGTAACTGCATACTCTGTTATATGATCCCGTTCTAAAACAAAGTATTATATATATATATATATATATATATAAAAGAAAGGAGTTACAGCAAAGCCTAGAGTAAAAAAAAACTCTTAACATTCATGCTATTAAATTCTCAAACATAGCACTGTATTAATTTTTTGCATAAATTCATATAACTTATATAAATATTTGTTTTCAGAAACAGGGGATGGTACCACCAGAGCACTCCAATAGCCCATCTAGTCTGATATCCTATCTTTAACAATGGCCCATGTTGGATGCCTCACAGCATAGCACGAATATATAACATAACGTATATAATTATGCACTACTACATCATTAGCCCAGATGATGCTTAGATTATATCCTGAAAGACATGAAAACAAACCCAAACTCCATTCCCTATCCTATTCTAAAATTTCCTAAAAAGTGATGGGAGGAGGCGGGGCAAGATGGCAGACTGGTGAGCTGTATGTTTTAGTTACTCCTCCAGGAAAGTAGGTAGAAAGCCAGGAACTGCAACCCAGAACCCATGAATCTCGAAGACAGTTGTATAAAAATGTAGCTTATGAGGGGTGACAAGGGGATTGGGAAAGCCATAAGGACCACACTCCACTTTGTCTAGTTTATGGATGGATGAGTAGAAAAATAGGGGAAGGAAACAAACAGACAAAGGTACCCAGTGTTCTTTTTTACTTCAATTGCTCTTTTTCACTCTAATTATTATTCTTGTTATTCTTGTGTGTGTGCTAACGAAGGTGTCAGGGATTGATTTGGGTGATGAATGTACAACTATGTAATGGTACTGTGAACAATCGAAAGTACGATTTGTTTTGTATGACTGCATGGTATATGAATATATCTCAATAAAATGAAGATTAAAAAAAAAAAAAAAAAAAAAAAAAGACATAATGCTGAGCAAAATAAGCCAGGCACAAAAAGAGAGATATTGTATGTTACCACTAATGTGAATTCTGTGAAAAATGTACAATGTTTTATACTGTAGAATGTAGGGGACCTAGAGATACCAATTAGTGGAGGGGGAATGATAATCTAA
This sequence comes from Choloepus didactylus, assembly GCF_015220235.1. Classification (NCBI taxonomy): domain Eukaryota; kingdom Metazoa; phylum Chordata; class Mammalia; order Pilosa; family Megalonychidae; genus Choloepus; species Choloepus didactylus. The sequence continues at coordinate 13,177,634 of NC_051309.1, forward strand.
TAAGAACAGATAAACTATGGAGGGTAATCTCAATGTTATGGGAATGCTCAGGAATGATTATGGTTTGTAAACTTTCTTGGATATAGTAAGATCATGTTGGAAGCAATAGAGTTATTTTAGGTTGTTTTTTTTTCTCTTATTCCTTTGTTTTCTTAGGGGTTGTTAATTTTCTTGGGGTATGGTAGGAACATGTTGGAAGCAATGTAGTTATTTTAGATTATTTGTTTTTCTTACTCCTCTGTTTGGACATGGTTTATTAATTTTCTTGGGGTATGGTAGGAACATATTGGAAGCAAAGTAGTTATTTTAGGTTATTTGTTTTCCTTAATCCATTGCTTTGTTTGAAATGTTGTGGGGTTTTTTTTTGGTTGTTGTTTGCCTGTTTGTTTTTAATTTTTTGATAAACAAAGTTAAAACATTGAAAAAAAATCAGTAGAAAAAGGGGAGTAAAAACTAAATGACAAATAGGGTGGGATGGGGGGATGGTTTGGGTATTCTCTTTTCACTTTTATTTTTTATTCTTATTCTGATTCTTTCTGATGTAAGGAAAATGTTCAGAAATAGATTGTGGTGATGAACGCATAACTATATGATCATACTGTGAACAGTTGATTGTATACCATGGATGACTGTATGGTTTGTGAATATATTTCAATAAAACTGAATTAAAAAAAAAAAAAAAGAAGAATGAGGGAACTAGAAACATATTTACAATAGGAGGTTAAGTAGAAAAAAAGGAGATGAAAATGTTATCTATTATGTGGTTTAAACTCGGTTGTTGGTCTCCTGTTATTTTTTTTAAAAAAAAAGAAACCCAAAATCTGTGTGCCAAAAAAGATAATAACCAGAGCCTGCAAAAGCATGTTTTAGAGAAATAAACACCTCTCATACACTGCTAGTGGGAATGCACATTTGTGCAATTTTAACAGAGAACAATTGGGCAGTGGCCAATAACATTTTAAATGTACATAACTTTTGGCCAAGCAATTCTACTTTGAGAAATCTACTCTAGAGAAATATTTGGAAAAAAAATAAAAATAAATATTTGTTCATGAGCACAAAGGTCTGTGAACACAGATCGTCTGGACAAAATTGCGATCAGATAAAACTGGACACCACCCACTTTTCCTCAGAAGGGGCTGTGTCAACAGGGACCCATCCTCATTACGGAGGATCATGGAGCCACTAAAATCAGACAGACATAATTCAATGGCATAGAAGGGATGCTGCAATGTGCTGTCAAGTGACAAAAGCAAATCACAGGCAGTATGAATCCATTTATGTTAAAAAAAAAAAAAAAAAAAGAAAAACTCAAAACCCCACACCCAAACTACGTATGCATGTAGGACACTATCTGGTGCGTAAATGGACAAAGGATAGAGCCAAGAGACACAACAAACTGCTAACTCTGTGGTGCTCTCTGGGGAGGGAGAAAAAATTTTTGGTTAAGAGAGATTTTCATATTTTTGTCTATCTGCTTCTCTATTATTTGACTGTACCTGGCAAATTCATCCACCTTTCACATCTGGAATTAAAGGATAAAATAAAATAAATTACGGAGAGAACATATTAAAATGCTAAAAAAAAAAAAAAAAAAAAAAAATCTTCCCACCAATAAATGCCCAGGGCCAGATGGCTTCACAGGGGTAATCTACCAAACTTTCCAGAAAGAACTGACACCAATCTTACTCAAACTCTTTCAAAACATTGAAGAAAATGGAACACTACCTAACTCATTTTATGAAGCTAACATCAATCTAATACCAAAACCAGGCAAAGATGCTACAAAAAAGGAAAACTACCGACCAATCTCCCTAATGAATATAGATGCAAAAATCCTCAACAAAATACTTGCAAATCGAATCCAAAGACACATTAAAAAAATCATACACCATGACCAAGCGGGGTTCATTCCAGGCATGCAAGGATGGTTCAACATAAGAAAATCAATCAATGTATTACAACACATTAACAAGTCAAAAGGGAAAAATCAATTGATCATCTCAATAGATGCTGAAAAAGCATTTGACAAAATCCAACTTCCCTTTTTGATAAAAACACTTCAAAAGGTAGGAATTGAAGGAAACTTCCTCAACATCATAAAGAGCATATATGAAAAACCCACAGCCAGCATAGTACTCAATGCTGAGAGACTGAAAGCCTTCCCTCTAAGATCAGGAACAAGACAAGGATGCCCGCTGTCACCACTGTTATTCAACATCGTGCTGGAAGTGCTAGCCAGGGCAATCCGGCAAGACAAAGAAATAAAAGGCATCCAAATTGGAAAAGAAGAAGTAAAACTGTCATTGTTTGCAGAAGATATGATCTTATATCTAGAAAACCCTGAGAAATCGACGATACAGCTACTAGAGCTAATAAACAAATTTAGCAAAGTAGCGGGATACAAGATTAATGCACATAAGTCAGTAATGTTTCTATATGCTAGAAATGAACAAACTGAAGAGACACTCAAGAAAAAGATACCATTTTCAATAGCAACTAAAAAAATCAAGTACCTAGGAATAAACTTAACCAAAGATGTAAAAGACCTATACAAAGAAAACTACATAACTCTACTAAAAGAAATAGAAGGGGACCTTAAAAGATGGAAAAATATTCCATGTTCATGGATAGGAAGGCTAAATGTCATTAAGATGTCAATTCTACCCAAACTCATCTACAGATTCAATGCAATCCCAATCAAAATTCCAACAACCTACTTTGCAGACTTGGAAAAGCTAATTATCAAATTTATTTGGAAAGGGAAGATGCCTCGAATTGCTAAAGACACTCTAAAAAAGAAAAACGAAGTGGGAGGACTTACACTCCCTGACTTTGAAGCTTATTATAAAGCCACAGTTGCCAAAACAGCATGGTACTGGCACAAAGATAGACATATAGATCAATGGAATCGAATTGAGAATTCAGAGATAGACCCTCAGATCTATGGCCGACTGATCTTTGATAAGGCCCCCAAAGTCACTGAACTGAGTCATAATGGTCTTTTCAACAAATGGGGCTGGGAGAGTTGGATATCCATATCCAAAAGAATGAAAGAGGACCCCTACCTCACACCCTACACAAAAATTAACTCAAAATGGACCAAAGATCTCAATATAAAAGAAAGTACCATAAAACTCCTAGAAGATAATGTAGGAAAACATCTTCAAGACCTTGTATTAGGTGGCCACTTCCTCGACTTTACACCCAAAGCACAAGCAACAAAAGAGAAAACAGATAAATGGGAACTCCTCAAGCTTAGAAGTTTCTGCACCTCAAAGGAATTTCTCAAAAAGGTAAAGAGGCAGCCAACTCAATGGGAAAAAATTTTTGGAAACCATGTATCCGACAAAAGACTGATATCTTGCATATATAAAGAAATCCTACAACTCAATGACAATACTACAGACAGCCCAATTATAAAATGGGCAAAAGATATGAAAAGACAGTTCTCTGAAGAGGAAATACAAATGGCCAAGAAACACATGAAAAAATGTTCAGCTTCCACTAGCTATTAGAGAGATGCAAATTAAGACCACAATGAGATACCATCTAAACACCGGTTTAGAATGGCTGCCATTAAACAAACAGGAAACTACAAATGCTGGAGGGGATGTGGAGAAATTGGAACTCTTATTCATTGGTTGGTGGGACTGTATAATGGTTCAGCCACTCTGGAAGTCAGTCTGGCAGTTCCTTAGAAAACTAGATATAGAGTTACCATTCGATCCAGCGATTGCACTTCTCGGTATATACCCGGAAGGTCGGAAAGCAGTGACACGAACAGATATCTGCACGCCAATGTTCACAGCAGCATTATTCACAATTGCCAAGAGATGGAAACAACCCAAATGTCCTTCAACAGATGAGTGGATAAATAAAATGTGGTATATACACACGATGGAATACTACGCGGCAGTAAGAAGGAACGATCTCGTGAAACATATGACAACATGGATGAACCTTGAGGACATAATGCTGAGCGAAATAAGCCAGGCACAAAAAGAGAAATATTATATGCTACCACTAATGTGAACTTTGAAAAATGTAAAACAAATGGTTTATAATGTAGAATGTAGGGGAACTAGCAATAGAGAGCAATTAAGGAAGGGGGAACAATAATCCAAGAAGAACAGATAAGCTATTTAACATTCTGGGGATGCCCAGGAATGACTGATTGGTCTGTTTTAATTTCTGAGGGATATAGTAAGGAACAAGTTCACAGAAATGTTGCTATATTATGTAACTTTCTTGGGGTAAAGTAGGAAACATGTTGGAAGTTAAGCAGTTATCTTAGGTTAGTTGTCTTTTTTCTTACTCCCTTGTTATGGTCTCTTTGAAATGTTCTTTTATTGTATGTTTGTTTTCTTTTTAACTTTTTTTTCATACAGTTGATTTAAAAAAGAAGGGAAAGTTTAAAAAAAAAAAAGATGTAGTGCCCCCTTGAGGAGCCTGTGGAGAATGCAGGGGTATTCGCCTACCCCACCTCCATGGTTGCTAACATGACCACAGACATAGGGGACTGGTGGTTTGATGGGTTGAGCCCTCTACCATAAGTTTTACCCTTGGGAAGACGGTTGCTGCAAAGGAGAGGCTAGGCCTCCCTATGGTTGTGCCTAAGAGCCTCCTCCCGAATGCCTCTTTGTTGCTCAGATGTGGCCCTCTCTCTCTGGCTAAGCGAACTTGAAAGGTGAAATCACTGCCCTCTCCCCTACGTGGGATCAGACACCCAGGGGAGTGAATCTCCCTGGCAACCTGGAATATGACTCCCGGGGAGGAATGTAGACCCAGCATCGTGGGACGGAGAACATCTTCTTGACCAAAAGGGGGATGTGAAAGGAAATGAAATAAGCTTCAGTGGCAGAGAGATTCCAAAAGGAGCCAAGAGGTCACTCTGGTGGGCACTCTTACGCACACTTTAGACAACCCTTTTTAGGTTCCAAAGAATTGGGATAGCTGGTGGTGGATACCTGAAACTATCAAACTACAACCCAGAACCCATGAATCTCGAAGACAGTTGTATAAAAATGTAGCTTATGAGGGGTGACAATGGGATTGGGAAAGCCATAAGGACCACACTCCACTTTGTCTAGTTTATGGATGGATGAGTAGAAAAATAGGGGAAGGAAACAAACAGACAAAGGTACCCAGTGTTCTTTTTACTTCAATTGCTCTTTTTCACTCTAATTATTATTCTTGTTATTTTTGTGTGTGTGCTAATGAAGGTGTCAGGGATTGATTTAGGTGATGAATGTACAACTATGTAATGGTACTGTAAACAATCGAAAGTACAATTTGTTTTGTATGACTGCGTGGTATGTGAATATATCTCAATAAAATGAAGATTTAAAAAAAAAAAAAAGTGATGGGAAAGCCTCCAATAAAGCACAAATTTAACCATAATATAAGTCAATGCTTTGGTAATGTGACAAATGACTAAGAAATGATCTCCTAATATGAAAAGCTGCACTCAGAAATAGAGCCTAAACTTATCAAAATTTATGATTCTTAAAGTGAGATTTCAATGAACTGAAAACCATCTGCTTCATTCCATTAAAAAGAATCATTTATGAGACAGCTGAGTAAAATTTAACTAAAGATTTTTAAAAATAAAAAAAACTTTTATCCAAGCCATACCATTCTTCATATGTAATACTGTTTTCCAAAGAGTATGCTAATATTTGTATTTTAAACTCTTCTAAGAAATGACATTCACACCTGTTTTGTAATGGTCTTAAAGTAAAGCTTGGATTTACTAGATGTTCAAATAAGTGTACAAAACCACATAATGCAGAAATCATGGTTGGTCTTTCAGGAAGGATTATTTCCTGAAAAATTACAGGGAAACACCCCTGCCCCCACTACCACCATTTACTTAGATTCATAGAAGTTTAGAATTAGATGAGATTCGATGTTTTGTTTCATATGAACAACTAGTTAATAATGGTAGGATACCCAGTAGTCTTTCCACTGCTCTACAACTATCTTAATTGAATGTGCTGTATTTTTCTTTAAAAATCAGAGAGCTCTACTTGATGTCTCCAGGAAGATATTTGAAAAGACATGCCATGTTTTGATAGATACCATCAAGATTATTCAGACTATGTTGGTCATTTAAAGAAGTGTACTTAATTAAGTGCAAACTTATTAGTAAAAATTTTCATTTTAACCTTTCTGAAACAACACTCAGTACTAATGGTCTTCTCCATAAGGCGTATCTAGCAAAAATGTTATATCATTTCAACATAGGCAGAAGCACAGCACAAAAAATAGCATTATTTGAGAAAGCCTTATAAAACAGTTACGAAATGTAGGCATTGTGCTCATTACCTAGTTTACTTTATGCTGATCTTTCTTCCTATTTCTTATTGAGAATCTCATAATTCTTAAAAAAAAAAAAAATGACATATGAAATGACAGGGCCTACCTGTGTATAAAATGATCCTTGCTAAATATCTTGAGGGTCTTTTTTTGTAAAACAAAAGAAAAAAAGCTTATTTTCACATTAAAATGGAAGCATCAGTTTTTAACCATACTTTTATCCATGCACCTTTTTCTTAGCAATGAAAGAGTTTACAAAAAAGAACATAAACAATTTGTGATCTGGCCAGTTGTACTTTTTAGCTCCCAGAGGGATGGCTGGTGTTGTGATTAGCTGAGTGAAAACCATGCAGGAAAACTTGAGGGAACAGTCTGTTGCCAGTAATGTTTCTTGTGTGTGCCATTAAGCCACCTCCAGATGAGTGGGGGAAACATTCACTTTTTAATATTTTTAATTTACTTGGAATTAATTGTTGCTGTGTACTAAGAATTTGACCCAAATAAAATCCCACAATGTGTTAAAAAAAAAAAAAAGTTACAGTGAAAAAACGTACCATACTTTTAAAGACCTGTGGAGAAGATGATTCTCTTGATGGTATATTTTGGTATTGGTTTAACAACGCTCGTGGTCAGGAAACAATTCCTAACCTCAATCCTCCAGGGTACAATTTGAATTCATTTTTTTCTTTTCTGACTTCAAATAAGTTGGAGAAGATAAGGTCATATAATAATATTACATATATTTGAAAAACATTATTCAGGTCTCCTCTTTCAGGTTATGGCACTGCAGGACTAGGAACCAAATTAACAGTCCTGTGCTGAGTTGAATTTTATGATTTTTATATGCTATGTATCATAGCCCACAAGATAGATCTCAAAATTTACTTATCCATCATTTTTATCAAGAATCACTCTTCCTCCTAACTTAATATACTCTTTCTCAAAATAATTATCTATATTCCAGAACAAATGCCAAAAAATTCAAAAAAAAGGGGGCATTTATAAGAGACAGAAGCAAGAAAAAAATGCACACAAAATTCTATGCAGAAACTGCTTCCTTCTCTAGAACTAATAGAGGATCACTTAATGAACTGTATCTCTCAAAACCTCTGAGGCAGAGCTGAAGCTACAGTGCAATATCATAAAATCTGCAGCTGTGCTGCTATTCTTAATAGTCCACGCTACTTCCTGAGACCACAAGAAGCCAAAACACACACTGTCAGAACTGAACTTACCTTAACAGGAATTGGCCAAAGCAGCAGAGCAGTTATGATAGACCAGGCATCAAAACTGTTATTGAAAAGATTATATACACCCCTAGGAATTTTCTACTCAAGCAAGTTGCTCACTCCAGGAAAGCTGTATCTATTTATGTTTCCCAGCATCAAATCTTTTTTCAGGAATAAAAACTACAGGATAGGCAAATAAACTTTACTATATATAAATAATCATTAATAACTTACTTTTATTGCCCACCAAGGCAACCAGTGGCTGGGTCTCTGATTCCTCACTCACTTTCTTCACCACAGTATACCAATCTTCTAAATTCTCAAAGCTTTGATAATTTGTAATATCATATACCAAGAGGATTCCCTGTCAAAAACAGTTATAGAATATTTGTAAAGCATTACTTGAAAAAATATATGTTTATATTGAATATTCTTGACTAATGCTTCAGATATACAAGCAGATTGTAAATTTACAAAATATGAACTGTTTTATACACAAGCTGACTTCAATTTAAATTAATTACTAGCAGATAGATAATACTGAATGATTTCATTCAAGATGAAGCCAGCCATTAAATGTAAAGCAAGCTAAAGTATAATTTTGATTAAATTGTAATGGTTTCCCAATTAAACAGACATCTGGGATATTGTTGACAAGCTACAATAAATATAAGAAAGTCATACTATAGAAGTGGAAAAGATGGCAAGGTCTACAATCCTGCCTATTACCTCCATGAGGTTAAATATTTAAACCTTTCAATATATACCTATCTGCTGCAGCTCTTTTTAAATATTTTCAAAACTAAAGATTTCATGACATCCCTTGATAGTCAATTTCAGTGTTTAACACAATTTTCTTTAAAGGATATAAGTCAATTTCCTCTTTTAGTCCTCTGTGCATTTGGAGAACAACTTGAAAGTTTCCTCCTTATAATACTCCTTCATATACTTGAAGATAGTAACTCCTTTACCCTCTCCTTTCCAGAGTAAACAAACTCAATTCCTTAAACAACAAACTCAATTCCTTAAACTTCCCTCCAAGGACATATTTTCTATCCCTTTAATCATAGTTGCTGTTTCTTCCCAGGACACACTACATATAGTTTTTTCACATTCTTTAAAATGAGCAACGTAAAACTGTACATGATACTATAATAAGAGTCTAAGCAAAGCCAAATGTAATAGTGGGGTTACTTCCTGCCTCTTATATATCATATTCCTTTTAATATATCCCATTATTTTGTGTGGGAAGGAGAAGTATAGACACACAAAATAAGAGCACCACATTCTTGATTCTCATCCAGTTTGTGGTCAAACACTTAATAGAAAGTTCTGCATACAGTATAAGTCTAAAAAAGAAAAAAACTTAGAAGTTACTGGTCCCTACTTATTCTCCTTCTTAGGTAATAATAAAGAATGTCAAGTACTTTTTTAGCACTTACTATACACCACACATATATCTAGGTCTTTTTCTTAATTCTCACAGCAATCATGCAGGGCTGGTTTTATCATCCCCATTTTACTGATAAACAGATGTAATAACCAAGGATTTGAATCAGTAACTGAATAATTATAGGTTACAATCATTCATTCTACAAATATTTGCTTGCCAACTATGTTCCCAGCATTGTGCTGGGTGCTAGGGATGTAAGTTCAAGCACTCAAAGAACTCAGTCTTGCAGCAAACCCAGACACATAAAGATATAATTATATACCACAGTTGTCATGGCCAGTGGCATGCTAGTAAATATTTTTCAACTGGCTCAGGGGCACGGCAGCAAGGGGAGGAGTTATTTGTAGCATTTGCCAGTATCTGTGGTGTCAATATTCCCCTATGGCCATTTTCAAGATAACAACATGATGTCACTGAACATAGAGCTGCGTAGCACACAATTATATCGTATTTCTACCGTACTGATACAATAGGCATAAATAACCTCAAGAGCATAGATAACAGAAAAATATAGTGAAATAATTAGTAAGTGACACATTTTGAGTATGTAATACCCTAGTTTTAAATATAATTTATTTGTTAAGTTACATAATTTAATTTTTAATCATGGATGTATTTAACTATTAGTTCACAAAAATTCCTGAAAATTAATAATTGACTCTCACAAGCCAGAACAAGCTGGCTCTAGCACACTGCTACTATGACCTTCCAGTACTAAGCTCTTTTATTGAACTACACTGGCCCCACATCACTTAGCTTCTCTGGGTCTCAGGTTTCTAATCTCTAAAATTAGATCATTGAGTTAGATACACTCTAAGATCCCTTTCAGCTTAAACATTCTATAATTTTTATGTAAAAGCACCTGTCTGATTCATTTCCATACTCTGGCATCTACTTCTGTCTTCCAAGATGCTTTGAAGTAACACTTAACACAGATTATCTGAGACAATGAGTACACTGCCACTTCCGTTATTAGGAATAATGCCCCAAAGCTAACCACTGAAAAAGACTAATCTTCAATGTGTTGACCCCTCTTCCAGTTGACATGGGTGATATAACATATTGTGTAGAAAGGAACTCCACCCTGAAAGTCAGGTCCCTCTTAGGTTCTAGACCTGGCCCCATCATCAAGTGAACTTAAGCAATGCTTCTGTGATCTTACCTTTAAAATACCAGCTATGTCTAAGTGATTAAGTGAGGTAATAAAAATACACTTAAACTTTAAAACCTAACATGCCACACAAATGTAGGGTATTTTTGTTCTTATTCTGAGTGCACAAGAATCACATTCTCAACATAATTTTGAAATAAGTTTTATACGTATAAGCGAGCCTAGACCTGTGATGTCTAAACTATGAAATTTTTGAACCCTCCTGATTAATACCTGAAAAATTACATTACAACTTGGGATAATACCTGGATGATAGATTATATGCAAATAAAACACTGCCACCATATGTAACAAAAATTAAATACCACTGTCTACACCAGGGATCAGTAAATTATGGGCCATAGGACGAATCTGGTCCATAGGAAAAATCTGGCCCACAGTTATCTGCAAATAAACTTTTATCAGAATATAGTCACACTCATTCATTTATGCATTGTGAATGGCTATTTTTGCACTACAACAGCAGAGTTTAGTATAGAGACAGGATTGTCTGCAATTCCTAAAATAATTATTATTTGGCTCTTCTCAGGAAAAGTTTGCGAATCCCTGATCAAGATCAATGTCTCCCAATATTTTTGAGTCAGTGATACCTATGAAACTTCCAGGACTCATAAGAAACACAGAGGATCAATTCCTTTTCATTAATCTAGCTATCCACCAACCCAAACATCTTTCTGTTCATATACCCAATTCTCAATATCGTTTATCTAAAAACTATGTCCATGAGAGGAATGTGGGAAGATGGTGGAATACGAAGCTCCAGGAATCAGTCCCTCCCCCTGAACAACTATTGAACTGGCAAGAACTGTCTAAATCAAAACTCCAGAGTATGGTAGAATACTGTACAGCATTTATTGAAGAGTAGGAGGAAGAGGCTGGTAAATTGAGGCAGATACTGGTGAATTTCACTCTCTGAACAACAGCTATCATTCACTGCTGGCAGGCAGCAGTGGGGTCCTCATCCCAACTGCTGGTGCAACTTCCTGGTGCCAGGAAGGGATATACAGACCTAGTTCCCAAATACAAGATATGCAGTCCAATTGCTGACTCCTGCTTTTGATAAGCTACTTCAGATCACTGGTATCTGGCTCAGAGAGCAACCGTCAATCCAACCTACCTTGGGAAAATGCAGCAGAGGAGTCTTAAAGGCTGTATCCTGCCTCAAAACTATGAAAACCAGTTAAAGGGCTGCATTAACCAGGCAAATGCTGAATCAGGAAAACAGCAGCTTCAAAAAGCCAGAGGAGAAGTTCTTATAACCCTTGCTGGCCACCCCCTCACCCATTCTCCAAGGCAATGCGGAATCAGCTGGCACTCCCATTATGGATTGCTGGCCTTGAGCAGGCTGGGAAAGAATGACCTAGGAAATTCCTCTCCAGCTCCTCCCCACCACTCCCCATCCAGAATTTGCCTTCAAAGCAAAAGCAGCTTGGGACAGAGAAAGCAGTGTAAGAAACAACTGAGTCAGACAGCCAGAGGCAAAGGCTTACCTGCTTCCAATCCTGCCAAGGAGCAACCCAGAGAGGGAGAAGGTCTGTTTCCTAGGGAGTAAAGGGGGCATTCAAATCCCTGTAAACAGGGTCCTCCCAAGGCCAGTAAAAAGCACAAGCCCAAGATAAAGTAAAAAGCACAAGCCCAAGATAAGACAAAGGCTTAGAAAAGACAAGGAGGACCCTGAACTTTGCATTCAACTTGGGTTGACCTTCTTAATGGGAGGTCTGAACTCTAAAGGAGAGCACCAGCCAACGCAAAGCCAATTTACAAGGACTGTGAAAGGCGTTTTTGTATCAGTTTGTTTGGTTAGTTAGGTTCTGACACTCAAGAAAATTGCTGTCATAACACCAACTGGATACAAATTCAAGAAAAGGACAGTTCAGGCACTAAATCCCAGAGTTAGCACTTTAAAACATTAAAATGTAGACTGTGCAACAAAAGATTACAAGACAAACAAAAGAAACAGGAAATAATAGCCCATCAAAAGGAAGAAGACAGAAACCCAGAAAACATCCATGAAGAAGACCAGCCTGTGGACATACCAGACAAAGACTTTTAAACACAATCTTTAATACACTCAAGAAGATGAAGAAAAATACAAAGAAAGAACTAAAGGATATCAAGAAAACAATGAAGAACAATCTGAAAATCTCAAAAAAGAGACAGACATTTTTAAAAGGAACCAAACAGAACTACTGGAGATGAAGTCCACAATATCTGAAATGAAAAATTCCCAAGAGGGTTTCAACAGCTGATTGGAGCTGACAGAAGAAAAAATCAGCAAACTCGAAGACAAGATAATTCAAATAAGTGAGACTGAGAGCAGAAAGATAAAAGAATTATAAAAAGCAAAAACAGGCCAAGAAACTTGTGGAACATCAAGCAGACCAATATATGCACTGTGGGAGTCCCAGAAAGAAGAAAAAGAGAACGTAGCAGAAGAAATATTCAAAGCAATATAGACAGAAACTTGCTAAACTTAGCAAAAGTAGTAAATATGTACACCCAGGAAGCCCAATGAACACCAAACAGGATAAATTTAAAGAGGCATATGCCCAGATACATATTAGTCAAGTTACCAAATGCAAAGGACAGAGAATTCTGAAAGCTGCAACAGAAAAGCAATGTGTAACGCACAAGGGAGTCCCACCAAAATTAAACTGCAATTTCTCCACAGACAACTTGGAGGCAAGAAGAAACTAGTATGAAATACTTAAAGTGCTGAGGAAAAAACAATTAGCAAATGAAGAATTTTATATCCAATGAGACATTATTTCAAAAATGAAGAAGAGATTAAGACATTCCCAGATAAATAAAAGCTAAGGGAGTTCATCACCACTACTAGGATACCAGATAGTGGTTCAAAGTGGCATAAAGAAATAAAGATCTCCAGTAAAGGTAACCATTTGGGTACTTATTTATAAATGACAGTACTATTGTATTGTATTTTTTGGTATGTAACTCCACTTCTTACTTCCCAGAGGGGCTGAAATGCAAATACATAAAAAGCAATGATAAATCTATGGCTCTAAACTTACAATAAACAAAGATATAATTTGTAATGAGTACAGATAAAAGGTAGGAGAACCGAGGGATATAGGAACAGTGTATGTATATGCTATTGAAGTCAAGTTGGCATCAAATCAAATATGATTGTTACATATTTAGAATGTTAACTTTTAACCCATTGAAACCACAAGGAAAATAAAGGAAAAATATATCCATATAGAAATGAGAAGGGACTCAAAATGGTACAATAAAAAAAATCAAATAAATATGAAGTAGGCATTAACAGAAGAATTGAGAATCAAAATAAGTACAAGACAAAGACAAAACAGCAAAATGGCAGAAGAAAGTACCATATTAGTAGTAGTTACTTGAAATGTAACTGGATTAAACTCTACAGCCAGAAGGCAGAGAATGGCAGAATGGATTAAAAAACAAAAACAAAAACAAAAACAAAAAACCATGACTCAAATATATGCAGTTTACAAGAGACTACCTTAAATTCAAAGACATAAGTACTTGAAAGCAAAAAGACAGAAAAATACATATCAAGCAGGTAGCAACCAAAAGAGAGCTAAACTATTATCAGAACAGATCAAATAGACTATAAATCAAAACTGTTACAAAGAACACAGATTATATACTGATAAAGGGGTCAATTCAAAAAGAAGACATAACAATTATAAATATATATGCATGTAACAGCACAGCTTGAAAATATGTGAAGCAAATACTGAAAGATTTGAAGGGAGAAATAAACAGTTGTACATTAATAGTAAGAGACTTCAATATACCACTTTCAACAATGGATAGAGCATCTAGATAGATCAATAATGAAGCAGAAGACTTGAATAATACTCTAAACCAACTCTACACCTAATAGGGATATATAGAACATTTCACCCAACAGCAGCAGAAGACACAGTCTTCTCTTCAGCACATGAATCATTCTCCAGGATGGAACATATGTTAGAACACAAAACAAATCTCAATAAATTAAAAAATATTGAAATCATACAATGTACCTTCTCCAACCACAAGGGAATGAAGCTAGAAATCAATAATAAGGAGGAAAGGAGAATTCACAAATATGTGGAAATTACAAAACATACTCTTAAACAACCAATGGGTCAAAGAAGAAATAGCAAGGGAAATTAGGAAATATCTTGAGGAGAATGAAAATGCAAACACAACAAATCAAAATTATAGGATGCAACAAAGGCAGTGCTGAAAGGGAAATTTATAGCTCTAAATGCTTACACTAAAAATGAAAGAACCACACTAGGAAGAAGATGGTGACCTAGAGAGGAGTGGAAGTTAGTGAGTCCACCTGAAACAACAAATAAACAACCAGGAACAACTAGTAAATAATCTTGAATAACTGCTGGGGGACAACCGTGACTGGCCACACATCATACACCAACATGGATTGGGAGGAATGCCTGAGATAGCAGCATTAAATCTGTAAGTAAAAACTGCAGACCTGAGCTGAGAGCCACTTCCCCCATGGCAGCCCAAACTGCAAAACCTCGCTGTGGCAGAAAGCAGCATTCCCGGAGCAAGTGAATATACCTCAGTCCAGTCCCAACTGGGGTTTTAATTAACAAATGTGGACTGCTCAATAAAGCTACAAATCCCCAACAAGCAGACAGAGGCTTCTGGTGATGACTAACCTTGGAGAGCCAGAGGACCAACTTGGGAGGGAGGGGGAGCCCAGAAGACTAAGTGCTATCTCTGGCTGACAGGGGAAACTGAGTGGGGCCACAGACTGGTCCTGAAGGCAGGCTTTCTGTCCCTTTTTTCGGTTCAGTGGAGAAAGCCTCAGCCATTTTCAGTTCCCAGCACTCTGACCCAGACAAGGGTGGAGATAACAATCACAGAGACTATTCAAATGCAAATGATATCTCCCTAGGGTGTATATCTTCCCTAAGAGAAAAGAGCAGGTGCCAAGCTCTACTACCCACCTTCCATTCAGAACCACACCCTAGAGCCTGGAGAAAACAGCCAGGGGCCACACCTCATTATACCAGTCTGGATTGACAGGCTGACAGGTGCCACAGGCTGGGGAGAAAAGCACAGTGGCATGAGGCCTCAAAGGGTGTGTCAATCTTCTAAGACACACCTTCAGGGAAACCTGATACTACTGCCTCCTTCTGAAACCTGAACATGTACTGGTCTGGGAAAACCTGATTGGGGTAACCAAGGAAACCAGATGCCTAGACAACAGAAAACTACAACCTACACTAAAAAAAAAAATGAAGTTATGGCCCAGTCAAAGGAACAAACTTAAATTTTAACTGAGATACAGGAATTGAAACAACTAATGCTAAATCAATTTTAAAAGTTTAGGGAAGATATGGCAAAAGAGATGAAGTGTATAATGAAAACACTGGGTGCACATAAGGTAGAAATCAAACGTTCAAAAAAACAACTGGCAGAATCTATGGAAATGAAAGGCACAACATAAGAGATAAAAGACAGAATGGAGACATATAACAGCAGATCTGAAGAGTGGGAAGAAAACTCTCAGGAGCTTAAGAACAGGACACCTGAAAGCCTACACACAAAAGAACAGATAGGGAAAAGAATGGGAAAAAATGATCAACATCTCAGGGAATCAGATGACAACATGAAACACACAAATGTACATGTCATGGGTGTCCTAGAAGGAGAAGAGAAGGGAAAAGGGGCAGAAGCAATAATAGAGGAAATAATCAATGAAAAATTTTCCCATCTCTTTTGACAGACAAAAAATTACAGATCCAAGAAGCGCAGTGTACCCCAAACAGAATAGATCTGAATAGGCCTATGAAAAGACACACAATCAGATTATCAAAGGTCAAAGACAAAAATAGAATCCTGAAAGCAACAAGTGAAAAGGAAAGCTTGATAAGACTATGTGTGGATTTCTCAGCAGAAACCATGAAGGCAAAAAGGAAGTGGTGTGATATATTTAAGATTCTGAAAGAGAAAAACTGCCAACCAAGAATCTTATATCCAGCAAAACTGTCCTTCAAACATGAGGGAGAGTTTAAAATATTCTCTGACAAACAGACAATGAGTTTGTGAACAAGATACCTGCTCTACAGGAAACACTAAAGGAAGCACAGCAGACAGACAGGAAAAGACAGGAGTAAGAGGTTTGGAACACAATTTTGGGTGATGGTAGCACAGTAATGTAAGTACACTGAACAAAGATGACTGTGAGTATGGTTAAAAGAGGAAGCTTAGGAGCATGTGGGACACCAAAAGGAAACAGGAAAGATAAAGACTGGGACTGTATAACTCAGTGAAACCTAAAGTGCTCAACAATTGTGATAAAATGTACAAATATATTTTTACATGAGGGAGAACAAATGACTGTCAACCTTGCAAGTGTTAAAAATAGGGAGGTATGGGGGGAAAATATAATCAATGCAAACTAGAGACTATAATTAACAGAAATACTGTATTATGCTTTCATGAATGTAACAAAGGCAATATACCAAAGCTAAATGCATATAAGAGGGGGACATAAGGGAAGGGTATAGGACTCTTGGCATTGGTAATGCTGTCTGACTCTATGTTCTGCTTTAGTTTAATGCTCTTCCCTTTTCTTGCTTCCTAGCTGTCATGGTTTTTGTTTGTTTGGTTTGGTTTGGTTTTTCCTCTTTCTTTTTTCTTTTTCTTTTGTCTCTCTACCTTCTTTGACTCTTCCTCCTGCTTTGTGGAAGAAATGGAGATGTCCTTATATAGACAATGGTGATGGTGGTGAATACATAAATACATGACTACACAGGAAACCATCTACTGTTTACTTAGGACAGAATGTATGATGTGTGAACAAAACCATCTTTAAAAAAATGGGTTGATGAAGAAAACCTGAGGGCACTATATTGAGTGAAATAAGACAGAGACACAAGGACAAATATTGCAGGGTCTCACTGATAAGAACTAATTATAATATGTAAACTCATAGACATGAAATACAGGTTACCAGGTTATAGAACAAGGCTAAAGAATGGGGAACAGTTGCTTATTATGAGCAGAATGTTCAGCTAGGGTGAATTTAAATGTTTGGAAATGGACAGAGGTGATGGTAGCATGTTGTGGGACTAACAGTGCTGAATGGTCTGTGAATGTGGTGGAAAGGGTAAGCTCAGAGTTACGTATGTCACCAGAAGGAAAGTCAGAGGTTAAAAGATGGGAATGTATAAAACAGTGAACCTTGTGGTGGACAATGTCTGTGATTAACTGTACAAATATTAGATATCTCTCTCATGAACCAGAACAAACGTATGACACTATAACTAGAAGTTAATAATAGAGGGGCATATAGGAAAAATATATATACCTATTGCAAACTATATACTACAGTTAGTAGTATTTTAACATTCTTTCATCAACAGTAACAAATGTACTATACCAATACTATCAAGCAATAATGGAAGGGGGATGGTTAGGGGTATGGAAGGATTTGAGTTTCCTTTTTTGTTTCTATTTCTTTTCTAGAGTAATGAAAATGTTCTAAAAATTTAAAAAAAAAAAAAATGTGGCCATGTTGGTACCGTGGGTACCTGATTGCACACTTTGGATCTTTGGATAATTGTATGGTATATGAACAATCTCAATTAAAAAAAAAAAATGAAAGAAGATTTCAAATCAGGGACCTGACCTCAAAACTGGAGAATCTAGAAAAATAAGAGCAAACTACCACCAAAGCAAACAGAAGGAAATAATAAACAAAGATTAGAGAAGAGATAAATGAAAAAGGGAATTTTTTTTAAAAAAAAGAGAATCAACAAAACTAAAAGTAGATCTTTGAAAAGATCAATAAAAACTGACAAAGCTTCAGCTACATTGACAAAAAGTAAAAATAAAATAAATTCAGAGGAAGGAACAAATAACTAAAATCAAGAAATGAAAAGGGAGATATTACAACAGACCCCACAGAAATAAAAAAGACTAAAAGAGGATACTATAACAATTGTACACCAACAATTAGATAACTTAGAATGAAATGGACAAATTCCTAGAAATACGGAAACTACCTACACTGACTACAGAAGAAATAGAAGATCTCAACCAACCAATAACAAATGAAGAGATTGAATCAGTAATCAAAAACTTCCCAACAGAAAAAAGCCCAGGACCAGAGGTGAACTTTAGCAAACATTCCAAGAAGAACACTAATCCTGCTCAAAGTCCTTCAAATAACTGAAGAGGGGACACTCCCTAACTCATTCTATGAGGCCACTATCACCCTCATACCAAAGTCAAATAAAAGTACTAAAACAAAAGAGAATTACAGCCCAATATCCCTTATGAATATAGATGGAAAAATCCTCCACAAGATACTAGCAAAACTGAATCCAACAACACATTAAATGAATTATATACCATGATCAGATGAGATTTACCCCAGGTTGCAAGGGTGGTTCAAAATAAAAAAAAAATAAATTTCTACTACACCACATTAAGAGAATGAAAGGGAAAAAAATACCAAGTGATCATCTCAGTAGATGCAGAAAAGGCATGACAAAATACAGCAACCTTTCTGGATAAAAACAATTAGAAAACTAGGAATAGAGAGAAGCTTCCTCAACATGAGAAAGGACATATATGGAAAACCCACAGCTAATATCAAATATCAGTGGTGAAAGGCTGAAAGCTTTCCCTCTAAGATAAGGCACAATCTTATTTAACATTGTACTGGAAGTTCTAGCCAGAGAAATTAGGCAATAAAAAGAAATAAAAGGCATCCAATTTGAAAAAGAAGTAAAATTCTCCATATTAGCAGATCACGTGATCCTATAAAGAGAAAATCTAATGTCCACAACAACGCTACTAAAGCTAGTAAATGAATTCAGCAAGGTGGTGGGGATCAACATGCAAAATTCAGTACTGTTTCTATACACCAATAATGAACAACCTGAAGCAGAAATCAGGAAAAAAAATTCCATTTACAACAGCAACTAAAAGAATCAAACATCTAGCAATAAATCGAAGCAAGGATGTAAAGGACATATACACATAAAACTAAAAAAAAACATTACTAAAATAACTCAAAGAAGACCTAAATAAATCAAAGGACATTCCATGTTCATGGACTGAAAAAGTCACTGTTGTTTAGATGCCAATTCTACCCAAAGTAATTACAGATTCAACACAATCCCAATAAAAATTCCGACACCTTTCATTGCAGAAAAGGAAAATCCAAACATCAAATTTATAAGGATGTGTAAGTGACCCTACATAGCCAAAAAGATCTTGAAAGAGAAGAACAATGTTTGAGGACTCAAACTTTCTGGTTTTAAAACTTATTACAAAGCTATGACAATAAAACAGCATGGTACTGCCATAAGAACAGACCAATGGAAACAAACTGCGAGTTCAGAAATCAACCCTCATATTTATAGCCAACTGATTTTTGACAAAGATGACAAGCCCATTCAATTGGGAAAGAACAGTCTCTTACACAAACGGTGCTGGGAAAACTGGATCTCTATTTGCAAAAGAATGAACATGGACCCCTATCTCATACTATAGACAAAAGTCAAACCAAAATGGATCAAAGATCTAAATATAAGAACCTGAACTATAAAACTCCTAGAAGAAAATATCAAGAAGCATCTTCAGGACCATATGTTAGGCAATGGGTTCTTAGACTTTACTCTCAAAGCACAAGCAATAGAAGAAAAAAATAGATAAATGGGACCTCATCAAAATTAAAACTTTTGTGCATCTAAGGACTCTTTTTAAATTCATTTTACTGAGATATATTCACATACCATGCAGTCATACAAAACAAAGCGTACACTCGATTGTTCACAGTACTATTACATAGTTGTGCATTCATCACCAAAATCAATCCCTGACACCTTCATTATGAGACACACAAAAATAACAACAATAATTAAAGTGAAAAAGAGCAATGAAGGTAAAAAAAAAACACTGGGTGCCTTTGTTTGTTTGTTTGTTTTTTTCCTTCCCCCATTTTTCTACTCATCCATCCATAAACTAGACAAAGGGGGGGTGTGGTCCTTATGGCTTTCCCAATCACATTGTCACCCCTCATAAGCTACATTTTTATACAATTGTCTTCAAGATTCATGGGTTCTGGGTTGTACTTTGATAGTTTCAGGTATTCACTGCTAGCTACTCCAATTCATTAGAAACTAAAAAGGGTTGTCTATATTGTGCATAAGAGTGCCCACCAGACTGAACTCTCGGCTCCTTTTGGAATCTCTCTGCCACTGTAGCTTATTTCATTTCCTTTCACATCCCCCTTTTGGTCAAGAAGAGGTTCTCCATCCCACAATGCCAGGTCTACATTCCTCCCTGGCAGTCATATTCCACGTTGCCAGAGAGATTCATTCCCCAGGGTTTCTGATCCCACGTAGCGGGGAAGGCAATGATTTCACCTGCCAAGTTGGCTTAGCTAGAGAGAGAGGGCCACATCTGAGCAACAGAGGTATTCAGGAGGAGGCTCTTAGGCACAATTTTAGGGAGGCCTAGCCACTGCTTTGCAGCAACAGTCTTCCCAAGGGCAAGTCCTGTGGTAGAGGGCTCAACCCATCAAACCACCAGTCCTCTATGTCTGTGAGCACATCAGCACACCATACAGTCCCACCAAAAATGAATAAGAGTACCAACTTCTCCACATCCTCTCCAGCATTTGTAGGTTCCTGTTTGTTTAATGTCAGCCATTCTAATTGGTGTGAGATGGTATCTCACTGGTCTTACTTTGCATCTCTCTAGTAGCTAGTGAAGCTGAACATTTTTTCCTGTTTCTTGGCCATTTGCATTTCCTCTTCAGAGAACTGTCTTTTCATATCTTTTGCCCATTTTATAATTGGGCTCTCTGTACTCCTGCTGTTGAGTTGTAGGATTTTTTTACGTATGCAAGATATCAGTCTTTTGTCAGATACAGGGTTTCCAAAAATTTTTTCCAAGTTGGCTGCCTCTTTATCTTTTTGACAAATTCCTTTGAGGTACAGAAACTTACAAGCTTGAGGAGTTCCCATTTATTTTTTCTTTCCTTGCTTGTGCTTTGGGTGTAAACTCTAGAAAGTGGCCACCTAATACAAGGTCTTGAAGATGTTTCCCTACATTATCTTCTAGGACATTTATGGTACTGTCTTTTATATTGAGATCTTTAATCAACTTTGAGTTAATCTTTGTGTAGGGTGTGAGGTAGGGTTCCTCTTTCATTCTTTTGGATATGGATCTCGAACTCGCCCAGCCTCATTTGTTGAGAAGACTGTTATGTCCCAGTTCAGTGGCTTTGGGGGCCTTATCAAAGATCAGTCGGCCATAGATCTGGTAGTCTATCTCTGAATTCTCAATTTGATTCCACTGATCAATATGTCTATCTTTGTGCTAGTACCATGCTGTTTGGACAACTGGGGCTTTATAATAAGCTTCAAAGTCAGGGAGTGTAAGTCCTCCCACTTCGTTTTTCTTTTTTAGAGTGCCTTTAGCAATCTGAGGCATCTTCCCTTTCCAAATAAAATTGATTACTAGCTTTTCCAAGTATGCAAAGTAGGTTGTTGGAATTTTGATTGGGATTGCATTGAAACTATAGATGAGTTTGGGTAGAATTGACATCTTAATGACATTTAGCCTTCCTATCCATGAACATGGAATATTTTTCCATCTTTTAAGGTCTCCTTCTATTTCTTTTAGTAGAGTTATGTAGTTTTCTTTGTATAGGTCTTTTACATCTTTGGTTAAGTTTATTCCCAGGTACCTGATTTTTTTAGTTGCTATTGAAAATGGTATCTTTTTCTTGAGTGTCTCTTCAGTTTGTTCATTTCTAGCATATAGAAACATTACTGACTTGTGTGCATTAATCTTGTATCCTGCTACTTTGTTAAATTTGTTTATTAGCTCTAGTTAGCTGTATGGCCAATTTCTCAGGGTTTTCCAGATATAAGACCATATCATCTGCAAACAATGACAGTTTTACTTCTTCCTTTTCAATTTGGATGCCTTTTATTTCTTTCTCTTGCTGGACTGCCCTGGCTAGCACTTTCAGCACAATGTTGAATAACAGTGGTGACAGTGGGCATCCTTGTCTTGTTCCTGATCTTAGAGGGAAGACTTTCAGTCTCTCACCATTGAGTACTATGCTGGCTGTGGGTTTTTCATATATGCTCTTTATCATATTGAGGAAATTTCCTTTAATTCCTACCTTTTGAAGTGTTTTTATCAAAAAGGGATGTTGGATTTTGTCAAATGCTTTCTCAGCATCTATTGAGATAATCATTTGATTTTTCTCTTTTGATTTGTTAATGTGTTGTAATACATTGATTGATTTTCTAAGGGTGAACCACCTTGCATGCCTGGAATGAACCCCACTTGGTCATGGTGTATGATTTTTTTAATGTGTCTTTGGATTCAATTTGCAAGTATTTCGTTGAGAATTTTTGCAGCTATATTCATTAGGGAGATAGGCCTGCAGTTTTCCTTTTTTGTAGCATCTTTGCCTGGTTTTGGTATTTGATTGATGTTAGCTTCATAAAATGAGTTAGGTAGTGTTTCATTTTCTTCAATGTTTTGAAAGAGTTTAAGTAAGATTGGTGTCAGTTCTTTCTGGAAAGTTTGGTAGAATTCCCCTGTGAAGCCATCTGGCCCTGGGCATTTATTTGTGGGAAGCTTTTTGATGACTGATTGGATCTCTTTGCTTGTGATTGGTTGGTTGAGGTCTTCTGTTTCTTCTCTGGTCAGTCCACATTGTTCATATGTTTCCAGGAAATTGTCCATTTCCTCTACATTATCCAGTTTGTTGCCATACAGTTGTTCATAGTATCTTCCAAAAATTTTTTTAATTTCTTCGTGACCCGCAGTAATATCACCTTTCTCATTCATTATTTTGTTTATAAGAGTCTTCTCTCTTTTTGATTTTGTCTGTCCAGCTAGGGGCTTGTCAATCTTGTTGATCTTCTCAAAGAATCAACTTTTGGTGTTATTTATCCTCGCTATTGTTTTTTGTTCTCTATGCCATTTATTTCTGCTTTAATCCTTGTTATTTATTTTCTTCTACTTGGTTTAGGATTGGTTTGCTGTTCATTTTCTAGCTTCTTCAGTTGATCCATTAGTTCTTTGATTTTGACTATCTCTTCCTTTTTAATATATGTGTTTAGTGCTATAAGTTTCCCCCTCAGTACCGCTTTTGCTGCATTCCATAGGTTTTGGTATGTTGTGTTCTCATTTTCATTCATCTCTATATATTTAGCAATTTCTCTTGCTTTTTCTTGTTTAACCAACTGATTGTTTAGGAGCATCTTGTTTAACCTCCAGGTATTTGTGAATTTTCTAAGTCTGTGATGATTATTGACTTCTAATTGTATTCCACTGTGGTCAGAGAAGTGCTTTGAATAATTTAAATTCTTTCAAATTTATTGAGGCTTGTTTTATGTCCCAGCATATGATCTATTCTGGAGAAAGTTCCGTGAGCGCTAGAGAAGAATGTGTATCCTGGTGATTTGGGATATAGTGTTCTATATATGTCTGTTAAATCCAATTCATTTATCAGATTCTTTAGGTTTTCAGTTTCCTTACTGGTCTTCTGTCTGGTTGAACTATAGGAGAGAGGGATGTGTTGAAGTCTCCCACAATTATTGTGGAAGCATCAATTGCTTCCTTTAGTTTTGCCAGTTGTTCTAGTTTGCTAATGCTGCTGGAATGCAAAACACCAGAAATGGACTGGCTTTTAAAAAGGGGGTTTATTTGGTTACAAAGTTCCAGTCTTAAGGCCATAAAGTGTCCAAGGTAAGTCATCAACAATTGGGTACCTTTGCTGGAGGATGGCCAATGGTGTTTGGAAAACCTCTGTTAGCTGGGAAGGCACATGGCTGGCATCTGCTCCAAAGTTCTGGTTTCAAAATGGCTTTCTCACAGGACGTTCCTCTCTAGGCTGCAGTTCCTCAAAACTGTCACTCTCAGTAGCACCTGGGATATTTGTCCTCTCTCAGCTTCTCCGAAGCAAGAGTCTGCCTTCGATGGCCATTTTCAAACTGTCTCTCATCTGCAACTCCTGTGCTTTCTTCAAAGTGTCCCTCTTGGCTGTAGCTCCTCTTCAAAATGTGACTCACAGCTGCACTGAGTTCCCTCTGCCCGTCAGCTCATTCATATGGCTCCAGTGATCAAGGCCCACACAATGGGCAGGCCAACACTCCATGGAAATTATCCAATTAGAGTCATCACCCACAGCTGGGTGGGGCACATCTCCAAACAAACACTCAAAAAAAATCTAATCAACACTGATAATGTCTGCCCACACAAGATTACATCAAAGATAATGGCATTTGGGGGACACAATATATTCAAACTGGCACACCAGTGCTTCTCTCATGTATTTTGTGGCACCTTGATTGGATGCATAAACATTTATGATTGTTATTTCTTCTTGTTGGATTCCCCCTTTTATTAGTATGTACTGGCCTTCTTTGTCTTTCATAACATCCTTGCATTTAAAGTCTCTTTTATCTGAGATTAATATTGCTACTCCTGCTTTCTTTTGGCTGCAGCTTGCATGAAATATTTTTTTCCATCCTTTCACTTTCAATTTCTTTGTGTCCCTGTGTCTAAGATGAGTCTATTGTATGAACATATTAAGGGTTCATTTTTTTGACCCATTCTGCCAATCTGTATCTTTTAATTGGGGAGTTTAATCCATTTACTTTCAACGTTATTACTGTGAAGGCATTTCTTGAATCAGCCATCTTTCCTTTGGTTTATGTTTGTCATATATATTTTTTCCCTCTCTCTATTAATGTCCTTTTATATACCCATACTGAATCTTTAGTACTGAACCTTTCTCCATATCTGTCTCTCCTTTCTTTGTTAGTCTGTCGGTAGGACTCCTTTAGTATCTCAAGTAGCTCAGGTCTCTTGTTAGCAAATTCTCTCAGCATTTGTTTGTCTGTGAAAAATTTAAGCTCTCCCTCAAATCTGAAGGAGAGCTTTGCTGGATAAAGAAATCTTAGTTGGCAATTTTTCTCAATCAGAATTTTAAATATGTCATGCCACTGCCTTCTCGCCTCCATGGTGGCTGCTGAGTAGTCACCACTTAGTCTTACGCTGTTTCCTTTGTATGTGGTGAACTGCTTTTCTCTTGCTGCTTTCAGAACTTGCTCCTTCTCTTCCGTATTTGACAGTGTGATCAGAATATGTCTCAGAGTGGGTTTATTCTATTTGGAGTTCGCTGGGCATTTACGATTTGTGTATTTATGGTCTTAGAAGATTTGGGAAGTTTTCCCCAACAATTTCTTGAATACTCTTCTTAGACCTTTACCCTTCTCTTCCCCTTCTGGGACACCAATGAGTCTTATATTTGGACGTTTTACATTATCTATCATATCCCTGAGGTCCATTTCGATTTTTTCAATTTTTTCCCCATTCTTTCTTTTGTTCTTTGATTTTCCATTCTGTCATCTTCCAGGTCACTGATTCGCTGTTCAACTTCCTCTAGTCTTGTACTATGAGTATCCAGAATCTTTTTAATTTGGTCAACAGTTTCCTTAATTTCCATAAG
Organism: Choloepus didactylus; assembly: GCF_015220235.1. Classification (NCBI taxonomy): domain Eukaryota; kingdom Metazoa; phylum Chordata; class Mammalia; order Pilosa; family Megalonychidae; genus Choloepus; species Choloepus didactylus. The sequence goes on from NC_051309.1 coordinate 13,203,328, forward strand.
ATTGTCTACTTTTTTATTTACTCTTGCAATTTCTTCTTTTTGCTCTTCTAGGGTCTTCTTGATGTCCTTTATATCCTGTGCCATGGCCTTGTCATTCATCTTCAGTTTTTTGATTGATTGCTCCAAGTACTGTGTCTCCTCTGATCTTTTGATTTGGGTACTTGGGCTTGGGTTATCCATATCGTCTATTTTTTTCATAGGCTTTAAAATTTTCTGTTGTTTTTGGCCTCTCGACATTTGCTTAACTTGATAGGGTTCTTTTAGGATTTGTAGACCAATTAAAACCCTTATCTCTAATTTGTCAGATCTACAGCTTCATGGAGTACACATTAAATAACCTGCAGATGGCATCCACGAGCCTCATATTCCCCTCAAGCCAGTTCTCCCCCACTTTGTCTTTGTGGTGAGTGGGCGTGTGAGGCTTGCGGGTTCCAATTGATGTACCAAGCTTGCGTGTGTAGTTGGTGTTGTCTGCCCTGTATATGGGACATGTGTCTGGGCGGTCAGGGAGGGGGTGCAGCTCTAACAATCAAATCTCCCCAGTGTTCCTGGAGATATAAAGCTGCTGAAATAGTCTAATCCTTCAGTCCAGTCTCGCCACAGTTTGTCTCTGCCGCTGACCCACAAGTCCTTGGTATTGGTGGTATGGCCCCTGGGATTTATGAATGGGTCCCTCTTCCAGGCCGTGTACCCCCAGGTCCTCTGTTGAGGGATGACTGTGTTATGTCACAGGTGAGCGCAGTCCCCCAGGGCGGTTCTGGGCTGCAGGGCTGTGTAGGGGTGTTCCCAGTCTGCTGACAGGATGGCTGAATGGGGCGTGTTAAATCACACTGCTCCACCTTCCCAACTCTGCGACAACCAACTGAGGAGGTGGGAAAGCCTAATGTCCATGCCCAATTTTGTGGTGTGTGCATGTGTTGCTGGAAACACTTCCCATCACACTGGGTTGTCTGGGGCAGCTCTGCGCTGTGGAGCCGGCGCCTAGCAGGAGCGTTCCCTGCCCACCGGGAAGATAGCTGTGAGCGGACGCCCCCCTTTTCTTGGGAAGTTGTGGTGTATAGTGAATTTTCTCAGCCATTGGACTTATTGCCTTGTGTCTCAGAGCTCTCTTAGTTCTGCTCTTGTCTTGACTTGCTCAAATTGCAAGTCTTTGAGGCTTTCTGTATTGGGCTTCTTAGAATTATTGTTTTAGAAAAAGAGAAAAAGATAAAAAAAAAAAGGGGGGGGGGGTGGCAGGAAGGGCCCTCCTTGCAGTTCTAATGGGTTATTGAAATGCTAAGAGACAAGGAGATCAGGGCCATTAAGGAATGCTCCAGGGAGCAGAGAAACCAGTTTTTCAGGCAAAGAAACTCACCTTCCAGATTTGCACATGAGCCTGACTCAGCCTGAGCTCTGCCCTTCCCCATTCTATATTCACCAGAACTCCAAAAAGTCTCCACTTTTATTTTTGGGTTTTCCTTGCTGTTTTTGCTATCCCTATCTCCTCTCCACTGGGCTGGCTGCTCCTGGATTCTGCAGTGTCTTGTCTCAGTCTATCTATGCTTGGGGTTTGGATCAGTAGAATGAGTTTCCAATAAGAGCCACAACTGCAGTTCTCCCTCCTCATTCCCAGCACTGACAGCCCCTCCTCCCACGAGACTGAGCCTGGCAGGAAGGGGCATGGGTCCCCTAGTGGTGAAAACTTACAGATTTCACTGATTTCAGCTGTTCCACGTGTTCATGAGTGTTGTATGAAGTATGCCCAAAGTCAAATTGCTCTGCGGTATCCAGTCCACACAGTTCCTGGCTTTCTACCTACTGCCCTGGAGGAGTAACTGTTTCCTACTGTGGCTGTACCACTTTACATTCCTGCCAACAATGAACAAGTGTTCCTATTTCTCCACATCCTCTGCAACACAGGAAATAATTAAAATAAGCAAATTCATAGAATCAGAAACTCAAGTACAGGCTACTAGGGGACAAGATGGGGTAAGGTACAGAATGTGAATTCTTAATGGGTACAGAGTTTCTGTTTGGGGTAATGGAGAATTTGGGGGTAACAGATGGTGATCATCTCTGTGAAGGTAATTAAGTCCACTGCATCATATATTTGAATGTGGTTAAGAGGGGAAATTTTAGCTTGTATATACATTAATTAGAATAAAATTCAGAAAAAAAAGGACTGTGCAGCACAGTGAACTCTAATGTACGCTATTGACTATAGTAAATTATACAAATATAATAATATTGTTTCATCAATTGTAAGAAAGTTACCATACTAATGGAAAGTGTTAACAGGGAAAACTGCATGTGTGAAGGGGTATATATGGAAATTCTGTATTTTCCACAAGACTTTTCTGTAAACTTACAATACCTGTAGTAAAAAACATAATAATTTATTTAAAGTAAAAGGATAGAGAAATGCCTGCTGATACTAATGAAAAGATAGCTGGAGCAGTTATATTAATTTCAGACAAAGCAGACTTCAGAACAAAGAAAATTATTACAGATAATAATTATATAATTATAAAGGGATCAATTGAGAGAAGACATAACAATCCTTAATATACTTGCAACCAACAACAAAGCATCAAAATACATAAAGGCAAAAATTAATAGAACTGCAAGGAGCTCCAAATCCACAAATCCACCATTATATTTGAAGACTTCAACACTACCATATAAATAATTGGCAAATCAAGCAAGCAAAAAATCAGTGAAGATAAAATTGACCTCAACAGTACTTGCTCTACTTGACATTTATAGAATACTTCATCCAACAACAGCAGAATACACATTCTTCTCAAGCTGGCATGAAGCATTTATCAAGATAGACCAAAGTCTGGGACATAAAACAAGTTAAAAAGAATAGAAATCGTAAGAAGTTTCCATTTCAGTCTACAATGGAATTAAACTAGAAATCAACAACAGAAAGACAGCTTGAAAAAATTCCAAAATATTTGGAGATTAAACAACATACTTCTAAATAACACATGGGTCAAAAAAGTCTTAAGAGAAATTAAAAATATTTTGAATGAAATGAAAATGAAAATACAACTTATCAAAATTTGTGGGATGCAGCAAAAGCAGTGCTTAGAGGGAACTTATAGCATTAAAAGTATGTATTAGAGAAGAAGAAGAAAATCTATAATCAAAGTTTCTACTTCAGGAAAACTAAAGAAGGAACTAGAAGAAACAATTTAAGCCTAAAGCAAGTATAAGAAAAAAATAATAAAATTAGAACAGAAATCAATGAAGTTGAAAAGAGGAAATAACAGAGAAAATCAATGTGTCAGTTTGAATGTATTGTGTTCCCCAAATGCCATTATCTTTGATGTAGTCTTGTGGGGCAGATGTTTTGGTGCTGTTTAGATTTGCTTGGAATGTTCCCCACCCAGCTGTGGGTGATGACTCTGATGAGATATTCCCATGGAGGCATGGCCCCAACCATTCAGGGTGGGCCTTGATCAGTGGAGCCATATAAACGAGCTGACTCAAAGAAAAGGAACTCAGTGCAGCTGTGAGTGACGTCTTGAAGAGGAGCAAGCTTGCTAGAGAGGAACGTCCTGGGAGAAAGCCATTTTGAAACCAGAACTTTGGAGCAGACGCCAGGCATGTGCCTTCCCAGCTAACAGAGGTTTTCCGGATGCCATGGGCCATCCCTCCAGTGAAGGTACCTGATTACTGATGTGTTACCTTGGACACTTTATGGCCTTAAGACTGTTTACAATAAGTGAAAGTAGAAGGAACATTTCTTAACTCATTCTGTGAGGCCAGCATTATCTAACACCAGCACTATAAGAAAGGAAAATTACAGACCAATACCTCTCGAGTATAGATTCAAAAATCCTCAACAAAGTATTAGCAAATACAATCCAACAATGTATTAAAAAAAATTATATACCATGACTAAGTGAGACTTATTCCAGGTATGTAAGATTGGCTCAACATTTGAAAACAAATCAACATAATCCACCACACATCAACAGGCTAAAGAAACAATATTATAGGATCACATCAATTGATGCAGGAAAAACGTGACAAAATCCAACACCTATTCATTATACACAATAAACTATGAATAGAAGGGAACCTCCTCAGTTGCATAAGGAACATCTCCAAAAAGTATTCTAAAATATTCCCAAAGTGCTGTCACAATACTGAAAGAGAAACAGATCCAGCCAGTTCTCAACTGCAGTATCATCTGATTTCTTTTGCTCAATGACAAGATGTATTGCAAATGGTTTATTACTAACAAAAGACCCACACCACCTTAAATACACATAGCTTGTAGTGGTCATGGTTAAAGGATTACAAAGAACCTGCCTTGAGTTCCTAGAGACTAGCTACTGAGTCCTAGGGCCTCTACCCACCAGCCTCAGCACACAAAACACCAGACCTCTAACCACTCACCTCTTTGGGAACCTATCACACAAGCTCTCTCAAAGCCCAGAGTCTCACCACATCTATCAATCCAGACCTCTTCTAACTCCTTCCATCCATTGAAATCTTCCCATCCACAAGAAAGTATGTTCCCTCAGAAATACAGTAAAATTCCATTCCTAGGTATAGCCAAAGGAAATGTGGATGCATGGATGCACAGAGAAATTTACGAGCATACATATTCATATATATGTATGTGTACATATATGTAAGTGTATTCCGAAAGACATGTACACAAATAGTGGTAGCAGCTATTCCTAATACTGCAAAGGTCTATCGACAACAGAAAGAACAACTAAATTGTGACTTATTCATGTTAAGAACACTATTAAACAATAAAAATGAACAAAGTACTGCCCTCTGTAATAATATAGACGAATCTCACAAAGATGATGAATCAATGAAGTCAGCATAAAAGAGTATATACTTTTATATATAAAGTTCAAAAATATGCAAAACTGCTCTATCATGACAGAAATCAGAATTGTGGCCACTTTGTGCAGAAGATGACTAAGAAAGGTAAGGAAAAAGGCTTACAGGGATTAGACATGATGTTCTATATCTTGACCTGGATAGTAGCTGCACGAGTATGCTCACTTTGTAAAAATTCATTAAGTTATACACTTAAAATTTGTGTACTTTGGGGATACATGTTATATTTGGATTAAAAAGTTTACTTTAAAATAAAAGTGTGCTTCTGACGCTTCATGCCAGTCAACGAGTGCACTAAGATTATCAATATCATCCCTCACCCTCCTATCACTTTCCATCATCCAGGCTGAAGGCAATTCTAAGGATTCTGAGGCAATCTTTAGAATACCTGGTATGCTATATTTCTTTCTACCCGTGATCCTAAGTGAAGTCAAGATCCATGTAGAAAACCCCATCAAATACTGCAGTCTCTAAATGGCTCGACTTCATTTCCAGTTATTGCCAAATGTGATTTCAAGGAGCTCAACATGCCTAAAACTGAAATTGTTCTTTCCATGGAATGCACTCCTTCTCCTGAAGTTGCCAACTCAGTGAATGGTACCACAATCCACACAGAATCTACAGGAAAAATTTACACAATCAGAAACATGAATCTCTTCTTTGATTCCTCCCTCTCCCTCATTCTCTATCTAGTTGATCATCGATGCTGTTAATCTCTATAGTCTTTCAAATCAACAGCTTCTCTCCATCCACTGTACACTAACCTAGAATAAGCCACTATAATACTCCACCTAGATTAGTGCAACAGCCATCTAACTGGCTTCCACCTTCCCTTCCTCAAACTTGCTCTCCACATAGTAACCCAATTAACCTTTCTAAAACACAATTCTAAACATTTTACTGTCCCTCTTCTCCAACCCTTTTTACCTAACTCTTCTTATCTTTCAAGTGCTATTATAAAGGTTACATCCTCTGAGACATCATCCTTGAATTTTCTAGACACATCTGGATGACTACTATATGGCACTATATGCTTCCCCCATTTAAATTATGTTTTTTTTTTATTTATTTTTTTTTTTTTTGTTAGAACAATTATGGGTTTACCCCATCCAAATTTATCACAAAAGATAATAAGATCTGTGAGGGCAGGAGTCTTATCTATTCATTACTGTTTTAACTCCACCATCTTGTAAACTGCTTGAATAAATGGATCAAATTAGAATAAACAGGTTTATCTTTATAAACACCTTTGAGAAGTAAAGTTTCAGCTAATTTCCCTAGAGAGCAGCTATTATTGACCTACCATTATCAGTGCTTTACAAGTTGTGATTTTATAATACATTCAATTTTCTTTGTAATTTCAAAGAAAGGTATCTTTTTTAATAGAACAGCAGAGACAGATGAAGAAACTGATTGGTCAAATAAGCAACCATAATATCATGAATATCCATTATCAGTATCACAACTGCTACAATTACTAAGATTTCTCAAAGCCAGAATAATGAAGCAAATTAAATGCACAATAAAAATGCCATAATACAAGCTAGCACCATCCCTCATCCAAACTAATGCAATGGACTCCTCACACCCTACAAGTAAGCAATCTTCTCAAAGACAAATCCAATCTTATTCCCCACCCCCACGCCCCTCCACACCTCCACACCCCTGCTTAAAACCCTTTGGTTGCCTCCCATTACTCTTAGGATGAAGTATAAAGTCCTGAAAGTCTTCCATAACCTGGCCACTGCCCACCTCTCCAATCCCACTTCAAACCACTTTTCACCCTTCCTCCTATCCTGTCATATTGGTATCCTTTCACAGTTTCTGGAAGATGCCAAACTCTTGTTCCTCTCTATTCATGTTGCTGTTTTCCAATCTTTTTATCCTTTAAGTTTCAGCTTAAATGTCATTTCCTCAGAGAGGGACTCCTTGACCTCTCAGACTACGTGATACTTTCCCAGAGCATCATGCAGTTCTCTTTTCCTACCAAGGATCACCTTGTGATTACTTGCTCAAGGTCTACCCATTCACCAGAATATCTGCTCCCTAAGAGCAGCATGCTTTTCTTCAACTCTGTACCCCCGGGACCAGCTTAATATGTGGGATTCATGGTGCTCACATAGCAGGCACTCAAATAAGTTAAATAAGTCCTAATAACATACTTTTAAAAATCAATGAAGGTCAAATATTATAATTTTTAATAAAGTAAGGTCTATTCACATTTATCCAAATAGACATGGTTGCTCATCCTATTAATATCATCTGTGAAATGGAAGTCTGGAAAAAGATACTTTTTCAACTAAATTCAAATTCTTAATTAAAATTAGATTAGCCATAGTTATTTTGCCCTTGTAAAAAAGATAATTTTTTAAAGATATTTAAGTGGTTAATTTTATTACTCACATACTTACAAAATGCTTTTATTACTGCCCCTTCAAAAAGATGTTTTTGGATTTCTTTCAAATCTGAATACAAAACTAGAGATGTTTTGTATGTACAGGTCAACTACCATGTATATCATGTCAGAAAAAAAGAACCACTGGTCTTATATCTTACAGTCTCATATCTCATGGTCTTATCATATAAAGCTGTACTATCCAACTACTATACTACCATCTTTTTATAGTTTTATGATGGCTTATTACAGTAAAATTTCAAAACTACTCAAATATATACACTTCTTTCATTCCCACCCCAATATATGACATTAAATGTTTATATGCACATATACTAGAATATATGCTAAATAGTATGCTTTCATTCACAACTATGTTCCCCAAATACAAACTAGGAAAACCAAGGTATTCTATCTGAAGTACATAACACTCAGCAGGTTTTCAATCAGTTTTTTTTTTTTTTTTAATTCCTATTTCTTCTATTTTCTCTCTAATATTTATTACTCTCAGGCCAGTTACTAGTAAATAAATCATCCTATTCTTCTGTGTCTTTTACTAGCTCAGTTCTCTAACTGTGTAACTTTTCCCTCATTGAGCACCAAAAATAAATTTAAAACTACCTTTTGTAATTTTCTACCATAGATAGCAAATAAGCATGAAATACTGGCAGGCTTCTCTAATAAAGAGGTCATATTAGGTAAACTGTCTAATTGACTCCAAACTGAGATAACATAAAATTGTAGTACTACACAGAATCTCACAAACTAGAACCAAAACATCCTAATAAGGACAGTGATGCCCACAGAGATCAAAGTTGAGACAACTAGCTTTTGTCCTTGTAAAAGCTGGGCTCAAATCCAGTCTTCCTCAATCTCAGTTCAGTGATATTTCCATTATGCCACACTGCTTTAACTTAAAGCTGGTACTACTTCAAAGATCAAAAGTTTCTCTTCGTAAACTTGAAGATATTTAGTAAACATTACATAAAGTTACTTTATAGAATACTTTATTTTCATTAACTTTACTTACTACCATATCTAATAAGCATGATAAGTCAATAAATCAGATAACATTTTCAAAGTAATAACTGATAGCAGTTTTGAAGAAACAAAACTGATGGCGAAACTTGACAGTCTTTAAGGTATTTCATAGGTTTAGTTCTAAAATTTAACAGGTGCTAAACAAAGCAAATGCACAATTTAATCTTCCTAAAAATGAAAGGTTTCCCCATCCCCAAAATGTAGGTTGTTTCTTTCTCCCTGATATGAAGAACAGTAATCTACTTTAGCTTTTAATTAAATAGAAATGAATTAAATTATATAGATTAAACAATAGCCATAACATGCACATTGCTGTATAAGTACAACCTGTAAGAAGAAACACTAATGCAAGAGAGGTTTGGAAATAAAATCCCTTATAAATTGGCAAATATCCAGCTAAAAATTTCATAGTAGAAAGCCAGCAGAGAGTCTCAGGGAGTCCAGTTTTGAAACATGTTCTCTCCCCAGGTGCCACACAGACACCAAATCCTTCTGTTGGTGGTTAACAGCAGACTCATCTGTGTGGGATACTGGCACACAATGACTACACTCGCAAATGACTACACTCCATTGAGTTTATGCTCAGTGGGGCAGTGTTTGCAAACCACTTATATGCCAGAACGGAAAGAGCTACAAAAATGAAACATCCAGACCTTCTCTGAGGTTTATTAGCCTCTGTTAACCACAGGTTACAGGGCACTAAACACTATGTACTTTGTGTTTGCTCCTAACCACTATGAAAAATAGCCTATAACATCTTTCTGAAGACTCCTAGAAATTTTTAAGTTAATTTAAAATCTGGGAATTTAACTGGGACATATTTGAATTCTTAGAACTAGTTCTCATCAAAATACCTCACTAAATCTCTCTTGGGTGTCAATTCAATTTGGTTTTGACCAATACTACTCAATAAAATTACTAAAGTTTAATGTTACTGGGGAAAGAAAGAGAAGAAAGTAAATCATCCATTTTTATTTGGATACAAGTTAACTCCCTAGCTACAAATAAGTTTCTTTCTGGATGTAAGAAATGCTTAAATAAATAAATAAATAAATAATAACAATAATAATAATACATTCACTAGTTTAATAGCCCAGATATGTATAATTATTTCTGGATATAATACAGAAGAAAGAAAACCTGAAATTAAATTCTAAATATCACATAAAACTAATGTCCTTTGAGGATATCACTGCTTGTCAAAACATTAATCATGAAAGATTTGTCTTACAGCATATGCACCAAAATCCAAAGTATTCATGACAAGGGCAATACGAAGCACCCACAACTCCAGAAGCAGTATAGACCCACTTGAAGAATAATTATATGATATAAAATTAGTATACAATAAAAATTTATTAAATATATTTAAATGCTATTAGAATGCTTTTGAAAACATTAAAAAACAACAACAATTTATGGTAGTAAATAATAAGCCAGAGCTTCTCTCACCTGGATATAAAATTTGCATATATTTCAACAAAAAAGCCTGCTGGGAAACACACTCTAAGTATTTTACATAGTTAATTAAGAATATCTGGAAAGCAGAGAAAGAATGAATCTAGTACATTTTCATTCATTTATCATCACTCATTTTATCGTCTCAGGATTCCCAGTTTCCAAAATAATAATAGTAACAATGTTCATGAAATTCTCAGAAATGTGGTACCATACTACTCTTTAACGAAACAGGGTATATGCTTAAAATATTTACGGAAATTCTGAAGTACATCCAAAAAAAGGCAGCATCAAAAAAGAAAACAGCCAACATGTACCTTCAAAATAGAAATTTTATGTGACAAGCTCTAAGAAAGAATGTAACAGTCTCCTTCTCCCAGGAAATGAGGTACATTCAAAGAAGATCGTGGCATTTTACTAAATTAAAGTCCTTTCAAAAGAGACGAAAATTTTCAAAATTGTTACAAATTTGCCCACTAATGCCTGCTGATTTTAAGCAGCTAGGTTACAGCATATAACATATACTTTCAAAAACTGATTTGAGGTGATGGTTATATAACATTCTGAATGTACTAAATGCCACTGAATTGTACCGTTCAAAATGGTTAATTTTATGTTATGTGACTTTCACCTCAATAAAAATACATAAATCTTAAAAACTGATTTGAATTAACATAGAATTAACAGAATCCAATTCATGAGCACGTTATTCCTGATTTTAAAAGGAAAGAAAAATGTATTAATTCAATTTTATATGATTTAACCCAAGATGCAGAAAGTCCTCCAGTTCTCCATTTATATATTTAGCTGTGGAGGAACATACGCAGTCAAATATCATTAGAAGTTAGACTAACCTCATTTAAAATATATACAGCCTTGGAGACAGATTTTAATAGAGCAAAGAGCAAAAAGACTGGTATTTTCAAATTCCATTTTAACAACTAGGTAAGTGGAAAAAGTACTGTAGCTTCCCACAAATCTCTCTCCTGCAATTTTTCCTTAACTTAGTATCTACTTTAACCCTAATCATTTTTTTTATCATTTTATTGAGATACATTCACATACCACACAGTCATACAAAATAAATCGTACATTCGATTGTTCACAGTACCATTACATAGTTGTACATTCATCACCTAAATCAACCCCTGACACCTTCATTAGCACACACACAAAAATAACAAGAATAATAAAGTGAAAAAAAGCAACTGAAGTAAAAAAGAACACTGGGTACCTTTGTCTGTTTGTTTGTTTGTTTCCTTCCCCTATTTTTCTACTCATCCATCCATAAACTAGACAAAGTGGAGTGTGGTCCTTATGGCTTTCCCAATCCCACTGTCACCCCTCATAAGCTACATTTTTATACAATTGTCTTTGAGATTCATGGGTTCTGGGTTGTAGTTTGATATTTTCAGGTATCCACCAACAGCTACCCCAATTCTTTAGAACCTAAAAAGGGTTGTCTAAATTGTGCGTAAGAGTGCCCACCAGAGTGACCTCTCGGCTCCTTTTGGAATCTCTCTGCCACTGAAGCTTATTTCATTTCCTTTCACATCCCCCTTTTGGTCAAGAAGATTAAACCTAATCATTTTAAAACAGAAAAAAAATTAGGCCAATACAACAATAAAAAAGGCAGACACAAAAATCTTAAAGTACTCTTTAAGAGAAAACTGAACATGTATATAACTTCTATTGATAACAGATAAAAAATGCTGATACACAGTTTATGCCATCACATCCCCTTAAACTGTAAACTTTATAAGAATATAGCTAGAATTATAGTCATATAGCCACAAGTGAAGATGAGCAGAAAGATTTTCCAGTAGATAAAGAACAACATAGAAGAAAAGGCAAAGAAGAAAGAGTTCTAAGAGCCAAGTCTAAATATCAATAATGGAAAAAAACTCTTAGGCTTTTATACATGATTCAGAACCATATTAAACCTCATTTATTCTTCACTGAGTATACTACAAAATAATTCAGAATTCATTTGCTATCCAAAAATAAGGCAATGGTATTTGACAAGAACCAAACCTTGCACAGTAGAGTGCTAAACATCCTCTTTGTCTTAACTGAGTCATTTCTCATGAGTAACATACTAATAACTGCCTCAACATATGGGCTGCTTAATTAAACTGAGGTTGCACATAACCAAATTATGATTCTCTCACTTGAAAACCAAACTCCAATAAAGAACTAAATTAAAGTTATGAGTAAAATCCCCCTAATGACCTATGATGATAAGATACACACTAATTAGAACAAAAGCAAAATTAGCATGTTAAAAATATTAAATACAGAACTCAGTAACAACTATGCACATCATATTTAGCTGTATACCATATAGTCTACTTCATCAGATAGACAATTACATTCAATGGCATTATATACTTCTAATGTCATTAAATCAAAACTATCTGCCAAAGCATTAAAATGGCAATCAATCTTTACTGAACATGTTTTAACAGGTAAAAGTAATTAACTTTTTAAAGCATATTATTACCATGCATATTTTATTTTTGTTCAGTAACTTTAACTATAAAAGTTTTAAATTATCTCTATAAGCTCATAATGCCAAAGAATTTCTGTTAAGAAATTATTCCATTGATTTTTCTTCCTCAAAATAGATTTTCTTCTGAAAATACATTGTCATGTTAAATTACTGTATGTGCTTCAAACATAAGTGATACTGAATCATCTGATACAAAATATCAATGTATCTATCATACCTGAACAACTATAATTATTTAGTAGACTAATTTATAGCATCAAAATATACACAGATATGCTTTTTATCCTTGCTACTTAAAATAGAAATTTTCCTCCTATATTTTCATTAAGTTTACATGTTCTGAAAGTAGTAACAATAACCAAATCAGCAATAAATATCAACTTGTTATTTATTACTGCATTTATTCAGCTACTGACAACAATATCTGGTAATACAAGTAACACATGAAAGCTATTAGAGTTACACCAGTTCCCTCACCCAAATTATTCCCAGCCTAATGAATGCATGAAACCAAAGAATTAACAAAAGTATAAAAAGACTCTCTACCTACTGGATAAAAATCAAGTTAGAAAGAATGTGTATGTGCATGCATGTGTTTCTGAGGAGAGGATTTTTAGTACCGGAATAAATTACACATCATACCTGTGCTCCATAGATATATTTATCCAACATCTTGCCGCCTATTGTCTGCCCTCCTATATCCCAAACTTGAAGAGTAACATTCAAGTTTCCTAGAATATAAAAGACAAATATAAAAATAAGAATACAAAAAAGTTAAGAATATAACAACTGGACACATGGTCACAAAACACTAAGCCATGTAAACTCCGAGCCCAACTTGTATTTTATTCTGCAAGCTCATTCGGTCAGATATTTGGAACTGTAAAATAATGTTGTCAGAAGAAATCATCCTGAGGATCTAGGTTTATACCTTTACCTCAAGACCCTGAAACCTCACTTCAATCATCTTCAAAACAAGAAAAAATAAATTAAGCTTTAATTCATAAAATTCTTAAACATTAAAAAAAAAAAAAAAAAAACAATTTCCTTAAAAGGAGAATAGAACAATAAGCACATGTTCGGTAAGGTAAAAAATATACTTTAAAAATAAAAATTGAAACTTTATATACTCACCCACCCAACTGCACATATGAATATCACTGTAGGTTTTAAAACCTGTAGGTTCTAAAACTCACAGAATAATACCAGACTACTAAATAATAAAGAGACTACATACTATCAACCAGAATGAATGAATCATTTTAAATTTGAAATGTCAGGTTTTACACGTAAGAGTAAACAATCAAAAAATTATATGTCTTCAAATTTTACCTATAAAATATAAATACATTCGATAGCACAGTTCAGAAGTGATGTAGGCTTCCTACCTAGTACATCACTAAGTATTATGATGCGTTCATACCTGTCCAAAGCATTTCCATTGAAATAAATTATAACATGTGCTTCAAAACCTTCATAAAATAATTAATCTTCTGCATGCAAGCATTATAAAAAGCATTCTAAAATACTAAAAGGAAATCTTAAAAATAATTTTATATATTTTGCAAAATATTTGGTTGATACAAAAATTTATGAAATAAGGTCTTCTTAGTACAACTGACTGAACTACAAAAGGCAAGTACAATATCAAGTATGCTTTTTAGGTTAACATTTCAAATTATTTTTCCTAATAAAATTATGCAGTTTACTCCAAAGGTAGGCAAAAGTCTCAATTAATACCTTCAAAATGAGCTCCCACACCAAAATGTATCATTTTGAATCATTCACAAATCCGGAAAACTCAATATAAAAACTTAGAAACTGAAAAATTACATTCACTTAAAATAAAAAAAAGATTATAAAGACACGAATGTTCAAAAAAAAAAAAAAAGTAAAACACTAAAGTTGGAGGTTAGTCACACACCATTCAATTTTGCAACTGAAAAGAAAGTAGGACACTGGATTAACCAGCAAAGTTTCACCCTTAGTATTCTGAGTTTTGTTGAGTTTGCATTACAATCTTTCCATTATTTGGATGTAGGTCTGTTCTATTTGCCAACGTGCAGAGGATTTACATGAGGAACTTCCATTAGCATTAATGAAAGCTACTGAAGTTTATCACCCCCCTAACCCCGATATCATTCCCACATACACACAATTTTAACGCTGAGTAATGACCAAAATGTTCTTTAAGTACTATGAATATGAAAATCAAAAATGTCAGAGACTAAGATTTGTGCAACAACTTGTATAAACCCACTTTCTTAAACCAAGTTTTTCAAGACTTAAAGATAGACTTGCTTTCCTATAAATGGTTCCTCAATTTAAACAGGTAACAGTGATGCCATCACGAGAGGTATATAAAATAGTCTCAGAAGCCCATAAACAGGCATTGCTCTATTCATTTTACTTGCAAAATTCTTCACAGTCATTTTTTTACTTACTTCAAAAAATAATGCTTAACAATATAAAGCTTTTATAAAGTAAGATTTTAGGCCACACTTAATAATTAATAGAAGACATTCAATATTCCCATTTTTTTCATGGCCAATAATCCCTATCACTTAACCTCACATCAAGAAATGTGAAGCTTTTTCCCTTTCCTTTTCGTTCTTTAAGTTCTGGTTTTCAGATCCTATCTGAATTACGTGTTGTGAACACTTCAACTATAACTTTATGAATACGATCTTCACTACGTCTCCATATTCTGACTACAATCATTTCAAGACCCTAAATCTTCAGTTCTCTCCCATCTAAGAGGTTTATATTTGTGTTTTGAAGGAATTTTTAAAATCCAAACCTTTTTAAACCTTGTTTTATTGTGGTGGTGGTGGTGGTTGTTTGCTTGATTTTTTACATACAGATTCTAGTGACTCAATAAAAATAGGTATGCCTTACTGATAACATACTAATATGCTATACAGCAAAAATAAATTTAATTGACATTTTACTATCATTATAATTCCAACAAATAAATTTAACCATATAGTTATTTCATATATCTAGAAATATATTTTTAACTTCCACATTTTAATTCCAGGCTTATTATTTACACATAAAAATAAAACGGGGATTCCCTATTTGGGAAACAAAATCCCATAAAGATGTGATTTAAATCAATATTCCTTTTAGTTATACAGGTATAAACATATATAGTTTCCTAATCTATATTCAAAATGATATAAATACAAAGCTATATGAGTACTGAAATAATCAATATTATAAAATTTAAAAATCAAAAATCTATCTAATATAAATTTCTAACTAATAAGGAATTTTCAGGAAATTTTCAGCAATCTGATCCCAAATGAAATGCTACAAAATTCCTGCTCCTCTGTAAAAAATGGCATGTAACTAGGGGAAAAATAAAATAAATGAGGTGACAAAATACAGGTAAGTTGCTTTTGGTATGAATCAAAGCCACCAAGAGGATTCAACAGTGACCTTGTAAAAGTACACTTGGTGCCTTGGTTAACCTTACTTAAAGTGCTGCATAGTCAAGATGGAACTAAAAACACAAGTCTGCCCACTTCTTGTACTAAAGACTTAGAAATCCTTTTCACAGTAGAACGCTGTTTACTGGACTGTACCCGCAAGCTTCCTGAAAGTATTTTGACTAAGGCTCTTAAGAAGCTCTATCAGCAGAATCTCTGACTAACAGATACACTATTTTAAGCAATAAAATCTGCACAGTGGTTGCATCCAGACTATACAGCATACCAAATCATGAAATATATGAAATGGATGAGTATTTGCAAAGTAATGACCTTGAAAACTTGCATAAAGAGAATGCGAATAGATAGACAGGAGGTATTACACCCCTAACATTCTAACTGGTCAGGAGATTTACAAGAATACTAACACATTAGATCTACATACATGAATTTTATAAATTCTACAATGCTTCCTATAACGTTTTAGCACATGATACAAATATTAATCATCCTACATCTGACACAGTGAATTAAAATTAAGAGTTAAACCATGTAAAGGAAATACAATGAACCCTGTAATTTATTCACCTCATTTCTTAATGTACCTACTAATTATATAAAACTAAGGTACATTAAAACAATTTTTCCTACTGAAATTTCTACCATAATTTTGAGTCGATTAAGTAACATAAAACCAACTGTCTTTAGAAAAATAGAAATTTTTTCTGGAACTCTGCCCATCAAAGAAAAACCTAATCAGGAAAATTAAAATACACATTAAATAAGAGTATGCATTTCCTAATGTCACTTTTTAACCTAAGTACTTTCTTATTCCAAAATTTAAAACACTATACTACAAATTTGGAATCCATAAATACCAATTTTTTTTACAAAGTAATCAAAATTTAAAAATTGATAGTAATGTGCAACAGATCAGAAATAAGTATACAATTAAATATATATAACATATATAAAATGTTCAGTCTTTGTTGACAATGTTTAACAGAGTATGTGCTTACTCCTTTATTTAAACCTCTCAACTAAAAAATCAGAAAAGTTAAACAATTTTAATGAGCAGAAAGTTGGTGCTTTTGCTAATTCAGCATCTAAACAAAAGAGCTAATAACTAAATACTATATTAAGAGGTTCCTTAAGTACAACTGACTTCCCTGAAAAAACTTTTAAAAAAATTAAGTTTTCAACATGCATATTATGTGATTTGTGTATATATTCTGCTAGCGACTGCTGTAAATATTCTGAATGTAGCATTCACCTATCCATAAGGGTAAGAATAATAAAAATAAATTGACATTTTCAGTTTTGAATACATTGAAAGACAATGCAAACAAAACATTATGTTTCTCATTAAACCCCTTGCTGAGCAATGACACAGTAAAAGAAAGATTAGAATTCTTTTTTGATACTTTATCTTCTATTTTTTATTGGTAGCACAATATAGATAATACAAGACATATCAACAATATTATTACTAATGAGATATATGAAATGCTTCCAACTACCAAAAGTTTTCATTAGCTGCTTTAAAACTTCCATGGGGAGTTGCCTAATCAATGGGGTATTTGAAAGCTTAACATATTTCAATAATATTGGAATTTAAGAAACCTCTTCCCACTATATCACTCACGTTCCAGTATATGAATCTGACGTTAACACTTGCAACTATTTTATTCAAATGTGTTTCCTTAGAAAAGAGAGATGAGAGAGATGGACTGGTTTCTAAAGTCAATAAAGATAAACTGCTTTTAATAAAATATTTTAAATACATAATTTAACCACTGCTAGTGAATAAACAGTATTCTAAATTCCCAATTGTTCAGAAACTAACTTAAAACAGAAACCACTCTTTTTTTTGTTATTATTTCTCTGTACTTCCCACAAAATGTGCTGCAACTGGCATCTAAATAGTTTCTTTGCATGGTGAACTGAAACATCTTGAATGCTCAAACTGTATTTTTATGAGTGCCTAGGGACCCTAAATTTTAGTAGTCTATTAAATGCCAGCAATTTCATGCTGCCTTGCATAAAACAGCATTCACATATTAGAGCATAGAAGTTCCATAGCTACATACTTCTGTTCCAACTTTCTCTAAAACAAAAAACTCAAGCAGAAGCTAATCAAAATATTTTAAATAATAATCCCCCCCCAATATTTCCACACTGAATTAATACAATTAATACAATATCTGTTGACAATTGTATGGCATTTGATTTTTCAAAACCTTTTTAGGATTTTATAATCAACTACTGTTTATCCTCAAAAAATGTATAGTGACCAAAACAAGGTAGGGGAGAAGTGTATAAACTTTTTTCTCATATCCACGGTCAATATGCCTTCATGATGGATACCGAAGAAAGGTAGCCTCTCTAAGCTAGATTCACTGATTACAAATATTTCAATGCAGAAGCAGTCCCAAATTTTATTTTATACATTTCTTCCTTATGTCTTTTATTGTAAGATTTGTACAATGTCTAAGACTTTTTAGTCTCTTACCTGGCAATGTTATCCTTCTCAAAAAGAAATCCAGTCCTATAGTTTGTTTGTACTGTTTCTCAAAAGTTTCTTGAGCAAAACATGTAGCTAAGGAGGTCTAAAAATTGATGCACAGAATAACAAAATTAATTTCTTCATTTAATAAATATAAGCATAAAACCACTACTAAATCTTACTAAGTAATCTTAACACATATACTCTCATTAATCCAAGCAACTTTAAGCAATTTAATCAGTTACAAGGGGAAGACAGACTTAACACCCTACCAGACAAATCTCACTTGCCAACAGCTATTAGTGGGGACAATACACTAATCAGTTAGATCTCTTTAAATCCCCTGGTTGGTAAGCTCCTTCTTCTTGCCATAAACTAAAATTTGAAATTTGTCTATGGGAAATACTGAAGTAGCAGCAGTAAAGGTATGAATCTTTTATAGCCATATTTATCAGTTCGATAAAAATTTCAGAGAAACTCCAGTTTCATTTCTGAGGTTAAATATTCTAAGAGCACAGACTGCTCAGCAAATAAGTAGTAGTATCAATTAAGGACAGAAAAACCTGCTTATAGAATCTCTTTTCTTTTTTTCCATAAAGAAAATTATCTTTAAGTATCTAATTTTTCTCTATATTAAAGATGTTAAGTGAAAATGATTCTATAGAATGACTGAAAAAATACATCTTTTAAATAAAGAACCTGTTTTTTTTTTTAAGTTAATATAAAGCAGGCAAAATAAATACTTCCATCCTAAGAAGCATAAAGCTAAAAAGTCATAAGAATATTATATAACCAGAAGGGACAGACATCAACTTTAAAAAAAAAAACTCAAAGTTATATTCAAAAACTCTGGAGCTTTCTTTTCGAGTATCATTTCTTATCAAAGCAGAAGAATAATTCATCATTGTGGTAACACCTGAAATAAAGGTTTCTTAAACATTTTAAATGCACTATTTCTAAAGTTCCCCACAAAAGAAAGGCAGCTTTACTAAGCCTTTATGCTCTACAATACATACTCTCAAAATTAAGAGAAAAATAGTCCTTCTTAATTTTAAAACTTAAAATTACATGTCAACTCTTTAAAATAATGAAATGTAAGATAAGAATCTCCAAGATAGCTTATTATACTACATTATGATGTAAGTATAGAAATGCAAAAGAAAACTTGGCTAAATTTCAATTCCTTTAACCAAGAAGATCAAAATTCCTTATGACACAAGAACCACATTTTTCATAAAAACGGTAATTTACACAACCTAACTCCAAATTTTTTAATATTTAAATACTCAGCATTTGTAAAAAACTTCTAAAATATTTGGTCAAATATCTATTGAGCACTACCACATGAAAAGAGTTCTGCTAAACATTGACAAACAAACTTATTACATCAAAATTGAAATATATTTTGCTTCCTTAATGCATTTAACAATAATATCAAAACTAAAGTCAAAATAAAAACGGTACGCATTCATTCATAAAGCTTTTTGGTTTTAATTTAGCTTTAATCATGTCTCTGAGCTTATCCAACTTAGAACACAAAATCATCTGTGAAGAGGCTCAGAGTTCTAGAGCAAAATAACTATTACCATTTTTACTATTACAGACATTTCAAAATGTTTAATATATGGATGGCTGAAATACTTTTAGAAGTCAAACAGAAAATCAAAGCACGTGTAGCATCGGCATAATGTCATTCCAGGTAGTTTTTCACTTTCAAGATTCTCAAACTTCAATATTTTTATAATAATGTATATTCAGAATAATTCTACATAAGGTTCTTTTTTTGGAGACAGGACTTCTAGATTTTGAAAGCCCCACTGGCACAATTTTGAGGCAAACATAAAGCTAGCACTTTCAATTGGAATATAGTATAAACTGTCAAAATTACAGGTCTTTGAGAACACACAGAATACAAAAATGGGTTCGTATATCATCTCCTGACATCTCGCTATAAAAATTAAACAGAAGATCAACTGAATTAGTGGGAGGCACCTTCCTCTTCAATTATCTGGACTCTGTGCCACCTTTCACATTCAATAACTCTCACAGGTCATTGTATAAACACCCTTCTTAAACAATTATGAAGTGAAAAACCATCCATCATATCTGAAACATTTTTATCTGATTCTTTTTTTTTTTTTCTTTCTGGTTTGGAAAAATTCTGCTAACAATTCTTAACCATACTACATTTACTAACACTGAAAAGATACCATAAAAACAGAATACTCTGCTTCTGAAAATCTTAAGTACATAATAAAATCAAAAGCACGAATCAGAAAAGGAGAGGAAAAGAAACACTTGTTACCGGGGGAGGAGCTAAATTTCATTGGAAAATGGCAATACTCAATCACGTTTGCCAGTGTGTATAAAAATGCCCAGTGTGAGAATAAGCATGAAAAACTAATGTTAGGAAAAAAATGACCAGGAGTTACATCAGGATACAAGTAAGGAAGAAAGAGGCTGAGTTCATAAAAGGACAGTAAAGGAAATGGAATAGGAATGCTGGTAGCTGACAATAATTTGAGAGCTCAATATGGTAGGTAGAAAAAAATGCTTGATACAATATGAATGATGAAAGATTAGATTTCAGATGCTTGTATCAGGAAATTTCTAGCAGAAAAAGCTATTAAGGTTTCAAAACAGATTATTTACTCAAGAATATGAAGACTCAGTTAAGGCACCATAAAGAATATTACTGTTATTCCTTGAAGCAGAATGATAGTCCAATTCAATGATATGGAAATGAAAAAATTATGCTTTGTTGTACAACAAGCAGAGATGAAAGACTTATTCAGACTAAATTAGCATCAAGGGGGAAACACAGGCTAAATGAAAAACCTCGATACAAAATTATGAGCAAATTTCAACTAAGTAATTCATGTATGATAGCAGATAAATACTGGGAGGAAAATGAAAAGTTTAAACAATTATGGGAGAATGAAGGATGATGGCAATTTTGTGTCTTTTTACAAGTGTATTAGTACTACCAACTATGGTCTTAATTTTAAACAGGAAATAAACTCACTTATGAATCAAATTTAATAAGACTTAGGAAGTAAAATATTAGAAGTTCTTCAAAAGATAAGCTAAATAATGAAAAAATTATAAAAATTTAACAAGATTTTTATTAAAGCTAATAAAGGTGTTAACAAAAATGACATATGTAAAAATTCATCCATTCAAAAAGATTTTAAGTATACAAAAAATCATATAATACTGCATAAATAAAAGTGATCCCAAGTTCTCTTCTTCCCAAAATGCTTAAAGGTAATTAGAGCATATTAAGTTATTTTCCTCAGCAATAAAAATCAATAACAAAGTATCCAGAAAGGCATAAAAGAAATTAACAGAATTCTCCAAATTTAGCACATGAGTATCACCTTTCCCTGGGGCCCTAGAAACTCAAATCTGCTGATCAGGCAGCAGGCAGGAGCAGCTGAGCAGTACTGACTGCCAGGGAAGATGTAAAGAGAAGTCATCACTACAGAAACCAGGTCCCAAACTGCAAGAGGAACAGGGAAATGTGAAGCAATAAATGGGAAACTGGTAGCAATAATAACCTGCGTTTTGAAGACTCAGTTGGGAAAAGGGAGGGAAGTAGAAGAGAGATAAACTTCAGCAATATTGCCAGAAAAAGTGTTGGCTCCTTTGACAGAAGGGACAAGTGTAAAGGCATCCCGGGCAAAGGCTCTTCATTTTACTTTGAGAGTGGGTCACAGACCCCTTTGATACAGACCCCTCTCCCCAGGGCAAGTACCAGACGACATTTATTCCATTTGAGGAGTTCCACAGACCTTGGATTAAGAATCCCTGCCTAGGAAGTAAGTGAACTAACTGGCTGGCTGGCACTGATATTATCACGCACTCATTCACTCATTCGTTCAGCAAGCAAGCATCACGGTTGGCTAGACTTTAAAGCAGGCATCCCTCTGTCGTGCTAGCAGCTGTACCGTCAGCATCCAGCCCACAATGAGAACTCATTAAATTGCTGAATGCATGCTTATAATGACAGGCGCTGTAACGGGAACAGAGATGAACAGGTATGATACTAAAATAACTAACGTTTATTGAGTGCACTCCATATTCTAAGGGCTTTATGTGTATTTTCACATTTAATCTCCAAAACAAGTCTTTGAGATGAGCCCTATCAATAGCCATTTTACTCGTGAGGCACAAATAGGTCAGCAATTTGCTCTCCAATGCCCCGACATTTAAGTGATGGAGTCCCAGTTCTCACCCAGCGAATCTGATTCCAGAGCCAAGCCCCTGGGAGCTCACAGCGCAGTGAAGGCATCAAAAACGTTAGAGCGGGGGTGGGGGCGGGGGGTGGCAAAGTGTGACCTGGACTAAAGTAAAAGGAGGTTAAGATGCCTTGGCAGATCCTTGCCAGTTCTGAGAGGCGAGAAGCTGGAAAGCTTCCCAGGGAGGCGAAGCTGGCCCGAGTCTTTACGGATTCGGAGTTCACGATCCAGGCAGGGAATTGGGGAATGACTTTTTTTATTTTTTAAAGGGGGAGCTGAACAGCTCTGGTCAGCCTTCACCGAGTTCCTACTTCGCGTCCGCCCCCAGGCCAGGAGGGCCTGGACCTAGAGGCCCCACGGCTTGGGGTAAGGAGGCGACGCCCGGCGACCGGGACGACTCTGAGGGGAGCCGGGGGCCGCGCCGGGGTTCCTGCAGGCCCGGAACGGCGGGCTCGCTCAACGACTGACCTTCCCGGAGGTGCCGTCCCCCAGCACGACGATTTTCAGTTGCCGGTCCTGGCTCTCTTCCTCAGAGTCCGACATGGTGTCCTGAGAACCCGGCCCGCCCCCCGAGGTGGAGAAAGGAAAGAAAGAAGGGGGCCGCCGGGGGTGGGGGAGTGAAGGAAGGGCGGCACTGGGGGCAGGACCCCCCGCCCCGGTGTCTCAGTGGCCGCTGAAGGGAGCCGGAGTGACTCACTCGCCAGGGGCCATCTTGCCCACCTCCCCACCCCCTCTGCGCGCGGCTCCGCCCCCTGCGCGCCCCATCGGGCGCGCGCCCCCGCCTCTGAGCCAACCCGCGCCGACCGCGAGCCTCCCTGGCCCGCCGGACCACTTACGGGCCTTGGCTGAGGGGAGAGAGGGTTCCAGCCCGAAAGAAGACGCGCAGCGCTACCCGCTCAGAAACATTGGCAAGAGGAAAGAAAGAAGTGAATAGTTCAAGCTAGGTAGAAAAATGGGAGCAGAGTAGTTAACAGGAGTTCTATCAAATTCCCCTATTGCCCTCCGCCTTGCGAAGGTACCTGAGGCGAATGGTTCAGTCCGAAGTGGGAGATGGGAGGGTGAAGCCTAGGCCGTGAGCGCGGTTGCCATGGAAGCGGCGGGGCGGGGCCTGTATCTGGGTAGCCAGAGACGCCGGTTACCAGGCTGATCGCTTCCGGGAGGGGACCCCGGAGCTGGTGTCTGCCCCCGCGGTTACGCCCGAGCAAAGCGAGGGGGGCGGCCGGTTGGAAAGGAGGAAGCGGTCGCTAAGGGCGGGGGCGCTCCAGTAGTGACCGTGAGTGTAGGCGTGTGCTGTATGAGCTTTGAGCCCCTCAAACCCTCGGCTTCCTCGTTTGAACTGTGACAGAGTCCGACGGTTCATTTGACAGGCACGCGCTAAGCGCCAATTCTGGACACTTCGTGGCTCCTGTACTTGAGAGCAGCATTTCTCAAGGTGTGCTCCGAGGATCCCTAGAGGTCCAGATAAATTCAAACCTATTTTCAGAGTAATGAAATCACGTTGTCTGTCTTTTCCACATTCAATCTCTCGCAAGTATACAGCGAAGTTTTCAGAGGTTGCTTGGCTGGTACGGCGTCATCACTCTGGCATTTGAGGGAATATGTGCCGGTGTACTTTTCTGTTTAAACATTTCTCAGTATTCATTGCAGTACAGTAATGATAGCTATAACCCACATATACAGGAGCTCTTTGGAATGCACAATAATTCTTAAGAGTGTAGAGCGGGCCTAAGTAAAGGACGTTTGAGAACTGCTGCCCTGGATCATCTTAGTCCAAGAGCATGGGTAAACAGCGTAGGAGAGTACAATATAGTGAGATAAATACTATAGTAAGGCCAACCTACTGTGTCTCTTAACATAGATTATCACGTTTATTCCTCATAGCAACCCTATACGGTAGACTTAGCACCATTTTATAAGTGAGGAAGTCAAAAAAGCTTAATTTAGAGGCAGTAGTCCTGGAAAGAATATGGGAATTAGAGTGGGAAGGCAGGACCACGTAAAAAAGTGCCCTGTCCTGGAGACAGCTTTGTAGTGCTAATCACAGCCCCATTTACTAGCTGTGTGCCTTTGGGCCAGTTTCCTAATCTGTAAAATAGAGGTACTTCCTCTTCATTAGATTGAAAATTAAATGAAATAATTGATGTAAAGTAATATAGATAGCACAGTGCCTGGCATATACTAAGCACTCAATATTAACCATTACACTTATCACCCTCATTATTAGAATGACAGATGATCTGTGTTGGAACATTATAATTTTCTACCCATGTTACATTTGGCAGGTTGCTTACATAAAGCCTCAACCTCCTCATCTGTAGAAAGGGCTGGCCCACAATAATAGGTGCCCAGTCAGTATCCATTTAGTATTAGTTACCAGTTCTTTACTAACTTCCCCTACCCCCAGCTTTCTACATCACTAGGTTTGTTAATGAGAATGAAATGAACAAGAGCACATGAAAATATTTTTTAAAGTTCTTTGTAATTGTTAGTTTAAGGAATGTATTTCAATGAGGACAGACTTAACCTTCTCATTGCTCATGAAGGAAATTAAATATGCCACAAATTTGTCTTTCTATTCCTTTTTTGCTGGAGATGACTGTGTGACCCAGTTCTGGCCAAAGAGATGGAAGAGGGTGTCCTTTGGGAGACTGGACAAGATTTTCCTCCCAGATTAAAAAAAAGAAAGAAAGAAAAAAGGAGGGATGCAGAGGGAGACCCCTCCCTTTCCTTTGCTGTCATTATTGGGTTACGACATGATGCTTAGAACTTCTAAAGCCTTCCTAACCTATCTTGTAGGCTTCTAATTATGAGAGATAATACTAAGGTACTTTAAGGACCTATTCCATTACTTGAAGACAAAAACATCCCAACTGGCACAACTACTTTTGGCCAAAACCTAGCTTTAGCTAAAATCATGAGACTGGTTTTCATATGTGGTTTTATATGAAGGGAAATTTAGAAGAACCTTCCCCAATTTCCAATCATCAATTTCCTGGATGACTGCTTTGATGGAGAGGCAATTTTTATTTGGACATGTAAACATCCCTAAAATATTGTTCCTATATGAAACAAAAATTGCAATATTTTAGTGACCATATTTTACATATCTGTGACAGGTTTCCACATTTAAAATTAGAATTTGAATACTTGGAGCCATAATTATAAATTTAAAAGAAAAAAAATAGTTCTCTTTTGTGGAGAACCATGCTAGCATTGAAAGCTATCTAATCACTGCTAGAACCAGCTGCTGCTACTGAGGTGAAAGAGCAATGTTATGTTGGAACAACATTCCCAGGAATACCAAGTATAAAGGAAATATCAAACTCCTTCTGCCATGTTCTACCTTCCAATCTCCCTCTAGTCTCCTCTATTGATAGAACCTAAAAGGAAGCCAGCTGGCAAAGGAGAAATATAGTTTGGAGAGGACTAGATCCATCATAATAAATCAATGTAGAAGCTGGGTTTGGAGTTGAGAGACAATATCTTAATAACCGCACGATACCACTTCTTGGAGAGGATGTGGATCAGCAGGAAATTTTACACACTGCTTGTGGAAAGCACAAAGAACTGCTCTGGAAAACAATTCAACATCATCTTGTAAAGTTGAAGATTTGCATGCCTTATGAACCAGCAGTTCCACTGCTAGGATATACTCTGGAAAAACTCATGCATAAATGGACTAGGATACATATGCAAGAATGTTCATAAGCTCATTTTCATTGGACAATAACAGCAGAGGAGATAGATTGTGGCATATACATGCAAAGAAATACTAGAGAGCAAAGAAAAACTAATGATCTAAAGCTGCATGGATTAATCTTAGCAACATAACATTGAGTGAAAAACTAATCCCAAAAGACTGTGTACGCTATGATACCATATTTATAAAGCTCAGAAACAACCAAAACTACATGTACATACATGTCTTTATATATGTGCCGGTATGTTCCTCAGAATGTGATCTTATTTGGAAATAGGGTCATTACAAATAGAAGTAGAAAGTTAAAATAAGGTCATACCTGAGAAGAATGGACCCTTAATCCTATATGACCAGTGTCCTATTAAGAAGGGGAGAGGAGACACAGAGACAGAAAACAGCCATTTAATGATGGAAGCCAGAGACTGAGCTCTGCCACAAAGCAAGTAATGCTGAGGATTGCCAGCCACTGCCAGAAGCCGGGAGAGAAACATGAAACAGATTCTTCCCTACAAACTTCAGAGGGAGTACAGCCCTTCTAACACCTTAATTTCAGACTTCTAGCCCCCAGAATAGTGGGATAATAAATGTATGTTGTTTTAATGAGTCATCCAGTTCATAGCACTTTACTATGGAAGCCTTAGAAAACTATGACATAAGCATTTATCATACATACCTGATAAACTGTATCAAAATAAAAGCAAGAGAATGATAAACATAAAATGCCAATTAGCGGTAACCTCAAAATGGGAGGAAGAAGGTGGATGGGATAAGGGCAGAACATAAAAGGAGAAACAGGTTATTATCAATGTTTTAGTTTTTAGGTTGAATGATGGTTTCAAAAGTATTCATTATTTTATCCTTTATAACTTATTTGTAACTTAAATTCTTTTCAGTATATATAAAAGAAAAATAAGTAGTACTTACCTAATTTTTTAAGTATTGAAAAAAGTTTAGACCTTCCAAATATTTAGGTATTATTAAACTACCATAATTAAAACTGTCTGTAATAGGCACTGGGATAGATGGGTGGATTCCTTCAAAAGTAAAGTTCAGAAAGATCCCAATATATGACAAAATTAGTGGATTATACAGGTGACATGCTTAATCAGTGTGTAAAACAGTGTTATCCATTGGAGGATAATTTTTTTAATTAAATACCTACTCCTTACTCTAAAATGAATATGTGAAATTATTATATATATTTTTAAATAAAGCCAGAAGAAACTAGAAATTTTATAATCATGGAGTTGAAATAGCCATTGTAATCATGGCATGAAGCTTAAATCACAAAATTAAAAACTGAATAAATTTGTGAATATAAAATTTCAAACATCCATATGGGAAAAGCACCATTACAATCATATAGGCTTCCAGAACAGATTAGACCATTCAGACCAATCTTCCCACTGAGAACAACTTAAAAAGCTGTACAAAATATTTTTAAACCTGTTTGAAGTTATTGGCGTTTGACCAAATTAAGGAGGAATTATGGGGCTAATTGCTAATTAAGGAAGGGGTCAAAAGAGCAGAAGCCAGACTTTAGGTCCACTCTCCCCCAAAAGATATCCACTGATTCAAAAAGTACACTTCAGAGGTGGAGAGAATAAGTAGGGCAGTGGCAAAGGTGAGCATTCAAGGCACATCAGAGAAGAGGGGCCATGGTAAACCAGTCCCTGTTGTTTGCATTGGAACCTGAAAAGCTGTATCTTAAGAGTAAGGTTGAAACAGAAATAGATCAGCTATAAGAACTGAGGCTAATTTGTTAATTATCTCAATCCTTCATTGAATTAAGGTGATCTGAGTTCGCTAGGGCCCTAAACTGCTTCCCAGAAGCAAAGGTTTATTCACTTTGGAGGAAGAGAATATCATACAAAGCCTCAAATTATCCCTACAGTTTTCCATATTCAGTATAGAGAACACAATCAAGAACTTGGCATTTAAGGAGCAAGACTTTGTACTGAAAACCAACAGAAATTATGAAAAATAGAAATACAACACAGGGATCCAGATAATGGAGATATAAATTGCTATGTATGGTTAAGGAATTAAATGACAAGATTGACAATTTGGGTAATTAAGTTGAAACTATAAAAAAGAACCAAGTGGAAATTGGCAGTAAAAAATATAACTAAAATTAACCCAATGAATGAGTTAAACTGCAGGTTAGACACTAGTGAAGAGAGAAATAATAAACTAGAAGATAAGTTAGAAGGAACTATCTAGAATGAAGAACAGAAAGACAAAGGGATATAAAATACCATAACAGACATATGGAATATGGTCAAAATGTATAATTGTAGGTCCAGAAGTTCAAAAGAGAAAGAAAGGGGCAGAAGAACAATGTGTAGAAATAATATCTGAGAAGATCTAAGATCACAGATTGGGAGAGACAGAGCAAAATATTCCTCTGTGAAAAACACTAGATAAAACACAGACAGAACTCCAGAATACCAGTTCCAGGGTTATACTGGCTAGAGAATATCTGCTACATCCACAGTGACTGTGTACATGGTGAAACCGTGAGTCTGCATTCGGAAACAAGTGAGTGAGGCTGCTGGGGAAATAGCAGCCACACCGTGATGGGGAGAAACCTGAGGTCTGCATATGGAGACGGATTAGTTTAAAAAGCCCAAAAGCGGTTGCAGATCCAGCAGAGAGAGCTGTGCAGTTGAGGGTGGTGGGGAGTGCCTTACACATCTTAGGCACCCACCTCAGTATCTGGGATGGATGATAGCCTTTTGCACACCCACAACTAATTGTCCCAGAGCTAGTAAGGTGGAGGTTGGTGGAAGTGGGGATTTACCATTCCCAGTACAGCCATCATTTCAGCAGACTGGGAAAACCCCTGCATGGCGCCATGGCTGAAAGCTTCCCTTGGGGATTCCATTCACCTGTGACATTGTGCAGTCCTCCTCCACAGAGGCCCACAGAGTGCACGACTTGGAGGTGGGGTCCCACAGGGAAGTTCCAAGGACCCTACACCAATCCTAGGGACTTGTGGGCCCACAGGAGAGAGAAACTGAGGGGAGTCTGAGCCAAAGGGTTGGACTTGTGCAACAGCTGTAAGTCTCCAGGAATAGCTGGGAGATCTGAGTCTTAAAGTTGCCTTCCCTCCCTAACTGCACAGGGCACACCCCCCACCTTCAGGGCTGGCTGCACCAACTGGCACACAGAAATTTGATGCACTGATTAGACCCCCACAAGATCTGGACCACCCACTCACTGCATATATGAAGTTGGGGAGAACTGGCTTGAGGGTAATAGGTGGCTCAGGGGCACCATCTGTGGGTAAGTGAGGGAAAGTGCACTCCACCAAGCTGTAGCTCTGAAAAATTATAGATAATTGTTAAAATAAGTCTGCATATCCTAAAAGAACCCTATCAAGATAAGCAAATGCTAAGAGGCCAAAAACAACAGAAAATTTTGAAGCATATGAAGAAACCAGAAGATATGGATAAACCAACCCAAACACCCAAATCAAAAAATCAGAGGAGACACAGTACTTGGAGCAATTAATCAAAGAAGTAATCACAAACAACAAGATCATTGCACAGGATATCAATGACATGACTAAGACTCTAAAAGAGCATAAAGAAGAATTTGCAAGAGTAAATAAAGAAACAGATGATCTTACAGAAATAAAAAATTTAAAAAAGATTCTGGATACACACAGTACTAGATTAGGGGAAGCTGAGGAAAGAATAAGTGAACTGGAAGAGTGCAGGCTTGAAAATGAACGTACAAAGGAAAGAATGGAGAAAAAAATCAAAAAATTCAAAATGGATCTCAGGGATACAATGGACAACATATAAGAATCATTGATGTTCCAGAAGGGGAAGAGACGAGTAAAAGTCTAGGAAGAGTTTTCAAAGAAATTGTTGGGGAAAACTTCCCAGTCCTTCTAAACAACATAAATACGCAAATCATAGATGCCCAACAAATTCCAAACAGAATAAATCCAAATAAGCTCACTCTGAGATATATACTGATCAGATTTTCAACTGCTGAAGAGAAAGAGCAAGTTCTGAAAGC
Organism: Choloepus didactylus; assembly: GCF_015220235.1. Taxonomy (NCBI): domain Eukaryota; kingdom Metazoa; phylum Chordata; class Mammalia; order Pilosa; family Megalonychidae; genus Choloepus; species Choloepus didactylus. The sequence goes on from NC_051309.1 coordinate 13,233,501, forward strand.
AGCAAGAGAGAAGCAATTCACCACATACAAGTGAAACAATATAAGACTAAGCAGTAACTACTCAGCAGCCACCCTGGAGGCAAGAAGAGAGTATTATGACATATTTAAACTTCTGAAAAAGAAAAATTGCCAACCAAGAATTCTTTATCCAGCAAAGCTCTACTTCAAATTTGAGGGAGAGCTTAAATTTTTCACAAACAAATGCTGAAAGAATTTGCTAACAAGAGACCTGCCCTCCAAGAGATACTAAAGGGAGCCCTACTGGCAGAGAAGCAAAAAAAAAAGAGAGAGAGGTATGGAGAAAAGTTCAGAACTAGAGATTTAGTAAGGGCACATTAAAGGAAATAAAAAGAGAGGGAAAAAATATATATATCTGACAAACAAAAACCAAAGGATAAGATGGCTGATTCGAGAAATGCCTTCACAGTAATAATGTTGAATGTAAATGGATTACACTTCCCAATTAAAAGATATAGATTGGCAGAATGGATCAAAAAATATGATCCATCAATATGTTGCATACAAGAGACTCATCTTAGACACAGGGACACAAAGAAATTGAAAGTGAAAGGATGGAAAAAAATATTCCATGCAAGCTACAACCAAAAGAAAGCAGGAGTAGCAATATCAATCTCAGATAAAATAGACTTTAAGTGCAAGGATGTTATAAGAGACAAAGAAGGTCACCATATACTAATAAAAGGGACAATTCAACAAGAAGAAATAACAATCATAAATGTCTATGCACCCAATTAAGGTGCCCCAAAATACATGAGACAAACATTGGCAAAACTGAAGGAAGCAATTGATGTTTCCACAATAACTGTGGGAGACTTCAATACATCACTCTCTCCTATAGATAGATCAACCCAACAGAGAACCAATGAGGAAATTGAAAACCTAAACAATCTGATAAATGAATTTGAATTAACAGGCATATATAGAACACTACATCCCAAATCACCAGGTTACACATTCTTCTCTAGTGCTCATGGAACTTTTTCCAGAATAGATCATATGCTGGGCCATAAAACAAGCTTCAATAAATTTAAAAAGATTGAAATTATTCAAAGCACATTCATCACAATGGAATACAATTAGAGGGCAATAACCATCAGAGGCTTAGAAAATTCACAAATATCTGGAGGTTAAACAACACACTCCTAAACAATAAGTGGGTTAAAGAATAAATAGCAAGAGAAATTGCTAAATATATAGAGAAGAGTGAAAATTAGAACACAACATATCAAAACTTATGGGATTTCTGGTGTAAGGCAAATGTTCAAAAATAGATTGCGGTGATGAATGCATAACTATATGCTGGTACTGTGAACAGTTGATTGTACACCATAGATGATTGTATGGTATGTGAATGTATCTCAATAAAACTGAATTTAATTTATAATAATAATAATAACTATGGGACGCAGCAAAGGTGGTATTGAGGGGGAAATTTATAGCTTTAAATGCATACACTAAAAAGTAAGAAAGAGCTAAAATCAAAGAACTAATGGAACAACTGAAGAAGCTAGAAAATGAACAGCAAACTAATCCTAAACCAAGTAGAAGAAAAGAAATAACAGAGATTTAAGCAGAAATAAATGACATAGAGAACAAAAAAAACAAAAACAGAGAATAAATAAAACCAAAAGTTGGTTCTTTGAGATCAACAAGATTGACAAACCCCTAGCTAGACTGACAAAATCAAAAAGAGAGAAGACCCAAAGAAATTTTAAAACTTATAAGAGGATACTATGAACAACTGTATGCCAACAAACTAGATAATGTAGAGGAAATGGACAATTTCCTGGAAACAACCTGGACTGACCAGAGAAGAAATAGAAGACCTCAACCAACCAATCACAAGCAAAGAGATACAGTCATCAAAAAGCTTCCCACAAATAAATGCCCAGGGAAGATGGCCTCACAGGGGAATTCTACCAAACTTTCCAAAAAGAACTGATACCGATGAACGCATAACTATGTTATCATACTGTGGACAAAAAGACACATTAAAAAAATCATACACCATGACCAAGTGGGGTTCATTCCAGGCATGCAAGGATGGTTCAACATAAAAAAATCAATTAATGTAATACAACACATTAACAAATCAAGAGGTAAAAATCAAATGATCATCTCAATAGATGCTGAAAAGGCATTCAACAAAATCCAGCATTGTTTTTTGATAAAAACACTTCAAAAGGTAGGAATTGAAGGAAACTTCCTCAATATAATAAAGGGCATATATGAAAAACCCACAGCCAGCATAGTACTCAATGGTGAGAGACTGAAAGCCTTCCCTCTAAGATAAGGAATGAAACAAGGATGCCTGCTGTCACCACTGTTATTCAACATTGTGCTAGAAGTGCTAGCCAGAGCAATCTGGTAAGACAAAGAAATAAAAGGCATCCAATTTGGAAAGGAAAAAGTAAAACTGTCATTATTTGCAGATGATATGATCTTACATCTGGAAAACCCTGAGAAATCAATGACACAGCTACTTAAGCTAATAAAAAAACTTAGCAAAGTAGTGGGATACAAGATTAATGTGCATAAGTCTGTAATGTTCCTATACTCTAAAAATGACCTAACTGAAGAGACACTCAAGAAAAAGAGTCCATTCTCAACAGCAACTAAAAAATCAAGTACCTAGGTATAAACTTAACCAAGGATGTAAAAGACCTATACATAGAAAACTACATAACTTTACTAAAAGAAATAGAAGGGGACCTAAAAAGATTGAAAAATATTCCTTGTTCATGGATAGGAAGGCAAAATGTCATTAAGATGTCAATTCTACCCAAACTCATCTACGGATTCAATGCAATTCCTATCAAAATTCCAACAACCTACTTTGCAGACTTGGAAAAGCTAGTTATCAAATTTATTTGGAAGTGGAAGATGCTTCAAATTGCTAAAAACATTCTAAAAAAAGAAAAATGAAGCAGGAGGACTTATGCTCCCTGACTCTGAGGCTTATTATAAAGCCACAGTAGTCAAAACAGCATGGTACTGGCACAATGATAGACACTGAGCAAATGAATTGAATTGAGAATTTGGAGATAGACCCCCAGATCAACAGTTGACTGATCTTTGATAAGGCTCCCAAAAACCACCGAACTGGGACATAACCGTCTATTCAACAAATGGGGCTGGGAGAGCTGGATATCCATATCCAAAAGAATGAAAGAGGACCCCTACCTCACACCCTACACAAAAATTAACTCAAATTGGATTGAAGACCTCAATATAAGAGACAGTACGATAAAACTCCTAGAAGATAATGTAGGGAAACATCTTCAAGACCTTGTATTAGGAGGTCACTTCTTAGATCTTACACCCAAAGCACAAGCAACAAAAGAAAAAATAGATAAATTGGAACTCCTCAAACTTAAAATCTTCTGTACCTCAAAGGAATTTGTCAAAAAGGTGTAGAGGCAGACAATTCAATGGGAAAAAATATTTGGAAATCATATATCTGACAAAAGACTGATATCTTGCATATTTAAAGAAATCCTGCAACTCAACAACAATAGTACAGACAGCCCAATTATAAAACGGGCAAAAGATATGAAAAGACATTTCTCTGAGGAAATACAAATGGCCAAAAAACACATGAAAAAAATGTTCAACTTCACTAGCTATTAAGGAGATGCCAATTAAGGCCACAATGAGATATCTTCTCACACCAATTAGATTGGCTGCCATTAAACAAACACGAAACTACAAATGCTGGAGAGGATGTGGAGAAATTGGAACGCTTATTCATTGTTGGTGGGTCTGTATAATGGTACAGCTACTCTGGAAGACAGTCTGGGGGTTCCTTAGAAAACTAGATATAGAGTTACCCTTTGATCCAACAATTGCACTTCTCGGTATATACCCGGAAGATCTGAAAGCAGACACCCAAACAGTTATCTGCATGCCAATGTTCATAGCAGTAATATTCACAATTGTCAAGAGATGGAAACAACCCAAACGTCCTTCAACAGATGAGTGGATAAACAAAATGTGGTATATACACACAATAGAATACTATGTGGCAGTAAGAAGGAATGATGTGAAACATATGACAACATGGATGAACCTTGAAGACATAATGCTGAGCTAAATAAGCCAGGCACAAAAAGAAAAGTATTGTTTGTTACCACTAATTAGTTATCACTAATATGAACACTCTGAAACATGTCAAATAAATGGTTTATATTGTAGAATGTAGGGGACCTAACAATAGACAGCAAATGGTGAAGGGGGAATGATAATCTAATAAAAACAGATAAGTTATGGAGGGCAAATGTAATGCTCTGGGAATGCTCAGGAATGACTATGGTTTGTTAATTTCTGGGGGAGTATGGTAGGAATAAGTTCGCAGATTTTAGGTTATTTGTTTTTCTTATTCCTTTGTTGGGTTATAGTCTTTATTTTCTTGGAGTAGGGTAGAAACATGTTGAAAGCAATGTAGTTATGTTATTTGTTTTTTCTTATTCCTTTTTTTGGTTTTGTTTGAAAGTTTTTTTATTGTTTGTTTTTTAATTTTTTGATAAAGTTAAAAAATCAGTGAATCAGTGTGAATAAAAAGTAAATGAACAATGCAGGGGGGAGGGAAACGGAATGTTTTGGATGTTCTTTTTTATTCTAATTTTTATTTTATTTTTTGGAGTAATGACAATGTTCAAAGCTTCATTGTGGTGATCAATGCACAACTATGAACAACTGATTGTTCACTTTGAAGGATTGTATGTTATGTGAAATATCTCAATAAAATTGCACTTAAAAAAAGAAAAAAATAATATCTGAGAATTTTCAAAATTTTACTAATACCTTAAGCATTCAATGCAAGCAATATTATAAACTCCAAGGAGCATACATTAAAACAATGAAGACCAAAGACAAAATCTTTAAAACAACCAAAAGAAAAACAAAGACTGACAGCTAACTTTTCATCAGAAACAAAGGAATAATATACTCACCACCATTGTGAAAAAACACATTTTTTTCAAGTACACCCCAAAACATATTCAATGACTATGTACTTGGCCATAAACAAGCCTAAACAACTTTCAAAAGATTAAAATCAGACACATTATCTTCTGACCACAGAGGAGTTAATCCACAAGTTAACAACGAAATCACAAAATGTTTAGATTCATGAAATACACATCTAAATAACTCATGGGTCAAAGAAAAAAATCACAATGGAAATTTTAACATTAATAACTATTAAATAATTTAACAATATGACATCCCTAAGTGTAGGGGTTATACTAAAGCCATGATTAGAGAAAAATTAATACACTTAAATGTAAATATCAGAAAGCTGAAAATTAATTATCCTCATATTAATCTTCATAAATTAGGGGGAAAAATATATAATCCAAAGATATGACACAGAAGGAAATATTATAGATAAGAACAGATTAATGAAATGGGAAACAAATACAAAACAGAGAAGATAAACAAAGCCAAAATATGTTCATTGAAAAGACTAGCAAAATTGGTAAACTCCTGGCAAGACTGACCAAGGAAAAAAGAGAAAAGGCAAATAATAATAATAATAATAACAACAACAATAATAACAACAACCAATATTAGGAATAAGAAAAAAGTCACCACAACAGATTTTATGTGATTAAAACATCTTAAGACAATATTATGGGTTTTGATGAGAGGCGGGGCAAGATGGCAGACTGGTGAGCTGTATGTTTTAGTTACTCCTCCAGGAAAGTAGGTAAAAAGCCAGGAACTGCGTGGACTGGACACCACAGAGCAATCTGTCTTTGGGCATACTTCATACAACACTCATGAAAACGTGGAACTGCTGAGATCAGCGAAATCTGTAGGTTTTTGCGGCCGGGGGACCCGCACCCCTCCCTGCCAGGCTCAGTCCCGGGGGAGGAGGGGCTGTCAGCTCCAGGAAGGAGAAGGGAGAATTGCAGTGGCTGCTCTTATCGGAAACTCATTCTACTGATTCAAACTCCAACCATAGATAGACTGAGGCCAGACACCAGAGACTCTGAGAGCAGCCAGCCCAGCAGAGAGGAGACAGGCATAGAAAAAAAACAACACGAAAAACTCCAAAATAAAAGCAGAGGATTTTTGGAGTTCTGGTGAACACAGAAAGGGGAAGGGCGGAGATCAGGCCTTGAGGCGCATATGCAAATCCCGAAGCAAGGCTGATCTCTCTGCCCTGTGCACCTTTCCTTAATGGCCCTGGTTGCTTTGTCTATTAGCATTTCAATAACCCATTAGATCTCTGAGGAGGGCCGTTTTTTTTTTTTTTTTTAAATCCTTTTTGCTTTTTCTAAAACAATTACTCTAAGAAGCTCAATACAGAAAGCTTCAAAGAATTGAAATTTGGGCACATCAAGTCAAGAGCAGAACTAAGAGAGCTCTGAGACAAAAGGCAATAATCCAGTGGCTGAGAAAATTCACTAAACAACACAACTTCCCAAGAAAAGGGGGGTGTCCGCTCACAGCCACCATCCTGGTGGACAGGAAACACTCCTGCCCATCGCCAGCCCCATAGCCCAGAGCTGCCCCAGACAACCCAGTGTGACGGAAGTGCTTCAAATAACAGGCACACACCACAAAACTGGGCGTGGACATTAGCCTTCCCTGCAACCTCAGCTGAATGTCCCAGAGCTGGGAAGGGGGAGCAGTGTGAATTAACAGAGCCCCATTCAGCCATCATTTGAGCAGACTGGGAGCCTCCCAACACAGCCCAGCAGCCCAGAACTGCCCTGGGGGGACGGCACTCACCTGTGACATAGCACAGTCATCCCTCAACAGAGGACCCGGGGTGCACAGCCTGGAAGAGGGGCCCACTTGCAAGTCTCAGGAGCCATACGCCAATACCAAAGACTTGTGGGTCAGTGGCAGAGACAAACTGTGGCAGGACTGAACTGAAGGATTAGACTATTGCAGTAGCTTTAAAACTCTAGGATCATCAGGGAGATTTGATTGTTAGGGCCACCCCCCCTCCCCGACTGCCCAGAAACACGCCCCACATACAGGGCAGGCAACACCAACTACACATGCAAGCTTGGGACACCAATTGGGTCCCACAAGACTCACTCCCCCACTCACCAAAAAGGCTAAGCAGGGGAGATCTGGCTTGTGGAGAACAGGTGGCTTGTGGACGCCACCTGCTGGTTAGTTAGAGAAAGTGTACTCCACGAAGCTGTAGATCTGAAAAATTAGAGATAAGGACTTCAACTGGTCTACAAACCCTAAAAGAACCCTATCAAGGTCAGCAAATGCCACGAGGCCAAAAACAACAGAAAATTATAAAGCATATGAAAAAACCAGACGATATGGATAACCCAAGCCCAAGCACCCAAATCAAAAGACCAGAAGAGACACACCTAGAGCAGCTACTCAAAGAACTAAAGATGAACAATGAGACCATAGTACGGGATATGAAGGAAATCAAGAAGACCCTAGAAGAGCATAAAGAAGACATTGCAAGACTAAATAAAAAAATGGATGATCTTATGGAAATTAAAGAAACTGTTGACCAAATTAAAAAGATTCTGGACACTCATAGTACAAGACTAGAGGAAGTTGAACAACGAATCAGTGACCTGGAAGATGACAGAATGGAAAATGAAAGCATAAAAGAAAGAATGGGGAAAAAAATTGAAAAACTCGAAATGGACCTCAGGGATATGATAGATAATATGAAACGTCCGAATATAAGACTCATTGGTGTCCCAGAAGGGGAAGAAAAGGGTAAAGGTCTAGGAAGAGTATTCAAAGAAATTGTTGGGGAAAACTTCCCAAATCTTCTAAACAACATAAATACACAAATCATAAATGCTCAGCGAACTCCAAATAGAATAAATCCAAAAAAACCCACTCCGAGACATATACTGATCACACTGTCAAACATAGAAGAGAAGGAGCAAGTTCTGAAAGCAGCAAGAGAAAAGCAATTCACCACATACAAAGGAAACAGCATAAGACTAAGTAGTGACTACTCAGCAGCCACCATGGAGGCGAGAAGGCAGTGGCACGATATATTTAAAATTCTGAGTGAGAGGAATTTCCAGCCAAGAATACTTTATCCAGCAAAGCTCTCCTTCAAATTTGAGGGAGAGCTTAAATTTTTCACAGACAAAGAAATGCTGAGAGAATTTGCTAACAAGAGACCTGCCCTACTGGAGATACTAAAGGGAGCCCTACAGACAGAGAAACAAAGACAGGACAGAGAGACTTGGAGAAAGGTTCAGTACTAAAGAGATTCGGTATGGGTACAATAAAGGATATTAATAGAGAGAGGGAAAAATATGGCAAACATAATCCAAAGGATAAGATGGCCGATTCAAGAAATGCCTTCACTGTTTTAACGTTGAATGTAAATGGATTAAACTCCCCAATTAAAAGATATAGATTCGCAGAATGGATCAAAAAAAATGAACCATCAATATGTTGCATACAAGAGACTCATCTTAGACACAGGGACACAAAGAAACTGAAAGTGAAAGGATGGAAAAAAATATTTCATGCAAGCTACAGCCAAAAGAAAGCAGGTGTAGCAATATTAATCTCAGATAAAATAGACTTCAAATGCAGGGATGTTTTGAGAGACAAAGAAGGCCACTACATACTAATAAAAGGGGCAATTCAGCAAGAAGAAATAACAATCGTAAATGTCTATGCACCCAATCAAGGTGCCACAAAATACATGAGAGAAACATTGGCAAAACTAAAGGAAGCAATTGATGTTTCCACAATAATTGTGGGAGACTTCAACACATCACTCTCTCCTATAGATAGATCAACCAGACAGAAGACCAATAAGGAAATTGAAAACCTAAACAATCTGATAAATGAATTAGATTTAACAGACATCTACAGGACATTACATCCCAAATCACCAGGATACACATACTTTTCTAGTGCTCACGGAACTTTCTCCAGAATAGATCATATGCTGGGACATAAAACAAGCCTCAATAAATTTAAAAAGATTGAAATTATTCAAAGCACATTCTCTGACCACAATGGAATACAATTAGAAGTCAATAAGCATCAGAGACTTAGAAAATTCACAAATACCTGGAGGTTAAACAACACACTCCTAAACAATCAGTAGGTTAAAGAAGAAATAGCAAGAGAAATTGCTAAATATATAGAGACGAATGAAAATGAGAACACAACATACCAAAACCTATGGGATGCAGCAAAAGCAGTGCTAAGGGGGAAATTTATAGCACTAAACGCATATATTAAAAAGGAAGAAAGAGCCAAAATCAAAGAACTAATGGATCAACTGAAGAAGCTAGAAAATGAACAGCAAACCAATCCTAAACCAAGTACAAGAAAAGAAATAACAAGGATTAAAGCAGAAATAAATGACATAGAGAACAAAAAAACAATAGAAAGGATAAATATCACCAAAAGTTGGTTCTTTGAGAAGATCAACAAGATTGACAAGCCCCTAGCTAGACTGACAAAATCAAAAAGAGAGAAGACCCATATAAACAAAATAATGAATGAAAAAGGTGACATAACTGCAGATCCTGAAGAAATTAAAAAAATTATAAGAGGATATTATGAACAACTGTATGGCAACAAACTGGATAATGTAGAAGAAATGGACAATTTCCTGGAAACATATGAACAACCTAGACTGACCAGAGAAGAAATAGAAGACCTCAACCAACCCATCACAAGCAAAGAGATCCAATCAGTCATCAAAAATCTTCCCACAAATAAATGCCCAGGGCCAGATGACTTCACAGGGGAATTCTACCAAATTTTCCAGAAAGAACTGACACCAATCTTACTCAAACTCTTTCAAAACATTGAAAAAAATGGAACACTACCTAACTCATTTTATGAAGCTAACATCAATCTAATACCAAAACCAGGCAAAGATGCTACAAAAAAGGAAAACTACCGGCCAATCTCCCTAATGAATATAGATGCAAAAATCCTCAACAAAATACTTGCAAATCGAATCCAAAGACACATTAAAAAAATCATACACCATGACCAAGTGGGGTTCATTCCAGGCATGCAAGGATGGTTCAACATAAGAAAAACAATCAATGTATTACAACACATTAAAAACTCGAAAGGGAAAAATCAATTGATCATCTCAATAGATGCTGAAAAAGCATTTGACAAAATCCAACATCCGTTTTTGATAAAAACACTTCAAAAGGTAGGAATTGAAGGAAACTTCCTCAACATGATAAAGAGCATATATGAAAAACCCACAGCCAGCATAGTACTCAATGTTGAGAGACTGAAAGCCTTCCCTCTAAGATCAGGAACAAGACAAGGATGCCCGCTGTCACCACTGTTATTCAACATAGTGCTGGAAGTGCTAGCCAGGGCAATCCGGCAAGACAAAGAAATAAAAGGCATCCAAATTGGAAAAGAAGAAGTAAAACTCTCATTGTTTGCAGATGATATGATCTTATATCTAGAAAACCCTGAGAAATCAACGATACACCTACTAGAGCTAATAAACAAATTTAGCAAAGTAGCGGGATACAAGATTAATGCACATAAGTCAGTAATGTTTCTATATGCTAGAAATGAACAAACTGAAGAGACACTCAAGAAAAAGATACCATTTTCAATAGCAACTAAAAAAATCAAGTACCTAGGAATCAACTTAACCAAAGATGTAAAAGACCTATACAAAGAAAACTACATAACTCTACTAAAAGAAATAGAAGGGGACCTTAAAAGATGGAAAAATATTCCATGTTCATGGATAGGAAGGCTAAATGTCATTAAGATGTCAATTCTACCCAAACTCATCTACAGATTCAATGCAATCCCAATCAAAATTCCAACAACCTACTTTGCAGACTTGGAAAAGCTAGTTATCAAATTTATTTGGAAAGGGAAGATGCCTCGAATTGCTAAAGACACTCTAAAAAAGAAAAACGAAGTGGGAGGACTTACACTCCCTGACTTTGAAGCTTATTAAAAGCCACAGTTGCCAAAACAGCATGGTACTGGCACAAAGATAGACATATAGATCAATGGAATCGAATTGAGAATTCAGAGATAGACCCTCAGATCTATGGCCGACTGATCTTTGATAAGGCCCCCAAAGTCACCGAACTGAGCCATAATGGTCTTTTCAACAAATGGGGCTGGGAGAGTTGGATATCCATATCCAAAAGAATGAAAGAGGACCCCTACCTCACACCCTACACAAAAATTAACTCAAAATGGACCAAAGATCTCAATATAAAAGAAAGTACCATAAAACTCCTAGAAGATAATGTAGGAAAACATCTTCAAGACCTTGTATTAGGAGGCCACTTCCTAGACTTTACACCCAAAGCACAAGCAACAAAAGAGAAAATAGATAAATGGGAACTCCTCAAGCTTAGAAGTTTCTGCACCTCAAAGGAATTTCTCAAAAAGGTAAAGAGGCAGCCAACTCAATGGGAAAAAATTTTTGGAAACCATGTATCTGACAAAAGACTGATATCTTGCATATACAAAGAAATCCTACAACTCAATGACAATAGTACAGACAGCCCAATTATAAAATGGGCAAAAGATATGAAAAGACAGTTCTCTGAAGAGGAAATACAAATGGCCAAGAAACACATGAAAAAATGTTCAGCTTCACTAGCTATTAGAGAGATGCAAATTAAGACCACAATGAGATACCATCTAACACCGGTTAGAATGGCTGCCATTAAACAAACAGGAAACTACAAATGCTGGAGGGGATGTGGAGAAATTGGAACTCTTATTCATTGTTGGTGGGACTGTATAATGGTTCAGCCACTCTGGAAGTCAGTCTGGCAGTTCCTTAGAAAACTAGATATAGAGCTACCATTCGATCCAGCGATTGCACTTCTCGGTATATACCCGGAAGATCGGAAAGCAGTGACACGAACAGATATCTGCACGCCAATGTTCATAGCAGCATTATTCACAATTGCCAAGAGATGGAAACAACCCAAATGTCCTTCAACAGATGAGTGGATAAATAAAATGTGGTATATACACACGATGGAATACTACGCGGCAGTAAAAAGGAACGATCTGGTGAAACATATGACAACATGGATGAACCTTGAAGACATAATGCTGAGCGAAATAAGCCAGGCACAAAAAGAGAAATATTATATGCTACCACAAATGTGAACTTTGAAAAATGTAAAACAAATGGTTTATAATGTAGAATGTAGGGGAACTAGCAGTAGAGAGCAATTAAGGAAGGGGGAACAATAATCCAAGAAGAGCGGATAGGCTATTTAACGTTCTGGGGATGCCCAGAAATGACTGTGGTCTGTTAATTTCTGATGGATGTAGTAGGAGCAAGTTCACTGAAATGTTGCTATATTATGTAACTTTCTTGGGGTAAAGTAGGAACATGTTGGAAGTTAAGCAGTTATCTTAGGTTAGTTGTCTTTTTCTTACTCCCTTGCTATGGTCTCTTTGAAATGTTCTTTTATTGTATGTTTGTTTTCTTTTTAACTTTTTTTTTCATACAGTTGATTTGAAAAAAGAAGGGAAATTTAAAAAAAAAAAAAAAAAGAAAAAAGACAAACAAGGAAAAAAAAAAAAAAAGATGTAGTGCCCCCTTGAGGAGCCTGTGGAGAATGCAGGGGTATTCGCCTACCCCACCTCCATGGTTGCTAACATGACCACGGACATAGGGGACTGGTGGTTTGATGGGTTGAGCCCTCTACCATAGGTTTTGCCCTTGGGAAGACGGTTGCTGCAAAGGAGAGGCTAGGCCTCCCTGTATTTGTGCCTAAGAGTCTCCTCCTGAATGCCTCTTTGTTGCTCAGATGTGGCCCTCTCTCTCTGGCTAAGCCAACTTGAAAGGTGAAATCACTGCCCTCCCCCCTACGTGGGATCAGACACCCAGGGAAGTGAATCTCCCTGGCAACGTGGAATATGACTCCCGGGGAGGAATGTAGACCAGGCATCGTGGGATGGAGAACATCTTCTTGACCAAAAGGGGGATGTGAAAGGAAATGAAATAAGCTTCAGTGGCAGAGAGATTCCAAAACGAGCCGAGAGATCACTCTGGTGGGCACTCTTACGCACACTTTAGACAACCTTTTTTAGGTTCTAAAGAATTGGGGTAGCTGGTGGTGGATACCTGAAACTATTAAACTACAACCCAGAACCCATGAATCTCGAAGACAGTTGTATAAAAATGTAGCTTATGAGGGGTGACAGTGGTATTGGGAATGCCATAAGGACCAAACTCCACTTTGTCTAGTTTATGGATGGATGTGTAGAAAAGTAGGGGAAGCAAACAAACAGACAAAGGTACCTAGTGTTCTTTTTTACTTCAATTGCTCTTTTTCACTCTAATTATTATTCTTGTTATTTTTGTGTGTGTGCTAATGAAGGTGTCAGGGATTGATTTAGGTGATGAATGTACAACTATGTAATGGTACTGTAAACAATCGAAAGTACAATTTGTTTTGTATGACTGCGTGGTATGTGAATATATCTCAATAAAATGACGATTAAAAAAAAAATAAAAGATACCATTTATAATAGTATCAAAAAAAAAAAAAAGACAATATTATGAACAACTTCATGCCAACAAATTTGAAAATATAAATGAAATGGACAAATATCTAGAAAAACAGAACATACCAAAATACTCAAGAAGAAATAGAAAATTTGAGTAATCCTATAATTATAAAATAAATTAAATCCACAAGTAAAAACTTTCCAATGAGCAGCACGAACATATGTTTGTGTAAATTTATATAATCACCTTGCAAAAAAAAATTGTTTGGCAGTGTCTACTACAGCTGAAATATGCATGCCCTTTGACCCACCAATTCCATTCCTGGGTTTATGCACAAAAGAAATGTGAACGTGTGTCCACCAACACAAATATACAAGAATGTTCACAACAACATTATTCGTAAAACCTCAAAACTGGATTTTAACCAAAATCACAGTACTAGAATGGATAAATACATTGTATTAGCTTCACTTTACATGGAATATTGTATAGCAATAAGAATAGGCAACAACATTCAACAATATGGATAAATTTCTAAAACACACTATTTGTACAATACAAGAGTTTAAATGGTATGCTCTCATTTATACAAAGTTCAAAAACAGGCAAAACTGGTCCATGGTGTTAGAAGTCAGAATATTAATTAATCTTTATTAAAGATAGTGACTGGAAGATAGGGCATGAGAGAATTTTCTGGGATAATGTTCTTTATGTGGATGCTGGTTCCATGGGTATGTTTAACTTGTGAAAATCCATTGATAAGTTCATCAATCCTACACAATTTATTTGGGAAAATAGAAAAAATATGAACCACTCCCAACTTGTTTTATGAAGCCAGAATAACCTTGATACAAATACCTGACAAAAATTTAGCAAACTAGAAAGGAACTTTCTTAATCTGATAACAAATACTGTTCCAGTTTGCTAAAGCTGCCATTATGCAAAATACCAGAAATGGATTCACTTTTATAAAGGTGATCTATTCAGTTACAAATTTACATTTCTAAGGCCATAAAAATGTCCAAACTAAGGCATTAACATGAGGATACCTTCACTGAGGGAAGGCCAATAGCATCCGGAACACCTCTGTCAGCTGGGAAGGCACATGGCTGGCATCTGCTGGTCCTTTGCTCCCGGGTTGTGTCTCAAAATGGCTTTCTCCAAAATGTGTTTCTCAGCTTCTCTCTCTCTCTCAGACTCCATGCATCTTTGCTTTACTCCCAGGGTGTTTTTTTCTCTAAGCATCCTGGGGTTCTCAGCTTCTCCAGGGCAAACTCTGGGCTTCATCTCTTAGCAAAACATCTTTCTGTCTAAATCTCCAAACGTCTCCAAGCATCCGCACCTGTGTTGGCTCCTGAGCTCTCTTAAGTACTCCAGTGAACCAACAAAGACCCACCCTAAATGGGCAGGGTCCTCACCTCCATAGAAATAACTCAAAGGTCTCACCCACAGTTGGGTGAGTCACATCTCCAGGGAAACACTCAAGCAAAAGGTTCCACCCTAATCAAAAGACTAATAAGTCTGCCCTACAAGACTGCATCAAAGAACATGGCTTTTCTTTGGACATAATATAGCCAAACCAGCACAAGTAGCTACCAAAAAAATCTACAGAAAATGGAAAAATATTAAAAGTGTTCCCTCTAAAATTGGAAGAGACACAAAAAGAAAAAACCATTAGAAGATCACCCTTTTATTCAACATTGTTCTAGAGGTCTTAGCCCATGTAAAATGGAAAATATTTTAAAAGAATAAAAAATATAAAGATTGAGAAGGAAAAAATAAAACTTTTGCTATTTTCAGATAACAAGATTATGTAAATACAAAATCCTAAAAGTTCTATGGATAAACTATTGTAATTTAAAAGTATGTAGAGCAATATCACCTGAAAAAAGTCAAATCTACACTATCTATATACACATATAAAAAGGAAATTTATAAAACAATGCTACTTGTACACTTTTCAGGATGGATGTTATAATTTAATTAGTTTTGTTTTTTTAAATGTGTTTTATGATAGCTTTTAAAAATACTAAAAATAAATCTAATGAAGATGTATAAGACCTCTACAAAGACAACTAGTAACTATTGTTGAGAAAATTTAATGAAAACCTAAAGGAATGGAGACATACACAATATTCATGGATTGAAAGAATTAATACTGTAAGTTTATCTATAGGATAAGTGCAATTCCAGTCAAAATCCAAGCTGAAATGAAAATTGAAAAGCTGATTCTAAAATGCATACTGAAATGTAAAGGCCAAGAACAGCCAAAATATTCTTGAAGAACCAAGTTAGAGGTCTTAATTTACCTTATACCAAATTTATTGTAATGCCACAGTAATTAAGATAGTCTAGAGTTGGCACAAGGACCAATGAAAAATATATTCTTGACTCATCACAAAGATGTCCCTCCAGAACAGGAGGAAAGGACCGTCTTTTCAATAAACAGTGCTGGTGCAATTGGGCATTCATATAGAGCAAAAATAAATCTTGACTCCTCTTACACCATTTTCAAAAATTAATCCCAGATATTTTTAAAATCTGAAAGTTAAAAAGCTTCTAAAACATTACACTACAAAATATCTTGGGGTAGGCAGAGATTTCTCAAACATGCTGCAAGAGAAACCAATCTTTAAGGAAACTGATTAAATGAATTACATTAAAAATTTTTAATTCTTCTCAAAGACATATTTCTAAAAAGGAAGATGCTAAACCCTGAGTGGGGAGAAGATATTTTCAACACATATAACTCACAAAGGACTTGTATCTAGAATTGGAAAGTATACCTACATCCTTAAGAAACAGACACATCACAGATAAAGAAAATATTGGACATGAGGCTTAAATAGACAATTCACAAAATGGCCAAGAAACATGAAAAGGTGCTTAATTTCATTGGTAATCAGGAAAATGCAAATGAAAACCACAATGAGATATCACTATACCCCCCCCCCCCCCCACAGACACACACACAGACTGGCTAAAACTACAACAACTGATCTTGCCAAGTATTGGAGAAGATGTGGTGCCATGTTAAGTTTTCCCTACACTGTTGGTTGGTATGTAAATTGCTATAACCACTTTGGAAACCTGATTAGCTTCTATCAGTGTTGAATATATGTACCTTGTGGTCCAAAAATTTCATTTCTTATTTTCAACACAACCAAAATGCATTCAAAACATGTATGAGAATGTTCATAGCAGCCTTATTCCTAATACCGGAAAACTGGAACCAATCCAAATGACCATAACAGTTGAATGGATGGACTGTGGTGCATTCACACAATGAACAGGGTATCATGCTGCAATAAAAATGAATGATTTATTTATATGTTAAAATACGGGCAAATCTCCCCAATATAATTAATATTGAATGAAAGAAGCCAGACACAAATGAGTGCCTATTCTATGATTCCATTTACATAAAGTTCAAAAAGTAACATCTGATATTAAAAGTCAAAGTAATGGTCATATCTGGGAAAGAAAAAGGGGGGAGTGATCATGAGGGAAAATGAAAGAAGCTCTTGCGGGTTTTGATATTGTTCTAATTCTCCAACTGGGTAGTGATCACATGGATACGGCCACTTACTTATAATTCATTAATATAATTTGTGTCTGTTTTTCTTAAATTAAAATTATAAATATGCATATATATGATTGACAGTAATTACACAGTAAAATTAAATCTAGAAAAATATCAAACAACTTATTAATAGCCATTAATAGTAGTGAGTTTACAGAGAGCTTTCACTTTCCATGGAATACATTTCCGGATTATATGCTCATTTTTACAATGAGCATGAATTTGTTTTGTAATCAGAAAAAGAAAGGTGAAAAAAATAGGTCAACAACAACAAAAGACTAATGTTTACCTACAGTCCTTTTCACACTAGGAGGTAAGAATTTTTTTATGTCATTAGTAGGTTCCACTAACACATAATAATCTAAAAGCCTTTGTTTGAAAAGAAATAATACACTCTTGCTTGTAATAGAAACCCAGGCTGGTTTGTGAGCTACAGTTTCCCAGCTGTCCACAGTTCTGCCTCATTACTTGGGGATGTGCTTCATTGATTCCTAAAGCATAGCTCCAGACAAAACCAAAAATCTATAGAGCAGGGGAGTTCTCAAATCACCTCTACAGCTGTAAAAACCAGACCTATCACAACTTACCAGTGAGTCTGGCAAAGTTAAATAAGGTAATATGCACAGAAGTGCTTTGAAAAATAGAAGTTGTGGTACAAATGCAAAATATTTGCAGCTTGGTTGTGGGAGCATCTGGGGAGTGAACTTCCCTGGCCATCAAGAACCAGCATAGAAAACTTAAGTGATTTTAAGCAATCTGTGTTTCCAGATTCCATGGAAAGGCAGTTACACAAAAATTCTCCAAGACACAAGACATTTTGCTTTACCCTTCCGAAACTTTTACACAACTCTCCTCTACACCGTAACTGCTTCACCTCTTAGTACAAACTCATCGCCCTTAGCTGTTTCATCTAAGTTTCCAGTTTATCTTTGGTGTTAAATGTAGGTTTAAGGTGTTCAAACAGATGAGATGCTATTACAAAGTGTTATCTTAGATAATCTTGGGATAGCATTTCCCAAAAGTGAGTTCTTTGAGACATACTCCCTCAAATTCCTGTTCAAATAAAGTTTTGGAAACCAGCTGCCCCATTTTTGGAAAGTGGCAATTAACTTCAGTATATCATACTCTGAGAAATAAGGCAAGAGCAGTGGCTTAGATCAAATAGATCTGATTTTAACTCACTGCTGCATTTATGACCAGGGACAAGTAATTTAAATGCTTTAAGCTTTAGTTTCCTGATCTCTAAAATAGAGATTATATTAATAGTACTTACTTCCGAGGGTTGATATCAACTTATCAACAATACACACACAATGCTTAGCGCAACACCAAATCTATGTTATAGCCTATTATTCAAGTGTCACATTTTGAAATTAAGTAAATACATTAGGGCTTAAATATTCAAATGTTTGCCTATTTTAAAGCAGTCGCCATGACAAGCTATGCAGCTAACACTGTGAGGCTAATATTTTTCAATTACCTTTTTTTGGAAACTGGATGAAGAGAGAGAGAGAGTAAACTTTCTGACAAAATCTGGATAAAGTTTAGCATGTTATGTGAGAATTATTTTCCTGCAAAATTTAACTGACTTCAATGAAACCATTTGATATGGGCCCTGTATATGTAAAGCTATGGTTTATTACTATATGATATGGGGGATACAAAGAGGAATTATTACTTCATTTGATCAGCATTTATGCTACCTACACATATAAAAGAATATACCAAGTCCTCTTTTTGAGCAACCATTACAAACAAGACACTGTATGAGGAACATGGGAATACATTATCTAATTGCATCCTCATAATGATCCAATGAGATAAGAAGTGATATATCTTAGATTACTATAAATTGCCTTAGATAACATAAGGTCTTGAAAGAAGGTCTGGAAGTTTAGGGGAAAAATGAAGCCAGAAGTAAGGAAATGTGGAAATGGAAGAAATAAGTAGAGAAAAGAAATGATTCTGAAAATCCATTGTCATTTACTCAGAAAACTTTTTCACTTACCTTGGGCTGAGCACAACTAACTTTCTCCAAAGAAAGTCCAATTTTAATATAATGGAATAAATCACACCTTTACCTAATTATTCAATCTCCACTACCCCATGGCATAACCAGGAAAATTATTTAAGGATACACATACTGGAAAAAGTATGGGATATAAGAGTCATAAAACATAGGTTTAAACCAGCCTCTACTCATTACTAATTTGAAGGCCATGGGTAAGCCTCTTAACATTTGTCTTGTTACGCATAAAATGGAAATAACAGCAACTACCGCACAAGGTACTGTGAAGATCAAATTAAATACTGGTATTTGAAAGAGGCTTGTAAACTGAACAGGAATAGGCAAGAATCCATTGTTTTTGTTTTGAGCCTCCTAACTATTACATTCTCTTTTTTCTTAGTTTTCTTATAGCAGAAGTAGACTTGAAGTAAGACTAAATTTCTGCTTCTAACAGCTTTCCAAATTAAAACTATATAAAGTCCTATCAACACAGACTAAAGACTTCCAAAGGCTAACATTCTTCGTTTGAAAACAAATAAAACTTTTAGAAATGAAAATTCCAATCATTGAATTTAAAATCTTAGTGAATTGATTAAATAGTAGAATTGAAACAGCTCAATCACTTGAAAATAGATATAATGAAATTACCCAGAATGTAACACAAAGATATCAGGAAATGAAAGAAATAATGAAAGAGGAATAAAGAGTAATGGAGAATAAGATGAGAAAGTCTAACATACAACTAATTGGAGTTGAAGAAAGAGAGGGGAGTGAGGATACAGAAGAAGCAATATTCCAAGTGGTAAAGTCTGCGGATTTTCCAGAACTAATGAAAGGCACTGAAAGGCAGATAGAGAAGCACAGTATACTAAGTGGGATAATAGAAAATTACACCCAGACAGATTGTATTAATACTTAATAACCCACTAAAGACAAAGAAAAGATCTTAAAACAGCAAGGATAAAAAGGGAGCAGATTATCTAAAGACAAGCAATTAGAATACAAGCAGATTTCTGAAGAACAGCAGTAGATGCCAGATGATGATTTAACTAATAAAGCGTTAAGAGTCAAAGTAAACCTGAGCATGCATAAAGTAAATTTATACACTTAAAATGATCTTACCACCAACAAATCCTTCTAAAAGGAACCCAGAAATAGGATAGTCTTAAGGCAGAATGAAAAGAATCTCTGAAAAAAAGGCATGGAATACAATTATGGTAAGCAAGAAATGGGAAAACATGGGGATTCATATTTTGTACAAAATAAGAATAATAATATGTGAGGCTATAAAAAGAGATTAGTATACTAGACCAAAAAATAGCAGGCAAGAGTAATAAGGAGAGTAGATTAGTCAGAATAGGCTAGGTTATGCTGAAATAACAGACATTCCCACAATTGGAATGGCTTGAAAAACAAAGATTAATATTCTTGCTCATACTATATGTTGATTTTGGTCCACCCAAATGTCATTTCATATTGTGCCGCTTCAAGGCCCATGAAGGGCTCACCAGGTATATCACTGATTATCATGTCAAAGGGGGAGGGATAGTGTAGAATTTCTCCAGTGCTTCCATGTACACATCACCTCCGCTCAGTTCTTCCACCAGAGCAAGCCTGATGACTATGTCTAACTTCAAAGAGGAAGAAAAGTGTTTTCCTTCCCTATGTCCAGAAGTATAGAAGAACAATTGTTGTTCCATGTTGAAAACAACGAAATTGGATCCCTTTCTCATCTATTTATATATTAGGAAAATGATCTTTCTTTAAAAATATAACATTTTTTCCATGTTATAGTCTGTATGTACTAATCACAGAATATTAATTAATTTTCTAGTCACAGAATGATCACTCAAATTAATTTCTTTTCTTAAAATCTGGAAAGTGGAAAATGATGACATGCTATAATGACATATTTAATTGCTATTTTTGAAACATTTAGCATTTTTCTTCCTTTTTTCCCCTCTCTGTATCAGGATGATTCATTACTTGCTGGAACTCATACCACAAAGCATTTTGTCCAACTATTTATGTTCTTTCCTTTCTTAGGTAAAGTAAATCCCCATACTTTCTCGGTAGGGTTAAGGTCAAGACTCTGAGGGGAGCCACTCCTTCCTAATTAGTTCCCCAGACTCCTCTTTTTTTTTCCTTTAAATGGCCACACCAGTCTAGAAAAATGTTTGGAG
Organism: Choloepus didactylus; assembly: GCF_015220235.1. Classification (NCBI taxonomy): domain Eukaryota; kingdom Metazoa; phylum Chordata; class Mammalia; order Pilosa; family Megalonychidae; genus Choloepus; species Choloepus didactylus. The sequence continues at coordinate 13,254,764 of NC_051309.1, forward strand.
TCATAATCCCCCTGATAAATGAATCCCTGATCAAGCAGCTGGTTTCCAGAAGGGACTCCTTGCTGTGCTGCAATTACGTTGAGGCTGAACTCTACTAGTTCAGGTCACAGCTGAAGTACTTGAGGGAAAAATACTGTCTCTCAGCTCCACTGTGTGACACACGAAGCTGAGAGGACTTTGCTTCTTCCCTCCACAGCCCTCACCCAAAATATCAATATTCTTGTTAGTCACTGAGAAAAATTCCTGTGATACGGATGCATGTGAAGGTTCTCTACTGATGACATATGCATGAAAAAGATCTATGCTTTCCAAGAGTACTTGTAACTTAAGACCCATCCTAGAAATTGTGAAAATAATTTCTTTTTCAATAATGCACTTAATATTTGAGATACTGAATTCATCTATTAACAGTGGAGCCAATATTATTTGTTTGAGGTTTAGCAGGTAAAATCATTCTAATGAGAAATGTTTATAAATGTAAATTTATATATCAGACTAAGAAGAGTAATATACAGGGAATTAGAAAAGGCTACAACTTAAATACCATAAACAAAGCCACTTTAAAACACACATGGAATTTTTCACCTGAGCACTTGCTGAACGCATAGATTTCAGTGACCTTTCGGTAACACTTATAGATTTATTTTCTCTCTTCTGATCCTTCTAGAATAAGAAAAAAAATGTCTTCATGTTCTGTGTGAAAATGCATTCCTTCCTCATTTACTAGTATCAATAACATTATAACAACTATAAAGTCCATTTGTGTTTTTGCCAAGAGACAATGTTAACCTCCCTGCTTTGAGGATCTCTAATACTAAATGTACCTTTCCATGAGACCACTATGACTACAACTTTAGCAACCCTTAATTTCAGAGAGAAAAATATTCAAATCTTTCTGGGAAAAAAAATTCAGTGATATTTTAGAAGACAATGGAAGTCTTATTGTGTGAAAAGAGATGATGATCCCCCATACTCAAAAGGCAACAGACAGACTCAAAGAAGAGGTTTACAACATATAAAACAGAAAAAGAATAACCAGGATAAACAATGCCTACTATATCAGTTTCCTAGGGCTTCCCTAACAAATGACATAAATGTGGTGGCTTAAAACATCAGAAGTGTATTCTCTCACATTTCTGGAGGCCAGAAGTTTGAAATCAAGGTCTCCGCATAGAGGCACTCCCGCTGAAGGCTCTTGAAGAGAATCTTCCCTTGCCCCTTCCAGCTTCTGGTGACTGAGCATTCCTTGGTTTGTGACTGCTTAATTCCAGCCTCAGCCTCCATCCTCATGACCTTCTCTTCCTTCTCCCTGAGCATCTCTTACAAGGACGTTTGTCATTGGATTTAGGGCCCACCTGGATAATCCAGGATGCTTTCGTCTTGAGATCCTTAACTTAAGTACATATGCAAAGACCCTTTCCCAAATAAAGTCATGTACACAGGTTCTGAGGGTTAGGACGTGGATATAGCTTTTGGGGCGCCACCTTCACCTACATCTACCGATCAGACTTTAGTAAAAGAGTTCTATAAGCTTCTGATGTGAGGCCATCTACTCTCCTGCAAACCTACAAAATTAACTAAAGTATAAAAAGAGAAATCAAGATACAAATCCTAATGAATCAGAAGGTTCAAACAGTGAGCAGAACTGAAACTCTGGGCATAAATGACTTCAGGTCATAAAAAGCCAAAAGTATTTGACTCTTTCAAGATTATAGATTCCAGAGGTACATTCAGTAAGAGTCCATATTCATTAGTAATTAAAAAAAAAAAAAACAAAAACAAAAAACAAGTCTCAGAATAGGAGGAACACAAAAGAACTTCCTTAATCTGATCCAAGATAACTATCTAAGGACTTATAAGTAAATATCACACCAAGTGGTGAAATTTTTAAAGCATTCCTAAACTGGGAATAAGCAAGCAAGGATGTTTGCTATTATCGTCTGTATTCAGCACTATAAAAGAAATAAACACTGGGAAACACAAAATTGTTTTTATAGATGGTATGATCATCTAAGTAGAAAAATCCAAGAAAACCTTCTGATAAATGCTTAGAAGTAAAAAGAGTTAATTAAGATTGGTGGATACAGGATTAATATAAATAAATCAATGGTACTCTTAAACACCAGTTATACAGGTAATCAATTAGAAAAAAAATACATTAAAAAAAGAAAAGATACCATTCATAAACAAACACAAAAACAATGAGATAACTAGGAACAAAGGATGTTCAAAATACTTGATGGCAAATGATGATACCATCATGGTCATATACAGGAATTGTACACTAGAGGGTAGGGACCTAAGGGGCCATCTTAGAATTCTGCCTACTGCGACAGTGAATTTTCCCCCAATTATTCAAAATTAAGCTAGAGTATTAAGTTTTCCAATTTTTTATTTTTCTATATTTGAGCTCTTATTATGGGCCAATCACATTATTAAGGGATGTCTATTATCTTATTTAATCTCTTAACAACCTTATGAAGTAGGTATTATTATTATCTCCATTTTACAGATGAAAATACTGAATTTTAGATTCAGTATCTAATTGGCCTAGGGATATCCTATGAAAATAGCTGAACTAAGATGCAAACAAAGCCTAGTTTATCTTCAGTGTCCTCCTTATTAACTGGTGTACTAAACTGTTTCCATTTACCATCTGCTAGAGGATATGGATATAATTAGCAAAAAAGAGTGATACCATGATTTTTTCTAGTTTTGAATCATTGTATTTCTTGCAGCATCTGGATAGTTACAGCCCCATCATTACTTGCCAGTAGATCTATTTGTAGTCTAACAAGAAAGCACTCTGCTTATCCTCCAGCTGGCCATGCAAACTGGAATCTATTCTCAGAACAAATGCTTATTTTTTCTTCTTCTTTTTGTCATTGTCAAAATTCTCTTTCATACATTCATCCTGGAGTTTGTGGATTTCCCTGCACATCTTTCCTACTGGCTATTTGATTTCAACAATTACATTCTTGGGTCACAACCTTCCAAAACTCATTGACACGATGTGATCATTTTTAACATCAAATATTAAATTATTTATATTTTATATAAAATCTGAAAATATGTAATATGAAAATTTTAAATTACTGATTGTGATCCCCTGAATTCATTTTACAAGCCATTAATGAGTAGTGACCCACTATTCTATTTACTATTCCTTCATCACAAATCACCCCAAATGTGGTGGTATAAAACAACAACCATTTTATTATGCTCAGGAATTTGGGCAGAGCACAGCAAGGGTGGCTTGTCTCCACTTCACAAAGTCTAGGGATACAGCTGGGAAAACTCGAATTTCTGAGGATGACAGAAATGCCTGGGACTAGAACACTCGGGAGGCTTCTTCAGTGTGCTGGTTTGAATGTATTATGTCCCCCAAAATGCCATTTTCTTTGATGCAATCTTGTGTGGGCAGATGTATCAGTGTTGATTAGATTGTAATTCTTTGAGTGTTTCCGTGGAGATGTGCCCCACGCAACTGTGGGTGATGACTCTGATTGGATAATTTCCATGGAGGTGTGGCCCCACCCATTCAGGGTGAGTCTAAATTAATCACTGGAGCCATATAAATGAGCTGACAAACAGAAGGAACTCAGTGCAGCTGTGAGTGACGTTTTGAAGAGGAGCTACAGCCAAGAGGGACACTTTGAAGAAAGCACAGGAGCTGCAGATGAGAGACAGGTTGAAGACAGCTGTTGAAAGCAGACTCTTGCTCCAGAGAAGCTGAGAGAGGACAAATATCCCAAGTGCAACTAAGAGTGACATTTTTGAGGAACTGCAGCCTAGAGAGGAGTGTCCTGGGAGAAAGCCATTTTGAAACCAGAACTTTGGAGCAGACACCAGCCACGTGCCTTCCCAGCTAACAGAGGTTTTCTTGACACCATTGGCCATCCTCCAGTGAAGGTACCCCACTGTTGATGACTTACCTCGGACACTTTATGGCCTTAAGACTGTCACCATGTAACCAAATAAACCCCCTTTTATAAAAGCCAATCCTTCTCTGGTGTTTTGCATTCCGGCAGCATTAGCAAACTAGAACATTCAGTCAATGTGCTAGGATGACTTAAAGACTTGGCTCAGCTGAGACTGTCAACTGGAGCACCCACATATAGCCTCTCAATGCATCTTGGGCTTCTCACAGCATTGTGGCTGTTCCCAGAGGGTGCATCCCAAGAGTGTGATCAGAGAGCAAGCATTCCAAGAGACCAAGGCAGAACCTCCAAAGCTTCTTCTGACCTAGCCTCAGAAGTGAAATGATGTCACCTCTCTGCATTCTCACAGTTACAAGCAGTCACTAAGGCTGGTCCAGATTCAAAGAGAGGTGCGTTAGGTTCCATCTGTCCATGAGAGTGGCAAGGACACTTTGCAGAGGAGTCTGCAAAATGGGTGACATTGTTGCAGACCTTTTTGGAAAATATGATCTGCAACACCCACAGTTTGAAAAAATATTTGTCTACTGAAATATCAAGCATATATTTACATGCAATCCCTCCTTTTTTTAATAAAGATATTATATATATCATTCTGTACTTTGCTTTTTTCACTTATATGTGCTCATATTTAATTATATCTATTATAAGGTGGTGGGCTTCCAGTCAACCAAAATGGCAGGGTGAGATGCTCCAGAATGCTGTTACCCCCCAGAATCTTTGAACTACTAGAAAAACTGGCAGACCCAATTTCCTCAAAACTCCATGTGATGGTTAGGTTCATGTGTCAACTTGGCCAGGTGATAGTACCCAGGTGTCTGGTAAGTAAGCACTGGCCTAACCATTACTGCAAGGACATTTGTGGCTGGTTAATAAACCAGGAGGCTGGTTTATTAAATCATCAGTCAATTGGCTACAGCTGTGACTGATTACATCCATGAAGGGCATATCTTCCACAATGAGAGAATGAAATCAGGTGGATTTAATCCAATCAGTTGAAGACTTAAGTGAGACAGACAGAGGATCTTCACTTCTTCTTCAGCTAGCCAGTGAAGTGTTTCCTGAGGAGTTCATCGAAGTTGCCAGTTTGTTTCCTGAAAGGTTAGTCAAACATCTTCATTGGAGTTGCCAGTCTACTGCCTGCCCTACAGAATTTGGAATTGTGCATCCCCACAGTTGCGGGAGACACTTTTATAAAATCTTAATATTTATAGATATCTCTTGTTGATTCTGTTTGCCTAGAGAACCCTAGCTAATACACTCCAGAAAACAGTTAAAGGGCTGCAGTCACTGGGTGAATTCTAAATCAAGAAATTGCAGCTTTAAAAATGGTAGGAGAAGCTGTTGGAGCCCTTGCCAACCCTTCCCTCCCCACTCCACAGCATGGTGCGGAACTAGCCCCTGCTCCCATGGTTAGTTCCTGGCCCTGTTCTACAGGAAGCAGAGTAACCCCTACGTACATCCTCTGGTGCCTGTATTTTGGTGCCAATCGACTGGGTGGGCCTGAAACTCTAAACCAAGAAACTCTTACCAAGATCACCATCCCAGATCTTGCCCTGCAGGCAGTGGCAGCTTGCAAACAGCCAAAACAGTGTAAGAAACAATGAAATCAAGGTGGTCTGGGGCAAAGGATTACCTGCTTTAAGTCATACAATAGAGGACCTGGGAGGGGGAGAAAGTCTATTCTATAGGGAGCAGAGGGGGCTTTCACATTTCTGTAAACCGAGAATTGCTAAGGCCAGAAGGCAGCACAAGCCTTGGACAAGAGGCAGGCTCAGTCAAGATGGAGAGGACCCTGCACTTCACGTTCACTTCAAGCTGATTTTGAGAGGAAGGCTAATCCCTGAAGGAGAGCACAAACCAACCAAGAGCCAATTTGCAAAGGCTGTGAATGGTGTTTTTTTGCATTGGTTTGTTGGTTTTGTCAGTTCATGGCACTCAAGGAAATCTCTGTCACATCGCTATCAGGATACAAACAAGGACAGACAGCTCAGGACAAAAAATTCCAGAGTTAACATTTTAAAATAAGTATAATTATTAAAACAAAACTTGCTTTACTTCTTCCTAGCATTGTCTTCATCTGAAGGCACAAATATTGTTCTCAACTCACTTCCTGAACCCTTTTACCTGACAAACACTAGATTTTTCTTTCCATGTCCAGTTCTTTTCTCTATTGTTCTTTTTTGAATTTGGTCAAACGGCTTTCCCTTGGCCTTTTTCTTCTTCCCACTCTAATCATGATTAGTCAAATTAGTCTGGCTGCAAATAACAAAATCAAGCTACTTTCCTCTCCCAGTCTGGAGAAGCCCTCATTGTCACCCCCATCTTATCTCACTTCAACTGAGCCAATTCTGCATTTTCTCTAAAGGGCTATTGCTTACAATCCAACTCCTGGTACCAATATCCATAGCTAAAACTGTTTTGATTAAAGTAGAAGAATGTAACTTGAACTAGACTTAATATTTGTTATCAGGAGGATATAGTAGTGATGACAGAACCAAAGAGCAAGAATGCAGCAGTCTCACAAAGGGCTATAAGCAGGACCTAGAAAACCATAAGGAAGCCATAGTATAATCTGTGATCTCTCATATTTATCTTTCTCTATGAAAGTAATTTATTCCACTCTATTTAGCCTTCATTCTCTGCTTCTCTGTCCCATACTGGAAGACAGCCATGCCTCAGCTCCCAGGCTTACATTACTATAATTCCAATTGCAAGCAGAGAATAATTCTCTGTGTCTGAATCCCAATTACAAATTACCGATTGAGAGAATGTGACTGGCTCGGTTTGGTTCACAGGTCCAATCTGGATCTAATCAACTGGCTCTGGGGACAAGTTTCTGGAGAGGAGAGGACACTTATCTGAGAAAGAGTCAGGGGAATATGGTTTAACTTGCACACCCCATAGTAAACAACTCGGCAAATCCATTAAATATTCTTGTCCTTTGAGAGTAACTTTTCAACCTCCCTTCCACAAGTTGTCTCTCTCTTATATCCCTTTTTTCCATGCAGCACCCCACTACCCTGACTTTTCTTTCCTTCTTCCTGATTTCCCTTGGAATTTCAGATCCCTCTCCCTCTAGCCTACACTTTCTCCTCTCTGTTGTCTTAATCCACCTTACACCATGTTTTGTGCTTGGGCATGTGTGGTTATGGAGTGGGCAATGGGAGTATACCACATTTATCATTGCATTATCGCTTAAAGATAGTGCTCTACCTAAAAGGAACTCTTGTGAGTAGAATTTTTCCATCCTAATACATCTATTTATTTACTTTTCTTGATGTATGTCCTGGCTCTTCTGAAAAAAAGATTTGTAGCAGCTCCCCTCATCTCTACATCTCCCTTTTCTCTCCTTCCCTTTCTGCACCTTTCCTTCCAGAACTGGCCCAGTGCATTGCTCTAGCTCTAATAAGAGCTCTAATAATAGTGGCTCTACAGCCTATAGGAATTACTGAAACCTGAAACACTCCGAGTTCTGAGCATCATTTCTTGTTCTGCCTCTGCTCTCCCAGATTCACCTCTGGGGAATACAAATGGGAAAGACACATCGTGTCCTAGATTGAGTTCCCTGGAAACAGACCCTTAGCCAGAGCATTGCCTACAAAAGATTTACTGGCACATGCTCCCTGCAGATATTCCTGGAAGGAGTCAGGTTTGGGCCCAGTGAGAAACAGGCATTGAATGTGGTTGCCACTGATGCCTCAGCCTGTCTTACCAACTGCTCTGGAGCTGGAGTGGCTCTTCAGAGTTGTCCTAGATCGAGAAAAGGAAGGCAGGTTTTGTATTCCTGCATCAGCCAGTCATTAGCCAGGGAACACCTTCTGGGAGGGGGCATCCCTTGGCCAAAGCAGTTGCCTGCAGCCAAAGGCAATTTTCCCTGAGGATGCAGCTCTGAAGGTGCCAAAAGTGAAACCCCAGCATCTGAGGATGAGAGTGCGGTCGCAGTTGATTTGTCTGGGGGGGGGGCGGCCGGTTGCTGAACCCTCGGCTCTCGGCGTTGCTCGGAGGGTACCGGCGGCGGGGGCTCTTTCCCGGAGGCGAGGGCGAGGCGGGGGACTGGGCCCGGTCCCCGGCGGAGGCGTGCAAGGTGTGGAGGGCGGCGAGAAGGGAAAGACAAGACACTCTTCCTCCAGTAGGGGTAGAACAAAAGGGGGCTTTATTCAGGGGGGTAAAGCCAAGAGCGTTTATTAGGGGTGAGCACAGGTTATATAGGCTGGCATAGAGGGCGGGGGTTGTTACAAGCCAATGCTGAGGGGATAAAGGCTAGGATTGGTTCTGAGAGGGTGCGGAGGTTAGGATTGGTTCTAAGAGGGCACGGAGGTTGTTTGAAAAGGGGCGGGAGTTGCTCTGGCAACGGTGTCTGGCAACAATGTTGGTGATGGGAGTTGCACTGGCAACGGGGAGTGTCCGGGCAAGATATGGGGGTGGGGAAAAGGCGGTTCCCTCCGGCAAGCCTCTCCTAACAGTGGTATTTTGGGTGAGGAAATGGGGCCTGCCTCCGGCCTCACTTTCTCAGGCCTGGGGGGCAGTGGAGGGCGCTGTCGCCCGTGCCCACCACCCTCCCCAGGGGCTGATCAGGTCCCCCAGCCCAGGCCCGCCAAGTCGAAGCACGTAATCAGTGTCCCGCATGAGAGCACTACTGTGAAGAAAGGATTCGAGCAGAGCACCAGAGCAGCCACCGTACGTGGTAGAGCAGAAAGATCAGTAAACTAGAAGTCTGGAGACTTGAGTTTGGGTCCTGGCTTTGCTACAAACTGAGTCCTTAGACAAATTATTTTATCTCTATGGCCATGTTTGCCTCAATTGTAAAATAAGAGAATTGCAACAAAGTCCATGCCTGGGTATTATTTCTAGAGCCTTGGTCCCATGCCATGGCAATACAAAAAGGGGCATGCAAGGCAGCATGAGAAATGAATTGTTCATTATGCAATGACTAATAAAATGCTTAACAACTGGGGGGGTGCTTAATAGTGTGGAGTTACATACCCAAGTACTAATATAGAAAGTTCTTTAAGGAATATTACAGGGTGAAGAAAAGCAAGTTGCATAAGAGGTACAGTTATGATTCCATTTTTATATGAAATAAATGACACAAAACTATGTACAAAAATGTCTTTATGTCTAGAAAGACTAACGCCAAAGTAACATCAGTAATTATCCCTGGGAGGGGTCTAGGAAATAGAAAATGTTCTCAAAAGTGATTTCCTCTTCAATATAAACATATTAGTGAAGGAAACCTTAAGAACTAGTTACAGCTTCTCTATACCTAACTCTGGTTTCAATTTACAGTAGATGTAGCAATAGGAAGGAGTATCAAAACTGTAACAGCTTCCAATAGATGTTAGCTGAACTACACAGGTCTTTGAGAAAGGATTTTGACTTTTATTATGGAAAGGAAAGTTAGCTCCCAAAACATGGTTACCTTCTCAGTAATTAAAATCTTTAAAAAGGTATAAGTTATCATAATGGCTCTTGATTTCCACCATTTTAAAAATAAGCTGCTGAAACTAAAGATAAAACAACTGCTTTACATAGTCCTTTAAAGTTCCTTAAAAGTAGATGTTTTTGAAGGGAAGATTCTATGCACATCAGATAATATTATAGCTAACCCATTTAAAAATGGTAAAGCCCTTTAAAACTTACACATTCACAGTATTGAAATTCACCCTTAAGTACTTTGATAATGCCCGGAACATTGCAACAACCTCCAAAAATTTATCAAAGAAGGGACAAACCGTGTCCCCTCTTTCTGCCAAAATGTGAATGTTTTGGGGGAAGGCTCTTTAAACTGAAGAAAAGGGTCAGATCCAATTAAAACTGCAAAGGAAACTTCGAGAGGCAGAATGCCATTAGCCCAAACTGGAATGTGGCCAAATCACTGGGGTAATACTTCAAGTCTTAGAAAAAGTGCCAGGGGGATATTTAACAACTGCAGGTGGCCAAATGCTTTCTCATAAGTCTCATCAGAAAAGTCATTTATAGCAACAATATTCACCAAAGTAACACTACTTGACAAACTGCATATTCAATTGTGATGTTTAAACTCTGACATTTGTCTAATATCAATTGAAACCGCTTCTCTGTAAGACAATAAACTCAGAAATGAAATGTTTCAGTTATTAAGCAAGGTTAGAACATAGGAAACAATTATTATTTAAATCTAGCTTTGGACTTTCCTTAAATGAAAAACAAATTATCATTTTGCTCAATAAACTGAACCTTAATACATGTATATGTGTGTTTTAATTTCCCTTCTATGTTTTAGAAATCTCTGTGAAATTTTAACCAAGATTTTATTCCCCATATTTTCTCATTGTATGCTTATTTTATATGACTTCAATCTGTTTTGTATTTTCCATAGTCTGCATGAGAATGAACTTGACTAGTAAAAAAAAAAACAAACTGTATTCATATATCCATATTACAAAATAATATACTGTTTTTCATTTCTTTCTTATTTCTCTCTTTGTGTGTCTGTCTCTTTCTTTCTCATCTCTCTGTCTTCCCTCTCTCTTTCTCAAAGGGTTTTAAGGCAAACATTTTGTGAACCGTGATACAAAGGGAATGTAAAATGCAGGCCTGTTGGTGACATAACATATACATTCTTGAATCCTGCAAAGGATATTATGTGAGCAAATGCACATAGTGAAACCTAAAAGTTTCCAATTTTTAAACGCTGAATGCTTGAGAGTTCTGCTTTTACCTGCTGTGATTTAAAAGGCTAGAGGCCTCATTTTGAGCCACTAAAATTCAAAGTGACAGAAACCTACAAATTTTTATTGCTGTGCATTTAATAAAATTTACATTTACAAGCTGTCAGTTTGAAATGTTGAATAACTGGTACTTTTGCATCCAGACAAGCAGATTTGGTTTGTGTTGATGGTTCATTACTACCTACTTACATGTTCCTTAAATACTCAGAATAATCCTTCAATCTATGACTTTTGATATCTCTTAATTCACCATTGCACAAAAACACCATTGAGTTTGTAGTAAGGTCAACAAAGGAATTTATTGTGTTCCCATAAAGCAAGACGTAATTAAGAGCTCCCTTTCTGCTTGTTTTAATGTGCTAATAGGAGAACATTAGAACCAAGGTACAGCCTATTGGTAGGTGTCTGCAGCAGCTGCCTGGGTTTTTAGTAATTTACTTACTCAATTATGTCGACTCTTAAATCCACAACACTGGTGGGTGGTAAGGTAGAAGGATAATAAAAAAAAACATAGAGTAGGAAACCCCTTTAATGCATGTTTTATGTGCATCTTGGGTAACATTTTTTTGTTTGTTTGCTTTTGAGAACAAGAATTAAAGATTGTAACTTTAGAAAACTCTCAACACAGGAATAAATGTGCCCAGGTTTTAAGACACTCCTAAAAATTATGAGATGTCTAATAACTCTATGATTATGTGGTCTGTTCTAAAAAGGAATATTAAACCAAATGTTTGACTTGGTATTACAAAAACAGATTATCTAATGGCTTCCAAGAGGGAAATTTGAGAAAAACCATTCATAAAGTTTCTTAATGGCAATAAATTATCCATACTTCCTGTTTCTCCATGTAAATGAAAAGACAAAGAAAAACTCTGAGAGGTAAGATGTGTTCTTACAGCTGTACAAGGGCCACAGTTTAATAAAATCTCTTCAAATTGTTCACTATCTAAATTAATCTAATATTCTTTTCCAAAGAACATCAGAAAATTCTCATCACATTTGCAAAATAACCAATTTTTTTAATGTTCTAAGCTTTGAATGCCAACCTCAAATTTTTAATTTTTAGAATGCATTTGGCTTGTATTCAAGTCAAAGTACAAACAGGGAAAAAAAATCCCCAATTGGAAATTCATCCTGATTTACCTTGACATTATCCAAATATGAAAAATTAAATTATCATTCCCTACACAAAATACAAATTACTGGCTTAACCTTGAAAATTCATATTGCCTCATTTAAAGATTCATTTAAATTATAAATATGACATTCATACAAAAGGGCAAATCAAATCATCTTGATATAAATTGGATCTTGTAGAATAAAAAGGTTAGTAATTTTCATCAAATGCCAAAATTTTATATAGCATTCATCATCCATTTTCTTTTTAATATGTCATGTACCACAAAAAAAAACTTTGATAAACTGAATCATCTCCATTTTACAGCTCAAAAGTTGCAACAAATTAGACATCCCCCTGACTTTCCTCCTTAGAACATTTTATCCTATTAGACAATGTAACATAACTTAAAAAGAAGGACAGAAAATATCTTATTTTGTATAATTACCTTTTAGTCATTGTATTTGAAATCATTTTTATCTTTTGTCCATAAAAGAACAGGTTTTCATTTTGGTCTCCAAGGAATTGAAGGTACAAAATATAATACTATACCAAATTAAGTCCCAGGCAAACACAACATAATATTCAGTAATATAGGTACCTTTCTAAGTTTTCAAAAGCAATTTATGTCTCCTTTTTCATTTTTAGTTGCCAGAGGTGAATTAAATCATTTGGAAGGAAATCTATGAAACTTTGTTTTGAAAATGAAAACTGAAACCTGAAAATGGCTAAGAGGCTACAAAATGACAGAAGAATGTGTAAAAGTTGTCTTTTCTCCTTTTTATTTTTTTCCTAATAATTAAGTCACTAAGGTAGAAGAGTCTTCCTGAGTTTTCACTGTGCAAAGATCTCTGAACTAGCCTCCAAATGAATTATGTATGTTTATCACATCCAATGTAAGCTACTCGATTCCCCTGAAAGGGTTCACACTACTCAGAGGATGTGGACGAAAATACTTACAACAGAGAGTAAAATAATTTTACCTCTCCAAAAACCTGACAATGTAATCATTTTATGGTAAACACAGTAGTGATATATCTAAGATAACAAATGCCAATGACTCATCTACTAAAATTTAGAGTTTCAAAAACAGGATCTTTTGCCCTCGTTCATCAGCTCAGGCAAGCTCAGGCTGAACTCTGTTTTCCTGCTCACCCTTTCTCAGACCCTTAGTATCAATGTCTGTTTAAATCCTAGGTTTCTTGGTGCAATATATGCATTGAATTTATCAGGTCTATATTAATTGGCTGGTTGCCTTCAAGATAACCGAACTCTAACTAAAGCAATATCAATATTAATATAATTGAATTTACCAATTTCTTGCCACTCCCTTCTGCTTGGTACAAGTGTGGGAATTATAAGTCAGACAGGGCTAGGCAGCAATCTTCAAGAAAATTGCTTTAAATTGGCCTTCATTAGCTCTCAGAGCACTGAAAAACAACTCCAAGTGCATACCTCATGGAAGGTAAGCCGGTAGCAATAGCTCCCTGTTAAAAAGACGGCACACTAATCTGCTCTACCAACATTCATCACCATCTATAAATACCATTAAATAGAGAATAATCAACTGCAAAAATAACACTGCTATTTCTAAGCACAGGGACTTTGGGGGTCAAATTTTTAATTCCAACCTTCAATGACATGTGTGTTAATTCCAGCTGACTTTTTCTCAATTGGAGAGAACAGGAGATTGTAACAGAACTTTAAAAATTCCTTTACATAACGCTGGTCCTCATCTACAAATAATTAGTACCACTGAGTAACGAGAATAAGGAAATTAAAACTTTCATAGGAACTCAAACTTATTTAGATACCAAAACCAAGAGAAAAATATATTTTAAAGTGAAGAAAAAATTCTTTCTTAGCTTTGCTTTGAAGAGCATGCTCCTTCTCAACATCTGCATAGTAAAAGGGAGTTTAATTTCCTTGGTCAACTCTCCTTTCTGAAAATCCTGCATTGGCAGACTTGGAGATGGAAGGAATTTTTCTTAGGGATTAATTCACAGCTCTTCTTAACACCCGAAACTCTGAATACCTTCAGTACACAAGCCAGGGAATTCAGCTCTTGGAGTTACGCTTTTTGCAAACAAATGTTAAAGAAAAAAAAAAAGTTTTCAGCAGAAAGAGATGCCACATGAAATCTATCAGACTTATGAGAATGTCTGATATGAAACTGACACACACTTTAACTCCTCCAGTTGAGCTCCTTCTGGCTTACACCTTGACAAGGTTCCAGGGTTTCGTCCTTTATGCTGGCATTTCCATTTCTGAACCTTACCACAGGTGCTGCTCCAAAAAATAACATTTGCAAAACAGAACAGTGAAGTAAAACATTTTAGACCTAGCAAATGAGACCACTGGTTTGAAAGCCAGGTAATTTTTCTCTCTGTCTAAATCCATAGTCAATTCTATCATTTTGACTTGAACCATTTTAATGTAGTTATTTTTTAAATACAAGGTTCTGTGAATTCATGTGTCTGTTCAGTGAAACACAGCTATTCATGGCAATGGACAGATGCGGGTTAGAGCACTGGCTAAAATTTGGGTCTTAAAGTCAATCAATCCCAATTCCACCATTTACTGTCTTTAGGACTGAAGGCAAGTTACTTATGCTTTCTAAGGCTTCATTTCTCATCTGCTAAGTGGGGATAATAACTGCATCACAAAACTTGCATAAGGAGAAAAGGAGATATGTTGGTAATGCACCCAGTATGATGCCTAGCACATAATAAGCACTCAATAATGGTAACAGTTATCTCCATGTATGATGTGACAATTTAGTTTTATTAAAGGAAATACTTTTAGGCCAAAATGATCAGTCATATCTTTTAAAGCACTATCTATAAAAATGTTAGTGATCCATCATAGACTGCCTATGCCCAGTTCAGATGTATATTGATCCATCACAGATTGCCTACACCCAGTAGATAAAATATGAAAAGCTGGATCATTCATAAAATACGTTCACACACAAAAAATGCCAGTTTTTCCCTCCAAAAAAAATCTATTTATCAGTTCCCATAAACAGAACATAAAAATGACAAATGGCATTTTCCACTTTTCTTCAAAACCTTTGGACATCTGAAAAATAACTGTGGTATTTTTCTTCTTACACCATTTGCATGAAAATCAAAGTTGTATTTTAAACATTTGTTTCAATATTCATCTTGGAGCTGACTCTTAATTTCCTTTACATAGTCCACTGTCAGGTAGGATTCTAATGCCTTGCTCTTCGTTCTAATTCCATATTTAAATAAGCTAGCTTCCTATATAAAACAAACAAACAAAGAATATATATATATGGCAAGTAGGGGTATGTACAGTTTTATTTTTTTTCAGCCTTCTTGAGTGAATAAGAAATTTTTCTCAATACTGGTAATATAAATTAATTGTCTTACATTCCAACAACCATCAAGACTCAAGATTATTTCTATTGTGGGCTACCTATACTTTACAGAGTAACCCATTTTTTAAGGGATCTGGTTTTCTTATTAAGATTATTTTCAATTTAATGATTGAGAATAAAGGACTATGGAAACTCAAGGTAAAATCTACAAGTGGTTCATTGTCTGTAGGGTGAGGGATGAGAAGAGGAATTGGTAAGAAAAATTGGAAACATGCCATCTATATTGCAGTAATACCATTATGTGATGATGGACTTGCCACATGGTCTCTGAAAAGACCTGGTTGAAGAAAGGGACCGAAGGCCCAGTTTCTTAAGTAGTCAAGAGCCTACCTTCTCTCCTGGGCACCAGGACCACTGTGGGAGGCAGACAGTGTTGAGCACATACAAACCACATGGATTTAGCCAGCTTATGCTTCATGGAGCCATTTTCTACTTGCCTCCCTCCATCTAGGGAGGTGGGACTGTAGAAGTCAATGGGAGTTCAGGGCACGTGAGAGCATGTATAAAGCAAGCCCATACAGCCCAACCAGGCCCATAAAAGTCAGGAAATGAACAGGTTCAAGTTCTCATTGCGTGTTAATGTGCCCACAAATGTACCTACTTTATACATTTAACAGCTCATGTAGTAATGAAAAAATGCCATGTAGAACACACAGCTGCATGTGCAAGGTGGGGTAATTAATACGCCAATATGAGCCCCTTAATTGTCTCATTCCTTATATTTTCAGTTAATGTAACACTTTGCAAACTTTTATATAGTTTGCATTTTATATGAAATTTCATGTGAAAGAAACCAAGGGGAATGAAGAATGAGGGAAAATTCTAAGTTATTCTTATTGAATTCATTAGCTAGATATTCCACCTTTTTTTTTTTCTTTAAACTGTCAATACAATGACACAAAACTTTCATTACCGGCATGGTGCCTCACCATGAAAAAAAAACTTGGGTGAGGGGCGAGGGGAGTTCCAAATCTATTGGAATCAACGTTTCACATTTTCAGTCAGCCAAGGCATCTTTGCAAAACAGCCAGATATAAAATTCGGTATTTTGAAGTGCAGACACATTTGTGCTGTCAGGTTGGAAACAGAGAAAGCCTGGGATAAATAGTTGAATTTTTAAGTTTTCACTATTACTAGTGAAGTCTGGATTTGGGTTGTTTTTCTAGGAGAATCCAAAGGCCACTGGAAATGTTTTCCATCGATTTGTCACAAGCATTTAAGCTAAAAGGGAAAAACAAAGAAAAAAGGGGGGGGGGAATGATGAGAGGACAAGATTTTCTTTGGGGAAAGAAATTAGAAGTCACAGCAAATAATTCACCTGGATAGATAACGGCTATTAAACACTGTTTGCTTGTGAATCCCAGAAAACTGCATTATCCCCTCCCCAAGGGAGGGGCCGAGCCTTTCTCGCTCCATTTCAGAAGGGCAAGGAAAGTGCTTTAAGAAGGGAACTGGGGTGGAGCACGTTCCAGGTGTGGGTTCAGCTCGCCACTCGCCACAGGCCTCCGCAGATGGCTCCCCTTGGCAGCGAGTCCCGGCTCAAACCCGCCTGCTTGGGAAGCCTGACGTGACCCCCGCCGAGGCTGGCCTGGAGCAGCGACACCCGTTTTCCGCGAGGTGAACGCGGTCTCCGCGGCTTCCCTGCTCCCGCGCAGCCCGGTGCTGTGCTTGGGGCAAACTTCTGCAAGACCCGAGTTAGGAAACACGCGCCCCCGCCGCGTGACCGCCACCTCCTAGGCCTGAGTGTCCCTCTAAGGCCGCTCTCCGAGTGGGTGGCTGCAAAGACACGCGCCAAAGTTCGCGGAGCCCCAGCATAGCTGCGAGGCTTGGCTGCAACCTGCCCAGGATCCCGCGCCACGTGCGCCAAGAGACTCGGAAGGCGGAGAGGGGTCCAAGGAGCTGGAGCCCCAGACAGCTCCTTGACGCAGCAGACTTTCCTACAGGAAGTACCTTAAATGCAGATTCTTGATCCCAAACTTGACCCAGCTGCTAAAATGTCACTTCCTTGAAGGCAGGTCCTTGGTCGTTCCCGTGTGCCCAGTGTGCCTGGCACAGTGGCTTTCCGGGGATGTTGAACGCACCGAGGCCACACCTCACATCCCTCCCCTCCCCGCCTGGCAGGCGTGACTCACCTGCACCCGGACCACACGAGCGGTAAAAATGCAGATGGCTAGGTCCCACTCTCATCTACTGTAACCACGCACACAGCCCCACTGAATTGTCACACATTCCGAAGTTTGAGGCTTGCTGGGTCCTGACACTGCCCGCAGCATTTTCATTTTGGAAGCACCTCCTTCCTTCCTTGGCAACAGCCCCACGAGGTAGAAGTTATCAGCCCTGTCTTAGAGAAGAACCACCTGCTGCACAGAGGATTGGGGACTGTCCTACGCCCCACACAAGAAGTGACTCCGCGCGGCTGGGGCTTTCCTGGCAGAAGCGCAGCATCTGGCAGGGCGCAGAGCTGCTAAGATTTCTGGGTTCACCACACCCCCCACTCCCACCACATGGAAGTGGTGTTGCTGCTCAGGCCGAAAAGAAGAGCACTGCGTCGAGAGCAGAGGCCAGTTACAACCAGCCTCACCCTAGGCCGCGCCCCACAAGAGGGGGTTAGGGAGGGAAGGGGTGGGGTACAGTTGTTGCTGGCCCGGCTGGCGCCCGAGTGTTGGGGCCGAGTGGACTCCGCAGGAGCCTTCGCTGAGCTCCACAACATCATCCCAACGGTGGCTCATACCCCATCTCATCAAAATCACGCAGCACCCCAAACCCCACTCCATTCCACCCACGCACGGCCTGCTCCCCGGGTCCCATTCCACTGCACCCACGCCGGGCCTACGTGTCTCACCCACCCCACCCGCCCGCTCGCTCTGGGCGCACGCGGAAGGAATCACTGCGGCGAGGGACCCAGCCCCTCCGCACCCTCGCAGCCCTCCACCTCCCCCCACCCCACCCTCAACCACACCCAGACTCCCGGCTCGCCCGCCTCGGCCTCCTGTACCCCGACCAGGCCCTGCGTTCCAGGAGGGGGAAGGGTGAGGCGGTGGCCAAGTGGCGAGTAACAGGGTGGCCTTGGGTTTGGAGCGCCTCAGATAAAACCCTAAATACGCTCCGCCACGTGCCTGGCGGAGAGGAGTCGAGGAGAATTGTCCCGAATTCAGTCAGCCCTTCGTCTACGCAGGCGAAATCCAGACAATTAATTCACACACCCAGGGCTCTGCGTGGGATGGAAGGACCAGGGTATTTGGAGACGGAGTGTGTCAGGCCACCGTGATTACGGTCCCCGCGTCCACGCGAGACTCAGGGGAGAAGACCGTGCCGGGTCGGTCCAGAGATCCCCAACCCCCACCCCACCCTCGCTCTGTGTCCTTTAGCAAGTGACCTTCTAGTTAACACGCTCGGTTTCCTCATCGGTAAAAGACGGACAACAATACCTTCGTCTTTTCACAAATGTTTGGAGAAGTCTACAGATGTCAGGCGCTGACGGTTCCGGGCCCCGTGGACACAGAAGAAGGCTGCGTAGAGGCTGGTTAGGGACGTGAACTTTCAAGCCAGAAGTTCAAATCCAGGTTCCATCTCTTGGTTAGAGGTAGAACCGCGGAGAAATGCACTGCCTTATACCTCGGTCCCCTCCACCGTAAAAGGGGGTAATAGCGATACGGCCCTGTAGAGTGGTCTAAAGCATTAAATACCTAATGGTCATAGAGGGCTTGTTATATGGCTGGCCTCTCCAGGAAGCTCAAACGTGGTTAGCTGTCACTCTCATTATCCCGCTTCCGAGTGCGGGGTGATGTCCTCTTGGCCCGCCTACAACTTATCCCTAAGGATGGAAGGGAAGGGATGAAGACATGAAAAACCGGAGGAGCCGGCGCCAGACTCTCGGAATCTCCAACAGGTCCCGGAAGTTGGAGACAGGAGACCCTCTTCCTTCTCCCAGGCCCACGGGCGCAGAAGCAGAGCGCGCAGGAACGCCCAGGGGTGGCGCCCACCGCATAGTTCTTGCCACCCGGGAGCCGGGGAGCAAGCTCCAAGAGCCCCCCTGCCTGCACTGCTCTCGGGATTGAACTCCTAAGGCGGCTTCAGATAGGGAAAGAAATCCCAGGAGAAAAGGCTTCTCTCAGCCTCAGAATCTCCTTCAGTAAAATGGACAGAAGTTGCACTACAGGTGCTTCAAAGTCTCTTCTGGGACTGCTTGAAAAATACCCCTGAGTCTTCTAATAAATATATCACGGAAGATCCTGCTTAGTTCCTTTTATTTTTAGGCACTTAAAGATCTGACATAATATTTGGGGCTCCCAGTTTTCCGGTACTGCATGCCAGGCACAGCATCAAGCACTTCACAGGCTCTAAACCTAAATCTACAAAACGGATACTGAGCCTGGAAACTCTTTAGCACTCACTGTGCCTGGAACACAGTAGGAGGTTCATAAGATGTAGTAAGCGATCAGGATTTCTGATGAGGATTGTTTGTGAACCTCTGCTGAATTCTGCCCTTCGCTGGCATTTTATGAAGGACTAAGTAATAAGTACTCAATTCCCTCCTGCCCCACGGCCAGGCAAATCCCGTTTCTCAATCAGAAATTAATCTCGTCTGTCTGCTGCACCCACAAACCAAGGGAATTACATACAATAGGAACATTAGCATAGCATTTTGCCCTTTCTGAGTGGGCTGGCCAGCAAAGGACTGTTAAAGCTCTTCCACCTGTAGGTCCCCTTCCAGGGGCTTCCAACACACATCCAATGTAAGTCAGCAGTCAGCTTGCTCTACCAGGATAGCTTTGAGACAAGCTTCTAACTGCCCCTCACCCCTAGACCCCAGAGTTCTTTTTATAAGAAAATTCTGAAGCCTCTGCAGCTAAATGAAAATTGTCATCCTCCTTGGAGAGGTGGTAGCCAACTCAGAGAGGCTGTGTCGAATGCAAGGCCATGCAGCTAGTGAGTGGTCAAGTTTGTCTTAAACTCAGATGATCCCAGGTCAGATCAGAGCATTTACCAATGACATCATCTTCTGCTAACCTGGCAGAATCTGTAAGGGCACTTTGTATAGTAAGAAAGAACAGGAACTCATAATATTGAGCTTTTACTGTCAGGCACTGAGTTAAATGCTTTCCAAATCTTTTATCTTTTTAAAGCAAACATAAGCATTCAATATGTACCAGGCAGGGTTCTGAATGCTTTACATATGTTAATTGATTTAATCCTCATAACAGCCTTAGGTCATAGGCATATGTTCCTGTTTGCTAATGCTGCCACTTTGCAAAACACCAGAAATGGATTGGCTTTTATAAAGACCGGGTTATTCGGTTACAAAGTTACAGTCTTAAGGCCAGAAAGTGTCCAAGGTAAGGCATCAACAACAGGGTTCCTTCACTGGAGAAAGGCCACTGGCATCCAGAAAACCTCTATTAACTGGGAAAGCATGTGGCTGGCACCCGCTTGCTCCCAGGCTGTGTTTCAAAATGGCGTTCTCCAAAATGTCAGTGTCAGCTTTCAACAGCCATCTTCAAAATGTGTCCCTCAGCTGCAGCTCTGAGGTCCTTCTGTTTATGAGCCCCTTTATAAGACTCCAGTGAACTAATCAAGGTCCACACTGAATGGGTGGGGCCACACCTCCATGGAAACATTCAATCAGAGGTCACACCCTAACCAAAAGTGTCACTCAGTTGGGTGGGTCACATCTCCATGGAAACAACCTAATACTAATATCCTATGAGATTGCTTTAAAAGATCATGGCTTTTTCTTGGGGGACATAATATATCCAAACTGGCACAGCGCATTATTATCCTCATTTTACCTTGGAGGAAATTGAGGCACAGAGAGATTAAATATCTATTAGTTCAAGGACACCTGATGAATAAGTGGCAGAGCTGAGATTGACATCCAGGCTTCTGACTATAGAGGCCTCCCTCCCATCTGTCATTTTAAGCGACATTTAAAGCATCTCTCTG
This sequence comes from Choloepus didactylus, assembly GCF_015220235.1. NCBI lineage: Eukaryota > Metazoa > Chordata > Mammalia > Pilosa > Megalonychidae > Choloepus > Choloepus didactylus. The sequence continues at coordinate 13,275,881 of NC_051309.1, forward strand.
CAAGCCTTCTTCAGACTTCATGGGTCTAGGAAGCCTCTATATTTGTTTGAATCCAGGCAAAGACCTGAGATTTCTTACCCTGTGAGCCACAGTCTCCTGGATTACAGCTAACACGTATTGAGTGCTTTCTGTACACCAGGCACCAGTAACCAAGCACTCATTAAATGCCACACATTATTCTAAGCCATTTACAAGTTTTAACTCATTTAATCCTCAGCAAAATCCTATGTAAATTGCTACCCCTAATTTACAGATGAACTAATTGAGAATCAATGTTCTACAGCCAATGAAAGGCAGTTGGGCTTGACTCACAGAAAGACTGCAGATACTGGTATACTGGATTAAAAAAAGGGGGGGCGGCGTCCTTTGTTTAGAGTTCTCTGCACGAATATATACCATCTCTTTTTCTCCCAGTTTACTTACAGGGATGTCCTCTTTGATGAAGTATCCCTGCTGCTTTAAAGCTTCAAGCAGCCTAAAGAAGAGATGAGAACCACCACCCCCCAAGTTCGGCCTCAGTCTCCAATACATAAAATGAACAGCCAGCTCTTTGAGGCTGGGAGGCTTACGTCTGCGCCCTGAAAGGCGGGCGGACGAATGCGGCTCTCCACGACTTGTGGGCACATCTTTATAGGTTCAGATGGGGCATCTTCAACCACACATCGCTCTTTGCACACTCTGCCTGTTAGAAAGAGCCTTCACAAACATCCTTCCATTTACGCCTTCCAGTGAGGAACGTGGTCAGGGAAAGCGTTATCCTTTTCATTTAATAAGGAACCGAAACCCAGAGTCGCGGCGGACGTGACCAACCTCAGCTTCTGAGCGGGCCAAGGGAATGCGCCAAACAGTCTCTTCGTCTGTCCTGGTAGTTAAATCCCTTCCGCCTCCCACTTAGTTGTGTCAAAAAAAAAAAAAAAAAAAAAAAAAGTATCCCAAAGACATTTTTTTTTTTTTTAAATCAACGAAGTCCGACTTTGGGGGTGGGGTAGCATAGGTGTTACAGAAAAGCATTTACAACTGGTTGGCGCCCGGGGCCACATCCTCTTCCCCCATCCCCTCCCTCCCGGAGGCAACAATCAAGGCTGCGAGTGTAGTTCCAAGCAGACTTCGGTGCGGGAAGGGGCACCCAGCACGGTGGGACCTGCGGAGGCTGTAGGGCAGAGGCCGAGCTGGGAGGCGCAGCACCGAGCCAGCTCGCCGGGGCGCGCGGGTGGGCGCACGAGGGGCTGGAGGCGGCGACGTGGAGCCGAGAGCCGCGCTCCGCTTTCAGACCTGGGAGCGTGAATTTCTCTCCAGCTCTCAGATTCTTAGGTGGGCGCCTGGTCTCTTTGACCACGTTAGGGGTCTTCTTTTCCCGCGGCAATGAGACTTGTGCTCCAGGCAGAGTGAGCTTAGATCCGACCGTGTCTTCTCCGCGGGAAAAACGAAGGTCACTCATTGCAGACCGGAAGACGCAAAGAGGGGCCCAGGCACCCTCGGGGCCTCCCCTCGGCGCTCCAGTACCCTCGGCTCACGGCTGGACACCAAATGAAGATAACCTCTGGGGCCTAATTGGCGGGGGGGGGGGGGGGGTATTCCGTCGCACCTGCAGCGTTTCCCCACCAACTACCCCGCGAGGGGCGCAGGTTGGAACCTGTGGAGGACTCGAGGCCTCTCATTCATTTTGGAGGTGGTTATTTTTACCCCCGTTTTACAAAGGAGGAATTTGAGGTTCTGTGACGTTGTCCTAAGGACGCGGGGTTAGAAATTTCTGGGCTGATGTCCCCTCTCCTTCCCCAGGGACCTCCGTGCTCCCCTAGAACGAAGTGCGTGCGTCAATTTTAGAACTTTCATTTCTGTGAGATGCGCGATTGTCACTTGATTGTGAACCCTTCCTGGGGGGACTCTGTCTTTCACTTTTCTAATCCCAGGGCCTTGGGCAGACCCGCGCCTGGAGTGGGGGTTACGGAAGATCTGCGCAGGAACTAACTCCCGAAGCGAACGAGAATGTGGGCAGATTACGGGGCTAACTAGGTCCTCAAGCCTCTAGGGTGGGCAAAACCGGGGACACAGACTTGGGAGTGTTGGCTTAGGCGTTCCACCCACTAGCCTCAGTCTCCTCAAACCTAAAGCGGCGATTTAAATCCACATCCGGTGGCGTAAATGCTGAGTGCGGAGGTCAGGGTGACGTGTCAGCTAGAAAGTGGTGAAGAGCGAGGTTCTGGAGGCCGGGCTCTGTCTCACAAGCAGTGCCGCGATCTCGGGCAAATTACCTAGCCTCTCAGTGCCTCAGTTTCCTCCTCCGCACTTAGCCCATGCCCGTTGTCAGCTTTGCCTCCCTGGTGGCGTCGAAGTTTGCAATAAAGAATAAGGCAGACCTCCGTTTCCCAGGCTGAAGGGCAGAACAGTTTCATCGCTGGGACCTCCCGAAATGATTCTGAGCAGAACTTAGCCCGAATAACTAGCATTGAGAGCTTGGAGAAGCTGCACCCTCTCTCTGCCCTCTCACTGTCCCCATTTACAAAACGGTTCCCTGAAGACGCAACTCTGAGGCCTCTTGCAAGCTCCGATTTTTTGCCAGTTGGTGGATGGGGGACCTCACGTAGGAATGAGGGGACTGAAGGCTGAGGGGCCAAGAAAGTCGAGGCAAACCCTAGGACCCTTGCCGCACCACCCCTTTGGGCCAGCTGGGGAAATGCGAGCGTCGGGCGGCAGAACCGCTCCGCGGCGGCGCGGAGGGAGGACCGCCGGGCCCAGAGTCCCTGCCGCCACATATGGTCTGTGGATTTAGGTGTCAAAAACCGGAGAATTAGAAATGGTAATTTTCCGTCATTATGGCTGAAACGCGATCTATCACAACAACTGGAACATGTCTCCGCGCTAGCGAAAATAATGTTCGTGATTAGGAATCATTACGCACGTCAAGCCGAGTCCATTAAGTTGTAGGGAGAAATTAGCCTTGACGGGCGGAATCAAACTACAAATATACAGGCCTCGCCGACAGGAGGCCGAGCGGCGGCCAGGGGGAGGAGGCAGCCGGAGCCTTGTGTTTTCTTAATAGGAAACTGCCCAGAGAATTAATACCCCTTTCCCACATCCTGGTGGGATTCGCCCCTCCTCTCCCCACCGCCAAAGTCGCGCACCCTTGGGAGTGGGAGTGGGGCGCAGACGTCGCAGGCAGTAGCTGGATGCTTTGAAGTCCCAATAGGTCCCGGTGGAGCTCCCTGCTCACCACTTCCAAGCTGTGTGACCCTGCCCAAGTCACTTGACCCTCCTGAACTTTACTCCCTCATCGGTAAAAGAGGTATAATCCCACCCACTTCATGGGGGTACTCCTGGGAATTAAATGAAATCGGGTATGTTGGGTGTATGTTCCGAGGATGGATGAACGCCTCTTCTCCTGGGGCTCCCCATCTCTACTCTGGGGGGGGGGGGGGCGGTGAGTCGCAAAGGGGAGAGATTGGGTTGAGTGGCCTGAACCCAGACACTGCCAATCAGTCCCCATTAGAGGAAGATGGGAAGGGGCCAACCAAAGCAACTGAGGAGCCCGGACTTGGCCAGACTTTCTACCCTCCTCCTCACCACCCCAGGTTGGGGAAAGGCCCTCAGGCCTCCTCATGCTGTCTCTGGTCGCCTGTAGCCAACAGCCCACTAAGACCCATGCTGTCATCAAGGAGTAATAAATGGTATAGGAACCAGGATGAAGAAACCAGAAATAGCCTTCCTTTTCAGGCTGTTGCTTCAGTCCCTCCAGGAGAATAAAAGGCAATTTCCCATCCCTGCTACCTCCCCAGCAGGGAGTTTTAGGGAAATTCTTCCCGCTTCTGCAGATGGGAAAGAAGAGACACAGGGCAGGGTGCCAAGAAAGGCTGTTTCTCCTCCAGCCTTTTGTTTGTTACAACCTTCTGAGAGCTTGCTGTGTGCCACGCACCAACTCCAAAGGGATTTTCTGGCATGATATCTTTTTATCCACCCCATCCCCCCAAGCTGCCCTATTGTTCAGATCCCCCACATCTCCATTATTCCGATGGGGACAGAGGACCTGAGATTAGGGATCTCGCTAGGGGTGAAGGCTGGGAAGAAGCAGAAGAGCGAGCCAACCCTGCCTCCAAAGCCTTAACACAACGCGGCCCTATCGACCTGCACAGCCTTGGCTAACCATCCTCTCTGTGTGGCTCCTCCCTAGCTACTATCCTCGAATTCCGCCTCTAAAGGAGGTTGTGGAAATGAAATGAGCTCATGAACATCAAAGATTTAGCTCCGTGCCTGAGAGAGCGTTGGCGCTCATTCAATCACTTACTCTCTCCCGGGCTCATTTTTCTCCTCTGTAAAGAGCATCCTCATCGCCGCACCCTGCAGCGGTGGCCAGTAGCCAGGGCTTTGTAGTTTGGAACCGGACAGTTTGGATTCGGATCCCAACTCCGCCAGAGCTAGACCCTGCGCAGGATCGATCGCCAAAATGGAGCGAAAGTAATAAGGCTGCTGGGAGGAATGAATGAGATAATTATGTCAAGCCCTTATTGCAGCGAGAGAGTCGGCGCTGAATAAAGCGCTGGTTCCTAGGGTGGTGATTGATCCGCGCAGGCTTAGAGTGTTGCTACCAAAGGGCTTGCTTGTGGCTCTCCCGGCTGGGGAAGCTGCCTTCAGTCATCCGGAAAATTCTCGGCGGTTCCAGCAACCTCAGGCCCGGCTTCCAGAGGGCTCCTGGGTTCCGGGGCTGCCCTGCTCTGGACGCACCCTCGGACCCGTCGGCACGCGGAGCTCCGCCCTCACCGCCCTGCTCCCCGCACACTCAGAGCAGAGAAGGCTGGGAGAGGCACCCATGCGAAGAGACAGAAGGAGACAGAGACTCAGCAGGAATAGGGACGCTCAGACAGACAGGCAGAGGGAGCGAAGGAGGTAGCGACCGGGTCCAGCGATCCGCGCACACTGAAAGCGCTCTTGAAATATTTAACATTTCAGGGGCCTTCCTTCTGCTTTCTCTTCCTCTTCCTCTTCCTCTTCCTCTCCTCTCCTCTCCCCTCCCCTCCTCTCCCCTCCTCTCCTCTCCCTTCTCCTTTCATTTCCTTTCCTATCCTTCCCTTCCCTTTTCACATTTTCATTACCTGTCTCCCACCAGACGGTAAGCTCCAGGGACTTTCTCCTCTGTATCCCTGGCACAGAGCAGGACTCAAGAAATAGTACTGCATATTTGAACAAATAAATGAACGAATGAGTTAAGGGCAGAAGGAAGGAGAGAAGGACAGGTTGGGATTCCACAATAAAGATATTTCTCCTTTTAAAAAATTTTTGCATTTTCTTCCCCTCCTACTCATTTTCCGAACGTCAATTCTCCGAACTCCGAACACTTTGAAAATTTGTTGGGGTTGCCTTTGCAGCAGGATTGTGAATCCCCGAGGGCAGGGAACAAGCCTCACCCACAGCTCCTACTCACTGCAGGTTCAGAGAGGACGAATTCCTACAGATGCTACAGAGGGCTGACTTGGATGGGGTCTCATTCAGGAAGCAGTGCGTGGAGAACTTTCATAAATCAATTATATGAATAGGAAATGGCTATTTTAAAGGAATTCTTCCGCAGATTCTTTTGGTCAGAGAGAATCCAGGGGAAATTCCCCTTAGTGTATTTCTTTTATAAATCTTGAAAAATATATATTGAATTTGTTTTAAACCTACAACTTTGCCTGCAAAGGATGTGCAGAACGTTCTTTTGAAGGCTTTCAATGGGGGTGACTCTTCTAACGGATCCAGGTTCTACTTTTGATTAGAATGGCCCAACTCTTCCTGCCCACCCACTACCTTTTCTGTTTCTGTACACAAACACACACACACACACACACACACACACACACACAGAGAGAGAGAGAGAGAGAGAGAGAGAGAGAGAGGGAGTAAACAGTAATTATCCTTGTTTGGTTTTTAATTGGAAAGCTCATTATCCAGCTACAAGCATTTAGTGGTGCCCATTGCTCAGGAATTACGTGGTCTTTAGACTATCCCATATTTGCTTGAGTAATTATCAATTTCTTACAGCAAAGCAGCACTAGCAAAGTCTCCATAAACACCCGTACCACCACATTCCCATGGAGTTTTTCATGATGAAGCTCTCACTGCCTTCCCTTATGGACTATCAAAAAGACCAGGGACCTTGGGCCTGAATACCTGGGTTCAGGGACATTGGGTTCCTGGATGAGTCTTCAGAATCTCCAGGCTCCCGTGACCCCCTAAGAAGCTAGTACTCCCCACAGTGCGATTCAAAGGAAGTTGCGTGGAGAATTTGTCTCTTGAAGCATAAACAGCTGTACAGTAGGGATCTTTCCTCCAGAAACAACTGAGTGCTTACTATGTACCTGTGTCCTGCGCTGGGAATCCAGAGAGAAAGGGCCATCACTCTGAAGGTGGCAACACCAACAAGCAGCGCTGCCTTCAGCTCGTGGTCTCAACTCCATACCTGGTTTATCCACCCAAGCTCTGTCCTGCAAAGTGTCTGGATGCTGCCACTTGGTCCTCTCCCTACCAAAGGCTTCTCTGCCCACCTGGCCCGGGTCTCTGCACTCCCCATGCTGGCAGGCACATTCCACACCCCAGCCTCTGTCCAATTTCAAAATTGGACCATTTTTCCATAGGAACCTGAAACAGGAGTATCTCCTCCCCTCCTGCCCCTTCTGTTGTTTTATTTTTAGCTTCTAACCAGGCAGGGGACACTAATGTGTGTTCCAATATGGCCAAGTATGAGAGGATGGACATTTTGTAGAGTCTGTTCACATCTAAGACTGCTGCATGAACTGCAGGAAGAATTCTGGAGAAATTGACACCAAGACACACCTGATTCTTGTGCTGGGCCTTTCCCCCCAGGACCTGCGCTCCTCTGGGTGGGAAAACAAGAGTGAGAGCTTGGGGAGGTTCAGGAGTGATCCAGCCAGCCCATACACTCCGGAGGAACCCAAGGTGAGGGAGGAGAAGGTGCGGAGGGGACAGAGAGGGACAAAGGTGAAGGTTCCCAGCCCTTATGAATGAATCCTTCCAGTACCTATTAGATGTCAAAGAGTTACAAGCCCGTGCATGCTAGGTAGGCTCTTGGCTATTGTAGGGGCAAGTGCCGGGCTCTGTTTTTTTAGAGGTCACTGGGCCAGACAGCTCCAGAGCACTACAGGGCACTGTGCCTGTGCCGAGTGAGAAGGACCCTGACTGAGGACTCTTAATGGTGGGGAGTGACTTAGGGAAGGCCTTTAAGTCGAGACCTGAAGGACTGGGAGGCCTTAGCCAGGCAAGTTCTCCCCTTTGGCTGCTTTCTGTCTCCTCACCTCATGTGCCTGTATGTATATGTGTGTGCTATGTCCCTAAACTTCCTGGAGAAGGGGAAGTAAAGGCAGTATCTCGGGCCTGCTCCAGAAGGAGGGATTCCTGCAGGTCAGTCACCCTGCTGCCACCTCTGCCCCAGGTCCTGGATGCTAGCTGCTGGCCCCTACTTGTAGAAAAACCATGACACGCGAGAGAGTCAATTCCAGCCCTTTTGAAAAACAAGCAAGAAGGGGGGGGGGGCAGGACAACCTCTGGTCTAACCGGTCCCTCGAAGCTGCGGGGACAACTCGCCGCCACAAGTGGGGTCACGCAAGCTCCTTGGCAACCTCTGACACCGGGCAGCTCTGTAACCTCGGTCGGCCTCGGACCAGCCGACGCCGCGCAGCTAGGATTGGGCTTGCCGGGCGCGCAGGGTCCCGAGTTGGCTCGTGCGTGCTCGTGGGTGTCGATAGACAAAAATCCCCACCGCACAGGCCGGCAGCGCCGCGGAGGGAGGCCTAGGCTCACACAAGGGGAGCCATTCAAAAATGTTAATAAGCTTATTAAAATGAGCTGCTTTACTGGCTCTCGTTTTACAGCGAGCCGCCCACCCTCGCTTCCTGGCGTGCCACGGGCGAGAATGCACTTGTGGCATTAATTTTTTTTTTTTTTTTTTTTTTTTTTTCTTAACGCGCTTTCCATCCAAGGGCAGGGGACTCTCCGGAGCCTAATGCGGCCGCAGAAACGGAATCGCCTCAGGCCTCCTCCCTCCCGAGCACGGTGGGTGGGGAGAAGTCGCCGAAGAAAAGCTGGGCTTTCCAAAACAGCTGACCACCCAGGCCCGAGAAGGCAAACAGAGGCGGCCCAGAGATAATGTCCTTCCTGGGCGCGGGGGAGGGGCGGGCGGGCTGCAGGGTGGCAGCTTGGGTGGATCCAAATTTTTAAAATAAGAATAAAGGGCAAAACAAAAAAACTGCTCAGAAGGGCTCGACTCACTCTATAAAGCAGAAAAATTTTAGTTTACCTCCACTCCAAGTCAGAGGCCGGTGGGGACTCCAAATATTACCCAGGAACTCTAAGGGTCATCTCTCTTACAATATCTATTTTTAATTCTTTTTTTTTTTTTTATTATTGATACATATGTCGGCCCAGAGAAGAGAAGTCCGTTGTCTAAGATTCTTCAAGCCATTGGCAGAGATGCGGCTGGACTGCGGACTCACGCCCGCAGGAGGCCTCATTCTAGGACCCTATGGGGCCATTGAGCGCTTTTCGCCCACCTTCCACCCTCGGGAGAATTCGAGGGCTGGGACTCCCTCACGCGCCGGGGCGCACGCCTGGGTCGCAGGGAAGGCGGCCCAGCGCCGAGGCCTTAGTGTGGTGACAGGAGAGGGACGGAGCGGGAACCGAAAGGACTCACCACGAAGCCCCAGGCCGGTGCATCGCGGACATGAATCTTCACGCCTGGAGTCAAAGTTGCAGCTGCACACGCCGTGCCCTTTGACGCTGGCTGGTTCCGGCTTGCACATAGACAACCCGCTCTTGGCTCCGCGGGCGTGCACAAGGCAGGGCCGCGGATCGCCCCGGGAACTGCGGCCGGGGGTACCGAGATGGAAATGAGGGGTGCTTGTGGGACGGAGAGTGAATTCAGAGGGGCCTTGAGCCAGGAGAGCTCGTCGATGAACCCTCACGCGCGCAGAAAAGAAAAATTGCGCCCAGGACTAGCTTACCTTGCAGGAGATAACACGAGGGTAATCCCTCCGCCTCACAGCTGCTGTGAGTTTTCTTTGAACTTGACTTCCCAACAGTAACAGCGCGGCACTATTCTCCTGGGCGTGGACTCTGCTTCGGCTCCTGGTTCCCCGCCGGCTCAAAGCAAAGAGCCGCAACAGTAAAGACAAGGCTCGGGCGAGGTGCACCGCTGGGCCGTTTACCTGGTTCTCACATTTGTGAATTGCCCCCAAATTTAGACATTTGACGTTTCCTTCATTACAGGCCAATCTCACATAAATGCCAACAAGTATGAAAGAAGTTCATAGTCCAACTTTCAACCTGGACCCCAAACCCAGACCACCCCTGCTTTCGGGGCCCTGGGAATCTGTCTTCTTTTCTAAATGCATTAATGATCATAACAGTCCAATTTATGTTGAATAACTGCTGTGTGACTAAAAAAATACGCTAAATTTATTAGATGATGTAACCACTTACAACACAATTTTTTTTTTTTTTTTGCAACCCGATTTTGGCATTTCTTCATTTTAAACACGTGTACAATGAGTGGGGAAATTGGCAGAGGCCGGGGGTCTGCCTAGACCTCGGAGAGACCCCTAGCTCAGCAGACCACAGGGCACTTGGAAATACCCAGAGAGTGCTGGAGGTCAAGGCAGATTGTCTCAAATCAGCCAGTTCCAGGATTGCCTGTGAGTTCGTCATAATAATAGCAAAGACAACAGTAATAATAAGCTTATACCAGTCGAACAGTGCTTACTGGTTTTTAAAGCATGTCCATGATCTTTGTGATTCATCCACGCCAGGAGCAAAACCTGGGGGACGCCCAGCGCTAAAGGACAACCCAGCCTTCCACCCCGAATCCTAAAATATGCTTCTGGGCTTTAAACAATCCTGGCTCGGCCTCTAATAGCCCTTGACTTCAAGTCATACCACCTCATTGAGGTGGAGGTTATGCCCACTGGGCAGTTCCAGCCTCAGGCGAACTGTTGAGGGAGGGATAGGGAATTGCGTCCTCACATATAACACGCTAGATGGAGTTGTTGTTATGTATTATATATTGTTTTGCTCCTCCCGCGGGTTGCCCTCGGTTTAGGAGCATCTTCGCTTGCTGTCTTCGCGGCTCTGGCTGCGGCCTTCACTGGGTGGCAGTGGATCTGCAGCAGCTGTGCGCAGCGGGTGGGCGCAACAACCTGCGCCCCTATCGGCCTCAAGCGCTTTCTGCTTTAAAAAGCGCTTTCAGCATTTACTGTCTCCTCCAGGCATCTCGTAGCGCGGTGAGGCTCCCCATGAAGACTGTTCTGCAGGGCTAGGTAGACGGCCTGCAGGGTTGAGCCCGTGCACCGCCTCCGGCAGCTGCCTGCGCCTCAGCGCGGATCTGCCACGCTTCTTGTAAAAAGCGCAGTCAGGACGCTTCCTCCTCCTGCTTTGGGCCCCAGGAGTTCTGCGGCCAGTTTCCGAGTCTCGGAGAAATGTCTGATTCTTCCAGTTCCTCGTCCTCCTTCGGCGGCGGCCTTCCCCTAAGGCAGGAGTCTTTCTGTGAGGCGGATGTAGCTCCAGGACTTTGCGGGAGGCCTCGATTCTCCATTTTTCTCTTGAACACCGACCGAAACATGGATAGAGGAACGTGAAGTTTGGACAGACAGGAACCCGGTTCTGGTGGCGGGTTGGGGAGTTAAGAGTCTCTTCCCAGCCCCTGGGACCGCACACGACCCCGCACTGCTCGGATGAGGTCCTGCCTCTGCGGGATGCTTGGCGTGGTGCTGCTAGGCCCGGACAGTTTCCCTATTTGAAAAATGCTTGTGGGCTCATCTCTCTCTGAGAGGAGGGAACCAGGAGTCGGGCACCTCGGGGCGCTTCCCCACTCCTGGGGAAGCCCCTAGACGCCTCCTGGTCTGCACCGGAATCGGAACACCGCTACTAATAAGCAGCGGCTCCGAGAGCCTGGAATGAAGGCAGAATCGCTATCACCCTTCTCTTTCCTGACGTGGGGGAGCCGCAAGTACCAGGGATTTACTGAGGCCCCAAAGCCATTTATTTCCGGAAATGGAACTCATGCCAACGACCCCTGCTTGTCCACCGCTCACCTGGAGATACTCTTTCTGGGGGTCTGTGAGCCCCTCAAACCTAGTCGCTTGGAATGAAAACTGGTAGTGAGATGCAGCTTGGGGCAGCTGAGGCCAGCAGACCCAGGTTTATGTTACTTACACACACACACACACACACACACACACACGCACGCACACACACACACACACGCGCGCGCACACACACAGGCTACGTTTGGCAGCTGATCGGATCCCGAATTTGTGGCCCACAGTAAGATTCGACAGCGCGGCCTGAAACCTTAGGAGCGATTTCAGTGCCGGTGGCAGTGACCGCCTCTTTCTCAGCCTCGGTTTACCCATCTGTCAAGTGGACCCAGCTTTGAGATTCTCTGAGGGCCGAAGCGACTGGGAAAGATACAAAAGTTGAAGGTCCACTGGGCTCAGGAAGCAGCTGCGACTGTTCCAGGAGACCAGGCCGCGCAGCCCAGACGCAGGGCACAGGGACTGAGTGGAGGAAAGTCCCCTCGGGCAGTGGGCAGGGCGGGCCTGGCGCTGGACTGAGTGTTTCTCATCCCTGAGGGAAAAACAAAACCAAACAAAAAAGCGGGAGAGGGGGCAAGCGTGGAGAAGGAAAAGAAGGAAATACGGCAACTTCCAACAGGTGCCGCGTCTGAGGCGGGGGCCCAGGTAAAGCCACCCGTCTTGGGTCCCAAAATGCGGTGGGAAATCCCTCAGAAGCGGGGTGGGACCTAGAAGCCGCCTCCAGCTCCCAGAGTCAGACTTCGCGGCAACTCAAGACGCCCGGCAGCTCCGAGGGAAAACGTAACAATCCGGGTCGTACCGAATTCGTCTGAGCCATTCTTCCTGGGCGTCTCCGGCCAGTCCGGCGGAGCCAGCCCAGTCTGGAGGCCCGACTGGGGCGAGCAAGGGCAGATGGGGCCTGCGTGGAAGGGGGAGCTGCCCAAGGTGAGACTCCGGGCCTCTGAACATTTTCACTTGGAGTAAACTCTCCCCGGTTCTCTCCCTCCAACTCCGCGGGGATCGGGACGAACAAACGACCTTCTGAGGACGCAGCTACAAATAACTGCCATTTTCAGAAGGAGGAAAAAAAAAGTCAACCTCTCCCCCAAACCCCTCTTAGTAGTGACGATTTGAGGAAGAGAAAGAGAGATTTTAGCATTATAGAAATATTCTATTTTTTTACAAGTAAAATGCATCCATTATTAATTACGAAATTAAAGATGGTATTTTAAAGCATTGAAAAAAGAAAAAACAAAAACAAAAACAAAAACAGATTGCCAGAACCATTTGGAAGGTGGTTGGAAAAGGGGTGGTGTGTATATAATAAGATCTTCCTGCCTTTCCCTTGGCCTTTCGCTGTTTCCGGATGCGGGAATCATTTCATCAATTGTTTATCCACATGCTCCTCCCGGGTCGGGTCTGAGGGGCTGTGGGATGCCTGACCAAGGCTTTTGGGGTGCCGAGGCCTGGGGTCCCGGAGGCTGGGAAAGGCCGCGGGGCTAGGGAGGAGGACAAGTCGGCCCTTCCGCTCCGGGTGAAATTGAAAGAAGCCCGGGGCCTGGGTTTTGGTGTTTCCCGGAGGCCCAGAGGCCTCAGCGTCTGCAGTGCGCCATTAACTCTTCATTGCCCTCCGGCACCTGGCTTGCAGCGTGTGTAGACAAGAGCATTTCCCTTCGGTGATTCTGGGGGAATCGTGGAACCCCTGCGGGACATGGACATGTGTAAAATTGGGTAATAACCCCACCCTGCCCATCTTTTCCTTCTTCGGTGGATTTCTGTGCAGATTAAATGACGCCATGTCCTCATGGACGTGGACGCGCTTTAGAAAATGTAGAGCGTCGGGGTCAATTTGGAATTTGCATCCGGCAGGGGTAAAAGCGCTGGGGACCCTCTCGCAGGGACACGTTATTAGTGAGAGCCTCGTTCTCCCCTAATCGCTTCATAATTTCATGGAGAGTTTTTTACTAGCCCATTCTAGGAACGAAATTAGAGAGATCACGTCGAGAAACGCTCGGAAAATCGAAAGCGAGAGAGAAAAGCAGCAAGAGAAGACATGAAGGAGTTAGCAGATAGGGTGGGGAGTGGAAAATGGGTCTGCGGTTCCATCTATAGGCGGCTCCCTGACTCTTTAGATAACTGCCTGCGACAAAGGAGGGAATCCTGGGAATTTGCCCCCAGGATTAAGTGGGATTCATCGTGCTTCACGCCAAGTCGTGGATATCGCGATTCCCGGAGCTGCGCGGTTTTAAACAGTTCCCGAGGAGTGGACGGCAACGCGGGCTCCTGGGAGAGCCAAGGCGGCCTCAGACAGGACTAGGAAGGGGTTGGGAAAACGACCCCAGCTATTTCCAGCCCGCCTCACTGGTTTCCCCCAAAGCCCGGCCGAGAGAAGCTCAGAGAAAACACGGCGTCCAGGAGGGCGTGTTAAACTAAAAGTTTATAAATTAAAAAAAAAAAAATTACAGCGAATAGAGCTTCCAAACTTCACAAATCTTTTAAAAGTTAATACTCTAGTTGAGTGCACAGTGCCCTTAAAGAGGCAAAAGCGGCGAGGTTGACGAGACAGGTAGGCTCACCTGTCTTAGGGGCAGGATCGAGGATGAGGGTGTTCCGGGTCAGGGCCGAGCGGGGACACTGAAGAGGACGCCGTGGAAAGGCTGGCCAAGGATATTCACATTGAATACAAAAATAACCGTCATTTGAATACAAACAACTGAAAAGTGCTACAAGTCTTAATCTCCTTTAAAACAGAAAAAGAAATAGATAAAAGTTTCTGCGAAGGGCTGCCGGGGGTTTGCTGTCTCTTGTTTGGGGGACTCCCAGGCGCTTCCCACTTGGGCGCGGCCCTGGACTCCGGGAGCGAAGACGCAGGGAGGCCCTGGTCTGGCCCACGCTCAGAAGCTCCCTTCCTTACATTCAGCACCCAATAGGGCGCCCCCGCCCGAGCTCTGACACTGGGAGGAGTAGGACGGGGAGCCCCCCAAATTAAACCCTTCACGGTTCAGGTCAGCCCCTGGCCCGAGGTTGCCTGGGGCTGCCAGAGTTCCGCACCCCTTTGTTACAAATGCAATTTCCAAAAATAGATATGTAGATACACATAGATTGGTAGCATGGATACCATGAACTAGTGTGGCCAAGCGCACGAAGCTCCCGGCAGGCCTGAAAGTCTGGGGATTCAGGCTTCGAGGTCTCCGGGAGTTCTCTTCACTCCGGGGAAACGCCATCCCCAGGCAGACACAATCCGGATCCAAATCCATCATTATGGTGGTAATAAATAGTGTCTAGGGGCTTCCAGGCCGGTGAGGAGCGAGCAGGGCACCTAGGCCACAGGGTGCCTCTCTCCAAATTAGAAAAAGGCGCCCCCTCTGGGCAGACTCAGTCCCGCCGCCAGGGCGCACGTCCCAACTAGCAGAACCGGGGCTAGATTTCAACCCCCCTTATAGCCGGTCGGCGGAGCGCCGCTGCCCAGGGCACAACCTGCACAGCCGTCAGCGGCGGTCCGAATCTGGGGCCCGGGGATCACTCGCGGCCTCACTCCGGGCAGGCTCATTGGGTGCCCGCGGCGGCCGCGCACGTGGAGAGCGCCCAGCCAGGGAGGCAGTAGTAAGGGTAATAGTAAGAGGGCTGCAGTGGTAGCAGCGAGGGGGGCCGCAGCACCTCGCCGGGCAGGTACTGTCTCTGATCGTCGCGCACCAGCACTTTCACCGCCACCTTCTTGGCGGCGGGAGCCGAGGCCAGCAGGTCTGCGGCCATCTGCCGGCGCTTGGTCTTGTAGCGACGGTTCTGGAACCATATCTTCACCTGTGTCTCGGTGAGTTTCAGCGACGCGGCCAGGTCGGCGCGTTCCGGCCCGGACAGGTAGCGCTGATGGTTAAAGCGGCGCTCCAGCTCGAAAACCTGCGCGTGCGAGAAGGCCGCCCGCGAGCGCTTCTTGCGCGGCTTGGGCGCTGCCCGCTCTTCCTCCTCCTCCGCGCCGCCCGCCGGACCGCCGCTGCTGCGGTCGCCGGTCCCACTGCACAGCGCAGGCACGCGGGAGCCTGCCGGCCCAACTCCGTCGTCCTCCGCCCGCGGGCTGCGGTCACCTGCGGACCCCGATGGGAACAGAAACAGGAGAGAGTCAGCGTCTCAGAGGAGGTAAGACCAGGCCTCAACTGCGGGGATAGGGGAGGCGGCGATCCCCATTTGATTCCACCTGAGCGGTGGGGCAGTTCCGGCGACTGCGGGCCCTAGAGCCAGCCAGGCAGAAGAGTCTCAGAACCCTGTCCCACCCGTTTCCCGGATCCAGGCCTCTAGGGTGTGGGCGATAGACTTAGACACCGTGCCAACGCTGTGCGGCCTAGGACAAGCCCCCTTCCCTCTCTGGTCCCTGGGCTTCCCTCTGTAACGCTGGGTTGAGGGTGGGTCTGAGCATCCGCGCAAATCTTCACAACACCAAGCCCTGGAATTCTAGGCTGCGTGTGGGTCTCCCTCCTCGTGTTCACCCTCTCCCCACACTCACACCTACACACACACCTCTGCTGTAGGTAAGGGAGGTGTGTGTGTGTGTGTGTGTGTGTGTGTGTGTGTGTGTGTGTGCTGGTGGTGGTGGTGGGGTGGATTCTAGGGTCCGAGGTATTCGGAACCCCTCATCCTCTAACCACCTGGGTTGCTGAGAGGACTAACAGCCCCTGGATAGGTTTCTTTCCTTCTCTCCGTTAGACAACTAGCCGAGGGTTGGAATTGGGAGGGAGAGTTTTTTTCCCCTTGGATCCACATGCTCTGATCCCCTCTCCTCGGCCTGTTCTCCGTGCTCCCTGAGGCCACCATAGCAGCGAGGTCCAGCGCTCTGGGCTGGCGCCAGACCCATTTGCTTGGGGCCAGTGTATGGCCTACAGCTGCGGGCATCAGGCTCGGAAGGGTCCAGGGTCTTTGGACCACACGACATGCCAGCTGCGGCTGAGGAGGCCCCTCTTCTGGCCGCGTCTGGATCTGCCTCCAGCTCCCGAGTCCTCAGCCTAGTGCGGCTCGCCAGGCTCTGGGGTCTGGGAAAGCTAAACCGGCCCTCTTCTCAAAGTCCTAGCTTGGCAGATCTGCAGCCTCAGGCCCACTTGGAGGTGTCCCTGAGAGAAGGCCCCTGAGATTCTGAGCCGGGAGAGCCTCTGCTCTCGAGACCAGGGCAAGAACCTGAAGTCTCTTGAGCCCCTCACCCTTCTCCTTCCCTTATTTTGTGGCCTTGGAGACCAACAGGGCCTAAGGCACTGGCGAGGGACTCAGAGCCTCCCAAGGCAGGGTGCAGCGGCTCTCTTCCAGCCGCGTCTAGGGCGCGTTGCCCCGGGATGTCTCGGCCTCGCCCGGGGACATCGGGCTCTGCGGAGCTCCCCAGTGCTCTCGCGGGCTCAGTTCCGGGAGGGTTTCAGCCGTCCACCCCAGCTGGCAGAGCTTCGGGACTTGGCCAGCCCCGGGAGCCCTGGGTGCAGGGTGCTCAGAGCAGGGCTCGGTCTTCCCGGGCCGAATCCTTCCCGCCCGCCCACCCGGCGTGGGTTGCCCTACTCGCCCATCCCCTCAGCCTGGCCCCATTGCTCGCGAAGCCGCAGCAGACCTGAGACGCTGGCGGACATCTCGCTGTCGCTCCGGCCCACGGTTTCCTCTTCCAAGTCCTTGGAGGCCGGCAGCTCGCAGACCGGCTGGCCGAGGCCCAGGGTCCCACCCGCGCGATTGGCCCCGCTGGCCCCCGGAGTGTCCGCGCAGCGCCTCCCGCCCTCGTTCTCCTCGCTGAGCGCCGAGTCCGAGTCCCAGTCTCCCGGGCTTCCAGCCGTCTGTCCCGCAGCCGCCCTGGTCCTGGCAGGCGACGCCAGCAGAGAGTCCTCGGCACCTCCCAGCGCGCCCGCGTCAGTCTCTCCAAAGAGCCGCCAGCAACAGGCGGCGGGCGCCGCGGCCACGGCCACCGCTGTGCCCCCGGGTGCCACTCGCACCTCTGGCGCGAGCAGCCCGCCGCGCTCCTCTTTCTTGTTGAGGATCGCCTGGATGGAGAAGGGCGTCAAGGTGTTGGCGCCGCGTACAGCCATCTGCGCCGCAGACTGGACCCGCCGGGAGGCGGGGAGAGCAGTTGGGGCGCAAGATAGTTCCGAGATGGTGGAAACGCGCGGGCGGCCACAGCGCGAGTGAGCCGGGAGCGCGAGGCCCTTGCAGCCCCCTTCTGCGCGGCCGGGCAGCGCCCGCCCCCCTCCGGCCGGGGATCCGCGCCGACCCTCACCCCCACCTCCAAGGCCCACCCCGCCCGGAGACCCCCTCCCCAGAATCCAGCGCCAGGCTCTTTCCTCTTGCAGCTCAGCTGGATTATCTCATCGCCTCGCGCCCTTAGGGGCGGGCCGGGGTCTGCCTCCTCGGGGGGCGTGGGGTGGATCAGCGGGGGCCCCTTCGCGGCTGCAGTCCCCTCCCGTGCGCTGTCAGGGCGCACAGTCCGAGTCACTTTTTCTTTGCGCTCCTGTCTCTTCCCCGCCTGCAAGTGTTAGCTCCTGGCTTGTCCTCTCCCTTCCCTGCTGGGCTCGCGCCGGAGCCCACCCCTGACGGCAGCGGCAAAGGCGGCTGGATTCCGAGCAGCGCGGGGCACTTTTTTACCCCTTGCCCTGGTTTTATCTGTTTCTTCTCTCTTTCCTTCTCCAGCGTTCCTCCGCACCCCCCTCCCGCCCCCTCCCGGGTGTCATTCCTCAACGCCGAGTGACAGCCTCAGGCCACGCCCCTTCTCTTGGCCGTCCAGGGCCTTCCCGGCCGCGCATTGGCTGGCTCCAGCTGGGCGATGTTGACTTTAACAGACAAAACTGGGCACGTTGCGCAGGGAAAGACCGAGTGGGACTTAACCCCTTCCCTCCTAAGCCTGGTTCTCGAAGTATTCTCTAGCAACAAGCCACCCAGGCACGCTGCCGGAGAAACCACTTTTCTTATCTCTGCAGATACATCCATCTATTCCAATGCTATTACGGAGCACTGAAATTGTTGACTCAAAACCCGCGGGGGAAATTCAAAACAACGCAGTTCCATAAATCGCGCGCATAGTTTCTGTGCTTCAGGAAGGGCGACAAACATGAAAAACAGTGCATCTTTTCCCCCCTTCAGCTTCCCCGCTCTTTCACAGCGAATTCTATTCGCTGAAATAATCCGTTAATTAAAATCACTCCAGAAATATTTTTTCTTTTCTTGCCATCTTTGATTTATTCCATTTCTAAAAAGGAATTAA
Organism: Choloepus didactylus; assembly: GCF_015220235.1. Lineage (NCBI taxonomy): Eukaryota > Metazoa > Chordata > Mammalia > Pilosa > Megalonychidae > Choloepus > Choloepus didactylus. The sequence goes on from NC_051309.1 coordinate 13,294,145, forward strand.
AATTAAAAAGATGATTCAGTTAGAACTAAAGTCGGGTGAGGAATTGGAAGGTATTTTGGGAAAAGCTGCTGAATATTGTAGACATTTCCCTGGGTGGTCAATACTGAATTTGATGGAAATTTGTTGAGTTTTACTGCAGGAAGAAAAACACACACACAAACCGCTTTTTAATTTATTCTTTAAATACTCAATTACTTGCAAGTTGAATAAGCTTGGAAATAAATATATGTTTGTTGATTTAAAAAAATATCTGGGAATTGTCGAAGTAATGATCCAGATTTGATGACGTTAAATTATCTTGAAAAATAAGAAATGGATTGTTTTATATACTAGAAGGAGCCAAGCTAAGTACAACTATTGAGGCATATGTTTCATTTTTAAGTAAAAAATTTGCTCAGGTGATCTACCTTACTCTTTTCTATAAAATTTTACCCGAGGTTTAACTTAATACTAAATACACCAACTTGGACCACTAAATAAATTTAAAGAACGCTAATTTTAATTCAATAAATTGCTATAATTGGTGTTATCGGGTCATCAAAATAAGTAACATTTCCTCCTCACTTTCTTGTTTGTTTTTGTTCTGCACCGCAGAAGGGAAATACATTCACCATTCATATTTTGCAGCCTGAGTAAGAGGTTTTGCATCATCTATACTTTCTAGCATTTCAGCCCCCTGATGCTTTCTTGCTCTGTGCCAACCCTGTATTTGGGAAAAACCTCACACTTGAAGAGGTCATTGCCCTTTAGCGCATATGCTTGTTAGGACTCCATCAATTTTGAGGAAAAGGTGTCAAGATTTGGCTGTCAGTATCAGGAAGGCGAAAGGAACTGGGGACTCTCTTCAGGCAAGGAGAGTAACAGAACAGGATGCTTACAAGGTTTCAGAAGAAGGCTTGTCCTTCCTTCCTCCCGTTGATCTTTGTTTATTCTTTAAATTAACTCCCCTATCCCACCACACTCCAGGCAGCCAGGCAGTGATCGGGAGTACAGATATTGAGTTATTCTCGGGTGAGTGGGGGGCATCGGGGAGGAGATGACAGTATGGGGGACTGTGTGCCCTATACTGTCACCCCTCTGTGCGGTTAGGACTTGGTGTGTATATTTGGGGGTTGACTGCCAGGGACTAGAGTAAGTTCGAGGCTATATAAAGACTTACTTGAAAATAATAATAGCTACCATTTAGCTAGCAAAAAAAAAAAAATTATTTTAAAGAAACCTAAATCACAGTAGGGTATGCCCCTTTCTATGGGCCTGCCCGAGGTTTTCAGAGCCGGGAAAGATGCGGTTAGGCGATTTTTGAGTTGTCGTTTTTTGTGTGCGTTCCTATGTGCCGCGGCTGTAGTAAGTGGCTATATTCCGAGTCCTCAGGAGGTGTATACAGCAGCGGGAGAGACGCTTGTGGTGTGTTCTCGGGGCAAGTGAGGCTGTTAATCTTTGGTTCCGGGGAGTGACTGTAGGCCAGAAGTTGGGTGTTTGGCGGAGGGTAAACACACCAGATACTGAGCTGCAACTAGAAGCTGCTCCTAATAATGGTGAGGTGTGGATGAAAGGGCTTTGGGGGCCAGTGAGTGAAGGTGTCGGATGTACAAAAGATTTCCCGGGGTGCTTGTAGAGTCAAGGCCGGCGAAGAGGGCGTGGAGGCGGGGCTCAACAGCCTTGGTGGGGACGCGGGAGCGCTCCGAGGCCATCGGGGGACGATTTCGTCCGAGCGTGGCCCGTAGCTCCCGGAACGCTGCGTCCGCCAGACTGCGCCTGGGGTTCCGTGGACGCTGCGCTCCGGACTGGGCTGGCCAAGGGCTCCCACGGACCTCGGGGAGTCAGCACCGCCGAGAACGCTTCCAGCAGGCTCTCACCCGGGCAGCGTCCCCTTCTTGCTCTCCCCTCCTTCTGAGCCCCGCACTCCTCCTCTTCGTTGTCTTCCTCTTCCTCCCGCCTCGTGTCCTCCGGCTCTTCCCCACCTCCTCTCTTTCCACTTGAGCAGTTTGGTTCCTGCGCGCCCCCTACATGCCGCACCCTGCGTCCCCCCGGGCGGCCAGGGTCCGGAGCGCTGTTGCGCGGGGAGGATTCCGCGGGCAGCCGACTGAGTGCCGCGAGCGAGGCAAGGGAGAGAGCGGAGCGAGCGGGGATAGGTGGGGGCGGTTTGGACCCCAGATTTCGGGCGCGCGCCCGTGCCACCCGCTGCTGCGCGGGTGCTCCCCGGATCCCCAGCCCGCCTGGAATTCCCCGGCCCGGCCACCGCGCGCCGCGCGCCGCCCTCCTGCTATCGGCCACCTGCGTCCTCCGCCGCCCCACGCCCGGGGAGAAGACCGCTTCCCGAGGACCCCGTGGGAGCGCGCCAGGGGCTGCCTGGCAACAGGAGGACGTCTTTCAGACGCCGGTGACCTTGACCCAAGTCACCTGCCCTCTCTGGGCCACGGTTTCCAGTCCTTCAAAACGGGGGCTTGGATCGTGCGCCCTCGGAGGCCGCTGCTGATCTGTGTGAACCAGCCGGCGCGGAGCTCGTCCCTGCAGACTCGCCTGCGCCGGGACAAGGCGGAGCCCGCGCCTGGGACTGACCATTGGTCTCCATCTGCAGGATCTCCAGGGCGCCCCGAGCTTCAGAAGCACCCAAGCTTCAAGCGACACAGCGACTCCCTGCCAGCAGACACCGGCTCCTGGGTTCCTAAATCAGCAGTTTCTAGCCCCAAGCAGGGTTTGTTTCCAGGACGTCGTCCAGGTGTATCTGTCTGCAGAGAGAAGCATCTACTTATTTAGCCAGAGTTCCAGAGGTGGCTCCAGCGCTCTTCTAACGGGCGATGGTAGTTTTATATTTAAACAAATATTGCCCGCCGACACTATGCTGGGAAGTGCAGCCTGTTGTTTTATTTAATCTACACAACCTTGGGGTGGGTGAAAATATTTACTACCCCATTTTACAGATGAGGAAAGTGAGACTCGTTACTTCATCACCAGTAAGCGACTGTCAGGATTCAAATGCGGCTTTGATGTCCAGTTCAGCTAGTTTTTCCACTCCAAACGATTTTGCTCATTAACCTCCAGGTTTATTCTCTTTAAATGTTTCCATTCGTCGTCCTTATCCATTTCTGTGCTACCCATTCATCATTAAAGAGCTTCGAATTTAAAGTAATCAAAGAAGGAATTCAGACAGAGAAAACTATTTCTTCTGTTTCGTGCATTTGAAGATAAAGCAGGCGGAGGCCTGAGGATTTGCTGTGTTGGAAGAAACATACCGTTATTATTATCATCAATAAAGAAACTGTGTGTAGAGGGAGACAGCCAAGTGAGGAAGCTCATTGGGTTCAGAAATCAGGGACCTGGGTTTGCGAACTCATGGAAGTCACTTTCCCTTTGGAGCTTGGTTTTTTCTTACCTGTTTGGAGCCAGGGTTGGAGATCAGATCTCTCAGCTCTTTAAAAAGAAAAGTATCGACCTGCGAACCAGCGTGAAAACAGTGGGGAAGGAGCGCCACCTAGCGGGCATTACTAGGGATGTTTGCGAGTACCGGAGAGAAGTATTGAGTCAAGTAGAGTCAAAAAAGAAAATGTGTGGCAAAACTGAATGTTTTTGTTCCCAGTTTCATGTTTCCACAGTCCCAGGTTGTCAGTGATCTAATGACAGAGATGTTGCATTTTAACAACTCACCCAGACACGTCCAAACAACCGCCAGGAGACCCCTGTCTCTCAAGGGCAGGAGGAAGGGTTTAGACAGAACAGGGACATGTTCAGTCTGTTTTAGAATTGGAGGACGTTGCAGTGGGAAGACACAGAGGGATCCGGGTTCTACGTCCTGTAACACATCCTTGGTTCCTCCTTGTTGGCTCCCCAGGCGGTCTGTTGTGAATACTTGACCAGTGCTCTCCCAGGAAGATGATTTCAGGCACAGCGGCACTGTGTGCTTTATTGGACTTACACAAATGCTTTTCAGTTTTATGAGAAACTGGTTTCTTTATGAGACTAATTGAAATGTTTCACACGAAACATCAGAAAGTTCAAGCCAGGTGAAGGCACAGAGACACATAGAGAGAAGGTCATGTGACAATGGAGGGAGAAGGTCATGGAGGTCAGTGGGAGGAGACATTGAATGATGCATCTACAAGCCAAGGAACATCAAGGATTTCCAGCAACCAGAGGGAGCACGGCTTGGCTGACACCTTCATTTTGGACTTTTGGCCTCCTGAACTGTGAGAGAATAAATTTCCATTGTTTAAGCCACCAAGTTTGTGGTACTTTCTTACGGCAGCCCCAGGAAACTAAGACACCCTGTAAGGCCCTATTCTCACTAAAATTCTAGTGGTGGGATGCCCTGCATAAACATGTATCCAGATAAAGCAGTGGAAAATACATCAGCAATAAATATACCAGATATATGATAAACTACATCATAAGTGCCCTGAAGAAATTTAAAACCCAATGATGTGATAGAGGATGATTTGGGGCTACACACAGAGTTTTCCCTATTATTTATATTATTATTTATATTTTACATTTGTTACAGCTGATGAACCAGTATTAATATGACTCTATTATTAACTATAGTCGGTAGTTTACAATAGGGTTATTTCACTCAACATGATGTTTTCAAGGTCCATCCATGTTGTTGCATGGTTCGGAACTCTGAGGAGGAGCTTTTCAGACAAAGGGAAAAACTGGTGCAAAGAGGGGCAGGCAGGTGGGAACAATGGGATGTCTGGTCAAGGACCCAACAGGAAGTTTGGGTAGCTGGAGCACCATAGGGGAGGGGTAGAGTGGTAAGTTTTGGGGTCCACGGGTAGCCAGAGGTGGTGCAGGGTTTTGTAAGCCACTGAAAGGATTGTGAATTTTATTTTCAGTATGATGGGAAGCCATTGTGAGATTTTAAGCAAAGGGGTGACAATGCGATTTGCATTCTTAAATGATTACAGTGATACCTTGGTGCTCGACTGGTTTTAAACTCATCAAATTTGGTACTTGATGCATTTTGATGTAAAAATTTTGTCCTGGTACTTGTTCTTTGGTACTTGATGTGCAAGCTAGAGCTTGTCAATGCTGGTTACCTCATGACTTGCTGCCCTTTCCAGCCTAAACAAAAATGCACACATTAGTCACGTGGTAGCTCTTGCCCTGTGCACATCCTCTTGGGGTCTTATCTTAGCTTCTGTGGTCATTTTGGGTATTTTTTTTGCACTTTTTTTCTCATCATGGGTCCTAAGAAAATGAGCAATGATAGCACTGAGCAGAAAAGAAAATTACTTTGCACCACCATTGAGCAAAGAGAAAAGAAATAATAGGCAAATATGAGATGGGTATTTGCATTACTGATCCTGCTAGGTAATACAGTATGCCTAGAACAACTGTCTCCACCATCATTAAGAATAAAGAAGTGATAAAAAAAGGCTGATATTGCAAAAGGAGTTAAAACAGTAACAAAACAGCATTCCCAAACACTCGAGGAAGTTGAAAAGCTGTTATTAATTTGGGTAAATGAGAAGCAGTTAGCAGGTGATAGTGTATCAGAAGACACAATATGTGAAAAAGAGAAAGTGTTGCATGCTGGTCTTTTGAAAAACAAACCGGGACTGAGTAATGACTGTGTTGAACTTTTAAGGCCAGCCATAGCTGGTGTGATAATTTCAAATAAAGGACCGGCATCCATAGTGTCGTGAAGCATGTTGTGAGGCTTGGCGAGGCAGTGAGTGCTCATAAAAAGGCTGCAGGTGCAGAGGGTACAGTTGTGCAGGACATTGTATCTTTGGCCCACCCATGGGTCTGGAGCTTGATGCTGCTGATGTTGAGGAGCCAGTGGAGGAACATCGTGAAGAGCTCAGCACTGCGGAGCTGCAAGAACTACAGGAGGAGCAGCAAGAGGTGGCTGAAGAGATTTCTTCAAGTGAGGAGGAGATAAAGGAGGCTGTCCCCCGTTCCTTGATAAAAGAAATGTGTGCAAAATAGGCTGAACTTCAAAACTTTGGAGAAGTACCATCCGGACAAAGCTCTGACAAGCAGAAATGTGAATTTATTGAATGACCAAACAATTTCACATTTTTGAGGAATTCTGTAAAGAAGACAGAAGCAGTCCTCGCTGGATGTTTTTAGTGACGTTGACAGAGTGTGTCAGAGTCTGTGGGGCAAGTTGAAAAAAGGCAGAAAAGAGAAAGAACACCTGAAGTGCAGGTGCCCAATGTTCTACTGGAGGGGTCTCTCCTTCCAAGCAACGCTCCATGTAAACCTCTCCTCCCCACCATTCTCCTCCAGCGTTCCCATTAGGCCATGGACTCTTCTCAGTGCAGGTAAAGTAAGTTTTTATTTTGTTTAATCTAAGTATTTATTAATGTTTAGGTTTATTGCTAATGTAAAGTAATGATACACAACCACATCCTTTTACATATTGCTTTAAAAATGTGCATTTTCTTTGGTTTGGGAATACATTAAATTTATTTAAATTATTCCTTATGGGAAAAATTTGTTTAGTACTCATCATTTTTGGTACTTGTTGCACCTCCTGGAACCAGTTAACAATGAGTACTGAGGTAGCACTGTACACTGTTCTATAAAGAAAAGATGGTGAGGTGGTAGCAGGAGTATCCAGAAGACAATCAAAAGCTAGAGTCCAAGCAAGAGATGATGATGGCTTGAATTAAGTGGTACTGGAGATGGAGGGAAATGCCCAGTTCTGGGGCCTGCCTTGGCAGTGTTCGTGAAGGACTTGATGGATTGGAAGGAGAGGGAAGGGAAGGGGAATAATCAAAGGTACATCCTGCAGTTTGAGCTTAGGTGTCTGGGTTAGTAATGGTGCTATTCACTCAGGCAGGAAAGATGGAGAAAACTTGGTGGGAGGATGGTGTTCAGTTTTGGACATTTAGGTCTGGGATACTTAGTAGACATCCATGTGGAGGTATGAAATAGGTGTGAAGTGGGCAGGTGAATTTATCATTTTAAGAAGTGGTCAGTGCTAGAGATAGAAATTCGGGAATGATCAGACTATAGGTGGTATTTAAAGTGATGGAACTGATGATGTCACCTGTTGTTCCAACCCAGCTTAGCCCTAAGACTGAAGAACGCACCACCATGAGGGTGGACAAGGATTTAATTGGGACTTACTGACAGGAGATGATGGACTTACGGTTATGGCCAGCTGGGGAAAGTGAACCTCAGGAAGAAGAGAGAAGGCGTGCTGAGGGGGAAGGGGGGTGGCTTATAAAGGTTTGTGAAAGTGGAGTTTCTTGTAAGGTTTTGTTACTAACAGTGATTAGGGGAGGGAAATTTTAATACCTTTGCCTGTTGCCTGGTCTTGTAGGCAGCTGCATGTATCTCACAGTGGATACCTGCCCCTCACGCTTGCTGCCATGACCAAGAATTCCTCCTCATCCACTCAGTCACATCAGGTATGAGCAGATCCCAGTCACCAGATGGCGAGTAGACTACATTGGGCCCTTTCCCTTATCTGAGGGTGCAAAATATGCCTTTATGGCTGTAGACAAGGCTACTGACATTCCCAGTAGGAAAAGTCAACCAGATAGCTGCCATATGTAGCCTGGAGAAATTAAGTGCTTTCTTTGGGGCTCCAGACATGCAGACAGTGATAGAGGGACCCCCCTTTACTGGATAATTAACCCAAGACTGGGCTACTGAACATGATTCTTATGGACATTTCTTTTGCCACACAAACTCACAGAGGCAGGGTTCATTGAAAGAATTAATGGGCTTTTAAAAGAACAGCTAAAAGATGACAAACAACCCCTGCAGCAGTGGACCTGATGGTTATATCCAGCCATCACCAGCCTCAATACACAACCCTGAGCAGCTGCTCCCGCTCTGTTTGAGTTGGTAACTTTGGGACCCATGCAACTACTGTGAATTCAGGTAACAGGACCAGTAATGTTACAGCCACAATGAGGTAATGAAAGTAATTTGCTCTTCCTGTGCCACAAGCATTAGAAATTAGGGAAAATAAGGTCAATTGGTCATGGTCCTGGACAATGCAGCTGTGCTGGTTGGGAATCCTAAGCCCATGGGCTATTGGGGGCACCTAAGATTGAAGATTATTATATGTATATATGTAACCAACCCGGATCCTCCACACTTCAAGGTATCTTGTGTATGACTTTGTGGACACTTGTTATGCATAAGCTAACCATAGACTTCACTTGAGAAGACTCCCTGCATTTGCAGGGGGAAAAATTTGTGATATCTAAAACCCCCTCATAGCACCCCTTCCCCAGGAACTCTTCTGTCCACTACTGGAAACTTAGCTTGTATGAGTAGGAATTACCCCTTATTGTTCCTGATAAACATCTTTCTTTTTTCCTATAGCACCCTAGGGGCCTCAGTGGTAACTCATCCCCGCAATTGAACCCTATGTTGGGTTTGCACAGTCTTGCCAACTTTAGGTGCCTCCAGCCTTTCTCGGGCTGTAACCCCTGCAAATTGGACTGCATGGAATATCCTATTGACCTGGCACAATTCAATGCATTGGAAAATAAGCACAGATTTTATCAATTGTCAGTAGTATCTCTTTGTGGGGATGTTATTTCTGTATGGGGTGGGGGTACTTTTCTTTTGTTGTCTCTGAACCAGCAATGTCTGTCCTAGGGTCAACATTGTCTGCGGCATGGGGCCCTGCCCCCTCCTCCATTAATGAGATAAATGCAGCCACCTGTGGGACCAGGCAACAGGCTCCTTTCACCTGGAGGGAAAGCATTAAAACTTCCTTCCCCTAATCACTGTTAGTAATCAAATCTTGAGAGACATTGTTGTAATCAAGTCTCGCAAGAAACTCTGTTGTCATAAACTTTTATTAGGCCTCTCCTGGGCACTCGTCTCTCTCTCTCTCTCTGCAGAATTGTGGGATGCTGACTCCACTCTCCCAACCCGCCGCCTCCAGAAAAAATCTTTTCCTGTTGTGTAAGTCCCTGATTAAACTCATGGGTAACTCCATGCCAGGCGTGTTCTTTGGTCTTGGGGCTAATCTGGGTCAGAAGAGTGACATTTATTAAAAGATACTGCTGTCCACCTGCCCCACCCGGCTCAGGTATTACCTCAGTTCTGACACTTTCTGGAAACTTTCTGTGACCCTATCTGTTGTTTTGTGACCAATTCCTCCCGGAAATGAGGAACTTCAGTGCTTTTGATTGATTTGCTAGTGCGCTCAACCTGAGAAGTTTGTTTGGAATTACACTGACTAATCAAGGCAAGTTGCTGCCCAGTGTTGGTGAACAAAGATACAAGTTATGTACCAGTGAGGATAAACAAGGCACTTAATCTGAAAGCATGGCTTTTATGGAGTAGTGTGCCTAAATTCCAATCATTCACATATCCTTCTTCATATTTTTGACATGTCAGTGTGTCCATATGTAATTGTTATTTACTTAATATTTTTACTTAAATGGTTCGTTTTTAAAAACTTCAAAATATTTTATTTTTGAGAAAAAATTTTATATAAATAATCCCAACAGAAATATGTACATAAATTCATCAAAAGGCATATACCAGAATGTTCATAGCCTCGTGTTTTTTGTAATAGCCAAAACCTGGAAACTACCCCAATGCCTGTCAACAGTAGGACTGGTAAGTGAAGTGTGGTAAACAGGATACTGTGTAGCAAGGAGAATGACCAATCTACAACCACAGACAAATGCATGGATGAATCTCATGAACACAATGTTTTAAATACTTGCTGTGGCATCTTTAGGGTGTGGAATGGAGCCTGGTACATGGTAGGCATTTAGCAAATAGTTATTGACTGAAGGAAGGGTCTCCTTTTATCCTCAGCACAACCCGGTGAGATTGGCAGGACGGGGCTCAGCATTTCTAATTATGGACGAGGAAACCGAGATGCAGAGAGGCCAAGTGATTTGTTCAGCATTGGAATGCCTGCCAAAACAGCCTGCCGTGTAAAGCGTGTTTGCGCACCATCATTTTAAGTTATATAGCTCTTACCGCAGGCTTTCAGCACAAATAAAATATTTTAGTTTCTTTTGTTGCTGTTAAATCATCTTCTGAGGCCTGACTTTGAGATGTTTATTTCCATTGTGTGATATTTCGGACTGAGTTTTAAAAGGAAAAGGGCCAGAGGGCTGTTCTTTTAGAGAAAGGGGCTTAAGATAGGGGGAGAAAACCTACTGGAGAGATTTATGTCAAGGAATTACAGCGAACTCTGTCATTCTGTCTGAGTTAGCGTGGCTAGAAACAGGAAGGGGAAAACAGGATATTGTGGTAGCGTGCGGACTTAATGGAATGTCAGATGAACAGATGGGACTGAGATGTGGCCTGGGAGCTGTCAAAGACGCTTGCGGGAGGGACTTCAGAGAAATGCCTACACAAATGCAGGTGACCTGGGGACGGGCATTGCTTCCTGTGAATCCAAAAGTGTCAGTGAAGTATCAAAAGGAGAAGCAAAGGCATCTCTGTCAAGTCATCCTTCTAGAAACAATCCATGCTTAGGTCAGAGGGCAGTAGGGGTTCCGGGGGGGTGGGGGTGGGGCGGAGATGAGAAAACTTATTGAGGCATGGATTTCACTTAACGGTTAGATTTACTTTTTAGTTTTAAGAACCCAAATGCTCAGTTATATCCTTTTAAACTCAAGCAATGTTTACTGGGGAAAGAATCTTTTGGAAGGCCCAGGGACCAAAAAATGACAGGGATGGAATTAGCAACAATGTTTGACAGAGACACATGAGCCCAAATAGGAAAAGGCCAGTTCTTCTTGAACACTCTTTTTTTTTCTTTTTTGTTAGTCTGACTATTTTAAATAAGACTTGACAAATTGGCGTCCGCAAATAAAAACAACTCTGAGCTTTGATGATCAACTCAATTTGAAAAGATGACATTTTAAAAAAGTGCTTGACAGATTCTGCTAGTGGACACAGGGAATGCATTTATTAAAATGTAACTGAGAGTCTGGTCCATCAGGAGATGTAAACTGAGTGAATGAGGACACTAACAATTCCTGCAGAGGATTTGAAAAAATGTTCTCTGAATACATTTTTTTTCCACTTTAGACAGTGTAGCGTATTAGGTACTTGAAAGTCCATACTGCAGCAAAGCACCCCAATGCTAGATTAATTACAAGCACTTAAAGTCCATGGCTTAGTACTAGAGAATAGTATGCTATATGGAAGTTCAGATATGTGCAGAAGAGTGGGATGGATGTGGATAGTCAAAAGTGTGGCTTGTCCTGATTATTAAGCTATTGTCTCTTAATTCCTAATCCACCCATCTATATTTTTCTTTGTGATCTGGGACTAGATTTTGTAAATCAGGTTTCTCCTTAGCTAGCAGGTTTCTTGTTAGTTCTGCCAATAGGGGGCACTAAATGGAGACTAGAAGGCTGAATAGGAGAGGAGACGTGCTGCTTCTCATTTGGCAACTATTTTTGTTAGCATCACACCAGTAACAGGTCTTCACCTCAGCAGTAGCAGTTGCTCCTGGTTTCGAAAATGTCCCCCTACTCTCCTAGGACCAGCCTCCTTGCGCTTCCTCAGTGATAACAGCACCATCTGGCGCACCTCTTCTCGGAGTTCTGAGTTCCAGCTCCTCGGGGCTTCTCCTTTAAACTTCTAATAGCCCCAATCTTTACCTTTCCCCAGCCAAGAGGTGAGGATGCCTGCTTCCTGAAGTTACCTTTTGCTTTTTAGCTTTTTAATAGCTGTTTAAACCAGTTCCCTGCATAAAACTAAAGTAACGGGCATGGTTTCAAATAGTTGACTGGACTATGCTTGAAACAAGGTCTAAAATTTATTCCCTATAGTATAGTAGGAAGAATATGGTTAGCCTCAGTCCTTTAATCCATTACTGGGTGATGCCCCCGGGAGAGAACGAGGATGACCTGGTCGGATTCTTGTAAACTTGCTAATGATAGGCCTCCAGGTAAGCAACTAATGGTATTTTCTAGTAGGAAAGGCTATAATTATGGAAAGTTTTTAGCAGGATGCACTTGGTCTGTGCAGGATTGCTTATTATGAAAATCAAACAAACAAATCCCTGGAATCTACTGATCTATGGGGCATGGCTTCTGGAAAATGTCACAGGAGTTATGTAACCATCTGAGTAGAGATGTTCCATGATTGAAAGGACTCCCTTCTGTGTAAGTAAAGGAGCTGCAGATCTTTTTTAGAGACCTCATGTGTTAAGCTGGGCCAGCGTGTGTCCTGTTGAGAAAAGGACTTGGGAAGCAGGTTGGCTGTCTAGGACATCTATGCTTTACTTGTGCCTTATATCCTTGAAATTTTTAGTAAAGCTTAATGCCGGGTAAGATCTCTGAGTCGTGTGAGTCTGACTTTACAGTTTGATCCTTTGTATTATTAATAGCGTGTACCATTTCTCAGAATATCACTGGACATTGTACTTCATCAAAAATATGGGAATCAATAAGAAAGAAGAAGATGTGGGATACAGATTTAGGAGATTCCAAAGAGAAGAGAAGTGAAGGGTATCCCCAGGACGATGGTTAAAGGACATCCCAGGATGAGATGGCAGCCGGTGCCGACTGGAACAGTAAGACCTGAGAAACAAATAGGTTGTGGGCTTTTTCTGCAAGATGCCTTCTGGCGGCAGTCCATCTTTTAAAATCTAGTGGTGAGTGGAGGAGTTTGGCCTAGATTTTTGTGTACTTGGCTTCCCTGGATAGTATGCAAAAAAGTTCTTGCTTTCCCCTCTAAGCCCTAAAGGTGAGAAGCAAAAGGTTAAAACTTCTTGTAGGATATCTATTTGATCTTGAGTTTAAGACAAAAAAAGAGATAACCATAAAATAAAATTTATATTCAATTACATTCAAATTAAGAACTGTTCATCAAAAGTACCATAAAAGTGAAAAGATAAGCCACATACTGTGTATACGTGTTGTGTGTTTGGAGATGAGGAAAGTATTTGCAACACATATACACGAAGCTTTATTATCCAGTTTGGCTACAAATATTACCGTTTTCTATATGTGCAGTGAAATGAATATGTTCAGGAAGCTGTGCCCTAGAGAAACTTCACAAGAATGTTCATAGAAGCATTGTTTAATCCTGAAATAAATAACCCAAAGTCCATTAACGGGGGAATGGTTTAATATATTGTGGTATATTCTTTCAATGGAAAATTTCTCTCTACAAAAGTGAAAATCAACTAACTTGAGCTACACGCATTGAATCTCAGAACACAATATGGGAGAAAGAAGCAAGTCTCAAATGATCCTTAAAATATGATTCTATTTATATAAAATGCAAAAACATTCAACTTAAGATATTGTTTAGGGACATGTAAGTATGTAGGAAAACTGACAAACAGCAAGGGAATAATCCTGTATTTAGAGTGGTGGTGGAAGGAGTGATGTGATTGGGAATGGGCACACTGGGAGCCTTCCAAGGCGGTAATGTTGGTATTGTTCTACTTCTTAAATTGAAAGGTGGGTAAATGGAATCTTAAAAACAAAATTTTATGTCATATATATACTTTTGATTATAAGAAATAGTTCATAATTTTTTTAAAAGCCTACAAAAGGTGGATATGTAAAATCTTATTTTTGTAAAAATCAATCTACGTATTTCATTAATTCAAAGGCTCACAGATTTTCCACATTTAAACATCTCCGAAATTAAGATGTATCTTACAATCGCTGTTGAACAATTGGCAGTTATGATCTAGATGTCACTGTCATGTGTGAACTTGTTCATAACTGCTTATATTATTACTTCAATGGAACTATGTTCATCAGTAGTTCTACATACATGGATTTTAAATGCCATTTAAAATACCTTTAAAAAGACTGCATTATAATTTGGCATCGAAACAGGTACTGCATACCCAGAAAGGCACAGAAACCAGGCAGCCAGAAATAAGTTTTATATTAGTGAAGCAAGTACTGGTGTTGAAGAAATGACCTTGATTCTGTATTTTCTTGAAAAGCAACAACCAAGTGTTCTCTGTGAACTAAGAAAGGAAGATACCCACAAGCAGTGAGGCTGGTACATTTTGTTCCTAAGATATGTGCAAAGGATTGTCCATCACATGGCAAGTGCAAGGTGGGAGAAATCACCAAATCCCTTGGAATTGAGGACAGACATTTCAAAGCAACAGTAGGCTGATATGACTCATGCATCTTTTAAGACTCAGTTTTTGTGTCATAGGTTTAATTGCAATACTTTTTTTTCCTTAATAGTATGTAAAATAATGGTGCGGCATAGTCTATAGTGCCTTAAGATTAGACAAAAATTCTGAGTTAAATGAAGTTAGTCAGTCTTTTCAAGATTTCTTGGAAACGTGAGTGCTAATATGCCACATGAATCCAAGAAGGGATAGTGTGAGGAAGCATCTGTTGAAAGTAATGGGTATTATGTGTAACATATTGCTGTATAGTTAATATTCTTTGTTTGTATGGGGTCTTCCAGAATGCTTCTGCAAGCTTATCTGTGACAAAATGGCACCTATCACATCCCCCCATCCTTTTTGCTCCTCAGCTTCCAAGATGGTCTATTCCCTGGGTTCCAACTTTATTTGGAACTTCCCTTTTCTCTCCCCTTTTCTGCGTTTGTCCTTCGACCTGCTCCCTTCAGGAAGGCAATTTTCTTCCCTTGCTGCAGTCTGCAACCAGACACCAATCCTAGCGCAGCACAGCTGTTTGCATTGTGTGGTCATTGCGCCTCGAGACCTGGGTTCATATTTGTGTCTTTAAGTGTTGGGCTTAGAGTAGGAGCCTGACAAATGTGTATTTTCTCAGCACAGCAATCTCAGTAGAAAAATGCCAGCTATAAAACTATTCCCCCCTCATAGAAGAGTCTGTGAGTATAGTGTGAAAAACATCTTGTCCTTAATCACAAAAAGATGGCCAAGTAGCAATTTCCTAAAAGTGAGGTGCTCTTGATCATAGGACAAGAAATAATAAATAATAAAAAATCAAAACAAAAAAAACCAAGAAAGCCATCTTTCCAGCATTTGCGTTAGAACCATCCCCTCTCCTCCCTGACACCTGAGCCCTCTCAGCCCCATGTCAGTTAGGTTTAATCGGTTGCAGTGATATTTGGGGAAAAGCGCCACTGTATTATGGTCCTAAGGTCAGGGAGCCTATTAGTAGACAGGTCAATGCCTCTGTCCTGTGGGTTTAGTAGAATCCTGGTCTGGGGGTCAGAAGACAAGAGATCTAGTCTCAACTCTGCCACTACCCCACTGTGAGATCTTGTTGGGAAGAGGTGTGCTATTCTGAAGGCTATTCCTAATTGGCGTGTTTATGGCAAGCCTTATTTAGTAGGTTCTGTTCTTTAAGAAGTTGAGGTGGTGGTGGGGTCAAGTGGTATCAGTCCAGAGGAAAAAGCCCTGAAGCTATGACGGGAAAGACTGTTGTCATGAATTATCAACTACAATTGAATTAAGTAACTGTCTGTCATTTGTGAGCCACATCACTTTGTTAAGGGATGCTTTGCTCTCTTGATTGTCCCAGCTTTGTCTTAGTGCTGTGACGGGCAAAGCAGATGGGCCAGTATTCAGATTGTTCCTGCAGCAGAAGTGAGGTGGTGGGAGTGGTAACTGGGCTGATATCAGGGAAAATGTCAAATTTGAGGATATTATTTAAGTGTTTCTCAGTGGATTAGTTGGGGGTGGGTGGGAGGGATTACTGGCATTTTGAGCTGGATAGTTCTTTGGAGTGCAGGACTGTCCTGCGTATTATAAGAATTATAATTCTTGGTCTCTTTCCTTCTACTAAATGCCAGTAGTACCAAATCATTGTACAAACCAAGAATTGTTCTCATGTACTTCCAATGCCTCCTAGCAGGAAGTATCTGCTCTTCATCTGGGTTTGAGGACCACTGGAAGCTGAGGAGGGGTCCAACTGACTTACCCACCAGAAAATTCTTTATGTAGCTCCAATCTTTAGTCTCAATATTACTGAGAAAGGCAGCATTTCCTCTGAGTACTCAGTTCCTAAAAGGTCATGTGCAGAGCAGGAATTACCTGAAGGCTTACTAAACGGAGTAACACTGGTTTCACATTAACGATACATTTTAAGGTTTGTACTTCTGATGAACCCACCTAAAACTGCCCAGTGTCAAGGAACCTGGAGCCTTGGGTACTAGCCTGGATTCTACTCCTGACTGACTTTAAGACAAGCCACTACATATTTTTTGTTATTAGCTGAAACTCATCCCTATTAATGAAAATAAGGAACTCTCATGTTCCTCAGCTCTAAGGTCCCTTCCAGATCTGAAGTTCAATTCTATTTGGGGAGGTAGGGTGGGGGCAGGCCATCACTGGCTCATATTTGAATATCAAAATGCAAGAATATACCTAAGCCCATAGAGAAGAAACGGTTTTCACAAGGGAGAATTTTAAAATTTGGGGAAAAAAAAATCTTACCACTCAAGTTTTGGGAAACATTTTATAATTTATATATAAAATCTCAGTAAGAAACCATGTAAAATGACAGAAATATCCACCTTACAATAAGAGTCCAAAAAAAAAACCAAAAACATAAACAAAAATCAAACTGAAACAAAACCAAAAATCACACACATTTAATGTAAATTTCAATTATAAAACAAGAATAAGAACAAAATATTTTAAAACAATCTCAATTATTTGGCAACTCATCACATTATTGAGACAAATTTGATCTCAAGAAAAGTTTAATCTTATGAAAAACTTAAGTTGGACAGTTTGCTCATATGGGAGTTAAAACATGTTTAAAAAAGAATCTGGCAATAAAGCCAGTTTCTATCATGAAATAATTGTGTATAAAACAACATAAAATCCTTAAGCTCAACACATAGGAGTGACCTATTCTTCAATGCATTTCTCATCACTGAAAAAGATAACAAGGAAAGAATATTGGTAGAAGCCTCGGAAGAGCGCGGAGGACCGGGGGTTTCTGCGGCAGGTGTCGGGAGGGGACTTTACCTGAACCAAAACCACTTACGCCAGTGGGGCTGGTAGCAAAGTCACAGATGTGATTACAATCTAAAAACAGTTACATTCTTAAAAAAGAGTCACAATTATGACCAGAAAAGCAATGGAGACCTTTCTTTAGCTAAACTACTTTACTAGGATACATGCGAGAGGATTCTGTATTTCCTGCCAGATTATAGTCAGATAGTTATAGGGCAGGCAGAGTCCTCAAAAATGTTCTACTCCTGACTGCATAGCATTTAAAACCTTTTTTTATTAAAAAAAAATAATAAAATAAAATAAACAGATATATAGTAAAGTTCACAGATAAGTTTTCTCTGTAAAATAAATAAAGTGTTCATTGATTAGCATCATACATAGAGTAAAATACAACCTATTTTTACATGTTTATATACTGTACACAGATTACCAGAAGGCAGCCTGGTTGGTGTCTGATGGACTGGAAGGGTTTGCATTAGTGATGTGCCACATTGGGAAATCCCAATTTTGAATGTTAAAATATACAACTACTTTGTTTTGAGTTCAGATACAAAGTAAACTTATTTTCTTTTATCTGAAATAAATGTACATAATATCTTCTATGAACAATCGTTTATAAAGCTGTTTAAAACATAACAAGAAAAAGCTTGCACCTAAGAACTTACAACACATGCATACTCTTTTCCTGGTTTAAAAACAAAACAAAACAAAACAAAACAAAACAAAACAAAGGCCTATGGCCACCGAGGCTCCTCTCTGACAAGCCGGATTCATCAGTGTCAGGATTACCGCTTCGCCTTCTTCGTAGGGGCTTCCTCCACTCGCTGCTGGCCTCTTGTTCGTGCCCCAGGAGGGCTGGCTTCTCTCTTGCGCTTGGTAGATGGGGAGAGCTGTGTCTTTGATCTGCATTAAACAGAAGTCAAGGCAAGGGTGCGAGTTATAAGCAACTGCTTCAAATAATTTGGGAGTTCTTAAAAAAAAATGGAAGATCTTTGAACTTGACAGCCAAGAAGATAAAACCCAGTAACATTTATACAGGAAAAGGAAGGTACAGAAGAACTTGAGTTAACTGGTTACCACACACAAACACAGGACCCTGGAGGACAAGCCCAGAAGTCAGTGCCCTGGTTCTAGTTCTACACACTCCAGGTGCTGACAGTGACCAAGTCAGCTTCTTCTCTGGGCCCTAGTGCTTCTATCTATAAGATAAAGAAACCAACTGCCATCCTACCAATATACATAGTGTCCCAAGTTGAAATAAATAATGAGAGCACAGCAAGATTTCAGCCTAGGTCTGACTAAGTGCAAAATCATGTTTCAGAGTACAACATTATAGAAAAGAGCTGGCAATGTTAGTAAAGGCACAGGTATTTTGGAGAGCATTCTAGTCAATCTCTGCCATTCAGCCTATCCCTTCTTTCCATGCTGCCATTAGAACTATTTGTTGGAAACTCCAATTAATCATTTTACTCACCTAGATATATATATCTAAACTCTTGTTGTTCTCTGTTGCCTTCAAGATGAACTCATCCAGAGCATAATACATAAAGTCCTGTAAAATCTGCCCTCAATTTTTGCACCATCCTCAAATACAGTCCTTCTCAAGTATTTCCATTCCCCAAACATGCAACACTCTTTTACATTATCACGTTTGGTATGTGATGTTTGTGAAATCACACCACACTTCCCATCTGACAAAATTCCCCATTCTGAAGTCCTAGTTCAAAAGGAACTCCTGGGAAGCCTTCCCCAGTCCACAGCAAGCTGCTTCCTCTTCAGAAATCCCATAACCCTCTGCATTTTCACTGCGGCACATACCACTGTAATTTATCTACTTGTTTTTTTCAAACGGCAGGTTACAGTCCAGTATTTTGATGAAACATATTAATGGAACCCAATAGAAATACACTGGTATCATATCTATTAAGTTTGACTCATGAAAATTTTGTTTCAGTTACAGAAGCAAGAATGTGAGCACTGGTTGTATTTTAAAATATATTCTTATTGTGGGTTGTAGTCCAAAAAGTTTGAAAACCATATATAGATACGCTTCCCCCATCAGACAGTATGTTTCTCCAAGGCAGTTACGGAGTTTTAGTCATCTTCCTATCTCTAGGGCCTACCACAGTGCTTGTATTAGGTAAGCAAGTAAGCAAGCAAGCAGGCATTAAATGTTACCAATGAATGAAAAGACTTGGGAAACTAAAACACAAGACATGGAGAAATGGGACTTCACTGACAGAAAGAAATTTTTTTGCTCATTGTTCCTTTGACAGCAAAAGTATTTTTTTGAGTTGAAAATGAGGGAAATTTTGCTGCAGATGGCATAGATTCAACCTGATGTTACCTATGCCTGCACTGAAAATGGCTGAGAAGCAGTGTGTATTAATAACCCATGTCAACTGTGTCCAAGGAAAACCATCAGACACCTGATGAGTACCTATTCGCTGCACAGTTGTATGTGCTGGCACTGGGTGCCAGGCAGCACAGGACAGAAGCTTTGAGCTTCTTCCTAGCGGGGTGAGCTTAGTAGGCCATCCAGGCCCTTTCCATCCAGACTGTGTTCTGCCACTAGCAGACTTAGGAGCTTGTAAGAAATGCAAAATCCCAAGCCCTACACCAGTCCTACGGAATCAGAATCTGCATTTTAACACGAGCCTCAGATGATTCATCTGCACATTCAATTTTGAGAAGGATCCAGACCTTTCTGAGATGCTCCCCCTTACAAATAAAATAAGGGTACCTTTCACTTAGTAAGGAGTAAATGAGAAAATCTATGTGAAAGGTGCCTGGCACTTTTAGTTTTCTTTCCTTTCCATAACTTGTGGATAAATAATGCACCCATATGTTACAAGTACACTGTGAAGATCAATATGACAGATGTCAAAATGGTTTTTGTATATTATGAAGTCTTCAGTTTTTGGATGCAATAATGTACAGACAGTAAGACAAGTTCTTCATCTCAAAAAAGAGGCTTATGGTTCAGGGAAGGGGAGACTAAAGCAATATGCCTAAACCAATGGCATATGCTATTCTCAACTGCACAGTGATAGTTGGAACTGCAACAGGAAGGAGAGATCAGAATGGGCTGAAGCAGGAAGGAAGGCATCCTGAAGAATGTGGCCTCGAAGGATGGAAAGGCCCTGGCTGACTGGGAAGCTGGTGGTGAGGGTAGTCCTCAAGAAAGAACTAGCACAAGCAAAGGCAAAGAAGTAGAACTCTGTATGGCCTGTGGGAAGCAATGAGGAGATGATTCAGGCTGAGGTGGAAGGCGCAAGCTTGTGGGTGGCTGTCCCTGAAGGTGGGTGTTTTACTTTATTACCTTGTCACCTTTCCAATGCTCTGCCTAAAAACAGGTCCTAAGACTCTAGGTGGTTACATGCTCTTTACCATGTTGCACTTACTGCCTTCAGATTGATGACCACTCAGGGACAACAAGCTTTGTTTTCTGGGCTCATGGTATCAAGGACAGGCTTGTGTGGGAAGGCCATGAGGCCAGGCCAGGCGAGACTGGTGAGGCCACTAGGAGACACCTTTTACAGCCCTTCCTATTCATCTTGGAAGCCAGTGACCCCAAAGGACAGTCATTTGATGAGACAAAAATCTTAAAGGAAATTAGGAAGACAGCATTACAGTAAGAAAAATAGTCTAAGGGGGTTAATAATGACTTGACGTGTAAGCAGGGACTTACCTTCCTAATGGGGGAGATTTACTAACTTTTTCGCTGGTGGACAACTTCTCTTTTGCTAATTTTTGGCGATTTCTAGGAGAAACTGTTTCTGGGCTGCCAAGTTTGGATGTTGCACGTGCAGGTGGCTCGCTATGCTGTTTTCTGAAACAGATTATAGAAACACTGGACAATAGGTAGGTGGAATAATAGCACTGAACACTCCAGCCCCTATGACTGTTTGGAAAGGATGCGGCTCCTTGTGGGCAAGTCAGAGCAAATGGGACTAAAAGCAGGAAATGGCTAGTTTTCTTGACTATTGCTAACAGATAGATCTTAATGTCACCCACAGTTAACTCTGCTTGCATGGCTCTATCTTTGCTTTTACTGTGTGTGAGTTTATCATGGCTTCGAAAAAGATGTAACTGTTAAAAATAGAAAACTTAATGGCTGACAAAATGAAGATCCCATTAGAGCTCATGAGAGTAGAATAAAGGGCCAAAATTTAAAAAAAGTACAATTCACAAGGCTAAGTGTTAAGGCCCTGTAACTGGGTCCAAATAGTCAACTGTACCATTATCAGATGAGGGAAGATGTGGCTTACCAGAAAAAAAGCTCTTAAAGAAAGGACTTTGTTTAGGTGGCGTACAGCTGAATCCAAGGCAACTATATGCTATGCATGCACACTGAAGCACAGTATCCAGAAAGTAAAGTGGGAACAATCTCCTTCTGGATTCATTAGACCACACTTGGTCTTAAAAAGGGGATATAGACAAACTGAGGAGAACAGACAGGGATGATGAGGGGGCTCAAAACAAGAGAAGACCTGGAAGATGCCTTCAAGTCTTTCAGGGTAAATTATATAGAAGGCTCCAAGATTAGACCTATATCCAATGGGAGCTATAGGGAAACTGGACACAAGGAAGAGAATGGGTGCCAGGCAGCAGGTGCCTTCCCCGTCACTGAGCATGAGTAAAAGCAGTAAGATGGTTTCAGAGGTGCTGCGGGCACAGCAATTTAGGGGTAGTACTAGATGACTGCCAAGAACCCATCCCATCCTGAGAATCTGTGAAATTATGAGGACACCAGAGCTCTGGAACCCATCAGCCAACGCCAAAGAAACTAAACTAAAAAGAAAGAATACACTTGTAAATCAAAATTTCCTAAAATACATTAAGAGCGATCACAATCCAGGTAACTGAAGAACCTTGTAAGTCAAATAAGATTTGTTTTTAAAGAATGAATTTTAAAAGGCAAATCCGATAGCTGCTTTTAGATGCTTGAAGATGGCTGGAAGGCCTATGGAACCTTCTCTTGGTGAGCCCTACCATATGGGACGATCTTCCTATGACTGTTTAAGAGAAGGTAGTGGTGCTGGTAGAGGGTCCTGTACCAGAAAACAAGGATGCTGGGCTCCAGCACCACTACATCCCTCTCCTGTCAAGAGGAATCTTGATTCTGTGACTTCTCATCTATTTATCTGAGTTGCCCCACCTCAAAAAACAAATATAATACCACCTTATCTTTAGCCATGTGAGTGCCTAAAGTCTTTAAGAAATCAAACCATGACATGAATGGCTAACGTGCAAATTTGGTGGGATCAGAAAATGTCTAATTTTAAGTCTTTAGGTAAATACAAAACACTATTACTATGATCCTACTGACAAGTGGTGCTCTTGAAATAGAAGTTCCTGCACATTTTGATTAAAAGATTATAATCACAGTAAAAAGGGAAAATAGTCTTGCTTTCAAAGATATTAACCATTTGGATGAAACTGTATAGTGATGCAACATTTCTCAAAATGAGCTATGAGGAAGGCTGGTTGATGTTAATATGTGTAATGAGGGGGATGGGCGTTGATGTTAACATGTGTAATGAGAGTATAGTGGTAAACCATGCTTGTTTAAACAAAGTTAGCCAGTTTCCTTTCCTCTAGGACTTTGCCAGGTCCTAAATAAACTACACACACCATGACTTTCTAGGGGGAGAGAATTCACTGGCACTTTCAAACTTGTTTAAGCATGGTACTATTTTTCCAGAGACTCTGGCTAGACTAGGGTTTGGGAGAACATACTTTGGGATATGTGAAATTATCATTTACTTGAGTAAAAAATGGCTGAATATGAGCAATTTCATAAAACCAACCTATTACATACATTAGTCAGCAGTGCCTTATGGTAGTGATGCATGTGCCTGCTCTCTTTTACAAGAGTTAGGTATGTTGACCGCAGGGACTGTGTTTTGCTTCTCTGCCTTCACTATGCACACTCTGAGACATAGTAGATGCGCAATAAACATTTGTAAAGAAACTGAATGGGTCTCACCAAACAAGCATTTAAAACCTGGCAAAGGACCATAGTGATCTTTTTGGGAAAATGGTTTCAAATGAGAAACAGCTTCTCCAAGAAGAACCCAAATGTCAGAAGGCTGAGAGCTGGTACTCTCTGCTGAAGATAAAATGAAAGGAAACAGCTTACGTGGAGGAGGTATGAGTGATTCAGTTCAAAGAGAATCCCATGAACCCCAAAGCTGTATTCTGATGGGAGAAGGTGGGTGAAGATGTTTAGAAGCTCTTTCTAGGCCCCATTACCTCTGGGCCTCTGATCTGGTGGAGGATCTTGTGGTTGCTCCTGAGGGCTCCTCCTCTTCCTCCTCCTCCTCTTCCTCCTCAGACTCCTGGTCCTTCTTGTCCTCAGTTGCATCAGAAATTGATTTCTGACGTTTTCTTTCTGACTCTGAGGACTCTATAATGAATAGAAGGGCAACACCTGGATTGTACAATTCCCAAAGACACTTCCAAAGGATAGAGTCAAGGAATTTAGGAGAACTTAGGATGGGAGTTGGAGGCAGAAGAGGTGGTTTTCCGCTTCCTTTGTGTTTTAGCACTTGCAATTCACACTGTTTAATTTAATCTCAAACACATTTGGGATAGTTTACTTAGGCAGTTCACAGGCAGCATTCATGAAAAACTCACATGCATTCAGAAAAGCATCTGGGACATACCATTTCTGACATGAGATTAGAGCCATTTTGCACATATTTATGTAAGATTATTACTAGCTGTACCCCACTGGGTTTTTCCTCATCAGAAGAAAAACTTTTAAAAAAGATGATTTTGAAATAAGACTCTGTAATTAAGAATGTGCTAGAAACAACTGAGTCATACCGGCATCATCTGACAGATTGAGTGAACGCTTGGGCTTTCTTCCTCTCCGACGCACGTTTGTTACTGACTTTTCTTCACCATCGTCCTAGAAGCAATAAAATTGGAGATGAAAGGGTGAACAACTGATCACTGACTAAGTTTATTTCTAAAGGTAAAATCTGATAAGAAAACAAACACTTACATTGCTTATGCTTCTTTCTTGTAGGTTAGCTGTTTCTTTAGTGGACTCATCTTTAAGAAAAGGGAGATCTCTGCATTAATACTTTATTAGTGCATAATTAGCTTAAGAGGACTCCAGAAAGCTACCACCAGAATGCTACAGATTTTGGAGAAATCATGGCCTTGCTGACACTTTGACTTTGGATTTCTATCCTCCAAAACTGTGAGCCAATAAATTCCTGTTGTTTAAGCCAATCAGTATATGGTATTTGTCATAGCAGCCTTGACAAACAATGGCATCTCCCTTTTTTTAGAAAATAAAAAAATCTTGCTTTTCCAGAAAACAAGAAAAACTTGACCACAGGACCATATATGGTTAAAAGTGGAAAAAAGACGTAAAAATCACATATTTAATTTATTTTCTCTGATCAGAATACATACTTTCTTCATCTCGACCATGCTATTTATTTGATCTCAAATAGTCACATTCATCTCTTTGTCCATGTCAATCTTTTAAATCCCTCAATGGCTCTTCTTGCTTCTTTGCAAATATTTTTAACTTATGAAAATAAGATATTTACATTGTAAAAAATTGTAGAAAAGGCATGCAACTGTAAACAATATTATGGACTGCACCCATTATCCTACCATGCAGAGATAATCATTATCAGCATTTTGGTATTTTTTCTTTCCTTGGAATGAGAACAAAACGATTGAAATAATTTTGGCTCTTGAGTCCTGGCTCTGTAAGCTGCACAGGCTACTTTTAAAGTTTATTATTTCTTGGAGAACACTAGTTTCTTGAGCTGAATTTGTGCCTTGCTGTTCACAGCACCTAGCCCCAATCTGACCTATTTCTTCCCTAAACATATCCAGTAAATTATAGCTGGATGCACAGTGCAAGCTATTTCTCTGATGGAATGCCTCACTTTCCTCTCTGAAGGCTCCCCAGGTTTCTTTCACCTCCAGTGAGCGCTCCCTCTTCTGAGCCTCTGTGTTACCCAATGTCTCTGTTACTCACCATTCATCTGGCATTTACTGCATCATCTCTTCCTATTTTCCTCTCTTACCCCTTGAATTGGGCTATACTTCCCCTGAACATAGAGGCTGCCTTTTATTTTTATTTCACAAAGTTGTTTTATTAATTTTCCTTGAAATTGATAATGAATTCTCAGTGTACAAATTAAAAGGTACAAAAGAATATTCAGTGAAAATTAAGTTTCTCTCCCAATATTGAACCTCAGGCACCAGGCTCCCCTCTTCTGAGGCAAACATATTTCTCAGTGGCTTTGTGTTCCTTCTGGAGCTGGTCTGTGCATGCACATGGGGCTGTGTTTCTGAACGCAGTATTCTTACTGAGAATGGCTCAGATCACAGGAAAAGCCAAGAGGTATAGACCTTCACGGCTATAAGGACAACTGTTTTTACCCAAGAGGCTGCCTACTTCAATGAGAAACAGAATGAAACTCTAAAGGCTACCCCACAGCCAGCCTTTTCCTCCCATTTAGAGCATACACAGAGGAATCCTGTGAGTACCGACCTGTTTGTGTAACTTTCAGTTTGCTGCTAAGTGGAGACTGTTTCTACCTAAATTTTCAACAAACAAAAAAAATTGAAATCAGCAATTTATCAACTTCACATAGAAAGGTAAGCAACAATTTTAAAGAAGGTTTAGGGCCTCTATTTATGTAGGTAGCCTATCTGGGACCTATTTTTCTGTAGCTCATTCAAACTACCAAGCAAATGTGGATCCCAGTGCACATGGTCTTTGCACAACAAAAATCAAGGGTGCAGCAAGACTTCTCCCCAGCAACCCTGCTACTGCACTGGAGGAAGCACACAGGGACAATGCAGCAAGGCCCACTGTGCTTACTCTCCCCAGCACTAGCAAACTGTGGTACATGTTGGCAGATGCATTCCTATGGCTCTAGTTCTGGTACCTTACAATAATCCTATGAGTCAAGTGCAGGTATTATTGCACCAACTTTGTAGCCAAGGACACTGAGGCTCAAGAAGGGCATGTGACTGGCTCAGTGTCGCAGATTTGGAAGCAAGGGCCAGAGCTGAGGCTTGAATCCCATGGGCACCATAGGCATATGTTTGTCCTCGTTACGATGCTGCCATTGAAATTCATGCAATGAAATCGTCATATAATGATTTTGTTCGGTATATACTTCACGGTCAAAGATAAAGAACGTTTAAAAAGATAAATGATAGGATTTTCTGCATGGAAATCAGTGTACCTTTTATTACAAAATGAATTCCATAGCAAGTAGTAAGATGGCAAGATGCACCAGAAGTTTCCATAAAGAAACTACCATCTAAAAATCATATAAAATAGCTCATATCTATATTTTAACCAAGAACTGACTACAGGAAGACAAGTCCCTTTATAATTTTTAGATAACCAAATTCTCAAGAGAGGATGGAATCATACTGAAGAGCAAGAAACTAATATAGATCTGTTTATATGTATATAGCACTAATAATATTATTTGAATAGTTACTTAATGTTTTATTTGAGAAAGTCTTTTAAAGCTTTTCAAATACTTTTAGAAAAATAAAGTAGTGAAAAACTGGATATACAGTATACTCTTTCAGATCAAGAGCAAATTCTCAAAGTTTTCATCTTTTTTAATTACTTACAGTGGCAGCGCCAGTATCTGTTTTGGAGTCCTCTTCTAAAACACAAAAGAAATCTCACTTAGAAAATCAGTCTGAAAATTTTTTTTGGGTGTAAACTGAACACACATCAAATACCTACTTGCTTTTAATAATGTTTCTATGGGGTATTTACGAGGCCTTCCTCTTTTCCTTTTAATAATTATGGGCTGGTCTTCCTAAGGGACAAGTGAGAAAAAGAAAACAATTTAACAAAGAAAATATAAAAAAAAAAACAAAAAACAAAAATAATTTTAGCTTTTATTATACAAATAGCTCATTTTTTAAAAATGAGATTTAGAGTCCCCTCATAGGAGGGCTCAAATCCCACCTTTGTCATTTAAAAAATATGTGACCTTGGGCTTCCTGCTTCACTTCTCTTACTGCAGTTCCCTTCCCTGATAAATGCTGATAACAGCTAAATGAATTCATGAAGTTGTGAGGATTATGAAATAATGAAAGCAAGCCCCCGTGTTAGTTTTTATTTCTATAATAAATATGTACCTCCATTTAATTTCAGATTTATTCCAAATTACTTGTGACCACAAAAAAACAAAAAAAACAAAAAAAAAACATTGAATTTCTCATACACAAGTACGAGAAAGCGAAAAGAAGTTTTACTTTTTAACTGTTTAATTTTTTTTTGTACCATTAAAAAATTGGCTAACTCAGTGACGGTTACTCTAGAAGATCTAGTTCGTGTACAAGATTGTTCCCCTTGACACATGGGGCTGTCCCAGGCACTGTGACCCTCTGCCACACTGGGCTCTCAGCAGATCCGAATGTGCCTGGAGCAGGCAGGCCTCGGGTGGTCTGTCCACTCCTGCTGCCCTCCGGAATCCAGACCCTTGCATCATGAAACTGGGTCTCACTGGGTAATCTCTGCATGCTTTCTGTACACCCTGCTGCTGTTCCCATTTCATCCTGTCCAAACCACATGGCGCAGGCAGCCACTTGTTCTCTGACCTTTTCTGGTACCTGGTTTGGCTGCACTAAGCTTTAAGGCCAGGAATTTGACCTTGTCCCTGATTTAGAGCTTTGGGTTGATCCTAACTGGTCCATGACAAAAGTTAGGTCTCATACAAATGTTTTGAGGAAATGAAGAGGAAGAGAACAAAATTAATCATAATGACACTGATAAATACACTGTATGAAATGGTGTCCTACTGCACTAAAAAAAGTAAGCTCCTTCAAAAGCACTTAAGACAATCTTTAGGTAGCAATATTTAATGCATTTAATTTGTTTTTAGTACTTAAATAATTCTGAACAAATAAATAGGAAAAATATTTCTTGCCTCCTGAGACTTTGTGCTGTCATCTTCATTTTGCTCTGTCTTTTCGCCAGTAGCTTCACTGCTGCTATATTCATCTGCAGAAAAGGCAGAGCTCTGTTCGCTTTGGGTAACCAAGGTCAGCCTTCCCTGCTACAACAGCTCACCACAGTGACTTATAACTGCAGACACACAGGCACACACGCTCCATTTTCACGCCTATCCCATCAAAATTAATGAGCCTGAATGTGGTTAGTTGATAACCAGCACACTGGGGAGAATGGGATCCAAATTAACCATTCCCAAGGCCCTATTAGGCATGAGTTTTATAAAGGGAAATCAATGAGTGCAAAAGCCTGCTGAAGTCTCAGTTGGTGAAGCACGGTGAGAGATATGCTGACTGCTCTGAAGGCTTAGTCTCTTCTCAAAATAATTTATCTCAGTAGACGTACCACTCACCTTTTTCTTCCATGGCCTTAGAAACACTGCTGTTTGTTTTAGAACTCGTTTTTGATAGCTCCTCCAAATCTCCAGAGCTCTCTTCCTGTAGGGAAGTTGAACAAAACAAGAAGCTTCTTTTGCAAACTTAACACTGCCTCTATTTACCCCCTTGAAAGCATTTCTTTCAATTTCAAGAATAATTTTCTAGCTGCCTTTTAGAATAACTTGTTGGAAAATGTTTCTAAAAAGTATTTATTCTGCTAGTGAGACTATTTAAAAAGAAAAATTCTGAAGGCAGAAAACCATGAGATAAGGTTCAACTAAAAAGTAGCAAGGCTATTATTTTTTCCTCCTACAAAATGAAAATTGCTCTTTTTCTCCCTGTTCCTGGACTTTGCCTTTTCAAGAGACCAAAAACTCCCAAAGAAGAAACTCCAAAGGAAGAACTGATAGGAACTGGCAACAGTTGTAGGGTGGAGGGGAGGGGCGGGGGAGATTGGGGAGAAAGGATAAAAAGGAAAGTGTCAAAGGAGTTTCTGAGTATCAGCTCAGCCCATTTAGAGCAGCGGTCTAAACAGTTCAATTTTTCATTCCTAGCAACAAAAAAGTCTTAAGCATGAAATACCAACATGTTACATTATAATACTAATCTATCATGTAAACAAAAATACATAAAGTAGGATGAGAAAAGGATGAAACAAAAAATTAAAGTTGTAATTTTACTTCTTTAATGGCTCACTAAAAAGTAATCATAAATCCTGATTTAGTTTTAATTTTACTTATTTTTGAATAGACACATATCCTCCTGGTTCAAAATTCAAAATGCCCCCACTCCCCACCTCCCTTAGGCCATCAATACCATCAGGTTTGGATGTAGCCTTTCAGGGATTTGGGGGAGGAGGAGAGAGGGGTAAAAGCAAACACATCTGTAAAATGTCTACATTTCAAATAGTCTTCTTAAACATTTTGAACTTTTTGGCTGACCATGGCAGATATTATCAGATCTTTTTTTTTTTTTTTTTTAATCTGTTAATGAGGATGACAAAAAGCTTCTGTTATTTCCTAGTAATAGGAGTATCAACTCAGCCATTTTTTATTATCTCTTTGTGCTTGCATTATAAATATTATCTTTGTCTTATGGTTTCTCTGCAGGAATCTTAAGCCAATGACTATCTTAGAAGGGTTAATTCCATTAAAACTAGATTAATTAGACTATAAATTCATTGAATTGAGCATCTGTACACCGGTAAACTCCAAAAGGCTGAAAATGAAAAAAGACCATAGGAAAAAAGGCAATGACTGAGGACAATCTCTGGACCCCCTATATTTTAGGTGTAAGAGCTAAACTAGAAGGAAGTTATGGTATTAAAAATTTTAAAGTAATACATATCATAATATTTCAACATTTGGTGCAAGTGTATCTATAGGAAGAATTTAGAAACCTTAAGAAGCGAACAGTATAACTGAACAAAAACCTACGCAGTGATTATATTTAAAATGTAATATTAATACAATCTTGCAGTTTAAGAGTTATAAAGTACAATATTTGTTTTTATGGAAGATCCTAAAAATAACACACTTTTTATACTAAAGTGATTATTAGAAATATATAAATAAAAGAGATACCAGAACAACAAAAAAAAATTGTAAGTACTCATAGTGATGTAAATAGGTTATCCAAAACTTAAAATTAATAAGTGGAAAAATACCTTTGTATCTTGTGTCTCTGCTTCTGGCCACTGCCTCTGTGCTGTTCCTGTTCTGGAATCCAGGGCATCTGGATTATCATCTGTCAGTTTGGACAGAATCACAAAGGAATAAAAACTAAATGTAACATGAAATTCATAGTTCCATTATAAGACAGTCTAAGATTTTTTTTCTTAGGCTTGTGATACAATGAAGCCAAAATATTATCATGTGATTTGAGCACTGAGCCTTTGGCCCTGAGAACACCAAAAAAAAAAAAAAAAAAAAAAAAAAAAGAGACAACAACAAAGTAGCAGGTTTCTATGAAAAGTTCCCAGAGAGATTTTAATTTAAACTTCCTTAATGAGTTACCATCTGAATCACCTTAATGATTCAGACAACAGGCTTTAGAATCAGATTTCCCTGCTGGAAATAAAGTCACGATCTCTTGGCACCTTCATTTTTTTACTTATAAAAAGTTGGTAATACCTAACTCACAAGGTTATTGTGAAAATTAAATGAGAATGTGTATAAGGTACCACGGATAGCCTGTAGATATTCTGAACTCAATAAATTATTATAAAATAATTATATGTAGCTAACTAAAAAAGGAAAGAATTTTACTTTCCATTCTTTCTCACTTATTCATGCAATAAATCTTAACTGGGTACTTAACTGAATTTCTACTTTGTGTCAGGTATTAAAAGTATGTTCCTGCACTGTCCAGTATGGTAGCCACTAGCCACATGTGGCTATTTAAATTTAAGTTAATTAAAATTAAATACAATGAAAAATTTAGTCTTTCGGTCTTATTAGCCACACTCAGGTGCTCAATAGTCCCACGTGGCTAGTGTGGTTACTTTACTAGACAGCGAACAGAGAACACTTCCATCATTGAAGAAAGTTCTATTGGACAGCACTGTTACAGACCACAATGAGAAAATCAACAGGAGGGAGCACAGAAGAGGCATTATATGCCCCTTTACTAAAGTGCTTCACTAGTTCTGCAAGACATCTATCTATGCTATAAAATATGGAACTTGGTGGCAGCTGGCTGGGACCCAGGCCCATGCCACAGAGGGAAACTGGACATGCATGACTTCCAGGGGTTAGGACTTCCAGAAAGGGCCTGGAAAGAAGGCCTGTCTGGAAATAAACCAGCCTCAAGAGTTGTAAAGTAAATGACTATCCCTAAGAATTCTGTTATTGGTCCACTATTTTGGATATGAAAATAATATGGTTTTGAAAGGTCTGTAAAACAGGAACATATATATTTCAAATACCCAGTTCATCTTCTGAAGAGGGGTGATGCTTCCTTTTTTTCCTTTTAGGCATATGCCTTTCTTCTTCTTGAACTGAAATTTCAACCTGAAATTAAGAATGAATATATTAAAGGCAACAGAATCTGGACCCAAATCTACTGAAATGGAGCTAGACACATAAGAGTTTCTAGCCTTTGGAATGACTTTATATATACATTTTTTAAAAAATCTAGAATAACATTTTTGGCATCTAGCTTAGATTCATTTTGTAAGCATGACTACTTTTTTTGAACTGAATGTAAATCCATACAAAACATCTGTTACTGGCTAAATACTTTATTTGTACAATTCTAAGAAGCATTTTTTTTTAAGAAAAATACTATATATTTTAACATCTCTGAAGTCAGGATATATCTTACAATCCACGGTATATGATAATTTAATTGGTAGTGTTTTTCTCTTTTCTTAGGGGCCCATTACATAATGCTGCTTTTTACACTTGTTGCAAAGTGGTATGAAAAAAATTTGATTATATACCATGGACATGTCCAAACAGTCCTAAGACCTGCCAAATTACCTAAAAATTAGAAGAGCATCAATAGGTAAAAGTGATATGAAGGTCTCTTAATAAATCTGTTTCATATTTAATATATATATAAAGAATTAAAGCTTTTCTTTAGGCACACATGAAAATACTTTATTAGGAAAACACACCTCTTTAGGATTTGCTTCAACACTGTGGCTTCTTACAGCTTCTCTGTTATCTTTTTTACTACTGGAAATCTCTGAGTAATAAAAGCAAAAAAAAAAATTAATATTTATTCATTCCAATTACCTTTTTGTTTTTTGTTTTTTTTTAGGATAGTATGTGTACAGAGGAAAGGGAGAAAGAGAAGGGAAAGAAAATGGATTAGTAATTTTATTGAGTACCAGTTAAGTACGAGGTACCGCAAAAGATCCTTTACAAATGTTTTTTGACAAAATCCTCACATTAGGTAAACTCCATCATGTCAGGTTTCAACCTGAGTAAACGGGGTTCAAGGGGGCAAGTAACATGTCTGGGGTCCCAAAGGTGGCCTTTACATATCAGACTTTAAAGTTGTTCCCTTCCTCATGTGACAACAAGGTATGAAGAAGTATCCAAGGAAAACAAAGAGATACCATTTCATGGTCATCAGATTAGCAAATGCACACAAGTCTGACGATACTAAATACGGATGAATGCATGCAGTGACAACTGGTACACCAGTTGGGGACAATTTAGTATGTTCAGTAATGCTGAAGAGGTGCCCATCAACCCATCAGTTCCACACCTAGAGATACAGGTGTACTACAGATGCACCAATATGCACTAGGTGATGGTACAAGGTCATGCATGGTTGTACTGCTTGTAACTGGGAAAAGATGCAAAAAACTAAATGTTCACCAACAAAAGAAGCAAAAATTAGTAACTACGGTATATTCACACAATGGAATACTAAATAGCAATTGAAATAAAGTAACAAGTATTACACAAATCAACATGACTAAATCTCAAAATAAAATGCTGACTGAAAAAGTAAGGTTTATAGAATGTGATGCCCTTTACCTAAGGCATACAACATAATGCTACATATTGTTTATAGAAATACTGGTTCCCTTTGGAAAGGGATGGAAAGGAAAGAGATTGGGATTAGGGAGGGGAATAATGGGAATTCAACCATATCTGTAACACTTTATTCTTGAGATAGGGAATCAACAAAATTTGTAGGACTGAACAAGATTCTAAGTTCAGTTTGAGAAGAGAATTATCCATCTGGAGCTGGTGGTCTCCAACAGCTCTTGGAATGAGACCTGGTCCCTGGGAGAAGGACATAAATGTGCTGTCTCTGGTCTGCTCCCAAACTGAGACTGCTTGTCAGAAGTTAACACACACGTTAAAGTTGACCACTTGGCACAGAACTTCTAGACTTCTCTTATGGTACAAACTACAGGTGATTAGGCCTGTTAAATTCACAGGGAATTGAGTATACTGTGAGATTACTGGCAAAATTCTAATGGTTATTTAAGGCATGGCACCACTTAGAAGCTGTATATCCTTAAACAAGCCACTTCACTTCTCCAAACCGAAGTTCCCTCAACTACAGATGCGATGTTCTTAACACTCACCTTACTGGACTATATAAATTAAACAAGAGAAAGCTGTGATGTAATCAGCATAAGTCCTGACACATAGAAGGTACTCAACAAGTGGTAATTATAATAATTACTAAAATTACTACTCTGAAACTCAACTTACCTTCTTTGTCAGAAGATTTGCTTATTCTTGAGCCCAAATTTTTGACCTAAATACACAATATAAAATGTTACTTATGGATATTTTCACAAAAAAACTTGAAGGTAGAAAAAACAAAGGGAAGGGAAATTTCATAATCTGGCTGTATCTGCAAATAGCCAAAGGAATCAGAGTACCTATTCTTTTTAATTTCATCTAGAGGTTCAAGCACACAGAGCATCTCCCTTTGGAGAAGTTTTGATTATCATCTACCGTGTTCATTCTCCTTGTTTTTAGAATGATCGTGGCAAAAAAGTATGTGCTGGTTTGAATCTATTGTGTCCCCCACAAAAGCCATGTTTCTTTGAATTCAATCTTGTGGGTGCAGACTTATTATGGGTAGGATATTTTGATTAGGTTGTTTCTATGGAGATGTGACCCACCGAACTGTGGGTGAGGCTCTTTGATTAGATTATTTCCATGGAGGTGTGACCCTGCCCATTCAAGCTGGGTCTTGATTAGTTTACTGGGGTCCTTAAGAGAGCTCAGGGGCCGACACAGACCCAAATGCTTGGAGATGCAGACAGAAAGACGTCTGGAGATGTTAAGATAAGAGATGAAGCCCAGAGTTTGCCTGGAGAAGCTAAGAGAAGACCCCCCAAATGCTCAGAGATAAACACCCTGGGAGAACAAGAAAGGATACACAGGAGCTGAGAGAGAGAGATGCTAAGAGAGACAGAAGCCCAGAGACATTTTGGAGAAAGCCATTTTGACACCAGAACCTGGGAGCAAAGGACCAGGAGTCGCCAGCCACATGGGTTCCCAGCTGACAGAGGTGTTCCCAATGTTACTGGCCTTTCTTCAGTGAAGTTATCCTCTTGTTAATGCCTTGGTTTGGACAATTTTATGACCTTAGAATTGTAGATTTGTAACCCAATAAATCCCCTTTATAAAAGCCAATCTATTTGCAGTATTTTGCATTCTGGTGGCTTTAGCAAAACAGAACAGAGTAGGAACCAGGAGAAAATTTTTCTGAATTCTACGAATTCCCTGCCATCCAAATATCCCTCATGATTAAACACTAAAGGATTCTGCTATAAGATTTCCTCTTTGTTACAAATTTGGTCAATCCTACTTTATTTTTTACAGAGGGGAAGGTCTCAGAATATCCTACAACACTCAAAATCCTAGCCAGAATTTTATGAGCATTTGTAAGGGGTTGAGCTTGGATGGAGCACATGCCTGGGACCTTGCAATCTTGTCAGCCACAGCTAGAACCTTCGTAACTTTTGGAGGGCAAACCTGAACCAAATCAAGTGGGGGTTTTCCCTTCCTTCTTATTTAGCACACTGTGTGAGTTTCTAGCCGGAACTACAGAAGAGGGTATTTTGACAGAATAAGGTAAAAACTCTGATCCCGGGTAAACAGTGGTCTTGTGGTCAGCAAAGGTCTCCTCATTCCTCTGGAGGCACTGGAAAGAACGTGGCTGTCTGCAATTAGCAAGCATTTAACAAAATGTTCACTCCTGATAAGGTATTAGGTCCCCTATAAATGCACTGAGAGAGAGAGAAAAAAAATCCCTTGCACTAAACGGATTATGAGGGCCACATCTTTGGGGCAAAATCTGTATATTTGGCAATTATGGTTTAGCATCTTCAGAAAACCCTTCTAAAAGCATAAAACCAACCTTAACCCCGAAACTAAAATCTATTTTGTGTACATGACAGGATGGTTTAAGACATCAAAGTCCAATTTTCAATTCCAATATAATAATAAAACACAGAAAGTTCACAGTTCTTTACAGAATTTCATTAGCAATACCAGCTTAGTTTCCTAGGCTGATGTAGATGGGCTGCCTTCTATTTCCTTAGTTCTGTTTCATCAAAGAAGTTGTGAAAAATACCCTTTTAAGACATTGGCCCAGAGAGCAACTAGAAATACAATGCTCCTGAATTCAGAATGACTTTTTTTTTTTTTTCCTGAGGAAAACAACTACATTTCATGGTATCAGTGGATACAGGTGACTGTGGAAAACAGCAAGTAAAGCTGCTGTCAGTATGTTGGACTAGAGTGGCAGGCACGCTAACTAAATGGCTTCCTGTCCCTTAAAGAAATACACAGACAGCCTTTCAACCCAAATGTTCCGTCTCTAACCACTCTTAACAACACAAAACAAAATCAAAACCCAAACAATAACAACAAAACCACAGCCATTACATGATCTTACATTTAGTGATTCATTCACCAAAGAAGGATCCTTCTGTAGTTCAACTGCTCAAAGACAAAAAACATGAGAAATAAGGAAATTGAATATTGTTTCTCACCACAGTGAAACAGTGAAAAATTTGCAGGGTAGTTTAACATGGTGCTAAATGGCCTAGTTGGTTTCATGAGTTGTGAAATTCTGACCAATTATTTTCTACAATTTGCACCAGAAAAAAAAAACAAATTAATATTGCAGTTTTGCAATTACGGTAGTGGTTCATGAATTCACTACAGTGATTTTACTATGTTGGTGACATGAAGTTTAGAAATAAAGTGGAAGACCTGTATGTAACTGTTAAGCTGTGGGATAGCACTGGTTCATTTAAAAATACTGCCTTCAAATGAAAAGTTAGATCCTATCCCTTCAGACAGCAATGGTCTGTTTATAGTCTTTAAAAACTTGAAGTACAAGGTCTACTGTTTCTACTCAACAATGACAGAACACACATTTTTCTTTCAAACAACATCCTTTTACGTAAGTAGAGCTCTCATTGTATTGTACCTAAACACAGTAAAGCAATCTGAAATATCACTGTTGGAATAAAGGATTTTTGAATCCAAAAATGTTACCTTCTTGACAATTAACCAATGAGATGTTAATTATTTGTACTATGAACTCCCAACATAAATTTTAACTAATGTTATTTATCCAGGTTTTGGACAGACAAGTCATTGTCAGGGTTTTAACACTTTAACTTAAATGGCTTCCCAGGTCTTGGGGTGGCCTTCCAGGACTGGCTGATACTTCTGCTTATAAGGCTCTTGAGGTCACATTTTGAAGGCTGCTCTTTCATATTATTTTGTCTAGAAAGTTCCCCCTGACCACCCACCAGATAGTCATGGGTGAGGATTTATATACACTGCTCCTTGCACCTGAATGACCCACCGCCAGTGCCCTTTTCTTTGCCTTGTCCACCTAATACACACTTATTCATCCTTCAATATTTGGTTCAAAATTAGGGGGAGTGCCAACTGCTTA
This sequence comes from Choloepus didactylus, assembly GCF_015220235.1. Classification (NCBI taxonomy): domain Eukaryota; kingdom Metazoa; phylum Chordata; class Mammalia; order Pilosa; family Megalonychidae; genus Choloepus; species Choloepus didactylus. The sequence continues at coordinate 13,330,797 of NC_051309.1, forward strand.
ACAAAATACAAAACTTGCATAAGGAAGTTAACTGCAGCCTCATGTATGGCAAAAAACCAGAAACTACTGACAGATCTAACAAACAGGAAAATGCCTTATGGATTACTATTCAGCTATTAAAACAAATGAAGCAGATCTGTATACACTGACAGTGAATGATGCCAACAATGTATGGCCAAGTGAAAAAAAGAAATTATGGAACAATATAAATATAATGATTTCTTTTTTGTTTAAAATACCTAATTATATTGGAGGTGGTTATCCAAGGGGAGTGAGAACTATTATTATGCATTTCTACTAATTTCTTAGTTTCTATAAGCTTAAACGATCTTCCTGAGGCCTTACCTAGCAAAGCTGACCCAAACAGAGGTAAGTATCTTTATCACAGCACTTTACAGTACCACTCATTTGCATGTCCACCTCAGTGAACTCCTTAAGGGCAGGGACTGCATTCTCCACCTTTATTTCCCTAATACTCATAAGTACTTGGGTTAATAGTGTTTGTCAGGGGAATCATTTAAAGAGCAGAGCTACTGTATGTTATGTGAATATATTTCAATAAAACTGCATTAAAAAAAAAAAAAAAAAGAGCAGAGCTAACTGCAGTAGACATTATGGCTGCCCTCCCTCCACCTTATCCTAGATCCAGGACTGAGGTCTGGGGCACCACATGGTTTCAAACATACTGTCTCTACTCTTGTCCTGAGAGCAAAGCACTTGGCTTAGTCAACTGGCAAGTTATATTCCTTTGGTCACATAATTAGTAGAGGGTGGACACAGGGAACTCAGTTGAATCAGAGTAAGTCTCAGGATTTAGGTCAGCAATGACAGGACAAAGATATTTTCCTAGAGGTCAAGAATTAGAAAATAATTGCCTCGTGGGGGTTGAGGGAGAATGTAAGAAATTGTATCTTTGCTAGATTTGTTTCTGGGAATAGCACCATGCTGTTGGATCAAGCCTTTCCTGAACTTTTCAACTTTCTGGGCTAACAAATTCCCCTTAATCAAGTTTTTGCAGAACTTTCTGTTACTTGCAACAAAATCACCCTGGCTGTTCCTCCTGACTTGCACTGACATTTCAGCAACATTAAAATAAAGGAGAACTGGCTTAACCTTGGTCACATTCTCTAAAATTCCTATTTCTTTTTTACTTAGTTCATGTGTGATCAGAATAAAATATACAATAATGACCAGAGTACCAACTAGAAAGAATTCTCCATGGTCAAGATTCTTCTCATTTCCATTTCCCTAATTCAGTAGTTCTCAAAGTGTGGTCCAAGGAACCCTGGGGAGTCCCCAAGACCTTTCATCAAGGGGTCCACAAGGTCAAAACAATTTTTATGTTAATGCTAACAGGCTATTTGCCTTGTAAACTCATGAGTGTACAATGGAGTTTCCCAGAGGCCCCGTGATGTACCCATAATTATCTGAAAAGGCTATTAAAATAATTCTCCCTTTTTCATTCATTTTTCTGTGATGTTGGATTTTCTTAAGCCAGAATAACAAATAGTATTAGACTAAATTTAGAAGCAGATATGTGACTACAGCTATTTTCTATTAAGCCAAACAAAGTGATATGAAAAATGTAAAACAATGTCACTATTCTGATTACATTTGTTGCTTTGGAAAACCTAACTGCTTTTCATTTAAAAAATTTTTATGATAACTTATAGTGAGTTTGTTATTTTTACAAGAATTAATACATGTTTAAAAAAATCCTAATTTTATTTTCTTATAGGTAAGTGCCAACAGATATAATCCTATAACAAAAGCTCTTTGGAGTCCTCAATAATTTTTAAGAACATAAAGCAGTCCTGAGACCAAAATGTTTGAGAGCTGCTGTCCAAGTCCTTTCTGATAGTATGCCTCTCAGGACTTCAGCTCTTCTATAAAATGTGCAGTTGACAATGATGAATGTTGCTACTGGGAGGCTGAAAGGGTTCAGGTCCAGGAAAAGGCTAAGTGAGCTGACAGTAGTTTCAGTGCAATTACTGGGGCAAAAATGTCAGATTCCAAAGGCCAAGAGTGAGTGGTTTAAAGAAGTCGGAGCATGCAGTGCTGATGAGCTTTTTGGAAATGAGCTGGGCTTGCACCCAGCAAGGGCAGGAAGGGGCATGGAGAAACATTGTTGGGATAGAGCAAGAGTTTGCTCCAAAACCACTTTCTTTTTGCCACAATTATTGGAGATAACAGATTTAAACAATCGCTTTACGTAAAACTGAACATTTAATGAGAAAAAGTATACGTTAAAAAGGAGATAGTAAAGAATTCTCTGCAACCTATTTTAAAACGTGAGAGGCAAATCCATACAGCCTGTGTTTTCTTATGAATAGTTATTGATTTTAAGCTGTGACAAAAGGTAAATAAAACACAAGGAAAAAGACAATCTAAGCAAACCCTGAAAGGAGCTTACCTATTCCACTCAATTTTCCACAACAGGGACTTTCTGTTGGTGCTAGAATTTCATGATTTTTCTCTTCCTCGGAAGACACAAATGTCTAAAAAATCCAAAACACCATAAAAATAAGTTAACTGAGGTTTTCACAAGAAGCTAAGACTGACCACAAGTGAAATAAACAAAACAATCAACATCTTGCAGCAATATAAATGTATACTTTCGAGTCTGGGAAAAATTTTTAAATGGATATGTTGCATTTAAAAACAAACAAAAAATTGGAAACCAGTCTAATCTCATATTTCATCCATCAATGGCTTTTCTCTTACTTTCAAAGTAAACTCCAACTTAGCAAAGCACACCCGGTCCTTCACAATCTGGTTGCACTCCCTAGTTTGGCTTAAGTCCCACCCCAGCTCTCCCTGAACCTCTGTAGTGCCTGGGACACACCATGGACCCTCCTCTCTCTGTCTAGAACATGCTGCTCCCTTTGCCTGTGAGGTCTTTCTTTTCTTTCTCCTTTGGCAAACTTCTACTGTATGTTCAATATTCCACTCAAATGTCCTCCTGGGCAAGCCTTTCCATCTGACCACACATCACCCCATGGGTAAGCAGTGTCTCCTTTGCACTGTTCAAAGCCCCAGTTTTCAATGCTAACTTGTCATGTATATTTTGAGGGTACCCTGAGATCAGGCTGGAAAGGGGGCATACAGACTGTGGTGGTCTGGGCTCTATGCACTCCAGAAAAACACGTTCTTAAAATTAATCCATTGCAAGTAACATTTTTTGATGAGGTTACTTCAGTTAAGTTGTGGCCCACTTCAATCAGGATGGGTTTTAATCCTATTACTGGAGTCCTTTATAAGCGGTATGAAATTCAGAGAGAGGGAGAAAGCCACAGAATAAGCAGTCAGAAGCTGAACATCGATAGAACCCGGAAGAGAAAGGAGAGAACAGGACATGCTGCCATGTAACAAGCTAAGGACCAACGACCACCAGCAGCCAGCCCCAGAACATCACAATCTTTGGGGAGAAAGCATCACCTTAATGATGACTTGATTTGGACTTTCTTTTAGCCTTAAAACTGTAAGCTAATAAATTCCCATTGTTTAACGAGACCCAATTCATGGTATTTGCTTGAGCAGCCAAGGAAACTAAAACCGAGACTAAATTGTTTAAGGCACCTAGACCAGGACAAAAAGTAGATTTTATTCTAAGTGCAATTGGAAGCCACTGGAAATTTTACTTAGAGCAGTGACATGACCTAATTTATGCTTTTAAAGATTATTCTGTTTTGTGAGTCACAGACTTGAGAAGAGACTCCTTGGAGTGGAAGTAGAAGTCCAATGGGAAGTTACTGAAATAGTGGCTTAGACTGTGGTGGTAGTTGTAGAAATAAAGGAAAATAGATGGAAACAAGTTATAGTTTGGAAGGGGAATCCACATACGAATAGGTGATGGATTAAATGTGGGGGAACTGAGGGTGGCTCTGGTTTCTGGCTTGTGTAAATAGGATGGATGATGGTACTGTTAGGATAACTGAGGTTCTCAGCATCCTTCCACCGCCCCGCCCCTGCCCACAGGATGTGACAATAATAACGCTTAAGTGTCTTAAGTACAATGAGAATGAGAACTCTACACTGCTTAAGCAGTTTACTATCTAAACTGTAAATGGTTGGCAGACCATTTGCAGTTCAGCATAAATAATCAGCCATACCTCAGTTTTCAAGTTGGCTTTCGGTTCCAATTCTCCCAAAACATTTGGTGGAGACTCTTCATTGCCTAGTGAAATTCAAACCATTAAACCAGTTTGAGAATTTACTTGCAAAATGCATTCTGAATCAAAAGGTAGTGGACATTATCAGGTGGGCCAGTTTGGATGTATTGTGGCCCCCAAAACACCATTAACTTTGATGCAATCTTTTTTTTTTTTTATAATATTTGTTATGAAGTTTTATTATTTTTGCAGAGGTTTTTTTAAAATTCATTTTTATTGAGATATATTCACATACCATGCAGTCATACAAAGCGTACATTCAATTGTTCACAGTACCATTATATAGCTGTGCATTCATCACCAAAATTAATTTTTGACATTTTCATTACCACCCACACAAAATTAATAAAAATAAAAATTAAAGTGAAAAAGAACAATTACAGTAAAAAAGAACACTGGGTTCCTCCCCCCACATTTTTCTACTCATCCATCCATACACTGGACAAAGAGGAGTGTGGTCCACATGGCTTTCCCAATCACATTGTCAACCCTCATAAACTACATTTTTATACAATCATCTTCAAGATTCATGGGTTCTGGGTTGTAGTTTGATAGTTTCAGGTATTTACTGCTAGCTATTCCAATTCATTAGAACCTAAAAAGGGTTGTCTATATTGTACGTAAGAGTGCCCACCAGAGTGACCTCTAAGCTCCTTTTGGAATCTCTCTGCCACTGAAGCTTATTTCATTTCCTTTCACATCCTCCTTTTGGTCAAGAAGATGTTCTCCATCCCATGATGCTGGGTCTAGATTCCTCCCCAGGAGTCACATTCCATGTTGCCAGGGAGATTCACTCCCCTGGGTGTCAGATCCCACGTAGGGGGGAGGACAGTGATTTCACCTGCCAAGTTGGCTTAGCTAGAGAGAGAGGGCCACCTCTGAGCAACAAAGAGGCATTCGGGAGGAGGCTCTTAGGCACAATTATAGACAGGCCTAGCCTCTCTTTTGCAGCCAAGTCTTGCCAAGGGCAAGTCCCATGGTAGAGGGCTCAGACCATCAAACCACCAATCCCCTATGTCTGTGAGCACATCAGCAACCATTGATGTGAGGAAGCCCAACACCCCTGCATTCTCCACTAGCTCAAGGGGGCTCTGTATATTTTTTTCATTTTTTTTTTTTTTTAAATTAACTATATCTTTGATGCAATCTTGTGGGGCAGATTGATTAATCTTTTTGATTATGGTGTGACCCTTTGATTGGATGTTTCCATGGAGATATGACCCACCCAACTGTGGGTGATCACTTTTATTGGATAATTTCCATGGAGGTGTTACCCCACCCATTCAGGGTGGGTCTAAATTAAATCACTGGAGCCATATAAATGAGCTGACAAACAGAAGGAACTCAGTGCAACTGTGAGTGACATTTTGAAAAGCAACTGAGAGTGACATTTTGAAGAGGAGCTACAGCCAAAAGGGACACTTTGAGGAATGCACAGGAGCTGAGAGAGGAGATGCAACTTAAGACAGACATTTTGAAGACGGCCATTGAAAGCAGACACCAGCCACGTGCCTTCCCAGCTAACAGAGGTTTTCTGGACGCCATTGGCCACCCTCCAGTGAAGGTACCTGATTGCTGATGACTTACCTTGGACATTTTATGGCCTTAACACTGTAACCTTGTAACCAAATAAACCCCCTTTTATAAAAGCCAATCCATTTCTGGTATTTTGCATAAAGCAGCATCAGCAAACCAGAACATCAGGCATGCCATGTCCCCTTTCTCTGCTCATTTTATCTTGTTGTCAGTAGAAAACAATAAAAAGTAATTTGTTATATGAGAAGGATCTGGATGAGAGACAAGAGTCATTTACCCATTTTCTGGAGGTGAAATCCTTTCAGGCCTGCATAGTAAGATGGCTGCCCAGAAAGAATGATAAAATATTATTTGTGGAGAGATCTTACTCCCAAGTATTTTTCTACAGTGATCTATATCAAGTCTATCCCTAAAAGAAAATATTCTGGGTCACTGACATATGTTCTCAATAAAGAAGGTGATTTATGAGTAGATTCACTTCACTTGCTTCATGCTGACATAGCAAAATTGAGTAGAAAGCTTTGGGGCAGACAAAAAGAAAATGGAATTTTCCCTGGTGGAGACTCAATTCTACCCTGGTCTTGCCTCTTTCTTTTTCACTCCCACTTCCCCTTCTTTCTCTTCTTTGTCCCTCTGCTTTGCAGCTTCTCCAATCTTCCCTACATGCCCACACATGAGCCACATATGAGCTCCCCAAGGAAATCTTTCCTCTTTCCAAGGGGCTACAGGCTTTTCTTTGCTAAAAGCTCTTGGAATGCTCTGCTCCTTCAGAAGGAAAAACGGAGGGAGGAGAAATAGACCATAGCAATAACTGAGTCATAAAAATTCCAGAGCACTCAATTTACCCCAGGCTAAATTCAATGGAAAATTTTAAAGTTACCTATTCCAACCCTGGGAAGATTTCTTAACATTTCCTATTTGAGCCCCTATAATGAACAGGACTAAATCTACTGACCTCAGCTTCCTGGGAATGAATTAGATGATATTTAAGGACTGTTCTAGTTTAAAAGTCCAGGATGTGACAATCTACACAGCCAAAGTGGAAGAAATCAATGTCTCCTGAGCCCTTCTAGTCTAGGCCACGTGCTAGCATCTTGCACTTAAACCCATTCTAAGCACTTGTCACACTACAGTATCACTGCCTACTTATGTGACTGTTTCGTAAGCTGTCTTCCTGTCTCACCTATTTGCCTTTGCATCCCCAGGGCCTGGCACAGTGCCTGGTATGAAGTATCTGAAGTTGGATGGTAAAATGAATGTATGAGCACAAAGATTTTACCTTTGAGAGCTACCAACTACTTCTAATAAAACAGCACTCTCTGAAATCTGTCAGGAGTGAATGCAGTCCTTTTCTCTTTCAAACATACCTTTAACCAGAAACTAACTTATCTTACTTAAATAATAAACAGCTAAAAAAATTTAATATGCTTCTTTGATTAGAAGTAGCCAATCAGACTGAAATATTACATATTAAAAACCTGTAAGAAGTCAGATCAGGAATGGACTGATGTTTTTGTACTATTATCCCCATTTTACAAAACAGAAAACTGAGGTTCAGAGGTTAATATTTTTATAAAAGGGAAACAAATGACTGCAACTTATCTTAAACTCTCTGAGCCTACTTTCTCATGTGTAAAATGAAGGTGATAAAAAATACTTAACTCATGGTTGTTGTAATGTTGTTTTGATAAACAAGAAATCTGCCTGTCAGAAAGGATTAGTAACTGGCCACATGTAGATAACAAGTGGACTGACTCTTCCCATCCCACAGCCACCTGTCTCTTTTCTTCTCACACAGGAGAAATAAGTCAAAGGTTTTTGGCTTTTAAGCATGAGTACATCTTAAAAAGCTTGATCTTGAAGTTTGATGAAACCTATTTTGTGTTACGATACAAGAAAAAAAAATTTACATTGACATCATTCCAGAAACAAAACCATCTTTTGGAAGATGTCATAAATGTACTCTATGTTATATAATCATCTTTGCAAAATTTTTAAATTTACAATTAAAAACAGATTCTTACCTATGTTGTGCAAATTTTCTTCAGAAGAAACAGTGACCTCACAGTCCCCTTCTTCCTGGAGTGGTTTTGTCATGTCACTATCTCCTACTTTTTCAGCTGTAGCTTTAACAGCCCCTTTGCCACCCTGACCACTCTTTATGGCCAAGTCCTGCTCACATTTAGCAGCTTTAAGAAGCATGTCATTGGCAGCTGGAAGGAGTGTAATGTTAGAAGGAATTTCTGACTCTTGGCCATTAATACATTCAGTTGTGGTAGTTTTCAAGTTGTCTGTAGACCTCTGTTGTTCAGGAAGAAGAGACGAATGCTTTGAAGCAGCATCTTTGGCATCTGGCATGTCACCAGCTTTTGCAGCACCGCTATTTACTGCTGCCGAGCAGCTAATACTGACAGAGGGGACCTCAGTCATCTGCCCAGATGTTTCTTCTGGCCTTCTCTGACTGATGGGTGAGTTAGTGCTTATCTCTAAGCCCCTCCCTGGGGAACAACTTCCTGTTGTCCCTGCCTCAAGGCTTTTATCTTCCCTCTGAACAGAGCTCAACAATCCACTCTCTTCTGTATTAATGAGGCTCAAAACACTCTGATTTCGTCCTCCTTCTGCACACAGTGCCTTGCCAGAACAGTCCTTTCCAGGTCTGTCTGTCTCTTCTGCACACCTGGCACTTGGTTGGCTGCTGCCTGCAGACAGCATGTGGCCTTGTGCACTCTTGTGCTCTTCCTTGGTGCTTTCAGTGATTGTGGGACCCACTGCTTTTCCTCCTGTGAATGGCCCGGGACGCTGACAGTTATTCTCAGCAAGTAGGCCAGGCATGGGGATGCCACACTTGCTCACCTTTGCAGCTACTGCTGCTGACACATCATTGTTTCCTTCAGGGTTGTTGGTGGTCAGCCGACTGGCCTTGTGTTTATCTGGGCTGGCGACAATCAACATGCATTCTGCTGTGCTGGTGGAGATGACGGCAGCATCACTCAAGTCCTCTGTTCTTGCGTGAGTGACCTGATCTTCATCCTGTGCAACAGCATTAACCATGGCTGCCTCACACCCTTCGGAAGTGCTTGTGGAAATCATGGCGGTGTCACTTATCTCTTCTGGTGTGACGGAGTGATGGACTTTCTCCTCAGGTACTGCACTGGACACTGGGCCTTCGCAGTCTTCTACTGAGCTTGTGGTGATGAGAGCACTCCCATCCTTTTCTTCCATGGCTATATGAGACCGCTCATTTCCACTTTCCACAACTACACCAGAAACAGAAGCCTCACATTCTTCTGCTATGCTTGTGGAAATGAGGGCGCATTCATCTTTCTCTTCTTTGCTGGTTGAGGCAAGAGGACTTTCAACATCCGTGGGTGCGCTGGGCATAGGCACCTCAAAGTTGCCAGTGCTTACCAAGATCGCACCTTTCACGCTTTCTTCAACTACTGCAACTGGCCGCTGGCCCTCAGCACATTTGATGGCTGCTGCACTGGAAATAGGCACTTCAAACTCTTCCCCTATGCTTGTGGAAATCATGGCGCACTCATCTTTTTCTTCATTTCTAGTAGCAGTGAGTTGGCTTTCATCTCCTGAAACTGCACTGGGCATGGGGGCCTCAAATTCTTCCAGGTTTACTCCAGTGCCTTCCATATTTTCCTCAGTTCTCAGAGCACTTGAATGACCTTCCATGTCTACAGTCATGTTTAATGGAGTGGTGTAATCATCTGTCGTACTGGTGGAAATCACTGAGCCTTTACCTTTACTTCTCCCTCCGGCTGAACTATTCTGGTCAGTAATATCATCACTGGCTGTACTAGCCATGAGCCCATCACACTCTTCATTTTCTACAGAGGTGATGATCACCTCATCTTTATCGCTTGGTGATGTGTGATCAACTTCACATTTGGGGATTGCACCAGATACAAGAATCTCACAACTGCCTCCCACCATGCCAGTGGAAATCCTGGTATCTTCAACTTTTTCTTTCCTGTCACTCTGATCTGAAGCTGCACTAGTCATGGGACCCTCACATCCTTCAGGAACTGGTGCCACTTTGTCCTTTCCTGACACTGCACTGGTCACGCTGCTTTCTACAATGCCTTTGGCACTTGAGCAGATTTCTGTATCTTTTGTTGCATTCTTGGCACCACTTAGGCTATCTACATTATTTTCATGTACATTTAGGAGGGCCGTTCCTGCCTCAGCTTCCACATGCTCTACTGCAGTACCAATCTGACTGTCCCCTTCTTCTGCACTTTCACAAATCAGTGCTCCTTCACTTTCTTCTTCTCTCCCTGTGCAAGTTGAAGCATGCCCAATTTCATTTCCTCTTCCAGTGCTAGTCACGACACCCTCACCTTCATCATCCTCTTCTTTTGCACCTGTGCTGGTCACAATGCCTTCATCATCACAAGGACCAGCCGCAACTAATGGTACATTAATGACATCTTTGGCTACTGTGCTGTCCATTGCACTCTCTCCACTTTCTTCAGATTCAGAACTTATGGCAAAGCCTTCGCTGCCATCTTCTGAACCTGTGCAACTTGCTGGCCCCTCTCCATCTTCTTCCATTATCCCTGTGCTGGTAACTGCACTCTCACCTTCTGTACCATCATTAACAGAACCATCTCCTTCTTGGTTGGCACTTGTTCCTGGCGGTGTGTCATTATCTACCAGCACCATATCTGCACCTGTAACCATGCGCTCCTCCTGTGGCTCTGCACCAGTTACCGAGCAGATAACAAAGTTATCGCTTCTTCCTTCTGCTCCTGTACATGTCACAGTACCCTCAGTTTCTTTTTTGGGAGCCATTCTTGTCATATTTCTCTGGAATTCATCTACCTCTTCACTGCTTAAGGATCCATCTCTTATTTCTGTTCCGGCACTTGTTACCGCCCCATCACTTTCAACTTCACTAATAAAAGTAACAGTTCCTTCAAATATTTCTGAGTCTCTACCAGAAGAACCGTCACATTTCTCTTCAGAGCCTGCACTGGTTACAGCATCATCTTTTTCTTCTGTCCCAACACTATTCACATTGTCCTCAATTTTAACTGTGTAAACAGTCACTGGATCTGTTGTTCTTCCTTCAGATTCAGCTGTGATACACTCTCCACTTTCTCCTTCCTTGGTGCTTGTAAGGACAGTTTCACTTTCGGCAAATCCTTCTGTGACAACACCCCCACTCTCTTCAGCTGCAGCAAAAACAGTGCATTCACTGGCTTCTGCCCCAACATGAAGTGGATTATTTCTGGAGCATGCACCTGTAATGAAGCCTTCATCTGCCTCAATGCTTGTGCAAGGCAAAGCCACCTCACCCTCTCCTGTTTCTGAAGAAGTAGTTATGGAATCGCCTGCCTTCACTGAGTTTAAGGTATCAGCTTTGTCCTTCCCTTCGGTACTAGTGGCAATGCAAGTCTTTCCTGCTCTGTCAGACCCAGCCGTCACATTCTCAGGTTTTTCATTCTTTCGGTATAAAACAGAGGATGCATCATCACCCCTGGCGCTGGTGTCAACCTCACTGTTTTCATTCCTTCCTTCAACATCAAGCGACACATTTTCAATTTCATGTGGGCTTCTACTTATGTTTATTTTTTCTGTAAGTTCAACAGTTTCAGCATCTTTTTCTGTACTTATGCCTACCACATGATCAACAGCAACGCCATCCTTTTTGCCATCATCGACTGTGGCTCTATTTTTTTGCTTTAAACTGTGCTCTGTACTTAAATCATTTTCTTTCTTGGCTGTGTTCACGGAGCCAACTTTTTTGTCAATATTCTCATTGTCTACAACCACGTCCGTTGACTCGCTACCATGAGGTATGTTTACTTTTTCTTTACTGTGTGATAAAGTGGCCTGATAACCTTCTGGAATGTATTTTATACTATCCGTGCTTGGTTTTGTTGGTGCATCTACTGTAGAATGTTCACCTTCTTTTTTGTGGTCACTTGTTCTAGGGACTTCCAATTCTCCAACAATCAAACTTTGATTAGTGACATCAGAGTGATCCACCAGTGAGGTGCTGGCTATGCCACCTTCTAAACCAGTTCCTTTGCCAACTAAAGCAACTACACCTGAATCATGAGATTCTTTCTGAGGCCCAAAAGTCACTGAACTTAAGGACAGTGAGGGGTCTAAATCTGTGGAATGTTTAAGAGCAACGTCTCCATGAGCAACATGTTCTTCAGTGGGTTTGGGTGTGTTTTTCAAATTCTTTTGTATTCTATCATTTTCTGATGAGGCACTAGGTAACATTCTATGGCAAGTTTCAGAGTCTACATTCATTTCTTGAGTTCCTGGTTGAATGGATTCTTTCTCCCCAGGATTTGGTTTGGGCCCAGCACTTTGGATATGAGCTTTCTTGCTCAAGGTGCTTTTATGGTCAGTATGTTTTTCAGAATTACCAACTGTACCACGTCCTGTTTTACAGGTTGGAACTACTGTTCTTGAATCTACTGTGGAAGTCCTTAATTCATCCTTTAGAACTGTAGAAGTTCTTTGTTTTGTAAAATTTCCAGAGTCAATATCTCGCTGAGAACTACTATTGCTGCTGTCTTGGGTTTTAGATACATCAGATACATTTTCAATGGCTGGCTCAGAATCCATTTCCATTGGCTCTTGTTCAGGAATCATTGAGGTATCGCCACTTTTTTTTGGTCTTTGAAGGGAGGAAATGCTGGGAGAGTCCAAAGTGTTGGCTGCTAATTTTTCTTCTCCTTTGGTCATCTCCTGTGATAAGCTTCCTCTTCGATTTTCACACAACCTCCTACTTAATTTCTTTTCCATGACTAAACTATTCCCCTTGGCCTTTTCATGATTGCTGTCAATGTCTTTACCATCCTTGTCGTCTGATTTATTTTCTTCCTTCTTTTTCACGTCCTTGCTACTATGCTTTAAGCTTCTGCTTTTGTGCCCATCTGATAACTTCCTTTCAAGTCTGGAGGAACTGGAATCTTTATCACCCTTATACTTCTCCTTTGCTAAAAATAACTTAGCTCTATGACTAGACTCTTTCTGTGCATTATGTGCTGAAGAAGAAGTGTTCTCTAACACAGGTTCAACACCAGTTTCTTCAACAGGTTTGTCTTCAAGTTTAGACTTTCGCTGTTTATCTGAGTCACTTTCTTCCACGTTCTTCTCCTTATCAGATTTTGGAGTGACTGCCTGTTTTGTGACACTTTCCTGTAATTCTGTTTCAACCACTTTTAACTGTTTGACCTGACTTTTTGATTTAGACTTTAGCACAAGTTTCTCTTCTAATAAACTCTTTGTTCTTCGCTTCTCCTTGTGGATACCCTCTTCCGGTTTTAAATTACTATCATTAGTTGAGTCCATATCACACCTATCTTCTGAATAACTTTCACTTCTTCTCTGTAATGTGATACCATATTGTTTGGAACTCAGAGAATCTTTCTGAATTTTAGAATCACTTGATCTTCTTGATTTGTACTCTGCTTTAGGTTTTTCGACTGACATGTGTCTTTCTTTTTTGTTGTTTTCTTTACGAGCATTTTCATCTGTTTTTATAATATATTCAGAAACTGGTTTTCCATCTTTGCCTAAAATTGATAATTTCCTTTCATTCCTATGTTTACTTTTACGATCAGCTTTATCATCTGAAGAAAGCTTTGTTTGTTGACTTTGCTTTTGAGTATTTTCATCTGCTTTTACACTTTTCTCAGAAGGGTGAAGCTCAGTTTCATCACCTGTTTTATGGATACTGTCACCTTTAGATTTATGTTTTGTAGACAATTTGTCTTCCGACAGAGTTTTCTCTTTTTCAGGCTTCTCCTTGGAAGATTTCACCTCTTTCTTAGGTAGGATTTTCAAATGTGATATTTCAGATTCATCTTTCTTTAGATGCTTTTCATTTTTAAGCATATTCTTCTGTTTCTGTGATTCCTCTGTACCAACTTCTGAGCGTTCCACTTGCCTTTTTCCATCTCTCGTGTCAGTCTCTTCCTGTGTTCCTTCCACCACCACAGGGGTAGATGTCCTTCTTTTATGTTCTCTTTCTATTTTTGATTCACTCTTGTTTTCATCAACTGAATGCAAGGACTCTGAAAGTCTCCGGGCAAGTTTACTTGGCTCACTTTTTGCATGAACATGTTTCAGTTCCTTTGAAGAAGACACCTTCTCCTTTTCACAATGCTGCAAGAAAATGAAGGTTAAAATATAAGAAATACCAAAATAAACTTCTAGATTCAAATTTAACATCTGGTGCATTAAACATGTTAAGTACTGTCACATACGTCACATCGCTCATAATCCTTGCAAACAACCTGCAGTAGGTATTACTAAACTTGTTTTATGCATTAGGAATGTGAAGATCAGTATGATTCAATAACTTGACACTCAGGTTACTAATCTTGTTTTCTGCATTAGGAAATTGAAGCTCAGTATGAGTCAATAACTTGACACTCAGGTCACAAGTAGCTATGCTAGAATTGAGTTTGGGTGATCTCCTTCTGAATCTAGTACTCTTCCCACTACATTACAAGCACCTTTGCAGAGAATAGGATTTCTCCTGAGATTTGTCCATGCATTTTAGGTCTTCCTTAACTCTGTAACACTGAAACCCATCTAATGGTCAGTAGTCACTAGTAAATATAAGCTGAATGAATGGCCATCCAACATTCTTTTCAGTCCATAACAATACCAATTTAAAAATTTTATAATGAAATAAAGTTTCCTATTTTAATTTGGAAACCCAAATCATCTATGGAGACTGATGAATTTAGGCTCCTTATAGGACATTCTATCATGAAGTTTCAAATACATACAAAAACTCATGGTAATAATAATAATATCACATACAATGTATGTATCTTTATGTAACCAAGGAAACATACTGGTAGACCACATTACCTATGGTACCTACCTACCCCCTACTTCCTCCCAGTCTGGCACCGAGTAGATTATTAATGTTAATAAGCAGATGCTGACAGAATCCGTTTCAATAACAACCACTAATAACTATAATTATTCAAATAATGGGCTGAAGTTCTTGGAAAGACCTGTATGTCTCTGTGTCAGTATAATATTGCATTTCCTTAAGCTTTAATACAATAATTTATGAACTTCTAATATAGAGACCAGGATACAGCAAGACCTTCATAAATACTTTAAAAGTTAAATTCCTCAGAGAAAGAACTAAGGGGAATTGCATATCAACCTAATTTTTCAATACATTCTAAATAATTGTGAGTGAATAAAGCTTTGTGAGATTACTTTTCATTGAAATTTAACACAAAATCAACTTAAATATTTTAAAAATATGCCTTAAAAGATCAGGATATTCCTCTAAATATACTCCTAATTCCTGAATAGAGAATTAAAAATACCTACTTGCTATGAACAAATAATCACTAAATTACTAATTTCTCCCCCTGGAAATATTAATATATTTCAGCTACAGAATTATAAACATAGCAATATAAATAAGTAATTAAACCTAGTGAGAGTAAAGTTTATATAAAAAAAATCCAAAAATGGGAATAACCAAATGCTCAACCATAAATAAACGCCTAAATAAGTTATGAGTAAGAAGGAATTTTCAAAACATTTTGCTAGACTGTAGATATGTGTCCACATATGTGAACAAGGAATGGATGAGCATGAAACAAAGATGCTTTGTTATAGTGGAGGGATCGTAGTTATTTTACCTATTTTATCTTTTATTGTCTAGATAAAAGACCACAGAAATCAACTCACCAAAATGAGAATATGATAGGATGGAGGTTAAGAAATGCTAAACGTGAGGGATTTTTCTAGTTAACTTGGAAAAGATCAAACTGTATTCTAAGTTTTGCTCCAAAGGACTGAATGGCCTATATCTAACAAAAAGAGCATCTGAAATGGGGTTTTACTGATTAAGACACACCTCACTTGTTTTAGGAGTTTCTTTGGAATCTTCTTCAGGTTGCTGTTTCTTTTTAGAATTCTCTTCAACATTCCTAAGGAAAAAACCAGAAAAGTTAAATATGAACTTTATTTGAATTGTACGTAAGAATTTCTCAGTAAGGTTAAAATAGATCAAAATTTTCCTTTACAATAAATACTTGGTCCATAAATGGTGACTTGTTCCATTTCAATTTAAATGCTATTCTTAGTGAACAGAGGAGCGCACAATCTCAAAATGTGGCATGAATACTCTACACATGTTACTAAAGGAAAGTATACTTGAAACAAAAATTCCTGATTTGCTGCTTGAAAGGATGAATACCTTTATGGACTATAACTGCCGTTTGAAAGTCTACAGTATGAATCTTACTACCTTTGTAGGAAAGAGGGTAGTCTCACTTATTTAGGTCAGTAGGAATGAGGTTAAATACAAAATTGAAAGCTGACTCCAATTACTTAGTTCTAAAAATTATTGATTAAGCTATCTTGAAGTCTGTGATAATGTTTACACAATTGTACTCGGATGGAACGGTAAAATTGTAGCCCATGGCTCATAAGACCTTAATAGCCACTCTCATGATCTCTTCAGCTTTCTAACTCTTATAGAATTGCCAGGAAAGACTGGAGAATGGATGCAATCATAAATAAATGATCACTGAAAGAATATCCAAAACAGGGATGCTTCCAGAGTACTTCCAGAGGAGCCACAGATAGATAGTAATGTGTCCATAAACTCTCTGACACTCCAGGTACAATTTTATGTGTACGCTAGTGCATTTTTTCTGGGGATAGGGTCCAAAGCTTCCATCACTTTATCAAAGAGGTATGGGACCCCCATCCCCAAAAGATTAAAATACACTACTTAGGAAAGTTAGATATTAACACAATGAAATGAAACCCTGAGGTCCTTCATAAACATGCAGTAATACAAGTATTAAAGGTGTGGTCTTTTACACTACCATTTTCAATGCCTCTCTTCTGTAGGCATGCTGGAAAAATGGAAAATGGGAGTGTGGCTAAAGTATGTACCTTGAATCTTTTTTTCTTTTTCTGCTTAAGGCGACTTTTTTCTCTAAAACTTTCCGTTCTTTAAGGACTTCTTTAATTCTGGGGGCTTTATGTTCTAAGCTCTTTGCAGATGATTCTTCTAAGTCCATACTATTTTTGCCTAGGGAAAAAACAACCAATTAACTGTATTTCAGAACAGTCTTATGAAACATGTACTATTTACTTTCCATTAAATGTCCTAATCATCGTTAAAAATGCAAAATGGTTTTAATCAATATCCTTAGGTTGTGCTGGAATAAAAATAATATTTCAGATGGAGAAGTCTTACCTTTTCTATTTCAAATGATCACATTTTGCAAAGCTAAATAAATATGCAAACATTTTAAACAAATATATACATACGTATATATAGATATATATATATATATGCGCTCAGAAGGAGTTCAATTTTGTTTAACGCAATATTCAGACAAAAGTTTGAAGCTATTTTAGTTAAAGTAAAACATAAATCAATTCCATTAATATCACCAGCCAGGCTTGATTACTCATGTGTTAACAATTTATTTTCTTGTGATAGTTTATTCCACGATCACAAGAAAATGAATTAACACATAAGTTGAGTAAGCTGACCCCTGAAAGAATGTTTAATTTAGCGAAAGCACTATGAAAAAAGATGTCTAAACACATTGGATTAAAAAGTAAGGAAATCTTCCACACTTGAGAATGGATCATGTTATTTTTCATCACATCACATTTCATAAGTAATATAAGAGTATCTAGAAAGTAATAGGGATATGAGATAGTGTAACACATTAAAAATTAACAACTTCTATACCTTGACTCTTGGGTTTTGAAGATTTTGTCTTTTCTGCTTTCTGTTTTCGCTTTTCTTCAAGTTTCTCTCTATTAATTTGCCTTCTTAAAAGCCTTTCCTCTTTTGCTTTAGCCTAAAACAACAAAATAAAGTAGTCATAATTATCCTGAGAGACAACTAGACAAAAACAAAAATACTCTGAAGAAAAATACACTAAGGAATTTTTATAAGAAAAAGAAAAGTAGTAGTTTGCCTTTCAGATGTTGTCATCACAAATTAATGGGGTCTGCAAAAATGTATATATATCACATACATATATATAAATATATATACACACACAATTATTTTCACATGGCTTTTTAGAATTTGGAAGCTATCAGAATAAAAGAGGTAGATGTAAAAATTTTCTATAACTCATATAAATCTTAGAAAAGGTGATTTAATAAGTTAGTTGCTTTAATTAAAAGGTCAGGCAAGAAAAATATCTATGAGCACCAAGTGAATATAGGTAAGTCTCCATAACTTTTCAATTATTCTTGAAGAAGTTGAAATGCAGATTCAAATGACAGGATAGTCTTGTACAACAACTCTGACTTACTGGTTATACTCTTGGGACCCAGGCTTTCGAATTGGGACTTTAAGCTGTTGCATTTTAAATATGTTTAAAAATGTAGGGAGCATTCATGGTCATTCTGTAACTCCCACTACCCACCTCCAGCCCTGAGCTCAAAGCCTCAAAATGCACAAAATCCTAAGCACAGGTGTAACTCTGGACCAAGTAACTTTAAAAGATAATCAAGAAAAGGAAAGTAGAGAAACCTACTTTCCAGTATGATTTTTTCCCAGTTGAGCAAAAGATGATGATAACTTGAGACAAAAGTTTTCACACGTGGTCTCACATGACTACACTGGCATCTACTTCCCCAGTCTCCCTACTAGGTTGGTATATAATGCTACTTAGCAAAGTGGTAACGAGAGACTACACTGATCATATCCCTCTCACCAGAGAGAGCAAAAGGCATTCTCTGATTTGCCAAATCCAAAATCAGGATTCTATTTTGGGTACTCTTTATTTGTATTAATAAAAATGATACTGATTCAAGTAAGGCTGATTTTTTTTTTTTTTTTTTAATCCAGTGGTTTTCTTATTACTTTTGAGAAAGAGGAAAGATTGCTCCTGGTCACTTTTCGGCTTTTCTGCCATTCAAATGGGTTGATTCACCATCTACCCCAGATAGTTTAAGCTTATTCATTATGAGAGTCTTCCGAAGCTTTCCTGCCCTCTTGGAATTCTCTTCTTTCTCCCTATTCAAATTATACAAGTTCAACATCTATCTCAACTTCCACCTCTTTGTTTCTCCTGTGCCCCCATAGTGCTCTCATGCAGGGCCTGCCAAGAATCTGTCAATAATCACCTGTGGTTAGCAGGTTATTTCTTAGCTCATCTGACAGTACTAATTCAGCAATCATCCTTTACTCCCTCTGATATCTCTTATAGGAAAAGAAAAAAAGCACCTTCTCTTCCCCACCATCATAAAATACATGTTTATCACACAAATTAAGCAAATACAAAACAGTATAAAAAATAAAAAGCACATGTAATGCTGCTAGCCACTATTAACATTTTGGTGTACTTCTTCAAATCATTTTTCTGTGTGATATTTCCTCATTCTAAGGTGCACATCTTTTAATATTTTAATGTTTTTGAAATTGGAAGCCATTTTACAACTCTAAAAAAGCTGCTATCAATTCAATGGCACACCTTATAATTGGAAGCATTTTCAAATCCAGGAAATATGTGGACTGTACTTCCCTCCTAATATTATGTTAATGGTTAAACATAATATTTGTCTTATCTTTGAATGACTTGGTCCACACTTGAGTCACACATTTCCATACCTGAAACATTTAGGTTGCTACAAATATTTCCCTATTATTAATAATGATGAGATGCACACCTCTGCCACTTGTTTGTCTATTCTCCCTAACTAAATGAAGAGGTTCCTGAAGGAAGAGTCAGTATGTAACTGTCTGTCCACTTGCCAGTACTTTGCACACAGACTATTCAAACCTGTCACCTGTTTCACTAGGCGAAAACAATAACAGAGCAAATCTGACTTACAATAGACTGTCGCCGTTGTTCTACAGTAAGTTCATCATCAGAATCACTATAGTACTTGGAATAAAGAAATGGTTTGTGGACATAAGCATGCCGTACACTCTTTGCTTTTCCTTCACTAGGATCACTGGTTGGGGTTTTTGTTTTATTCTGCTTGTTCTCTTCATCTGGAAGAAAGTCAATAGAAAGAGGAATGCTTCTGTAAATTAGTAATAAATCAGCATTATGCTGTACAAGCAACAAAAGCAGTATAAATGCAGTTCAAGTACATTTGTGGGTCCAACAGGGGAAATACTGGTATGGGGAAATACTGGTATGGGAAAACTCAGAAATTGGTATATTTAAAGGCTATAACTCATATCTTAAATTATTTCTTAACAATCAGTTTCTCACACATGTAGAAAGGCAAAGAAAAATTAGACATTATAGTTATTTATGTTCGCTTGACAAATAGCTATCAGTCCATGTCAGTAGCCTTGATATGAATGCTTTAACATTGTTCAGTTGAACTAATTCATTTGCAGCCTTCCTTTAGAGTTAGCTTAAGATATTAATAACCACCCTCTAGTCTCTATTCAGGGAAGAAACAGCAATCAATAAGTGGTCCTATACCAACTCTCTACAATAAGAAGGTTGACTTGTTTCCCCTGTGATATAACAAGAAGAAGGAAACTTGTAAGCAAAGCTTTTATTTCCTACCACTTAGTTCTCTCAAAATAGCCATCTTCTTCTTACATTTAGATCCCATACATATAAAATCTACCCCTGCCCAGAAAAAAACTTAAAAAGGCCCCAAAAAAGCATCCAGAATTAGAATTTTAGTTAGGCTAGAGAAAGTAGAGCATGTTCAGCAGATGATCAGCGTTTTCCCTAAGTGGAGTGCTGCTGCTTTTTGGGGTAAGTAATTTATTTTTTTTCATGGATTCTAAGAAAAGAACGAAAGATGGGAGAGATTGAAAAATAAATCTATGGTATTAAAAAATAAACTGTTATTCTCTTTGTTATTCTTTGATTCTACTTTTCTTGTCTTCTATATCATCTCACTAGGGATCCTATCCAAAAGCCAATTTACAAAATGCTATTTAAAGGCAATTGCAAAAAATATTCAGTATTTTTGATTTTTTAAAAAGTCATTAAGAATTTAATGATGTAATAAAGAGCAGTATAAGTGGAGGTTAGAAGCAGATTCAGGTTTGAAATCTGCGCTGGTGCTCACTAGCTCATGCGCTCTCTGTGACTTCACAGGGTTGCTGGGAGGATTACACGAGTTATTACGTAAAAGCCCTTAGCATGGGCATAGTGCTTGGAACATTTTAAGTGCTTAATAAGGGTAAGCTTAAAAACAAACAAGCAAAAAGTATCTTCACATACATGACTTCATCTAAATCTTATAATAATTCTAGAGCATGGAGTCAGAGCTGGAGAAACCAAGGCTTGTTGAGGTTTAATAACTTACCAAGTTTGCTTAGACAGAAACCACAGAGCTGGGACTCAGAAATAAATCTTCTGACTAGAAAGTCCCATTCTGTTGTCACTATACCACACTGTCTTTCACTGAATACACAACAATGACTGGTGGGAAGCTTCACAGAGGCATTATAAGGAAAAGACTTTACCATCTGATGTAATCTCTCCTTCTTCTGTGCTATCAGACATTACAACTTCCTCCTCGGTATCTTCTTCAAAAGATGAAAGGTCACTGGTATGGACAGAGCTAACTGTGATGTCTGTGAGTCCATCCACATCAGAATCTATCAAAGAGGAATCTTCAAGAATAAAATAAAAACACAGAAAATAAATCACCTTGCTACTAGAACATACTCAGAAACCCAATTTCCAAATTACATTTAGAATTTTCTGCTTTAAATACATGTCAAAGAAATTTATTTACTACACAATTATGGATTAAGTTGCTTGGAATAATGTATATGAATAAATTATAAGACAAATTATATGGTTCTCTGTTCATTCACTTCATGAACTAGTACATTAATAAAGAAAAATGTTTATTGTTTTTTTTCGCAAAGGGAATCTACATTTTATGTATATATTTTTTATATACCTTCTTTCGTCCCTTCAATGGTTTTAGTTTTATTACTGTTCTTTTCTGAAAGAAGTTTTGCACTCTCTTCTTTTTCCTTTGCTTGTTTTTCATCTTTTACTTTTTGTACATCTTCACTCCTTTTTGAGTGGTCAATTTTCTTTTCAATCTTTTCTTTCTTTTCTTTCTTTCTTTCTCCTTTTTCATTGCTGTCTGGTTTCTTTTCTGCTTTGTCTGTTGGTTTATTTTTTTGGTCACTGTTTTCTTGTTGAACTTCCTTATTTAGCAGAATTAAACCAGTATTCTCTTTTGTGTGATTTTTAGTTTCTTCAACTGGACAAGAGAGGTCACTGGATTCTTCGGATTTAGGGGCTGTTTCCAGTCCTTCTCCTACAGAGTCAGGTACAGATTTTTCTTTATCAGCCATGTCTTCTGAAGTTCTCTCTTTTTCAGTACTAGCATCAGTGCTTGGTTGAGATGGGAGTTTTTTTGATACTCGCTCACTGGTCTTGGCATTTGATGTTTCTGTTGAAGCTCTGGCAGCACTGGCTTCTTGGTTAAGAGAAGTTATAGTTTCCAAGATTGACATGGCATCATTAGCAACATTAGCACTGGGCCCAGGAGCAGGGATACCTAGAGGGAGAGACGAGTTTTAGAATAAGTTTATGGAGAAGGCAAACACCTCTGCCAAATCAACCCTATGTGTCACTAGCATCTTTATAATGATGCATATGCTGTGTACATCAGTGATATTCCCTTAGACTTTCAGGTACAGATACCAGTACACGCCATATTCTTAATTCTCTACCTTTCTAATACAGAATCTTAGGAAAGATAATATACAAATCTGAGAGGCACCAGTCTCTTTCCCAGAAATCAAATTAAATTAATTAAAATTAAGCATTTTAATTATTCCCTTTATTAAAACACACACAAGACACATACAACATGTTACTAAAATGTGTATTATTTTGCATTAATATATAAAAAAAGAAATGCTATGCCAGTTCAATTTGGGTGATATTTACAGTAAATAAAATTTCACTAGAGTAGCTAAATAGAGAAATGTTTAAGAAACCAGATACCCCCAATACAGCACCTGGTGTAATGAGGGAAGAGTCAGGTTTCTCAGCATCGGGAGTTGTGCTGCCACTTGCTTCTTCTTTGTGATTTAGTGTGGCCAAAAATTCATGCACAGCCTTCTCCACCTGAGGTCTGAATGTGTGGTTGATCTTTGGATCCACAACCTGAGAAATAATTCGATCAATACCAGACTCCAACATTCCTGACCTGTAACACAGGATAATTTGAAGGAAGGTAAAAGTATAAGTTCATATTATTTGTATTAATTACTTTTAAATAAAACTGTATTTTAGTATATATATGTTCAATCTTAATTTTCCCCAATCCATTCATCTGGATATATAGACATAATAGGCAACAGAAAATAAATTTCACCCTCTAATGGCATTTAAATATATTATGCAGCAAAAAAGTCCATAAACATTCTACCTTTGTGTTGCTGGTGGAAATACCAAACCAAACCAAACCAAACTAAACCAAAACATCTTTAGAACTAGACACAATTCACTGTCTTGAGCCCAGGTTTACAGATGATGACTGATTCACCCAAACCCTGCCTGCAGCTCATAGGAATAAATGATCATCAAAGCTGAGTTTGGGGTATAAAATAAATGTATGGACTGTGCAACTTTTTTTTTTTTTTAAACAAAAAACCATAAGCCTTTATAAGTATTAGAGTCTCCAAGGAAACTAAAGAATGCACACAATCTATAATTTCATTAAACTAAAAAAAAAAAAAAAAAAAAAGACGACGACAACTTTAGGCAAAGAAAAATAAAACTTAAAGACTTTTCTGGCTTCCTCTTTATTGTCTCCCTGCTAAAAAAACCTGGATGATTTATTCATTCAATAATTACATTATGAGTGTCTTCTATATAACTGGTACCCTGTTGGCCACCAGGGAAGCTACAAATTAAACCTGGTCTCTTCTGATGGGGGAAGTAGACATGAACAACTAACTAAAATCCAAGGTGACAAGCACCAGTATATATCACATACTACAGGAAAGAGGAGCCAGAAATGATTAAATGCATCTGAGATAATTTGGGGATGCTTCACAGAGGAGGAGACAGTTGAGTTGGGTTTTGATTTTCATAGCAGAAAAGGGGAAGAAAGGTACTCCTGGTTAATGAAATATCATACACAAGGGACCACTGAACAAAGCAGACGGCAATGTCTGAAATGTGCAGAAAGACATAAAGGCATCTGAGCAAAACAAGAGAACATGAATTTATTCTACAGAAAGCACTTAAACCTTCCTTCTTCCTAAAAAGAACTCAAGGCATCGAAGCATCCTGGACAGCGATGGAAGAGCAAGGAGCTAGCCATTGCCAGTTTGTAGGCCTTGCTCTCTCACTACAGAATGGGTGAGGAGATGACTCTCCTTACACTTCACACTGCTATTTTTTGAGTGCAACTCTGTCTGGAGTGCAGGATGGATTCAATTTTCATCTGCTGAGGCACACTGCGGCCCTGTGATACTATAATTCCATTAAGTGGGTCATAGGGAAATAAATGTATCAGCATGCCACAAAGTAGGTTACTTGCTTTTTAAAATTTTAAGATTAAAAAGAAAAAGTAAATCCTGCAAACAGTTACATCTTAGAAGTGTCTTTAAAATGTAGCTGAGAAAAGAAACAGGAAAAAGAGTCGAAAAAATGTTTTAAGTCATTAAGTACAAAGGCATAAAAATAAAACCCACCTACCCACCCCCAAATTATTGCTTCAGTCTCTATCTCTGCTTATTTTCTGTCTCTTTTCCTACAAACAAACCACATTTCTACTTCAATCCTCTTGTGCTCAGAGGCCAGCTCTTATCTTAAATAAAAATCGAGGCCCCCACCGCGGGTCCCAGCAGCTCAGGCAGCGGAAGGAGCAGTAGCCGCCAGCAGCCCAGCTTCAGGACACCACTCGGCACGTGCCCGTTCCGCCGCCAAGACACCCAAGAGGAAGGTCAGTTCCACCAAAGGCACAGGGAAGAAGCCCAAGAGGAGGTCGGCGAGGCTGTCAGTTAAACCTGCTCCTGTGAAAGTGGACACGGAGCCAAAAAAGGCAGCGGGAAAGGATAAGCCTTCAGACAAAAAAGTGCTTTTGGTTAAAAGAGCAAAGGAAAAACAAGCTGAAGTGGCTAACCAAGAAACTCAAGAAGATTTACCTGCAGAAAACTAAAAATGAAGAGTACAGCCTCTGATGAAGGAGGAAAGAAAGAAGCCAAGTCTGATTAATATCGTATGCCATGTCTTATCAGTGGTCCCTGTTTCTCCCTTCTTGTACAATCCAGAGGAATATTTTTATCAACTATTTTGTAAATGCAAATTATTTAGTAGCTCTAGAAGAAACATTTTTAAGAAGGAGAATGAAGTTCCACCTCATCCCATTTTTAAAATGTATATGCTTTTTTTATTAAGAGAAATAATTCGGTTGTTTATTTTTTGGTACAAGAAAAGAGTGGGATATTGAATTATGAGAGGTTTTGGCTGTCTTGGATGTCAACTTTAATATTCCATAGGGTGGGGGGTAGCAGTGTTTATACCCTATAATACAATGCATACTAAATGATGATTTGGAGCCACAGTTTTGCATTTAATATGTCTTTAACACTTTAAATTACTTCTATTCCCATGTTCCTTAGTAGAACTGTTTCTTAATGCTCCCTGGTCTTGGCTCTCCCTGTCAGAACTGTGTGTACTCTGTGACATCCTTGGTCATGGTCATCCAGTTTTCCTAATAACTTTGCTATATACTGTAAAAGATTGGAAATATGAGTATATAGTGTGTATGATGTTAAATTGTGAATCAGTGGGACTTACAATGGAACAGCTTATCAACATTTGAAGATACTGGTACTTGATATCCTCTTAGGGAAAACTTGCCTCCAAATTTTAAGCTGGAAAGTCACTGGAATAGCTTTAGAAAAGAATTACAACTATATGGCTTTTCTGATTTTCTGTACATACATTAATTGTGTAAAAATAGTCCATAATGTCTGTGTGCTGATCTTTAGAACTATCAATAAAATCTCAATTATGAAAGAAAAAAAAATGGAGGCTGGTGCTAATGTCCTCCACTGTTCTCAGTGGAATCACTGCCTTGAGGGGTGGCCAAAGCTGCTTCACTAGATGGGGGGAAGTCAAAGCCCTGGGTTCAAGAGCAAAGCCAAAATGACAGCAGCTGGCATTTTTCTAGTTAAAGCTAATTCCTTGTTTTTGTTTTAAATTATGTTCCATTAAGATCATTATTCAGAGCTGCCTAGCATTTCCAGACTCTGTTGGGCAAATGAATGCGTAAATAGAATATGATTTTCCCCCACTGAATCATATTAGCTATTAAGTTAAATCATATGAAATTGTTATTAGATCATTTTTGTCCCTACAAAAAATGGCAATTTCAGACAGTTCAAGACAACAGACAATTTAGGATTTTCCAGGTATTATGTATGAAAAACTGAAATTATATTCACAGGGGCTAATTCATCCTTATACCATTATTTTGAACACAACTACATAATCTCATTGGTTGAGGAAGCTTTAAAATGTTCTCATTAGTAACATAAAATTTCACTGATGGAATTTCACTGATGGACGAGAATAGTTAACTTAAAAATAAATAACAGAGCTAGAAGAGAATTTACAGATATCCCAGGAAGAACAATGTCTAAATTATTCAAGAAAGACAGTTGTGCTTTCTGTTTTTAAATACCTCTGGCTGAGGAGATCTTTCATTTCTCATAGGTTGATGGCTCCAGTATTTAATCAATGACACAGTCACAAGGACCCCTTACTGGTGTGTACAGCAATCCCTCACCACTAGTGATGATACTGTGGTAACAGAGTCTTATATTTGTATACCAAAAACTGTAAGTGCTTGATTTTTGCATGTTCAAGATTCAGTTTAGTTCTCTTAAATAAAAGAACAGAATAAATGACTGCTTCCCTATGTTAAAGATCATGTGTGCTAAGGAGCAAATGCAGCACCAGGATATTTGTCCTCCATTTTAGTTCTCAACATATCAAGAAAAGAAGGCAAGACTCTCCCACCAAACACGTTCTCAAAATAAGGCAATCATTTGTGAGAAGGGAGGCAGCTACATAAATTTCTAAGTAAAAGCACTCACTCTGTTAACTTATAGAGCTGGGTAGAAGGGCACCTTGTCAATAACCTGCTCTCCCCACACAGTCCACCCCCACTTTCTCCCCCACACCTGGTTCTCCTGAAGGCATCTGTGGACAAGAGTAACCTTCCAGGCCTGCCACCCAACAGACCTCTTTCTATTGCTTCTTTTTTCTGAAAACAGTTTTGACTTTCTCCCAACAGGTATTATTATACAGCCTTCTAATGGCATCTTTTGATCTCACCTGGACTCTTTACAGGTTCTTCAAAGATCCTTCAAAATGTAGACAACAAAACTATTGTTAAATTTCCCTCTTCTCTAATTCATGAGGAGACACAAGCTCCTGGTTTCTTGCATTAACTATGGCTAAATGGGTCTGACTTTTAGTTAGTGTTATTTTTATTTGTGGGGCTTCCGGTGCTTTGAAACTATTAACAAAGCAGCGCCTTAGTTAAGTTTGCAAGGTTTCTGTGGGACAAGAGGGAATTAAGGGGTGGCAGGTATGAAATAGATTTGTTTAACTGTTTAAAAGCCACATTCTTCTCAAAGATGTGCCTGAACATAAATATTTGTCAAGGCAGAAAGACTAAGCGCTCTTTAAACTAAACTTAGTTATCCTTTTTGGGGGGTGAAACAGGAATAGAACGTCTGAGTCTTCTTGTCTTGGCAAATATTTATATTGAAGAACAATATAAGACTGTAAATCTGCCTTTTTTTGGAGTAAATATGATTTTATGTCTCTGAGAACATTCCAGTTCTTCTCATTATTTTTATATTACGTTCACCCAAAATGACTTGATAGGTACAAGCACTCTTTTTTTGCTACATCACCACCAAATAGTAGAGTTAAAAGTAACAGTAAAATGTAAAAAAAAGAGGGTTGTATCAGAAGATAGAAGACATGGACCTCAAATCAGGTAAAACTATTTTAACTTTGGTAGTCTTTACTGTCTTTATTTATAAAACAAGAATAATAGAGCCTGTTCTACTTAAGAACAGTTAAGAAAATAGTTGTAAATGTAATTATATAGGATATTATTGCATTTATCATCTATTAATATCTTATCTAGATTTTTTAAAAGCCACTTTCTTATTCCATTCCCTCAAATATTTCTAAAGTCTACAGGAAAAAAAAAATAGACTGCTAAATTTAGGGGAGAACTGTAAAGCGATTAGAGCATACTTCAAAATTATACTGCATCAAAAGAAGTAACCATACCAAACCTGATAAATATGCCAACATCCTTAGTTGAACAAAGTGTCAATGTCTCTGTGTCATGTCTCTGCTTTCAAGAAAAAGTAGATTGTGAAATTTTAAAACCTACCTAAGAACCCTGTAATTCTGAGACTTACTTGAGGACTTGTTGTCTAATATTGTTTCTTAACTGGTTCTTATTGAGATGTGGACTCCATGTATGAGTTGCTAAGTGGTTCGCAACAAAGTTGTCAACACGTTGTCTCAGATTTTGATAGGCAGGCTAGAAAGAAAAAAAAAATGGTAAAAAGTTCCAATGTTACACAGTATCAACTGTGACAGCACCAGGAATTTGAGTATCTGTAACAGTGTTAATATTTTTTAGATTATAAGTATCAATGTGCCTGGCAACAAAGTTTCATAGCTCATGACAATCCTACCTCAGGATAACTTATATTCATTCAAATACTGCTTATTTTATCTTAGACAAGGTAAAAGGTTTGGAGACATGAGGAATACAAAGAAAAAAGACACACCTCTTATCTATAGATAAAGGACTAGAAAATGAGACACAAATAAATGTTATGGATGATTTGGAGCAAAGAAAGGGAGAAGAGCAGATGGGGTAAGGCTTCATTGAGAATGTGACATTTGAGTTAGATCTTTGAGGTTTAACAATGCAGCTGGATGGTGGACTTTGCAGGTACAAGGAACAATATAGGCAAAAAGCAAGGGGATGAGAAAATGTGGCGGCAGGAATTCTGGGGACCTCCAAATGTGGTAGTCCAATATGACTGGAGAAGAGAATACAAAAAAGCAGAGAAATGAAGTTGGAGACATAGGTTG
Organism: Choloepus didactylus; assembly: GCF_015220235.1. NCBI lineage: Eukaryota > Metazoa > Chordata > Mammalia > Pilosa > Megalonychidae > Choloepus > Choloepus didactylus. Next base: position 13,359,619 of record NC_051309.1, read on the forward strand.
GGACCAGGTGATAGAGGGCTTTGGGTACCTGTTTAAGTTTGGAACTATGGGGTAGAGAATGGGAACACACTGCACATATGAATAGAGTGGTATGATAACTAAGCTCTCTCCTGATTAATCTTCCTACAGTGAAAAAACAAACAGAAGCATAAAATATACTTAGGAAAGTATATAATAACTAGAATTATGAAGATCTGCATTGGGGTGGTAGGAAAATGCTGAAAGGCATGGATCCAAGAGAAATTATGGAGGGAAAACTACTTGAACTCTGTATTAAATTTGATGTAAAGCAGTGGTTTTCAGGTGGGAGTGATTTCGTGCCATGCAACTGAGGGATGTGCTGCTAGCATCTAGTGAGTAGGAGCCAGGGATGCTGCCCAATGCCCTACAATGCACAGGACAGCCCCTCCCAAAAAGAATTATTCAGCCCAATACGTCAACAGGGCTGAGGCTGAGAAACGCTGATAAGGGGAGCAGTGGAAAGAGGACATATATTTGTCCTCTCTATTTAAAAGGACATTGCATAGAAGGACTGTTTGACTACACCGGATGGCACACTGTTTCTGGAGGTTGTTCCCACCACCTTTATTCTTTATGTCTTTCTTTTATGTGGCTTTCATGTAGATGGGTTTGAGCATCTCTGAACGATTTTAACCATAACTGGTAGTATAGCTTCATCTTATGCCACTTCACCACCGCTCCTGAAGTTTATACTACAGTGATAAGTTCTCATGCCTTTCATCTTTTGCACCTTTCACTCCCTCTACTGGTCCATCTGGCAAACTTTTCACCTTCTGAACCCACACTAATCCAGGAAGTTATTTCTGACACCCAAGGTAAACTTACATGATTCTTCTCCCATGTTTTCACTGTCCTGTACTGGAGCAAGTCTCATATTGTATTTTGGGAGGGGCATATTTATCTCCTCACTCAAGTGTAGGCCCGCTGACTTTTGTTTCACAAGACTGCTTGGCAGACAGGCAATCAAAGCATAGTTGTCAGATAAATGGATAACCATCCTGAACACAGAATGACAAAGGTTTTATCCTATGTAATGTACTCTCATAGCTTCTACTTTTAAGACTTTTGCTGATACCTATTTGCTGTTCTATAAGAAGCAACCTCATGATCGTTTTTGAAGTTCCTCTCCATTTATCCAAAGTTAATGATAACTGAAACTAATTCTTTCCAATGATTCTAAAACATAATCCTTCTTTCCAGTATTCCCAGGTCTAATAAATCTGTATTAGGCTCTAACACTACAATGCATTTAGCACTCCAGTTCCCCCATAACAAGTTCAAAGCTGAACTACTCAACAGGTAATTTCCCTTGTCTCCAAGTTCTTTTTTCAGTAAAAAGTCTAGTGACTAGAAAAATATGGATCCCATTATCCTAGTAATATGCTCCTTGTTCGTTTTTTAGTGCTCTGGTAAAAAACCTGGGGCTTATCTTTGACTCCTCTTTTTCTCTTCTGCCCCACACCCAAACCATTAGTACATGCTGTCAGCACTGGCATCAAAATACATCTAGAATCTGACCACTTCCCAATACCTTTACTGCTACCATTCTAGTCCATGTCATAATCTCCTATCTAGATTACAGTTACTGATCTCCCTGCTACTACCCATGCCCATCTGAAGTCTCTTTTCCACAGAGTAGCCAGTGACTTCTAAAATTCAGGTAACCATATAATTTATTGTCAAACAAGATAAAACTGAGTGTAAAAGGGGACCTATTAATAATCATATAGGGTCAACCTATCTAAAATGGAAATTAGATCACATCTCTCTTCTTACACCCACAATAGCTAGTAGCACACCCCTCAGAGTAAAAACCAAACTCAATAATGGCTTCCAAGCAGCCTGATGTGTGAGTGGAGGGAGGGCATTCCTGCCTCACCTCCTACCATTTTCTTCCTCAGCATGCTCTGCTCCAAGGCCTTTTGTACTTGCTGTGGCTACTCAAACATAAACTTATTGAAACTTTCCCTTTAAAATAAAAGAGCAACCCTTTCCAACCTTCATCCTGCCATATTTTCCCAACAGACCCTATCACTATCTGATACATTATTTGCTTATTGTCCGTAGTGACAGTCAGTGAAAACAGTGTTTGGTGCCTAAGAGTTGCTCAATAAATATTTCTGGGTGAATGAACTAATTTATTCCTGTTGTTGATATTTCCATCTAATCTAAAAAAAAAAAAAAGTCATTTTTCTTGGTGGTTAAGGGCCAAAAATGGTCCTGGATTGTTTGGGGAGTTCTAGGATGGCAGCAGACTTTGGGACAGATGACAGTTTTGCTTTTGGAGAGCATCTGACAGGTATCAAATGTCTTGATTCTTAAATATGTATGTGATTTAAATAGTCCAGTTACTGCTACAACACTATATGCTAAAATCAGACTCTGACATAAAGCAGGTCAGTCTTCAGCAATGAATTATCAAAAACACTAGCTCATAAATAGTCTCAACTTATACGGTGTTCATAACAGATAGGACATAACGATTCCATTAGAGTGATACTCATTTGCATGAGTAGGAAATCTTATTTCTCCTGTAGCCACTAATTATACTGATGTGACTCTTAAGGTCACATGAAAGAAAAATTTGGCTTTAGTTCTTTTTAAATTCACTCCAACTTACCCCTTTTTAAAAAATAAAAGTAAGGAGTATAAAAAGTAAGGGAAAAGGAAACAGACAGACATGGCGGAAAAGAGAAAAGACAACCAGAAACATGCATGGAGTTAGGAAGACAGAGAGCCTGAGGAGTGAAGACAGAACTTAGACCAAAACCAGCAGTTTCTTTCTGCCGGGAGGAGGCATCATTTCAGTTCTACTCTTCTCTAGCCTCAAACAGTGTAATGAAGGACCTACTCTGTGGTCCCTGAAACTATATATTATGCTGAGCCATGTGAAATTACTTACAGTCAACAATTTTGACTATAAAAACAGCATTTTAAGGTGCATGTGTGAAGTTTTCTTGGGAGAATGTCCTGGTTTTCATTAGATTGTCAAAGCAACTGCTACCCACTTCCCCTCAAGAAAGGTTAAGACTCCATTTTCAGAGGGTTTGGCTGGGATATAAGACACATAACAATAACATTCAGTGGGGAAGGGGATGAAGAAAAGTTGAGTCTTAGACACTGTGGTCCCCCAACAGTATATTTAAGATTTCTGTATGTACAACGATAACAAACAGATTTGTGGGTTTCTGAAAACATCACTGAAAACATTAAATAAATCAATCAATTAAATAAACAGGTGATAGGATTTATTTTCAAAAAGGTGGCTGTGCTTATTTCCTAAAATAAAGCAAGAAAAATATACTTCCTAGCTAGATAAACACTCCCAAATAAATGGAAATCTCTGAGGCACAAAAACCTGAACACCCTGAGGAGGCATATCCTATTCTGGTCTAAATAGTGGGTCCAGTACCAGAGTTCTTGTTAGTCAAGATGCCCACAGATTTTCAGGAGACTTTTCCTGGAGGACACAGCAGAATCATGTACAGTTTATCTCAAAGTCTGGTGAGTTCTGAGTTACAAAGAACAGATTTATTTACAGATTCTGCAAACACCTTGTTTCTCAAAGAAATAACACTCCTAAGAACAGCCAAACATGTTATGAGTGAAAAAACCTTCATCCTCAACCAAACACCAATCTGAAAGATACAACCAAATCTAAGTCAAAAGCAATTTTCCAATTTGCTTCCCACTTCACTTGCTTCCAGGATTCCAGATTCTAGTGTTTTCCATCAATTGTCTCTGAATTCTCCTTCTTGGAGTCCTTTGATCATTCCTTGCCAAACCGACTAAGTATGCCTGTTCTTGCAAAGACCACTTTCACACTGATATTTGGTACAAAGTCCCTTCTCTTTCCTGGCTGCTAACTCTTTTTGGACAGGCAACCACTTTGTTGACCTTTCCCCCTCTCCTCCCTTGTCTTTTGAACTCACTTTTCTTTCCTGCCCTTCCTCTACTTCAATATCTGCTGTCATCTCTCCTTCATCTTCTCTTCACTGACAGGCTCGGTTCTCCCTACCCCTACCTCCCTCTACTTTTTTGACCTTAGGTGACTCTGCCTAAGCTACCTAAATCAGAGAGTCACTGGTAGAAACCAAAACAAAAACCGCGATCTCCCCAATCAGCCTTTTCACTGCCCAGAGCTCTGCCTCATTATCTTTGAACGCCCCAAAATGTCCAGCAAAGCACAGTGAAAATAATCTGATTCAATTAACATTCAATGATTTTCTCCAAAGGACAAAGACATGGCCCCTGACTCCCAGGAGCCTTCAAGAAAGAAGGCAAAAATAACTTGAATACAAAGTAAACTGGGGAAGAACGATGAGAGGAGAATGAATACAAAACTTGGCACAATAGCATTAATGCTTCCAAAACAGTCTCCATAAGAACAAGGACTTACACGTGCTCACGGATGTATCCCCAGCACCCAAACAGTGTCTGGCACGTAGTAGGGACTTAATGAACACTAGTCGGTTAAACGGATGAAAGGATGGGAGAATGAATGAACGCACCGTATCTTGCACAGTGCGCGGCACATAGTAGGAGCTTCAAGAGGAAGTGGCCGCAAAAGGAACTCAGCGAAAGGTGCGCTCGAGAGGGACCGCAACTGGGGAAGCCGAGGCGCACCTGGCCCACCCGACCGACGCGGAAGGATGCCGGAGAAGGCGGCCCTCGAAGTCCTCCCCTTTCCCCGCAGACCCTCAGCTCCCGCGCGCCCCGCACCTTGGTGTCCACGTCGGCTAGGCAGTCCCTACGGAACTGGTCGAAGAGCCCCTGGCTCTTGAGGTGGTTCACGATCATGGCCACGAGCTGCGGGTCCCCGGCGCTGGCTCCCGCGCCGCCTGCCCCGCCCGCGCCCGGGCCAGCCCCGGGGCCCGGAGGCGGCGGCGGTGGCTGCGGCTGCGGAGGGGGAGGCGGCGGCGCCGGAGGAGGAGGCTGCGGCTGCGGGTTGGTAGCCATGACAGCCTGGGCCGGAGAGGGCGCGGGCGAGCGAGCGCTCCCGGGAGGCGGCGGCTGCACTTCTCCCGCCGCCTGAAGGAAGCCAACGGGATGTTGTTACGGAACCAGCGGACCCAGAGTAACCCCGGAAGTGAAAGGGAACTCGGGGAAGGGAGGAAAAGGCGGTGACAACAGTAACGAAGGGCTGGTGACGGGGGCCGCGAGGAGCCGGTTCTGGCCGACGTCGCGCGGGTGTTCTCGCGAGACCTGGCTGCGCCGTCCCGGAAGCAAGCAGGAAGAGATGTCGCGTCTGGGATCCTTGCTTTGCGGTCCATGGTGTACGCGGCTCTTACCCGCGGGAAGCTTCTTTCCATCCACGATGACATTTGGACCCGACGCTCTTGCTCCTGCTTCATGGAGCAGTCGAGATCCATAGAGACTTATTATGTGAAGCGTATATGGAACTGCTTGTTCCCAACTCTTCAGCCCTCTAATTTCTCGGTTTAAGATCCTGCCCAATGTTCTGATCATCAGGAAGCCTCAGGGCTCCCCTCATCTCTTCGCGTCTCCCGTCCCCATGCCATTTTTACCTTGGGCTCTCCTTGTTAACTCTTCAAGTGTGCCTGCGGACCAGATGCCGGTCTTCTCAAGGCCTTCTTCCCGCCGGTGAAGACAAGCCTGCAGGCTTTTGGTTTTGAAAGTTTTGCCATTGATGACTGTGAGAAAAGATTACGCCTATATAACACCCCCTGTGCGCCAGGCGCGGCGTTAAGGTCTTTTACATGCATTGACTCATATAATTTTTGGAACACTCCAAAGAACTAGGGACTACTACTGTCCCCAATTTGCAAACCAGGAAACTGAGGCCCTGAGAGATTAAATTGCCCAAGGTCACATAGCCAGCTAATTGCCTGACACTGGACTGAGTTATCTTTAAAATTACTGATTGTACACGATCAAAAGAACAAAAGCATTATGAATTTTCATAATTACATTAAATAGAATGTACGATTTATTGAAAAATGCATCTCGGTGAAATGGGTATTACTGTTTTTTAAAATTTATTATACGTGAACGCATATTTCTGATTGTTGGAATGAGAAGGGTAGAGCATCAATTCTTTTCCTTTTTCTAATTTTTATAGCTGTATGCCTTGAGAAACCTTGTTCATATATATCAAAAAAATGAGCATAGACGTTTTCTTGTAATGTCACTCTTTTTTTTAACCACAGAACATTAGATTTGATGATCTGTTTGTTGACTATTCAATTAGGCCCTCTGTCAATTTTATTGAAAATCAAAAAATGACAACCACCTGACTTGCAAAAGGATTTGTTACTCAGGCCTTATTCTTTCATTTTCTGAGTTTTTGGGAAATATGTCAGGTTAGCTTTGTCGAGATTTATCAAATGACTATTAATTAGACCTATTTATTTGATTAAGTATACCTAGTTTGTATCTGGTTCAACTTGATGCACTCCACGTTTTGGGGAAAGTCCAAGTATAGTTCATAAAACATTTTTGGATAAAATGCTTTTTTTTGTTGTTATCAGGTGGTTCAAATATATTTTCTCAAAGCTTTGTAGCTGCAGATTTAGCTGCAGATGTTTGTCAAATATAAAAAAAATTGTTTGTTATAGGACCTAATTGACAGAGACAGCTTTCATTATCAAGCTAGCCAAAGGGGATTTACTTTCTGTAAGAAACAGTCTGATTCATTGTTTCAATTCAAATCATCATGTGTTTTAAGGAGTATAATGAAAATTGCAAAGAGGAAAAAGTCATGGAATGCATCTTCTAAGATTTATTACTAAGAGCAGTTAAGAGGAAGATGTTAGATATTATTTTTATCCGTTTTCACGTAATGAAAACAAGATGTAAAATGATGTTTCCCTTTACTTAATTACCAATAATGCAATACAATGTCCCTAAATTTATGTTATTTATGAAGTCTGTGATATGATAAAAGGCATGGTATTTCCTTGGTATATCTATAATTGTTTGGTATCAAATTTTTGAGAATAAATAATAAATGTGTAAAAATTCAACAGAACTTCACAAATTTAATTAGACATAATGATCAAAATTTTCCAAAAAAAAAAAAAGAAGAAGGTCTTTGCTGCTAAAATTGAATTGTTTCAGTGGCTAGCATACAGCAGGTAGAAAATACTAAATATTTTCTAAAATGCAATAAGATTAGAATTTAATATAATCTAAATGGATAATTCATGATTAATTTTATAAAATATGTGTTAACTGCCTTATTGAATAACACACGCTGAATCTAAAAGAAATAGAACACTATTTGTAACCATGAGTTCAAGTTACACTGGATATTCACATTGCATTGGATATAGTGTAACTTGAATGATTTCTTAGCCTGGGAAAACATAGTTACATTGAAAGGAATCTGGATCACTGGTCTGTACTGCTTTGGCTGTTCAAAGGTGCTTTTCTTCCAACTTGAAGACAGGTCCTAGAGATGAGTCTTTTGAATATTTGAAAAAAATTGTAAACATTTAAATCTGAAAGAAAAAAAATGCTTTTTTAAGAAGTCAACTTTTCTTATGAATGACCTCTTTACTTTGTTCTCTCCTGTCTCTCTGAAAAAAGGGAATAGATATTATCTTTGACGATAATGAGGGGATGGAAGAGATGAGGTCTTCACACAAAAATTGCTAGTACTTCCCTACCCCACACTATGTATATCCTGAATTTAGAGTGTCCCAACCAGGGTCAAATACTTTCTTCATGTACGTGATTAAGCTGTCATTTTTTCCCTAAGTCTGAAGCTAAGGTGGCAGTTAAACAAACTTTATTAACACTTTGGGAATGAGGGGAGCAATGGCAAGTTATTATGGCAGCCATTACTGGTAGGCATTTGTATTCTTGGGTGCCAGCCTCCTACCAAGTGACTGGCCCCTCTGTGACTTCCTCTTTTCTACAGTCTTGGCCCTACCCACCCCCACCCCCTGACTCTCTCCCTTCCCACCATACTCTGTTTCTGGAGGCTTATTTAGAGAAAGCTGAACATCTTTTTTACAACAAACTGATCTCCTAATACCTGGGAGATTATTAGACCACCATTTGTTTCCTTTCCCTGGTATGCCCATGATGTCCCCCTTCCATAACATCCCATTCTGTCCCGTGGTGCCCCCATTCTGTATTAGGCCATGGGTCTTGCCTTTCGTAATCAAAAGGATGACAAATGTCTTTTTCTAAGTGACTTTCCTTCCCTAGTGACCTAAAGAACAGTGGAAACTTTGAAAGTTCACTTTTTTCAATGATAACAGAACAAATTCCTCAGTGAAGAACAAATTCAAAGCACCCCATTAACAGTTTCTGTAAGAGGAGGAGGAGAAGTATTATTTGCCTTTCCAAAGCAAATTGCACGTGCCACAGCTAATTATTTCTGTTGCAGAATAAAACAGATGATGAAGGTGGGGATGGCATTGGGCAGAGCATTATACGATGTTAATGTGAAAAGGGAGATTGCTTTTCCCCTTGAAAGAAGCTAAAGGAATTGTAAATTGCTGTGGGGTCAGGACATGGAGGTAAGGGTTGGCACAGAAATATGGTAAGGTGGAGAGAGAGAGAGAGAGGGGTGGTTCTGGGATAGCATTTGGTGGAGACTAGACACCTTTTCACTCCCTATCATTCTGGGAATGCCTGAGAGCAGTAGTGTTTTGGAAATGGTGGCTGTGTGAGCATGCATTATGTTTAGGAGCTGCAGAACTCAGGAGTGTGGTTGAGTCCTAGTTGGTGGGAGAAAGGAAGATGGGTCTGGGATAGTTAGACAGTACTAAACACAGCAGAGAACCAGAATCCAAGGTTTGGGTTACATAAGTCCCTGGGATACTGGGGCAGAACCCCAAGGGAGGAGAGAAATCAAGATGGGAGGCTTTCTGATGCAGTGAGATAATCACCTTAGTTATTATTACCTTTTGTAATACATAGATTCTTCAGAGTGAGAAGTCCTCTATAGATTTAAGTAATTAGGAAGAGTAGCAGTAGTTCTCAAACTTTAGCATGCATCAGAATCCCCTGGAAGGCTTATTAAAACAGATTGCTGGGACCCAACCCCAGAGTCTCTAATTTGGTTAAGTCAGAGACTCTGGGGCAGGGCCTGAGAAATTGAATTTTTAACAAATGAATTTAACAAATACTGATGGATCACCATTTGCGAAACATTGGTCTAGACAAACTACAGGCTTACAGGCCAAATCTGGTACACCTGTTTGTTTTTTTTTTGTGTGTGTGTGTTTTCAATTCAGTTTTATTGAGATATAGTCACATATTCTATGATCATCCACAGTGTACAATCACTTGTTCACAGTACCATCATATAGTTGTGCCTTCATCACCAAAATCAATTTTTGAACATTGTCATTACTCAAAAAAATAAAGAAAAATAAGAGTAAAAATACAAGAACACCCAAAACATTCCATTCCCTCTATCCCCTCTAATATTCATTTAATTTTTGTTCCCATTTTTCTATACATCTATTCGAACACTGGATAGATGGAGTATGAGCCACAGGGTTTTCACGATCACACAGTCACACCATGTAAGCTACATAATTATACAATCATCTTCAAGAATCAAGGCTACTGGGTTGCAGTTCAACTGTTTCAGGTATTTTCTTCTAGCAATTCCAATACACTAAAAATTAGAAAGTGATATTGTGCCAGTTTGGATATATTACATCCCCCCAAAAGTCATATTCTTTAATGCAATCTTGACAGACCGATTGGTATTGATTAGGCTGGAATCTTTTGATTATTTCCATGGAGATGTGACTCAATCAACTGTGGGCAAAACATTTGATTAAATTATTTGCATGGAGATATGGAACCTGCCCATTCAGGGTGGGTCTTGATTTAATCACTGGAATCCTCTAAAAGAGCTCACAAACAGAAGGTGCTCAAAGCAGCTGAGAGGGACATTTTAGAGAGAAGCTAAGAGCTGACACTGATGCTGACACTTGGAGATGCTTGGAGACATTTGGAAATGCTCGCCCAGAGTTTGCCCTGGAGAAGCTAAGAGAGGACACCGATATTTAGATGCACAGGAGCTGAAGAAGCTAAGAGAAATGCAGAGACATTTTGGAGAAAGCCATTTTGAAATGCAAGCTGGGAGCAAAGGAACAGAAGACGCCAGCCATGTGCCTTCCCAGCTGACAGAGGTGTTCTGGGCACCATTGGCCATTCTTCAGTGAAGGTAGCATCTTGTTGATGCCTTAGTTTGGACACTTTTATGGCCTTAGAACTGTAAATTTGTAACCAAATAAACTCCTTTTATAGAAGCCAATCCATTTCTGGTATTTTGCATAATGGCAGCATTAGCAAAGCAGATGAGATATCTTTATAATGTATAAAAATGACTTCCAGAATGACCTCTTGACTCCTTGAAATCTCTCAGCCACTGAAACTATTTTGTTTCATTTCTCTTCCTTCTTTCGGTCCAGAAGACTCTCTCAATCCCACAATGCTGGGTCCAGGCTCATCCCTGGGAGTCATGTCCCATGTTGCCAGGGAGATTTACACCCCTGGGAGCCCTGTCCCACATAGCAGGGAGGGCAGTGCGTTTGCCTGCCCAGTAGGCTTAGAGAGAGGCCACATCTGAGCAACAAAGAGGTTCTCTGGGAGAGACTCAGGCACAATTATAAGTAGGCTTAGCCTCTCCTTTGCAGTAACAAGCTTCCTAGAGGCAAGACCCAAGATTGAGGGCTTTTTCCTCTGTTCCTCAGGGGGGCTTTGCAAATACACTTTTATTTTCTGCCCAAAGTACTTTGGGATGTATCAGGGTTTCACACTAACCTATATAACCCTACCAGATCTCACTCCCTATTCAGAGTTCCATGTAATTATGGTGTTAGAATAAATTGGCTGTACAAGTTAAATTATTTAGTGTGCTACAGAAAATATAGATTTTGTACCAAATAAACATCTCTTCCTTTGGTCTTACACAGAAGTTGAAGTTTAAAGACACCATCAATATTGTCCTTTACCCTTTAGTCTGATTTGCCTTATTCCTAACCAGATCTACTTCATTCATATCTCTAATTGAAGTCTGAATTCTTTTTCAGCTTTTTTAACAGTTGCTGTATGGGATAATACTGACATTCATAGTTGCCAAACTCTAGCTCTGAGTCTCAGGTGTCACACAGGTACTCAAAGTTCCAGGGACCGACCAGGTTATATACAAAGAGCTTAGCATCTCAGCATTTAGAGATGGCCATTACAACTCATGAACAGATATGACTGCTGTAAGAGCTTACAATCTAGGGACCTTTACAATAAGCCTTCCCCCTATAACCTATGCTCTAGATTCAATTCTCAGAGTTTGCACATTATAGTTAGTCCATATTAGTGAGGTGTTATAATGTTTTGTCTTTTCATGTCTGGCTTATTCCACTCAAAATGCTGTCCTCAAAATCCATTCATTTAGTTGCATGCCTCACCACATCATTCCTTCTTGCGGCCACTCAATATTCTATTGTATATGTACACCCCAGTTCACCATTCTGTTCATCAGTTGATGTACCCTTAGGCCACCTCCAACTATTGCAAATCGTGAATACTGCAGTCATAAACACCAGTGTCTAAATGTCCATTCATGTCTCTGCTCTCAGTTCTTCCAGGATATACCCAATAATGAGGTTGTAAGACCTTATGGCAACCACATACTTAGCTTCTTGTGGAACCACCACACTGCCCTCCAGAGGGGCTGCACCATTCTACTTCCCCACCAACAGTGAATAGGCACATCTCTCTCTCCACATTTTCTCCAGCACTTGTATCCCTGTTTATTTTTTCCCCTGAAATTTTATAGAGATATATTCACATACCATACAATCATCCACAGTGTGCACTCAATTGTTCAGAGTATCATATCATCAAAATCAGCCCTTGAACTCATTCATTACTCCAAAATAAAGAGATTAAAATAAGAATAGTAAAAAGATAAAAGAAAAAATAAAAATACAATACAATACAATAAAAAGCTCAGATAACACCAACACCTAGACTCCCATACCCCTCCCTTAAATCTTCCTATTATAGACATTTAGCTTTGGTATATTGCCTTTATTACAATTAAGGGAAGCATATTACATTATCACTGTTAACTATAGACTCTAATTTGCATTGGTTATATTTTTTCCCCAATACCATCCCATTTTCAACACCTTGCAAAGTTGACATACATTTGTTCTGCCACATGTAAAAATATTTTTATGTTTGTATATTTAATCAACATCATTGACAACTCTAGATTTCACTAAGTTATACAGTCCCAGTCTTTATCTTCTATCCTTTTCTCTGTTCTTAGACATGTCCTTAGCCTTCCTCTTTCAAATTTACTCACAGTCATCTTTGTTCAGTGTACTCACAATATTGTGTTACCATCACAGTATTGTGCTATCCATTTCTGGATTTATACAGTTAATCTTGTTAAACATTCCGTACTACTTCAGCATCAAATGCCTGATCTCTACCTTCTTTCTATCTCCTGATTACCTGTGTTTTCAGCTTTAACTCTCAAAGTTTGCTAATTAATGTTAGTTCATATTAGTGAAACCATACAGTCATTGTCCTTTTGTTTCTGGCTAATTTCACTCAGCATGACATCCTCAAGGTCCATCCATGTTGTTATATGCTCTGTGACTTTATTCTGTCTTACAGCTGTGTACTATTTCATCATATGTATATACCACAATTTGTTTATCTACTTGTCCATTGATGGACATTAGGGCTGTTTCCATCTCTTGGCAATTGTAAATAAAAACCACTATAAACATCAGTTTATAAATGTCCATTTGTCTTTGCTTTCAGTTCCTCTGAGTATATCCCTAGTAATGGAATAGCTGATCATATGGCAATTCTATACTTAGCTTCATGAGGAAATGCCACACTGCCTTCCAGAGTGGTTGCACCATTCTGCATTCCCACCAACAGTGAATAAGTGTGCCTCTTTCTCCACATCCTCTCCAGCACTTGTAGTTTTCTGTTTTTCGATAATGGCCATTCTAGTAGGTGTAAGATGACATCTCATTGTAGTTTTGATTTGCATTTTCTTAATAGCCAGTGAAATTGAGCATCTTTTCTTATGTTTCTGAGCCATTTGTATTTCCTCTTCAGAAAAGTGTCTGTTCATTCTTTTGCCCAATTTTTAATTGGGTTGTTTGTCTTTTTGTTGTTGAGTTGTATGTTCTCTTTATATATTCTGGATATTAAACCCTTATTTGATATGTGGTTTCCAAATACTACCTCACATTGCATAGACTGTATTTTTACTTTTCTGACAGAGTCCTTTGATGTACAAATGTGTTTAATTTTGAGGAGATCCAACTTATCTATTTTTTTTTTTCATTGCTCGTGCTTTGGGTGCAATATCTAGGAACCTGCCTCCTATCACAAGATCTTTAAGATATTTTCCTACATTTTCTCCTAAAATTTTATGGTATTAGCTCTAATGTTTAGGTCTTTCATCCATTTTGAGTTAATTTTTGTATAAGGTGTGAGAGAGGTATCCTCTTTCATTTTTTGGATATGGATATGCAGTTCTATAACCATTTATTGAAAAGGCTGCTCTCTCCCAGTTGCATTGGCTTGACTGGCTTATTAAAGATCAATTGACCATAGATGACAGGGTCTATTTCTGAACAGTCAATTTGATTTCATTGGTCAGTATATCTATCTTTATGCCAGTACCATGCTGTTTTGATCACTGTAGCTTTGTAATATGCTTCAAAGTCAGATAGTGTGAGACCTCCCTCTTCATTCTTCTTTCTCAAGATTTTTTGCTATTCTGGGTACCCTGCCCTTCCAAATAAATTTGGTTATTGGTTTTTCTATGTCTGCAAAGTAAGTTGTTGGGATTTTAATTGGTATTGCATTGAATCTATAAATCAGTTTAGATAGAAACATGGATTAGTCTTCCAATCCATGAACATGGTATGTTCTTCCATTTTTCTAGATCCTATTTGATTTCTTTCACCAATTCCTTTTAATTTTCTGCATATAGGTCTTTTGTGACCTTGGTTAACTTTATTCCTAAACACTTGATTCTTTTGGTTGCTATCGAAAATGGAATTTTTTCTTATTTCCTCCTTATGTTGCTTGTTACCAGTGTATAGGAACACTACTGATTTCTGTGCATTGCTCTTGTACCCTTCCACTTTGCCATATTCATTTATTAGCTCTAGTAACATTGCTGTAGATTTTTCTAGATTTTCTACATGTAGGATCATGTCATCTGCAAACAGTGAGTCTCCAATTTGAATGCCTTTTATTGGTCCATCTGTTTTTACTGTAAAAGCAGTACTTACTTCAACTATTTTATCCTTTGGTTTTTATTTGTCCTATCTTGTTTTTTTTTTTTTTTCTCTCTCTTTTTATCCTTTTAGTTACCCTTACTGATAATCTTAATTTCTGCACTCTCCTCCTAGCCTCTCTGCTCTCTTTTCTTTTCAGTCTGCAGAACTTCCTTTAGTATTTCTTGTAGGGCAGATCTCTTGTTAATGAACTCTCTAAGCTTCTGTTTATCTTTGAATATTTTAAACTCTCCATCATTTTTGAAGGACAGTTTTGCCAGATAAAGAATTTTTGGCTGGCAGTTTTTCTCTTTCAGTATCTTAAGTATATCATATCACTGTCTTCTTGCCTCCGTGGTTTCTGATGAGAAATTGGCACTTACTGGGCATTCCCTGTAAGTGACAAATTGCTTTTCTCTTGCTGCTTTCAGAATTCTCTCGTTATCTGTGGCATTTGATATTCTGTTTAGTATGTGTCTTTGAGTAGTTCTGTTCAGATTTATTCAGTTTGGAGTATGTTGAGCTTTTTGGACATGGATATCTATGTCTTTTTAAATGTTGGGAATTTTTTGACCATTATTTCCTCAAATATTCTTTCTGCTCCTTTCCCCTTCTCTTCTCCTTCTGGGACATCCATGATATGTATATTTGTGTGCTCTGTGTTGACAATCAATTCCCCAAGACCCTGCTCAATTTTTTTTTTCCATTCTTTTGTCTACCAGTTCTTTCATCTGTTTGAATTCAGATTTTTTTGTCTTCTAGTTCATGGATCCTTTCTTCTGCCTCTTCAAATCTGCTGTTGGATGCCTCTAGTGTATTTTTAATTCCATTATTGTGCCTTTCATTCCCATAAGATCTGTTATTATTCTTTGCATTCTTTTAAATTCTTCTTTATGTTCACTCAGGGTCTTTTTAATAGCCTTTATTTTTTTTAGCCATCTCCTTGAAATGATTTAGGAGATTTGCTTGAACATCTTTGATAAGATGTTCCAGATTCTGTATCTCCTCAGACTTTTTAATTTTCTCCTTTGACTGGCCCATATCTTCCTGTTTTTAGTATGGCTCATAAGTTTTTGCTGATATCTGGGCATAAGATTGTCTTGATGAGTTTACTCTGAAGGTCAGATTCTCTCTCGTCTAAGACTTTTTTTTTAAATTGGATTTGTGTTAATGTTCTTCTTTGACACTTGGTTCATCAGTATTACCCAACTAAAGCAGAGCTGGGGCCCACTAAGGGGGTGCATACCAGTTCCACAGGGCCTGGAGGAGAGGGTCAGATAAAGATGCCCAAAAGCCTTTAATTCTACTTCCCAAAAGGTTCACTTTGCTGGCCTGCCCAGGAGATAGCTCTCTTTGCCCCAAAACCTTTTAGATATCTTCCCAGAGTTGCACTTCCCTGTCCTTCCCAGCAGAAGGCACTCTTTGGCAAACTATTCCCCTCAGCCCTTAGAAGGCAGGCTGTTTTTAGCTCTCTGCCAGCTCCCTAGTGTGGGCTGAAACAATGGCACAGCAATGCTTGGCAGGGCAGGTTGAAACTGCAGGACCAGCAGTCTAAATTTGCTGGCCAAAAGCTGGAACAATGCTGACCGTGACCTGCCCTGTTCTTGAGAAAGTGGATTTTTCATGGCTCTCCCAGTCTACAGCCACTTGCCAGGGATCAGACAACCAGGAGCTGTTTGCCCCAAGAGCCAGGGCTTAGGGAGTCACTCACACTCTCTTATCACAATTTATCTGTCTCTGCATCCTGCCCTTTCCTGGGTGCTGTCTTGATCTCCAGCACCCCAGGCCACTGTTCCAGACAGTTCCTGCCCATTCCCTGCTGTTTTTCTGGGAGAGAGGTAAGCCCCACAACTTCCTAATCAGCTATCTTCCCCGAAGTCTCCCACATGTTTTTATAACTAAAATTTTATTGGAACACAGATACACCCATTGGGTTTGCATATTGTCTACGGCTGCTTTTGCTGCAATGGCAGAGTTGAGACAAAGACTTTATGCCCTATAGAACCAAGAATATTTGCTACCAGGCCCTTTACAGAAAAAGTTTGCCAACCCCTGGATTAAACAGAGGCAGCAAAGGTGTGGTTGTGAGAGCAGTGGCTTTGGAGTTGGGAAGTCTGCATTTGAGAACTTCTGCCTTTTACCAGATAAAAATTTGCTTCTCTGTGCAGTGGAGCCGATAATGATAATTCACAGGGTTCTTCTAAAACTAAGCCAGATCATATAAATGACAACAGTTTGTCATATGCTGCCCATACTCATAGAGTTATTAAGAATGGGTAGAATTTGGACAAAAATAGAGAGGGGAAGCTCTCCATGATGAGGAAAGCATAGGAGTAGCTTCTAGTTTTGCTGTAAATGAGAATATAGTGAAGGTAGAAACTAGGTCTCCACTATGATGCTGGGCACCCACACAAGGCATTCAGTAAGTGTTCATTTAATATAGATAATTCATTTCTGTTAGAAATAGTTTGTCATTAGCCCATTAATTAGTTCTGATATGCCTATTAGCACACAGGCAGATCTATCACTTCGTGAAAGTGTTTTTGGCATTGGGAGAGGTGGTGAGTACCCTGAGGTGGAATTCTAAAATACAAATGTTTCTCCTCAATGTTTGGGGAACTCTGATGGCCACTTATGGTTCCCTTAAGTGATTGACTTCTGTCATATTTTTATTTCATGCTTTGTAATGTGAACATTTTGTTTTTTTGCAGGGATCCTCCTGTTATGCAGATATCATTACTTTTTTCATATCCCTTTGATCTAAAGCTTTAACCTCTCACTGGTGATAGCTAACCAGATTTACAAAAGTAAGATTTTATTATGAGTTAAGTAGCCAGCATCTATTAATGTTACTGAGTTGCTGGCTTTTTTGAAAATTGAGATGGCAATATAGCAGATGGCTTAAAATAAAAGATGTTCCTTTATACGAGGAAGATTTGCAGTTAGAAGATGTAGTCTTCAAGAGATTGCTTTTATTTTGAAAAAATAGCCATAATGTATTTTTCCTGAGCTTTTGGATCATATTGGGCTTCATATTTGGATTTGCCTATAGGAAAAGAAATTACTAGTTTGTAAATGTGGGAAGCCACCCATTTTGTAGACGTTTCTCCCCGTAAATTATTTTTATACATAAGGCTCTGAGAACTTGGTTAACTGTGAACCCACCTGGGATTCGGATCCATTCTTCATGTACTGAAATTCAACTTCTGACTATGCAAGTCTGAAGTCTGGACCCCATGCTGGGGTGAAAAATCAAAGTATTGCCATGGGGACCAGGCTGGGTGACTAGCTGGACACATTTTTGATTCAAATGGCCATGATTGCAGTTGTAACCCAAGTTCCTTGTAGAAAACTAGGAAAACACAGAAGTTTATTGACAACAGGGAGTAGTCTGGAGATGAGTACCTGACCCAAGCTGGACCAATTAGAGCACTTCCTTGGGATCTTTGAAGTTAATTGTTATGTCTCTCCGCTGGCCAACTTGTAAGAAGAGGTCTGGAGTAGTCAGAATCCAGGTTCTCTGCCATTTCGATGGAGCTGGTCTGCAGCAGGAAAAAAAAAAAAAAGCCAATTTGTAGAGTGAAGTGGCAGCATACCACATATTCCCGAGCCCCAGTTATACTTTTCCCAGCCTGTGATTTGAATATGTGAGTATAGGAACATAGTTTATGTGTCCTATTGAAGTTAAGTTGGTATTAAAGAAAAACAAGATTGATATAAATTTAAAGGTTAAATTTAGGCCCAATGGTAAACATGAAGAAAGTATCAGAGAATATGACCATAGAGATGAAAAGTAGAGTATGGGTTACGAGAAGTAGGGGAAGGGGCAATGGGGAGTAAAGAAATGTGTGCAGGGTTTCTGTTTGGGGTGAAGGGAAATTTCTAGTAATGGACGGTGGGAAGGTGATGGCATTGCAACATTCTAAATGTGATTAATCCCACTAATGGAATGCTAGGGAGGGGGTGGAATGGGAAGATTTATGCTGTATATATGTTTCCACAATTGAAAAGAAAGAAAGGCAGTCTAAATAGATAATGACAATTAAATGCCAAGGATGATCCTGGATGGGATCTGAGGATGGAGGAGAGGAGGCTCAAAGGGACACAGTTGGGACATAGAAAAAAAATGGAATATAGAATGTAAGCTTTGTATTAATGTTGAATTCCTTGAACTTCTTAGCTGCGCTTAATGTGATTGCATAAATGAATGTTCTTGTTCACGGGAAATGTATATGTGAATTATATTGTTTGTTCAAGGATGTGTGCAGCTTGCTCTCATGTTCAGAAGACAGAGCAATAGATGATGGATGATAGGGAGGGAGGGAAGGAAAGAAAGAAATGGTAGAGTGACAGGATGTTAAAGTTGGTGGATCTGGGGTATCGGGGGAGGGGTGTTGGGGTATGCTGGAGTTCTGTGTATGGGTTTGTATTGTTTTTGCAACTGTTCCTCTAAGTTTGAATTTATTTCAAAATAAAATTCAACAAAAAATGAAAAAAAAAAAAAAAGAAAGACTTCCAAGGAATTGAACCAGGAGTTAACATCTCCAAGAGTTATCAGAGCTAGCTGAAAAAAGAGAAGATAAGCTTATCATTTCTTAAAAGAAAATTGAATAAAAATAATCCTTGGTAAAGCAATTATTTTAGACAATGATGTATTTCTGCATTGAAGTTCAAACCTGTAATGACAGGTAAACTTATTTGAATTTAAGTAAGAAGCGTATGTTTAAATGTGTTGTGCCACTCTTTTTCTGTGATAGGGGTAATAGACCATGATTAAAAGACGAGATTCAGAAATCCATTTAAAAGGCAGGGTGAGTAAGGGCCAAGATTCATCTGGATTGAATATAAATTTGAATTTTTTAAGTTTCTAGAAGTTTTGATGTGGTAAATATGTTGAACAAATTGCACTGGGGATTAAACAGTGAGTTTTGCAATAAAGAAAGCATCTATGTTCCCCAAATTCAGAGATTTTATTTACATATTCACAGTTTCTTTTATCAGGCACCTGTGCAGGCATTTCACCCCATCTCGTTGGCCCTGTGAGGGTTTGTCTAGGATAGGAAGTGATGGGCATGGACCTCAGTCTCAGGGACCCAACTAGCTAACTGTCAAGAAAAACATGCTTGATATGCACCCATAATCCACATATGAAATAAATTGAGTAGCTGAAGAGTAATGAAGGAAGAGTTGAGGTAGAGACTGAAAGTGTACCCATGTAGAAGGGTGATGGACATGCTGAATTAATCAGGGAAGTACTCTTCAGGAGGGTGGCCCTCACCCCGGTTTTGAGAGTTAATGGACACTGGATGGGCAGAGGGAGGGAAGGCGTGAACAACTTGTAAGCAGTTTAATTTTCAAGGTCTATCACAGAAAAGACAGAATTTTGTGATTATAGGTATATTCACTCCTCAAGTGGGCATTTTCCCTAATTTAGATTTATATAAAACATTAGACAGTCTTTTGCTAATGAATAGCAGAGGAACTAATTTACATGAATTTGTAAGCAAAGACATTTATATCCATGCCTTAGACTAAATGTGTAATATATAAACAAGGAAGGGCTAATGAAGAAGCTTATTTTTGTAGGCAGTATGATGAGGGCAATAAGCCTGGGGGCTTTGGAGCCACAAATGGATGTGTATTTCAGCTTTGCTCTTTTCTGGCTTTATGGTTGTGGACAAATTGCTCGACATCTCCATGCCTCATTTTCTTATTTGTGAAGTAGTAGGCATAGTAAACCTACATCCTAGGGTTTTGGGGGAAGATTGAGATAATCCATTCATTTAACAAATATGTTTAGAGCGTCTATGTGCCAGTCACTGTCCTAGGCACTGGAGATAAAACAGTGACCAAGACAGACAAATCCCTTGCCCTAACGGAGCTCCCATTCTAGTGTAGTTAGCTGGACAAAAAACAAACAAATGCATGAATAAAGTATCAGGCAAAGATAAGTGCTCTGCAGACGATTAAGTAGAGTGATATGATGGATAGCAACTTACTAGCCAGGGAAGGTCTTTCCAAGATCTGAATGTCAAGTTGAAGCCAGCCATGAGAAAATGGGAAGCAGCAGCCCTGGCCTCGGGAACAGGTCCTGGGGCAGGAATCAGCTCGATGTGTTTGAGAAACAGAAATAAGGTCATTACGGCTGCAATATATTGGACATGAAGTAGAGTGGTAGAAGATGGAATTAGACTATGTAGGACTTAGAAAACCAGGGCAGAAATGTGTTGTGTTCTAAGTGCCATGTAGAGCTTCTAGAGAACTAAATTGGTGAATGACATGATTTCATAATGGACGTAAAGTGCTCACCACTTCTCCTGGCACAGAAAAAAACACTCAGTGTTATCTTTCAGTGTAAACTTCGAATTAGTTTTCTTGAAGTCTTTTGCCTGGCCAAAAAGCTTGAAATAAACCGAGGAAACTGCTTTGACAGTACCATTAATATCACCATTTTACATACAAGGGAACTGAGACCTAAACATGCTGAGTAACTTGCTCAGAGCCACCAAAAGACTGCATTTAAGAACTCCACTATATTTTCCAGGGAAACCCAACATAATTCAACATTCTAAGAAGAAGCAAAGTAAATCTGAGCCCAAGAAAAGGCAAAATCCCCAGTTCTCTTTCTGTTCTTTCTTTTATTGCCAACCTACTGTTGTCAGCTTTGTTTCGTTTTAATTTATATTGATTCATTGTGACATCTTTTTTTTCCCGCTAAGATATACATGTGTCGTTCATCTCCACTTCTAACCTCCTTGATGATTTTTAAAAGTTCTAATTTACTCTTTCACTAATTGAACCCAATATTGACTTGGACAGACTTTTCCTCTGGTTTGTCAGGATTCATTAAACCTGTTTTTCCATGCTAGTAAATTGTTTACTTGGATCTTAGTCTGTCAGGCCTAGATCATTAATTCATTAGCATATGTGACTTTCGTTGAGCAACACAACCAGATTGTGTGTGTCTTTGAGCTGAAGTAAATTACTCATTAGCTGTCATGAGAAAAAACTTGAATGAAATCACTGAGGATGCGAACACAATGTCGATTCTTTCAGGGGTAGAAGATGGGGGAATCCGGACTTGTAACTAACCAGCATGATTTTCCTAGAATGGAATCTGTTCCCGTAGGTGTGCTGGAGCAGGTTTGAAGTGGCATGAGAACTGAGTTAAATTTTAAGGAAATTTGTGAGGTAGTTGATGCCAAGTTGGTAGCTTGAAATTGGCCATGGTATGTGTAATTACACCAGAGAAATTGGCAACTGCCTCAAGGCTTTCTCCCAAACAGCTGCTTTTTAAACTCTTAGCACATCGTTGCAAGTGCCTCTCAGGTTCTCCCTTCCTCCTGGTGACAGAACAAGGAGGGGGCGTGGAAAGACAGAGGATATGTGGCCAGAACAGGGTTTTGGCTGGCATTCAGTTTCCTGCCTGAATTCTTTTTCTATCATCAACTCTGCTAGAGGTCCTTTAGTCAAACAGACCCCATATTCCCAGTAGCAACAGAGATTCGATTCACTATCACATTTCCCCCTAGGATTGAATCTGAGCGCCATTGCTTGGATGTGGCTTGACTTGGGCTGGTCAATTATTCCCGTCTCTAGGACTCAATTCCCGCATCGCTATTATGCAGATACTGCTACCAGCCTCATAGTTTGCGTGTTGGTGTGTGTTGTGGTGTGGGGATAAACGACTTGATTCTCATGAAAGGCTTTGCTAGGATTTGGTGCATTGTAAGCTCTCAATAAATGCTAGCTCTAATTATATTATTATTACTAAGTGTTCGCAGACACTGTGAGAGTTTCTGTCCTTGAGACGTTTGTAAAAGTGCTGATTTACAGAGGCCTCTTAGCTGATATCCAAAGTCCTTGAACCAGCCTGGCTTGAACCACTTTTTCCCACAAGGTGTTTCTCTCTCTGTCTTTCTCCATCTCTCTCTCTCTCTCTCAGTGCTCCATCTGGGTGGACACAGGTGTAACTCACTGCTCGTTCCACTCCACGCCACCCATGTACTTCTTCCCTTTCACCCTGTGCCTGCCTCCCAGTGATACCCCAAGTATGTGGAGCTTGACAACTTTTTCAGCAAGAAAGAAATGGGGCTAGAAACCTCCTTGAAATGTGTTTATTTCAAGAAAATGGCTTTTTACTGATGTATACGGGAGTATTTTGTGTCTGTGGCAAGAACCCTTTTTACTCACTGCAAGAATTTTTTTTTTAATTCAATTTTATTGAGATTGTTCACATACCATACAATCATCCAAAGTACACAATCAGTTGCCCACGGTACTATCACACAGCTGTGCATCCATAACCACAATTATTTTTTTTTCAATTTTTAGAACATTTTTATTACTCCAGAAAAGAAATAAAGACAAGAAAAGAAAACTCAAATCCTCCCATAACCCTAACCACTCTCCATCCATTACTGACTCACAGTATTGGTATAGTACATTTGTTACTGTTGATGAAAGTATGTTAAAATACTACTAACTGTAGTACATAGTTTGCAATAGGTATATTTTCCCCTATATACCCCTCTATTATTAACTTCTAGTTAAAGTGTCATATGTTTGTTCTAGTTCATGAAAGAGATTTCTAATATTTGTACAGTTAATCACAGACATTGTCCACCACAAGATTCACTGTTTTATACATTTCCATATTTTAAACTCCAACTTTCCTTCTAGTGTCACATGTGACTCTAAGCTTCCCCTTTCCACTGCATTCAGACACCATTCAGCACTGTTAGTTATTCTCACAATAACGTGCTGCCGTCACCTCTGTCCATTTCCAAACACTTAAGTTCAACCTAGTTAAACATTTTGTTCATGATAAGCAACTGCTCCCCATTCTGCAAGAATGTTTTTAATAGGCAGGAAGTTGAAGTATTTGGTGAATGGGGGGAGGTGTCTTTCTTCTCCTTTTTGTTTGTCTTTGTTCCTTTTCCTCATTCTCCAGGATCATTGAGGCAACATTAGAGAGTAAAAGCAATATAATATCAGCAATCAGAGAGACCTGGATCTGACGTATGGTTATGCCGCTTTCCAGTTGAGTGGCCTCAAGCATGTCATTTGAACTTCTAACTCTCAGTTTCTCACTCCATAAAATGAGGGCATCAATCTATAGATCTATCTATATAATCTGTCTTTGGCTAGTCCCATTGTTCACAACCTTGCTGCACATTAGATTCATCTGGGAACTTTTAAAAATATTTGATTCCTGGGCTCTATTCCAAAAGACTCTGATTCATTGGACTGCATTTCAGCCAAAGTATCAGTCTGTTTTAGAGGCTCCTGGGTGAGTCTGTGTGCAGTGAGGTTTAAGAACTACTGAATTCCTCTTTTTAAGCCTCACTGAACCTCAGCTGGCCCACATGCTCATAATCTGGAAGTTCCTGGACCTCAACAGCCGATTTAAATACCAACTGAGTCTCCTTTGCTAACAGCCACTTTGTGACCCCAGTCCTCTATCTGCTCAGATTAGTGCAGTGCATCAGGCAGTGCAGACACCATCCACCCTTGTCCTCTGGGCCCCTCTCGTGGGATGTTCAGGAAACCCCATTGGTGCTCTGCAGGTGGGAAGAACAATTCCTGCGATGCTTGTCTTGCCTTCTTGCTGAACCTGGGCAGTCCTGGTGGTCTGGAGAAATGTCAGCCCCTGCAGTAGCTCCTCAGGGAACAGCAGACGATGGTCCTTACTTGTGAACTCTTGGCTAGGCATACTCTTCTCCACAACTCCGATTTCCTAGGGCCACAGGCCATCAGAGGTCAGCTCTCCCACTTCACACAGGGCAGCCACGTTTTCCAAGGCACAGCCCCAGCATCCAGACAGCAGTATCACAAGGGGTTAGAGCATCATCCACCCGTGCCCAGAACCAGCACCAGAACCAGCGCTCCACTCCAGTAACCTAGGCCTGGGTCACCCTGTCCATGTTCCTTTTCCCATTGGTGACTTTCTTCTTGGAGATTCTTCTCTCTCTTCCTACCACCTGGCCTCAGAAGGGGCCACTCTTGTCCACCAGATGTTACAATATATCTATTGAATAGATGAATACCAAACTCTGTTCTCCAAGGAGGCTCATTGGCCCCAGTATAGATTCATAGATGTAAAAAGATATATGATAGTGGATCCAGCCTCAGTTTGCCTATCAGCCTCTTCTAAACTCAGGCTGTCTCCAAGCACCATTTGCACTAAAAAATCCCTTTCCCCAAAGCAGTGGGTAGGACCTTCCTTTGCCTATGTGTAATTCGGAGGGACTTCTCAAATGGTTATTTGCAGAACAAAGGGAAAACTTGCTCCAAAGGTAAGTTCCAGTTTATACCATAAGCATAGAAAGCACAAAAAATACCCAAGATGGCAATTTTCTTAGTTTCAATCAATTTTAAGATTCACTCTCTACTGGGCAACCCATTACACCTAAAACGGGGTTGATATAAACATCAATTTCACAGGGTTGTTGAGAATAATAAATGAAGGAAGTTGTGGAAAGATCAATTTTTAATGCTTTCTTATTGCTGTTATTAATTAGTTATCCTAATTAGCAGCTAATTAGAGTTGCCCCTTTGGACACTGAGAGCCCCATGGCCACATTATCTCCCCTGCTCCATCTGCATTCAATGTGAACCTAATCCAGTGGATTTCAGGTTCTTACCATATTGCCTATAAGATCTGTCATGTTAACTAGGATGATGAGGCCTCTGTATTGAAATGCATGGCTGTGGGGCCAGTGCCACTCACTCTGCCTCCTGCTCTGGTTATGAGTGCAATTTGAGAAAGCACCTCATGGTCAGGTGGCTTTTGATGGTTTTCCTCTGTATGGATTCTATTTTGGCTTGCTAAAGCTGCCAGAATGAAATATTCCAGAAATGGGTTGGCTTTTAACAATGGGGATTTATTAAGTTACAAGTTACAATTCTAAGGCTGTGAAAATGTCCAAATTAAAGCATCAGCAAGAGGATACCCTCTCTAAAGAAAGGCCACTGGCATCTGGGATTCCTCTGTCAGATACTGGGCACATGGCTGGTGTCTGCTGGTCCTCTGCTGGGTTTTGTTGCTTTCAGCTTCTGATTCCAGTGGCTTTCTCTCTGAGTATCTGTGAATCCTCTCTTAACATCTCCGGGTTTTTCTCTCTCTCAACTCTCTCCAAATGTCTCTGCATTTTATCCTTCCATAAAGGACTCCAGTAAAGGATGAAGACCCACCTTGAATGGGCTGGGTCACATCTCCATGGAAACAACCTAATCAAAAGGTCCCACTTACAATAGGTCTGACCACAAGAATGGATTGAAAGACCATGTCCTTTTCTGGGGTACATAATAGCTTCAGACAAGCACAGGTTCATAAAGGTCTTTTTCAGGGGATGAGGAGAAAATTGGGGAAGATGGAAGGAAGGCTCACTTAGGTGTCTGGCCTAAGACATGTTCCCCCACAGAGTAAACCCGAAGCCCTAACTACTGGGGCTTTGTTCCTTGCCCAGCCTGCTAGGAAAGTACCTTACTGGATCTTGATTCTCATGTGGTTCCTTGGGTTTTCTCTCTCTTAGAATCACAGACATAGGAGCCTTGTAATTAGCACCCCTAAATCTACAACAGGTGTCTTGGTTGAAAGGCTAAAAGATTCTGCCCTGGAGTTTTGGTAACTACCAACATTTTAAGAAATGTGTGCGCATTCCTAAAAGGAAGTTCAGTCTTGGGGTTCTCTGTCAGTTGCCAACCGTGGATGATGTAAGTTTGGTTACCCAAGAGGACTTGCTTGTCTCTCTTATGGATGGCCATGAGAAATACTCAGGAGATGGTACTGACTGGGCTCTCATTGATTGGATGAGGCAGGAAGGGAGAGGCAGGTATCCAGGCTGATGAGTTTTCTCTAGAGCAAGGGTCTGCAAACTAAGATAGTAGGTCAAATCAGACCTGTCACCAGTCTTTGTTATAATCTTTTATTTTGAGATAATTGAAGACTCAACTGCTTCCTGTTTTTGTGAATAGAGTTTTATTGGAACATAACCACACTTGTTTATGTATTGTGTATGGTGCCATTATTTATGGTGCTTTCATGTTACAATAACAGAATTGAGTAGTCACAATGAAGAACTCATGACCTGCACAGCCTAAATTCGTACACTTTGGAAAAGCTTATAGAAAAAGTTTGCCAACCCCCACTCTAGAATCATGGATGCTTCTCAATCAAAGATGCTTCCCAAAGCTGCTTCAGGTTTCATAATTGTCTTCACTGTGACCCCAAGGCCACAAGACCCCTGTAGAATTCTGGAACTTCAGGATTGGAAGGGAGCCTTAGTTGCCATCCAGTCCAATCTCTGATTCCAGAATCTCCCAATGATAGCTCCTCAAGTGAAGAGTAGTGAGGCACACCATTGCCTGAGGCAGCCAACTCACCTTTGTTGGGAAGTTTTGGCT
Source organism: Choloepus didactylus (assembly GCF_015220235.1). Classification (NCBI taxonomy): domain Eukaryota; kingdom Metazoa; phylum Chordata; class Mammalia; order Pilosa; family Megalonychidae; genus Choloepus; species Choloepus didactylus. Next base: position 13,386,303 of record NC_051309.1, read on the forward strand.
GATGGAAAATGATTTCTTCTGTTGGGCTAAAGTCTGGTAGACAGGAAAACTGTTAAAGTTATATTATTTATGAGCCCCACCATAGCCTTTGAAGGAAGACTTCCTTGCTGGTGGGGGTGAGGCTGTGCTGCCTTTGTTGTGTGGGGCAGCACGATGGATGGAGAGGGAATCTCAGAAACTGGATCAATGAATTTACTGTACACGTGAAAAGATGCTGGACTCTCCTAGATAGAAAGATCCTGAGAAGGGATGCTGGAGGGGCATGGCTGGACATGGTTGGGGTGAGGAGGGAGACAGAGGTGGCTACTGGAGTAGAATTTTGGCATGTGAGAGTGTTTCTAGGTGCCTCAACAAATTGAAATGTCCCTCAAGGGAGAAGGGGGCTCAAAGTGTTCCAGATTCATTTTAAGGACCAGGTATCAGCCTTACACTCTCAGTTCAAAGATCTTCCAGAACAAGTAGCTCCCCTAGTCAAAACAGTCCAAATCCCATCTTTCCACCTTTCTTCCTAGTTATGGATTTCCTTTCCTTGCACCTTAATGTTCTTAGTAGCTGATTGTATTTTTTCCCATTAATCAGAAGTTGTGGAGGGAGAGACAGAGGTGGAAGGAGACTGTGTACTGCCTTTTGGCTCAAGGTAGATTTCCCAGGGCACAGAATAGCGGAAAGATCCCAGATGTAAGTCAGAGGCCCTGGGCCCAAATTCTAGTTCTGCAACAATTTCATGGGCAACCTTCTGCAGTAATCATCTCTCTTCATTGTGCCTTAGTTTTCTCCTCTGTAAAACATGAGGCTGGAGACAGAACAGTAGTTTCCAAATGCTTTTGTGGAAGGTTCTGCCAGGGGCTTCTGAAGACAGGCAATGGGGATGCTAAGGGGCTGGAGTTTTTGGCTCCCTTACCCAGTGTTCATCAGAGCAGTGTATTTATTTTTCTCCTTTTATTAGAGAAGTTGTGGGTTGACAGAACAATCATGTATAAAACACAGGGTTCCCATATACCACCCTATTATTAACACCTTGCATTGGTGTGAAGCATTTGTTACAGTTGGTGAAAGCACATTTTTATAATTGTACTATTAACTGTAGTCCATGGTTTAACTTAGGGTTCACTGTTTGTGCAGGTGCAGTTCCATAATGTGCTGATTTGAGTCTATTGTGTCCCCCACAAAAGCCATGTTCTGTTAATCCAGTCTTGTGGGTGCAGACTTCTTGTGGTTGGGACCTTTTGATTAGGTGGCTTCCATGGAGATGTGACCCACCCAACTGTGGGTGAGACCCTTTGATTAGATTATTTCCTTGGAAGTGTGACCTTGCCCATTCAGGGTGTGTCTTGATTAGTTTACTGGAGTCCTTAAGAGAGCTCAGGGGCCAACACAGACCCAGATGCTTGGAGATGCAGACAGAAAGCTGTTTGGAAATGCTAAGCAAAGAGATAAAGCCCAGAGTTTGCCCAGAGAAGCAAAGGGAGGACCCCCCAAATGCTTAGAGAGAAACACCCTGGGAGAACAAGCAAGGATGCACAGGAGCTGAGAGAGAGAAGCTAAGAGAGACAGAAGTCCAGAGACATGTTGGAGAAGACCATTTTAAACCAGAACCTGGGAGTGAAGGACCAGCAGATGCCAGCCACATGCCTGCCCAGCTGACAGACTTGTTCCAGATGCTATTGGCCTTTCTTCAGTGAAGGTACCCTCTTGTTGATGCTTTAATTTGGACACTTTTATGGCCTTAGAATTGTAAATTTGCAACCTAATAAATCTCTTTTATAAAAGCCAATCTGTTTCTGGTATTTTGCATTCTGGCAGCTTTAGCAAACCAGAACAACATAGATTTTTTTTAAAAATTTTTTATTCTGTTACCATATATACAACCTAACGTTTCCCTTTTTAACCACACTCAGATATATATTTCAGTGCTTCTAATTACGTTCACAGTATTATTCTACCATCACTGCCACCTATTGCCAAAACATTTCCATTGTTCCAAACAGGAACCATGTACATTTTAAGCCTTAACTTCCCAATTCCCTATCCCCACCCTGTCCCCTGGTAAACTATATTCTAGATTTGGACTCTATGGGCTTGCTTATTCAAATAATTTCCTATCAGTGAAATCAGACACTATTTGTCCTTTATTGTCTGACTTATTTCACTCAACATTATGTCTTCAAGGTTCATCCATGTTGTTGCTGTATCAGAATGTCTTTCCTTTTTATGGCTGAATAATATTCCATTGCACGTATATATCGTATTTTGTTTATCCATTCATCGGCTGATGGACACTTAGGTTGCTTCCATTTTCCATTTGACTTAGCAATACCACTTCTAGGTACATACCTCAAAGAATTGAAAGCAGGGACTTGCACAGATATTTGCATACTGTTGTTCATAGTGGCATTATTCACAAGAGCAGTCTACTTTTATATAGTGGATAGATTGGGGCTCCTTAAAATCCCCTATACTACTAAACTTCCACTGCTAAAGAAGAAAAAAAGACTAGAATCCAGTGGGCTTTTTCAGCATTTCTCAGAGTGTGGTGACTGGAAGGATGCAAGGTGGTTTTATGGGATGCATGGATGAGCATTTTAAATTTTCATAGTTAAACCATTTATATTTTAATATGAATTAGGAAAAACTAGAACTAGAATGTCGAACCTATGGTTTCATTGATATTGCTTAGCATGAGGCTAAATTTCGTTAAATTGAATAAATGGGCTGATTTAAAGGAAAATAATAAGTAAATATATGTAAAGATGGTACAGGAATATGACAAACATGATTAATGTTTGGGAAAATGGGCAAAATGACCTCCAGGCTCCAACATTTTAGCATTCCTCCTCCTCCCCCTCTTTTCTTCTGTGGTTGTGTTCTCCCTAGGAGAGAGGGCATCACAACATGTATTTTCAGATTCAAAACAGCTGCCCTGAGGCTCTTGAGTGCATGGGGTCTGCACTCACAGCGTACTCTGGGTCCTCCCCAGCAGAGAGCTCTGTTTTGTCAGGGGCAGCGCTGTTTTCCCACCTCTAGTCTCTTATGAGGTACATGAAACCAGCAGGAAAGCAAATCAAAATGAAAGCAAGAAAAACAAGCCTCTGCAGAGAGTGCATATCTACGCTCTGCCTGGGATTAGAGAAGGTGCACTCTGCTCCATTACCAGAATACCTAATGTGCTTGTGTTTGGAAAAGCAAATCAGCAGAATTAGCACCCAGTAAATTGTTATTCTCACAGACTGTTGACTCTGTCCTGCTCCTTTGTAACATCAGACCTCACTTATTTTTATTTACTTTTTGGTATGAAACTGTTTCCTACATTCTCATCTTAACTCACTCCTAGTGGGATAATGCAGGTCTATTTTCCTTGTTTTGGATTCTGGAGGATTAGTCCATAATTGTTAAGGAAGTCACCATGTATTGCATGCCTGTTTTCTAATGTGAGGCATGCACTGGGTGTCCATATTTGATGAAGGTTGACAGCTCCTGGGCCTTGGGGCAGACACGCCTGGATTTGAACTTGGCATAGCCTCCTATGGTCTATGGACTGGTGTTCCTTACTTAGATACATTGGGTCTCAGGTTCTTTGGTTGTTCAACAAGAACTATGCTTCTCTCACAGGAATTTTGTAAGGATTTAAAGAGATACTATATTAAAAAAAAAAAACAAAAACAGCCTGAATGTGTTGCTTTTTCAATGCTAAATAAATATTACTTCTTTTTTCATTTTTGCAAGCTCTGTAAGTCCTTGTACTAGATGCTACAGACAAGGTAAGGTGATTCTTGAGTCACTGAATATATATGCAGATTGTGAGGCTTGATTTTTGGCTTTGAATTGGGGATGTCATGTCTCAGTGAACCAAGAGATCAGAACCCTATGCTAGTGCTCAGAGCCCCCCTTTTACACTGCTTTTTAAAATGCAGTTTTATTGAGATACATTCACATACCATGCAATCATCCAAAGTGTACAATCAACTGTTCACAGTATAATCATATAGTTGTGCATTCATCACCACAATCAATTTTTGAACATTTTCATTATTCCAAAAAATAAGAATAAAAGTAAAACAGAACATCCAACATATCTCATACCCCTCCTCCCCTCCTATATTCATTTACTTTTTGTCCCCATTTTTCTACTCATCTGTCCATACACTGGATAAATGGAGTGTGAGCCACAAGGTTTCACAATCACACAGTCACACAATCTAAGCTATATAGTTATATGATCATTTTCAAGAATCAAGGCTACAGGATTGCAGTTCAACAGTTTCAGGTATTTCCTCTAGCTGTGCTAATACATTAAAAACTATAAAGGAATATCTATATAATGCATAAAAATAACCCCCGGAATGACCTTTTGTCTCTATTTGAAATCTCTCAGCCACTGAAACTTTATTTTGTTTCATCTTACTTCCCCCTTTTGGTCCAGAAGACTTTCTCAATCCCACAATGCTGGGTCCAGGCTCATCCCCGGAAGTCGTGTCCCACCTTGCCAGGGAGATTTACACCCCTGGGAGTCGTGTCCTACATAATGGGGCCTCTCTCTCTAAGCCAACCTGCTGAATTTGCTTAGAGAGAGAGGCCACATCTGAGCAACAAAAGAGGTTCTCTGGGGGTGACTCTTAGGCACAATTATAAGTAAGCTTAGCCTCTCCTTTGCAGTAACAAGCTTCATAAGGGCAAGCGCCAAGATTGAGGGCTTAGCCTGCTAAACTGGTAGTCCCCAGTGCTAGTGAGAATATCAGGAATTTCCTGGAGCAGGCGGGTGGTGGTGGTGGTGGTGGTGGTGGTTAGTATTTCTGCATTTCCCCTCAGTCCCTCAAGGGGTCTTTACAATCACTTTTTATTCTCTGCCCAAATTCCTCTGGGACATATCGGGGCTTCACACTGACCTGTACAAACCAACCAGATGTCACCCCCTAATCAATGTTCCATGTAATTATGGTCACACCAAATACTTTCAATATCCCCTGAAATATCTTGAAATGAGATCACAGGTAATACAACCTGTCTATACACATATTTCCCTCTAGCAACATGTGTGGTATGGGGCCTGTCCTAGTCTGCTAATGCTGCAGAATGCAAAACACCAGAGATGGATAGGCTTTTATAAAATGGGGGTTTATTTCACTACACAATTACAGTCTTAAGGCCACAAAACGTCCAAGGTAACACCTCAGCAATCGGGTACCCTCACCGGAAGATGGCCAATGGCGTCCGGAAAACCTCTGTTAGCTAGGAAGGCAGCTGGCATCTGCTCCAAAGCTCCGGCCTCAAAACGGCTTTCTCCCAGGACGTTCCTCTCCAGCAAGCTTGCTTCTCTTCAAAACATCACTCCCAGCTGCACTCCATTTCCTCTCCTTGAGCCAGCTCATTTATATGGCTCCACTGATCAAGGCCCACCCCGAATGGGTGGGGTCACGCCTCCATGGAAATATCCCATCAGTTATCATCTACAGTTGGGTGGGGCACATCTCGAAGCAAACAACCTAATTCAAACGTTCCAACTTAATCCCCACTATTCTGTCTGCCCCACAAGATTGCATCAAAGAATATGGCTTTTTCTGGGGGACATAATACATTCAAACCGGCACAGGGCCTAAAATTAAAACCAAGCAACAAGTGCTGCCTTGACATCTGGTAGAACTGGGAGGGCCTCAAATGGCCTAACTGCAAGTCCCCCTCCCCATTCCACTTCTGTGGATATGGCCCCCTAGCTAGATAACTCTCTTCATTAGGGAGATCAGGCATAGTTCCAATTCCATGGCTGCCTGCAGAATTATTCAGACAAGCCAATCTCATCCTCCTACATGAACCAAGGATCAACCCACCCTCTTGTTACCGTGAAGCCTGCCTCCCATAGCCCCTGGTTTTTCACTTGTTCCCGAGAGCAACCTCCATGTGGCCTTGCAGGGCGAGCAGTGTCCTCCTCCCCTAGGCTGTGAGTGTAGGTGACTAATAAACTGCTGTCCTTCATCTGTCCATGCTGGAGGTCATTGTTCAGTCTTTCCCCTAAATTTAGGATGGGAATCCCTCACTCAGCAACCAGGTAAATAGGCAAAAATCAAAGCAGTATGGTGTCCTAACTATGCTGTGAAGGAAAAATAAAAGGAAAATGATTTATAGTAAAGTAATGAATTTTTTCAATATAAAGATGCCTGGGGACTACAACATTGGAAGACACAATGAAATATACAGACACTTGAACTCTACACATAATCAGTAACAAATGCAGAGTGAGAAAGCTGCAATGTTCTGGTAACTGATAGCATGACTTTCATTGTTGTCAGTGATCTGATTTTCCAAATGATGACCAACTCTTGGTAACATTTCCAACAAAATCAAGTACAATCTTCCCTCAGTTGACCCAGTGGTGGCTGTTCTGGAAAATGTACTGTATATTAAAACTTTATAAGAATGCTTTGCTTTTATATGTAAAATGGAGCTGGGGATCTAGGTTCAGATAACTTTTCAAGTACATGAATGTCTTGTGAGATGTATGGGGCATGCAGGAACTTCTTCATTGGTCAGACTGCACAAGCATCAGATTATAGGGTGTCTATTCTTGGACCTCAACTATGAAATGCCAGTGAGCACCACCTCCTCATAGTGCCAACCATCCCCCAAAATTTCCAAAACACCCTGGGGATGGTACTAACTCATCTCCCTCATTTTATAGGATTTTCCCCTGGATCACAGAGGGAGTTAGAAGAAAGTGTGGGCCAGAACTATAGCCTCCTTAGTTTAAATCAGAATTCTGTCTACCCCAGCACTTGGAGATGGAGCTTAGTGATGACTAGACTTGGGTTCAAATTCCTACTCTGGATCTTAGGCAAATTGTTTAATCCTTCTGAGTCTCTATTTCATTATTTGCAGTATTGAGATTAAAAATGAACCTTTCCCTTATGACTATAAATTCTTGGCACATATTGAGCTCTCAGTACTGTTTATTTATACTGTTTATTCTCCTTTTAAATTCATTTACTCAAGTGCCAGCAGAAACTGCCTTATCTTATTCCCTGAGAGTTCTATTTGAACTTTTTTCTGTGGAGAACACCGGTTTATCTTTACCCATTATTTCTAATGCTGGGAACAGGCCCTCTCCTGGGTAATGTATCTCTTCTCCTCCTTGGGACACATTCAAGGAAAAAATGGCTTGGGCTGAGTAGTTCAAAGCACTCTGTCACTTTGCCTTTTACTTTTAGAAAAAGAAAGAAGAGGTTTGGGGCTGTGATTTGATTGGCAAAGGAGAAAGGGAGATGTTATTTCCTGAGCACTTATTTTGTGCCAGATGCATTGCAAATGGTCAATTTTTTTCATTCTATCAACACTCTGTAAGGTGGGAATTGTTTACCATTTTCTCCATTTTATAGCCGAGAAAGTGGGAACCCAGCCTTTAATGCCCTTCCTCAAGGTCACACAGAGCCAAGATGGAAATCGGGGCTTATAGACATTACCTTGGATTGATTTCTTTCAAAAGAGGACCCTGAGACAAGGATTTGGGTGCAAGTAGTTTATTTGGGAGGTGTTTCTGTTATCAGTTTACTGTCTCTCAGCTCTAATGCACAAGTATTTCTCCTTTCAGGTGAGCATGATGTTAATTAAGCTTTCTCAGTAAAGGGCACTGGAAGGACTGTGTGGGAGGAAGAGGACAATGCAGAGGCCGCTGTCTTTTCACGTTGGGTCTAGGAGGTACTAGGAGGTGTGGGTGTGAGCAAATCTGGTGGAGTCTGCTCCAACCATGGGCCATAATGGGGCAAATCTGCAGCTTTGGACTGGTAAGAACTTTTCACAGCTCTCTGGATGTGGAAACCAGAAACCCTAGCACAGCCTGCACATTCTGAAGGGCCCCTGTCCTGCCGGCACTCAGACCCCACTGCACGCCCTTGCCACGGGTTGCTGATCTCTAGCTCTCCTTTGCCTGCACCCTGGTGGAGCTCAGATGCCCTTGGCAAGCTTTCACCCAGCCTGTGTGCAGCCTCCCTTGGCTTGGAGGGTCCTACAATGAGTTGCTACTCCTGCTGCACATCCCTGTGCAACCTGGACTCTACGGCTTGCCCGTGCCACCAGTGGCTGATCTCTGGAGGACCTCCAGACTGACTTTGTCCTGGCCACAGCAGCAGACTTCTCTGCTATCCAATGGGCCAAATCTCAGCTTCTTCAAGAAGATCTGGATCCCACCCTGTTTGTCTTTCTTCCTGGGGTATTCTCCCTCACTCCTAGAGGACTTTTGAGAGTTTCCTCATATCTTACAGTCTCTCTTTATCATAGTTAATAATTCTTTATACCAAATGTCCCTTGTATCTTTGGACCCAGGCTGTTACATGAGTTGATCCCAGGAAGTCCTGTGAGAGAGTGGGGAAGGGAGAAAAGATAGCGAGGCGTTTGTTCATGCATGGGAACCTGCTGTGAGCCCCTGGGTGCAACCTCATCAGAGACACTCCGAGAGTCTGGGCACCCCATACTTGTGCATTGCTCCACTGAGGGCCAAGGGAGCTGAGACATTTATTCCCTCCCATCCTGCATTGGTTGAGGAATGCTCTTGGGGAACTGAACTCCCTGCCTGGCCCTTCTGTCCTGCGCTGTATGGAGGCCTGTGCAGGCCATGCTTCTGTGGCCAGAGAAGGCCCTTAGGCAGAGAGAAGCAGGCCCTTGAGGGGTAATATGTCTGCATGCATGGAAACTGCCCATTGAAGCTGCTGGTGACCTCTGGGGTGGCCCAAGGGGCTGTAAAGGGGGGCAGGCAGCGCTGACAGGACTGGTGTTGCAGGATGCTGGGTGACAGAAGGAAACTGGTTAGTTACGTGCCGAAGAAAGGCTCAGACTGATTCAAGGGTGAATTTTCTAGAAAAGCCAATTGCCAAAGATCAAATGTTTTCCTGACTGCTGTAATTCAATTGTACAGCCAGTGTTTGCTGTGGATAATTGGGTCTCTCTTTGAACTTGAAAATCTCACTGGCCTGCTCTCCACACTGGAAGATACTGTTTTCTACCTCTCTTGAATACATTAAGCCAGACTTGGCTGCACTGAGCTCGCAGGCCGCCATTGTCAGGGTGTGCTGATGGCTAAGGTAACCAACCAGCAAAATTGCAGTCGTGATTGTATTTTCCATTTTGCCATTTACAAGGACATAAATGCTGAAGCAAAAGTCTTTTTCCTTCATTCTGGGTTTTTTCTTTTTTTTTTTAATAGTAATCTTGGTGGTATGAAGCACTTTTAATTCTGAGCACCAGCTTCGAAAGTTGAGTGATGACAAAGCTTTGTTCTGCCATCCAAGTGGATAATGAAGCGAGAGATTCTAATCAGCAGGAGCACCAGAATAAAAATATAGGCACCAGACAGTAAATTGCAAACAGTATTTGTCTGCCGATCAGCTGGGCCAAAGAGGGCTATTTTATATTAAAAAAATTTTAATCATTCACATTTTGCAATAATGTAAACAACTCATACGGTTTCCCAAATAGGGTTTTTTCCCCCCATATTTATAATGCTCAGTGAAGAAAGAACAAGGAAGCTTTATTATGTTCTGAAATGCAAAGATCTCTGATATGCTGTCAGGTGACAAAAGCAGTATGCTGAACACTGCTAACTACTGTATTTACCTAAATAAATCCTGGAACTGATATGTAAAAAAAAACTAATGAATGTCTCTGGGGATGGGTAAGGAGGGCAGAAACAAGGGGTGAGATTTTTCAATGTGTGATTTTTGTATCGTTTTGATTTAAAAAAAGTGTGAATATATTTTCTGTTCAAATAAAGAAATAAGTAATAAAATAACTATTGACGAACATAGTCATTGGAGGGCAAATCTCTGTCCTATGGTCATTTTTACAGCCTTTAAAGGAAGCTTCAGGTAGGAAAATATATTCCACAAAATTCAAATATCTACACATAGTCCTCTGCAAACATTTAGGGAGTGTTTTTATTTGGATATGGAAGTATCTTGCCTCTATGCTGCTTTTCACCATCCAGACAGCAGGGGGCAGTGTTTCTCTGCTTTACTTTGTGCCTTCCAGCACCTCCCCAACTTTATATGCAAAACCAGCCAGGAATTCTCTAATTCAAATCTATGTGCAGAATGCACCACATTTTCTAGATTCATGTTGTTACTATCTCATCCCAAAAATCTTTAGAAGAGTTGGAGTTTCCAGAAGGCTGGTGATGATTATTCAAAAGGGATTGATTATTGGGTTTGCTGTTTTAAAGCCCTCTTTCCTCTTCTCTGTGCCCCTGCCTTGTCATTCCACTCAGATTCATACATCACTTCCCATAATTAAGTCATAGAAAACAAAACTTGAATTATGGAAATTCACAGCTTGTTTTTTTCACTTTGTAGATGAGACACAGGATTTGGAAGGCAAAACAATCAAACCAACAGAAAGAGGATGGATTTTAGGCCTCTGTGAATGGTGCCAAAATAATCATTGAAAAAAAGCTAAAAGGGGAAGGGCATGTGTGTCGTTGAGCGTTTATCTATGTGTCTGGCACTGTACCTGCTGTAGCTCATTACATCCTCACAGTAACATGGTGAAATATTGAGCAACTTGCTGGAGTTTTCATTGCTGATAAACGATAGAATTGAAACTGGAAGCCAAGCCTGGCTCTAACCAAACCTGAAACATTTAAATATTTTCTCCCTACACCTCACTGATGAAAGGGAAGCAGGGCCTGCTTAGTACCACTCTGTCTTGTCTCCCTACCCCTTCTCTCTCAGTCTCTGGACCTGCTCTCTCAAGTGTCTGTAAGAGGAGAAGCAAAGAACAGCCACCTCAAGACCTCACCAACGTTGGATGGAAGCTGGTCTTTGTTTCACGTGGGCAGGGATTTCTTTAGAAAAGTCTGCAATATAGAATTGCCAAGGTCAGAGATTCCTGGAGCTGTGGATTTGAGGACGTGTCAGGGATGCCATTGCGTTTTAAAAAAAATTGTTTCGGAACATTGTGTGCTTGTGTGTGTGTTTTTCTATGTGTTTCTGCTTTCTCACCTTGGCTTCTTGGCAATGCTTGCAGGTGAAGGTAATCGTGAAGATGCATAAATTCCCAAGCATTGGATTGTCTGATTAGAACAGTGAGCACAGAACAGAGGTGAGGACATTTTACCCAAAGTAAGGTTTGGGGTGATCTCGGGTGGTGTTAGCCCCTGTCTTAAATAACATCCACCCCGCAGGAGAGAGTTGTGGCCATTTTCAATTCTGAGTAGGGCAAGAAGAAAATCTTTGGTGCTAGAGTGACTTTAGAACTTTTTAACACTTGCTCTGCTGTTGTTTTATCAAAGAAAGGGGCAATCAGCAAGCTGGGTTCCCTGTGCGGGCAGCAGTGCCTAGCTAGAATTTCCTTAGGTGGTTATATTTTCTCTTAGTTACTATTATATCTATGGTGGATGATTCTGGTTTTCTATTTATAGCAATGATAAGGTGTCCCTTTTGAATATATATATATATATATTTATGTAAAAAAAGTCAATTGATAGAAAAATAGTTGATTAAATAATAGTATAATTAGTATGTACATGTGGAAAAATCATGAAAGTGATACTAAAGTGATTGAAACATGGCGGTATTGCAGTGGATCATTTCTAACCATGTCTTCCATCTGAGACATTTTATGATTCTAGCTCCATCATTTGAGAATCATGGGAAAATTAGAACTGTACAATTTTAGAACAGAAAGGAATAACCTAGTCTACCTTCTCTCTCTTAGAGAGAAGTGACTGGCCCAATGTCACACAGTTGATTTAACATCAGAGCCAAGAGGAGAAAATTGCTGGTTAGTATTGTGTGTGTGTGTGTGTCTGTGTGTGTGTGTGTTGGTGGGGGCTGGGCGGGATAACAGCCTTTATCATAGAGCCACTTAGGCCTTTAATTCAGGCTATCTTGGCACCATGGAGGAGAAGAGGGAAGAGAAGGGGAAAACAGTCATTGAGCAAAATGGGAACTCCTTGACAACAAAGGGAAAAAATCCTTAAAAATCAAAGGTTTCCATGCTTGCTTCAGGTGGCAAGGGCAAGAGCTGGCTGGTTTCCCCTAATAAATGCAGGAGAAGCTTTATGCTGAGGAATGTGGCGTTAAATACAGTAGATCAGCATTAAGCTTGAACGAAATGTGATGACGGATGAGTAAATGAACAGCAAGTCTCCTGATTGTGGTGATGCTTATCGACCACCCACCCACTCCCAGGATGGAACAAACAAAGCTGCAAAGCTGCCCTTGCAGGCTCCAAAACCTGGACCGAGATGTCCTGGTCCTGGGGACAGTTTAATCTGGCGGTGACAGTCATCAACGAGGAAATCAGGTGTCACAGGGAGAGAAGACCCAACCGGGCTTTGGGGACAGAAGCCCTTGCTCCCTGCTTCCTCCTCACTGTGGGCTCTGTCTTGAAACTTGCTTTCCTACGGGCGTGTTGAGATTGTAAAGGCAGAATATCGTCAAGGTTTAAAGACAGCTCCTTCTCATTGTGGTTGTGCACACCACAGAACAGAAGTTAGAGCACGTTTGTGGAAAGAATGACCCACGTGGCTGGATAAATCAATCAGAAGGCCTCGCAGGGTGCTCGAGGTGAAGTGGGCACTTGATTAGCGTGAATCCCCTGCCCCCCCGCCCCACCCCCAGCCTTTGTGAATAACTCACTCAATGTTTTCAGCGTCACTATCTATTCAGGTATTAGTCAGGCTTCTCCAGAGAAACAGAACCATCTGGACGTGTGTGTGAGTGTGTGTGTGTGTGTGTGTGTGTGTGTGTGTATTTTTTATTTTATTTTATTTTAATTTTATTTATTTAAGGAATTGGCTCATGTGATTGTTGGGGTTGGCATGTCTGAATTCTGTAGTGGGGAAATTCCCATCAGAGTGATTTTTTTTGCTGTCTTGAGTCTAAATTTCTTAGGGGAAGCTGGCAGGCTGGGAACTCAGAAGAGTAGATGGTTGTAGTGTTAAGGCAGAATTTCTTCTCCCTGGAACCCTGAGTTCTTTACATTTAAGGCCTCCAACTGATTGGATGAGGCCAGCCACGTTATTGAGGATAATCTTTACTGAAATTCAACTGACTATAGATGCCACCTATAATACATAATACCTCTATTGTAAGATGTAGGCCAGTGCTTGACCACACAACTGGACACCATAGCCTAGCCAAGCTGACAGATAAAATTAACCATCACACGTCACTGCTACGATTCATATAAGAAACTACCCTACAAGTATGCTGTGGGAATCTGGGAGATAATAAGTCCAGTAAGTGTGTTGATTGTTCATTTACTCATTCATTCATTCAACCAACTGACATTATTAAGCACTTAGTGGAGACATAAACTAGGACCCTCCTTATGGAGGTGATGCTCTAGTGGGGAAGTCAGATAAAACATATGCAAATAAATAGATAATAGAGACAATATATTCAGGATATCGTGCATGTTAGAATGAAACAGTGATTAGATAATAATAGTGGTAATGATAATATTGGTAAAAACTAACACTTATTAAGTATTTACTATGTACTACACACTATTCTAAACATCTGCTTGTCTTAGGCATTTTATCCTTGCTACAATATTAAAAGATAGGTATAATTATTATCTTCCATTTAACAAAGAGGAAAATGAGGCTCAGAGCTAGAAAGTAATGGGGAAGGGTGGGCTAGTTTAGACAGTGTGGTCAAGGAAGACTTCCACGGGAGGTGACATTTAAGCAGGGACCAGAGTGTACATTTCTTGTATATTTCTAAAATCCATGCTTCCCTTCCCATTCACTGCTACCCCTGCCCCACTGTTGTTTGGTGAAGGCCACCATATCTCTCACTGTCATTGCAACTACCTTCCAAATGGACTGTCCCTTCTTGCAGCCACCAAGTGGTGTGGCAGTGACTGGGGTGGTGGTGGGGTGGTGGGACATACAGGTTGGCTGAATGCATGTGACCCTGTTATTTTCCTGTTGACCAAAGGTATGGCTTCTTGGCTCCCCGGAATTTGAAGGATAAAAGGCTCAGTCTTCTGGGATGACACAGTATGGAGTAATGGCTGACCACTGTGGACTTACTTGGGGGAGGATGGGTCACAATCTCCTTTTTCTTTAAAAAGTAAGTCATGGCTGTTCCCTGTGGGAGTGGGGGCAGATGATGACCCAGTGGTGGGGGCAGTAGTCAGGTGGATCCTATCTGCACACAGCACACAACACAGTAAATTTCACAGCCTTTCCCTTCCAAGATCCTGCCTGAGCCCCTAAGACCTTGGGTTCTAGAGATTGTTATGCATGTTTGGGAGATCAGAGAAATGAAAGCTGGGGTGACTCAGAGGTTTGGTCAAGGTCACACAGATGGTGGGGAAGAGAAATAGTACTTTGAGCTTTTTCATAAACGAGAAATCTGTTAATCCATCTGATGTAGACTATTGGGATAAGGTCTTTCTTAACAAAAATAACAATAATAACAATGCTGTCTTAGTTTGCAGCTGCTATGACAATGGGTTGACTGAAACAAAAGGAATTTGTTGACTAACACTTTTGAGGCTAAGAGAAGTACAGAATTGAGGTATCAGAAACGCAATGCTTTCTCCCCAAAGTTTGTAACATTCTGGTGTTGGCTGATGACAATCCTTGAGTTTCCTGTTGGTTTGCTGCATATCATACGGCAATGCCCTCCTCTTTCTCTTCTGGGTTCCGTTGACTTCTGGCTTCTTGGTCCTGCCCAGGGCTTTCTTGACTATGTCTGAATTTCTTCTGATTATAAAGAATTCCAGTAATTCAAGTTAAGACCCACTCTCATTCAGCTGTTAACTAAAGTAACACCTTCACAGGGTCCTATCTACAATGGGTTCACACCCATAGAAATGCAGATTAAGGCTAAGAACATATTTACATAATTTAATCTACCACAAGTAACAACAGCAATAACCATCTATTACTGTAAATGCTCACCATGAGCAGGATTCTGAGTCAGTAACCTGATATATGTTATGTCATTTAATCCTCTTGCATACTGCATGGAAAGCATTTACATGCTTACTCATGTCTAGCACATGAGTAAGTTTTCAATTAATATTAACTTGTATGATTCTGTTTTTGGATAAGGGGAAACTGAGGCCCAGAAAGGTTAAATGACTTGTCCATAGCTGCAGAGCCAGTAGATGCCGGGGCTGAGGTCTGAGTGCAGGTGGTGTGACCATGGGAACGAGCCCTTCTCTGGGACACACATTGCCTGCCTGGGTCATAATTGGGTCCTCAGAGCCTTGGTGACTGTTTGTGGGTAGTACCTACGAAGTTTAAATTTTTCATACTCATTTCTGGCAACACTCAGAGTTTCTTTAATTTTTCATTTGAAATGATGTTTGAAGCCACTTCAGTCTTGTGTCCCAGCCTTGCAGAGCTATTGGGGCTGTAGTGCCCTCCATGGCTCCCCTCTAGTGCCAGTTCATTTTCTCTTCATTCTTTAGAGGCTGAGAATCTGCAGCACTGGAGGAGGAGGCTCTTCTCCCCATTGTGCCTGGTGGCTGCATATTTCTTGGAAGCATTGGTAGAATTCCATCTCTATGAAGGAAGTTGAATTTGGGATTCATGTTGTAAGGGTTTCTTATTTTGTATTTTGCCTAATTTTTATACATAACACCATTTTCTAAGTGGACAGTGTCTTGGTACCACCCCCCATCTCCATCTCTACTCGAGGCTACAGCTTTATGTTCTCTTTGCTTCATCCCAAGGAGAGTCTCTCCATTGGGCCCTGTGCTCAGCAACAAGAAGGCAAATTGAGGACCCTCTGGATTGTATTTCCTGGTCTCTGGGATGAGGCAGAGAAAGGGCAGATGGTTTCCAGTGGACGCTGTCATCAGGGAGGTAGAATTTTAGCTGAGCCTTGACAGACACTTGGATTTTGATAGATGGAGAAGGGAGGAAGGGGCAGCTCACAAAGCAGGAGGAGCAAGAGCCAAGGCAAGGAAGTGAGAAATGTCACGGTGAGATAAGGCAGTTGGAGGACATTTCAGAACAGCTTGAGACCTGCTTTTGTAGCACAGGAGAGGGAGATTCTTTACGTTTTTGGATGCTCTTCTTTGATGGCAGGGCAGTCACAACATGGGGCTCCTTTTTTTTCTTCCTGCCCCATCTTGATATGGGAAACATCACTTGTTTCTTCTTCTGAGGAGGGGATCATTTGTGTGGCATGGGGTCCGCAATGGGAGCCAGCCTTTATTGTGCACCTACTGTGTGCCCAGCACACTGCTAAGCACTTTATGTTTGTCATTGCCTCTGAGACAGGGTTTATTATCCACATTTACAGGCAGAGAAACTGAAGGCTCAGGGAGTTATGTCATGAGTTCCAGGTCACACATGGAAGTCATAGAATCGGGTTCAAACTCCAGGTGTGTGTGACTTCAAAGCTTGTGCTCCGTTCACTACATGTTGATACCATAAGGAGGTTTTCCAAGACTTGGCAGAGGAAAGAGATCTGCTGTTGGTCTTGGACGGCCACAGTGGAGCTGTGGTCAGTCACTCCCAGTTGAAGACTTTAGAGCAGCACAGTCTACTAGAAATGTAATGCAAGACTCATGGATAATTGAAATTTTTCTCTTAGCCACATTAAAAAAGTAGGAAGAAACATATGGAACTCATTTTAATAATATATTCTACTTAACCCAATATATTAAAAATTTCATCATTTTAACATGTAATCAATATTACAGTCTTTTTTTGTGGGGGGTACATGCTGGTCTTTGAAATCTAGTGTGCCCTTTATACCCTTTAGACTTATAGCATTTCTCAGTTCAGACTGGCCACTTTTCATGTGCTCAATAGTCACACGAGGCCAGCAGCTACTGTATCAAACAACACAGTTTCAGAGGAAGCTTTGATCCTAATATTCATGCTAACAATAATAGCTGTCTATATAAATACTACTAAGTATTTATTAGGTGTTAGACATCGAGCTAAACATTTTATGTAATCATTTAAAATTTTTATAATAATCCCATGAATTGTACTATTAGTAACTTCATTTTGCAGATGTAAAACTGAGGCATAAAGAGTTTAGGTATCTTGTTCAAGGTCACACAGCTGGTAAATGGCAGAGTCAGTATTTGTTTATACCCAGTTCTGTCTGATAAGTGCCTCCACTCTTATAATCCAACCTGGCCAAATGGAACACAGTCTGTCTTCCTGGTGGGTATATTTGGGGTTTGACCAAGAGCCTGCTCTACTTTCCTTTGAGTTCCTCCTAATTATGTGGGGGACAGGAAGCACCATCAGGGAAGGGTCTCCAGAAAGCTGGAGAATGGGAGAGCACAGGTCGTTTTTCTTGTTCCTTCTGATGGATGTTTTGATCTTGGAATGCAGAGGCAGGTTGGGAAGGGGCAAGGCTGGCTGCATAGAGTCCTGACCTAAGGTGATGGTGATGACCTCTTGGGCTGGTTCCTTCCTGAGGATGGGGAACAGGTTATTCTGTTCTCAAGTCATCTGACTGAAACTCAGAGATTTAAAGTGAATATGGACTAGAAGGGAGAGACATTCATGAAAATAATTGCTCTGGATGATAATAAGTATGACTCAGACAGAAAGATGAAGGCACAGAATGTGTCTGGGGACCTATAGGAGAGAACAATTTTCAAGTAGGTTGGAAATTATGGTCTCAGAATCTCCATAAAAATGGGCAAAGCCTGAGAAATAAAAGAAACAAATGACAGAAGGTGGTAAAAGTGACTTTTTAGAGTCACCAGGAGTTGGACTAGAATTCAATATTGGTTCATGCTGAAAAGGAGTACACCTATGAGGTGGAGAAGTAATTTGTATTGAAAAACAAAATGAAACAAAAGAAAGATAAACTCATGGAAATCAGAAGGCCTGAGAGTGAGACAGGCCAGCAAGCCATAGGATGAGTCTATTAATAAAGCTGCATGGAAGTTATGTCCTTAAAAGTGTAATAAGAGCTATCTGTACCCAAATAAAGTGGCTGGTGTCTTTCTTGCCCAGGTCAGAAACTGACTCAGAGGTAAGATGTTTTAGTAACAGGCCCCCACATCAACTCTCCAGACACCTGTTGTAACCTTGATCTGGCTAAAGGTGGGGCAGCTTGACACATTTTGGTCTTGCTTTACTAACAATTTCCTATCACAGTGGGCAGAGGAAGTGACTAAGGAATTTCCATTCTGGACCTAACTATGATCTGTGAATAGGTTGGTGAAATGAAAGTGATGGGAATCTTAGGATAAAGTCAGATGGGATAAGCTCTTTTTGGGATGATCATGGGCTTAGGGTTTGTGAAAGGCAGTGAGAAGAAAAGACAAACATAGTCAGGGGTGGACCCTAGACCTTGGGAAGAAAGAGTAAAACAAATTTCAGAGAATATCCTTTCTTTAGTCCTTACCTGTCGATGATGCAAAGCCCTATAGACTTCTTCCCCTTCCCTCCCCTCCCATCCTCCCTTACCTTCCTCTACTTTCCTCTCTCCTCCTTTTCCCTCCCTCCATCTCTCCTTCGCTCCCTTCCTTCCTTCTTCTGAAACAATGGACTTCTTTCTAACTTTTGAGTCCTTGAGAATATTAAATTTTACCATTTAGAAATTGAAACTCACCAGTGGGGTCAGTGGAAGCCTGGAACTCGGTGTTCAGCATTTCCGGCGCTTGGCTGAACCCACTCTGTGGGTGCTCCCATTATTTCCTGGAAGGACGATTAGTTGCTGTATAATCAAGTCTGTGCTTTTCACGTGCTACTATTCAAGCTTGTTAAATATAAATGACAGCTTGTTTCATCCCATTACTATTAATTTAGATTGCTATACATTATTTGATTAACTTAAGAATGTTTTGTTAGCTCTACTGTGGGAAATGAAAATATTTGCATTACTAGTATTCCTGTCACTATTTTTCCAATAACTATATCTTAAGATGTATATTACTATGGATTCCAATATGTAATAGCCATCTGCTACTGTTAAAGCAGAGGTATACATTGTTTACATCTCCCCCAAATATCGTACAGTACATTTTAGTGTTAACCTAGAGTCAGACTGATGGATTTGAATTGTGGTCCCACTTACCTTGTTTAAGCATCACTTTATCTACAAAATGGGAATGATAGGACCTACCTTTGTGAGGACTGAAGGACAACATGCATGTTCATTGTTTAGCACAGTGCTCAATAAATAGTAACTAACACTAGTGCTAAAAGAGTGCTTACAATTTGTTAGACACTGCGTTGAGTGCTCTACATATATTGAGTCATCAGTCTACACTGGGTACTATTTTTATCCCCATTTTACCGAAGAAAAAAACCCGAGGTACTGCTCAAGATCACACAGCTAGTAAGTGGCAGAGTGGGGACTCGAGTCCTCTGGTAACCACTATACTGCCTTTGCTAGCAGGAATAAGCCCTTTTCCACAGGGGCAGATGAAGGCCAACAGAAAGGTTTCTACTCTTTTGCCATCTGTTTCTCTCCCAACTGCCCTGTGGGTCCTAGACCAAGATCCCCATCACTGACAGCTTAGTCCTTACTCAGCCCTTGCTCCAATGAATCAAGGTTATCCCCTCATTGACCTTTTTGATCATCCTTGTCTTGTCTAAGGATGCTAACTGTTACGGTTTGCTAATGCTTGACTGGAGTATGGCCAATGGCATCTGGAAAACCTCTGCTAGCTGTGAAGGCACATGGCTGGTGTCTGCTTGCTCCCAGGTTGCATTTCAAAATGGCATTCTCCAAAATGTCAGCTTTCAATGGTCCTCTTCAAAGTGTCTGTCTCAGTTGCAGCAGCTCCTTCTGTCTGTGAACATTTTTATAAGACTCCAGTGATTCAATTAAGACCCACCCTGTATGGGTGGGGTAAAACCTCCATGGAAATTATCCAATCAAAGATCTTGCCCATAGTTGACTGAGTCATGTCTCCATGGAAACATCCAATCAAATGGTCACACCCTAATCCAAAAGATTAATCAATCTGCCTCTACAAGATTGCATCAAAGGGCATGGCTTTTTCTAGGGTACATAGTATATACAAACCAGCACACTAACTAAGCATTGTTCTGCCTGGGGAACAGCATTTGGATACAAGTCTTCCTAGATCCCATTTTAATCCAAAAGCCTCCTAAGTGAACCTTGTTAAAATTCTATGAGTTAAGGCTTCCTCTGGAATGGAGCCCTCCAGTTGAGTATTTTGAAAACATTATTTTCCACTGGGCTTCTTAAGATTCCATGGAGCTCAGGAATCAAAGAATTTTAGTCTCGGAATGAATCTTAGTGATAAGCTACAAGAGAGGAAATAGGAATCCAAAGATGTATGTTACCTTTTGGAGATTACTGGACGGTCAGGAGTAGATTCAGCCTTGAAACCAGGACTTCCAAAGTTGTCCAGTATTCTTTCAACCTGCCTTGAGAAATGGAATCTAGAATATTGTGGATTTTACAATATGGGCTTTATGTGTCACACATTTGAATTGAAGCTGAAACATCCAAACAAATATTTATACGTTGCCTTTTTAAAGTGTACAGATCAATTGATGTTTGATATACTTTATTTTTTTGAACATTTTTAGGTTTACAGAGAAATTGCTCAGAGTCCCAATGCCTCCTCCCCTCCCACAGTTTCCACTATTATCTTGCATTAGTGTGATACCATTTGTTACAGTTTAGGAACCAGTATCAATACATTGTTATTAACGAAAGCCCACAGTTTGCAATTAAAGTTCACTCTTTGTGATGTTCAGTTCTAAGGATTTTGACAGATGCCTATGTCATGTGTCCATCATTACAGTATCATACAGAATAGTTTCATGGCCCTAAAAATCCCCTGTGCTTCACCTATTCATCCTTCCTCTCCTCCTCAACCCCCCCAGCAACTTCTGACCTTTTAATCTCTTTATAGTTTTGCCTTGTTCAGAATGTGATATAATTGGAGTCATACAGTATATAGCCTTTTAAACTGGCTTTTTTCATTTAGCAATATCATTTAAGATTCCTCCATGTCTTTTCATGGCTTGCTAGCTCATTTCTTTTTTTTTTTTTAAAGTTTTCATTAGAGGAGTTGTAGGTTTACAGAAAAATCATGCAGAAAGTAGAGTTCCTATATACCCCCCTCACACAGTTTTCCTATTACTAACATTTTGCAATAGTGTGATTCCTTTATTACAATTGATGAGACAATGTGGTTTACACTAGGGTTCACTCTTTGTGTTGTAGAATTCTGTTTTTTAAACATTTTTATTCTACTAACATATATATAGCCTAAAATTAATCATTTAACCACTTTCAAGTATACAATTCAGTGGTGTTAAATGCACTTACAATGTTGTGCTACCATCACCACCATCCAGTAGCTCATCTCTTTTTATCACTGAATTCTGTTGTATGGGTGTACCAGTTTGGTTATCCATCCACCTACAGAAGGGACATCTTGGTTGCTTTCAATTTTTGGCAATTATGATTAAAGCTGCTATAAACATTTGTGTGTAGGATTTTGTGTGGACATATGTTTTCAACTCCTTTGGGTAAATACCTAGGAGTACAATCGCTGGATTGAAAGGTAAACTTATGTTTAGTTTTGTAGAAAACTGCCAAACTGTCTTCCAAAGTAGCTGTACCATTTTGCATTCTCACCAGCATACACTGCCTTTTTTTTTTGTTTTGTTTTAACAAATGGAAATCATGACTTTAAAAAGCTATTTTAACAATGAAAAATTTTAGAACTTATATAAGGACATTTGTGGAATGCTCAAGGACAATAAAATTACAATGTACTATTTATGTGCACTCAATGAGAGTTCAGGTAAGAGTTTGGTACAATTAGCATTTTGTTTTGCACACAGTAAATCCAGTAAGTATCCTATGAAAGATTGAAGTCATTCAAAAAATTCAGAAGAGTATCATTTATAGAAATGTCTAAGCATTCATGAACCAAGCTAGATAATGCTTTGGACAAACTCAAATTATTCCACTAATGGAAACCTAGGAAAAGAGCATTTGAATCAAAGGCTACATTTGAATCAAGATCCATTAAAATATTACTTGAAAAGATGAACCATTTGTGAAGGTGGATTTTCAAACAAATGGTTAGTCTATATTTTGAAATAAGTGGCTAACGCTTTTACTGGCAAAAGTTGAAACTTGTGAATTTGGGGAAAGATATTTTCCTAAAAACTACATTAATAATGGTCAAATCAATAACAACAATGAATGAACACCAGGCATTTAATAGATATATGACTCAAACACAATCCATTACTCCTTCCTCAGAACTGCCTCTGTCCTTTGCACATACTTCTGGTATGTTAGTAATCTCACTCTTAATATGTCCTGTGAGCTACTGATAGGCACAGACCCTGCCTCTTTAATTTCTTTTATTTTTTTTATTGTGATTGTTCACATACCATACAATTATCCAAAGATCCAAACTGTATAATCAATTGCACCCGGTACCCTCATACAGCTGTGCATCCATCACCACAATTAATTTTTGTTCAATTTTTAGAACACTTTCATTACTCCAGACAAGAAATAAAGACAAAGAAGAGAAAAAAGCAAAGAAAAGGAAACTCAATCCTCCCATATCTCTAACCACCCCCGCTCCATTGTTGACTCGTAGTATTGGTATAGTGCATTTGTTACTGCTTATGAAAAAATGTTGAAATACTACTAACTGTAGTTTGCAATAGGTATATATTTTCTCCCTATATGTCTCTCTATTATTAACTTCTAGTTGTAGTGTCATACATTTGTTCTGGTTCATGAAAGAGATTTCTAATATTTGTACAGTTAATCACGGACATTGCCCCCCACAGGATTCAGTTTTATACATTCTCATCTTTTAACCTCCAACTTTTCTTCTGGTGACATACGTGGCTCTGAGCTTCCCCTTTCCATCACATTCACGCACCATTCAGCACTGTTAATTATTCTCACAACATGCTACCATCACCTCTGTTCATTTCCAAACGTTTAAGTTATTCCTAGTTGAACAATCTGCTCATACTAAGCAAACACTCCCCATTCTTTAGCCTCGTTCTATATCTTGGTAACTTATATTTCACGTGATAAGTTTACATATTATAATTAGTTCCTATCAGTGAGACCCTTCAGTATTTGTGCTTATGTGTCTGGCTTATTTCACTCTATATTGCCCTCAAGGTTTTGTCATCAACTCATTTTTTTTAAGATCGTTTTGTTCACATGCCATACATTCCATCTTAAGTAAACAATCGATGGTTCCCTGTATAGTCACATATTTATGTGTTCACCACCCTTACCACTATCTATATAAGGACATCTATGTTTCTTCCACAAAACAGGAGGAAGAGTCAAAGAAGGTAGAGAGGCAAAAGAAAAAGACAAAAGAAAGAGGAAAAAACAAAAAAACAAAAAAACCATGACAGCTAGGAAGCAGCAAAAGGAAAGAAAACCTTAAATCAAAGTAGAATAAAGAGTCAGACAACACCATCAATGCCAAGTGTCTTACAGCCCTCTCCTATGCCCCCCTCTTATCTGCATTTACCTTGGTATATTGCCTTGGTTACACTAAAGGAAGCATAATACAATGATTCTGTTAATTATAGTCTCTAGTTTACATTGATTTTATTTTTCCCCCAATGCCTCCCTATTTTTAACACCTTGCAAGGTTGACATTCATTTGTTCTTCCTCATGAAAAAACATATTTGTACATTTTATCACAATTGTTGAACACTCTAGGTTTCACTGAGTTATACAGTCCAAGTCTTTATCTTTCCTCTTTTCTTCTGGTGTTCCACATGCTCCTAACCTTCCTCTTTCAACCATTTTCATAGTTATCTTTGTTCAGTGTACTTACATTGCTGTGCTACCATCTCCCAAAATTGTGTTCCAAACATCTCATTCCTGTCTTCTCCTATCTGTCTGTAGTGCTCTCTTTAGTATTTCCTGTAGGGCAGGTGTCTTATTCACAAAGTCTCTCATTGTCTGTTTGTCAGAGAATATTTTGAACTCTCCCTCATATTTGAAGGGCAGTTTTGCTGGATATAGGATTCTTGGTTGGTGGTTTTTCTCTTTCAGTATCTTAAATAGATCACACCACTTCCTTCTTGCCTCCATGGTTTCTGCTAAGAAATCTGCACATAGTCTTATTAAGCTTCCTTTGTATGTGATGGATCGCTTTTCTCTTGCTGCTTTCAGGATTCTCTCCTTGTCTTTAACATTTGATAATCTGATTATTAAGTGTCTTGGTGTAGGCCTATTCAGATCTATTCTGTTTGGAGTACACTGCACTTCTTGGATCTGTAATTTTGTCTTTCATAAGAGATGGGAAATTTTTGTTGATTATTTCCTCTGTTACTGCTTCTGCCCCCCTTCCCTTCTCTTCTCCTTCTGGAACACAAATGATATATATATTCTTGTATTTTGTTTTGTCCTTAAGTTCCTGGAGATGCTGCTCATATTTTTCCATTCTTTTCTCTATCTGTTCTTTTTGTGTGTAAGCTTTCAGGTGTTTTGTTCTCCAGGTCCTGAGTGTTTTCTTCTGCCTCTTGAGATACGCTGTATGTTTCCATTGTGTCTTTCGTCTCTTGTGTTGTGACTTTCATTTCCATAGATTCTGCCAGTTGTTTTTTTGAACTTTCAATTTCTGCCCTATGTATGCCCAGTGTTTTCTTTATAGTCTTTATCTCTTTTGCCATATCTTCTCTAAACTTTTTGAATTGATTTAGAATTAGTTGTTTCAATTCCTGTTTCTCAGTTGAAGTGTAAGTTTGTTCCTTTGACTGGGCCATAACTTTGTTTTTCTTAGTGTAGGTTGTAGTTTTCTGTTGTCTAGGCATCTGGCCTCCTAGGCCACTCCAGTTAGGTTTTCCTAGATGAGAACAAGCTGAGGTCCCAGAAGGGGAAAATATTTAGTATCTGGTTTCCCTGATGGTGTGTCTTAGAGGATTGACACACCCTGTGCTTTTCTGCCCAGCATGTGGTGACTGTCAACCTGTCATGGGCTGGTGTAAGGAGGTGTGGCCTGTGACTCTCCTCCCCCAGGCTCTGGGATCTGGTTTTGAATGTAAGGCAGGTAGTAGAGCTGGGTCCCTCCTCTTTCCTCTTGAGAAGCTATGCCCCCTATAGAGAAGTCATTTGCATATAAATAGATTCTTTTTTTTCTGACTCTGCTATTTCCACCCTTGTCTGGGTCAGTGCACTGCAAGTTTAAAATGGCTGAGGCTTTCTCTACTGCAGAGCATTGCGAGCTGAAAATGGCTGAGGCTTTCTCCACTGAGCCGCCAAGGTTGAGAGAGAGAGAAAGGGACAGAAAGCCCCAGTCCACGGCCCCCAGATTGACCCATCAGCCAGAGATAGCACCTGATCCTTTAGGCTCCCCGTCCTAAGACAGATATGTCCCCTGACTCTCCAAGGTCAGTCATCACCAAAAGCCTCTGTCTGCTTGTTGGGGATTCACTGTCTGTATTGAGCAGTTAACATTAAAACCCCAGTTAGATCTAGGCTGAGGTATATTCACTTGTTCAGAGAGTGCTGCTCTCCCTCCATGAGGGAGGGGCTCTCAGCTCAGATCCACAGTTTTTACTTGCAGATTTTATGCTGCAATCTCAGGCATTCCTCTCAATTCAGGTTGTTGTATGATGAATGGACAGTCACATTTGTCTCCCCACAGTTATACCAGGTTATTTACTAATTTTTCTGTTGTTTATTAGTTGTTCCAGGGGGAGTAACTAGCTTCTACTCCTCTCTATGCCACCATCTTAGCTCCTCCTCCTGCCTATTTAATTTTGTTTTAACTTGTGAGGTGAGTTATTGAATTTCACATATTGACTGTCTGGCAGATACAGGATTTAGACCCAGATTCTTGACTCCAAATTCAGTCCTCTTCCTTTTAGAGCAGGGGCTGGCAAATTTTCTTTATAAAGGACCAGGTAGAAAATATTTCCAGCTTTGTGAGCCATGAGGTCTCTGTTACTCAACTCTGATATTTTAGCATGAAAGTAGCCCCAGACAATACACAAACAAACAACAATAGCTGTGTTCCAATAACACTCTATTTATAAAAACAAGATGCAGTCTCTATTTGGCCCAAGGACCATAGTTTGCCTACTCCTATTCTAGAATGAAGAGTTTGCATAAAGTCAACAAATGCAAAATAACTGCTATTTCCTGTGTTGTGACTCATTCCCTTGAAGCTTGTTTTGAAACTATTGAGGCCATGGTCATTGTACCAGTTTGAATGTATTATGTCCCCCAAATGCCATTATCTTTGTTGTAATCTTGTGTGAGCAGACCTATCAGTGTTGATTAGATTGTAATTCTTTGAGTGTTTCTGTGGAGTTGCGCCCCACCCAACTGTGGGTGATGACTCTAATTGGATAATTTCCATGGAGTGTTGGCCCACTCATTGGGTGGGCCTTGATCAGTGGAGCTGTGTAAAGGAGCTGACGGGCAGAGAGAACACAGTGCAGCTGTGAGTGCTGTTTTGAAGAGGAGCTACAGCCAAGAGGGACACTTTGAAGAAAGCACAGGAGCTGCAGATGAGAGACAGTTTGAAGATGGCCATTGAAAGCAGACTCTTGCTCCAGGGAAGCTGAGAGAGGACTAGTATCCCAAGTGCAACTAAGAGTGACATTTTTGAGGAACTGCAGCCTAGAGAGGAATGTTCTGGGAGAAAGCCATTTGAAACCAGAACTTTGGAGCAGATGCCAGCCACGTGCCTTCCCAGCTAACAGAGATTTTCTGGGCACCATTGGCCATCCTCCAGTGAAGGTACCCGACTGCTGATGTGTTACCTTCATGGCCTTAAGACTGTAACTGTGTAACCAAATAAACCCCCTGTATAAAAGCCAATCCATTTCTGGTGTTCTGCATTCTGGCAGCATTAGCAAACTAGAAGTCATTGTGGACTAGCTTCTGAGTTGTGTCACATTTGAGAAGCATGGTTTACCAACCAAAACTTTCTTTAAAATTCCATTCTTTCCTTCCTCTGAAAGGATATTATAGAATTTCTCCATACTCCATATCCCCATTTAAAAGCCTCTTATTTGCCCAAATCCCCAGAGAAATCTTCTGTCATGCTTAGTGAGTCAGCTTTGTCCTTGGTCTGGTTCCCTCATGTTTGCAGCATGGCTGCCACGGTTCCAGGCATCACAGATAGAATAATATTCAGAGGAATTAGGGGTGATTTCTTCCTTTTATATCCTTAAGAGAATTCTCTCCTGGAAGTTTCCCAGCAGACTCACACTCATGTCTCATTGACCTGGGTTGCATCATATGCTCATGCCTAAGTCCACAGTGGCAGGGGAAAGGGACCACCTTGACTGGCTTAGGTCAAGCAGGAATCACCTGCTGAGGCTAGGGATATGCTCATCTTCTCTGATGCATGTGGCTTTACAGAGGAAGGTGGAGATGATGGAAGGGAGTTAGGATTCTGTCGAAAGCATGAGGGAGAGGGGATTGTATTGAGAAGCTCACCAGCTGTACCTTCAGCAAGAGGCAAAAGGTCAGGGAAAGAAATAGATAAAAGGCAGCAGGAGAAAATACAAGACCCCAAAGGACCCATATCCAGGTTTTAACATTCCTCAAATGGGAAATACTCAGGATATTCCTCCTTATAGCAGACAGAAGGTTTTGACTTGCTGATAAAGTGTTGGCTCCACCCTTCACTTGACATGTCACATATCAGGCAAAGCAGGCAAGAACTTCCTTATTAAATTGGCAAAGTTGGTTCACATTCCTTCTGTGCAGCCCAGTTATGATGTCAGCTTTTTTTCTCTCTGTAGCTCACCCCCTCCTGTGCAATAATACCTTGCACACCCCACCATGATTGCTTTGAGTGGAGGGAGCTCTAGATATGGATATGGACAGACTTGCTATGAATCCTGGCTCCACCACTTAACCAGCCTGTGACCTGTGGCCATTACTTAGCCTCTTTGAATATTAGTTATCGTATCTGCGAAGTGGGAAGATGTGTGCCTTCCTAGATCATGCAGTTGAGAGGATTAAATGAAATATCTCTAGAAAACACCTGGCACATGGGCACTGAATACATATTTGTCTTCCCCATTGGATTAACCAAACCTGTCTACTCACTGTTCCTTGAATCTACTGACTTATTTTGTGATTTCCTATGTTCACACCATAGCTTATGCCATTTCTCTCTCTCATTTCCTCCCAACCTCCACTTGTAATGCCTTTCCCTCTCTTCTTCACCTTGGATCCTACCTGCTGTTTGAAATCTGAGTTGACTCCACATTGTTTGTGACACCGTCCTCCATTCAAAACCTGGGGTGCTATGACCTGAGGGAGCCATATGGGACACGGGATTTTTTTTCCTCACTG
The DNA here is from genome assembly GCF_015220235.1 of Choloepus didactylus. NCBI lineage: Eukaryota > Metazoa > Chordata > Mammalia > Pilosa > Megalonychidae > Choloepus > Choloepus didactylus. The sequence goes on from NC_051309.1 coordinate 13,414,545, forward strand.
GGGAAGTCCTCATGACTTCAGATGGAGCCTCAGAAGGTCAGCATTGACCTGGAGACAAGTGGTCCTTGGAATCATCAGAGTAGTGGAATCAGAAGTCTTCTAAGTATGAGATCAGGGGTCATACAAAACAATGAATTAAGACCCCAGAACTAAGCATGAGAGAAAAATTATACTGGGAACCTTTGGCTGGTGTCCTGGTTCCTCTGTGTATCCCTTTTCTTTATGAGTGAGTTATAGATGTCATTTGAGCATCAATTTTCTCACCTTCAAAATGGAGTTCCTATCTATCTCTTCCTCACTCATATCCAAGTGGGAATGTATACTTCATAGAGGTGTGGACCATATTTATTTTATTTACTTATGTACATTCAGCTCATGAATAGTGCCAGGCACCTCCAGGTACAAGAAGTATTTGTTGAAAAATAATGAGTGTAAAATAAGAGAGCATACATGGAAATGCTTGGAAATTTAGGACATGACACAAATGGAATGTATTTGGTTCCCTCCACCTCTGAGAGCTTAGCACAGATCTCTGTACAAAGTAGGCATGCAGCTGATGTCAGCGGAGACAACCCCCCATCCTGTGTGGAACACAGAGCATATTCTGAGGCTGTTTTCATCAAATTTGTGTCAGACCATCATCCATGTCTAACGCCGATAGGTGATGTGTATGCCCCTTCTGGCATCCTCCACACTTAGGGCAGACATTGCTGCTTGACCGGGATGCCTTCCCACTGGGCCTGGGCCTGGCCTTTGTGTTCTTTCTCAACCATTTTTGTAGTCAGCTACTACTACCAAAGGATTAGAATTAGCACTTAAGTTGAAGCCTATTTGCTGTCACTGGTCTTAATCCAAGAGTGCTCTTATTTAGTGCCTTTGCTTAGTCCCTGAAGCTCTCCATTGGTGGAAACTCCAGTCTCCTTCTTTTGCCCATTATTTCTGTGGCTCCTCTTTGAGCCATCAAAAATTTCTCATATCCAAATATAATCTCTCCTGCTGGGAAAACAGGGCTGTCCTTAGCCTTCAACTTGAACAAGCTGAAGGACACAATTCTCAAGGAAATTTGATTTGTTTTTGCTTCTAAGAAATAGTAGAAATATCAAAGGAGAAAGGAATCATTCAAAGGAGAATGGAATCAATCAATCACAGTGAGATGACTGTGAAATGTAATAGAAACAGGCCCCCATGAATACAAAGGCATACCTAGAATACCAGGTTCACTTTTAAGTGCTCTACTCGGTTTCTTAAATGTGCTGCATTTGCCCACACTTTTTATCTTTTAAGGCACTTTACAAACATTTCCTAATTGATTTATTACCCTGGAACCAGTTCAGAACACAGCACAGCAACAAGAGTGATTAAAAGGCCAGAGAACTGATTTATGATGAAAGATTAAGAACTGAATATGATCTGAAATAAAGATCAACGGGCAGACACCTTAGCCACCTATAATTACCTGGCAAAGTATGAACTACAAAGCAAGAGACAAATGATTTCACTTGGCCACTAAAGGTTTCAAAAGAGGAAGTTTATTTTTTTAAAAGGAAGAAAAATCAGCCAGGCTGATGGATTCTCTAGGCTGTCCCCAAAAGCTTCAAATTCAGGGATGCAGACCAAGGTCGAGAGAAAAGAATGATGCTTTCCCACCTTTGGAAATAAAAATAAAGGCTCCTCCTACTCCACTGTTCTCATCCTCCCCTCTCCAAATGGCCCATCTGGCTTAAATATATGATTTTGGGTGATTTTACTATCTTTGTGCCTCTGGGAATCAACTGAGAATCTGCAAAACTAACCCTAAAGAATATTACAATATAATCCACCTTTGAGAACTTTCCTTCTTAAGAAGATTGTGTCTGTCTATTATATGTACCAAAATGGGGATTTACACTATTAGTACTTCCAGTTTTTTGATTGACAACTCTTCTTAGGTTTGCCAAAAGCATGTAATAATACAACAAAAACAGCTCATAGATTCTTTATGTTTCAGAGTTAAGTTTCTGATTTAATTTTTATTTATTTTAAGAAGTTCAGTCTCTTAACTAAAGGTAAATAATGTTTCTTAGTGCTAAATCATTTATTTATTTATAAATGCTTCATCCCCAGAACATTAAATGATATTTTGCTATGCATATCTTATGATCTAGTCAATTTGGGGGAGAGACAAATTTTAAGGACATTGAAGAGTGACCCTGCTGCAAGAATCCAATGCTGAGACTAGAGGGCAAGGAACCCCAAAACCTTCTTGAGCACCTACTAAAATAGGCTGAATTCTTCTCATCTGGGAGATAAGGCCTGGAACTCGGGCCAGGCTGGAGTTCTGGGGATTGAGGATCTGTGGCATTGGGATGGGGCTGCCTACGTTTTCGTCAGCTATTAACTCCAGTGGAAATCACTGGTATTGGCTCAGACAAAGTTGAACTTGAAAACTACTGGAAAAATGAAAACTTTCAAATCCCAGAGCAAAGGGTCTGCAAAAGAGGGCCATTTGATGGAGTGAATAGGTTCAAAAGAGTGGGCAGATTCAGGACTTGCAGGCAGAGGAGCAACCTCTACAAAAGTGTTTGTGGTCAAGGCCATAAGGGGAGTATTTGCAATGGAAGGAATAAGGATGATGAGAGACAGACAGGTAAATAAATGATTCCAGTGGAAAGGCTCAGGGCAGCCATATTGCACAACTCCAGGAGCCCCAGTGATATTGTCTTCAATGTGGATGGTGCCTCCTGGAGTTGGGGAACACAGCTGGCTGGAGATGTTATGATGGAGGTATCCACAAGTGGTCACAGGGGTGCAGACGAGTAGACACGAGCTGTTCCCATGTTTGGGGAGAGTTTCAGAGGTGTCATCTCAGATAATTCATGGCGATCCAGAATTAATTAGGAGGATAGGACATGACGCATATTTTAGGAAGAGAAAAAAGCAGCTGCACACGTAAGGAGGTCCGTGAGAACATGAGTTGTTTTAAGAAGGGTCCTTAGAAGGGACTGGTGGAAAGGAGGCAGGGAAGAGGAAAGGGCTGCACCCTGAAAAACCCTGAACAGCAATGTTGGAGAGTGGACATCATTCTGCAGGCATGGGGAAGCTTTGCAGAATCAGCTAAGGAGTTACTTGATCAGACAATGATTTGGAAAGATCCCTTTGTCAGTGGTGAAGAGGATGGAAACGGGGTGAGACAGGGGGTACAGGACCAGTTAGAAAGCTATTGAAATGACCCAAGCAAGTAATGAGAGTCTGAACAAAGCCACTGTGGCACGGATGGAGGGGGATCAGGGATGGATTTCACCACATTGCCTTCACACTTCTGCCTATGTCCCTCTTCTTTTGGACAAAATCAGATTGAATGTCTTTCACATATATGCTCTTGAGGTCACTTCTGTCTAGTACATGGAAATTCCTGGATATGTTGTATTTTTAACTTGCTTGAGCCCAGAGATTGATGAATATCTAGAATAAGAGAGACTGGCATTTCTTTTATCCTCTGGCGAAATGACTCTGCCTTATTAATAGTGGGAAGCAGTTCATAACTCTTTGCTGCATTTCTAACAAATATTTCTGCTTTTTCTAGGGTTGATAAATTTGATGAAAATTTGGAGTAGTATGGAAAGTTTATATGAAGCATGTAACATATCCCATGTGTTGAGACGCAGATAGATTTTTAAGTCACAGACTTTAATAATGTAGGATATTATAGGGAACAAGGCACAAAAAATATTGCATCAGGTCCCAAGTACTATTCCTACCACAATCTCTTGAGTTTACAGCCCTCTCACCAGATGTGTAATAAATAAGATCACTGTGCAATGCTATAAAAGGGCTTACATGGTCTATTCTGAAAAACTGGTACTTCAATAAATAAGATAAGTGGAGGAACTGGGATATAAGAAAACATATAAAAATCTTTTAGAAGGCCAGCGAGGCCTGGAGAGAAAAAGCTCGATAGTTCAGAGACAAACTGAATGGAGCTTTCCTTGTTTTAGATAGAAAATTACAAGGTGCTATTTGAAGTTATAGCTGAAGTTGGAGCAGTCTCTTGGAGGAGAGCAATTTAACAGCCAGCAAGGAATCTGACCCCATCTGAGTAAAGGAAACGGATAATTTTTTGTTGGCTTTTCACCGTGTTCAGAAATGTTCCTCCAGCAAGGGAACTTCTGAGGTGATGAAAGCCTTCTGTGTGTTGTTTGGACGGTGGTTTAATGGGGGTGTATAATTGCCAAAACTCATCAAACTGAATACCCAAGATCTGTGCATTTTATTGATATTAATTATGCCTCAATAAAAATACTATAAATAATTTAAAACATGAAAAAGAAGAAGAATATTCTGCCACTTTCCCAATGGCAAGCTAAAGTGCAATAGGTGGTGGGACTTACCAGAGTTGGAGTTGTCAGGGCATCGGGAGCACAAACCAACTCCAACCAGACCTATTGCTCGGAGGAGTGGACAAATTCAGGAGTGGCCCAAATGACCTGAGAAGCTACCTAAGCTTGCCAGGGCTGCTGTGACAAATGCCACACAATGCATTGGCTTAAACAAAAGGAATTTATTGTCTCATGATTTTGGAGGCTTGAAGTCCAACATCAAGGTCCTCGCAGGGCTGGCTTTCTACCCGAGTCTGTAGTGTTCTAGAAAGCCCCTGCCACTTGGTGGTCTCTTTCTCTCCTTCTGCAAGCTCTTTTGCTTTCTCCTGACTTCTGGCTTCTGCTTCCGTGTCCAATTTCTTTGTTCACAGGGACTTCAGCCATACTGGATTAAGCACCACCACCCCCCCACCTCAGTTTGGCCACATCTTAACCAATAATAGCATCTTCAAAGGTCCTACTTACAAAGGGGTTCACACCCTGGGAATGCAGATTAAGACTTGAACATGTCTTCTGTGGAAGACATGATTCAATCCCCAACAGAGGCCCAGCTCATCTCTAAGTTGCAGATAGACTGGGCCTGGCAGAGGTACCATCTGTGTCTTCAGCTTCTCTGGCCAAGCACAGAACCAAGAAAGACCCTCTGTGAACTTGTAATCCAGTGTGGGGATAACAGATAGGTTTCATTTCCTCTCATCCATGAGGCATTGGCAGCGACCACATGGAGCTCTGTGTGAATGAGGATTCCAAGTTCTCATCCACACTGAGGAGAAGCAGCAATGACTAGTGGCATCTGTTGGAGTGTAGCCGGGTGGATTGGAGGCACACACACCATGCATTTACTAACCAATCCTGCCCTAATTCTTTGAAGGAAGGAGGACGGGCGCTGGGTTCTCAAGGCACCAGGACATCTCTCCAGTTTTGGGAGCAGTGACTAGGGTGGTGGTGGGAATGAACAGGCACACTAGGTCTGGAGATTAGATTCCACTTCTGCCAGAAGCTTCTGCCAGAGCTTCAGAGAGTCAAGCTTGTCAGACAGCTTGACTGAAGCCTCAGGCCCAAGGGGCTGGGCAGAAATGGAAACCAGGTACATGAAAAAGCAGAGCAAGGGAATGTGGATGGGTTTAGGAGCTGAGCTTGAAGTCCCTGGCTGGACAGCTGTGTAGTCCCACAGGCTTTGTGGATGGGTGGTGCTGTCAGAGTGCACAACTGGTTTCGACTATGAATAAAATGTCTCATTCATTACTGAATTCAGAATTCAGGCTCCTTTAATCACCCCTCCTTTCTTTGAGATTAGTTCTGGTGCCAGGGTTTGTGGTAAGTGGTCAGATGTGAAGGAAGAGGACGGAGATGAAGGAATCCACAGGGAGCTTGGAAGGGAAATACTCGTTTTTTTTTTTTTTTTTGTCTTTTTTTTTTAAATGAGGGAGAGAATACATATTGTAAAATTCATGAAGTGTTCTAATATTTGGCATTCAGAATGATGAATTTTATGCATGCTTACAGTCATGGAACCATCTTCCAGACCAAGTCCTACATTTTCCAGCCTTCTAGAAGGCTCCTGCATGCCCCTTCCCATCCTAGAACCCCCACTCTAGGATAATCACTAGTGTGACCAACCATCCTGGGTGTTCTGGGACTGAGGAGTTTTGGGATCTGAGACTTCCAGGTCAAATTTAATTTTCATCACCCTAGTCCCACCATTGTGACTTTAATCATCATGATTATTTTTGTTTTGAACCTCATTTAATGGAATCAGACAGTATGCACTCAGACAGTATGCACACATAGTATCTGTATGACTTCATCCTTTTCGTTTTGCATAGTAGTCTGTCCTCTCTTATTTTTAATTGCTGACTAGTATTCCATTGTAGGAATATACTGCAATTTATCCATTCTCCTGTCGAAGGGCATTTGGGTTTATATACTTTATAATGTAAGTAATAAATATGGTGCCACCCAGCAAATTGTATTTATCTTTATTGTGTCTCCTCAAATTCTTAAGAACGAGGTGGAGGAAAAAATTACAAGCACATATATAATCAAATAGGAGTTGGTGATCACTCTACTTCCTGAAAACAACTTCTTCAAGCATTCACTTTATGCTAAGGACTAGGGAAAGAGCTTAATTATTTGATTTTCATGAAGACCCTGTATGGTACCCATGATCATTCCCATTTAACAGAGGAGAAAATCAAGGCATCAAGGGGATAAGTAACTAGTGTATGCCAGAGACAGAATTTGAACCCAGGCTATCTGGCTCCAGAGTCTGTTCTCTTAACCACTTCTCTCTGTGCTCTCACAGAAATGAGGAAAGTCTTATAAGTCCCCGTTGAAGATAATATCGAAATCCGTGTGGCTCCTGTAAATTCAGAAATGCTGTCCTGCCCTGCCTTTCACCAGGGTTATGTATTATTCTAGACTCTAAAGTTGAAAATATTCTTTTGATGGTGAGAATTTCCAGCCATTCTATGGCTTCTAATTAAAGACCTTGTGCACCTTGTGTCGAGAATTTGATGGCCCACTGTTTTTCCGTGAAATTCTCTAGACTTGAAACATCATGATTATCCAGGAGTTAAGGTGTTTGTTGAGCATGTTCTCTGTTTAGAACAGTGGATATGTGAGGGCCATAAAAGAGACAGAAATGGAGATTCTGATTCTAACAGCAGATAGAAACTATTTCCCACATTGTGCTCCCGAGAATACTGAGGCCCTGGTAGCCGTCAGAGGTGGGGGTGGGAGGTGGGGAGTTTAGGGCAAGGTCACTAGTGCCTGGAGGTCTGGAAAGAGAGGAGTTGTGAGTGTTTTTGGTGGAATGGAGTTAATCAGTAGCATCTTTAACTGAATTGTTTTCCACATAAACCAAAGGTTAGAGGTGAATTGGGCAGATAACACTAATAATTACTTTATTTCAAGGGTGAGTCATTTCTGGCTCAGGGCACTAGATTCAGATTTCAGTTTGATTTCATCATATTGCTCTGGTCACTTCTGCTTTAGCATAGAGATTAATTTCTATCCTGGTGGACTTGTGTGGTAAAACCATTCAGTGAAATATTTAAAGGTTTAATAATTAAAGCAGAGGAAGAACTGTGAATAATGAAAGTTTCAAGTGGCTGTGAATTTTAAACCTAGGGCCCTGATGAATAGCAAGCAGAGACTTAAAACCAACATTAATCTCAAAAATACTTCTGAATTCACTCCTGCTTTGTCTTTATCCTTCTCTTCCTATCTTTCTCTCTCATCTCCCTCTTTCTTTCCCTTTGTCCATCTACTCTTTCCTATCTCCTATACCCTTCAATTTCTTCCACATTTCTTGCTCTTTCTAACATCCATTAATTGGCCATGATGTATAACTGTAATATCAGCATCAAATACAAGATATTAAGAGCAGCCCCTGTGGTTTATAGATGAAGAAAGTGAGGCATAGTGTGGGGGAGGGATTTGGATGGAAACTTGGTTCTTGTGATCCATAGCCCACTATTCTTGTTTGACGTTTGTTGAAACTATTTAAACATATGGAATACTTTTTTCTTACTGTAAAATCATTACTTGATCCTTGTAAAATGCATTAAAAAAAAGAGGAAAGTTTATTTAAAAAAACCAAACAACCCGTTATCCCTTCAACCGAGATAACCACTGAAAATTTGGGTATATCCTTCCAATCTGTTTTCCAGTCATACAAACAGAAATTACATATTTTTTAAAGAATTAGGATTCTGTTGTACAGGCAGATTTGAATTCTGTCTTTTATGCCTAACATTCTCTTATTAGCACTGTTTCATGTCTTCAATATTCTTTGAAAACAAGACTTTTATTGGGGCATACTATTCTAATCTATGACTGTATCATAATTTATTTAACTATTTGTAAAACTTATTGAACAGAGTTTAATGTTGCCCATTTTTAATTTAAAGCAGGTGAATGAGACGTTTTATATGTCCCAAAGGTCAGGGTAGAGGATCTCCAACAATCCTAAATGAGTTGCTTTCTGTTTAAAGCGCTCAATTGATTTTTTCTCACTGTGGGTCAGAAATACCCTTGAGAGAGAGAGAAGGATGGCTCCGTATTCTGCTTGGGCTGGTGTAATTACCATCACTGTCTAATGGCTTCCTTTGCCCTTCTCTTGTTTCCACACTCCACTCCCTACCTGCTCCCCTTGCTACCACTCTTGTCTTACAAACTTATTGTTTGCTCATGCCACCTGCTTTATGTGGGTCACCCACTCCACTGACTTATCCCAAAATACCCCTGAAGCAGAAATGGTGCCCTCTGGGAACATGCCAAGTATAGCTAGAGAGGGCAAAAGAGAAAATTATTCATTTTTGTAGGGGATGGCACTTTATGGTTTACAAATCCTTACCTGTCCTTGGAAAGGCAGGTAGAGGTTTTCTGTGGAGACCTACTGACAGTGTCAGAATCACAAATTATACCCAGTTTTTGGAACTTTTTCCATTTCAAAGATGAGGCAGTATATGTAGCACAAGAATGCAGACTTTGATGGCAAACAGACTTCAGATTGAATCTCACTTTGGCCCCAACTTGTGAAACATTGGGTAGACACTTCCTGAAAATCATCTGAGCCTCACTTTCCTCATCTGTAATTCCAGAATAATAAGAAGCCCTAGCTCATAGGCTTGGGCAAGAATGGAGATACATAATGCATTCGAAGAGTTCAGCATGGTATCTGGAACGTGTCAAAGAAGCCAACAAATGGTAGCAAGTACCATCACTTACCCTGCCCATTTGCCCTATTGTTTCTATGTTAGAGGTCAGTGCTTATGTTTTCAGTGAATAACAGGAAACAAAAATTATAGTGATAGCCACAGAATGGTCCCTTGCTCATAAACATAAAATAAAGCCTACTTGTACTTAAAATAAGGAACAGGAGCCTTTGATCATTAGAACTTGCTGAGACGTTAGGGATCAAATTTGAGAGCACTCTGACTTACAGTTTTGTGAAGCTCTATAGCTACAGGCTTTGAAGACCTGTGGACTGCACACTGAGCTTCCTGGAACACAGCTGGTTTCTGGGAAGCTACATATTCACGCTTCCCGGTCCCAGGCCTGCTGACCAGCTGCCCTTTGGCTTAGGAACCTGATTGGAGCTGTCACATCTACTTACCCAAACCCACAGAACCTTCATTCCACACCTGAGGCTGTTTTCTGTGAGCCAAATATGGATGCACCCAGTGCAGAAAAGATGTTCTTTGTTGTGGAGAACAATTTAGATAATATCTGCTCATAAACACGGTTGTTTCCTCAGAAAGTGATGCGTTCAGCTCTTTCAGGCTGAACGGCACCAGCATCCAAATCACCTTCCGGCAGCACCTTGTGGCAATTTGCTAATTATTTTTATGATGCCAGGTCAGCAATGAAGGTGGCCTGCCTGCTTCACCTTTCTCCACAGCCGCGTGACAGGAGAGACCCATTTTTCCATCCTGAGCTTGAGCTCCCAGCCTGCCAGGTGAGAGAGCCACCCAGGACTCTCGCTAAGTTGCCTTCTACTCCTTTCCCTTTGCTTTTCCTTGCCCTGGCCTCAGTTTTCTGTCCTTTTTGGAGCTGGAAGGGACCCAAGGGTCTCTCACTGATGAAAGCTTGGGGCATTATTCCTAATATTTACCAGGCTTGAAACTGGTTAGGAGCTGCTTTAATGTTTAATTTGCAAATAGAAAGAGGATGGCTCTGCTCCAAGTATGTGCTAGTTGTGTGTGTATGTGTGTGTGTGTGTTTATATGCACATCCTTTGTGAGCTACATTTGCTTGTTTGGGTGAACACAACCCTCTCGGCATTCTGACAAGATCATAGCGTTCCAATGAATAAAGCAAAAGAGGCTTTCATCTCCTGGCTGAGTCACCAGGTCTATGCACTAGGGGCTCCCACTTTGTTGGGACAAACCCCTTGTTTCCAGCCTAGAGGGAAAATTTTACATGGTCATATTAAAATTAAGTAAAGTTAAAACTCTGGAGTTCTTACTTTCAGAAAAGCTTGAACTCTTTTAACTTAACAGGTCAGCTTTGAAATGGAATATAATGTGAAACAATGTATTCCTTTTGGTTATTTCATGAAAATGTGGGCATTTCTGTGGTGTCTTTCATTGGAAGTGCCTCAAATGTCACACTAATTCTATAAATTAAGCTGTCTGTGGGGCTTCCAAATCCTGCCCACTTTTCTTCCAAATTTCCAAATCCCGTGGGAGTGCAACCACCTCTGAGGGCCAGGCTGAAGGGCTCTGTTCAGTAACAACTCTACTTAAATGGGGTGTTTGGGGATTTTGAGAATGCATTTAATATGGTTTGACATAATTAATAATTTTTCAGAGAGAAAAGCTAACCCAGAGGAAATGCTCCCCACCCTGCTGTTTGTCCCTTTGTAGATTGGTGCTCTATGCATGGAAGAGGCCCAGGCTGGGCCAGAAGAAGAGACTGAAAGAGTATGGAATATGGAGTCTGGGGAGGTGGTTGAAGTCTGACAAAGACAAAACCAATGAAACCCAAGGATCTATAATGGGCAGATCATCACTGCTTCCTTAATATTATATATTAATTATCTCCCAAAGTGACAGAAACTCATAATAACACAGACACAGAAAGGAGGTATCCCTGGGAGGCCCTTGTAAACTCAGGAAGGGAAGGGTGGTGTCTGGCCTCAGAGATACTGGCCAAGGACTTGAATGCACCAGCCGCTGTTCCACCTGACATTTCTGCTTCTCTCTAAGAAACACCTCATTTTCTCAGACCAGCTCCCTTCCTATGGTAGGAAGGATGTTGCCTAGGAAATCTAGAACATCAGAACTCACAGCTTTGTTACCACAAAAGGAATGCTTCTCTTTCCTCAGCTCCAATTTGAAAAGATTTTTCAGAACTGTTTTGAGGATCTATGAGTGATCCAGTTTCAACTGATCAACTGTGGTCAGAGGGTGCGGGCAATCACGGCAGCACCTGGAGGATGGAGTGGGATGGGGGTAGGAGCAGCTCCCCCAAGGAGGGGCCATATTGTCCTGTAGGGAGAGTGGGGTGCTGGCCAAGGGCAGATAAAAGATAACATATATGTCTACTGAAGGTGGGCATTTTCAAAAATAATAAAAGAAAATATTTGTTTCTGCTATGAAACCAGAACTGGGATTGGTACTTTATGTACATTATCTCATTTAATCCTTACAGCAACTGAACAAATTCTCCCCATTTACTCAACAAGCAAATGACTCAGAGAAGGGTTGTTGCATAGAGAGGTTAATGGTCTTTGCTTTTACTGCCTGTGTGGAAAGAGCAAAGCAGGGAGACCCCTTTAAGACTGAGCTGAGCTCTTGAAATGCTGGTTCTTGGACCCAGCCACCATGGTGGGAAAACCCAGGCATCCCAAGTGAAAACTTACCAGGAAAACAACTGAGGCCCCCAGCCCTCCAGCCAACAGCTACAGCTGAGTTCCCAGCCAAGAACCAACATCAATTTGCCAGCTACTGGAGGCAGCTATATTGGAAGAGGCTCCACTAGCCCCATTCCAGCCACCGCAGCTGCCTCCAAAAGTGGAGTAGAGACTAGTTGTCTCTGTCAAGCCCTACCCAGATTGCAGATTGCTCTTCCACCTCTGATTCAGAATTTGAAGCTGTGGTTGGATATCTAGAAGACATTATCGTGGATGACAAGTTACGGTTATTATAGAGAAATTTCATGGACAAGTACTACCAGGAGTCTGAAGACACAGAAGAGAATAAACTCACCTACATGCCCATTTTTAGTGAATATATTTCCTTGGTAGAAAAGTATATTGGGGAACAGCTGCTGAAGAGGATTCCTGGGTTTAACATGGCAGCTTTCACAACAACATTACAGCACCTTAAAGATGAAGTGGCTGGTGGCATATCTGACATGCTGCTCATGTTTCCAGATTTTCTGGCTTTTAAAGAAATGTTTGTGGACTACAGAGCAGAGAAAGAAGACGGGATTGTATTTAAACAATGGTTTAGTCGTTACTTCCTTAAGCAGATCACCTTACACGCTAGCTTCCAGGAATAATCTGTGGCATTAGCTCCCACCTCCAGGTAGTGGGCTGGGTCTGGATGTCACCAGCACAGTGGGCTGGCTGAGGCATCGGCCAATGCCAACAGGAGAATACCTCTTGCAAAGACTGAGTGTCCTGTGGCTCTTCATTAATGTTAAATACTGAGGGGTCAAAAAGAAAATTTTCTGACCCCCCAGGACCTGTTCCTCCTGAAGCACTGTCTTGTATTCTGTAACCCTAGTAGTCCTCCTAGAGTAGACGTCTCAAGTGCTTCTGGGAGAAGCCCTTCCCCCAGCATAAATGGTTTGTCAACATTGTGGGGTTACCCACCTCATGAGCCCTCTCTGCCTCAGTACCAGAGCAGGCTTTGCACTGATCTTCTGTGCATGCTCAGCTCTTTAACTTAGTTTCAGTCCTTCAGCTCAAGTGGTCCAGCTGGATGGGTTTTTTATTTGAAAGTGTTTTCTCTATTCTGTCACTGTCCCTGTCTTGAGATTTCTGGAGCTCCTATTTGTATAGCTAGTCTTGGCCATGGCAACCAACTGAAAGAGGTACCCCTTACCTAAAAGCTGCATGTGAAATTCAGCTTGTGTTTCCAGTCCTTTTATCATTGTCTTCTGCTGGTCCTGGTGCAGTCCTGCTGCATTTCCAAAAGCTTCTTTTAAGCATTATTTTTTGAAAAAAATATTTTTATAGATGAATACTCAGGCTAACTTAGTGGATCTAATCTTGGAATTTCCATGCTTACCCACTTAAAGATCCAAGTATTTTATGCTGTGTGCTTTTTAGATGTTAGTGCTGTGAAGGCAGAAATGCTTTCTACATTAGTTTTCCTAACTTACTGGGCACCAATGATGTGAGCCGTGTGCTGAAAGTAGACTAAGAGGTATCCTTTACTTATAGCATGTTAAGTGTGTTTCTGCAGTTTTCCTTAAAATCTGTTCTGTATAAATCAATTCATTAGGTTTTGTTGGGATGGGTGTGAGTTTAATAAAAAAACATGACTCTGCAACGCTGAAATTCCTTCTTCATGTCAAATCTCTCTTAGCAAGATGGTGTTCACTGCTGCAGCTCAACAATGAGTAGGAGGTAGTAAATAGCATTGTGGTCATCTGTCTGGCTTTGGGTTAGTTAAATGGTTGGTATAACATTACTGACCAGAAAACATATATACCATGTCTCTATAAAGAAGAAAAAACATAGTTTAATTCCCAACATGTACCTTTGAAATTTTTTTTTAAGTAAAAATAAAAATCTGTACTGACTTTCAAAAAAAAAATGATTTAGCTGGTATCATGAAATTAAGTAGCAAATTGCCCTCAGGGGCTGCTGAAAGGTGACAAGATATCCTCTCCTCTAACACATAGAAATTCTGGATAAAATATATTAAAATATTTCAAATATATGTAGCAGGGCTCAAAACTGAAAAAAGGAAATGAAATTGAAACCATAGAGTTAGTGTTCTAGGAAAAACCGAGATTGAATCCAGTCTTGGGGCTGTGCTTTTAATGCCACATGGACCCAGAATCAAAGCTGTCATCTCAGGTAAGGAGCTAGACTTGGGGCTCCCTGGGTGAAGGCAGCAGTCAAAAGTACTGTCTCATCTATAAAAGTGGACAAAGAAATCTCTATCCACTGGCCCAATATCATGGCTATAAGTAATCCACTGCAAGCAGGGGATGGAACCCTCAAAATATCAGAGCTCTATGCAGGTGCAGGACTGAATTCCCAAAGTTCCTGCTGGACTTAACATCTCAGCTGAGAATCTGTCAGAGCTGGGAGTAGAGGCTACTGTGAACCCACCTTCCAACTGGGATACCTTCCAAGTGCAGGGCTCAAGAGGAATTATTATGAGTGATAACTTCTGCAAAGATGAGCTTACAATTCAAACCAATGAAACATACCAGAGATCCAGGGCTATGAAAGACATCTCACACACCCAACCAACAGGAGTATCCACGGTAAAGAAAAAGAGGTAATAGAGTAATTTTAAAAGGACCTTACAATAAGGATGTTTGCTGTGTTAAGAAATAGAAGGCAAAATGGCATCTAGAAAATGAAAAGGTAAGTACCTTGTGAGAGACTATGTCTCAGATTCACAGTTAGAATTTTGTGTGAATACAAAGTCCCTGCTTTCTCCACAAGGCATATGCTATAGTAACAAACAAGAAGGACACACAAAACAGCAACAAAAACAAAGTGGTTCTCCCAGAATGTTAAGAGTTTTAGTTACCTTAATGCCCCATTCTGAGTCAGTCAGTTATTATGTAGGGAAACCAAGGAACATATCAGACTCCTTACAGGTTTTTGCTGAAATATGGGTAGGCAAAGCATAAAAAAATTCAAACAAAATAAAAATAAAATAAGTCTTTTCATTCCCTATTTCTATCACAAGGAGATACTTGTCCTAGTAAAAAGAAATCTTGATTCGAAGATTTTTTGTGTGAATCTGGGCCTGCGTTTCCTCAAATGGAATATGAAGAGTTTGGTCTTCTGACTTTGGAATTTCTCTTCCAAGTCTAAGGTTTGAGGAGTCTACGGTTTGCAGTGACTAAATTGCTTCAAAGTTTGATCAGGGAGTTAACCATGCTTTTAGGAAACCGTCTGTGACTTGCATTCTGCTCAGGACTGCTGACACACATCTTCTGTCAATAAAGGATTTTCCCTGATATTCGACCTCTGTTCTTCAGGCCTGTCAATGCCTGTAGCATAGCAGTGACCTTGCAAAGTGAAACAGCCATTTTGCATTTCTTTCTGCCAGCAGTCATGTTCCCCAAAGGCTGTCCCAGAGATTACTGATGATGTTTATGGCCCAATGTGATCCGTAATATTTGTGTAGCTCTTTATAGTTTTCACAATGAATTCATGAGCATTCACCTAATAATCCCCACAATGGTTTGGAGGTATGCAAGACTGGCATTATTATCCTTATTTGAAGGATGAGGAAACCAAGGAACATGGAAGTTACATGACCTTAACAAGGTCACAGAGTAAATTAGTGGTGAAGGGAGTCTGGAATACAAATTTTCTGGCTTCTGGTTCAAGTTTTCTTTCAGTGCATTTTGTTTGAATTGAACTGTCCAGAAAGGGAAGGGAAATCCTAAAATGTACACCTACTATGCACTGGAAATTGTAATAGACAGGATTCAAACCAGCATCTATTTGATTCCAGAGACCAAATTCTTTGCATTGATGACTTAAAACAAAATTTAAAACACCAAGTGCCATTATATAAAACATATCAAATTAGGTCAGCTTTATAGGAATCTCGAGTACTCCCAGTTGTGAAGGGCTAGTGTGTTTAGGGATGTGAATATCCCTGGGGTGGGTTTGCTCTCCTTTGGTGTCCTCCAGAGAGGTTCTCCTGGAAGTGAGTGGGGAGTGAGGGAAGATGCAGAGGAAATGTGTTTTTCCTCCCTGGTAGACATTACTGGAAGATGTGAGGCATCAAGATTTTCACTGCCCTCTCTTAGGAATGGCTTATGTGATTTTCAGAGGCACCAGGAACTCTTCATGGATGCTATGAAGTCCTCTTCCCCTCATGGCTAGCTCTTAATTGTATCTCAAGGGACTGATCTCAAGGAAGTATTGTCAAATAGCTGTAAGAATGCCTGCCTTATTTTCCTCATTGGACTGTTGTGCAGATGATATGGGTTAACTTCTAGGCTTGTGCTGTGGAAATAAAAGCAGCTGATCATAATAAAAAATCAAATAGTGTTTTTGGAAGAGAATGGACTTGGGGTGGGAGAGCTGTTCTGCCACTTACTAGTTCTGGGTTCTTGAGCAAGTGCCTTATTTTCTTGAGCCCCAGTTTTCTCATCTGCCGATCTGAAGCTGATGAGACTTTCCTGATATCGTTCTGAGACTGCAATGAGATCATCTCTATAAACGCTTTGGTCAGTGCCTAGGAATTTTTATAGCCATTTTCACATAAGGAACTCAATCCCTTTTCTTCTCACCTCTCTCTCTGGTTAATGGCTTGTTTCCTTTTGAAATATTCTGGGATAAGAATCATTATTTTGAAGTGTTTTATGCTTTTCAAGAACACAGGATCTGTAAACTCAAGAGTTTTCTTTAAAAAAAAAAAAACTTTTCAATGTTATTACCTCACTTCTAAAGCATGTAGTCAAGTTGCTCCTTTTTTGTGTGCTCTGCATCCCTTCCTTCTGGGAACTCTCATCCCTCTCTCTATGTATTTCCGGTGGGGTTGACAATTATGTGGCTCTGCTTTCTTTGCCACAATGACTGGTGCAGGGATTGACATGTGACCCTAGAAGAGCCAATCATAGTCTTTGTTTGAGTTTGCAGCGGCCCCTGGTGGATAAAGAATAGCACTCTTCTCTGAGATTGCTGGCTCTGAACAAGGTTAAGCGTGGAGCTGCTGGTGGCAGAAACCAAAGAACATCAGAGAATCCTGATAACATTTTTGAAGCCTTATATCTGACTGTACTTAAAGCCAGTCTTGCTTTTGGACTGACTGCTTAGGAACTTGAGATGAGAATTTTCCTTTATGGTTTAAAACAGTTCAATTTATAACTGAAAAAAACCTTAGGGAGTACTTGGAGTCATGGAGGGGCCAAGAATGCCGTTGTCTAAGGAGGCACTGGTGAATGGGTCCCCACAGAAGGCAGCCAAGGGGTCGAGGTGGTCACTAATGACTGGCTTCGTCTGTTTCACAATGGTCAGGAGTTGGCTCACTTTTCAGAACAGAATAACATACAGAATCCAGGGCATGGCTTAACTTGTCCAACATAGTTATAAGTATGATAGACCTCTTGTTCTGATTTGCTAATGCTGCCATTTTGCAAAACACCAGGAATGGATAGGCTTTCATAAAAGGGGTTTATTTGGTTACAAAGTTACAGTCTGAAGGCATAAAAGTGTCCAAATGAAGGCATCAACACAAGTACACCTTCACTGCAGGAAGACATCCAGAAAACCTCTGTTAGCGGGGAAGGCACCTGGCTGGTGTCTGCTGATCCCAGGTTGTGTTCCAGCTCCACTCTCAGCTGCTGTGTGTTCTTCAGAGTGTCTCTCTTGGCTGCAGCACCTCTTTCTGTCTGTGAACTTTTTTTATATGACTCCAGTGATTTAATTAAGACCCACCCTGAATGGGTGGGGTAACACCTTCATGGAAATTATCCAAAGTCTTGCCCACAGTTGATTGAGTCACATCTCCATGGAAACACTCAAACAAAGGATTCCAACCTAATCAACACTAATACATCTGCCTTCACAAGACTGCATCAAAAAACATGGCATTTTGGGTGACATAATATATCCAAACCAGCACACCCCTTAAGGTCATTCCTCTGGATTCTTCTAAACATTGTCATGCATAACTATCCAGCCCAGCTAGGAGCTGAGATGCATTATTGAGAGTGGATTCTAATAGGTAGCCAAGGTTGTGAACACTGTTTTAGTAGACATCAGAATAACTGATCTGGGGAATTAATAACAGAGATTCCTAAGCTCTTCTTGACCTACAGGATGAGAATTATATAGGGGTGGGGCCTGAGAATCTGGGGAGTCCAGGTGATTCTGATGCACATGGTCATAAATTTGGGGACAGTTGAAAAATATTGGTCCACTGCATAAGTGTATGTATGTACTTTGCTTGCTTGTTGGAGGGGAGGGATAGGGAGATAAAGAAGAGAGAACCAAAGGAATAACCCCCAAAGAACTTTATATTCACCTACCCAAGTCAAGAGGCAATGTAATACAGCAGTTAAGAGCATAGTTGCCTAGGCTGCTCAAGCAAATAACATGAAATGGGTTGGCTTCAACAATGGGAATTTATTAGCTTATGGTTTTGAGACTAAAAGAAAATCCAAATCAAGGCATCACTGGGGCAATGCTTTCTCCCCAAAGATTGTGGCGTTCTGAGGCTGCCAGCAATCCTTGGCTCCTATGTCACATGGCATGGCACATGGTGGCATCTCCTAGACTCTCCCATCTCTTCTGGGTTCCATCGATGCCCAGCCTCTTGCTTCCTGTGGCTTTCTCTTTGTCTGAATTTCATTCCAGGACTCCAGTAATAGGATTAAGACCCATCGTGACTGAGGTGGGCCCACACCTTCTTAACTGAAGTAATCTCATTAAAAGGTCCTACATACAATGATTTCACACCCACAGGAATGGATTAGAGTTAAGCACATGTTTTTTTGTGGGGAATATACAGCTTCAAACCATCACAGGGCCCTACTTAACTCAAACATATTTATATTTGAACCTCGGCTGTGCCAAATATTAGTGCTGTAACCCTGGGCAAATTATATAACCTCTCTCAGCCCTGGTTTCTTCATTTGGAAAATAGGGACACATATAATATCTGTTTAATGAATAATACTTATAAAGTATTTAGTGCAGAGCCTAGAGCTGCCCTGTCCAAAAGGGTAGCCACTAGCTACATATATCTATTGAGCACTTAAAATGTGGCTAGTCTTAATTGAAATGTGCTGTAAATATTAAATACACACTGGATTTTGAAGACTTAGACATTTTTAATTTTAATTTTTAATATTTAAAAAGAATGTAAAATGTCTCATTGATAATTTTTATATAAGGTCATATTTTTGTAGATGCATTGGCTTATCATTAAATATCATTACCATATAATATCATTAAAATTAATGTCACCTGTGTCTTTTTACATATTTTACTGAGGTTACCAAACAATTAAAAAATAACATATGTGGCTTGCATTCTATGTCTATTAGGCAATGGCGGCATAGAACATAGTAAACTCTCAGCAAGTAAGTGTTATTGACATTGTTGGTATTATTTTATGTATTTAATTCAACAGCAGTTAGTGACTTGCATGAGGCATGTAAAAATCAATTATTGATCTGATAAAGTATCTGCCCTTGAAGTGCTTAGAGTCTAGTTCATCAAGAGCATGTGGGAGTTGATTCATCCTTGAACTCAGGGGTGTGCCTGGCTGTTCACAGTGGGAGAATATTTCTGGAGATCCCTAAAAGAGGCAGTAGCCAGGGAAGATCCACTACCAATGCGCCCAATATATTACACTCAAAGAAGTTATAAGATGCCAAAAGGATTTTGAAAATGACTTTTTGTGAGCAACTGTTAATCATGAGATTATTTTCCCGTTTCCTTCGGGTACACAATCCCATTCAGCTGATGGCACAGCTTTATAGACTGTTAGGACTTGGGCTCAATTTATAGCAGGAAGGTCACTCTCAGTGACCATAAAGCTATATATGGACATCTGCCTTGCTGTCCTGCCTGGGGGCAGAAAAAGGATATTCGTTTTTCTAACTTCGGATTGAAACAGTATTTCTCAACCACTTTCTAGTTTGTGGCCACCTATATTAAAGACAGCATAAACTGGAGAGAAGAAACCTATCTCCCTTCGCATCCCAGTGTGTCCATCCTTCAATATGCCCACCCATTCATCCCTCTGGGCAGGCAAATAGTTTTTGACTTAGAAGCCCACCCAATCAACTGATAGTGGGTGTCTGTGATGCTTTGGTGAGAAGACATCTGAGTGCACACCTGGATGCCACAGGAAGAAAGCCATGATGGATTTATGTTTGCTGTGAGCATTAGGGAAGGAGTGATGCCACGTTTCCAATCCCATGAGTTTATATAAACACCTCATTCATCTTACCCAGTCTGCATCCTTCTATCACAGTGCCTAGCTCTTCTCTCCACTTTTTTACATCCTTGTAGGATATTGGTAGAGCACAGAAAGGAAATCAGGAAGGGTGACAGACATTAACCATTCCCATCCTTGTGTGCTCTCTGCATTTTGTTCATGTTTTAACTATTGCCCTTACCTGATATATAATCGTGATTTGTTTGTTGTTGTTTAATCTGTGTCCTTCCATTGTCACTCTGTAGAGGTCTTGAGGCTGGGGACTGCTCTTTCTTCATTCTTCCCACCTCCTGTCTTCCTCTCCAGCAACTAGTACATGCCTAACTCGTAATAGTCATTTGCTCTTTTTGCACAGCTCAGCTTTTTGACTCTGATGTCTTAAGTCATCCTCCATACTGCCAAACAAAACAATCTTTCTAAAATACAAATATAATCTTCTCCCATTTGTAGTTAAAACCTTTTAATGACTCCTGACTGGCAAAAGGATAAAGTCCAAATTCTAAGTCCCTTAGTCTGGTGAAACAAGTCCATCAAGGGTTTGTCCTCACCCAGCTCTCTGATTCACTGGCCAGTGTTCTTTCCTCCACATCCTAAACACCATCTTAGTTTGTACTTTTGAGCCTTTTCACCTGCAATTTCTTAAGCCCAGAATGCACATTCTCCCTTGCTCACCCAGAGTGCTGATTTTCATGCTTCAGAATTCCAGATCTTGAAGGCAGGCAATGTAGAAGAGTGGTTACAAATGTAGGCTAAGCATCAGGCTGCTTTGGTTCAAATCCTGACTCTAGTTGAGTGAAATTTTTCAAGTTACTAACTTCTCTGACCATGAGTTTTCTTATCTGTAAAATGATGGATAGTCTTGTGGTTAGTTGGAGAAATCAATAAGTTAATCTATATAAAGAGCTTTGCACATTGTCTGGCACACAGTGAGTACTCAGTTAAATTTATAGATTTGCTTAACTGGGATTCAGACCCAACTTCATGATCTATTGGGGGAAACATACTGGATTGTGATAAGTACTGCAATCATTGTGTGAATAGGATACAAAGGGAGCATGAAGAGCAAGTCCATAAAAAGAGCACCAAACAGAGTCTAGGGACAGGAGTGCCTGAGGAAATGTTTCCAAGAAAAGGGGATGCTTGAGCTGAGCTCCAAAGGATTGGTTAGAAGGTGGCAAAATAATTGGAATGCAGTGGACCTATGGAATTGGACTCATGGACCACATCTGGCCCCATGCAGGAATGTCAGGGCGAGAGGCAATCAGCCAAAGGTGAATGACTTCGGCATGAGTACCTTTGGTTGCTTTTGGATGCAGCAATCTCCTGGTTAGCCCATTGGCACTCCTAGAACTTTGTCCCTATCTCAGGTGTTGAGGGCTCAGGCAGCAAAAGCTTTCCTTTTGACATAAGGGCAGATGAAAGATAAGTATGTGCCTCTCCCTTGTAAGCCAGACTGAGTAAGCACAGCTTCTAGGGAAGCCTCTCTTAGATCTCTCTCCTGCTCTTGATAAATGAAGATGGGTAGTATGGAGCACTCTTTGGTCCCTTCTCCAGGGAGAGAGAGGTAATGGTGGGTATGCCAGGGCTCTGTGGCCCTCTGGGAGGGAATAGCAGGCTATTTCATCTTTGGCTTCCCATGGGTAGACCAGTAACCCGGGGGCTGTGATGACAGTTCAAATTTCACAACTGCCTCTGACAGATATAGATGCCCTTCTCCTACGGGGTCCCCTTTTCCTTTGGTCCTGAAAATTTATCTTCTGTTTTTCTGCCTGCTGGCTCTGAAATAAAACAAAACAAAACAACATGAAACAAAAGAAGACTAACTCTTGAACTCTCTCCCAGACCAAGAACATCATTCACGACTAGTCAAAATCACTTCCCCAACTCAGTGAAAACAGAGAGGTGCTATTTTTGCTGTTGGTAGAGGAGTCCAAAAAGAGGGGTTCTCATGAGATTCTGCACTGAGGCTCATTTTAATTGCATAGGAGTTTAACAGATTGCAGAGTGTGTGTATGTGGGTTGAGGTGGAGGAAAGGAATTGGAAGCAGAAGGCAAGGCATGAAGAAAAGTATGGTGCTATCATATGTCAAAAATTAGAAGAAGCATCATGAATTTATTTTTTGCTTCAAAATTGAAATTGATGGATAGAAATATTATTTAGTAAAACTCAGGAAAAAAAATCAAGTTGGACATGTGAAAAGGCAATGTGGATGCAACAGGAGAGAAATTAGTCTGTGAAGCTTAATTTCATCTGAAAGAAATGCAAGAGAAAATAAATAAGAAATGCATTCATTAGCAATTGTCCTGTTCCATAGGAATACTGAGTAAAATTTGGATAGAGCACTAAGACTCCCATATTAGTTATTTTAGTGACTTCCAAAGTGTTGAAAGGGTGTCCATTCTCTTGTATTCCTTAGGTGGACCATTTGACTTCAAGAGTTTGATTCAAAAGAGAAGCAAGATATTAAAGTGGTCTTAACTATGTGATTAGGCTTCTTGGGGTGTGTATGCAAAAGACTGAGAGGTACTGGAAAATTGATCAGCCTTGAGATATCCTGTCAAATTGATTTAGTGAAAGGACGTGACTTTTTAGCTGGACAGACTTGGGTTCAAATCCAGGCTCTAGTCTTTATTAGCCATGTGTATAGGGAAGATAACTTGTAGAAAATGATATGTAAGTCCTCAAAAATAGAAATTGTTATCAGTAGCCGTTAACTGGGTATCCAAAGGGAGGTGGTGATTGATTCTTTGAATTAAGAAATAAGAAGAGTTTGTAAACTGTGCCATTTGCTACATGGGGGTGTTAACATGTTTTCCTGATCTGGCATTAATGTCTCATCTTCCATAAGAATGAACAGATAATACAATATTATACAGATATTCTCATCCAGAGTTTTAAGCTACTGTTATGCAAAATACCAGAAATGGTTTGGCTTTTATAAAGGGGATTTATTACATTACAAATTTACAGTTCTAAGGCCATAAAAGTGTCCAAACTAAGGCATCAACAAGAGGATACCTTCACTGAAGAATGGCTGATGGTGTCCAGAACACCTCTGTCAGCTGGAAAGGCATGTGGCTGGCATCTGCTGGTCCTTTGCTCCTGGGTTCTGGTTTCAAAATGGCTTTCTCCAAAATGTCTTTGGGCTTCTGTCTCTCTTAGCTTCTCTCTATCAGCTCCTATGCATCCTTGCTTGTTCTCCCAGGGCATTTCCCTCTGAGCCTCTGGGGGTCCTCTCTCTCTTAGCTTTTCCAGGGCAAACTCTGGGCTTCATCTCTTAGCTTAGTATCTCCAATGGTCTTTCTGTCTGCATCTCCAAGGGTCTCTCTGAGCTCACTTGAAAATTTCTCTGCCTTTTATCCTCTCATACAGAACACCAGTAAACTAATTAAGACCCACCTTGAATTGGCAGGGTCACACCTCTGTGGGAATAACCCAATCAAAAGGTCTCACCCACAGTTGGGTGGATCACATCTCCATGGAAACAACCTGTTCTAGTTTGGTAATGCTTCACTGGATTGCAAAATACCAGAAATCGATCAACTTTTATAAAGGGGGTTTATTTGGTTACAAAGTTACAGTCTTAAGGCCATAAAGTGTTCAAGGTAAGTCATCAACAATCGAGTAGCTTCACTGGAGGATGGCCAATGGTGTCCAGAAAACCTCTGTTAGCTGGGAAGGCACATGGCTGGAGTCTGCTCTAAAGTTCTGGTTTCAAATGGCTTTCTCCCAGAACATTCCTCTCTAGGTTGTAGTTCCTCTCTCAATTCCTTGTGCATTCTTCAAAGTGTCCTTCTTGGCTGTAGCAAGCTTGCTCCTTCTGTCTGAGCTTATATAGTGCTCCAGTAAACTAATCAAGGCCCATGCTGAATGGGTGGGGCCACACCTCCACAGAAACTGTCCAATGAAACATCTCACCCACAGTTGAGTGATCACATCTCCAAGGAAACATCCAATCAAAAGTCTCCAACCCAATCAACACCAATACATTTCCTGCCCACACAAGATTGCATCAAAGATAGTGGTGTTTTGGGGGACATAATACATCCAAACCAGTGCACAACTTAATCAAAAGATTCTACCCATAATAAGTCTGCACCCACAAGATTGCATTAAAGAACATAGTCTTTCCTGGAGTACACAACAAGTTTCAAACCTGCAAAAATATATTTTACGGATTCTAAGAACACCGTAAAATTTTGTGGACAGTGTGTGTGTGAGTTGATCTGTCTCATTCTGTAAGTGGACATGAATATCAGACTCCTTTTTCTTCTAATTAATGTTTAAATTACATATGAAATTTTAAGTTGTCTTTCATTTGCCTTGGTAGATGAAAAATTCAAGGCCTAAAATTTAAGTGACTGAACCGAATATTATTTAATATACCTGAGGCTTGAGACATAGCTCTTCTGACCTGAGATTTGTTGCTATTTATGCTACATCCTGCCGATTCTTTCTAGGAAATGATGCGTTAAATATGTCACAGGTAAAAAAATTCAATTGGTTCTGGAGAACAGTAACATTTTTCCAATTCCATTGATTATAAGCAGGAATCTGAAAGAAAACACCATTCTTCCCTAAGCGTCAACCCACTTGGAATTTTTAAATAATTGCCAATGTCTATCTCTTTTTGAAGGAAACTACATTTTCCCCCATCCTAGATGCCCACATGGAAATTAAAAAATTGGTCAGTGATCCAATTATGTCTCAAAATTGAGACACTTTGTGTCATGCTGGCAGAGAGTAACTATATCTTTACCTGGGAGCTTTTGCTTCCATCAGACATTTGAGTGTCCTGGGATGTGGCTGAAAGGCTCTCTTGTATCATCCTGAGATTCCCAGCTGAGGATCAATGCCCCTTTTAGATGCCATTCATCTATTGAGGCCAGTGCCTGCGGGGTACCTACTTTCTTGTTATGAGGTTGAATTTCAGGGGCAATTTGTGAATTACTTCCTAAATTTATTGAAAATTCTACTTTGCCATTTAAAATTAGTTCAGATCTATTGGCTCTTTGTTTTTTTCTGAACATAATCTTTTCTAGCATTTTATAAAAAGCAATCAATGAATAGGGTGAAACACTTAAACCTTACAAATGGTACACAATTCTAAAAGTTAAAATATGAGTCTTCTCATAAAAGAAGGGAAGTTCTTTTTTTTTCTGGAGAAGTCAGCTTATTTTGTATTCATCTAGAACCTTTCTGTGCAAATTCATACATAAACATGTACATATAACTTGAAACAAAATAGAAGCAGAATGGTGCACAGTTCTGCACTTCTTTTCACATAATATTATATCTTGGAGCTATCAACAAAATCAGTCACCAAATTCATTTTTATGAATGGCTAGTGGCTGGTATTCATCATATGAGTGTGACATTATTTATTTAACTAACCCCACTGTTTTGGTTGTTTAACCCTTCTTTTCTCCTTGACTGATGCAAACAATGGTATAGTGAATAGCCTTCTATAGACACCTTTGAACATGTGGGTATGGATAGATTTCAGATATCTGTAGGATATATTTTCAGAAGTGGCATTGATGGGTAAAAGTGATTATTTGTATGGCTTATCTCATTTTGTAATCTTTATTTCTATATCCAATGACAAAGTTTATTTTTTATTTTTTACTTATCATAGTGATGTATGAGCTTGATCAAGGGTTAAAATACACATGCACACGCTCTCAAAACCTCAAATTGAAACACAAACTCCCTAATTATTAAATTGGCTTCTTTTAAACTGCATGTAAAGAAAATTTTCTTTCACCATGCATCTCCTCCAGGAATTTTTATTATCCCTGGATTGTTATTGTATGCTCTAAGCTGAACTTGGCTGATAGAGTGCAAACATAAGATTATATCTTTAATATTTCTGTTGCTTGTGACCATGGGATGAATTGTTTCTCTTGGCTGATTTCTTGGTCTGTAATCGGTCTTTCTACCATATAACTACTGGGATTTATTTTCAGTATATAGACATGCAGCATGCTTGTTTTATAGTACAAATCACTGCTATTTAATCAATACTTTGAAAAACTGCAATCACTTTCACCTCCTCTGCAATTCTAGATAGCAATTCACATGTTCATACAAGGGGTTCAGTTTCTGTCCTGGGCCATAAGATTTGTCCTAATCCTGGAAAAATCTCCTCATATATAAAAATAAAATTTTCATCACGATGACTGGTTACTCGTGCCTGCATTGACTTATGTGGCTTCTTACCTATTAATGAAGATTGAAAGCACCATATTGTTCTGACCCCATATAGCTGCCCAGAATTAGCGTGTGACTCTTGCTTGCCTAGATCCTATGCTTCCAGCAGAGACCAGCAATTCAATGTGGGTGACCCTTGGAAGGGGATGAACCTTGGGTAAGACTGAGAGCCATTTATAGAGAGAGATTCAGCAGGGAGAGCTAAGGTGACAACATCTCTGCTACTATTAGGGTGAGTACCTCATTCCTGAAGGGAAAATCTGGGCAGCACACAGGAGAACCTGCTATAGTTCACCTCTTGACCATCTCAGATCTACTTGCCTTATAAAATAAGTTCTCCTCATCTGGGGAAAGCTCCTCCAGGATTCTGCTTGACCTCTTTTCCTGGTGAAACTTATAAGAAAGATTAGTGGAATGAACTGTAGCTCCCATAGCAGTTGGTCTTGAGGTCTTAACTGATGTTAATCATCTCCCTTCTCCCTCACCTACCCTGGGTTTCCCATGGCCCTGGCCAGCGTTTCTACTGGTAGAAGTGGATTGCCTGATAGGGTAACCAGGCCATCATCCTTGATGGGTCTTACCTGGAAACCATCCCCTTCTCAGGCCAGGGGTGCTGTCTGTGTCCATTTCCCATCAGAATTTTTTTGGGGGAGTACTGAGAGATGTTTTAGTAACACACCTGAGGACCAAAGTTAGCCTTTTCTACCCCCAATGTATAATAGTAGCCCTACCTGTTTTTGTTGATTAGAGTCAATTAACCCCATATGGATGGTGACTCCCTTCTTTGCCTGCTTATTTCTGGGCACTTGAAGTGAGCAGACAGCAGTCCATGGAAGACTTTCTGTGTCCAACATGGAAATGTTGCCTGAGAACCAGGATCTCTGGAGTCTAAAGTTACTAGGAATGGAAATCACAAATCCTTTAAGTGGGTCATTTGGGAGTGACGGTAAGCAGGGCCACTCCTAATTCCACCAGTTGATTCCTGGATCTATGTATTCTATCTATTGGGTGCACAGAACCATATAAACATAATGAGTCTTAGACAATGGTGCTCCACCCTCAACAAGTACTGCCTCTGTCCTGGCACTTCAGTTGTGCTGCTGATGGGCCATTTCGATGTCCTGTTAGTCCAGGAATTTCTGGTTGTGTGATATTTAATATGGCTATTTGATCCCCTGGTCATGGGGCCACTCCTCCTGTACCTCCTTTGCTGTGAAGTGCTTCTCTGGTCTGACACAACACTAGATAGGATACCACCCCTAAGTCAAATATTTCCAAAGCCCTTGAATAGTAGTGTTGGCCAAGGCTCTGCAGGTAGAAAAAGGAAATCCAAACCTGAATGTATTAGAGTTCTTCAGAGAAAGAGAACTGTTACGATATTTTATATATATATATATATATAATATATATAATTTATTATGAGAAATTAGCTCACATGACTGGGGAAACAGGTAAATCCTAATCCCATGAGTCAGGCCTCAAGATGGAAACTTTTATGAAGGTAATTCTGAAGTCTGTCAAGTCTGTATTCCCCAGGGGGAAGCTAGCTGAATGAAGTTGAGGCAGAAATACTTCTTTTCTGACTTCTGAAATCCTCAGTGCTGGCTTTTGAGACCTCCACCTGATTAGGTGAGGAGACTCCCCACATTGCTGATGGCAATCTCCTTGTTTACTGTAGATGCAATCAGCTGTAGATGTAGTCCACTGATTATAGATGCAAATCCATCTATGAAATACTCTCATAGTCACAGTCAGGCCAGTGCTGCTTGACCAAACAATGGTACACCATAACCCAGCTGCACTAACACAAGAAGTCAACCCTCACACTGGGGAAATCATCACTTTTTATACCAGCCATGATGTTACAAGATCCTTCTTCATGCTAGTCCAATCTCTCTTTTGGTCAATGAGTGTGAAGTTTGAAAACTGGGCAAGGGGATATGACTTTTTTTTTTAAGGCAGCTGCTCTTAACCGCTCAATGTTTCTATCTTGATTTCTTTTGTTATGTATTTTAAGTGAATTCCATATTGATGGCTCACATATCTTGCTCCTAGGAAAACTGTGTTTTAATAACCATCTGCATAGCTCTTTGAGGGTCAGGGCTTCTCCAACTATCTCTCTGACCTTCCTTACCTTGCTCCTGGCCTTGTTCCAGTTAAGTGTATTCTAGTTACGAGTTACATTCTGGCACTCTAATATAATTTTGGGATTCTCTTGTCCCCCCTGCTACCATGGAATTCAGTTCTATCCAGCATCATCTACCATCAGCCATGGCCTTCAGAGGAGAACCACCACTGAGGTGCTTGGTTATGCTGGTGCCGTCTCAGCAACGTGTTCCTTATCACTTTGGCAGATAGAATGTTCTCTAGGCCCTTCCATGGGATATAGTTAGCTGGTGGGTTTTCTGGCCTTATATAATGTATCCATTCTAGCATTCCCACTTCATTTAACCTTTTGATACTCTTCTCCATCATATGCTATAATAATTTTATTTCTACTTAGTGGAGGCCATATCCTTTTCCCACAAGAGCCATTCTAGCAGCAAGTTAACACTGTCTCCCGGGTTCTTGTCAGGGTGTTAAATCCTACACTACAGAGTAGGTACTCTTATCAATAAAATCTCCTTTATCTAACTTTATGTTTCACTCACACCCACCTCGACCCAGCAACCTTGGTTTCCCATCCTGTACATACTCAACAAGCAACTGCTGTTACGTGTTGACTAGTTCCTGCAGTTAACACATACAGTTGACTGGAGTGTGGTCCCTTTCCTTCCCTAGTCTAGAACTTTCATGGCTAGGTTAAAATGTGGGATTTGGCCCTAGTCATTGGTCTCTTGGCTAGGAGAGGAGGTGGGGACAGATCTAGGTGCAGGCACCATTATTTTTCAAGAAAAAGGCCTCTGCATTATTTTTAAGCAAGAGGAGGAGCACTAGCCTTAAACAGAGGAGTGGGCCACTTTTTTCAGGCTCAGAAGGGGAATCTATATTTTTGAGTTCATTGACAACAAAGTCTCAATCCTACATCTCAGGGGTCCACTCCTTTTCAATCAGGGCTCTGACTTAGCAGAGCAGACCTGCCAAGTTTGAGAACTCTATCTTTTCTGGAAGATAGATACTTCCATTACTCCTATTCAGAATTCCTGGGTCTGATTCTTACTTATTTTCTGTCTCCTGACTGCAGAAGATGAGGAGTGAGTTTATGGGTTGCAAAGTTTGCCTGGGTTTTACCCTCTGCCTTCAATTTGTTCCTAATTATCATCAACCTTTCATTATATTTCTCCAATGCATAGAACCCCCCAGCAAAAGCCATCCAATTTGATAGTCCTTGTAATTATTGCTCTTCCCAAACATCTGCAGCAGTTGAAATAATTGTCCCTGCCAGTTTGTTCCCTTTCACCAGCATACCATTCATTTCTCTATCAGTGAAAACTTT
The DNA here is from genome assembly GCF_015220235.1 of Choloepus didactylus. Taxonomy (NCBI): domain Eukaryota; kingdom Metazoa; phylum Chordata; class Mammalia; order Pilosa; family Megalonychidae; genus Choloepus; species Choloepus didactylus. Next base: position 13,444,167 of record NC_051309.1, read on the forward strand.
AATAATTGCAGTCACAATATGCTGGGGGCTTACCGTGATGGAGTTCTCGTTGTCAACTAGCTGGCAGGGGATGCAGCTCCAAAATCCCATTTTATAGCATTCTTCTGCAGACCACTGTCAGCACTAACTGTCTTAGTTTGGGATTTATGCATAGGGAGTTTACTAAGCAGTATTTTTGGTAGCAACACTTGTTAGGGAGTGAGATTGAGGCACTTGGAATAGAGGTCTCAGATGATTCCGTGGGGAGCCCTGAGGGATAGTCCCTCAGAATTGTCCACATTGGAGCAAGAGGCTAGGCCTCTGTATCCTTGCATCTCCAAGTCAGTGATGTGGGCTGCCCCTGAGAAGGGGCTGTAAAAAGACTCAGCTGTGAGCCATCAGGAGCTAATACTCCCAACACCTGGGGGAATGCATGTCCCGTGCCAAATGGGGAGCTGGGCAACGTGCCACATCATCTAAGGCACAGCTGTTGACTCTTTAAAGACATTGTGCTAGTTGATGCTCCAAACTCTCTCACGGGACAAGTGAGAAATTCCCAGTGTAGCAGAACAAAGAGAAATAATTTCAAAATAGCATGAACAGGTGATAGGCTAGCAAGAAGTATATAGAAGATGGAATGCCAGCCCAAATTAGCAAATGACTCACCATGCCTGGGATGTGTGTGGGTGTGTTATAGTGGGGACATGAACTGTGTTCTTAATCACAAGGTGAAGTTTACTGGGAGGACAGTGGGCAAAGATGCAACCTGGCAGAGGAAACAGCAGATGTAAAGGCATGACATTCTTTACATGCCTGTTGTTTCACCCAGATGTTTGATTTAGAGAAAATTAATTCGGTATAAAATAGGAGACAAGAAGAGGTCTATGTCATTGTTAATCGAGACTCTTTGACATATTTCTTAGTGCTATTCCATTTTTCTGTTCTTTCTCCCAGTTTGATTTTTTTAATTAAACATTTTATTTTAAGATAATGGTAGATTCACATATAGCTGAAACAAATTTATGGGAGACATCTGGGTACCATTTATCCAGTTTTCCCCAATGGCAACATCTTGCAAAACTATGGTACAGTATCACAACTATTGATAATGTTTCAGTCAGGATACAGAATATCCCATTATCACAAGGATTCCTCATGTTCTCCTTTTATAATCAACCTAATTCCTTCCTTAACTTCTGACAGCTACTAGTGTTTTCCAGTTCTATAAGTTTGTCATTTCAGGAATGTTATATAAATGAAACCATAAAGTACCCAACCTTTTGGTTATGGCCTTTTTCACTCAGCATAATTCTGTGGAGATTCATACAGGTTGCTGCTTGTAACAATAGTTCATTCCTTTTTATTTCTGGTTAGTATTCCATGGTAGGATGGGCCATGGTTTGTTTAACCACTCACTCATTGAAGAATATTTAGGTTTTTTTTTTTTTTCAGTTTTTGGCTACTATGGATAAAACTGCTATAAATATTTGTGTACAATTTTTTGCCTGAACATAAGCCTCCATTTCTCTGGGATAGATGCCCAGGAGTGCAATTGCTGTGTTGTATGGTAGTTGCAATGTTGGTTTTTTTTTTTTAAGGAACTATAAAACTGTTTTCCAGAACAGCTGTACCATTTTACATTCTCATCAGCTATGCATGAGTGATCAGGAGCCAATATACAGTTTTTCTGTATACTTGTCAGCATTTGATGGTGTCACTGTTTTTATTTTAGCCATTCTGATAGATGTGTAGTAATATCTTGTGGTTTTAATTTGCATTTCCCTAATGGCTAATGATGTTGAACATCTTTTCATGAGCTTATTTGCCACCTCTATGTTTTCTTCAGTGACATGTTTCCTCATGTCTCTTGCCTATTTTCTAATTGAGTTTTTTTTTTCCTGTTGAGTTTTGAAAGTTCTTTGTATACTTTACATACTAGTCCTTGGTTAGATATTTGATTTGCAGATATTTTTTTTCTATTCTATAACTTGTCTTTTCATCCTTTTAACAGAAACAGAGTCTTTTACAAAGCAGAAGTTTTTAACTTTGATGAGGTCCAATTTATCAGTTTTTCCGTTTATGATTGTGCTTTTGGTGTCAAGACTAAAAACTCTCAGGGGTTTTCTTCTATATAATTTTATATATCACATTTAAGACAGAGATCCATTTTGAGTTAATTTTTAAATAAGGTATGAGACCTAAGTCAAGGTTCATTTTATTTTTTTTCCCTGTAGATGTCCAATTGCTCCAGCACCATTTCTTGAAAATTCTCTTTTCTCCAATGAATTGCTTTGGCAATTTTGTGAAAAATCAGTTGACCACATTTTGTGAATCTATTTAAGGTTTTGCTGTTTTATTTCACAAAAAACAAATCAAATGGTAGCCAGGTGTAGTAGAAAGAGCAAGGGCTTCAACATCAGACCACTTTAACTAGCTGTTTTACCTTGGTGTTTATTTCTTGCTCTCTCTGAGCCTTAGCTTCCCCTTCTTTAAAATGAGCATAACTATATTTTTCTTGCAAGAGTTTTTTCTAGAGTGAATCAATGCTCATGAAAATATTTTTTAAACTGGGCATCCCTGTTATAAGGTAAAGAATTATGCTCTTACTAAAACCACATCTGTTCACTCAGTTAGCTCTTGTCCTCATTCTTCCTTGGTGTACCACATAGATAACTTAAAATAACAATGAGCATGGAAAGGATACTGTTCTGGTTTGCTAATGCTACCATTATGCAAAATACCAGAAACCCTTTTATAAAGGGGGTTTATTTACTTACAAAGTTACAGTCTGAAGGCCATGAAAATGTCCAAATGAAGGCATCAACCCAAGTATACCTTCACCAAAGGAAGGCCAATGGTGTTTGTAAAACCTCTGTTAGCTGGGAAGGCATGTGGCTGGCATCTGCTGATCCTGGGTTGTGTTCCAGCATCTCTCTCAGATTCTGTGCATGCTTCAAAACGTTGCTCTTGGGGTGTTTTGTCCTCTCTTAGCTTCTCCAGAGCAAACTCTGGGCTAGCATCTCCAAAGCATCAGTGAAAGTCTGCTTTCAACAGCCATCTCCAAAATGTCTCTCTTAGCTGCTCTCCAAAATGTCACTCTCACCTGCTCTGAGGGCCTTCTGTTTTCTTTTATAGGACTCCAGTGATTAAATCAAGACCCACCCTAAATGGGCAGGGTCCATATCTCCATGGAAATAATCTGATCAAAGGTATTACCCACAGTTGGGTGGGTCACATCTCCATAGAAACATCCAATCAAGAGGTCACACCCTAATCAAAAAGATTAATCAATCTGCCACCCACAAGATTGCGTCAAAGAATATGGCTTTTTCTGGGGGACATAATATATCCAAACCAGCATAGATACAGATTTTATTTTGTTTTTAATTAGACAAGTTGTAGGTTTACAGAAAAATCATGTAAATATTACAGCATTCCCATATAACCCTATTGTTAACACTTTGCCTTAGTGTGGTATCTTTGTTACAACTGATATAAGAATATTAAAATTGTAGTTTTAACCATAGTCCATACTTTACATTAGTTATATTTTTTCCCCATATGGCATCCTATTATTAACACCTTTTATTAATGTGGTACATTTATTATAATTCATGAGAGAACATTTTTGTACTTGTACTATCAACTACAGTTCATCATTTATAATAGGGTTCATGGTGTGATATAGTCCTATGTGTTTTATCTTTTAATTTTTATTCTAGTAACATATATACAACCCAAAACTTCCTCTTTTAACATCATTCACATATATAATTCATTGCTGTTAATTACACTCACAATAATGTGCTACCATCACAACCATGCATATACAAAACTTTACAACCAACCTAAATAGAAATCTGTACAAATTAAGCATTAGCTCTCCATTCTCTCTACCCAACCCAGATTCTGGTAACCATTATTCTACATTGTATTTCTGAGTTTAGTTATTCAAATTATTCATATCATTGTGATCATACAATATTTGCCCTTTTGTTTCTCACTTGACTCAGCAAGATATCTTCAAGGTTCATCCATGTTGTTGCATGTATCAGAACTTTATTCTTTTTATGACTGAATAATATTCCATTTTATGTATATAGCACAGTTTGTTTATCCATTCATTGTTTGATGGACACTTGGGTTGCTTCCATCTTTTGGCAATTGTGAATAATGCCACTATGAATATCAGTATGCAAATATCTGTTTGAGTGCCTGATTTCAATTCTTTTGGGTATACACCTAGTAGAGGGATTGCTGGGTCATATGGTAATTCTATTCTTAGCTTTCTGAGGAACCACCAAATTGTCTTCCTAAGCAGCTGCTCCATTTTACATTCCCATCAGCAACGAATGAGCATTCCTATCGCTCCACATCCTCTCCAACATTGGTAATCTTCTGTTTTTTTTCCAGCAGTAGCTATTCTAGTAGGTGCAAAATGGTATCTCATTGTGGCTTTGATTTGCATTTTCCTAATGTCTAAAGATGTTGGGCATCTTTTCATGTGCTTTTAGCCATCTGAATATCCTCTTTGGAGAAATGTCAATTCATGTCTTTTGCTCATTTTTAAATTGTGTTGTTTTTCTTTTTATTGTTGAGTTGTAGGATTTCTTTATATATTCTGGATATTAAACCTTTGTTGGATATGTGGTTTCCAAATATTTTCTCCCATTGAGTAGGTTGCTTTTCACTTTCATGATAAAGTCCCTTGAGGAACAAAAGATTTTTATTTTGATGAGGTCCCATTTATCAATCTTTTCTTTTGTTGCTTGTGTTGTGAGTGTAAAGTCTAAGAAACCATTGCCTTACAGAAGATACAGAAGATTCTTCCCTACATTTCTTCTAAAAAATAAGTTTATTTTTATATTTTAATAACAGCTTTATTGAGCTATAATCTATGTACCATATTACTCACCCATTTAAAGTACACAATTTGGTGATTTTTAGTACATTTACAAAGTTGTGCAACCATCATATCTATTTCCAAAACTTTTTCATCACCCCAAAAGAAACCCTGTATTCATTTGTGGTTACTTCTATTCTTCTCTCCTCCCAAATACCCCTGCCTTAGGCAACCTCTACATCTACTTTCTGTTTCTATAGATTTATCCATTCTGTACATTTTCTTATGAATGAAATCATACTATATGTAGTCATTCATAACCAGCTTTTTTCACTTAGGATGTTTTCAAGGTTCATCTATGTTGTAGCATGGATCTGTAACTCATTCCTTTTTTTTTTTTAATAACTTTTTTCCAAACTTTTAAGTTAATTGTGCAATATAGAAAACTGAAAAACACAAGAAGCAAAGAATGCAAAAGTCATCCAGAATCACAAGCAGTTTACAGGTGGACATATCCATCTAAGTCCTTCAAGTGTATACATACAACTGAGCATACTTTTTTTTTGCTTTGAGTTAGGAATTAGTGTGTAATTTATTAATTTATGATTCCCACAACATTCAATGTAAGTGTAGTGAAAGATCCTGATAACAAGAAGGGAGGTCATAATAGTGTTGAATGTAATTTTTAAAAACAATTTTGTTCATACACTATACAGTCCATCCTAAGCATACAATCAATGGCTCATGGTATAATCACATAGTTATGCATTTACCACTACAATCAATATGAGAACTTTTCCATTTCTTCCAAAGGAAAAATGTCCCACACCCCATTTTCCTCCTATTATTGGCATCTAGCTTTGGTATCGTGCCTTTGTTACAATTAATGAAACAATATTACAATATTACTGTTAACATAGACCTTAGTTTATATTAATTGCATTTTCCCCATATAACTCCCTATTATTAGCACCTTGTAATAGTGATGTGTATTTGTTCTAGTTCATGTAAGAAGTCTCATATTTATACTGTTAACCACCATCATTGTCTACTCTGGGTTTCGCTATGTTGTACAGTCCCAGTCTTTATCCTCCAGCTTTCCTTCTGGTGACATACACTACTCTAGCATTCCTTTTTGAACCCTACTCACACTCCACTTTGTTAATTTAATTACACTTATAGTATTGTGTTACCATCATGCACTATTGTGCTATTCATTTCTGAACCTAGACAATGAGGCTTATTGAACATTCTGTACTCCTTAATCATCAATCACCCAGTTTCTGCACACTTTCTATCCCCTGCTAAATTGTGCTGTTGAATTTAAGTCTCAGAGTTTTCTCTGAGAGAGGCTGCATGATTTTACTTCCCTATCAATGGTGAATAGGTATACCTCTTTCTCCACATTTTCTCTAGCACTTGTAGTTTTCTGTTTATTTTTTTAAACAGTTTTAGTCACGCAACATACAATCCATCCTAAGTATACAGTCAATGGCTCCTGGTATAATCACATAGTTAGGCATTCTACACCACAGTCTGTATGAGAACATTTCCATTACTTCTGAAATAAAGAAGAAAAGAAAAGAAAAAAAAAACATACCCTTCCCTTATATCCCCCTCCTATTGACATTTAGCTTTGGTATATTGCCTTTGCTACAATTAATGAAAAAAATATAACAATGTTACTGTTACTATAGACCCTAGTTTGCATTAATTATATTTTTCCCCAATACCATATCATTTTAACACCTGTAATCCTGGCATACATTTGTTCTCGTTCATGTAAAAACTTTCTTACATTTGTACACTTAACTGCCATCATTGACCACTCTGTTTTCCTAAGTATAGAGTACCAGTTTTTAACCCTTATCTTTCCTTCTGGTGCCATACATGCCCCTAGCCTTCCTCATTGAAACATAGTCACACTCAGATTTGTTCATTATGCTTATAATATTGTGCTACCATCACACAGTGTTGAGCTATACATTTCTGAACCTTTACAATCAGTCTTGTTGAATATTCCAAACTCCTTAAGCACTAATGGCCAGTCTCTACACTCTTTCTATCTCCTGATAACCTGTATTCTCAAATTTAACTCTCAGAGTTTACTCATTATAGTTAGTTCTTATTAGTGAGACCATACAGTGTTTGTCCTCTTGTTTCTGGCTTATTTCACTCAACATAATGTCCTCAAGTTTCATCCATGTTGTTGCATGCATGCGTCATGACTCTATTCCATCTTACAGCTGCGTAATATTCCATTGTAAGTGTATATCACAGTTTTGTTTTTTTTAAACCACTTGTCAGTTGATGGACATTTGGGCTGTTTCCATCAATTGGCAATCGTGAATAATGCTGCTATAAACGAGAGTATAGACGTCTGTTTGTGTCCCTACTTTGAGTTCTTTCAAATATATACTTAGTAATGGAATTGCTGGATCGTATGGCAATTCTATACTTAGTTTCCTGAGGAAAAACCTCACTGCCTTCCAGAGTGGCTGCACCATTCTACATTCCCACCAACAGTGAATAAGTGTACCTCTTTCTCTACATCCTCTCCAGCACCTACAGTTTTCTGTTTTTTTTGATAATCGCCATTCTAGTAGGTGTGAGATGGTATCTCACTGTGGTATTGATTGCATTTCCCTAATAGCTAGTGAAGGGGAGCATCTTTTCATAGGCTTTTGAGCCATTTGTATTTCCTCTTTAGAAAAGAGTCTATCCATGTCTTTTTTTCAAATTAAATTCAGTTTTATTGAGATATATTCACATACCATACAATCATCCATGGTGTATAATCAACTGTCCACAGTGCCATCATATAGTTATGTATTTATCACCCCAATTTATTTTTGAACATTTTTCTTACACCAGAAAGAATCAGAATAAAAATAAAAAATAAAAGTAAAAAAGAACACTCAAATCTTCCCCCCCATCCCACCCTATATTTCATTTAGTTTTTGTCCCCATTTTTCTACTCATCCATCCATACACTGGATAAAGGGAGTGAGATCCACAAGGTTTTCACAATCACACTGTCGCCCCTTGTAAGCTACATTGTTATACACTCGTCTTCAAGAGTCAAGGCTACTGGGTTGTAGTTTGATAGTTTCAGGTATTTAGTTCTAGTTATTCCAATACATTAAAACCTAAAGAGGGTTATTTATATAGTGCGTAAGAATGTCCACCAGAGTGACCTCTCAACTCCATTTGAAATCTCTCAGCCATTGAAACTTTATTTCATTTCATTTCGCATCCCCCTTTTGGTCAAGACGATGTTCTCAATCCCACAATGCTGGGTCCAGATTCATCCCCGGGAGTCATATCCTGCCTTGCCATGGAGATTTACACCCCTGGGAGTCAGGTCCCACATAGGGGGGAGGGCAGTGAGATCACCTGCAGAGATGGCTTAGCTAGAGAGAGAGGGCCACATCTGAGCAACAAAGAGGCACTCAGGGGGAGACTCTTAGGCACAATTATAAGCAGGTGTATTGGCTAGGGTTCTCTAGGGAAACAGAATCAATGAGAGGCATCTATGACTATAAAATTTATAAAAGTGACTCACGCAACTGTGGGTATGCACAAGTCCAAATTCGGTAGGGCAGTCAGCAAACTGTCAACTCCAAGGAAGATGTCCGATGAACTCCTCAGGAAACGAACTGGCAACTTTGACAAACTCCTCAGGAAGTAAACTGGGATCTTTGACGAACGTGTCTGATGAACTCCTCAGGAAATAAACCTGCAACTTCGACGAACTCCTCAGGAAATGCTTCACTGGGCAACCGAAGAAGAAGTGAAGGTCCTCTATCTGTCTCACTTAAAAGTCTTCAACTGATTAATTGGATTAAATCCAGCCAATTGCATTCTCTCATTGTAGAAGACACGCCCTTTGGTGCGTCATCAGTCACAGCTGCAGTCAATTGACTGATGACTTAATAAACCAGGCTGTTGGTTTATTAACGAGCCACAAACGTCCTCACAGCAATTGTTAGGCCAGTGCTTGCTTGACCAGACAGCTGGGTACCATCACCTGGCCAAGCTGACACATGAACCTAACCATCACAGCAGGTTTGGCCTCTCCTTTGCTATAACAAGCTTCATGAGGGCAGGCCCCAAGATAGAGGGCCCAGCATACCAAGCCGTCAGTCCTCAATGTTTGTGAGAACATCAGAAACAGTCCAGACGAGGAAGTCCAACACTTCTGTACTTTCCCCCAGCTCCTCAGGGGTGCCCTGCATATATATTTTTATTCTCTGCCCAAATTACTTTGGGATGTGTTGCTATTTCACTCTAACCTATACAAAGCTACTATATCTCACTTCCTATTGAAAGTGCCATGTAATTGTGGTGTTTGAACAAACTGACTGTAGAAGTTATATTGCTTAGAAAATACAGATCCTGCAACAAATAAACATCTCTTCCCTTGGACTTACATGGAAGTTGAAGTTTTAACACACAGTCAATTTCAACCTTTACCCTTTGGCCCTATTTGCCCTAGGCTTAACCAGGTCTGCATCATTCGTATCTCTAATTGAAGTCTGGGCTCTTTTTCAGCTTTTTTTTTTTTTAAACAGTTGCTGTATGTGCTAATACTGACATTCATATCTGCCTAACTCTAGCTCTGAGTTTCAGGTGTCACACAGATACCCAATGTTCCAGAGATCAATCAGTTTATACACAAAGGGGTCAGCATCTCAGAGTTTGGAGATAGCCATTACAATTCAGGAATAGATTTGACTGCTGTAAGAGCTCACAGTCTAGGGACCATTACAATAAAAATTCCCCTGTTAGACTGTGATCTAAGATTCAATTCTGAGTTTACACATTGTAGTTAGTCCATATTAGTGAGGCATTACAGTGTTTGCCTTGGTTTCTGGCATATTTCACTCAAAATGCTGTCTACAGGATCCATTCACTTCACTGCATGTCTCACAGCTTCACTCCTCATAGTTGCTCAATATTCCATTGTATGCATACACCACAGTTCACCATTCTGTTCCTCAGCTGGTGTACCCTTAGGCCACCTCCACCCATTGCAAACCATGAATACTGCCTCCATAAACACCATTGTGCAAATGTCCATTCATGTCTCTGGTCTTGGATCTTCCAAGTACATACCCCATAATGAGGTTGCAGGACGTTGTGGCCCCACATACTTAGTTTTGGAGCCACCACACTGACCTCTAGAAAGGCTACACAATTCTGCCTCCTCATCAACAGTAACTAGGTACATCCCTCTCTCCATGTTTTCTCCAGCACTTTTACCCATACTTATATTTTTTTCTTACAATTTTATAGAGATATATTTATATACCATACAATTATCCATAGTGTGCAGTCAGTTGTTCATGGTATCATCATATAGTTGTACATTTATCACCACAGTCAGCACTTGAACATATTGATTACTATGAAAAAGTTTTTTTTTAGCAAATAATAAAAAAGAATAAAAAGAAAAATAAAATGTCATACAATACAATATAGCAGTAAGGACGAAAAACACCACCACTACCAAGAATCCCATATCCCTCCCTTATATCCCTCTTTCATACACAATTAGCTTTGGTATATTGCCTTTGTTACATTTGATGAAAGCATATTACAATGTTACTGTTGACCATAGACTCTGGTTTGCTTTATGTTTTTTTCCCAAATACCATCCCTATTTCAATACTCTGCATGGTTGACATTCATTTGTTCTCCCACATGTAAATATTTTTATATTTGTACATTTAGTAACAGTCATTGGCCACTCCAGTTTTTGCCAAGTTATGTAGTCCCAGTCTTTATCGTCTATCTTTATCTCTGGTATCATACATTCCCCTATCCCACCTCTTTCAGCTTTACTCACAGACATCTTTGTTCAGTGTACTTAAAATATTGTGCTACCATCACACAGTATTATGCTGTGTGTTTCCGGATCTATATAATCAATCCTGCTGAACATTCTGTAGTCCTTCAGAGATCAAATGCCTGATCTCTACCCTCTTTCAGTCTCCTTGTGGCCTGTGTTATCAGTTTTTAACTCTCAAAGTTTGCTCATTAATGTTAATTCATGTTAGTGAGACCATACAGTATTTGTCCTTTTGTTTCTGGCTAACTTCACTCAACATAATGTCCTCAAGGTTCATCCATGTTGTTATATGTTCCATGTCTTTGTTCTGTCTTACAGCTGCATAATATTCCATTATGTGTATGTGCCACAGCTTGTCTATCCACTTGTCTGTTGATGGACATTTGGGCTGCTTCCATCTCTTGGCAATCACGAATAATGCCACAATAAACATCGGTTTACAAATGTCTGTTTGTGTCTTAACTTTCAGTTCCTTTGAGTATATACCTAGCAATGGAATAGCTGGGTCATATTGCAAATTTTATACTTAGCTTCCCGAGGAACCTCCACACTGTCTTCCAGAGTGGTTGCACCATTCTACATTCCCACCAACAATGAATAAGTGTGCCTCTTTCTCCACATCCTCTCCAGCACTTGTACTTTTCTGTTTTTTGGGTAATGGCCATTCTGGTAGGTGTGAGATGATATCTCATTGTGGTTTTGGTTTGCATTTCCCTAATAGCCAGTGAAGTTGAGCATTTTTTTATATGTTTTCAGCCATTTGTATTTCCTCTTCAGAAAAGTGTCTGTCCATGTCTTTTGTCCATTTTTAAATTGGATTGTTTGTCATTTTGTTGTTGGGTTGTAGGAGCTCTTTATATATTCTGGATTTTAAACCTTTATCTGATACGCGGTTTCCAAATATTGTCTCCCATTTTGTAGGCCACATTTTTACTTTCCTGGAAAAGTCCTTTGATGCCCCAAAGTGTTCATTTTTGAGGAGAACACATTTATTGTATTTCTTCTTTTATTGCTTGCACTTTGGGTGTAAGGTCTAAGAAATCACCTCCTGCCACAAGATCTTTAAGATATTCTCTTCATTTTCTTTTAAGAGTTTTATGGTCTTAGCGCTAATGTTTAGGTCTTTGATACATTTCAAGTTAATTTTTGCATATGGTGTGAGATAGGGGTCCTCTTTAATTCTTTTGGATATGGATATCCGGTCCTCCAAGCACCATTTGTTGAGTAGGCTGTTCTGTCCCAGTTGAGTGGACTTGGACACCTTTCAAAAATCAATTGGCTATAGATGAGAGGATCTATATCTGAGATCTCAATTCAATTCTGTTGGTCAGTATTTCTATCTTTATGCCAGTACCATGCTGTTTTGACCACTGTAGTTTTGTAATATGTTTTAAAGTCAGGTGGTGTGAGACTTCCAAATTCATTTTTCTTTTTCAAGATGCTTTTTGCTATTCAGGGCACCCTGCCTTTCCAGATAAATTTGATTATTGATTTTTCTATTTGTGCAAAGTAAGTTGTTTGAACTTTGGTATTGCATTGAATCTACAAATCATTTTGGGTAGAATTGACATCTTATGTATGTTTAGTATTCCAATCCATGAAGACAGTATGTCCTTCCATTTATTTAGGTCTAATTTGATATCTTTTAGCAATGTTTTATAGTTTTCTGTGTATAGATTTTTTATGTCCTTGGCTAAATTTATTCCTAAATATTTGATTCTTTTGGTTGCTATTGTTAATGGAATTTTTTGTTGATTTCCTCTTCAGATTGATCATTATTAGTGTATATAAACACTACTGATTTTTGTATCTGGCTACTTTGATGAATTCAGTTACTAGTGCTAGTAGCTTTGCTATAGATTTTTTGAGATTTTCCACATGTATTATCGTGTCATCTGCAAACAGTGAAAGTTTTACTTCTTTCTTTTCAATTTGGATGACTTTTATTTCTTTTTCTTGCCTAATTGCTCTAGCTAGAACTTCTAGCACAATGTTGAATAATAATCATGACAATGGGCATACTTTTCTTCTTTCAGATCTTAGAGGGAAAGCTTTCAGTCTTTCCCCATTGAGTGTGATGTTAGCTGTGGGTTTTTCACATATTCCTTTTATCATGTTGAGGAAGTATCCTTCTATTTCTATCCTTTGAAATGTTTTCACCAAGAAAGGATGCTGAATTTTGCCAAATGCCTTTTCTGCATCAATTGAGATGATCATGTGATTTTTCCCCTTTGATTTGTTTATGTGATGTATTACATTAATTGATTTTCTAGTGTTGAATCACCCTTGCATACCTGGAAAAAAACCCACTTGGTCATGGTGTATAACTCTTAATGTGCTTCTGGACTCGATTTGCAAGTATTTTGTTGAGGATTTTTGCATTTATGTGCATTAGAGAGATTGATCTGTAATTTTCTTTTCTTGTAGTATCTTTGTCTGGCTTTGGTATTAAGGTGGTGTTGGATTCATAGAATGAGGTAGGAGGTTTTCCCTCCTCTTCAAGTTTTTGAAGAGTTTGAGCAGGATTTGCACTAATTCCTTTTTGAATGCTTGGTAGAATTCACATGTGAAGCCGTCTGGTTCTGGACTTTTCTTACTTGGGAGGTTTTTTTTTTTTTTTTTTTTTTTTGTTAATAATCACCCAGAAGGCAATTAATCATGCTTTATTATTAACCACAAAGAGTTCTCCATCCATTTCACCTAAAGATCATTTCACCCACTGCTCTGTTTGGCAGCCAGTCTCTTGTCTCTCTCTTCAGCAATTGTGAGGTGGATACCTTTTCCTCGGGGAAGAGAAATCCATGGCTTGTTGCCTTTGCCAATAACAAAAATGTTGGAAAGCCAGGTGGCAAAGCTGTTGCCATTGGCATCTTTCACATGAACCACATCAAAAGAGCCAGGATGCCTCTCTCTGTTGGTGATCACACCAATTCTTCCCAGATTAGCACCTCCAGTCACCATACACAGATTACCAGTATCGAACTTTATGAAATCGGTAATCTTGCCCGTCTCCAAATCAATTTGAATGGTGTCATTCACCTTGATGAGGGGATCAGGGTAGCGGATGGTACGGGCATCATGGGTCACCAGATGAGGGATTCCTTTTGTGCCTACAAAGATCTTCATCACTTTGCACAACTTGTACTTGGCCTCCTCAGGTGTAATACGATGAACAGCAAAGCGACCCTTGGTATCATAAACCAGACGGAAATTCTCTCCAGTTTTGTCAATGCTGATGACATCCATAAAACCAGCAGGATAAGTTATATCAGTTCGGACCTTGCCATCAATCTTTATGAACCGCTGCATACAGATTTTCTTTACTTCATCTCCTGTCAGGGCATACTTAAGTCTGTTCCTTAAGAAGATGATGAGAGGGAGACATTCTCTCAGCTTATGGGGACCAGTGGATGGACGAGGAGCAAACACACCAGTCAGTTTGTTCAGCATCCAATGCTTTGGAGCTGCTACACGCTTCAAATGCTTCTTTGGACCACGAGCCATGGTTGCGCTAGGCACGGAAAGAGCACTTGGGAGGTATTTGATGACCAATTCAATCTCTTTACTTGTGGTTAGTTTGTTGAGATCTTCTATTTCTTCTCAAGTCAATGTTGGTTATTAATGTGTTTCTAGGAACTTGTCCATTTCAAGTAAGTTGTCTAGTTTGTTAGCATACAGTTGTTCATTATATCTTCTCATCTTTTTTATTTTTTGTGGGGTCAGTAGTAATGTACCCCTTCCCATTTCTGATTTTATTTTTTTTGCATCCTTTTTCTTTTTTTCTTTGTCAGCCTAGATAAGGGTCCATCAGTTTTATTGATTTTCTCAAAGAACTGACTTCTGGTTTTGTTGATTCTCTATATGGTTTTCATGTTCTCAATTTCATTTATTTCTGCTCTAATCTTTGTTATGTCTTCCTTCTGTTTGTTTTGGAGTTAGTTCATCATTCTTTTTCTAGTTTCTTCAGGTGGGCAGTTAAGTCCTCAATTTTTGCTCTTTCTTCTCTTTAAATACAGGCATTTAGGGCAATAAGTTTCCCTCTTAACACTGCATTCACTGCATCCTATAAATTTCAATATGTTGAGTCTTCATTTTCATTTACCTCTAGATATTTATTGATTTCGCTTGCAATTTTTTCTATGACCCACTGATTGTTTAAGGGAGTGTTAGTTAACTTCCATATATTTGTAGATTTTCCATTTTCCTACTCATTATTGATATCCAGCTTCATTCCATTATGATCAGAGAAGTTGTTTTGTATGATTTCAATCTGTCTAAACTTATTGAGATTTTTGGGGGATGCAAAGTGTGTTTTTTTTCTGGGGAATGATCCCTGTGCACTTGAGAAGAATTTATGTCCTGCTGTTTTGGGGTGAAATGTTCTGTATATGTCTGTTAAGTGTTGTTCATTTATCATATTATTCAAGTTCTCTGTTGCCTTATTGATCTTCTGTCTAGATGGTCTATCTCTTGAGTAGAGTGGTGTATTGAAGTGTATAACTACTATTGTAGAGGTGTCAATTTCTCCATTCAGTTTTGTCAGTGTTTGCCTCATGTATTTTGGGACACAATGGTTAGGTGCATAAATATTTATGATTGTTATTTCTTCCTGGCAGATTCCCCCTTTTATTAATATATAGTGCCCTTCTTTGTCTCTT
Organism: Choloepus didactylus; assembly: GCF_015220235.1. NCBI lineage: Eukaryota > Metazoa > Chordata > Mammalia > Pilosa > Megalonychidae > Choloepus > Choloepus didactylus. The sequence continues at coordinate 13,459,501 of NC_051309.1, forward strand.
ATAACAACTTTTGACCTAATGTCTATTTTGTCTGGTACTAGTATAGCTACTCCAGCTCTCTTTCAGTTACTATTTGCATGGAATATCTCTTTCATCCTTTCACTTTCAGCCTATATATGTCTCTGTGTCTAAAATGTGTCTCTTATATACAAGGTGGGTCACTTATAAACATTTAATTAAATCATGGTTTTGTCCATTCTGCCAATCAATGTCTTTTGATTGGGGAGTTTAATCCATTAACATTCAGTGTTATTGCTGTAAATGCAGTACTTACTTCAGCCATTTTTCCTTTTGTTTTTTATATATCATATCTTTTTTTTAAGCTCTCTTTCCTTTACTACAACCTCTTTTTTCTGTATAGTTGATCTGTTGTGATGTATCTGACTGTTTCCTTTTTTTCCTTTCTGTTTCTGTATTAAAAAAAAAAAACTTGTTTTGTCATTGCCCTTGGATTTGTTACATAATGTCCATCTATAACCTACTAATTTGTAAAGGTACTAACTTAGCTTCAATAACTACATGTTTTCTGCTTCCATATCCCTCCATTTCCCCTCTTTATCTTGTTTTTGTCCCACTTTACCACTTTATTAATTTGCATGGCCATTATCAGGAAATATGCCTTTTTCTTGTTCCATTGTATTCCGACTCTTAAAGGAATAAGAGTACATTTGTAAATTGAGGACACGGTACTATTGTGTTTTGCATTTACCCTTATAGTTACCTTTACTGAAGATCTTCATTTCTTCACACTACTCCAAGCCACTCTTTCCTGATTTCCTTTTAACTTGCATAACTCCCTCTAGTAATTCTTGTAGTGTAGCTCTTTTATTGACAAACTCAGTTTCAGTTTATCTGTGAATATTTAAAATTCTTTCACATTTTTGAAGGACAGTTTTTCTGGATAAAGAATTTTTGGCTGGCAGTTTTTCTCATACCACTGCCTTCTTGTCTCCATGGTCTCTGATGAGAAATTGGAACTTAGTCTTATTGAGGATCCCTTGTATGTGATGAATCACTTTTCTCTTGCTTCTTTCAGAATTCTCTCTTAATCTTTGACATTTGACATTCTGATCATTATGTGTCTCAGAGTAGGTATATTAATATTTATCCTGTTTGGAGTATGTTGAACTTCTTGGGTATGTATATTAATGTCTTTCATAAGAGTGGGGAAATTTTCAGCCATTATTTTCTCAAATATTCTTTCTTCCCCTTTTCTCTTCTCTTCTCCTTCTGGGATACCTAGGATGCATATGTTTGTCTGCTTTATGCTGTCACTCAAATCCCTGATACACTGCTCATTTTTTCCTATTCTTTTCTCTATTAGCTCTTCTTTTTGTATGATTTCAATTGTACTGTCTTTTAGTTTGCTGATCCTTTCTTCTGCCTATTCAAATCTGCTGTATGCCTCTAGTGTATTTTTAACCTCTGTTATTGTGCCTTTCAACCCTATAATTTATGTTGTTTCTTCGTATACTTTCAAATTGTTTTTTCTGCTCACACATTGTTTTCTTAATGTCTTTTAGCTCTTTTGCCATATTTTCCTTCATCTCCTTGAATTGATTTAGGAGATTTGTTTGAACTTCATTGATTAGTTATTCTCAATTCTGTGTCTCCTCTGGAATTTTAATTTGTTCCCTTGACTGAGCCTTATCTTCCCTTTTCTTAGTATGGCTTGTAATTTTTTGCTGATATCTGGACATCTGACTATTTTGATGAATTAACTCTGAAGGGCAGTTTCTTCTTCTTGTCTAGGGTTTTATTGTGAACTGGCTCCCTGTTAAGGCTTTTCTTTGACTATGGGTCCAACTTATTCTAGATTTTCTCAGCTTTTCTTCATCTGATTCTTGCCTTGGATATGTGGTACAATTTTTAATATTGTACTTTTTGTGCAATTGTTTTACTTCAGGGAGAAAACTTCCTTTCCTCTGTTCCTTTTCTGGGAAACTTGATCTGTTCTGTTTGTTTTTGGGCAGAATTTTCTCTCCCACTCCTATTATTTATTTAAATTCTCCCCCTCACTCAGTGCCTCCTTTTCCTTACACTTTTCAGTTCTACAATCCTTCTGCCTCACAGCAGTTCAGTTTACACCCCACACAGATTTCTTCCCTGTTAGGGTATTCTACCCTGGGGAGTCAAATGGGGTCAATCGAGGAAAGGTGGTCCCTGCAGAAAATTCTGTTTGGCATTTAGGTGGTCCAGCCAACAGAAACTGATTTAGTAAGCACACCTCTTGTCCACAGTTCTGCTCTGGTCTCTCTCTCTTTCTTTTTTTGTCCCCCCTGGCAGCCCTTTTGCATGCAGCATGACTCAGCAGGTTGTGTTCTGCTCTGGGTCTCTGCAGACTTGGGTCTGTGGGCCTGGGTCACTGGGGTTCTATCTTGCTGCTGTGAGTGACTCTATAGTTGTGACTGAGTAGGGTGGGATCCAGGCTGCATTGCCTCTGCAAGACTCCCAAGCTGCACTGGACAGAGTGAGGAGGCATGGTAGGGACTGCTGGGCTTGGATGGAAATTTCCTACCTGCTTGTAGTTTACTTCTTTTTTTCTTTGATTCACCTTTTGTAGAGCTCTTCTCCAATCTCTATTGTCCTCCAAAGTTCTAAGCAAGTGAGATTTGTCCTTTCATTTGCTAATTCAGAGGGAAGAATTTTTTAGGGAATGTCTTTCATCACCATGTTGATGATATCTCTTGATACAGATTTTATTTTAACTGAATGTGTGATAATTTAATATCTTTTTGACCACTTAATAAATCTTTGTTTGTATAAAACCATTTTGGAAAAGACCTGAAAGACCCCTTCCAACAAGATGATGGTTAACTCTACTTGGGTAAAATTTACAGCTCACTGGGTTGGCCACTTTTGAATACTGAGTCTTAACTTTCCCCATAGCATCCCATTGGCAGTAGTTGTCTCTCCAAATAGAAGTCATTGACAACTCACCTGCAAAGGAAAAATTCAGTTGAGTCTCAAAAATGAAGGTCAACGCAATCACTGCAAGTAAACTGTCTGCCCTTATCCATATAAGAAAGAAAAGAATCAACAGAACATGAGATGTGTTAGCAGTTTCAGTTTTGGGAAGTGATAAAAGAGAAAGAATTCATGCTAACCTTATGTATCACTGGACTTCAGTAAGATCATTAAGGTTCACATTAGAGGTAAAGATTTTAGCCAGTCCTGCTGTTGAAATCCTATCACCAATTCGGTTCAGTTCAGTTCAACTTAATTCAGTTAGTTCTGTTCTGTTCTGTTCCATTCCATGCCATGCCATGCCATTCCATTCCATCAACAAACATTTATTAAGTACCAACAGTGTGGGTTACATTATACTAAGTGTTAAAAAAGAAATCTCTGACTGTTCAGTGTTTTTCATGCCCTACTCTGGCAGGTGCTGGGGATATGGCTTGCAGAGAGAGAAAGATACGCAAACACAGTATAATGATATATTTTCTGATAAATACCAAAGGGTATAGATGAAATTCTGTGGAATCACTGTGGATGGAAACTCAAGCTATGTGTTCATAGGTAAAGGAAATGATTTTGAAGTGCAGACTTCCTACCTACTAGGGAAGAGTTCAGTTTAACTCAGTTCAACAATTATTTATTGTGTCATACTGTAGATTGGACCTTGGGATGGGTACTGTGTTCAGGAGGAGAGAAAAGCCTCATCTCTGCCATTAAGTAGCTCATAAGTATGAAAAGGATGTGGGGCAACAGCCTGAAAGAAGTTGTACCTGGGTAGAAGTGACAAGCATGTTTACAAGTAAGGGTCTCATTTGCAACCCTGTTCAACGTATCTGTTTTCTAAGACAATCTGATTTGGTCACACTTGTTATGTTTTGCCCTCATAATGGCAGCAACATTCACAGAATAATGCCAGAGAACTGGAAATAACTAGGGAAAGGCCAAGGCTAGTAGGAGGGATCACCAAGCACATGCACAAAGATATAATGATAAAAAAAACTCCAGATGTTTATGGATTATGGTGCTCATGTACAATGGTATACAGCACAAATATTCAAGATGATGCTATCAAAGAAATATAATATAGGAGGTTATCTATGTTATATAGCTGAATAAAACAATGCAGACAATAGCACAGTATGTACATGCATATTTTATATACACGGAAAAGAATATGGAAGATATCTTAAAATGTTAACGATTGCTTCTTTGGGTAGAGGGGTTATGAAGAAGGATTGTGAAAGGTTATTTTGTTTCTCTCTTCTCTTTAAGATTTTTGCTCATGCATATATATTTAAAAAAACAATGAGCCTGAGTTACTTTAGGAATGAAAAAAAGCAAAGTAAAAGTTAATTTTAAAAATCCTTTAAATCAAATAAGCACTTCTGTATTTACGCAAATTCTACTTTTATGCCATTTATTCCTCAGAAGAATCCAATGCTGTTGGAAGGACAGCCATCCCTGCTATTATTGTTGGTGTCATTATTTTTATTATTATTTTATTTCTATGGACTGATAATATTTTGAGATTTTAATTGACGTACTTTCCTCTTCCCCAGCTCACATAACAAGACACAAATCATCTACTGCAGAGCTATAAACAAAAGCTGCAAATATTTGCTATAGAGAAATTTGGATGCATATTTGCAGAACAAATTTTATTGTTGCCAGAGATAATGAAATAAGAAGAGGGCACAGGCTGGGAATGGTAACATGCAGGCAGGAAGGTATGATGGAGAGAGATGGAGAGCCTCACCTGTGGGTCCCTGGGGCTGCATGGCTGCTGAGTGGGGTCTGCCTCAGTGCTATTTTAGCTTTCAAGGAGGGCCCACTAAGAGATAGCATTCCACCCAGCACCCAACAATTTTTAAAGTGTTGCTCTTCTAGGCCTTGAGAGCCTGCTCAACTCCCATGCACTTGTGTGGTCACTACCCACTAGAAGGAGGAATCGATATTTAGAGAGGCTGGGCAATTTGCTTAGCAAATTAATAGCAGGGTTGGGGCTAAGGCCTGAGCCTCTTGAATCCCTATTGAACACTCTTTTGAGTATCCCATATTACTGCCAGAAACTTGATTTGTGAATCACAGTAGTTCAAAGCCAATAGTTCTGTCCCTCATTGCGCTATGGATAATTATTCCCTCCAGTGACAAGAAATAAGCAAGATGGTGACAGGCTCCTGAAGTTGTTTTGCCATTTTCAACCTGGTGCTTGGCTCCAACAGCTAGAGACAGAGTTATTTCTGGTGAAATCCTTGCTGTAAAGTACACCAATCAATTTTCCTTACAAATGACTTCTAATATGTAATTATATAATCAAGAACTCCCATAAACAAGCTGAGCCTTGACTTAGAGTGATGGGGAGCAGTAATATTTTAAATAAAAGATGATCACACAGCGATTTATTTTGAAGTCCAATTTTCAGGGTTGGAAACTATACATAAATGGCAGTTTAGAGATTAAAAGCAAGCTAAATGTGAAACTCTATGAGCCAATGCTTTCAACATAAGCAAACGTGCAAAAATAGCATCCTGCAACGGTTTGCAAAGGCTGATAGAGCTACAAGGATTTCTGCAAAGCAAAGGGTGCAAAGAGTACCAGATTCATCAAATTCTGTCAGCGATCTGTTAAAAAATAATGGTTTTGTCTACAAATGGAAACAGCTAACAGCTTTCCCCATACACTGCAATCGTCCTTCCATCTGCTTGGGTTTTATAATCATGTCGCCTTTGGAAAATTACAACACAGAGCATATTCTCCTGCAGGTCTGTTGTCAAGCTGAATATTCTGGGCCATGACATGGTGACAACAGTTGAAGAGTTTCCCTGCAAAAGCGTTACAGCCCTCAGATCCCAACAAGCTGCCCTGGTGATGCAAGCCTATGGCAGAAGTAGAACATCAAATTGCGCATGACCATAATTTAAAAAAACTCCCATGTACACTTGAGCGGCTACAGTTCCTCAGAATAATATCTGCTTCATTCTTCCCTACTTCCTTTATCTTTCCTCCTTATCCTAGGTATTTTTTTTCATTTCCTCACCAAAATTGTGTTATTGTCTAAGTGAAAAGCCATGGGAATCTGGAGTGATCCTTTAGCCCATGAGTTGCTCAAGGAAAAGCCCATTACTTTGTATCTCCAGGTGTGTAGCCCGGGACCCACCTTATGTTGGGGGCTCAGAAATGAATGGTGCAGTTTCTTTCATACAATGCTTTGTATGCTATAAAACCTTATATACTTTATAAAACATTTTCACCCATTCTCACAACATATGAGGATGGAAAATCAGTGTTAGTTAGTTCAAGTCTTAACATGAACTAACATGTAAGAGACTGACTGAGGAAACTGCCTGTGAGGGAAATGGGGAGGGAGCAGAGGAGGCTGGGGGACCCGGCAGACTATGATGGAATTCGACCCACATGAAGGAGAGAGGAAAGGAGGAAGACTGATTAAGAAAAGTCTCAGACTGCCATGCAGTTCTAAGAAAGTTTTGGCAAAGCAGATGGGGAGTCCTTGGGCCAAAGTTGGTCAGTGGCATTCCACATCTGCCAGCAATGTCCCTGCCTTAGTGTACCTGTGGGATTCAGACATCGGTGGGAACTACTGGTGGTGCCAAAGCAGTGATGGATTTCAGAGCGAGAGGCTGGGCCCTTGGTCAATTATGCTTCCTGCAGTTGGAATTCTGAGAGACACATTCTTGTGTTCACCACAAGTTGATTTATAGACAAGGAAGCTGAGACCCCAAGAGGTTGAGACAAGTAAGTGGCAGAGCAGGAATTAGTGCCAAGCCCCTTAACCCTAATCCGTGCTCTTTCTTCTCAGGTACACTGTGATTTCTATTGAACTGCTTATCTCTTGAGCCTCCCCTGATTTAACTGGGGGTGTTCAGTGGGGGTGGGAAGACAGCAGGGAAGACAAACACTAGATGGGCCAAACACTGGCAGGGGCAGGAGAAAAGAAAAGGTATGGGGTTTCATTCTCTCGTGATAGAAAGCAAAGCCTCAGGCTAGAAGGTCAATACCAGAAGTCTCATCCTAGGGTAAAGTCTGTAAGAAGTTGACTTTGCTGTAATTAAAATATGCCATAAGTAAAATAAAAGCTTTTGATAACTAAATAGCAGATTATGCACTAGAGAATCTCTTCCGCTCCCCCAGGGTAGAGTTCTTGGCTATATTTTTTTCCGAGGCTGGATTCCTAGCACGTTGACAGAGCTTGGCCTGAAGGCCTTCATTTGTCGAGACATTGAATAACAGTTTATGGTCACTCTTTAGAGGCAATGAGGCTCCAGCTTCCCATCCTTCTTACAGAAGAATGATCGTGGTGAAAAATGAGTTATGTGGAGAAAAACAAAGCATGAAATCTATATGATAGACCAACATGTTGGGGACTATAATGGGAACTCCCAGCTGATGCAGCAGATAGCACAGAACTGGAGGGAACTGGTACATGTATTGACTGCCCTTTTGTAGCTTTTTAAAACAACTGCTTTAGGGAATTGCCCTGCAGTGTTGTTTGTTGATTCACTTATCCATTTAGTGAATATTTACCGAGTACTGATTCTGTGCCAGTTACTGTGTCAGGCTCTGAAGATAATCTGCAAACAAGACCATATTCCTTCTCAGAAAGACTGAGATATCTAGTGGAAGAGATAGGCAGTAAATGCACAAACACAATAATTTCAAATACTTGGAATAAGAGAGACACTCAGGATGAAGGGAAGGAGAACAACCAGTGGTGGTCAGAGGACTCTGAGGCAGTGACATTTGGGTTGAGACTTCAGTGACAAGAAGGAGTTACTTCCATGAAAATCTGAGGGCAAGAGGTCCAGGTAGGAGAATAAACAGTGTGAAAGCCCTGAGCCACCTAGCAAGATGCCAAGTGTTTGAGGAACAGAAGAAAGGCCATTGTGGATGTAGTACAGTAAGGGGGAGGGTATCAAATGAGGTCAGAGAAGTGGGCAGGGCTAGATCCTGTGGGATCTTGTAGGCCAGAGTGAGGAGATTGGGTTTTATCTCAAGTGTGTCAGGAAAATGTTATAGCTTCCCAGCTGCTAAAACAAATACCACACAATGGATTGGCTTAACAACAGGCATTTATTGGTCCCTGGTTTCAGAGGCTGGAAGGCTTGCTTCCTCCCAGGGTCAGTGTTTTCTAGCTGGCCAGACATCTTTGGGGTTCCTTTGTTTTTCCATCCCATAGCAATGCCCATGGAGGCATCTTTTCCTTTCTCTTCTGTGTTCTGTTGACTTCTGGCTTCTAGCTTCTCCCCTTGGCTTTTCCTTCTGTGTCCAATTTCCTTTACTTATAGGGACTTCAGCTATATTAGAGTAAAGCCCACCCACATTCAGTTTTGGAGATACCTTAATTAATAAACTCTTCTGGGTTCACACCCACAGGCCCAGGGTTCGGGACCCAGCCATGCCTTTTGTGGGTGCCCTGATTCAATCTCTAACAAAACCATTGGAGGTGTTTAACATTGGAAGTGTTAAAGCAGGGGTGTTTAGAATAATTTATATTAAAAATTTGAAGTGTGTATGTGTATACTTTTTCTATACCTTTATATGACAAAAGAAGGGACACAGGAAGGGACTCCTTTGTCATGACAGAGTGGGGTGGGACACCAGAAGGAGGTCAAGAGCAGAGGCAGGGGAACCAGCTGAGGGGCTGCTGCTAGAGTCCAGGTGAGAACTAATGGGAACTTGGGATGAGGTGGATGGACAAGCTGGAAATAGTCAGGTGTGCAATACAGGAGAGGCATTCTGGGCTGAGGGCATCAAGGTGTGGGGGAGAGGACATGGTGTAGTTGGGGCTAAGATCCCTTCTGTTCTGTGATTTCCTGGAATCCACTATGTGAAGCTGGAATGAAATGTCTAGTTTCTGTGGCAATGGCAGTGTGGTTTCTTATGGCTCCAGGTGTTGGAAACATGCATTTAGAAGTCAGAATAGTAAATGAATCATGCAAAAAGGCATTGGATATCATCAAGTGTTGAAAGCCCTTTTCATGGGCAATGCAAAAGAGTTGTTCCAGGAGACACCTGGTTCAGGCTGTTTACTTCCTTTATATCCATTTTTGTCAGAGCTGAATCTCCCATGAAAGTATGTGATATATTAAGTAAACCTCTCAGCTGCCCTGTGAGGTAGGTACTATTATTTCCCCCACTTTATAGCTAAATGAATAGAAGCTCAGAGAGGTGTAGTAAATAACTATGGTCACACAGTTAATTAGGCATTGAGATGGGATTCAAACCCAGCTCTTTCTGACTCCTTTATGGCTGTAACTGCTACCTAGAGCAGAGAGGAATAGGTCTTCTGCATGGGTAAAGATATTGGCTTGAGCCTTCAGATGGATCCAGGGATTGAATACAAAAGATGTTTTTCAATCTCCTGATAGTTAACAAAGAAACACAGCCATACACTTGATGCTTTTTATTTTAGGGAGACTGGGGATAAACTCAAATGTTGACCTGTGAACTTGTGTCCACATAATCAGTCAGTAAAAATGGCACTGTTGATATTGCGAGCCTGTATATTTCAATGTCTGTAAGACATTCAGGTCTTCACTCTTACAGAAAACACATAGTTTTAGAGTGCTAGTTGTTTGAAGGATGGACGTATCAGTTAGTATTAAGTGGTTTGCACATCCAGTACAAAGGATGATTACTGAGTGACCTGGAAGACAGGAAAGAAGACAGCGTCCGAGTGATGGATGAGGCACATGCTTGCTGGCTCAACCAGGGCAAGAGAGACCCTCCTGGGAAAAATCCATGGCTAACTAAGATCTTAATGAAAGGCATATACCAGCTAAAACACCCTTGATCCTTTTGATCTCTGTCCATCTTCAAGCAAGGTTAAACTTTAGAGGGTATGAGTCTCAAGCCACTGTGGTATTTGTTACTTGACTCCATTTTTAGAACACAACAGCCTTTTTTGAACCATCTGAGTCCTGGGTGACCGTCAGCTCAGCTTTAATCTGTTTAAAGGCATGGAGAATCCCCCAGCATCACAGTATAGGAGCTGATTCTGATTTTTTATTCCTGTTTTTATTGTGGCCCTGATCTGTGAAAGGTATTTCTGGAAGAGTTTCCCCAACCCCATAAGCTAAGAGTGCATTCATTCATTCATTCACCCAGCTAATATTTTTGAATTCCATTATGGAAATTGTTCTAGGCACCGAAGTCAGCTCTGATCAAAAAGACATGAAGTTCTTAGTATCATGGAACTTATAGTTTAGTGGATGGAGTGAGACATATAGTATGTTAGGTGGAGATTGGTGCTAAGAAGAAAAATAATGCCTGGGAAGAGGACCACAGAGTGATGATGTGATGCTATTCTGGATAGGCTGCTCAGGGGGGCTGTCCACTAAGGTTAGCATTTGAGTAGAGACCTGTGAAATGGATGCAGAGGCTAAGAGGGTAACAGAAGGAAGAGTCTTTCAGGCATGGGGAACAGTTAGGAAATAGTTGTGTGCTTGGATGGATGAAGAACAGCAAGGAGGCTAGTAGAGCAGGAGCCAATTAAGAGAGTAGGACACTGTAGGCGATCAGGTCAGAGAGGAAGCCAGGCTGGATCATTAAGGGCCTTGCAGAACTGGCTAAGGACTCTAGATTTTATTCTGAGTAAGATGGAAATCTATTGGAGAGTTTTGAGAAGAGGGGAAATAATTTGACTTATGATTTAGAAGGTCAGGTTGGCTGTTAGGTCGGAAACAGAGAGTAACAAGGGCAAGGATGGAAGTAGGGATAACAGTTGACTCATTCAAAGGCTATTGCAATAATAATCCAGACAAGAGATGATCATGGCTCGGACCATGGTGGTAATAGTGAAAATTGTGAAAAGTGCTACAATTCTAGATATTTTGCAAAGTTAAGGTCAACATGATTTGTTGATGAATAAGTTGTGGAATGGGATGAAGGATGATTAATGTTTTTGGCCCAAGTAATTGGAAAGGTGGAGGCGCCATTTAATTATATGGAAAAGGCTATAGGAAGAGCAGTTTGGGAGAAAAAGATAAGGAGCTGAGTTTTGGAAATCTGAAGTTTGGGATGCCTATGAGACATCCAGGTGGAGATTTTGAGTAGGTGGTTGAATGTAAGAATCTGGGGTTTAGGAGTATGTCCAGGTTAGGGCTATAAATTTGGAGGCTGTCAGCATATAAATGATATGTAGGGCCATGAGATTAGATGAGGTGACTCAGGGAGTAAGTATAGATAAACTAGAGCAGAAATTTAAGGACTGGGTCCTTGAGTACTCCAAAATTTAGAACTCAGGAAAAAGAGGCAGTGCTAGTAAAGGACCTAAGAAGGCATAGCCAGTGTTTTAAGAGGAGAACCAAGTGATGTCCTGAAGGTGAATGAAGAAAGTATTTCAAGGGGAGCTCAATCATGTCAATTGAGCCTGATGGGTTGAGTCTGGTAAGAAATGAAAATTGTTTGGGATTGGCAATCTGGAGGCCATTGGTGACCTTGATAGAATCAGTTTAGGTGGAAGGTGAGGTTGAAAGCCTGATTTGGAATATGTTCAAGAGGGAAATGGAAGCAGAATGTAGACCATTCTTAGGAAGAATTTTCTTGTAAAAGAAATGGGACTATAGCTGGAAGAGGTTGTTGGGGGACATTAAATCCTATTTGTATGCTACTGGTGAGGATCCAGAAGAGAGGAAATAATCATGATGGAGGTAGGGTGAAATTTGCTGGAGAAATTTCCTTGAGTTGGTGAAATGGGATAGGATCTAGTGGGCACATGGAGAGGTTGGCCTTAAATGGAAACATGTCAGTTCATCTTTTGTATAAGAGGAGAATGGGATATGTATGGTACAGATGTAGTTAGTCTGGTAGATTTTGTTGTAGGAGCATGTGGAAGTTCTTTCCTGATTGCTCTATTATCTCAGATAAATAAAACACACAGCTTTCAGCTAAGAGGAAGGAGGCAGAACAGATGACATAACTTTGAGGAGAGATGAGAAGGTATGAAATAGGTAGCCAGGAAAGACATTTGACCAGAGGGATGTAGTATGTTTCATAAATAGTGAGGACTCATGGGGCTTGTGGTCATGAATTTGAAACGAAACCAGTTCTTGCAGTTGTGTGTGTTTCCCCCCAGCTGTGTTTAACTGCTTTGGTGAAGTCATGGACTAGGAAAGAGCTGGCTTTAAACATGGTCTATGGTTTTTTTTTTAGGCAAGAAAAGGAGAGAAAAATTGATAGCATATGTAAGGGACTGATAACAGTGATGAACTATGGATATTAAGCTGGATAAGAGCAAAGAAGAGAGGAGGGAGGGACAGTGAAAAAAGTGAAGTCAATGGATTTTAATTTGGGTAGGGTTGTAGGATTGTTAGATTGTGGGCACAGGGAGAGGAAGCTGGATATGGAGGTGGCTGTAAGAATTCTTATAGTTGAGATTTTAGATGGACTTTAGTAGAATATGGCAACCTGGGATATGATAATGAATGGGGTGGTGAGATGGGATAAATAACACAACTGAAGTAGGAGGGGAGGTCAAGGAACCAAGAAGCCAGGGTGTTGAATGGATAGTCTATATGGATATTGAAATCACTGTCAAGAAACCGTCTGTATTGTTACTTACTAGGATAGTTCCTGGAACACTATATATTCTCAGGGAATATTTGTTGAAAGAAGAGTTGTTCCCCAATGACAATCAAATTGTAATATAAGACTAGTTTCCATATGCACAGGTGAGGAAGCCATAAATGAAACTAATTCCACAATGAGTTAAAGACAGAATAGAAATCTCTAAAAATAGTGTGTAGCAAATTAGCTCTTTGGGGGAATTACTTGATAATTCTCTTTTCCTGGACTCTGCAAGCTCTTAGCTGCCCAGAGCCCTAACAGAAGGAATTTATATCACATATACAAGTATTTTTCTCCTTAAAAATATTTTTTATTTCCTACATATTTGTGTCTTTGGAAAGACAAGAATAAGCAGAAGTAATTATATACAGAGAAGATGACAAAGAGGGAAAGAGTCAATAGAGTTTGGAATTTTCCTAGTCATGGTAATGGTCCCTATAGCTTAGCACTGGGATTTTATTTAAGTGAAAACTTTGGAACTGACCCTCTCTTTAGACGTAATGACTGTAAGAATATAGTGCTATATTTATACCGATAAATGAATTGGGTTCCCATCCTTTGGGGGGTTAGTTGTTTGGAAGGTGGAATGTATTTTCCCATAGAAACAACATTGCAAATGTAAGTTAGTTTCCAAGTCTGATCTTTTTTTCAGATTTTTTTATTGTGATTGTTCATATACCATACAATTATCCAAAGATCCAAAGCATACAATCAGTTGCCCACAGTTCAATCATACAGCTGTGCATCCATCACCACAATTAATTTTTTTCAATTTTTTTCATTACTCTGGAAAAGAAATAAAGACAAATAAAGGAAACGCGAATCATCCCATATCCCTAACCACCTTCCCATCCATTGTTGACTCATAGTATTGGTATAGTACATTTGTTATTGTTGATGGAAGAACATTAAAATACTACTAACTGTAGTATATAGTTTGCAATAGGTATATTTTTTCCTATATGCCCCTCTATTATTAACTTCTAGTTCTAGTATCATACATTTGTTATAGTTCATGAGAGAGATTTCTAATATTTGTACAGTTAATCACAGACATTGCCCAGCACAAGTTTCACTGTTTTATACATTCCCATCTTTTAACCTCCAACTTTCCTTCTGGTGACATATGTGACTCTGAGCTTCCCCTTTCCCCTCCATTCATGCACCATTCAGCACTGTTAGTTATTCTCACAACATGCTACCATCACCTCTGTTTATTTCCATGTGTTTAAGTCCATCTTAGTTAAACATTCTGCTCGTAATAAGCAACTGCTCCCCATTCTTTAGCCTCGTTCTATACCTCGGTAATGTCTATGAGTTTAGATATTATGATTAGTTCACATCAGTGAGACCCTGCAATGTTTGTCCTTATGTATCTGATGTATTCCACACTAATATAGTGCCCTCAAGGTTTCCTCATCAACCCATTTTTTTAAAGACAGTTTTGTTCACACACCATACATTCAGTCCTAAGTAAACAATCAATGATTCCCTGTATAGTCACATATTTATGTATTCACCACTGTCACCACTATCTATATAAAGACATAGCCATTTCTTCCACAAAGCAGGAGGAAGAGTCAAAGAAGGTAGAGAGACAAAAGAAAAAGAAAAATGAAAGAGAGAAAAAAAACATGACAGCTTGGAAGCAATAAAAGGAAAGATAACATTAAAGTAGAATAAAGAGTCAGACAACATTACCAATTCCAAGAGTCCCATACCCTTCCCTTATGCCCCCCTCTTATATGCATTTAACCTTGGTATATTGCCTTTGTTACATTAAAGGAAGCAAAATACAATGTTTCTATTACAGTCTCTAGTTTACATTGATTGTATTTTCCCCCAATACCTCCCTATTTTTAACAACTTGCAAAGTTGACATTCATTTGTTCTCCCTCATGAAAAAACATAGTTGTACAGTTTATCACAATTATTGAACACTCTAGATTTCACTGAGTTATACAGTCCCAGTCTTTATCTTTCCTCTTTCCTTCTGGTGTCCCACATGCTCCTAACCTTCCTCTTTCAACCATATTCGCAGTTATCTTTGTTCAATGTACTTACATTGCTGTGCTACCATCACCCAAAACTGTGTTCCAAACCTCTCACTCCTGTCTTATCCTATCTGTCTGTTGTGCCCCCTTTAGTATTTCCTGTAGAGCAGTTGTCTTGTTCACGAACTTTGTCATTGTCTGTTTGTTAGAGAATATTTTGTACTCTCCCTCATATTTGAAGGACAGTTTTGCTGGATATAGGATTCTTGGTTAGCAGTTTTTCTCTTTCAGTATCTTAAATATACCACACCACTTCCTTCTTGCCTCTATGGTTTCTGCTGAGAAATCCGCACATAGTCTTATCAAGTTTCCTTTGTATGTGATGGATTGCTTTTCTCTTGCTGCTTTCAGAATTTTCTCTTTGTCTTTGATGTTGGATAATCTGATTATTAAGTGTTTTGGCACAGGCCTATTCAGATCCATTCTGTTTGGGGTATGCTGTGCTTCTTGGATCTGTAATTTTATGTCTTTCATAAGAGATGGGAAATTTTCATTGATTATTTCCTCTATTATTACTTCTGCTCCTTTTGCCTTCTCTTCTCCTTCTGGGACACCCATGACCTGTCTTCATGTGTTTCATGTTATTCAATTCCTGGAGACATGGCTCATATTTTTCCATTCTTTTCCCTATCTTTTCTTTTGTGTGTAGGCATTCAGTTGTCTTGTTTTCCAGTTCCTGAGTATTTTCTTCTGCCTCTTGAGATCTGCTGTTGTATGTTTCCATTGTGTCTTTTATCTCTTGTATTGTGCCTTTCATTTCCATAGATTCTGCCAGTTGTTTTTTCAAACTTTTGATTTCTACCTTATGTTTGCCCAGTGTTTTCTTTATAGCCTTCAACTCTTTTGCCATATCTTCCCTAAACTTTTTGAATTGATTTAGCATTAGTTGTTTCAATTCCTGTATCTCAGTTGGGTGTAAGTTTGTTTCTTTGACTGGGTCATAACTTTGTTTTTCTTAGTGTAGGTTGTAGTTTTCTGTTGTCTAGGCATCTGGTTTCCTTGGTTACCACAATCAGGTTTTCCCAGACCAGAGCGTGCTCAGGTCCCAGAAGGAAGAAATATTCAGTGTCTGGTTTCCCTTAGGGTGTGTCTTAGAGGACTGACACACCCTGTGAGGCCTCTAGCCACTGTGCTCTTCTGCCAAGCAGCAGTTGCCTGTCAGCCTGTCACTCCAGACTGGTGTAAGGAGGTGTGGCCAATGGCTGTTTTCCCCCAAGCTCTGGTGGTAGTAAATCTGGGCACCACTTCTTTCTTCCTTGGGAAGATATGTACCCTAGGGGATTTTCACTTGCATATAAATAGGTTCTTTGTCTCTCTGACTCTGCTATCTCCATCCTTGTCTGGATCAGAGTGCTGCGAGCTGAAAATGGCTGAGGCTTTCTCCACTGAGCCGCTCAGGTTGAGAGAGAGAAAAAGGGACAGAAAGCCCCATTTCAGGGTCAGTCCAAGGCCCCCAATTTCACCCATCGGCCAGAGATAGCACCTGGTCCTCTGGGCTCCCTCTCCCAACACAGAGAAGTCCCCTGACTCTTAAAGGTCAGTCGTCACTGAAAGCCTCTGTCTGCCTGTTGGGGATTTGCAGCTTGCATTGATCAGCCCATATTTGCCAATTAAAACCCCAGTTGGAGCTAGACTGAGGTATATTCACTTGTTCAGAGAGTGCTGCTCTCTATCATAGTAAGGCTTTGCTGTTTGGGCTGCCATGGGGGAGGGGCTCCCAGCTCGGGTCTGCAGTTTCTACTCACAGTTTCCATGCTGCAATCTGAGGCATTCCTCCCAATCCAGGTTGGTGCACAATGTGTGGACAGTCATGCTTGTCCCCTAGCAGTTATTCCAGATCATTTACTAGTTGTTCCTGGTTGTTTATTAGTTGCTCCAGGTGTCTAACTAACTTCCACTCCTCTCTATGCTGCCATCTTCCAAATCTGATCTTTTTAACCATAATGTTCCCCTCCAAAAAATTGTTATTTAATTTGCCTTAATAAATAGGACTGTATACATATTATAATTATATGTTAATCCAATCAGAGGGGCCAAAGTCTCCTCTTTTTTTTTTTTTTTTTGGAGCTACCTTAGGCGATAAGATAGACAATTCCATCAATATTTCTTCCTTGGTTAGGAAGAATTAGGGTCTGGGTCAAAGCGTTGAAAGTGATTCTTGTGAATGGCCTAACCTTTTGGCTCTGTTTGGAAATAGAATCTCTGGGGGAATGGGAGGAAGAAAAGGAATGGCATTCCAGAAGTCCATTTTTGCTTTGTGTCCAAGCAGTGTTCTACAATCTAGTCTTTTTCAGTAATAAAGCTGATGCTGTATTTTAATTTTTTCCTTGCTCCTGGGTCTACTCTACTTCCCAATTGCACCAGATTCCCTACGGTAGAAGAAAGTGTTATATTGGCATTCTCAAATCCTGCAACATTAGGCAGATATCCTGTGTCTATGCAAGTGGATGCAGACTTTTCCATCAAAATCCATCTGGTGCCTCCACCACCTCTCAGCATTGAGTTTCTCCTGGCTATTGACACTTTGCCCTCTATCAGCTGCTCTTCTGCATCCTTCTCCTATCATGAATGTCATGTCCTGGAAAGGATACATGGGGTAAATTAAAGAACACTGGAGAAAGGCTTTCCATATTACCATTCTGCCGGCCTGTTAGATATTCATCATTCTTGGATGAGGGGTAGTGTGGTATGTTGCAAGCACCTATTTTTGGTTTCAGACAATTTGGTTTAAACTTAGCTTGGCCATTGTTAGTTGGGGTTCCCTAGGGAAACAGAATCAACAAGAGATATCTGTAAATATAAGATTTTATAAAAGTGTCTCACACAACTGTAGGGATGCATGATTCCACATTCCATAGGGCAGGCAGCAAACTGGCAACTCAGATGAAGGTGCTTGATGAATTCCTCAGGCAGCGAACTGGCAGTTCTGATGAAGGTGTTTGATGAACTCCTCAGGAAACACTTCCTGTCTAGCAAAGAAGAAGTGAAGATCCTCCCTCTCTCTTCCTTACAAGTCTTCAACTGACTGGATTAAATCCAGCTGATTGAATTCTCTCATTGTGGAAGACACACCCTTCATTGATGTAATTAGCCACAATGTCCTTGCAGTAATGGTTAGGACAGTGCTTCCTTGACCAGACACCTAGACACCATCACCTGGCCAAGCTGACACATGAACCTAACCATCACAGCCATCTACTGACTCTGGAGCTTGGGAAAATTAATTAGCTACCTGAGACTTGGCTTCCTTATATGTAAAATAAAAGATGTTAAGTAATACCCAACTTGAGGAATTGCTGTATGGATTAAATGTGCTAACCATATGTATCTAATGCTGTGTCTGGCATAATCAGGTATATTATAATTGATAATGCCTTCCCTATTACTGCCATAGTGGGTAGGAATTTATCTCCATGAAAATGCTGGTCTCTGAATGGCTAAGTAAGCTGCAGAGCAGTGATCACACCTAGGCTGGTTTTACTCCAATTCCATTCCATTGTCTGTCCCCTTGGTGGGTGCCCCATGTCATCTGCAATGAGGGGGATGTGGATTGAGGATGCTGCTGGTTCTAACTACAGTACCAACCCAGAGTGGACCTGCTGGTTCTAACTACAGTACCAACCCAGAGTGGACCTGCTGGTTCTATCTACAGTACCAACCCAGAGTGCACCTGCTGGTTCTATCTACAGTACCAACCTGGAGTGCACCTGCTGGTGCTATCTATAATACCAACCCAGAGTGCACCTGTTGGTTCTATCTGCAGTACCAACCTGGAGTGCACCTGCTGGTGCTATCTATAATACCAACCCAGAGTGCACCTGTTGGTTCTATCTGCAGTACCAACCCAGAGTGCACCTCCTGGTGCTATCTATAGTATCAACCCAGAGTGCACCTGTTGGTTCTATCTGCAGTACCAACTCAGAGTGCACCGGCTGGTGCTATCTATAGTACCAACCAAGAATGCACCTCAGACAGAAAGAAAGTACCTTTTATGATATGGCAGAATGACTAGCCTATTCCAGGCTCTTCCCAAGAATAACTTGGACTTCTGGTGATGAAGGTTGTAACATGGAAGTATTCTGTTTTCTTCCTTCCTTGATGTTATCAGTGGACTTCATTTTAAATGACTGTTTTTCAGACCATGATTAGAAAATGCCATACCTGGTGGAATGCTAAATCCAAGAATCTCAACCTGGTTAGAAATGGCTATCAAAAACAAAAAGGAAAATAACAGTAGGCTAGTGGAGAGAGATATGCGTGACACTATTTTTGTTCCTAGAATAATTAGAAATGAGAATGAATTTGGTTTAAGATGGTATGCCTAATCATGGCTCCTTGTGCAAAGGAATGACAAGACATCTTCCGAAGTACAGGAGATCTGAGTAAGAGTAACTTTGTCATCATACACCCAGCACATATCTGTTAATCAACAAAAGAATAGAAGGAATTACCAGGGTTTCAGAAGGTTCTGGGTTACAGAAAACTTTTTGATGAGAAAGCCAGTATTGGGAATATCTTCCATGTAAAGTTAAAAAATGATGAGCAAATCTCTCCCTCAAAGGATTAAGCTGTCTTCCAAGAATTGATTTTGTGTATCTAAGAGAGAGATGGCAGACAAAATAAAAAAAGAATGAAAACTGCTGAAGAATACTGGGGGATAGAGAGATGCACAAAAAGAGAAAAGAGATTGATAGCAGGGGAGGGGCTAGGTGCTATCTATTACGAGGGGGAAGAAAACAATATTATGGTCTGCGGTGGCTTCCAGCCAACTCAATGAACTCTACTTGCTTTTTTCATCAGAAACTCTGGGGAAAGACATAATCATTTCTCAATTGGAATTTTATTCTCTTTTTTTTTTTTTTTAGCTGTGTAGGTGGGAAATAACCTTGGATTGCTGTGTTGGTCTTAAGTGTTCCAGGTACACTGGTGTCTCACCCCTATATTGCAGCCATCTGTTAGTAATAAATCTCTGCGTGATTGCCGTCTGTGGGCGTAGGTGGGGAACACAGCCCTTCTTCATTCAGGGAACTTTGCATGTATTTTTGGTTCTAAGAAGGACCCTGGCACTAAGGATGTGAATTCACTCTAGAACCACAAGTCCCATGGAAATAGTCTCAGGCAAGCCTGCTTTGGTTTGGGAGACTCCTGGCATCACAATTCAAGCTTGTGTGAGCTTGGGGAAGAATGTAATATCTCTGTCTCAGTTTACTCATTGGTGAAAAGGGGGTGATACCCTTAAAGGTCTCTGTAAATTCAATTGCCTTTCACAATGTCTCTCAATCTCTGTCTCTCTCTGTCTCTCTAACTATTTGAGAGGATTAACACAGTGCCTGCCAGATAGTAAGTTGACTCAGTCAAGGTTGATTTCGGAAAGCAGAAACTGATATTTTAACAGAGAGAATTTAATATAGAGAACTGGTTAAACGAGGATTGGAGGACTAAACAGGCAAAAGGAAATAAGGAGGAAACACAGGGACAGGACCTGAGGGAGTGAAGGGAAGAGGCTGGAGTTTCCAGGACCTGGAAGCCTGGGGGAGGGGTCTGGGACCCAGGCCTCTGAGGGAGGGCACCGTGCAGCTGGTGCTGGTGTCTCTGAGGGTGCACAGCGGGGCCAATCCTGAGAGTGCGCGAGGTTGGGGGTAGGAGTTGGGGACAAACTGGAAATTGGAACCAGCTGCAGGGGCCCACGTGAAGAGTGACTGGTGGTGTGACAAAGACAGGGACAGAAAGCAAAACAGGAAGAAGCTTGCCCCTCCTCCTCCGCCCTCCTCCAGGCTCCCTCTAGCGCCCCCTATGGGCAGAGCTGGAAAGGGAGCAGCTGGCAAAATGGATACATGGTTAACAGTCTCCACCGCAGCATCAAAGCAGAGCATAAAAGGGGTGGGGTATGGAATTGAGAGACAATAGTTTAACAAACGGCTCATAAGTATTCAATGCATTTTAGCTATACTCTCTGCTTGGCTTCTCTTCCTCTTCTTCCTTCCCTCCCTTTCCTGCCCCAGTACCTTGATTTTTTTTTTTTTTTTTTTTTTTTTTTCAATTCTGTGTTTGCAGTGAGAAGGAGCCAAAGATGGTAAGAGCCCACGAATCTCGGTGGGAGATGAGAATATAGAAGCCTGGTCTTCCCATGAGGGATTTGAAGCCCCAGCTGAAAGACTATGCTTCTGTTTTGTCAGATTGGAGCTTCTTGAACTACATCATGAGAATTTCCTCCAAAGGAAAATTTGCTGATGCCTCAAATGAAGAGCAATTCTACTAAAGAGGGAAATCTTCATATACAAATATCAAGGCAAATTACTATGTTGCTTACACTTGCAGGAGAGCAGATGTCAGCAGAACTTTTCCTAGGAGGGAAAGAGCATGCACAGGAGATCCCAGTTGGGTGTGTCTGGGAAAGAAGGGCCATGAAGGAGAGGCTGGGAGCTTGGCTGATTCATCAGTTTGACCTAGCATTTATTGCTTGTCTACTTTTGTATTGGAATTAGTGTGCTTGGGATTCACAGAGGTTCAGGATATAATTCTGACTCTCAAAATGCTCCAAGAAGACAAGTATATCTAAAACACAAGGTAAAACTCTAGAATCAGCCCTACCTCGAGCTGTAGCAAACATCCCTTTTCCTTCACTCGATCAGTCCTGTTTCTTGTGTCCTTTTTAAATCTTATGGAAAGTTTGAGACTATAGATTCTTTATGAGACAAATGGATTCTTTATGATTTAAGGTAGAAAATATTTTTAAAATTATCAAATAAACTCAGTGAGGATGGAGGAAATACACAATTGTAGTTTAAAGATAATTAGATACCATTCCACAAAACTGACAATATGGTGTTCATTTAATTATCCATCCATCCATCCATCCACACATCTGGACTATTATAGGTGAATATGAAATAGTTCCCACCCTCAGGGAGCTCACAGTCTAACTGGGGAGATAGGCATATAAAAAACAAATTATAGCAAAATGGTAAATGCTTTTACAGAGGCATAGGGAAGGTACCAATTTCTTGGGTATAATGGATATTATTAAAAGCAAGTATGAAGCAAAAGGAAAACAAATTCCTAGAACATTCATTGTAGCATAGTACCGAAGAGCTTGTTTTCAGATCCCAGTTCTTGCATGACTGGTGCTGTCATCTCAGCAAATTCTTTAACCTTTATGTGCCTTATTTCTTCATATTTAAAATGGGACTAAGAATAGTACTTAGCTCAGAGAATTGCTGATATGATTAAATGAGTCAACATATATAAAGGACTTAGAATGTCTAGCATATAGAAAGCATTAAAACTGTTGACTGATATTATTACTTATCGAATAGCATCTTTGCATTTAATCTTTGAACATTTCCCTCCTCCACCTCCCTCCCACCTTGGGAAATACACAGGACAGGTATTACTTTCCAGATGAGGACATTGAGGCCTGTTTATTGCTCGGAGAAAGTCACAGAACTGCAGACAAGCAGAGCTGGAAATCTATCTTAGTATTTCTTTGGTAATGTTCTTTCTATTATGCCATGAAGCTGCATATATATTGACTTGAAAAAAGCAACTGTTGATCCCCAGACATCAAAGCTACTGACAGGCTGCAGCTGTACTGATTGTAAACACAGCCAAATGACATAGGCTGCAGCAGAACCAAGTCACTTCTGCTTTGCTGGGAGCTGCCACTTCATACCAGGTCTTTGATGACCAAGGGACAGAAAAGGCATGGGTCGGGGAGCTCCCAAACACAAAGTATACATCTTTATCTCATGCAGCCATCACCTCCATCCAAGACCTTGTTGGGGAATGACTCCCACAGGAGTCCATAGAATTAGGACTTTTGAAATTAAAGTTAGCTTTGGAGTTTGAAATCACTCCGGTGATGTATTTTTGATTGATACTCCATTCAAAATGTGGACAGGTTTTCTTGATTGATTTGGCTTTGGGTTTGGTCCTATGAAAACACATTAGAACTGTGAGTGCTGAGACATGAAGCTGTGAGAAGCTGGAAATGGTGCAGGAGCCTAGGGCTTCCCTGGAGAGGAAGCAGATAGGCTGAGGATGCCACAGGGTTAAGGGAGACGTGGTGGATATGAAAAGGGTCAAAGTTCATTTGTTGGATGTCATATGCTGAGCCATGGAACAGCAGGGATGAAACAGCCCTTGCTTTCTGGGAGTTCTTAGGCTAGTTGGGGGGAAATGTAAACACATAATTATATTGCAAAATGATAGGCAGGTGACACAACTTGGTTCAGGTAGCATAGAGGAGGAAATGATTCATTCTGCTTCGGGGATCTAAGAGAGTTTCGGTAAGTAGATGACATCTAATGTAGGATTTTAAAGCCTGAATAGGAGTTTCCTAGAGGGACAATTTGCATATGTGCATTCTAAGCAGAGGCGATGATAGCATATCTAAAGACCTGGATTAAGTACATGTTCAGTTTAACAAAAGAATGCCAAATTGGTTTCTTAAAGTTGGATCTATTACACATCCAGTAGTATACAAGTTCCTTGTTTTTCTGTGTCATTGCTAACTCTTGGTTTTATCTTTCTTAAGTTTTGCCAAACCATCGGATGCAAAATCCTATCTCATTGTGCTTTTAATTTGCATTTGCTTAATCACTAATGAGATTCAATATCTTTTTATATGTTTATTGTACAGTTATGTTTCCTATGCAATACATGTTTATGATTTTTCTATTTCAGTTTGTATTTTTCTTATTTACTTGTAGGAATTTTCATATATTCTGAACATAGTGTTTTGTTGGTTTTCCTCTGCAAATTTATTCTCCTGGTTTGTGGTTTGTCTTTTCGTTTTATGATGTGCAATCTTGCACAACTTGTGTCACAAAGATATGGTGTTTTATAAATGTTTAAGTAGTTTTAAAATTTTGCTTTTCATATTTAAATACGTAAATTTTTAGAATAAATTTGTGTGTATAGTGTAAAATAGGTATCCATTTTATTTTATTTTTCAAAATAGATAGTGAATTCTTCCAGGACCACTTATTGAATGGTTTATCTTCTCCAATACTAATACTGCAATATTGATACTGACATATATCACATTTCTTGAAAGTGCGTTACTCTTTCAATTAACTAAAGATTAATTTTAAAAATATTTATTAAATTCCATGAAGTATGTGTTGTCATCCTTATTTTACATATAACTTCTCAAAGTTACATGGAAAATGACAAATTTGTTCTTTCTGACAGCAAAGCTCTTGCACTTATCACATGGGTGAGAGCCAAACCATGCAGAAATTTTGGGGAATTAAGATACAATTCCACAAACAATTAGAAGCCATCAAAAGGCTTTAAGCAGAGGAGTGACATATTTTGATTTACATTTAAATAATAGTATGGATTGTGAGAAGGCAAACATGGATGGAGGGACACCAGTTAGATGATTTTCCAGCAGTTTAGGAGAGAAGTGTTATCACCTGGATCTTGGGGTGTTCAGTGGAAATGAACAGAAGTGAATAGATTTTAAATATGTTTTGGAGGGCAAAAGCATCAGAACTTGTTGGTCATTTGGATTCCTTTGGAGGCTGAGAGAAAGAAAAGAATGAAGGAGGACATTTACATTGAGCAGCTGAATGATGGTGGTGTCAGTTGCTGAGATATATTATAGTGAGGGAAATCAAGGGACAGATCCAGTTTGCAATGCCTGTGAGATATACAAATGGAGATGTTAGGCACTTGGATGTACAAGTTTGGAACTGGAGCAGTGGGGATTTGCAGATGTACATTTAGACTTGATTAATGACTTTAGCAGAAGATAAGTTGTGTTATAAGGGATCCTTATTTTAGTGAGTTGCAAAGCCGATGGGAAGTGAATGCAGATAACTCTTTCAGGAAGCTGAGCTTCCTGAAGGAAAAGTAAGTGCAGTAGGAAAGTCAGAAGTACAGGCTTTTCTTTTCCTGGTTCATGCAAATGAGTGAAAATTGATGGAATCGTTCAGCTTCTTAGAATTGACTCCAGAAAGGCATCATGGGTTCTAAGAAACTAGAAAAAACCCTTATCTTCCCCACTTCCTTCATTGTGGACAGAACTGTCCATTTGGTAGGTTGCCCATTTGAAATGTGTCTTGTTTTATGTAGAACTTGTTTGGAGTTCAGCTGGCTTTTTCTTTCAAGGTGTGCTGCTGTTGGAAGATAGATGTCAGTTCCTCATGATTATGCAAACATTTGGTCAAATGTAGTCCTAAAGACATGTCACAAAAATAGTTCCGGTTGGAGGGATCAGAATATCTAGGGTTTGAGTTTGATCTTGGTTCCTTTACCATTTGTTATGGTTTGGAGTTGTGTATCCCAGAAAAATATGTTCTTTAATTTAATCCATTTCTGTGGTTGTGAGTCCATTGTAAATAGGACCTTTTGATGAGGTTACTTCTGTTAAGGTGTGGCCCAATTCAATCAGGATGGGTCTTAATCCTATTACTAGAGTGCTTTGTAAGTAGAATGAAATCCAGACACCCAGAAAGCCACAGGAAGAAAGAAGCTAAGGGTCAACAAAACCCAGAAGGGAAGAGAGAGGCTAGGAGAGACTGCTATGTACATTGCCGTGTGACAGAGGAGTACAGGACCAAGGATCACTGGTAGCCAGTCTCAGAGCATCAGTCTTCAGGAAGAAAGCATTGCCTTGATGGTGCTTTGATTTGGACTCTTTTTCTAGCCTCAGAACTATGAGCTAATAAATTCCCATTGTTTAAGCCAACCCATTGCATTGGTATTTGCTTGAACAACCAAGAAAACTAAAACACCTTCTAACTGTGATTTTTGGTTACCATACAGAGGAGGGGTTTGCACTGGGCATTTGGTGATTCTCCAACCACCTGCAACATAAAGACCTTACTAAGCAATTATTGACTGAGAGGTGGTTCGCTATTCATCTTGATGGCGTATGGAAGGATATTCAGTTGTCAGGAAGAGGATGTCTCTCAACACATTAGAAGTAGCCATTCAGACACTGTGCCAATTCCTAACTGTTCTTCCTGTTTACCAATAGATTGGTTCAGAAAAACATTTACTGACGCTCTCTGCTAGATGCTGAAAATATAATAACTGAAATAGACTCAGCTCTGTCCTCATGGACATCTCAACCATCTTGTTTTCACTGAAGTAGTTCCATAAGGGCTTCACTACACAGTAGAGTATTTTTTGATATTCACTGATTTTTTTGGACTCTGTGGAATTTTATTCACTAAATATCACGTGTTTCAAAGATCATATCTTATTCATGTGTATGCCTGGACTCCATCACAATTCCTGCCGCATGAAAAAATGTATGCAATAAATGTCTGAAAGAATTAATAGTTCCCAGTTATTGAGAAGGTGTAGTTTTTAGTCTGGATAATGTAATTTCTATTTTGGTGCATTATGGAGAAAAGGAGATATATATATATATATATATATATATATATATATATATATATATATATATAAAAGTATAATAAATATATATTTATTAGAATTTACTATGTGCCATCCATTGTGTGGGCACTTCAAATACATT
Organism: Choloepus didactylus; assembly: GCF_015220235.1. Taxonomy (NCBI): domain Eukaryota; kingdom Metazoa; phylum Chordata; class Mammalia; order Pilosa; family Megalonychidae; genus Choloepus; species Choloepus didactylus. The sequence goes on from NC_051309.1 coordinate 13,485,598, forward strand.
TGTTAATATGAGCTTTTTTAACTGACCTGTGAAGTAGGATTTACTATTCCCATTTTTTTTTTAGATGAGAAAACTGAGGTCCAGAAAGGGTAAGTAACCAGTTGTTCTAGTTTGCTAATGCTGCCGGGATGCAAAACACCGGAAATGGATTGTCTTTTTAAAGGGGTTTATTTGGTTACACAGTTACAGTCTTAAGGCCATAAAGGGTCAACAATTGGGTACCTTCACTGGAGGATGGCCAATGGCATCTGGAAAACCTCTGTTAGTTGGGAAGGCACATGGCTTGCATCTGCTCCAAGTTCTGGTTTCAAAATGGCTTTCTCCCAGGATGTTCCTCTGTAGGCCACAGCTCCTCTTCAAAATGTTGCTCTCAGTTGCTCTTGGGGTGTTTGTCCTCTCTTACCTTCTCCGGAGCAAGAGTCTGCTTTCAGTGGCCATCCTCAAATTGTCTCTCATCTGCAGCTACTCTCTCAGCTTCTGAGCATTCTTCAAAGTGTCCCTCTTGGCTTTAGCAAGCTTGCTCCTTCTGTCTGAGTTTATATAGTGCTCCAGCAAACTAATCAAGGCCCATGCTGAATGGGTGGGGCCACACCTCCATGGAAATTATCCAATGAAAGATCTCATCCACAGTTGAGTGATCACATCTTCACTGAAACATCCAATCAAAGGACTCCAACCCAATCAACACCAACATGTTTCCTGCCCACACAAGACTGCATCAAAGATAATGGCATTTTGGGGGACATGATACAGCCAAACCAGCACACCAGTCCATGTCACTTAGCTATTTTGTAAGAGAGACACAATTTGAATCTTAGTCTGTCTGACTCCAAAGATCATGCTTGTTCTATTATTATGTGTCTTTCACAGTTGTAGAAATTACTGTTGTAAGCAGATGCAAAAAGTCTAACCAGTGCTATTACATAGCAAAAGCTTCATGATAATTTGGGGTTGTTGGGTTCTTGATGCAACAAGATCACAGAGGATCAAAAGCCTGTCCATCAGAAGAGACCCCAGCCTGACGACGGCACAAAATTACAAACTGGAGATAAAATAAGTATTGTTTTTGTTTTTAGCCATTGTGATAATAATGGCTTACATCAAGATGAAGCTATATAGATTGCAAAGCACATGCTCACATGTCAAAGTTCCAGGGAAGTAGGCAAGGCAGGGATTGCCTGCTCCATTTACCTCCGAGGTACCCACAGCTCAGCAAGTTTATACAATTTACCCAAACTATTCCTGCCAGTTAGTGGTCTGGCTGAGTCTGGTCTTTTTTGCTTCTTGTCCAGTGATCTATAGAATTATGAGAGAAATTCTAAATTCAAATCAACCATATATATTCCAACTATCAACTAAGCCAGCAGATGCATGAATTTATAGTTACGTGTAAAATAGCTACAATTTAATAATTTCATAATAACAGCTCGCAATTTATTTTCCCTGTTGGAAAGGAAAGATGCCCTTTCTTCTTTCTTCTTTTGTGCTTTGTAAGAAACCCAGTTGTGGGTTTCAATTATGAGCAGAGAATGGGGTCCTCTCAGTTTGTTCAATTTTCAGACCATCACAAAGAAAGGAGAAGCTTTTCAGTTATTTGGAAATAGTAATGAATGAAAGTCTGAGCTAGGCAATTTGCTGGAGACCTGAGCAATTACGATACTTTAACATGTTCTGAAATGAGTTCATTATCCGAGATCTTCTTTGTAGGCCTTCCAAGCTATCCCACTTATACTGCAGTGGGGGTACTGGAAGGAAATTACACAAAGAAAATTCTCACCAAGAATTCCTTACTGGGCTGTTTCTTCTGTGGGTTTCATTGGAGGTGTTTGTTCCTCTGTCTCCTTTCCTCCTCTGAGGTTTTTTGTGTGTTCAGAGCATCTCAGTTTCTCTGCAGCTTGGTTTAAAGAAGGGCAAAGAAGGTGGATTCAAGAAACGTGACACCCGAGATCCAATGCCAGCTCCACCACTTAGAGCTATGTGATCTTGGGAGAATCACAAGCCTCCCTTCTTCATCTGTGAAACGGGTGTAACGTCTGCTTCATAGGGTTGTTGAGTGAGTGAAATTTGATGCTGTATGTAAAAGTACTTTGACTGTAAAATAGATCACAATCATCTTAATTGTATGTTTCTCACATTTATGGATCTGTTTTTTTTTTCTGAAACTTCTTTCTAACATTTCTAACAAAATGTTCCTTCCTCAAACTCATTTCAACTTGTTCTTTGACTTTTTTTTCTTGAAAGGCCAGGGGCTAGTTTTGTGGTAACAACCTTCTGAGGTTGCCACGGAGGTGAGAAGCAATGTCCCCTTACCACAGCCTCCTGGCTGCCCCATCTTTCAGGATGCTGGGCTGGGCGGCTGGTTCTTGATGACCTAACTTCAGGTCAGCCTCCAACACTGCCTTCAACACTGCTCCAGCATGTTGGGAATGGACCTACCAGTACTCACCCCTCATTTAGGAAGCTCTGAGACCCACTCTCTTTCCATGAACTTCCTTCACCACCCACCTCAGGTGAGGTCCTGATCTTTTCGTGGAATGCTTCTACTTGGACACTAGAGGACGTTAGGCCTGTGTTCATTGGTTTTGCTTGAAAACCAGTAATATCATGTCATTCCCCTACTCAGACACCACCCTGACTCCCCATTCCCATTAAATCAAGTCAAAATGCCCTTTCCTGACTCTAAGCCCATCAGTCTTCTGTCCCCTGAATGTGACATGTTCATTTCTGCCTCTTTACTTTTGCCCATTTTTTGCCCCTGATAAAGTGGCTCCCCTCATTCCATTCAGGCTGCCCAATCTTTAGCAGTCTTCTCAGGTCCCATCTCCCCCATGGTGCTCCCCCTGATTGCTCTGACTCATTGTCTCTTTCTCCCCTCCTCAACTCCCCTGACAAGTCTATACCACAGGGTTTAACAACAAGTTACCGCCTAGCTTGTAATATTTATTATCTATCAGTTTTAGATCCTTAACTGAGTTGAGAGCTTTTTAACTCAATCCTGTGATAAAGAGTTAATTGAACATCTACTATTCACTATGTCAGACATCAGAGATATAAAGAAATGGCTTGAGTTTTCAACTGGCTCATATCAAAGGAGAGAGAAAGACATATACTCTGAGAATTAAAATTAGAATTAAGAAGCAGTGTTTTAGGTGTTAAAATAGAGAAATGCAATGAAGTCTTCTGCAGGGAGGAAGTGTGAGGGTGAGAGGGTAAGTGTGGAGGAGAGAACTCTTTATTGAACACCTACCCTGTTCCTGGCCCTGTGCTAGGGATTCATATGCACCATCCCATTTAATACTTAAAGCAATCCTACAAGGAGGATGTGGAGCACTGTTCCCATTTCCCACTGAGACCAAGAAAGAAGTGAGTTGCTAAGATCAGAGAGCTTGGTGGGGTTTGTGGGTCTACTGGCTCCAAAAGAACAGGAATAGGTCATGGACAAGATGAGCAGGGTCTTGATAAATGGGTAAGGGTTTCCCAGAAGGAGGAGGAGATGCAAGGGCATTTCAGTCAGAACAAAAAGATTCATTGACTTCTCAGGATGAGTGGAATGCCAAGCTCATAGGAGAGAATCAAGAAACATACACCAATTGGTAACTGCTAGCAAGTCCTGCTCTGCAGTTGGCACCTCAGACTCTCGCCTCCTTTTCAGTGATTTTGGGCTATTTGCACCTTTTCTTTTCTTGCATATGGACTTCAGTTTTGCTGGGGATTGCCAAAGTAAGATAATAAATAAAAATAATAAATACAAAACAAAAACAGAAAAATCTTTCTTTTTGTAATGTGAAGAAGCCTCTCATTTGCCTCTCATTTAAAATCCGAATTTGAAGGAATGAAATTTTTAATATTTTATTTATTTATTATTTGTTGGTAGCCAGACACAATCATTAAAAATCCAACATATTTTAACAAATGCCATCAAGTCACGTTATGAAGCAAATATGTTTTCCTGATGACTTTGTTACAAAATATCTTTGTGATTTAACTGGATTAGTCTTTCCCAAGAATCAACACTCAACTAAATATGCTTTTGATAGCAAGGAAAAGAAGAAGGAGGTAAGGGAGGAAGGAAAGAAGAAAACAAGGAAGGGTGGGCCAAGATGGTGGCCCACTGCAAGGCATTCTGGGAGTGAATCTGCCAGCGACACTGGGCCCACTGAGAGTGGAATAACTGCACTTTTCCCTTGTGTTCACCCACCTCAGATCAGAGGAATGTCTCCCATTACAGGGCTCCTCTGTCTCCACTCTACTGTCCTCAGCATTTTATCTTCTCCTTTTGTCTGGCACTTAAAATGTCCAATGCCATACAGACTTAATGATCCTGCTTGTGGGAATCAGACATCTTTCACTCGATTGATGGGTCTTGCCAGCCAAGGCCCGTCTTTCCAACTTTATCTTTAAAACATCTCCTCCCATCCCAGCCATACTCTGGATTCCAGCCAGACAATGATTGCCTGCCCCTCAGTACTCCCTTTGCTTCAGTTGTTCCTTCTTCTTGGGTCTGTCTCTTTCCAATTGTGCCCTATTTTTGCAATCCATAATCTCAAAGCCCTCTCTGATCTTCTCAATCAGAATCCATATCTTTTTTCTCAATTAGTAGCACTTAGAAGAGGAAGGAACTCAGATCCAAATTCTACTTCTGTCACTCACAAGTGTGATCTTGGGCAAATTAAATAAATTCCCAGAACCTCTTATTAAATGATGAACTCAACCCTCCCTCATGCCTTTGAGCCTTTATACATATTATTTTCTTTGTCAAGAACAAACTCCTGCTATGATTTGCTTGGCTGACTCATTCTTCAGGACTCAGCTTAGAAGTCACTTCTTCCTGGGTGCCTTTGATTCCTCAAATCTGTATTGGGTAGATTTCCTGTTCTGTATAGCCACCTGTATTTCCCATTACTTCTTTCTGTTATATTATAATTACATGCTTGCTTCTTCGCATTGCTCTCAAGACCATCTCACCAGGTCCAAAGCCATGCATGGTATATAGTAGATGATCAGCAAATATCATCAAAAAATGTTTTACCAGTCATGAGTATAAAGCTCTGAGCACATAGTAGCTGCTCAATAAATTAAAGTTCTCTCCTCCCTCCCTGTATCTTAGTGGATTTTGCGCTAAACTTAGTCTTGTTTCACCACTTGATTTCATACCTTTTAAGACTGGGGTCTATTACTTAGTGATTTTTGCATCCACCACAGGGCCTAACACACAGTACTACATATTTAATAGGTCCTTGATAAATGCTGGATAGAACCACGATGCACATTGGTCTAGAAAAATTTAAAATTCACTTCATGTTAGGAAAATATTCTGTCTATCTTCACTAGTGTCATAATAGAGAATTCAGTTTACTTAAAAGAGGATTGCTTTTTTTCTTTTTTATGAGAGGAGCTCAATAAATGCTTGTGGAATAAATGGATGGTGAATATATTGGATTCTTCTTGTTTGTACCCTGTGCTAGAGTCTAAATTGATCCCATGAGGACAGGGTGCTCTCTGTTCTTCATCTTTCCTCTTATGGTTTCTTGAACATGACTGATGCTCAAAGTTCTGCTGAATTGAACTGGGGAAGGAGCCGTTTGTGATTCTGCTTCTACTTTGCCATTTTGAAACCTTTTGGGGAATTTCCCAAAAGGTTGCTCCAGCACTCCAAGAGACTGACCCTATGCAGGTATATGAAAGGAAGGAAGAAAAGAGGAGAGGAGTGGATTAATTTAAGAAGGAAGAAAATCATGTCAGAAGTCAGGGACAGAAATCCAATCTCCCTCGCCTCTCTTCCTTGTTGCCCATTTCAGAGATGCCCGAGAAAGAATAGCCAAGAGGTGGTGGTTCCTACAACAGGAAATGAAGGTCAAAATGTCAGCTGGACAGACAAAATGAAAGACCAAGGCATCCCAGAAGGGTGAGACTTCCCCACTGTGCCCCCTGCCTTGTCCAGCTGGCCTCTGCTGTCCTGGGGTTCCATCACCAAAGGCTTCGTCCTCAAACCCAGCTGAACTGCCAGGGCTGTTGCGAGACAACGTGTGAGCAGGGCAGGCAAGTGAGGGCAGCTGCCGAAAGCAGAGCCATGGTGCCAGGAGGAAAGCACCTGTTTATTTCATACTTGGATTTACAATTGTAATGAGGCTCCATAAGTTGACTGCCAGCCTACCGTCCACGAACCCTGTCACGCTGGATTCAACATCCAGGTCCTCTTGGGCTTCCAAAAGATTGGTTTGCTCTCTTCTCCTGCTTAGTGCTCCTTGTAGCCCTGGCAAAAGGGAATGGAGCTACAGATGGAAATTGTTTGCTTCAGGAGTGTGTCTGGGGGCAAGCAAGGCTGCAGCTGGTGCCCCTGCCAGGAAACACACCAGCTGGTGATGTTTTTATATCTGTTTTCCCCAGCTTCAAGTCCAGTGGGGAGCAAGTCAGCAGGCTGATGTGCTAAGCCTGTGTTCCTTCTCTATTCAGCTTCCATTTTAGGTTTATACACTCTTGGCATGAGGGCCTGCCCAGCTGGAGGCCCTGCTTTTCCGGCATCCTGGCAGGGGAGCTGTGATCGTTGGCCCCCGGGATGAAGGAAAGAGGTGAATGGCTTCCTGCACCTGCTCTGGCTTGCATCAGGGATTTCCTCTCTCACCTATTATGTTGAGACAACTTGGTACAAATGGACTGTTTCTTGCTCATGCACTGAATTTTCTGCTCTGAAGGAAAGCCTCATGGATATTCCTAGTGCTGTATCCTTGAGAGACAGCCCAAATCCTTTTGTCAAGACCAGTATCCTATCACCTCTGCCATACTGGGTTTCTCAAAACTAAAAGCATTAGAAAGTCTTTGGACTACATTGCTTTGAATTCGTAGATTTCCTTTGGAAAATTACTTTGGAAATTACTCATTTAACCTCCCTAACATTTTGTGGAATCATTTTATATATTTATATAGTTTTAATTCCAATTCCTCCATGCCAGTGCTGGATTATGTAGAAATCTCATGGGCCTCCAACTCCTATTTTATGACGGGATATTTGCATTTATAATTTGGGTTTGTCAGTGCTTCTCCTTCCCAAATCTTGTGTGTGTGTGTGCATATGTGTGTTTACGTGTTACTCTTTGATAGGCTCTCATGTGAGACATAGATATCATGGTGCTGTAGAGCATGAACTCTAAGGTCAAAATGCCCAGGTTAGATCTTGGCTTTACTACTAACTAGCAATTTCATGCTGAGCAAGTGGCTTAACTTCTCTGTGCTTCAATCTTCTTTTTGATGAGATGTAGATATAAATAATAATGCCTACCTCTTAGTGTTGTTGTGGGGCTCAGTGAGTTTATATAGTAATTACTCAGACAATGCCCAGCACATAGCATGCTACGTAAGGGTTTGCTATTATTTGGGGCATGGTCAAGGATCATGGTATTCAAATTTCTCATTCTCAGGGATTGTCTGCTGGTGGATAAACATTTTCAGCTTATGCACAAGATCCTGTGGTTTCCCTTTCAGAGTACATTCCATGTGAAGTCTTCCTCATTACTAAATGCTCTGTCTCACATCTGTCCTTGTCCTCCTCCAGCAGCTCCTCTTTAAGTTCCCTCTTTAAGTACCACATCCCTCTGTCATCAGAAAGGAGTCTTTACCTGTGTCCACTTCTTTTGTCATATAAAGATATAGATACAGCTGTATACATACCCAAACACATATGCATACATGTATGTATATATACACAAACATGCACACATGTATGTATATAAGTAATATAAGTAGTAATGCTGATGCCTTTAGGAAATGAGATTTTCCTCATCAGAGAGAAGAGATACAAGTAAAATGAATTCGTGATACATTTTCTCTTAAAAAGAAAAAAAAAATTCTTAACTCTGTCTACTGAAAAAGCCTAGAAAGAGTGACAAGCCCATTTGCAACATGGAGCCATTGCATACAAATTGTGGTCTCCGAATATGATTTCCCACTAAAGGTCTGAAACTTCTTGGAAAAATGGATGATTACAGGTTTGGGACAGGAAGTGCATAAGATGAGTCTGGAACATCTTGTCACACCAGAAAGCAAGGAAGTTACCAAAGACTCTTGGGTCCATGGTAAAATGACGTGGGAGCAACATAAAGTTGTTCTCAATGGTTACAATGAGAAATGTGAATATCAAAAAGAATAATAGCTGCAATATAATGACATATATCATATATTTTAAAAATCCACTAGCTCATACTGATATTTTAAACAGACAAACAAGGCACCTCATTGATTACTTTTGGAGGATTCTAGGGACCCAACTCATTATTCATGAAAGTGGGAAATAAAGGGAAAAATGAAGCATTTATCCTGTCTTTCCTATGCAAACTTTACTTCAAGGTAACCAAGGTAACCAGACAGTTAATGAGGGGAAGTTTTTCTTTATAAAAGTATTCTCACAGTAAATTAAGAAGGAAAACTAGAATTAGAATATCGCCATTTTACAAACCCTAATGAAATAGTAGATTCAGATAATTATCATCAATGTCCACTAAGAACAAAAGGTCAAACACTAATGGGAAACATTATAAAGGATGGATAAAACTGATGATGCCAAAACATTCTCATCAATCTTAACATTGTGTAAGGTGAGGCAACTGAACATTAGATTCCTCCTGATGGAATCTCACTACACCACAAAAATTGAACCTGAGTGTAATTAAACCTCTAACCCAACAGTATTTCTAACAGCACAGGAAATACAGTACAAGGGCTAGAGGAACATGTTAAACAATGCCACCAGCAGGCACTTGGCAAAATTGAGAATGTGGGAAAATCTATAAGCAAAATCAGTCATTTCTTCAACAAATGAATTGTAAAGAAAATAGAACAAAAAAATTGAGAGATGACTTAATCAATGCAATAAGAAAAAGAAGGAACTCTTAACAGACTGGATAATGGATCATATGATGGACTTACTTGCTAATTTTTGACCCCATAGTAATCTTGTGAATATGCTTTAAAAAAGAGGTTTTATCTTTGAGGAATATATGCTGAGATGTTTATCAATGAAATAATGTTTGGAATATGCTTCAAAATGAGCTGGGATGGGGAAGTGGGGAAGATATAAATGAAATAAAATTGACTGTGAGTTGATAATTGTTGAAAGCTGGAAATGGATACATGGGATTCTGTCATATTATTCTCACTACTCTTGTTTATGTTTTATATTTTCCCTAATAAAAATTTAAAAACAAATAAAGAAGTAGTGTGGACATGCTCTCATTTCATGGACTTCCTCCACATTCTGCTTCCCAAGCTCCCCTTTAAACCATCTTTCTCCTTTTTGGCTGCTTGGCTCCATTTTCTGGTCATACCCTTACCACCCAAGCTCTGCAGATTGATGAATTCATGGGAGAAGCCTCTGTTTCAATTTCTCTTTTGCCACTGAATGCTGTCTCTGGGTTTTCCTTCAGCAGCTAGGCTCCACCCTCATCCAAGGCCCTGCTCCCACTCTTAAAATGCTCTCACTCACATGCAGTGTTCAAGCCTTTGGGAATTTATGTCTCTACCTGTCTCCTTTGCACCAGACACCCACCCAATTGTGCTTGGTAATTGAACACATTTCTCCTCATTGTTCACTTTCTTTTATTCCCTTCCATGTAGCCAGTAAAATGGTACTGTAGAGGTGTGACTTGTTTGCGAAGCCAAGCAGGGTTTTAAGAACAGTGAAGGACCTAATGTATCGTCAAAGAAACATATTTTGGGATAAACTGAAACTTGCCATCCTACCCCATCCCCAAATCCTTGCTCTCTCTTCTGTCAGAGGAGACATGTGGGAATCAGAAAAGAGGCATTTTGACAACACATCATCTTTTCTAGAGGACTCATCTAGAACCAGTCTTGGCTGATGTGGACAGCTTTGAAAAGAAAGCTGTCTCACGGAAAAGGTGAATGAATTGTTTCCGATTTGCCCAGGACTGAGGGGTTTCCCAAGACACTAGATTTCCAGAGTTAAAAATGGGAAAGTACCAGAAGGCAAACCAGGACAAAATAGGACCAAAGTTACTTTTCTTCAAAGTAGTACAGGCAAAATCATTTGGGTATAGAAGTTCTTTTATCAGTGGAGACAAGCTTGTTTTCTCCTGGAGAATATCAATACTTGCTGTTATACTGTGTCTTTGCTCTTGAGTAATTAGCCTCAACCAAAGCCAGGGGGAGATTGACATAGTTTCTGAAAACCCACTGTCTTTCCCAAACTCACAGGACCACCTTCCATGTTTCTCTATTTGAAGGCTAACAGAAGCCCCAGCAAAGATTTCCAATAATTCCAATAATTTCATAATTTCCAATAATGCCTAATTGAGGCTTTATAATTTCAAAACAACCAAACCAATAGCAATATAATTACTGAAAATATTTAAGATTATAGCCATTTTTGTCTTTAAAGGGATGTAGAGTCAAAAGTCTAAAAGTTCTAAAAGTCCCTTGAAATAATTATTTTTCTGAGTGGTTAAGCCCCTATTTCCAAACCCAATTATCTTGCTTCATTTTGCATTTGTTTTTTAAGATTCTTATTTTGAAAAATGCAGTAGGTTGAAATATGGACCTTAAAAAGACAAATTTTCTTATTTTGTGTTCTTGTGGGTGTGAGCTTATCGTAAGCAGCATCTTGAAGATGTTATTTGAGTTAGGGTGTGGCCCAAGTGAACTGGGATGGGCCTTAATCTGATTACTGGAGTCCTGTATAAGCAGAAGAAATTCAGTATAGTAGGAGAAAGCCACTGGGAGGAGTATGAAACTGGTTAATGGGACCTGGAAGAGAAAGGAGAGGACATCCCCAGGTGATGGGAAAGCCAAGAGACCCAAAGATTGCCAGCCAACCAGAATGCTACCAACCCTGGTAAGAAGCAAGCATTCTGGCCCCTGAAACTAAATTCCCATCATTTGAGTCAACCTATTGTGCAGTATTTGTGACTGCAGCCTAGCAAAGTTAAGACAAAAATTAAGAACTTTTTTTTTTTATGGGAGTCCAGCTTTATAGGATGACAGTGGGGGTTGGGAAACATTTGGCTTGTCTACAGGGAATTTTGACCCCTTTGCCCTTCCATCTGAAAGCCCCATCTGTTGGTAGCAAACTGATTTTGTGTAAGTAAAGATTAATGGCAGATCCCCTCTTCCCTTCCATAGGGGTGGAGTAAATGGGAAAGATTTGAGCTTAGTCTAGATTATATGAACTCTATGGGTCCCACATAACAGCTTTAGGGGGTCTATCAGACTGTAACCAAAACTGTGGTGTCAGTGCACGTGTTCAGTTCTGTGGCAAGAGTTTCCATAACTTTCACCAGACCTAAGAGAGACTTTAATAAAAAAAAGTGTATTGAAATCAGTGTCATACAATTAAGAGTGTATAAGGACAAGGGAAGAAACCAATAAATATGTCTGCTTCCCAAAGTCTAAAGAACAAACGTCCTTATCATATATACCACATTTCATTGACTCTGAGATACAGAATTTATTTATTTTTTATTAGAGAAGTCATGGGTTTATGGAACAATCATGAATAAATATAGGATTCCCATATACCACCCCACTCCCAACACCTTGTAATTAGTGTGGAACATTTATTTATTGCAATTTATGGTAGAACATTTTTATAATTTTAATATTAATTATAGTCCATGGTTTAACTTAAGGTTCACTGCCCATGTAGTGTACATCCATGGACTATTCTTTAAATCCTTATTCTGTTACCAAATATACAATCTAACATTTCCTCTTTTAATCATATTCAGATGCATATTTCAGTGCTGTTAGTCGTGTTCACAATGTTGTGCTACCATCATCACTATACATTACCAAAACATTTCCATTATTTCAAATAGGAACCCTGTTCATTTTAAGCCTAACTTCCCATTCACTATCCCCACCCCATCCCTTGGTAACCTATATTCTAGATTCTGAGTCTATGAGTTTGCTGATTTTATTTTTTAAAAACAGTGAGATCATACAATATTTGCCTTTTTGTGTCTGGATTATTTCACACAACATGATGTCATCAAGGTTCATCATGTTGTCACATGTATCAGAATTTCATTCCTTTTTACAGCTGAATAATATTCCATTGTATGTATGTACCACATTTTGTTTATCCATTCATTGGTTGATGGGCACTTGGATTGCTCCAATCTTTCGGCAATTGTGAATGACGCCACTATGAACTTTGGTGTACAAATATCTGAGTCCCTGTTTTCAATTCTTTTCGGTATGTATCTAGCAGTGGGATTGCTTGGTCATAGTTAGTTCTATACTAGCTTTCTGAGGAACTGCCAAACTGTCTTCCATAGTGGCTGCATATTTTACACTTTCAGAAGCAATGGATGAACTCATTCCCATTTTCTGTATCCTCTCCAACACTTGTTATTTTCAATTTTTTTTTAAAAATAGCAGCCCTTCTAATGGGTGTGAAATGGTATTTCACTGTGGTTTTGATTTGCATTTCCCTGATGGCTAATGATATTGAGCATCTTTTCATGTGCTTTTGGCCATTGTATACCTTCTTTGGAAAGATGTCTATTCAAGTCTTTTGCCCATTTTTAAATTGGGTTGTCTTTTTGTTGTTAAGTTGAAGGATTTCTTTATATATTCTGTATATTAATCCTTTATTTGACGTGTATTTTCCAAATTTTCTTTTAAATTATGTAGGCTGTTGTTTTCCTTTCATGATAAATTCCTTTGAGGAATAAAAGTTTTTAATTTTAATGAGGTCCCATTTATCTGTTTTTCTTTTGCTGCTTGTGCTTTGAGTGTAAAAATGCTTTGTGGGTAAAAATCTAAGAAACCATTGCCTGACACAGGGTCATGAAGATGCTTCTTCTAGGAGTTTGATAGTTCTAGTTCTTATATTTAGGTGTGAGGTAGGATTCCTCCTCTTTCTTCCTCTGTTTTTTTATGAATAGAAATCCAGTTTTCCCAGCACAATTTGTGGAAGAGACTATTATTTCCCCATTAAGTGGTCTTTTCCTCCTTGTAAAAATCAGTTGGCCATAGTGTAAGGGTTCATTTCTGAGCTCTAAATTCTATTTCATTGGTCTAAATGTCTGTCCTTATGCCAGTACCATGCTGTTTTGAATACTGTGGCTTTGTAATAAGTTTTAAGATTGGAAGTGTGAGTCCTTCAACTTCATTTTTCTTTTTCAAGATGATTTTAGCTATTCAGTGCCCCTTACCCTTCCATATAAATTTGATGATTGGCTTTTCCTATTCTGTAAAGAAGGTTGTAGGAATTTTGATTGGGATTGCCTTGAATGTATAAATAATTCTGGCTACTATTGACATCTTAATGATATTTATTATTCTAATCCATGAACACAGAATATCCTTCCATTTATTAAGGTCTTATTTAATTTCTTTTAGCAAAGTTTTTTTATTTTTCCTTGTATACATCCTTGGTGAGATTTTTTTTCCTAGATATTTGATTCTTTTAGTTACTATAATGAATGGATTTTTTTCTTGATTTCTTCTTCCTATTTTTCATTGCCTGTGTATAGAAACACTACTGGTTTTTGGATGTTGATCCTGTACTCTGCCATTTTACTGAATTCATTTATTAGATCTAGAAGCTTTGTTGTGGATTTGTCAGGGTTTTCTGTATATAGGATCATAACATCTGCAAATAGGGAAAGTTTTATTTCTTCCTTCCCAATTTGGATGCCTTCTTCTTCTTCTTCTTCTTCTTCTTCTTCGTCTTTCTTCTTCTTTGTTCGTCTGCTTCTTCTTCTTCTTCTTCTTCTTCTTCTTATTCTTCTTCTTCTTCTTCTTCTTTTCTCCTTCTTCTCCTTCTCCTTCTTCTCCTTCTCCTTCTTCTCCTTCTTCTCCTTCTTCTCCTTTCTTCTTCTTCTTTTCTCTTTTTTTTTTTGTGATTGCTCTGGCAAAAACTTCCAGTACAATGTTGAGTAACAGTGTTGACAGTTGGCATCCTTGTCTTGGTCCTGATCTTAGAGAGAAAGCTTTCAGTTTTTCACCATTAAGTAGTATGTTAGATGTGGGCTTTTCATATATGCCCTTAATCATGTTGAGGAATTATCCTTTTATTCCTAGTGTTCTAAGTGCTTTTATCCAGAAAGGGTGCTGCATTTTGTCAAATGCCTTTTCTGCATCAATTGAGATGATCATGTGGTTTTTTTCTTCATTCTGTTAATGTGGTACATTAATTAATTGATTTTCTTATGTTGACCCACCCTTGCATACCAGGGATAAATTCCACTTTTTTGTGGTGTATAATTCTTTTAATGTGCTGTTGGATTCAGTTTGAAAGTATTTTGTTGAGGATTTTTGCATCCATATTCATAAGTTATTGGTCTGTAGTTTTCTTTTCTTGTGGTATCTTTATCCAGCTTTGATATGAAGGTAACGTTGGCCTCACAGAATGAGTTTGGGAGTATTACCTCCTGTTTAGTTTTTTGGAAGAGTTTGAGAAGAATTGGAGTTAAGTCTTCTTGGAATGTTTGGTAGAATTCTGTGACGCTATTTGGTCCTGGGCTTTTCTTTGTTTGAAGATTTTTGACTATTGTTTCAATCTCTTTACTGGTAATTGGTTTGTTGAGATCTTATATTTCTTCTTGAGTCAATGTAGGTAGTTTGTGTGTTTCTAAGAATTTGTCCTTTTATTCTATGTTGTCTAATTTATTGGCATACAATTGTTCATAGAATCCTCTCATTGTCCTTTTTATTTCAGCAGGGTTGGTAGTAATAGCCCCCATTTCTGATTTTCATTATTTATATCCTCTCCCTTTATTTCTTTGTCAGTCTAGCTAAAGGTTTGTCAATTTTATTGATCTTTTCAAGGAACCAACTTTTGGTTTTTTGATTCTCTCTATTATTTTCTATATCATTTACCTTTGTTCTAATCTGTTATTTGTATCCTTCTGCTCATTTTGAATTTAATTTGCTCTCCTTTTTCTAGTTCTTTCAGTTTTGAGGTCTTTCTTCTTTTTTAATGTAAGCATTTAGAGCTATAAATGGGATGCCTTCACTGCATCCCAAATCAGCACTCAATCTAATTTGGACTCCCTTGTACATAATATTTTGCTTTTCTCTTGCAGCTTTCAGAATTCTCTCCTTGACCCTTGCATTTGATGGTGTAATCAATACACGACAGGGTATATTTTTCTTTATGTTTATCCTATTTGGTGTTCTCCGAGTTTGTTGGAAGTGCATATTCCTGTCTTTTGCTAAGTTCAGGAAGCTCCCCGTCATTAATTCTTTGACTATTCCTTCTGCCTCTTTCTTCTTCTCCTGGGACTACCATAATATGTATATTGGGGTGTTTGATTGTGTTCCATAGCAGTCTTAGGATATTTTTACTCTTAATATCTCTTTTATCTTTCTGCTTCTCAGCCTGACATTTCAAGTGTCTTGTCTTCTAGTTCAGTGATTCTTTCTTCTGCCAGCTCCTATCTGCTCTTGAAACACTCCTGGACCTTTTTCATTTCATTTATTTTGGTCTTCAACTCGTAGTTCTGTTTGGTTTGTTTTTAAAAATTTATATTTCTTTACTGAACCCCCCATATTGTTCATCCATTGTCTTCCAGATATTGTTTAGTTCTTTCTCCTTACTTTCCTCCATTGCTCTGAGCATTTTTAAGAATTTTTTTAAGAGACTTTGTTTGTTATCTCCACATTCTTATTTTCTTTATTGGTGTTTTCTGTATTTTTCTTCTCTTCCTTTGGATGGGTCATCATTTCTTGTTTCTTTGTCTTGTATTCTTGCTGTACACTGTGCATTTTAATATCTTAAAATGTTAAGTCTGGAATTCATACCCTGCGATGTCTGTTTCTTGATTTTTTAACCATCTGGTGATAGGACAGATACTTTCTTGAGCTTCAGCCCTCCTATCAGGAAGGTCTTCTCAAGTTGAGTGCAGTGTGCAGGGTCTCTCATATCTTTCTGGGCCTCTGTCTTGTCCTGGACTTCTGCTTCTTAGTTGTTTTTGAGTTTGCCTCTTTAGAGGAGTATGGTTGTCCCCTCTGTTTCTCAGGAGACAGACTTCCCTCCTCTGGTATTTGATGTTGGCCTTTATCCCAGACTGTCCATCTTTATAGATTTTTACACTCCTTTCATTGTTTCACACTGCTTTTCTTCTGGAGGGCAAATTCTCGGAGGAGGGTCACTCCAGAAAGGACTTTCCTAAGTCAGTCTTTCCCAGCCAAAACAGGGTCAGGGACCCATGAAGAGGGTGTAGACTGTTCTACAGTGTCCTGTCAAGGGGATCAGGGTGGCCTCTAAAGTCTTCTCCAATGGCTCCCAGAAACTGAGCTTTCCTGGCCTGCTCAGCAAATGTAACCCTGCAGCTGACTATCTCCCATGACCCCGAGGAAGCACTGTGTCTTTAAATCTCCACAGCCTCTGCCCCTATCCAGGGAGGGTTGAGGCAATAGCTGTCCTCAGAGCTGGAAACCAGTGATCCTAATTTATTAATCAAAAGCCATGATCAGCAGTTGGCTGTGTCCACCCTTTTCCTGAGGATTTTTATGTCCCTTTCAGTCACCAGCAGCTAGCAGGGACTGGATCCAGTGGCAGCCTCCTGCATAAGTGGGGATGGGCATCATGCAAAGAGAGAAATTTACAGTTCTTTACTGTAATTTATTACTTCTTCCTCTTGCCCTTCTCTGGATAATGTAGTGTTCTTCTGACCTCTATAGTTTCAGAATAGTTGTTTCAAACAGTTTCTGCCTGTTGAACAGTTGTTTTGGTGGGAGGACTGAGTCCTGGATTTCCCTACCTTGCCATCTTCCCCAGAAGTTAGTATGGAATTTTTAACATATCAAATAGGGACGCATCTTGCAACTGATGGCTCCTTAGATGGTATGATACACAGTAAGCCTTTGCGTATTTTTTTGGTTAGTTATTTATATTTCTGAGCTTCTTAATAGTTACCACAAATGAGGTGTCAAAATATTGTCAAAAGGGCTTTGGATTCAAGGTCAGGAGAACGAGAAGCCCTGGCCCTGCCCTTTTTGAGCTATGTGAACTTCAGTAAATCATTTCTTCCTTCTGGGTCTCCATTTCCACATCTACAAAATATAGAATGGGACAAGCTGGTTTCTTAGAACATGTTGAAGGGCACCTGGAGTGGGAAGGGGGATGGCAGGGGAAGAGGCTCCAGAGGGTCCCTCCTTCCTCACCCAGAAGAAGAGTTCTGTGTTACCAGTTTTACAAAACAGACTTGTTTTTAAATTTGCTTTTGAAGGATGGTTTCTGCTGTTAAGAAATTGCCATTCTGCATCTAAAGTGTTTTATGAGTTTGTCTCCACATTTCTGTACTCTCTTCTTAATGATGCCAATTGATTTATTTAAGAGACAGTAAATCAAAGTAGTTAAAACCACAGGCATTGGATCAGATGGACCTACGTGGGCAATAACCTCAAAAATAACAAAATGTTGATTAAGAAAAATCATATTTAACATTGCTTCTTAAGTACTAGGTACTTTAGGAAGCACTTTACATAAATTATTTCACTTAGTCCTTACACAACCCTCGTTATTTGCAGAAGAGGAAAAGAATGTTAAAAATTCCATACTAACTTCTGGGGAAGATGGCAAGCTAGGGAAATCCAGGACTCCCACCAAGCTGTTAAGTAGTGTAGCTTGTATTTGAACTCAGAAGTACATGCTCTTATCCAATGGCAATCATTAATAATGACACTGTTTGAGGAATTATGAAAAGGGATGATTATGATATCTCTCAAATGGCACTGTTTTGAGAGATCAGGAAAATAATTCATGAAAAGAGCTCAGGCTCAGTGCATACCTGACAACAGAGATGCTTAATGCACAGCAGCAGTTATGAATGTTGTTGTCCCCGGGTATGAATGAGGGAGGGGTCTTCATTCTTCTTTCACTTGAGTAACTATATTGGAACTCTATACTCTACCCCCCACTCCCCACCATCTCATAGAACCTCTTGCAGACCTTGGAGCCTCCAGTCAGCTCCTGAGAAACATTTACCCTTGGAGATGACCTTAAGCATGTTGTATGTTCATTATTTATGCAGCAAAGAAAACTGAAGAGGAGGATCTCTCAGGCTGGTTTGGACCATAAGGAATGTCAATTGAGATTTAATTTAAGGGCACACAAGGGTGGTAGGACTTGTTCCCTGCCCTTTAGGAATTGGCAGATTAACTAGGTAATCAATGAGGACAGGAGTGTAAACAACGTGCAAGGGAGCTCAGAGCCGACTGATTGATTCTTACATGCAGTCCTAGGAAGGTTTCCCAGAGGAAATGGCATGTGAACAGAACTTTGAGGGAAGAAAAGAAAGATCACAGGCGGGAAGGTAGAAAGGAGAAGGGCTTGTCAGCAAGTGGCATGGCAAAAACAAAGAGAAACCTCAAAAATAAAATAAAACAGTGATTACAAAAAAATCATAATTAAAATACTTCTTAGGTGCTGGGTACTTAGAGAAGCACTTTATACGCATTATTTCCTTTAATCCTTAAGCAATCCAGTGAGACAAGTTTTATTAAATTTTAATCCCCATTTATAGATTAGAAAAGGGAAGCACGAGTGTTAAGTAGGTGGCCCAGGCTGGTAAGTGAAATAGCTTGGGTTCCAATGCAGAAGTTCATGTTCTTAACCAATGGCAGTCACAGATAATGGGGCTGGTTGGGCAGGTTGGGGCCAGATTAAGGAAAGTCAGGAGCCTGACTCCAGTCATGGAAATAATGCTGGTCCTTCCTTATAAGACAGGGTTTCTTAGCCACGACACTATTGACATTTTGGGTTAGGTAATTCTTTGTTGTGTGGGGCTATTATGTGCCATGAAGGATGTTTAGCATCGGACTCATCAGAGCGTGCTGGATGCACAATTACATCTCTGCATTGTGCTTGCCAAAGCATGACAATTGGAACATTTTGATCCAAAGGCTGTTTTATTCTGACCAGAATCAGAAGTTTTCAACATTAGATTGAGTAGTGAAATTGATGATATATTCCATTTGTTACCCACTTGCACAGCTATTCATCTTTTCATTTTCTGTGCCTGCCTCTGTAGACAACTCTTATGTAATCTTCTTCAAGGCATTTTCCATGTGGACTGGGCTTTCCAGAGTAGGTCTGGGCAGTATATTTGCATTACCAGTGTCCTTCCTTTAGAACTTTTGAAAAGGGATGTTGGACAATAGGAGAAGCTGAAACCTCAGAAGAAGCTGGCAGGGAGGAATAGCACAGAAGGCCAAAATTCAATATTAGGGAAGCAGGCCAAAGGATTTTCCAAACAAAGTTGCCTAATGCAGGCCCTAAAACTGGGGTGCTGTACCACCTCCTTGAATTAGCAAGAAGGGGAAGAATCTGGGGTGATTTTGCAGAACAGATACTGTCCTCAGAATTTTATAAAAGGATTTTTTTAGCCACCATCTTTAATTGGTGAAAATTTGAGCTGAATGATGAAGGAAAAAGGGAACTGACATTTTTGAGCATTTATTTTGTATCAGATATAGTATTAGGCACTTCCACATATATTATCTTTCAAATCCTCCTAAGTCAGAGAAGCAGGTAAGATTATTCCCCATTTGACTGATGAAGTAGAGGCACAATAAGACTAGATAATATGCCTAAGTTTAGACAATATTTCTGTGAATCATAGGCCTTATTAATCACTGACTTTGCATGTGTTCATGAAGTCCATGATGGTGGAGAAGACACAGGAGTTAGGTTTCCCACCTGTGCTGGTTTGAATGTGTTATGTCCCCCAGAAAAGGCCATATTCTTTGATGCAATCTTGTGGGGCAGACATATTAGTGACGATTAAGTTGGAACGTTTGGATTAGGTTGTTTGCATGGAAATGTGCCCCACCCGACTGTAGGTGATAACTGATGAGATATTTCCATGGAGGCGTGGCCCCAACCACTCAGGGTGGGCCTTGATCAGTGGAGCCATATAAATGAGCTGACAAGCAGAAGGAACTCAGTGCAGTTGTGAGTGACATTTGAAGAGGAGCTACAGCCAAGAGGGACACTCTGAAGAAAGCACAGGAGCTGCAGATGAGAGACAGTTTGAAGATGGCCATTGAAAGCACTCTTGCTCCAGAGAAGCTGAGAGAGGACAAATATCCCACGTGCAACTAAGAGTGACATTTTTGAGGAACTGCAGCCTAGAGAGGAACGTCCTGGGAGAAAGCCATTTTGAAACCAGAACTTTGGAGCAGACTCCAGTCATGTGCCTTCCCAGCTAACAGAGATTTTCCAGACACCATTGGCCATTCTCCAATGAAGGTACCTGATTGTTGATGACTTACCTTGGACACTTTGTGGCCTTAAGACTGTAACTTTGTAACCAAATAAACCCCCTTTATAAAAGCCAATCCATTTCTGGTGTTTTGCATTCCGGCAGCATTAGCAAACTAGAACACCACCCCACTCCTCTTAATCTTTAGTTCAATTATTAGTTTTAACAATGTTCTGTCTGGAAGTTATGGCATTTCCCCCCCTTATCATTCTCATTAGGCTCTTGTTCTGTAGGCCACAAGGAGAGCCGTAGATCAGTTTGTGATCAGATGAAATGGGATTTTGGAGAGAAGGATGTCTTGCAGGGGAAGAGGCCAGAGTTGGGACTGGGTAACATTCAATCACTACTTCTACAGTATTTTCACTTAGTGGAAAGAAATGTTTTTACAGAGACTGATGCAGTAATGGTGGAACTTCAGGGTTGGCAGATGTGTTTAGGGGGCCTTTTTGGTAGCCCTCAGATCATATTGCCTGACTCTTCACTGGCTCTGCCTGCTCTCAAGAAAAGGGAAAGAATGGCTTAGGAGCTACCTACTGAGTATCAAACCCTGCACACAGTACTTTCATCACCTGGACAGGAGTCAACCGCATTACAGCTGCATTTTGTAAGGGTAAGCAAAAATCCCACCTGGTTTTGTCCATTCTGGGAACTGAATATTGATTCCAACAGCTAGGAAGGATTTCCTCGAACTCTCTACAGAGAGTTCAGGAACAAGCAAAGGAATTCTTTAATGTGGGATTTTATGAACACAACAGAAGGACTGAGTCCATGCTCTAGAATAGTGTTTCTCAACCTTTTTTTTTTTATTATGACTTCCTAAGGTGCACTTTTAGACATTGTTTTAAAAATTGTTCCCTTACCCTTCTGCATGCAATTTTAATACCACAGATACACTGTATTTCTATTTATTTACTGTGGCCCTTTGGAGGGCCACACAGCATTGTAATATCTAAGCTATTTTTGCCCCCTGTCCCCTATGAGATAATTTTAACCCCTTTGGGGTTGATCTTGCCCCTGTTGAGAATGCATGCTCTAGAATGAGGACTCTATCATGGTGTATACTTACAGGCAGCCATCTATAAAGGGAACAAAGGGGGTTATGAATATAAAATATTCTCTCATTTTTTCTTACTAAGGAACTGATAACACCTGTAAGTCAGGGTGGTGAATGGAATAATTATGGTCCATTCCAAATCCACTTCTTGATTCTAGGTCTTTGTAACTAATCACAGAGATTTAGTCTTTTCTTATCCACTGGCTTGAAGCATAGTCTTTCCTTTCCAACTCATAATAATCAATTTCTTTGCAGGCCTTCCTTTTCTCTAAGTGCCCTGCCTATACTGGTTGCTATGCTTCTGGTATGGTGGGATGATTTATTGAGCTATGAATTTGAGCTTGTTCTCCCTTCTCCCTTTTCAAGGAGGTAACCTTATTTTCCTTAGGGTGTTGGAAACTGCTTAAAGGCAACATCTCTTCCAGTCCTTTGAGAAAGCTTGAAATCATTAAAAATATTATGTTGGCATTCAGAAGGAAGAGAGGAAACTACCTTTGAGATTGGAAAGGGGTGAGGTAGTGGAAGAGATTGTTTTTCTAGGCTGGGTAAAGTCGGGAAGTTGATGGATTCTTGCATAAGGTGGGTCTGCACTCACTCTTTGGCACATCCTGGGGAAGTCACAAGAAACACCTCACAGGGAGATGGTGATTTGGAACTTCTAGGGAAGCTGACAAGGTGACGTAGGTTTCAGGGCCCTTAGCCTGGCAAAACTTTCTGTGCTTCATTCTGTCCCTCCTGTGGCCCAGAAGCACAGGGTGGCTGTACTTCCTCTCTAGTCTTTATTATTTCCTTCAACTACTTACTTTGGTTTATGGTTGCTTTTCTTTTTGTGTTTCTTAAGATGGAAGGTTAGTTTATTTATTTGTAATCTTACTGCTTTTTAAATAAAGGCATTTATAGCTGTAATTTTGTTCTAAGTATTGCTTTACCTGCATTCCATAAATTTTGGTATGCTGTGTTTTCATTTACAATTGTCTCAAAGTATTTCTAATTTCCCTTTTGGTTTCTTCTTTTATGCATTTGTTATTTAGTAGTGAGTTGATTAATTTCTTCATATTAGTGAATTTCCCAAATTTCCTTCTGTTTAATTACATTGTGGTTGGGAAAGATACTTGGATGATTTAAATAATTTAAAATTTATTGAGATTTGTTTCATGGACTGATTTTATGGTCTATCCTGGAGAATGTTCCATCTACACTTCAGAAGAACATGTACTCTGCTGCTGATGAGAGGAGCGCTCTGTAGACGTCTGTTAGGTTAAGTGGTTTACAGAGTTGTTCAAATGTTCTATTTCTTTACTGCTCTTCTACCTAGTCTATATGTTATTAGAAGCAGAGTACTGAAGTCTCTCTTATTGTTGAATTGTTTATTTCTCACTTCAATTCTGTCCGTTTTTTTTTTTTTTTCTTTTTATATTTTGGAGCTCTTTTGTTAGGTGCAAAGGTGTAAGTGTCAATAGACAGTGGAGTACTGTATTGTTGTTTTTGCTATTACAAATAAGGCTGATTAGAACATATGTGAACATACATCCTGGGGTAATTGGGCAAAAGCTTCTCTAAGGTATATTCCTAGAAATGGAATCAGTAGGGACTAGGGTATAGGGCGTACACTTGTTCACTTTAAGAAAGTACTCAGTTGTCTTCCAAAGAGGTTGTACCAAATCATATTCCTCCTTACAATGTAGAAGGATTACTGCTGCTTCAGATACTTGTTGACACTTGGAATAATCAGAGTTTCTTAATATTTCCAATGTAGGGGCCATAAAAATGGTACATTCTTAATTTATATTTGGTTATTTCTAAAATGTTGAATGAGATTTCATGTGTTAATTCTGGTTCTGGTCCAGGTAAACACTGATCTGCTTTATTTCACTACAGTTTTTTTTTAAACTTTATCTGTAATTTTATGTGAATGGAAAAATAAGGTGTTTACTCTTTAATATCAGGCTTCATTTGCTTAGCAAAATATTTTTGATATCCATCAATATTGTTAAGTGAATCTGTAACTCACTGCTCTTTATTCTTCAGTATTACATTTTATGGATGTACCACAATTAGTTTATCCATTCACTAGTAATGGGCATTTGGTTTGTTTTCAATTTATGGTTATTATTGACAAAATTGCATAATCATTTATTTATAAGTTGTTGCATGGTCATACCTTCTCTTTTCTTTTGGATAAATACCTAGTAATAGAATTGCAGGGTCATATGGTAAGCATACACCTAACTCTAATAAATTGCCAAATTGTTTTCCAAAATGTTTATACCATTTTACAATCTCATTGGTAATGCATAAGAGTTCTAATTCCTCAACATCCTCACCAATAATTGAACTATTAGTAATTTTAACTTTAGCCATTCTAGTGAGTACATAATTATATCTTATTATGGATTTATTTACCTTTCTCTCACATTGTGCTTATTGGCCATTCATGTATCTTCTTGTGGAAGTGATTGTACGAGTCTGTTGTGATTTTAAAATATGGTTCAAAAATTCCTTGATAGTCTTTCTATTGAGAGGTGGGATCTGTGTCTTTATGCTTTGAATTTGAACTCAGTTGCTTGGGAGCAGTAGAATACAGTGGGGATTATGCTGTGCCATTTTAGAGTCTGAGGTCTCAATAATTTGACAGCTTCTACTTCTTGTCCCTTGGAACTGAGTGTCCTAGTCTTTGGAACTCATCCCTGGAAACACTGGTCCCTTGAGTGCCCTGGTGCTTGGAGTTCATCTGTTATGCTAGGAGAGGAAACTCCAAACAAACCAGGGAGAGGCCCACGTGGAGAGGAACCGAGGACCCAGGCCACAGCCCTGGCTGAGATCAGCTGCTAGCACAACCTTGCTAACATGTGATTGAGCCATCCTGAAAGGGGATCCTCCAGTCCTCAGTTGAGTGCCCCACCTGATATTGCATGGGATAGAGATGAGCTGTCTCTGCCATGTTTTGTTAAAATTGCAGATTTCTGAGCAAAATAAATGATTGTTGTTGTTTTAAGCCACTATTTAGGGTATTTTGTTATGGAGCAATAGATAAAGGATACAAATTTTGGTGACTAAAAGTGGGGTGCTGTAATAACAAAATCCTGACGTATGAGATATTTGCTTTGGGATTGTGTAGTACATGGAAGGGGGAGGTAGAATTAGGAGACTGTTAATGAAAACGTACAGGGCCTCGAGGAGGTTAATCACTGAAAGATTGAATGAAAATAAGGAAAAATGACATTGGAAGCTGGAGGAAAGGATTCACTTGCACTTGCTATGTAGTGATGGAAAGTTTAGCATCACTGTTTTAAACATGAGTATTAAATTTTGTCAACTGATTTTTCTACATCTATTGAGTTGTTCATATGGGTTTTCTCCTTTATTCTGTTAATATGGTGAATTCCATTTGTTGATTTTCAAATGTTATACCAGCATCTCATTCATAAGCTAAATCCCACTTGTTCATGTTGCTTTTCCTTTTTATATATTGTTAGAGTCAATATGCTCATATCTTGTTAAAGATTGTTGCATCTATGTTCATGAAGGATATGACACTAGTTTTCTAGTTACGAGATAATTATAGATTTATAAAATTAATCAGGAAATATTTCTTACTTCTCTATTTTCTGAAAATGTTTGTGTAAGATTGGTATTATTTATTTTTAAAGGTTTGATAGACTTTACAAGTGCAACCATTTTAGTTTGGAGTTTTCTTTGTGAGGGGGTTTTTAATGGAAAAGTCAATCCCTTTAGTAGATGTAGGACAATTTTTCTTCTGTTTCTTTCTCTTTTTCTCCTCCTTCTAGTATTCCATTATGCACATGTTACACCTTTAGTAAATGTCTATAATTCTTGGAGATTCTGTTCTTGTTCCAGATTTGGTAATTTGTGTCTTTTGCTTAATTTGTCCATTTCATCTAAGTTGTCAAATTTACTTACCTAGAGTTGTTTGTAACATTTTCTAATTGTCTATTTAATATCCATAGAATGTGCAGTGACATCCTTTTTTATTCTTGATATCAGACTTTTTTTCTGATCTAGAAGTTTATTATTTGTATTGATCTTTTAAAATAAGCATCTTAGGCTTTCATTTATTTTTGCTACTTTTTTCCATTTCATTGATTTACACTCTATTACTTCCTTCCTGTACTTCCTTTGGATTTCAGTTCTTATTTTTCAGGCTTCTTAAGGTGGAAGCTAAGATAATTGATGTTGAGAATTAAAAATTTGGCAATATAAGCATTTAATACTATAACATTTCCTCTAAGTGCTGCTTTACCTGTATCTCACAAATTTTGATGTGGTTCGTTTCATTCATTTTGAAATATTTCTACTATCCTTTGTGTTTTGTTTTGTTTTTTTTTTTTGACAAATAGGTTATTTGGAACTGGGTTGTTTTTCCAGATATTTGGGATTTTCCAGATATCTTTCTGTTATTGATATTTACTTTAATTATGTTGCTGTCAGAGAAAATGGTTTGTATGATTTCTACCTTTTGAAGTGTACTGAGACTTTTTATGGTACAGCATATGGTATAATTTAGTGGATTTTGAATGTGTACTTAAAACTATCTGTATTCTGTTGTTTGGTTGCTTGTAATATAAATTTCAATTAGATCCAGTTGACAGTAAATGTTGTTTAAGTCTTCTGTGACCCTACGTTTTACTGTCTAGTTTATCTATCAACTACTAGAATTTAAGTGTTTATATCTTTAACTATAATTGGGAATTTGTCCAATTCTCTTTTCAGTTCTATCAATTTTTATTTCATGTATTTTAAAGCTTTGTTACCAGGTGTCCACACATTTAGGATTGCTATGTCTTCTTAATAAATGGACATTTTTGTTATTATGATATATCCCTCTCTATCTCTGGTAGTATTCCTTGTCCTGAAATCTACTTTGACTGATACTAATACAGCTATTCCAGCTCTCTTATGGTTATTGTTGGATTGTATATCATTTCCCATCCATTTACTTTTATAATGTAAGAATCATGCAACAGTCTACTTCTGTTTAACTTCTTGCTTTTTACTGTTGTGTGGTGGTTTGAAGCTGTATGTACCCCAGAAAAACATGTGGGTGTGGACCCATTATAAGTAGGACCTTTTGATGAGGCTACTTTAGTTAAGGTGTGACCCACCTCAATATGAATGAGTCTTAATCCTTTTATTGGAGTCCTTTAAAAAAGAATGAAATTCTGACAAAGAGAAAGCCATAGAAGCAAGAAACTGAAATCAACAAAACCAGAGGAGAAGGGAGAGACCAGCAGATGCCACCATGTGCCTTGCCATATGATACAGGAACCAAAGATCACCAGCAGCTGGTCCTCAGGAAGAAAGCATCACCTTGATGATGCCTTGATTTGGACATTTTCATGGCCTCAAAACTGTAAGCTATTAAATTCCCATTGTTTAAACCAACCCATTTCACGGTTATTACTAGGAGCAGCCTAGGAAACTAAAACAGATTTTGGTCCTGAGTGGGGTGCTGCTACTGCAAATACCAAAAATGTGGAAAGTGCTTTGGAATTGGGTAATGGGTAGAGGCTGGAAGAATCATGAGATGCTTCCCAGAAAAGGCCTAGATTACTTTGAAGAGACTATTGGTAGAAATATGGATGCTAAAGGCACTTCTGATGAGGACTTAGAAGAAAATGATGAAAGTGTTGGAAACTAGACAAAAGGCAATCCTTGTTTTAAAGTGGCAGAGAACATAGCAAAATTGAGTTCTTATGTTGGATAGAAGGCAGAATTTGAAAGCAATGAACTTGGATATTTAGCTGAAGGGGTTTTCAAAATAAATGTGGGAAGTGCACCTAGTTTCTCCCTGCAGCTTGTAGTAAAAGGTTGGAGGGAAGGGATAAGCTGAGAACTGAACTTCTGGGCACAATGAAACCAGAAATTGATGGTTTGGAAAGTTCTGAGTTTCTGGAAGTAAGTCCCCAGAGATTAGAGTTCCATATGAGGGTCTAACTGAACATGGATTAAGTAAGCGATTTCAGTGCAAATCAGGATTGGAGGCGTAGTTATCCAGAAAGGATTTGTGGAAAGTCCTACTCTCTGATGGATTGGACCCCTGTGTACCATATGCAAAACCAACAAGTTTTTTGTGATATCTGTATGAATGGAACCACTGCTGGCCTAGACTAAAAGGAACAGAAAAGGGACAGGTTGAAGTAAGCATCCAATCAAGGGCTGGGCCGTGGAAGCTGAGATCTGGACCAAAGACATGTTCTTGGGCCAAGGGAGCAGATCCACCCCTGTGTGTTGAAAGTTGAGTTTGCCCCTGCAATTGGAGAGGGTGGGCATTCTTCCTGGTTGTTTAGGAAGAGTACTCTCAGATGCCTTGGGGATTTTGGAGGGTCTGGCTGCCACCTCAATGCTTGGAGAGGATGGAACCTTCACTCCAGGGTTCAGGGAGAGCATGGCTGCTGTGCTAGCACTTGAAAGGGGTGGAGCTGCCACTACATCAGGCCTGGAGGACAAAACATTCTTCTACTGATGACTCTCAAAACTGGAATCTAATGGAGTATGCTCTGAAGGGTTTCAGGATTGCTTGGCAATTCTGGTTTCCTTCCAATTACTGCCTATGGGAAATGGAATGTTTATCCTATGCCTGTCCTTCCATTGCATATTGGAGGCAGATAACTTGTTCTCTAGGTTTTACAGGTCCAACGATAGAGGAAAATTGTGCCCTAGGATACACCACACCTGTAGTAGATTTTGATGAGTCTCTGTACTTAGCATTGTTTCTGAAATGACTTAAGGCTTTTAGGATATTGTGATGGGATGAATGGATTTTGCACATAGAAAGACATGTCTTTTTTTGGGGTCCAGAGAGTGGAGTATGGTGTTTGGAAGCTGTATGTACATCAGAAAAACATGGTTTTACGTTTAATCCATTCCTGTGGGTGTAGACCCATTGTAAGTAGGACCTTTAGATGAGGCTACTTCAGTTAAGGCGTGACCAACTTCAATATGAATGGGTCTTAATCCTCTTACATGAATGAAATTCAGTCAAAGAAAGAGAAAGTCATAGAAGCAAGAAGCTGAAATCAACAAAATTGGAAGAGAAGGGAGAGACCAGCTGATGCCACCATGTGCCTTACCATGTGACAGAGGAGCCAAGAATCGCCAGCAGCCAGCCTTCAGTAAGAAAGCATTGCTTGATTTGGACATTTTCATGGCCTCAAAATTGTAAGCTAATAAATGCCATTGTTTAAGGCAACCCATTTCACAGCATTTGCTTGGACCAGCCTAGGAAACAAAAACATATGTTATGATATTTAGTTCTACATGTTACAAACTCTATGATACATTATTTTTATTTAAATAATTAAAACATGAAGAAAAAGTTTTCTCCCTTTACCCAGATAGTTATTTCCACTGTTCTTAAAGCATTTGAGTAAATCCAAGTTTCCATACAGCATAATTTTCTTTATGCTCAAAGAGCTTCCTTTAATATATCTTGTAGTGGAGATTTGCTCACAACCAATTATTTTGGTTTTTGCTTATCTGAAAATATTTTAAATTACTATTCATTTTTTATTCTATATTGGATATAGAATGTTAGACTGACAATTTTCTTTCCCTTTCAGCACTTTAAAGTTATTTTATCATGTCTTGTCTTGCATTATTTGTGGTGTGATATCTGCAGTCATTCTTGTCTTTGTTTCTATGTCATTTTTACCTTTGGCTACTTTTAAGATTTTTTCTTTATCAGTGGTTTGTATCAATTTGATTATGATGTGCCTGAGTATGATTTTATTTCCCCCTTGATGTTAGTTGAACTTTTTGACTGAGTGCATTTGTAATTTTCATCAAATTGGAAAAAACTCCGGCTATTATTTCTTTAAATATATTTTTGGCCCCCAAGTTGTGTGGCTCCAATTGCATGTGTATTAGACTATCTGATATTTCTTAACTTGTCACTTTTTTTCCTCTTTGTTCTTAATTTTGGCTATATTTTCAGATCACAGTGCTCTCCCCCCCCACCCTTGCAATATCAAATCTGCTATTAATCCCACACAGTGAAATTTTCATTTCTGACACTGTATTTTTCAGCTCTAGAAGTCTTATTTTGGTTCCTTTTTATTTCTTCAATTTCTCTCCTCATTATTTTCATGTTTTCTTATAAATATCTGAGCATGTTTATAATAGCTACTTTAAAGTGCTTGCCTGTTAATTCCATATCTTTCATTTCTGAATCTGTTTTTTTTTTAACTGATGATTTTTCTCTGGTTTGGGATACATTTTCCTGCTTCTTTTTATGTCTAGTAATTTTTGATAGAATGATGGACATTGCGTATTGCTGAATCCTGTTGTTTCCTTTAAAGGGTTTTGGTCTTTGTTCTGGTAGGCAGTTAAATTATTTGCAGACCAGATAGGTTCTTTCAATGCTTTTATAGGGCAGCTATAGAGTTGGCTCTTCTCTAAGACTAATTTAATAGTAGTTTAAAGCATTATCCTTCTGGTGTCTATATTGAATGCCCAAGTTGTTAATGAGGCGTCACCACTCTGGTTAGAACTTGAATGTCTCCTAGACTTGTGTGAACAAATTTTCAATTTAGAGTCACTCTCTCCCATTCCTTTATTCTTTTCCTTTCCTTGTGGGACTTCATGCTTTGCATGTGAGACTTAGTATTCAGTAACAGAATATGCCTATGCAGATTTCTTGATCTCTTTCTGCACATAGATCCCTCCTTTTCATCACTCTGCCATGCAAATTCTAGCTGTCTTAGCCTCCATGAGCTTTGATCTTTGGCTCATAATCTCATTGAGTTTACTGTGTTCTGCTTGGTTTTCCATCCCTGCACCTCAGTCTGGAAAGTGACTCCAGGGAGGACATCAAGCAATCATTTCCTCCATTTCTCTTGTCTCAGGGACTACAGTCCTACCTTGTTTGATAACAAGTGTTTGAAAGATATTTTATATATTTTGTTCAGTTTTCTGGCTGTTTACCCTGTTAGGACAAATCTGATCCCAGTCATTCTAATATGGTCAGAGCAGAAATATAAAAATATTAAATTAAATTAAATTAAATTAAATTAAATTAAATTAAAT
The DNA here is from genome assembly GCF_015220235.1 of Choloepus didactylus. Taxonomy (NCBI): domain Eukaryota; kingdom Metazoa; phylum Chordata; class Mammalia; order Pilosa; family Megalonychidae; genus Choloepus; species Choloepus didactylus. The sequence continues at coordinate 13,515,925 of NC_051309.1, forward strand.
TTTGTTATGGATTACATTTTTGCATCTTATTTAAGATATACTTTTTTACCCACAATTTATAATAATATCCTCTTAAATTTTAAATAAGTTGTGAGTTTCACATTTAATTATGTCTCCACAAAGTCTATGATTCTGTACCTTATCATCCTCAATAAATATTTCAGGCAATTTTTTTGTGAAGTAAAGTTAGGTGTATTTGAAAAATATCTGAAATATGATATTGATAAAGCCAAAGATATCCTTGTGCATGGGAATAGCTCTGCATTTTGCTGAAAACCTCTCTGCATTAGTTGGTAGTGCATTTTGCTTCAAGTATTGGAATAATTGATTATGTGTAACTTATAGAAATAGGGTATTCTTGTTTGCTAAAACTGCTGTTATGCAAAAGAGCAGAAATGGATTGGCTGTTATAGAGGGGATTTATTAGGTTACAAATTTACAATTCTAAGGCCATAAAAGTGTCCAAACTAAGGCATCAACAAGAGGATACCTTCACTGAAGAAAGGCCAGTGGCATCGAGAACACTTCTGTCATGGGAAGATATGTGGCTGGTGTCTGCTGGTCCTTCTGTGTTCTGGTTTCAAAATGGCTTTTTCCAAAATGTCTCTGGGCTTCTGTCTCTCTTAGCTTCTCTCTCTCAACTCCTATGTACCCTTCCTTGTTCTCCCAGGGCATTTCTCTCTATGATCTGGGGATCTTCTCTTAGATTCTCTGGGGCAAACTCTGGGCTTGATCTCTTAGCTTCTATCTTCAAGTATCTTTCATTCTGCATCTCCAAGCATCTGAGTCTGTTTTGGCTCTTAGCTCTTTAATAACTCCAGTGAACTAATCAAGAGTCACCCTGAATGTGCAAGGTTACACCTCCATGTAAATAATTTAATCAAAAGTTCCCATCCTCAGTTGGGTGGGTGACATTTCCTGGAAACAACCTAATCACAAGGTCCCACCCAAGCAATAGGTCTGCCCCCACAAGGTTGCGTTAAAGAACATGGCTTTTTTTATGGAGTACATAACAGATCCGTAAAAATGTTTGGAGGTAAGCAATTTTTGTTTCTGATTTGACAGCTCAACAATATCAAGATTATTGGAAAAATTTTGATTCTAGTTTTTCTTATGTTCAAGTAAATGGTAAAACTCCAGGCATCACAGTTGTAATATAAGTTAGGAACAGCCTCATGCCTCAAGTTTGTTTATTTTTCTTGAAAGCAGTGGGTTTCCTGGAAGTCAAACAGTTTCATTGGCCAAAACTGTGTCATATGAGCTCCTCTAGCTAACTCCTGATCAGGGAGAATGAAATTACCCTGACTGGTTTAAGCCAATGATAAATCTTCTTGTTTGGATTCTAAATTAATTGGAACTATGATAGCAGGGAGATGCGTGATGTGGAAGACACTGACAATGTTGACCATACTCTGTTGTGCCAAAATGTCAGGTTCACTATTAGAATGATATTTGTCTTAATCTTGTAAGAGATTTTGTGGGAGATAGAACAGTTCAAGAATGTGTACAACCTCTAACATTATCTAGAGCTCAAACAAGTAGAGGCTCAGAAACAAATTCAAAGACTTTTGGGAGCTCTTTAGATTCTATCATCTTCATTTCTATATTTGAGCAATGAAGGTTTACAGAAAAATCATGCAGAAAGTGCAGAGTTCCCAGTACCCCACTTTTGCAATATCATTTCTCTATTATTAACATTTTACATTAGTGTAGTACCTTTGTAACAGTTGAGATAATATTATTATAATTATACTATTAGCTATAGCCCATAGCTTACATTAGGGTACACTCTTTATGCTGTACAGTTCTACAGTTTTTGTTTTTTCTGATAAGTTATATACAGCCTAAAATTTCCCATTTCATGCACTTTCAAACATACAATTCAGTGGTTTTAATTACACTCAAAAGCTTTGCCTCCATTATCATCACACATTGCCAAAACTTTTCCATCACCCTAAACAGAAAGCTCACAACAACTAACATTACCTATTCTTCTCCATCATCTAGCCCCGGTTACCTGTATTCTAGTTTCTGATTTTATGAATTTGCATATTCTGCTTGTTTCATTTTAGTGAGATTATGCAACATTTCTCCTTTTTGTCAGGCTTATTTCACTCACATGATGTCTTCAAGGATCATCTATGTTGTAGCATGCATCAAAACTTCATTTCTTTTAATGGCTGAATAACAGTCCACATTTGAACAACAAAAGAGGTTCTCTGGAGGTGACTCCTAGGCATACTTATAGGTGGGCTTAGACTTCCCTTTACATCAATTTGCCCATTTTTAAGTTGGGTTGTCTTTTTGTTGTTGAACTGAAGGAATTACTCACATATTCTGGATATTAAAACCTTATCAGATATATGGGTGACAAATATCTTCTCCCATTGTGTTTGTTGTTTTTTTACTTTTTTTTTCAATAAATGCAATTTTATTGAGATATATTCACACACCATATAATCCATCTGAATTATGCAGTCAGTGGCTCACAGTATCATAATATAGTTGTGCATTCCTCACCACAATGAATTTTAGAACATTTTCACTACTCCAAAAAATAAATGAAAATAGAAAAAATAAAAAAAAAATAAAAATGAAACCCTAAACATCCATACCCCTTATCCATCCTACTATTTAGTTTTTGTCTCTATTTTATTGCTCATCTGCCCAAACACTGGATATAAGGAGTGTCACCTGCAAGGATTTCACAATCACACAGCCACATGATAAAAGCTATATAGTTAACAATCATCAAGAATCAAGGCTACAGGATTACAGTTCAACAGGTTCAGATATGTTTTAATGATATGGGAATGCTCAGGTGTGACTATGGCTCATAATTTTCTTTTGGTGTGGTCAGAGTATCCTGGAAGGAATGAAGCTATTTCCGGATATTTGTTTTTCCCATTGCTTTGCTTTATTTTGTTTGGAAATGTTTTTTTATTTGATAAATAATGTAATTTAAAAAAAAATCAAGGCTGCTGGATTACAGTTCAACAGGTTCAGATATTTCCTTCTAGCTACCTAAATACAATAGAAACTTAAAGGAATATCTATATGATACATAAGAATAGCCTCCAGAATGACCTCTTTATTCTATCTGAAATTACATAGTATTGTGCTATCCATTTCTAGATCTTTACAATTAGTCCTCTTGAACATTCTGTACTCCTTCAGTATCAAATGACCAATTTCCACCTTCTTTCTATGTCCTGATAACTTTAGCTCTCAGAGTTTGCTCATTATACTTAGTCCATATTAGTGAGACCATACAGTATTTGTCCTTTTGTTTATGCCTAATTTCAAACAACATAATGTCCTCAAGGTTCATCCACATTGTCACATGCATCATGACCTTATTCTGTCTTACGATTGAGTAATATTCCATTGTGGGTACATACCACAGCTTGTTTAACTGTCCCGGCCCACGGGACGTTCAACGGAGGCTCCGAGTCCTGTGAGGGAGGAATGGTATGGGACAAGAGACACGAAGAACGACAGCAAGACAAATATCCTGATCAAGCTGCAAATCTTTATTGAGGAGGCAGAGCATATATACTCTAGGAGAAGGGGAAGTGGCTAGCAAGGGCTCGTGGCGGTCTAGGATTGGTGGCTGCTGTTGCTAGGGCGGATGGCAGATGTAGGGTTAGCATTTTTGGCGCGAACTAGCACTTTTGGCGTGAACTACTTCCGTAAAGAAGGCTGAGGGTAACTTAAGCTATTGTTGTATCAGCCCTGGTGGCCATGTTGCACATCTCCGGCATAGCTGAAGGTGGACTTCATGCATGCTACCTTAATCGCCCTCTACATCTCCTCCCTTTGTTTTTCAAAAGGATGGAGGAAGAATGCTGATCGAGCATTCTTTTGGCATTAACCTGCTGGGGGAAGTAGAGGCCTCATTCCCCAAATTGTTTGTGGCTTCTGTTTTTCTGGGGAGGGGAATTTGTGCAGAGCGAACCCCTATGCAAATGAGGCATACTTCTCAAGGAGCTTGAAAATGGCCTTTAATTGTTTTGACCCTCCTTTGCAGTGCTTTGCCTCGCACCCAGCGGTACCAATCACAGCATAAGCTAGAAGCATACTTTCGAGTTATATGCTGCTCCCGTAGGAGGGGGCTTTCTTACCCGAAAGGGTGGGTAGCAGGCAGATTTTCTGGATCCACACCTTGGTCAGCGAGGTGAAGCCGGTGATAATGCACTTGAATAGGCTTGCCTAGGGCAGAATCAACTTGGTCCTTAACTAGCTGTATTATTCTTTTTATGGCCCAAGGTGCAAAAGATATTATAAGGAGTATGGTTATAAAGTGGCCTAATATAGGGAGGAGGTAAGGGAGAATTCCATTGAGCCCCCAGGAGGTACCTCCTTGGGTTTCTCGCTCACGTTTGTGGTTTTCAATTCCCTCCCTAAGTTTGGTCATGGAATCTTTAACTATGCCAGAATGGTCAGCGTAAAAGCAACATTCTTCGCCTAGTGCAGCACAAAGCCCTCCTTGCTTAAGGAAAAGTAGATCTAAGCCTCTCCTGTTTTGGAGAACAACTTCTGATAGAGATGTAAGGGATTTTTCAAGATGGGTGATGGAGGTTTCAATGTGGGCTAAATCTTCATCTATAGCAGCTCTCAGGCTGGAGAAGCCTTGGTTGTGGAGGATAATAGAGGCGGCTCCGGTGCCTAGGCCAGCAACACCTGTAAGTTGGGCCTTTTTTGGTTGCCGGCTGCACGTAGTTTGGGCGTGTTCTGGGCAGGCTACAGCAAGGTTGGCGACGTGCTGGAAGAGAAAAAGAAAAAATTTTTTCTCAGGGAGGGGTTTGTTCCCTGGAAAGGTTATTGTTAAAGGGAAGGGGGGATTTTGGGGCTTGTTTTGATAGTGGAGGATTAACATGTCTTATTAGTCTTTCTGGAAGCCAGCGAGGGCCTTCCTTTTGTTGGTCATATATGCAGGCAGAGCCTCGTCCCGAAATGATAACGGGGTCAGGCCCATTCCATTCTGACGTTAAGGGGTTACGCCACATAACAGTGGCTTGCTGCATCTGTGCTTTGGGATGCCAATGTCTGTCAGCTGCAGACTGTCCTTCATTATCCAGAGTTAGGAAGTTAAGAACAAAAAGAGTATGATGTAAAAGGTCATTGTTTTGTGAGATTGAGGGTGCTGTCAGCTAGACGGCACAGGGCATTTTTTAGGGTGCGATGTGCTCGCTCTACTATTCCCTGTCCTTGGGGATTATAAGGTATTCCCGAAATGTGCTTAATTTGCAATTGCTGACAGAATGTTTGAAAGTTTTTTCCAGTATACCCAGGTCCATTATCTGTTTTAATGGTTTTGGGCTGGCCTAAAACGGTGAAGCAATGTAGCAAATGAGAGATGACATGCTTTGAAGCTTCCCCTGATTGCAAACTAGCTAGCATGAATCCACTGTACGTATCAATACAGACATGTATATATTGAAGTTGCCCAAAACTAGCGAGATGGGTGACATCCATTTGCCAGATTTCGTTTGGGATGAGCCCTTTTGGGTTGACTCCTAAATGAGGGACTGGTAGTTGGGTTACACAGTTTTTGCAGGCTTTAACAATTTCCCTTGCTTGTTCCCTTGTAATATTGAATTTTAGGCGGAGGGTATTTGCATTTAGGTGGTGTTGGGCATGGGCTTGGGAAGCTAAGGTTAGCGAATTAGAAAGATTGGGACATATTAATTGGGTGGCAGCATCTGCTAGCGCATTGCCTTCCGCTAGAGGACCTGGTAGATTTTGGTGGGCACGGAGGTGTCCCACAAAAAAGGGGTGATGCCATTTAAGAATTAATTTTTGTAACTTTGAAAATAAGGGGACTGCATCGGTGGATGGTTTGATAAATGGAGTTGTTTCTAATAGCGGTACAGACTGAGCTATGTACGTGCTATCAGTGTATAAATTAAAAGGTTGGTCTTGCAGGTGGGAAAAGACCTGCAGGACTGCATAGAGCTCGACGAGTTGAGCTGAGGTATAGGGGGATTGCATGGAAAATGCTTGGCCTTGGATGACATATGCTGCGGTCCCATTTGCTGAACCATCAGTAAAGACTAAGATAGCAGGGTTTATTGGTTTTGTTTTAGTGACTTTTGGAAAGGTGAATTGATGGATTTTAGCGAACTGGATTAATGGATCACTGGGGTAATGGTTATCAATATTGCCTGGAAATGAAGAGCACGCGATAGCCCATTCGTCGTCGGTTTGAAAAAGCCAATGGATTTGATCTTGGTTGTACGGGACGATAAGGGAATCAGGGTCTTTTCCAAACAATTGGCGACTAGTTTGTCGGCCTTTAGTTATGAGGGCAGCTATAAGAGAAATATACGGTGAGAGCACCTTTGTTGGAGTAGCTGGAAGGTGAACCCAGAGTAGTGGGTGGCCTTGCCCGTTTGGTTGTTTTAAATTGGATTGCCAGAATACACCTGTAAGTGTGTGGGTTGTAGCAAGAATTATAAAAATTAAGGGTTGGTGGTAATTTATTTGAAAGCAAGTTTGATTTTGGATAGCTTGGTTTACGATGGTAAGTGCCTGCATTGCCTCTGGAGTTACGCTTCGGGGAGAGGAGGGGTTTGCGTCTCCTTTTAAGATATTATTGAGTGGCAGAAGAGCTTCAGTGGGTAGTTTTAGGTAGGGGCGAAGCCATTGAATGTCTCCTAAGAGTTTTTGGAAGTCATTCAACGTTAGCAAATGGGAGGTTCGCAATTGAATGTGGGGTGTTAAAACTTGTTGGTGCCAAAGTTCGAACCCTAGATAAGAAAAAGGGTCTGAGGTTTGTACCTTGTCGGGGGCTATTTGAAGACCTTTTGCTGTTAAATTTTTAAGAAGGTCTTGAAAGCAAAAATGTAATTTATCTACGTCCTCACCTGCTAATAGGACATCATCCATGTAATGAAGAATGTAGATTTGTGGCCATAGCTGTCTGATAGGGTTAATGGCCTCAGCGACAAATTTTTGGCATAAAGTCGGACTATTGGCCATGCCCTGTGGCAAGACTTTCCATTGAAATCGGGGCATAGGGCCTTGAAAATTGATTTGAGGAACACTAAAGGCAAAATGTTGCCTGTCTTCTGGGTGAAGAGGTATGGAGAAAAAACAATCTTTTAAATCTATGACTATTTTATGAAAATTAATACGGATAGAAACTGGTGAAGGGAGGCCAGGTTGCAGTGCTCCCATGGGCAACATTGCTTTGTTTACAGCTCGTAAATCTTGCAAAAGTCTCCATTTGCCTGATTTCTTTTTTATAACAAAAATAGGAGTGTTCCAAGGGGACTGAGTAGGTTCAATATGTCCGGCATTAAGTTGTTCCTGTACTAACTCTATAGCCGCTTAGGTTTTTTCCTGAGTTAGGGGCCATTGATCAACCCATACTGGTTCTATGGATTTCCAAGAGATTTTTTCAGCATGGGGTACAGGGATGTCAATGGCCGTCAGGCTAAATTATGGGAGAGCCCGAGTCCTGTTCTAGCTATATTAGGTGTTATAGAGATGGGCTGTCTTATTCCTTGATTAGCTTTGCCTAGGCCTTTGCCAGGGAGAAAATTCATTTTTAGCATTTGAGCAGTAACTGTATCACTAGGGCTGCACATAAAAACTTTCATTTGAGTTAAGATATCTCTGCCCCATAGATTGACGGGGAGATGGGGGATAACATATGGTATAACTGTACCAGTGTTTCCTTCCTCATCCTCCCATTTAAGGGTTTGTGAACTCTGTAGGGGATTTGTGGCTTTGCCTATTCCTTGTAAGTGGGTGGCAGCAGCCGTGAGAGGCCAGGATTTAGGCCAGTGATTTGAGGATATAATTGTGCATCAGCCCCTGTGTCTAAAATTCCTTCAAATGGTTTACCATTTAATTTTAATCGTAAGATGGGCCGATTATGGGATATTGGCTGTGCCCAAAAAATATCGGAGGATCCAGGGGCCTCTGTAGGGCGCTGGAGTTTTTTTGAAGTTTGAGTTAATGTGTTGAAGGGGGAGGATTACAAGCTGTGCTATTCGGGTGCTGGGAGGAATAGAGACAATGTTGCTTGAGGTGGCTGCGATTATTTTTATTTCACCCTTAAAATCACTATCCAGCACACCTGGGGTGATTTGAATCCCGTGAAGGGCAGTACTGGCTCTTCCTAAGATGAGGCCAAAGGTATTTGGGGGCAGTGGTCCATAAACTCCCGTTGGTATGAGGAGAGGACTGTTTTCTGGGGTTAATATTGATTTGGAGGTGGTACAGAGGTCCATCCCTGCACTTCCTGCTGTTGCTTTCCATAAGTCTGAGATACAGCAGCGTGGTTTATAGTTGGGAGCGCAGGTACTGCAACTGAGGATGGTCGAACGAACCGTACTGCCCCTGGGTTCATTCTAGTTGGGGCCTGGGGCCAGCCCCATTGGAAGTTTCCCTGGGGCTTAGGCTTAAGGGGTTGGCCATTAATGTCTGCGTTAGAGTGGCATTCAGATGCCCAATGGTACCCCTTTTTACAGCGGGGACAAATAGAGGGCGGCAATGGGGGTTTATTAGTAATGGGTAAGGAGGAACTGGTTTGTGGCACGGGGCAATTTTTTGAAAAATGGCCAGGTTGTTTGCAGTTATAGCACGTTGGAGGCTTTGCTTGTGCTGTAAAATTTTTATGCTGCGCTGCAAAATTTTGAAGGGCAGCACCAATGGCTATTCCAAGAGTTTGAGTGGGCCCAATGCCAGAACAGAGCTTTATGTAATTATTAAGATTAGTATTACGAAAGGGGCGGATTGCTGCCTGGCAAGCAGCGTTAGCATTTTCATAGGCCAGGTGTTTAATAAAATCACTTTCGTTTTCGCTGGCCCCAAATAGGCGCTCAGCCATGTTTTGCAGGCGGCTAAGGAATTCGCTATACGGTTCATCAGGCCCCTGTCTTAATTTAGCAAGAGAGGCAGTGGCGGCGCCCTTTTGCGGAAGTTTTTTCCATGCTCTGAGCGCGGCCATTTGTATTTGCGCTAGGAGACCTGGGGGGAATTGAGCCTGCTTATTATTCTGATGGTAGGGGCTTTGACCAAAAAATTGTTTAATGTCCAGGTTTTAGAGGTGGCTTTACGGGCATTACGGGTGGCATACTTTTTACAATGCTCTTCAGAATCAGATTTCCACAACAGGAAATCACCGCCGGACAGGGCAGCTCTGGCTAATTGGAACAATCGTTAGGAGTGAGTTCTTTTTCACTGAGACTCTCTAATAGAGTGAGCGTGAAGGGGGCAGTAGCGCCATAATTACTCACTGCCTTTTTTAATTTTTCTAAATATTTTAAACTGAGTTTTTTATATTTAACTGTTGAGGTAGTGCTAGCATCTTCCTGCTCTTCTTCGTTAGAACTGGGGGGATTTGATTGTTCCTCTTCCTTGCTTTCGCTACTAGAATCGCCATTTTGGGAGCTGGCGGCGCCATTTTGGGCGCCAGCGGCGCCATTTTGAGGGTCTTGGGTCTGACTACGCGTAACCGGAAAAGCCGAGACTTTGCAATGGGGACGTGATGAGTGGGCGTTTTCTAGGAGCGCAAGGGCTGCAATGCTTTGAGTGGCCGACCGGAGGTCGGTGAGTAAATTGGCAGCTCACAGCCGCTTCTGATTAAAGGCTTCTTTAAAGTTATCGGCGTGTAGCCGGAGGTTTTCTGTGGCCTCTTCCAAAGCGTGAAACTGAGGTAAGGACGTGACTGGATAAAAATGAGAATATGGTTTTGGAAAATCGGGTGCATAAGGGGGTGGCCGAAACGGAGGAAGGGAGTTGATCTCCAAAGAGGGAGAGATTTTAGCCTCCGGTTCCTCCAAAGAGGGAGAAATTTTAGCCTCTGGTTCGATACTGTGCTGATCTGGCGATAGACTAGCTTGACTGGTGGGGTATTTGGCCTATCCCTGTTGGGGTTTTTGTTTAGGTGGTTTTCAGGTATGTTAATAATTACTGAGCTGCATGCTGAAGCGGGACGAGAGTGCTCTCTTAAAGCTTCCTCTCCTTTTTTGCAGAGCTTTTGAATGTCTGGAGCTAAAGAATGGACTCTTAGGATTTCATTAATTAGATTCCAATAAGAAAAGGCAGTAACCGGGACCTTTTCAGGACCAAAGGTCCGGGAATAATCTTTTAAACAGTTGCCGACTCTTAGCCAGCATTGGTGGTCTATAATACCTTCTTGAGGGAACCAAGGGCAGGTTTTTAACAAAAAATCAAAAAAGCGTGTGAGATCTTTTTTCTTAACTCTAGTTCCTCATGCCTTGAGCGATTGTTTGACCTGACTAATATATAATTCATGTTGGGAGATTGCTTGTCCCATGTTGGGGATGGGGGCTTACCTTTTGTTGCTTTCTTTTCTTCCTTCCGTTTCTTCCTTTCGCCAGCACTGATCGACTGGTGAACGGATCTGTCTCGCGAGCGCGCTTCCTTGCGGCGATCCCGGGTGCGGTGAGTGTGAGGTACCTCTCTCCTTGAGTGCGGCGTTCCGTCTCTCACAGAATTCAGGGCCCCATGTTGGGCGCCAGTTTGTCCCAGCCTGCGGGATGTTCAACGGAGGCTCCGAGTCCTGTGAAGGAGGAATGGTATGGGACAAGAGACACGAAGAACGACAGCGAGACAGGTTTCTGATCAAGCTGCAAAACTTTATTGAAGAGGCAGAGCATATATACTCTAGGAGAAGGGGAAGTGGCTAGCAAGGGGTCGTGGCGGTCTAGGATTGGTGGCTGCTGTTGCTAGGGCGGATGGCAGATGTAGGGTTAGCATTTTTGGCGCGAACTAGCACTTTTGGCGTGAACTACTTCCATAAAGAAGGCTGAGGGTAACTTAAGCTATTGTTGTATCAGCCCTGGCGGCCATGTTGCACATCTCTGGCATAGCTGAAGGTGGACTTCATGCATGCTACCTTAATCGCCCTCTACATTTAACCACTCATCATTGATGGACCTTTGGGCTGTTTCCATCTCTTGGCTATCATGAATAATGCTGCTATAGACATCAGTGTACAAATATCTGTTCATGCCCTAGTCTTCAGTTCCTCCAAATATATACCTAGTAATGGGATTGCTGGATCATATGGCACTTCTACACTTAGCCCCCTGAGGAACTGACAAACTGCCTTTCAGAGTGATTGCAGCATTCTATATTCCCACCAACAGTGAATAAGTATACCTCTTTCTCCACATGCTTTTCAGCATTTGCAGTTTTCCATTTTTTTTTTTTGATAATGTTCATTCTAGTAGGTGTGAGGTGGTAACTAATTGTGGTTTTGATTTGCATTTCGCTAATAGCTAGTAAAGTTGAACATCTTTGCATATGTTTTGCGCCATTTGTATTTCCTGTTTGTGTCTGCCTATGTCTTTTTCCCGTTTTTAATTGGGTTGCTTGTCTTTTTGTTGTTGAATTGTAGGATCTCTTTATATATTCTTGATATTAAACCCTTATCTGGGATGATGTCATCAACATGGCAACATAAACAGCTACTGAAAACTTCTCTCCAGAGATTCAAAGTAAAATAAAGAACAATTCTGAATTGTTTGGAACTCTGAAGAAGACACTAACTATAGACTAGAGAAGGACCCTCAAATGCTGAATTGTAGAAAAATAAGAAATATCAGGTAGGAATCTTCTATCCCAGACCAGCCAGTCCTCCCCTCTCCCTCACTCAGTATCAGTGTGGGAAAGGCACAGAAACAGCAAATGGGACCCTTCTCACCAGGGGCACAGTCTATAAAATCTCTGTGAGACATACTCCTACTGTTTGAAGGCCTGAGGTGAGGGGAGGACATTTCTAATCCCAGGTCAGTGAGGGACAAAGACACTGAGAAAATGTGGATAAAAGCTGTGTTTCCAGAGCTGGATCTGAAAGCCCTGCCCCCACCCTTGAGGAAACAGCAGCTGGTGGCCATTTCCTTGCCTTGGGGATGGCTGGAGTACTGGGTCAGCTGAGGGATGCGGTCGCTGTTGACTCTTCTGGGGGGGGGGGTGGCGGCCGGTTGCTAAATCCTATGCTCTCGGGATTGCTCAGAGGGTACCGGCGGCGGGGGCTCTTTCCCGGAGGCGAGGGCGAGGCGGGGGACTGGGCCCGGTCCCCGGCGGTGGCGTGCAAGGTGTGGAGGGCGGCGAGAAGAAACAGGCGGGACACGTTTCTTTGAGGGTGAGGAAGCCAAGAGAGTTTATTAGGGGAGAGTACAAGCTTATATCGGGCGGTTTAGAGGGCGGGGTAGCTGTAGGGGTTAAAGGCTTGGATTGGTTCTGAGAGGGCGCGGAGGTTGTTTGAAAAGGGACGGGAGTTGCTCCGGTAACGAAGAGGGTGGAGGGTGCGGGTAAGGCACAGGGGGGGGTTTTCTCCGGCAAGCCCTCCCCAACGGTTGTACTTTGGGGTGAGGAAATGGGGCCTGCATTCGGCTCCACTTTCTCAGGCCCGGGGGGCCGTGGAGGGCGCTACCGCCCGTGCCCCACTACCTTTCCTAGGGGCTGATCAGTTCCCCTGGCCCAGGCCCGCCAAGTCGGAACTCGATAACAGTGTCCCGCAGAGGGAGTACTTTGCCAGAGGTTGAGTCCCACATTGAGACAGATTTTGGCCAGCAAATTGAGGGCATGGGAATCCCACAGGTTCAGCTTACCTGTATAGATGCAGCCTGTGCTCAGAGGCAAAGCAGCCTCTGAGGATGATTAAGTTACTGAACAGTGCCATCTGCTGGACCATCCAGAAGGTGCAAGGGAATTGAAACACCTTTAAAAGGATGCTCCAGATGCTTTTTCCACAGGAGCTAGCCTACATGCCCCATAGGGAAACCTGGCCCTGTTTGGGCTTAGAAATATGGAAAACCCAACTGCTAAAGCAGGGCTCTAAAACAAACCCAGGCCTTGCTGGCCAGTGGAAAATGGAACACCACTGGAAGCCAGCAGATTTGTATTACCACACACAGTGAAATTGCTGGGGTGCCGAGTGCCTACCTCCCATCCCTGTGTCAGGCCATGGTGGGCACCTGATATTTGGGGGAAGACTGGGGTCGGGGGCAGAGCCAATCTAACAAGTGGCCAATGAAACAAAGAAAAGATAGACTCCTACCAAACCAAAAGAAAATTAGTGAACCATAGTCACACCTAAGTATATTGGAAGGGATGAAGTTATTTCAGGATATTTGTTTTTCCCATTGCTTTGTTTTGTTTTGTTTTGTTTGGAAATGGTTTTTATTTGATAAATAAGGTAATTTCAATTTTAACCAATATATATATATATATTTATAGAAATCAAAGTCACAACAAAACCCTAACTAAAAGAGAGGAAACAACCTCTACAATAAACTAATCAAGAATATCAAATGCCCAAACAGCAAAAAATCATGAGCCATACCAGGAAACACACAGGTATGGCTCATTCAGAGGAACAAACTAACACCTCAACTGAGATTCAGGTGTTGAAACAATTAAAGATGCTCAAAAAATCTTTTAAATCAAATCAATGAGTTGAAAGAAAATGTGACAAAAGAGATGAAGGATATAAAGAAGACACTGTGTGACCATAAAGAAGAATTTGTAAGCTTAAAAAAACAAATGACAGAACTTACGGGAATGAAAGGCACAATAGAAGACATGAAAAACACAATGGAGACATACAACAGCAGACTTGGAGAGGCAGAAGAAAGGATTAGTGAACTAGAGGACAGACCTTCTGAAATTCTACACACAAAAGAACAGATAGGGAAAAGAATGGAAAAATATGAGCAGGGTCTCAGGGAACTGAATGACAACATGAAGTGCATGAATATACATGTTATAGGTGTCCCAGAAGGAGAAGAGAAGGGAAAAGTGGCAGAAAGAATAATAGAGGAAATAATCAATGAAAATTTCCCAACTTGTGTGAAAGACATAAAATTACAGATCCAAGAAGCAAAGCATATCCCAACAGAATTGATCCAAATAGAACTATTCCAAGACACTTACTAATAAGATTTTCAAATGTCAAAGACAATTAGAGAATTCTGAAAGCAGCAAGAGAAAAGCAAATCCATCACGTACAAGAGAAATGCGATAAGACTAAGTGCAGATCTCTCTGCAAAAACCATGGAGGCAAGAAGGCACTGGTATGATATATTCAAGATACTGAAAGAGAGACACTGCCAACCAAGAATCCTATATCTGGCAAAACTGTCCTTAAATAATGAGGGAGAGTTTAAAATATTTTTAGATAAACAGACACTGAGAGAGTTTATGAACAGGAGACCTCTGCTACAAGAAATACTAAGGAGAATGCTATAGACAGATTGGAAAAGACAGAAGAAAGAAGTTTGGAGAAGAGTATAGAAATGAAGATATCAGGAGATAGAAAGAGGGTAGAGATCAGGCATTTGAGGCTAAAGGAGCTCAGAATGTTCAAGAGGATTGATTGTATAGATCCAGAAATGGATAGCACAATACTGTGCGATGGTAGCACAATATTGCAAGTACACTGAACAAAGCTGATTGTGACTACAGTTGAAAGAGAAAGGTTAGGGGTTATGTATGACACCAGAAGGAAAGACAGAAGATAAAGACTGGGAGTGTATAACTTAGTGAAAACTAGAGTAGTCAATGATTGTGATTAAGTGTACAAATGTAAGAATGGTTTTACATGAGGGAGAACAAATGAATGTCAACTTTGCAAGGTGTTGAAAATGGAGGGTATTGGGCAAAAATACAATCAATGCAAACTAGAGTCAATAGTTAATGGTAACATTGTAATATACTTTCTTTAATTGTAACAAAGGCAATATACCAAAGCTAAATGTTTATAAAAGGGGGGATATAAGGGAGGGGTATGGGATTCTTGGCATTGGTGTTTTCTGACCTTCTTAATATATTTTATTTTATCTTCATTTATTCTTGTGTTTTTTTTTATTTGTCATTTTTTTTTTCTGTTTTTTCTCCTTTTCCTCTTTGCAGAAGAAATGGAAATACCCTCATACAGATTGTGGTGGTGAATGCATAACTATGTCATTATACTGGGAACCATTGATTGTTTACTTAGGAGAGAATGTATGGTGTGTGAATAAAACTGTTTAAAAAGTAAACAGAAGGATACAAGTGCTGGAGAAAATGTGGAGAGAGGGATGTATCTAATCTCTGTTGGTGGGGAAGTAGACTGGTGCAGCCCATCTGGAGGGCAGTGTGGTGGTTCCACAGGAAGCTAAGTATGGGTTTGAGATATGGTCCTGCAACCCTGTTATTGGGTATATACTTGGAAGAACTGAGAACAGGGATGTGAATGGACATTTGCACAGTGGGGTTTATGGTGGCAGTATTCATGATTCGCAATGGATGGAAGTGGCCTAAGGGTAATCGACTGATGAACAGGATGGTGAACTGTGGTGTATACATACAATGGAAAATTGAGCAACTACAAGAAGAAATAAAGCTGTGAGGTAGGCAACTAGGTGAATGGAACTTGAAGACAGTGTGTTGAGTGAAATAAACCAGAAATGAAAAGATAAACACTATAATGACTTACTAATATGAGATAACTATAATGTACAACTCCAAGAATTGGATCTGAGAGCATAGGTTATCAGAGGAAGACTTATGGTAAAGGTTCTTAGATTGTAAGCTCTTATAGCAGTTACATCTATTCCTGAGTTGTAAGGACTGTTTCTAAATTCTGAGATGCTGATCTCTTGTGTATAACCTGGGCAGTCCCTAGAACTTTGGGTATCAGTGTGACACCTGAAATTCAGAGCTAGAGCTTGGCAGCTATGAATGTCATTATTACCTCATACAATTACTTTGGATGTATCGGGATTTCACACTAACCCATACAAACCTACAAATCTCACTTCCTATTCAAAGTTATGGTGTTTGAATAAATTGACCATACAAGTTAAAATATTTAGTGTGCTGCAGGAAATACAGATTCTGCACTGAATAAACATCTCTTCCCTTGGTTTCACACAGAAGTTGAAGTTTTAAAACACAGTCAATAACTCCCTCCCCCCTACACAGGACATGATTCCCAGGGGTGTAAATATCCCTGGCAACATGGTATATGACTCTTGGGGATGAGCCTGGACCTGGCATCACGGGATTGAGAAACTCTTCTTGACCAAAAGGGGGAAGCAAAATCAAACAAAATAGTTTCGGTGGCTGAGAGATTCAAATGGAGTCAAGAAGTCACTCTGCAGGGCATGCTTATGTGCTATATAGATATCCTTTTTTAGTTTTTAGTGTATTGGAATAGCTAGAAGGAAATACCTGAAACTTTGGAAATGCAACCCAGGAGCCTTGATTTTCTTGAAGATGATTGCATAACTATGTAGCTTGCATGGTAGGAATGTGTGACTGTGAAAATCCTGAGGCTCACACTCTCTTTATCCAGTGTATAGACAGATGAGTAGAAAAATAGGGACAAAAACTAAGCGAAAAATAGGGTTGGATGGAGGGGGGATGGAATGCTTTGGGTGTTCTTTTTTACTTTTATTTTTATTCTTATATTTATTCTTTTTGGAGTATGGAAAATGTTTAAAAATTGACTGTGGTGATGAATGCACAACTATATGATACTACTGTGAACAGCTGATTGCACATTGTATTAGTTAGGGTTCTCAAGGGAAACAGAATCAATAAGAGATATCTAAATATAAGATTTTATAAAAGTATCTCACACAGCTGTGGGGATGCACAAGTCCAAATTCCATAGGGCAGGCAGCAAACTGGCAACTCCAATGAATGTGTTCGATGAGCTCCTCAGGAAACGAACTGGCAAGTTCAAAGGAGAAGTGAAGGTCCTCTTTTTAATGAAAAGAGTGATATTGTCTCACTTAAAAGTCTTCATCTGATTGGATTAAATCCAGCTGATTGCATTCGCTCATTGTGAAAGACACACCCTTCGCTGTTGTAATCAGTCACATCTGCAGCCAATTGACTGATGATTTAATAAACCAACCTTCTGGTGTATTAACCAGCCACAAATGTCCTTGCAATAACTGTTAGGCCAGTGCTTGCTTGACCAGACATCTGGACACCATCACTTGGCCAAGTTGACACATGAACATAACCATCACACACACCATGGATGATTGTATGGTATGTGAATATATTCCAATAAAACTGAATTAAAAAAAAGTGATTGGAGACATCAAAGAGCTTGGTTTATGTTTGTTATATCTGTTGACATTTACCATATTAAAAATTAAAACTGAAAATTAAAAATAAGTGTTTATTAATTTTATTAATTCATTTAAAAATGACAGTATAAAACTATTGTTTTAATGTGAATAATTTTTTAATGAACAATAATGTACTTTCCAAATAAAAATGTTAGTGAAAAGAGCGATATTGTTTTATATTTTTACAAGTGTCTTCTGACTTAATAGAAGATGACAGGATTTTCCCAGATATTTCTGCATTTGGTCTGTTGTGGTATCACATGTCATGTAAACTCTGGAAAACTCCATTGTGCACTTGTGAGAGAATGGGACTGAAAAAGACAAATAACACTTTAGTATTATTAGGACAATAGTTTTGACTTCACAGATCCCCCTGAAAGTCTCTCTGGGGATCCTCAGACCAGATGCTGAGAGCTGCTATTTAAGAACATGGTCTCTTCTACCTCCTACCTGAGTAAACTTAGGCTAGATATTAAATGCATCCATGCCTCAGTTCCTTCATCATAAAGTGGAGATAATGCTACCTGTCTCATAGGGCTGCTCTGAAGATTGCATAAGTTCTCTTACAATAGTGTGTGGAATTGAGTAAATGCGCAATAAATTTTAGCTACTCCTATTGCTTACTGAGTGCACAATGAAATAGTTTTTTCCTGCCCTTTCTCTTAGGAGCAAGAGGGACCATTGAAACATTTTGTTCAGTAGTGGATGAGGCAAAAACTTCTGGATTTATTTATAGAGGCCCAAAATGTTGGATAGAGAATAGCCCCTTTGAAATGTAATGATTAGTACATACCATCCATGTTATATTTTCTATTTTATAGCTGTTAACTAATTTTCTCACCCATTGTCTCACTTAATTCTTGTGGAAAACTGTGATATCGGCGAGGCACATTTATTATCCCCATTTTATACACAAGGAAACTGAGACTCAGTGGTTAAAAGACTTGTTCAAAGTCATAAATCTCTAAAGGAGACCTTGAACTTCTGGCTCCACATCCTGTGCTTTTGAAATCACCTCCTGCCTCGCCGTTCTGATTTTTGAACATTAACATGCATGTGATGCACTTACTCCCCAGCAGCCGGGTTTGCCTGCGTCAGCTTTTGAAGCTGGTGCCCAAAACCTGTTTTTATTAAGGACAGAAAATTCACTGAATAGACAGATGGAATTGACGGCCTTTAAATCACTTTGGAGATGAAAAGTGCTGGGTAAGTGTTGTTATCTGTGTGCTGGTAATTTGATCACAAAAAACAATAACTATGCAGAACTGACCCTAAGAAAGTGAGCTCTGAAGAGGGCACTGGCCATTAATCCTGGGTCAGAAGATCCAGGAAGTTTCGATTCAGGAAGTTCTTATGGACTGAGGAGAAAATGTCTTCCTAAGACATTAATAAATTCAGCTGGTGACCCCATGCAGTAGGAGGCTGGGAAGGATGTGTAAATTCAATATCATTAGCAGAGAGGTGATAATGAACCCCTAGTGCCTCCTGGGAAAATCTGGCAGGGTAAAGATGCTAATGGGAGACATTAAAGACTCTTTAGAAAGCCTGGTACTTGGTACTGTAAATAGTTATAGAATAGTCAGGATAGTAAGGGTAATACCTGACACGGATTGAGCATTTTCTCTTTGTCAGCCTCTGTACCAAAACTCTGCATGCTCTGTTCCATTTAATCCTCACAAGTACCCTATGTGAGAGGCATTTTTGTTATCCCCATTTCATTGATAAGAAAACTCAGCTCAGGGAGGTCAAACAATTTTCTCACGATCATCGAGTCAGTGAGTAGTAGAGGGAAAAATTGAAATAAGCAATGATGTCAGACCAAACATCTTGGTTTTCTGCCTCTGCAAGACAAATGTTCTCAGTGAAAGAAAAGTGACTTTTAGGACACTATCAATTGCTTGAGATATGTCCACGTGGTAACTGAAGCAGCTCTGATTTTCCTTAGGATAGCCTTAATATTATGGGTGTTCACCCATTACAGCTGCAAACATGGATGTGTTCCTATCATTTCAGATACCTGCCATGACTCCTTATTACTTCTGGGGTAACATTCCAACCTCTCAAGTAAAGTCACAGTATTCTCTTAGGGCAGATTCTGGAAGCCAACAAAGGGGAGGCAGCTCTTCAAGCCTTACCATCATTGAGGTTCATTAGCAAATGCCACTGTGTACAAAGGATGTGGGTGATACAGAGCAAATCCAACATGGCCCTCATCAAGCCCCTTCAGGGAGCTTGTGGTCTAGTGTGGAAGATAATATATACTCACAAATAATAAGTTAGAAAGTGGTGAGTGTCTTAAGAATGGGACTCACCTAAATGCTACAGAAATTCAGAAGCAGGAGAGAGGGAAAAAATACTGAGGGATTGTGTTCTATGAAGGCAAATAAGTGAGGTCTGGGAAGGCTACTTGGAGGGCACAATGAAGGGGAAAAAGACTAGAACAGGGGTTGGCAAACTGTGGCCCATGGACAAATCCAGCCTGCTGCCTGTTTTTGTAAATAAAATTTTATTGACACATATCCATGTCCATTTGCTTGTGTATTGTCCCTGACTCGGATGGCAGAGATAAGTAGTAGCAATAGAGCAAAACCTAAGATATTTGTTGTCTGGCCCTTTATAGAAAAAATTTGCCAATCCCTGTACTAGAACCTGAATCCCAGTTCAGTTGAACATCAATATTTCCTTTTCCCAAATGGGGGAATGGAGAAATGAGAAGTCACATAACTTGTCTAAAGCAAGAGAGTGAATTGTTGATTTAGGCCTAATATTACTAATAGGAGAAGTTGATTGAATGCTTTCTGTATGCCAGGCATGACACTAGGCATTTTCTTATGTGTACTGTCTCAGTCATTCCTTACCTGGTGAGGTAGATGACTAGAATTATCCCCATTTTCCAGAGAAGGGAACTGTAGTGGGTTAAATAGTTCTCCCTCCACCCCTCAAGTCCTGTCTGCGGGACACTGATTACGTGCTTCGACTTGGCGGGCCTGGGCCAGGGGATCGGCCACCCCTGGGGAGGGTAGTGGGTACGGGTGAACAGCGCCCTTCACAGCCCCCCGGGCCTGGGAAAGTGAGGCCGGAGGCAGGCCCCATTTCCTCACCCAAAATACCACTGTTAGGAGAGGCTTGCCGGAGGGAACCGCCTTTTCCCCACCCCCTTATCTTGCCCGGACACTCCCCGTTGCCAGTGCAACTCCCATCACCACCAGTGCACATACATTGTTGCCAGACACCGTTGCCAGAGCAGCTCCCGCCCCTTTTCAAACAACCTCCGTGCTCTCTTAGAACCAATCCTAACCTCCGCACCCTCTCAGAACCAATCCTAGCCTTTATCCCCTCAGCATTGACTTGTAACAACCCCCGCCCTCTATGCCAGCCTATATAACCTGTGCTCACCCCTAATAAACTCTCTTGGCTTCTTCACCCTCAAAGAACCGTGTCCTGCCTGTTCCTTCTCGCCGCCCTCCACACCTTGCACGCCTCCGCCGGGGACCGGGCCCAGTCCCCCGCCTCGCCCTCGCCTCCGGGAAAGAGCCCCCGCCGCCGGTACCCTCTGAGCAACGCCGAGAGCCGAGGGTTCAGCAACCGGCCGCCCCCCAACCCCAGACAATTCAACTGTGACCGCACTGTCTACCTGGAACCTCTGAATGTGGACTCATTTGGAAACGGTACTTGCAGATGTAATTAATCAAGGACCTGAAAATGAATTCATCCTGGCTGCACCTAAATCCGTTGACTTATCAGAGAAGGAGGAGGGGACAGAGACACAGGCCGTGTGAAGATGGAGGCAGAAATGGGAGTGATGCAGAAGCTGGAAGAGTCAAGAAAGGATTCTCCCTTAGAGCCCTTGGGGAAGCACAGCCCTGCCAACACCTTGATTATGGGCTTCTAGCCTCCAGAACTGCGGGAGAATATATTTCTGTTGTTTAAAGCCACCATTCCAGGGTCCTTTGTTAGGGAAGCCCTAGGTAATCAATACAATGAATACATGGACTAAGGCAGGAAGAACTTCAATAAATTGCCTTGATTTATTGTCTACATCATGCAGGATCTGGCTCCAGAACCCACATCCCTCAGCACTCCAGGTTGAGGCAGCTGCAGCCTTCCAGGACTCAGCCAGGGAGTCTAAGCAGCCCACACCCCGTCACCGAGCTGCTGGCCATTTGGATTTGAACTGAGGGTGCTGGACCAAGCCTAGTGCATGCCCAGGACTCAGGGTGGGGATGGGAATCACATAATACAGTTCTGTATTACTTTACCATGGCCAAGTGGGTCTAGACACAGAGAATTGAATTTACCGTCTGACCTAAATCCTCGAGAGGACACCTATTGGGCTTATTGGTTTAGACAGCTCACAGGGCACAAGGCTTGCAGGGAAGAGTGTGGTGCTACTTGGAAAGCAGCCGTTCCTAGTCCAGTGTCTCATCTGAAGGTTGAAGAATCACCTTTAGAACTTGAAAGATTAGCCAGCTGGCTAGCTTTGCATCGACTGCACTATATTTATACAGCATGCCTTAATCATGAAGAAAGAGCACACAGATCATTAAATCCCCACAGTCAATCTCTGTGACTTTTATAGATTAGACTCCTGAGGCTTAGAGAACTGATTAGGGGGACTTTTTCGGGGGTCATATCCAGAATTTAGATTCAGACTTTTAACTCCGAGTCCAGACCTCTTTACCCTACAACATGGCTGCCCTTTAGGGCAAGTCTCTCCTTCCTTAGGCTGCCACCCCTGATTCTCCAGATTCCACTCCCAAGAGCTCTAATGCCCCTTATTACAGCAACTCCTCTGGATTTTCTTCCCTCCTTCTCCCTTGACAAAGATGCAGTGAGTCCAGGACCTGGCTGGGTTCTGGATGCTATTACAGCATCTAGTCCTATGAGCACAGCCTTCTCCACGATGCTACTCTGATCCTGGAAATGGAAGTAGTCCAGATTCTGACCTCTTTCCTTTCAGTCTTCATGCCCTACTCCCCCTCTTATCATACTGTCTCCCACCTTGGTTGTTGGCTCTAGTGTGGATTGAAGTGGTTGAGGTTTGGAAGGTCACAGCTCTTGTACTACTGAGTTTTTATGTTTGTTTGTTTGTTTTTATTTTACAGAAACAGTCATTATTTTGATAACATGGTGAGTCATGGGAACTTTTAGCATCAAAGCAAAGTCAATAGGGGGGCATTCTGAGTAGAGAGAGGAGATGATTTTGGCTCCTTTGGGCTCATATCTAATATGCAATATTCGACTGTAATAGCTCATCTTAGAGCTTGGGGAGATGGTTCAGGTGAGCTCTGGATAGGAATGAGGAATTGGTCATGATGAAAGCATGGCTCACAAGAATCTCTGGCCCAGGGTTTAGTCTGCCATTTGGTTTAGACTAATCAGGGTCTGTGGCTGAGACCATGGTGGATACCTTAATACAATCAGAGGAAGGAGAAATGTGGGTATAAAGAACCCACAGTTTCTGCCACAGTCTACTACATGCCTGGTGCTGTGCAAGGATTCTCTAGGTCCTTGTGATCACTGGGGGCACGTGGGTGGTTATTGTCTATGACTGCAGGTGACAACAGAGAAGGTGTAGGAGAGTGCTGCATTCCTTTATATATGTGTGTGTATACTTACATGTAATGGAACATCTAACATAACACATATGCACCTGCTAATTTACATAACACATTTTAGATTCAGAAAGGAATGTAACAGTCTCTAAGGGGGACACAAGTTTTCACTATGAGTGAATTTTAAAGGACATTTCTCACATGAGGTTTTACATGCAAGTTTTGTGTTCTAGAGCAGACCAAGTTTCTGATAAGAACCTTACCTTCAGCGGAGCAGTAATGTATTTTATTAGATTACTTCTTGTGGTTTCTTGATAACTGCCTAGAGCATAAGATGAAGATGTAGCTTTCCTGGTAGAGGTGAAGTGGTGAGGTCCAAGTGCAAGACTTCTGTGGGTGAAGTAGGAGGTCTGCTGGGGATTGAATCATGACTTCCTCTGAAGATATGTTCAGATCTTAATCTGTGTCCTGTGGGTCTGAACTCATTTGTAAACAGGACCTTTTGAAAATGTTAAGACATGGCCATATTGATTCAGGGTGGGCCTTACCCTGTAGGACTAGAGGTCTTATAGAGAGAGGAAATTCAGAGGCAGGTGTAAACTATCTATACTTTTTTTTTTTAACCTATACTTTTAAAAGTAATATCTTTGAAATAGACTGTTTTAAACCTAAATACGTCTTTTAGCTTCATACTACTCTTAGATCCATGAAATGATGCTTCCAAATTATGCTATGCAGTTTCTCATATTCATTAAAATTAATAAACAGAACTATTTAAACTTGGGAGACCACCAGAGGACCTGTATGTGCCACTCTCACCTTCCCTTAGGAAATGCTTCATTCCCCAGTTTGAGAAGCATGAATTCCGAGCAGTGTTTCTCCAACTTTACCACACACAGAAATCTCTGGGGGTGTCTTGTAAAATGCATATTCCTGGCCTGACCTCAGACACTGCCTCAGTAGGCCTTAGGTGGGCCTAGAAATCTACATTTTTTTTTTTTTTTTATCTCTTCTAGATGATTCTGATGCAGGTGGTTCTTGGAAAAAATTTGAGAAACACCAACCTAGAGGAAAAGATGGACTAATGCCTTTTAAATGATCTTCCATAAATCTCTCTTATTTTATCTCGGTTTTTAACAGGAGCTAAATGGTAGATAGTTTAACAAGAAACTCGGTAGTAATAGTTCTTTAATAGTCATGTGCTCAACCTTGTGCTAAGCACTTAATACATGTTGCCTCACTTAATCCTTGAAACATCCCTGTATGGTAAGTACTACTGTTTACCTCATTGTACAGATGAGAAAACTGAGGTTCAAAGAGGACCTCCATGTCACACAGCTGATAAAGAGTGATGTGGAATTCCATCCCAGGTCTGCTGCCCTGTGCTCCTAGATTTCCAGAATGGTCTCCTAGTGTTGGCTTTTTACCTGATGGCTTTTTTTTTAAATGCAATTTTATTGCGATATAATCACATAACATACAATCATTCAAAGTATACAATCAGTTGTCCACACCATCATCATATACTTGTGCTTTCATCAACACAAGCAAACTTTGAACATTTTTGTTACTCCAAAAAATAAAATAAAAAGAACATCCAAAACATCCCATTACCCTCCTCCCCTCATTGTTCATTTACTTTTTTTAATACAGTTTAAGTGAGATATATTCACACACCCCACAGTCATTGACAATGTACAATTATTCACAACATGATCATACATTTGTGTTCATCACCAGAATCAATTTTTGAACCTTTTCCTTACTCCAAAATAAAAATAAAAGCAAAAAAGAACACCCAAATCTTTCCATCCCCTCCTTCCAACCTACTGTTCATCTAATTTTTGTCCCCATTTTCCCACTCAAGATCAGGGTTTTTTAATGTTAGGACTTGCCTTTTTTTTTTTTTTAATTTTGATTTCTGTTGAGCTTGTTCACATACCACACAATTATCTAAAGATCCAAAGTGTACAATCAATTGCCTCCAGTACCTCATACCCCCCTCCATTGTTGACTCATAGTATAGTATTGGTATAGTACATTTGTTACTGTTTATGAATGAACATTGAAATACTACTGACTGTAGTATATACTTTGCAATAGGTATATACTTTTTCCCTATATGTCCCTTTATTATTAACTTCTAGTTGTATTGTCATACATTTTTTCTGGTTCATGGAAGAGATTTCTAATATTTGTACAGTTAATCACAGACATTGCCCACCATAGGACTCAGTTTTATACATCCTCATCTTTTGTACTCCAATTTTCCTTCTGGTGACATATATGACTCTGAGCTTCCCCTTTCCACCTCATTCACACACCATTCGGTGCTGTTAGTTATTCTCACATCTTGCTACCAACACCCCTGTTCATTTCCAAACATTTAAGTTCATCCTAGTTGAACATTCTGCTCATACTAAGCAATCACTCCCCATTCTTAAGCCTCGTCCTGTATCTTGGTACCTTATATTTCATGTCTATGAGTTTACATATTATAATTAGTTCCTATCAGTGAGACCCTGCAATATTTGTCCTTATGTGTCTGTCCTCAAGGTTTCATCATCAACCCACTTTTTTTTTTTTAAGATGGTTTTGTTCACATGCCATACATTCCATCCTGAGTAAACAATCAGTGGCTCCCTGTATAGCCACATATTTATGTGTTCACCACCCTCACAACTATCTATATAAGGGCATCTATATTTCTTCCACAAAGCAGGAGGAAGAGTCAAAGAAGGTACAGAGGCAAAAGAAAAAGAAAAAAAGAAAGAGGAAAACAAACAAACAAAAAAAAACCATGACAGCTAGGAAGCAGCAAAAGGAAAGATAACTTTAAATCAAAGTAGAATGAAGACAGACAACACCACCAATGTCAAGTGTCTCATACCCCTCGCCTATCACCCCCTCTTATTTGCATTTGCCTTGGTATATCACCTTTGTTACATTAAGGGGAGCATAATACAATGATTCTGTTAATTACAGTCTCTAGTTTATATTGATTGCATCCCTCCCCCAATGCCTCCCCATTTTTAACACCTTGCATGGTTGACATTTGCTTGTTCTCCCTTGTGAAAGAACATATTTGTACATTTTATCACAATTGTTGAACAGTCTAGGTTTCACCAAGTTACACAGTCCCAGTCTTTATCTTTCCTCCTTTCTTATGGTGTCCCACAGGCTCCCAACTTTCCTCTTTGAACCATATTCATAGTTGTCTTTGTTCAGTGTACTTACATTGTTGTGCTACCATCTCCCAAAACTGTGTTCCAAACCTCTCACTCCTGTCTTCTCCTATGACACTGTAGTGCTCCCTTTAGTATTTCCTGTGGGGCAGGTGTCTTGTTCACAAAGTCTCTCATTGTCTGTCAGAAAATATTTTGAGCTCTCTCTCATATTTGAAGGGCAGTTTTGCTGGATATAGGATTCTTGGTTGTGTTTCTTCTCTTTCAGTATCTTAAGTATATCACACAGCTTCCTTCTTGCCTCCATGGTTTCTGCTGAGACATCTGCACATAGTCTTATTAAGCTTCCTTTGTATGTGATGGATCACTTTTCTCTTGCTGCTTTCAGGATTCTCTCTTTGTCTTTGAAGTTTGATAATCTGATTATTAAGTGTTTTGGCATAGGCCTATTCAGATCTATTTTGTTTGGGGTATGCTGCACTTCTTGGATCTGTAAGTTTATGTCTTTCAAAGGAGATGGGAAATTTTCATTGTTTATTTCCTCTATTATTGCTTCTGCCCCTTTTCCCTTCTCTTCTGGGACACAAATGATATGTACATTCTTGTATTTCATTTTGTCCTTAAGTTCCTGGAGATGTTGCTCATATTTTTCCATTCTTTACTCCATCTGCTCCTTTGCATGTAGGCTTTCAGGTGTTTTGTTCTCCAGTTCCTGAGTGTTTTCTTCTGCCTCTTGAGAGCTGCTGTTGTATGTTTCCATTGTGTCTTTCATCTCTTGTGTTGTGCCTTTCATTTCCATAGATTCTGCCAGCTGTTTTTTTGAACTTTCGATTTCTGCCTTATGTATGCCCAGTGTTTTCTTTATAGCCTTTATCTCTTTTGCCATATCTTCTCTAAACTTTTTGAATTGATTTAGCATTAGTTGTTTCAATTCCTGTATCTAAGTTGAAGTGTAAGTTTGTTCCTTTGAATGGGCCATAACTTCGTTTTTCTTAGTGTAGATTGTAGTTTTCTGTTATCAAGGCATCTGACCTCCTAGGCCACCCCAGTCAGGTTTGCCCAGGCAAAAAGAAGCTCAGATCACAGAAGGAGGAAATATTCAGTATCTGGTTTCCCTGAGGGTGTGTCTTAGAGGATTGACACACCCTGTGCCCTTCTGCCCACCAGGTGGCGCCTATC
The DNA here is from genome assembly GCF_015220235.1 of Choloepus didactylus. Taxonomy (NCBI): domain Eukaryota; kingdom Metazoa; phylum Chordata; class Mammalia; order Pilosa; family Megalonychidae; genus Choloepus; species Choloepus didactylus. The sequence goes on from NC_051309.1 coordinate 13,542,958, forward strand.
AGCCTGTCACTCTGGGCTGGTGTAAGGGGGTGTGGCCCACGGCTTTCCTCCCCCAGGCTCTGGGTTCTGGTTTTGAATGTAAGGCAGGTAGTAGAGCTGGGCCCCTCCTCTTTCCTCTTGGGAAGCTGTGCCCCCTAGAGAGAGGTCATTTGCATATAAATGGATTGTTTCTCTGAGTTTCCTATCTCCACCCTTGTCTGGGTCAGAGTGCTGCGATTTTAAAATAGCTGAGGCTTTCTCCACTGAGCCGCCCAGGTTGACAGAGAGAGAAAGGGACAGAAAGCCCCCAGATTCACCCGTTGGCCAGAGATAGCACCCCATCCTCTAGGCTCCCTGTCCTGAGACAGATACGTCCCCTGACTCTCCCAAGGTCAGTTGTCACCAAAAGCCTCTGTCTGCTTGTTGGGGATTCACTGTCTGTATTGAGCAGTTAACATTAAAACCCCAGTTGGAGCTGGGCTGAGGTACACTAGCTTGTTCAGAGAGTGCTGCTCTCTAGCACCTCGAGGCTTCCATGAGGGAGGGGATCTCAGCTCTTGGCATGGGTCTGCAATTTTTACTTATAGATTTTATGCTGCTAGCTCAGGCATTCCTCCCAATGCAGGTTGGTGTATGATGAGTGGACAGTCACGTTTGTCTCCCCGCCATTACTCTCAGTTATTTACTAATTATTCTGTTGTTTATGAATTGTTCCAAGGGGAGTAACTGGCTTCTACTCCTCTCTATGCCACCATCTTAGCTCTGGAGTACCTGATGGTTTTTTACTTGAAGGATGAGAGAGGTTACTAAAGCTAAATGCTTCAGCAATTTGATGGTCAGGTGGTAAAGTTGACATGCGATCATTGAAATTTTGTCTCTACAGCAAGGGTCAGCAAACTTTTCCTTAAAAGTCCAGACAGTAAATATTTTACCTTTTCAGGCCAATCATTCTCTGTCTCAACTTTGCCCATGTATTGAAAGCAGCCATAGACAACATGTAAACAGATGGGCATGACTGAGTTCCAATAAATATTCATTTGCAAAAATAGTAGCTTGCAAATCCCTGATCTAAACAAAGCAAGACTCTGAAGTTATGGATATTTGGGTATCTGGTAATTAGGATTTGAGATAAAGGGAAGGTTGGTGGCAAGGATCCCATCTGTCGGGATTGAATCATGGCCATCATAAAGACATGTTCAAGTCCTAAACCCTGCCCTGTGGGCATGAACACAGTTGTAAATAGGATCTCTGAATATGTTAAAGTGAGTCAGGGCATGTATGTGGACGCATTTGTAAATGGGACCTTTGAAGGGGTATTGTTAGTTAAGCTGTAGTCAAACTGAAGCAGGGTGGGCCTTAATCCAATATGGTTGAAGTCTTTTTAAACAAAGGAAATTGTAGAAATAGAAGCTAGAAGTGAGAAGAAGCCAGAGAATGAGACAGATCACCATGTGACAGAGGCAGAGATGCAAGCCAAGGAGCCCCGCTGAATATCAGTAAGTCACTGCCAGAATGCTGCAGACTCTGGGAGAAAGTGTTGCCTATTGAGATTTTGATTTTAAACTTATGACCTCCAAAACCAAGAGACAACAAATTTTTCTTGTTTAAGCCAACCAGTGTGTGTCATTCGTCACAGAAGCCCTGGAAAACTAAGGCACCACTCTGAGTCCTTTACTTTCCTCCTTGTGACTTTGGTTGTCCTATGGCTATCTTCCCTCTGGGATATGCTGTGTGGACTCCCCTCTCTGTGCTTTTGCTTGGGATCTCCTAGTCACCTTCAACAAATCCATATATGCCCATCCCTCAAAACCACCTCACGTCTCACCTCCTCCCGAAATATCCTCTCTGCCTCACTTTTATTGCCTTAAACTCTATGCTCCAAACACAGCCACTTAAAGGGTGTTCTAAAAGCAAATCTGACATGCTTTTCCATGTTTAACACCTGAGTGACTTCCCATTATTTGTAGGATAACATCTAAACTCCTTTACCAGACAGAGAAAGACCTGCAAGTGCTCACTTCCTCTCCAATACTCCCCAACTTGGACCTGATGCCTCAGTAACATCAAAGTGTTTATAGCACACACCATATTCAAGCTGGGGTTTCTTCTTCCAACTGTGGAGTGCAATATCAGCTTGTACTGCTCAGCTGTACAAGAATATAATTCTACTTTCTCTACCTTTCTCCTGAGCCCCATTTCCTTGTTTCCAATTTTCTCAGGAACTCCCATTTCTGCTCATAGTGGAAAATTTTATGTTGTAATTTCATAGCAACTCAGTCACTTCTGGAATTAAACATGGTCAATTCAGAATGTCAATTTGTTTTAAGTTGCTGTTGTGTGTGTGTGTGTGTGTGTGATGATATATCTCCTTGGCATTGAAGGAAGGAATCTGCTGGTTCCTGGACTTAATTTCATCTGCTTTCTCTTTTTGGAGGCTGTATCTGCTGTGGATGTTTGTGATTGTGTGCTTGATTCTGGTTCCAGAGGCTATATGAGATAACGCTTTCTTCTCTCCCAGTTGGACTTTCATCACCTTCAAAGCAGGAAAGCTGTTCTATCATTTTTGTTCTTTCCTACTCTGTGGTTTGAGATATAAATCCTATGCTCTGCATTTTTCAGTTTTTCTCTAGAAATGCAAAGACAAGCTTTTGAAATTCCCTCAAACACAACCAATCAACCAAATCCTCAAACTTTTTATATCTGGAAAAGTGGCTTTTCAAATCAAAGCATTTGACTTTTTGTTTTAAGCTCTGTCTCTTGCAAGAGAAGCTTGTATATATAGAAGGTTTTTGCTACTGTCTGAGACCTCTCAGAAATGCTCAGCATTTAGTTTGTCACCTGTTTCATGGGGTCTTCCCTTTTGCCCCAGTTGGTTATAGGGGTCCCTGCTCTGTGCTTCCATAAGGCCTTGTGCATATTCCTACCGTTATATCCCTGTATTCTATTGCAATTGCTATTTACTTGGTCTCCCAAGAAGTCTGATCATACCACAGGCAAAGGTAATGCCTTTTAATTATTTTTGTTTCTAAGGCTTAATACAGTGCCTTGCATATTTTAGCGGCTAAAAATATATATTGTTGTTTGTTGATTGAATAACCCATGCAGCCTCCCCTTCAGTTCACTTCAGCAGCCATCAATTTAGAATCTACTGCATCATTAACTATCTTTCAAGACTGTGCTTTATCTTTTTAATTAATCGTAAAGTCCTTGAAGTCACTGACAATGTTAGATAACTTTATTTTTCTTTTATTCTCCAACAGCACTCTGTACAGAACTAGGGGTGCATAGATACTTGTTTAGCTGATGATTCGTATTACTTCTCTCTTTTAAAATTAAAACAAGTACATGCAATATACAGTAACATTTTAATTTGGTTCTTCAGGTAGGTCATGTTGACTTTACTGCATCATATATCCTCATTGGTATTTAGTTATTTGTCAGGTCTCCAAGACTTATGACTATGTTTATTATAAGCCACACTGTTCAGCATCTCCAGCAGTGGTTTGTGCTGGAAGGAAATTTTAATAAGCATTGGATGATGATCAGATATTGGCTGTTTCCCACCAAATGAGCTTGCTAATCATTCTCTTGTCTATTCCTGTGAACTTGCCTATAATATAGAGGATGTGCTCTGCATTTCACAATATGTCATCTTCACCTATTTGGTGATGGATATAGACATAATGGATATATGTTTTAGTTTCCTAGGTTTGGCTTAAACAATGGGAATTTATTAACTTATGGTTTGAGGCTGGGTAAAGTCCAAATCAAGGTGTCATCAAGGCACTGCTTTCTTCCTGAAGGTGGGCGTTCTGGAGCTTGCTGTGGTGTTGCTGGCTCCCCTGTCACATGGCCAAGCACACGGCGACGTCTGCTGGTCTCTCCCTTCACTTTTGGGTCTTGTTGATTTCAGCTTCTTGCTTTTGTGCCTTTCTCTCTCTCCCTCTCTCTGTATTCATTCTATTTATTAAGGACTCCAGTAAAAGGATTAAGACCCATCCCAAATGAGGTGGGTCACACCTTAACTGATGTAACCTCATCAAAAGGTCCTACCTACAATGGGCTTAGACCCACAAGAAAGATTAGATTTAAGAGTGTGTTTTTCTGGGGTACATGCAGCTTCAAACCACCACACTGGAACGAAGAACCTATGCTAATTAGCCAAGTGTCATTGACTTAGTTACTTCCTGTGGCAGATTGAATTATGTAACCCAGGACAAATGTGTTCTTAATCTTCATCCACATTCTTGTGGGCACGCATATTTTGTAAATAAGACCTCTTGCACATGTTATTTTTAGTTAAGGTGTGGCCAAACTGAATGAGGGTCTTAATTAATATTGCTAGAGGCCTTCTACAGAGAATAAACTAGAAGCCAGAAGTTGAAGGCCACAGGGATAAGCAGCAAGCTATCAGAAACCAAAAGAGCAAATATAAGGAGAGAGAGATGGCCATGTGTCAGGAGACATATATACAAGCCAAGGAACCCCAAGGGTTGCAGAAAGTGGGCACCAAAATGTTACAGACTCCAAGAGAAAGCAATCCTTGCAGATAACTTGATTTTGGACTTCTTACCTCAAAACCGTGAGCCAATGACTTCTTGCTGTTACACCAAACCCATTGCATGGTATTTGTGATAGCAGCCTGGAAAACTAAGACATGTCCCCTATCTGGAGCTCAGTTTCCTCATCTATGAAAAAGGGGGCAGGCGGTGAGATCTCTGAGTTCTCTCCAGGTTGTGTAAGATTCCATTATTCATATACAGGCATTTGGAAAAGGTAATGAGGTTCAGGCAAAGGGTAGACAGAGGGAAATGCCACTTTACAGAGTCAGTCCATTCACTTTGAGCACCAACTAAAAGTCCAAAGTTGATGGAGTAGAAACACAGGGGTGCAGAGAAGCTAAAGTGTGGGGGAAATAATATCTAATGCTTACTAGATTTTGGTCAACGTGCTGGCTACTTTCACATAAGTAACCCTTACAACAATCTTGAGAGACAGACTTTATTATTTTTATTATCTTTATTTAAAAAAAAGCAGCAGCAGCAGCGGCTCATCAAGTGCAAATAATGTACTCAAAGTTACATAGACAGAATATGGCAGATTCAGGATAGGAGCATGCATCATCTCTTTAAAGATTGTGCCTGCTCTTTCCCCTCTGCTGTGCAATTCCCAGCACTGTTAATAGTCCTTGATCTTATTTAAACAACAGTGTGATTTTAGTGAATGTCATTATGAGTGGCTGGGAGCATCATTACCACTTTGGGCCACCAGAGTACCATTTAGTGCAATGAAGCAGATATCTTTTCATACAAATAATTTATTTGTACCAGAGTTTTCCACTTGAGCACCCAATGTGAATTAGACTAATGTATTATTTTATATTAATGAGGTAGATGGAACTCGGTGTACTTAGGGTTTTGTGAAATTTCAGACTGGCTTTCAAATTTTTAATTTATTTTCTGGTGGATTTCAAGTATAATTAACATGTGATTCTGATTCATTTACACATTTACTCTCATGAAAGATATTTGGATGCATTATTTGACGTCCATTGCTTGTAAGCTTTTTCTTAAAGGCCATTTGAAGTCTCTTTTTTAAGAAACAGAATGTGTTGATTTTGATGCTAAGTGTAAATGAATTTGAACCATAAACAAGTTGGGAATTTAAGGTGAAGCATTGACCCCAGGAGGCTCCAGCCTTCTTCCAACCTTGGCAAATGCATTCTTTAACCTCTAGAGCAGTTATATCGGAGCATTCCAGAGGGATAACAGGGCTATAATGGAAATTGTCAACAAAATTGTAAAGAAAAAAAGAAAGCATTATTTTAAGAACCAGAACTTGAGAAGTCCCTAACTCCAAACAACTGAGGCATAAAACTTGAGAAGGCTTCAAACAGCTTTAATCTGTGGGCGAATCTGTCCTTTGATAGCATGTAAAATCCAGGCTGAGAAGTGTGTGCTGAAAGGTTTCAGTACACTAATTCCAAGATTGATTTTGCTAAAGGACCTGACTGGCATTCAAAAAAGAGGAGCAGGAAGAAAGAAAGAGAAAGTTGGAGTTTGAGAGAGAGATAGAGGGTTTGAGACAGAGAGGTAAATAAGAAGACAGAGTCATAAGAGACAGAAATACAGAGATGGAGATACAGAGATGGGAGAGGGGTACAGCAGTGGCAGAAAGCCTGAGGTAGGTGCAAAGAGACAGAGTTAGAAACTACATTAAGTGAAACTCACCTGCAGGCTAATGGATATTCCATCTGATCTTTATGTTGTTTTTATGACTATAGCATACAAGGAGGTAGTTCTTCCGTGGTAAAAGAGGGTGGTGTTTGGAGACCAGTGACTTGGATTACTAAAGCAGATCACTTGAACCAGCCTGAACTTTAGTTCTCTTATTTGTATGTATATTGGGAATAAGCATTTCAGACTTCACGGTGTAAAATTACTTGAGGTGTTGAATATAAAGCATTCTGCAGATGTAAAGGCTGATGGCAAGTGTAGAGATTAACAACAGCAATTTGATGACCTCGAATCCTCTAATGGTAGCTCAATTCACAATCCTCATTTCCGTCTGTATGCAACCCCTCCACCCCCCAACTCTTACTGTCCTGTGTTGCTACTCGGATCACTGGAAAATCTTTCCAGTATGCTTTAGATCTCATCCCTAGAGCTCATCTTCTGTTGGATTTCTACTCTTACCTTCTTCTTCAATCTGTCCCTTCTTTTTGGGTCTTTCCTGGGAGCCTTAAACTCTATTTGCCCTCTTAGAGCTACCCAACTCTCTTTTCCAATTCATATTCAGGATTCTTGAAGGATCTGTCTATACAAACTGCCTTTATTTAGTCATCTCCAGATTTCTTCCCAACCATTATAATATTGCTTCTACTACTTCCACAGCCCTACTGCTCCCCTGAAGACTGCTTTGCCCAAATTTACCAAATGATTTTGATAGTGTAGAATCCAATGGACAGTTTTTAGTTTCATCTTACTTGACTTTTTTGCATTCAACATGGCTGGCTACTGCTCCTTCTTGAAATGTTCTCTTGTGGCTTCTGTGACTTTGAACTCTCCCAGTGTCCTTATTAACTCTCTGGAAGCTCATTCTGAGTTGTTTCTAATAGATAGTCTTTCTCTCAATCTGTACTCTGAAGTATCTCTGAGAACAGTCTGGAGCCCTTTCTCTTCTCTGTTCACACTCCCCTGGAAAATTCCATTCACTCATGTGGCATCAGAAACTTCGTATGTCAAAGACTCCCCAATTCATCATTCATCTAGCCCCTCTCTTATCTTGGATTTAGGCTCACATTTTGATGCTGTCTCAGCAGTTTGACTTTATCTCCCAGGCATCTGAAATTGAGCATGTTCCAAACAAAGGCCCTGATTTTAGCCCCAAATATACTTCTCTTCTGAGCTTCCCCAGAATGACTAGGTGCTCATGTTTGAAACTTGACAGTTATTCTCGATACCTCCTGCTCCCTCACTCTTCCCATTAAATTTAACACCGAGACTTTGAACTCTCCCAGTGTTCCCTGAGTCTACTCACTTCCCTTTAAGCCCACTGCTGTTACCTTATTTCTCACCTGGACTATGGTGCTGATTTCCAGCCAAGTTTTCTTTACTTCTAGTTCTGCTATCTTTGATACTATCCTCCACACAGCAATAAGTGATATTTGAAAAATGCAAAGTGGTTATGCCATTCCCCAGCTTTAAGTCAGTTGGGTTTCCAGTGGTGCTTAGTATGGCATCCAACACTGCTGTCACAATCTGTAACACCCTACGTGATCTGACCTTGGCCTCTCTCTCTTGTCTCATCTCATCTCACTCATCACTGACCCTCTTATTCGCTGCCAATCATTTTTGTCAGATTGCTCTAGAGTTTAACATTTCCTTGTGCTACAAAGGCCAAACTACTAGAAAGAATTCAGAATTGTGATGCCAGAAGGACAGCAGTCTTTTTGCCTATGCACAGTGTAAAGGCTATTATTTTATATGTATTCCAGGGAACACTGGGGAGAAAGGAGAAATTTTAGCAAATATCAACAAATAATGTTTCAAGGGTTTCCCTTCACTCATGATAGAATGATAGAGTTGGAAAGGGGCTTCGAGGTCATGTAATTCTACCTCTTCTTTTGGAAGATGAAGAGACAGAAGTTCAGAGAAGTGAAATGACTTGCTGAAATCACAGAGATTGTTAGTTTTCACATAATGTAAATTGGTCTTGTATTAGTTATAACTGAGATTGGGCCATATTCACCTTTTTTATGCTAATGTGATCTTTCAGTCTTCACATGCTCTTATCATGGAAAAAACCTCTGTCATTTATATGGTTCCTATTCTGGTTTGTTACTGCTCCATTATGCAAAATACCAGAAATGGATTGGCTTTTATAAAGGGGGTTTATTAGGTTACAGATTTACAGTGCAAAGGCCATGAAAATGTTCAAATTAAAGCATCAAGAAGAGGATACCTTCACTGAACAATGGCCGATGGTATCCAGAAAACTTCTGTTAGCTGGGAAGCCACATGACTGGTGTCTGCTGATCCTTTGCTCCAGGGTTCTGTTTCAATATGGCTTTCTCCAAAATGTCTCTGGGCTAACATCTCCAAATGTCTCTAAGCATCTCTAAGCATCAGTGGCAGTGTCAGATCTTAGCTTCTCTCCAAAATTTCCCCCTGAGCTGCTCCTGGGGAGTTTTGTCCTCTCTTAGCTTCTCCAGAGCAAAATCTAGGCTAGCATCTCAAAGTGTCAGCAAGTGTCTGGGTCTCAGCTGCCTCTAAAGGACTCCAGTAAACTAATCAACACCCGTGCTGAATGGGTGGGGCCACACCTCCATGGAAATAATCTAATCAAAAGCATCCCCTAGAGTCGGGTGAGTCACATCTCCATGGAAACAACCTAATCCAAATATCCCACAAGATTGGATTAAAACATGGCTTTTGGGGAGACACAATATATCCAAACCAGCACATTTCCTGTGAATAAATAGAAGGGAAGGTATTATAAAAATGGCCACATAATTTAAACCTCATTCTTCAGTGCGAATAAAATAATTTCTCCTTCCTTTAAGAAACTTCAGGCGTAGTGGAAGACTGATGTTTTCAAGTTGGAGGGGTCCAAAAACCTCTTGTACCTTAAACCCTATCTCTCAGGCTGGCTGTGAATGCAAACAGCCAGGATTACTTTTCTCTAAGCTTCAGTTTCCCTATATGTGAAACAGAGATAGTGCCCATCTTACAAGTGTGTTTATGTCACAAAGTTGTGGTGAAGAATAAGTAAGAAAATAGTTTGATGTCATCAGGCATGTGCTACCTGCTCACTGACATTTTTGCTTTTGCTTGCTTCCTCAGTCAAATTATATGGTTGATTTCATCTTCTCCCTGTAGTGGGGGCAGGGCTTGAGGGATATGTATATTAGCATCTATTTATACACACACACATATGAACATGTAAACACATATATGCTGGTAGATGCTCTCCTTTTCAGGACTTACTACAATTGCAATAGTGATTTATTTAAATAATTGTTTAATGTCTGACATTCTATCTGAGCTATAGTCTTCATGTCAGCAAGGACCATCCTTGCCCTGTTCTCTGTTGTATGTGATCACCTACCAACATTTCTCCCTTCTTTTTACATCTATTTTTTTAGTGATGATTTAAGTGCTAAACACTTTTCCAAGCTCTAGGCATCTTGACAGTTTACAAAATAAGTCTCTGCCTTATGGTGCTTCATTCTAGTAGGAGAAAACAAGTGATAAACACATAAATATTCAATATGTCTTCTGATGATAAGTGCAAGGAAGAAAATAAAAAAGGATAGGGAGCATAGAGATGTTGGGGCTGGGGTTTCTCTTTTGTTTAGGATAGTCAAGGAGTACCTCCCTGTTAGGTGATGTTTGAAGAAAAACCTGAAGGAGGTGAGGAAGTGAGCCAAGGAGATATGGATGGGACGGGCATCTCAGGAAGAAGGAACAGCAAATGTAAAGACCTGGAGGTATATGACTATATGGGGTATAGAGTCAAGTGGGGAGCAGCAGCGGCTGGGGCTAGAGAGGTGAGTGAGAGAGTAGCCAGGTCCTGAAGGACCTCACTAAGGTCGCTGGGAGAACCTTGGCTTTTTCTGTGATTGAGATTTTTGAATAGAGGAGTAACTTGTTCTGACATATTTTGTAGGATCGCCCTTCCTGAGGGCTTTAAAATAAACTGTAGTGTGCAAGGGCAGAACCATGGAGACCAGACAGGAGGCTTTAGTACTCTGGGGAGAGTTTGAGATGCTTTGGACCAGGGGGAAGCAATGGAGGGGGTTAGAAGTGGTCAGATCATGCATATATTGGGAAGGCAGAGCCAGCAGTGTGTCCTGGTAAACTAGTTGGATGTGAGGTATGAAAAAGAGAGAGAGAGAGAGAGAGAGAGAGAGAGAGAGAGAGAGAGAGAGAGGGAGAGAGAGAGAGAGAGAGGATGATTCCAAAGTTTTGGCCCAAGGAACTGAAACACTAGGTGCAAGAGACATTTTTTTGGGATGTCTGCCCAGAAATTTCCTTGATTCAGAGGTGTGGGACCCACAGCTGTGTTTGTGACCCATGTCATTTCTTCACCACTGAGCACCACTGACTGAGCTAAAATGGACCTTTGCATTTAGCTGGGTTAGCTAACACCATCAGATTCTCCCTCCAGGAAATTTGGAAAGGGGACTGAGAAACATTGAGAGAGTCCCTGTGGGTAAGTGGAGCACTTGCTAGGAACCTCAGGAGCTTTGGGACTTCTGGGGCCAGACATGATGATGAACAAGTCAAGAAAGCTGGTCTGCAGAGAAAGAAGAGAATGGATAGGTGTGTAAAGGGAACAGAAAACAGAGTGAGAACAGGAGTTCTGACTATTCGAGTTCCTCCCTAGGACCTGGCTCCAATCCTGGCCTGGGGTTGCAGGGGTCACCCTTATATCCCTATAAATAAATTATCTTAAATTGTCTAAATTCTCAAGTTAGGCAAACTTGAAATAAGTTCTATTTCTTGCAACCAAACTGTTAACAATAATGCACTAAGTTGAACAATTCAATAGCGATAAGAGCAGTCTGCATGTATGGCGGCAGCATGGCTCAGCTGCTAAAGGTGTGGACTCAAGCTGCTTGGGTCCACATCCCTGCTCCTCAGTTTACCAGCTGTGTGGTCAAGAAAGCTACTCAACCTATTTGTGTTTCAATTTCCTCTCTGCAAAATGGGAGATAATTCTCTATAGGTTGCTCACATTTTGTATCTCTAGTAAACAGCTTTCAATTTGGACCATCTTTTCAAGTATATTTGTATGGCAAACAAATTTGGAAGATATAGGTTCTCCCTCTGGAGGAGAGAGCAGGTTTGTTTCCTGACCAGCATAATAAATATAATGCATCCCTCTGTGCTGGTTTGAAGCCATTATGTACCCCAGAAAAGCCCATATTCTTCTAATCCATTCTTGTGGGGGCAGATCTATTGTGGATGGGACCCTTTGATTAGGTTGTTTCAGTTGAGATATGACCCCACCCACTCAAGGTTGGTCTTAGTCCTTTGCTGGAGCCCTTTATGAGGACAAAAGACAGAGCAGTTTGGAGAGAGAACAGAGAGAAACATCCTGGAGATACTAAGGAAGGACCTACAGGAGCTGAGCGAGAAAGCCACTAAAACCAGGAGCTGAAAGCTAAATTCAGGAGAGAAGGACCAGTAGACTCCAGCCATGTGCCTTTCCATGTATCAGAGGAACCCTGGATGCCAGCAGCCTTTCTTCAGAGAAGGTATCATCTTGTTGATGCCTTAATTTGGACATCTTCATGGCCTTAGAGTTGTAACTTGTAACTTAATAAATCCCCATTGTTAAACGCCAACGCATTTGTGGCATTAGCAAAACCAAAATTCCCTCCAGGGCAAATATTATAAGATTGAGGATTTCCTAGTCTTGGGGATCCTCAGCCACACACCCACAACACGCATAGCATCTGCCTTGACCCACCTATGTTGTTCCCAGGGGACTTGGGGAGCAAAGGGAACTGATGTGAGCATGAAGCTTATGCTGTCTGTTGTGCTGTGAGTAATTAAGTCCTTTGTCTCTGACCCAGGAGTCTAGCATCTTCAGCTGGTACCTATGTGTGGCAGGTTAACTTGTTAGTTCTCAAGCAGGGAAAAATCTCAGACCCTTCACAGTTCTCAGCAATGATGTTATGAAGATTAAATGGAAGAGTGCACATGCCCTTTTACTTACTTCACCTTTGTCTGGAATGCTTTCCCTGCAGATATACATGTGACTCACTTACTCACCTCTCTTGGGTCTTTTCTCAGATGTTATCTTCTCAGTAAGGTCCACCCAGACTCCCCTAGTTAAAATGGCAGTGCTCTTCACCTCCTGTACCAGTTAGAATTCAACTGGAGAAGCAGAACCAGCAGTAGATACATATTAAGAGATTACTGTAAAGAATTGGTTTAATGTGATTTTGGGGGCTGGCTAGACAAGTCCAAAATCTGTGGGGCAGCCAGTCAGAGAGGGCAAGCTGGAACTCTCAGGCATGAGCTGAAGCTTTTGTCTACAGATGGAATGTCTTCAATTACTTAAAATCAACTGATAATGGACTTAATCATATTTACAGCCATGCCTAGATAAGTGATTGATTGAATAACTGGGGACTGCAGCTGGTATAGTTAAGTTCATGTGTCAACTTGACCAGGTTATGGTGTCCAGTGGTTTGGCCAAGCAACCACTGGCTTGATTGTTACTGTGAAGATATAACATGGATTTCAATTATCAGTAAGTTGAATGCATCTATGGCTGATTACATCTACAATGAACTGAGGAGACTGCCTTCAACAATGAAAGAAGTCTCATCCCATCAGCTGAAGGCCTTAAAAGGAGAAGTGATGATTTCAGCAGCTGGAAGGGAGAATTTAAATCTCTACTTCAGCCAGCCAGCATCTCCCGGTGGAATTCATAGAATATCTCCACCGGAGTTCCCAGCTTGTGGCCTGCCCTATGGAATTTGGACTTGCCCATCCCCATAGTCATGCAAGCCAATCTCATATTCCTATAATATTAATATTATGAGGAAGTATATATATATATATATATCTCCTGTTGGTTCTGTTTCCCTAGAGAACCTTGACTAATACAGTAGCCCAGCCAAGATGATGTATCAATAGACCATCATGCCCTCAACACTTCCTATTCTCTTTCCCTGTTTTGTTTTTGCCATGGTATATATCAATATCTAACTAATTATTTTACTTAATTGCCAATTGTTTTTCTCCTCCGTGAGGAGAGAGGGTTTTGACTGTTTGCTGTCATATTCTCTGTACCTATAGTGGCTCTTGGCCCATAGCATTACATGGCCATTAAATGTTTATTGAATGACAGAATAAATGAAGATAAAGTGCTTAGAACAGGGCCTGACCCCCAATAAGTGCTCAATAAATGCTAGTTACTGGAAAAATAAATGTGTATCTAGTATCAATTTAAATACATAGCATTTATGAATCTCAACTTTTTTTTTCATACTCTCATTCTCTGATCCCAGGATATCTTTTCAAAGGTTTTTGTCCTCTGCAGCAAGTATCCAGTACCCTCTGTGTGCACACCAGGCCGTCTGGGATCTACTCTGCTGGCCATGGTGCCCAGTCTCACTTGTGGTCTTCTTAAATGCATCAAGTGCTTCCACTGGCATGAGCTTCTTTAAGTCTTTTGATGTTCTTTGCCGCACCTCCTTCCTCTCTTCTTTTGCACAAGCTTCTCTCTCAGCAATGAATGCTTTCCTGAACCCTGTATTCACTAGGCTTATTTTTATTCATCTTTTAAGACTCAGTTCAGATGTTGACTCTAAGACAGGAGCCCCCTTTTGTGCCTTCATTGTGTTCTATACTCAGCTCTGTACTGACACTTAGCCAACTCCACCACCCCTTCGTATATGTATTTCATTCACCCCATGGTAAAATCCTTGAAGGCAAGATCATGTTATTCATCTCTACATCTCCAGAATATAGAATAACTCTGGGCATGGAGAGATGTTCAATGCATTTTTCACAGATAAGTCTTCTGTATGGGGACTCCTAGATGGTTCATGAGCAGCTATTTTGCTCAGCATTAGCCAAGGCAGTGTCTCTCAATCCTCACCCTGCATTAGAATTGCCCAGGAGATTTTTAAATACCAGTGCCTAGGCCTCAATCCCAGAGGTTCTGATTCAGCTAATCTGGGGTGTTACTTGGGCACTGGTATATTTTTGTTTTTTAAGAAATTCTTCAGATGATTTGATATGCAGGACTGACAAATACAGTCTTAGGGATAATTCTGAGCAAAGCTTCTAGTTTATTCGCTTCATATCTGACAAGGGGAGGGGGTTGCCATTTTTTCTCTAATTTGCTAGCAGCTTGCTTCCTTGGCCAGGTTTGTACCTAGAACCCTTGCTCCTGCCCAAGCCACTTCTCAGAGTTAATTGTGCACCTGTGTTTATGTCCTTGCGCAGCCTGGCCAGGAAAGCATTTACGTTTTTACTGCAGCTTCATTTTTTATTGTAAAGGATATATTATGTGATTAAAGACAGATGTTTGGAAGATAAAAAGGGACCCAGACATTGTCATTCAAGCTTATGTTGTTCTTTGGGAATGAGAAGGAGGGTGTGAGTGGGTGGTGGGCTGTGGAGGGCGTTAGGATGCCTGAATTTCTTCCTTTCTTACCATCTTTCTCTACGTGGTGGTTAAGGGAGAGAATGAACTATGGAGTCAAACGCATGAGTTTAAGTCCCAGCTCAGGCATCTAATAACTTTGTTATTCTCTTTTGCCTTAGTTTCCTTGACTGTCAAATAAGGCTATAGCCCAACTACATATGATATTAAGGACTAAATTATATAAGGTTTATATACTACCTTGTGCACAGTAAGTTCCCAGAGACAGAGATATCATTAGCATCTCCCCTGTGCCTTCCTCTTCACCCTGGACCTTCAGGTAAATAAAGCCTGGGCCCATCATCTCTTACCTGTCACTGCTGCAACACGAAGTCAATGGGTTCCTTGCCTCCACCTGTTTCAAATCCATCTGGTGTGTCCCCTGCACTGCTGGGCGCACAGCTTGTATCAAGTCATTCATTTATTCGATCATCTTCCATTGCTTTCTGTTACCTGTTGCATTAAGTCCCAACTTCTCTGCCACTTTCCCAGTTTCCTAAGATTTGGCGTCACTGTGTTCTTAGCTGGCTGAGAGTTTGCCACATGTAGTACCACCCACTCCACCTTTGCAACCTTTCCATTTGTATGAACTCTTTTCCTTGCTTTTCCTCTACCATATATCCCTTAAACTTTCTGTCTCCCTGTCTTTGTTAGTGTTGGTCCCCGAGCACAGGAATTTGTCTTCTCCTACCTAATTATGTAAATTGGAACTCGACAATGCTGGCCTCATCTCCTCCAATTAGCTTCATCCTATGCTATCTATTGCTTCTTTTCTGAACTCCGCTCTTGCTTAGGGTATGCTAACTTATGCATAAAGCACCCTCCCCATCTCAATGATTTAACCCTCAAAGGGTATTTTCTCACTCCATATATGTGTGTGGGCTCTGCTTTGTGCAAGTGGTTGTTGGGGGGTCCTGGCTTCTTCCATATTGTGGAGCCACCATTTCCTGGGGGCCTCGGCTCTTCCCCTGGGGTCTCTGTATTGATCAGAGATGAAAGAACAGCAGAGGGTGTTTTGGATCTGGGCTGGGAAGGAGGCTCACATTGCATTCACCCACATTTCTTTGTCCAAACTCACTGTCACATTCCAGGTAATTGTGATGGAGGCTGGGAAATGGATCTGCCTTTGTGAGCAAGAAGCAAACGAAGCGGCTCTGCCACAGTCATCACAGCACAGTTTAACAGCTGACATTTCTAGTAGCTTTGCAAAGTGACTTTTAGTCCCCATAGATTGTAGTTACTTGAGACGCTTCTTTAAAAGACAGAATTCACTGGTGCTTCCTTTTCAGATCAACATTGATGTGAAGTGAGAAGTGATCAGCATTTCTTTGCCTTGGTTTTTCCAGTGACCTTGGCTGGTGTCCTCTAAGGACCCGGAGGTACTGTTGGTAGCAATGGCTGGAAGTGTATTTGATGTAAGAGCAGGTACTCAGGGAAGAAAGAAGAGGGACAGAATGGAAAAAGAACTGCATAATTCCCCAAGATATGGGTACCTGAAACTTTCCAAAATATTTTCCCTCAAAAAATACATGGGTTGTTTGTGGATGTGTCTTTCTCTTCTGGCTCATTGGAAACACTTCATGGAGAGGCGTCTCTGTTTTACTTTCTCACCCTCCCCATCACTGCAAAGCATGGGGCCCCTGATCCTTGAGCAATGCCTAGAACAAATGAATGGACTATTTCCCAGGAGCAGGGATTGTTTTTTTCTTGCTCTTAAAAACACCTTACAAGCCCGGGGGGACTACTTGGTGCAGAGAACTCTCTCAACCACGAGAAGTTTTCATTGATTGCTGATTGAGGTGAGCTGGGAATTGGGAGCAAAGGATGACACAGACAGTAACTAATAGGATACTATGAATAAAGATGCCTTTTGGGTTGCTGATGTCAGAAACTATAGAAACTATCACTAATGATATTACTATTTACTTGTTGTGGGGTATTACAGACCCTTTTATTAGAAATTATTTAGTTTATTTCTCACACAACACTATTAAGTGGACATTCTATCTCCAAGCTATAAATGAGAAACTGAGCTCATGGAGGTTAATTAATTTATGCAACATCACACAGATGGTAAAAGGCAAGTGAAAGTAGTTGTGTACCACCAGCTTTGCTGCCCAACATGTTCTGGAAAGCTCTATAGAGCAAAGTTAGGATTACACCACTGTTTAGATTGTACAAAATTTCATCAATTTATCTTTTTTTTCTAATTTGAAGAAGGGGCAACTTCTTCAAGTTCACACAGAGGTGCTCAGTGAGCTAGCAGTGACCCTGATTTGACTTCCAACATTCAGCCCTGAATGCATCTTGTGTCTTGCTTAGTAAGAAGGAAGGTTTAGTAAGATTCATAACTATTTTTCCTTGAGCTGATGTTCATTGCTCTATCATCATTGTTCCAGTTGCTGTGTCAACTTCTGGCCTTATCCTCCAGGGTATTCCCATCTAGTGGGAGTGACAGATATGCCTCAAGACTCTTGAATTGCATGTGCTCAGGGCTTGATAGAAGCAAGCAGGGAACACCAGGAGAGCACACAGAGAGGCAGCTCTCTCAGGACTGGCGAGGTGGGGAGGCGTTAATCAAAGAAGGCTTCCTGAAAGAGGCAATTGTTCTCTCACAGTTCTCAGCTTTTTCTGCAGGTAAATGTACAAATATTTAAAGGGTGCTAAATTATTAGCCTCCTCTCTTGGAATACCCACATGTCAGAGACAAGCCCTTCTAGGAGGGAGTGTGAGGAGTTTGGGACATGCTTAGAATTTAGAAAGGGTGGAGTCTGAGGGGAGACAGGTGTGTGGTAAGAGAGGAGACAGCAGAGATGAGTAGGGTCAGGTCTAGAGGACATGGCAGGGATGCAAGAAGATATCCAGAGGCCACCAGCCACCTGGCAGCTCCACAGCCTTGGCGGATGAACCGGTGACCTAGGCTATAAATCAGCTCTCTATAGAACCACGACTGCGGGGAGCTCCCCACATGTTTCTCCACAGAGGGCAGCAAAGGGCCTTTGTGAATATTTTTATGTCAGTCAGAAGGGGTGGGTAGAGGCTGAGGATCCGGGGTCTCTCTCCATAAGTAGGTTTTCAGAGAGACCGTTCTGAGAAAGAATGTGGCTGCTGACAGTGTGATTTCAGAAAGGATAACAGGCCAAGTCCCTGAGAAATAACAGAAATGCCATTTGGGCCTGAAAAGCAACTCTGGGGGCCTTATCAGTCAAAAGGCTCCCACAGGAAGCATTTCCAATGGACTCCGTGTACTAGAATTGTGGCTGCAGGCAACCCACCCCACTGTGGGCTCTGAGCCCTCCCAAGCCCAGATGAAAGGACTTGCCTGAAACACCCTCAATCAATCCCCCTTTATCTCTTCTCTTCCTGGAGCAGGATAATCTTCTGTTTTGCAGTCTCTACTCATTCAGCATGTAGCCTCCATTGATTTTTGTACAACAAGCATTGATGCTTGCTGTAGTTGATACAGGAGCAAAAGGAGAATGATGGACACTTGGGCTCCTGGTAAGTCTGAATTCCTGAACTTGAGAGGGGAATTCAGATGCCTCAGAGTGACCACTGTTTGTTTAAAGGACCAGGTCCCTGGAGGGTACAATATACAGCTCTTGTTGAGAGATGCATAGTTATTCTGATTGAATTGTTCTATCCTTCTTTGTGTGACACCAAAACAAAAACCTTTTCCTGAACATTTATTCTTCAGACCACATGGTGGTGCAGTTTCATAAGACACCACTGTTTACTTATAGGGTATTAGAGGAAAGGCACAGACATTGTTGGAATGAAAGGTCAAATCATAGCATCTCAGATTTCAAGCAACCATTATCTAGGCCTCTCTCTTTTGTTATCTAGTTCAGTCTTTACATGGAATCAGGGCATCTACTCTGGACCCAATGGTATTCTAGGTTCTGGGGAGCAGTGTGACCAAAAGAGATGAACTCTGTGCCTTGGCATTTATTCATGACTAAAAAGTGCTAGAAATGGGCTTGAACCCATGTCTCCTGCAGCCAGCACAGCAAGAGGGATTTCCAGTTACGTGGAGTAGAGCTTTGCCACTCACTAGCTATGTGATTTTGGGCAAATTAGTTAACTTACTTGAGCCTCCATGTATTCATTTGTAAAAGAAAGATAATAATTATACCTGCTTTACGCAGTTGCTGAGAAGTTTAGAAATTAACTTCTAAATGCATGGCACATAGTAAGAGTGCCATAAAGGATATTTGTCATCACTCTGCACTAACAGCTAGGAAGATTTGGAAGACAAAGCAATTTCATGCCACTTGAGGAGGGGATCAGAGAAAGCTTCTCAGAGGAGGTGCCTTGACCTGGGCCTTGAAAGACAAGTTCTATTCTTGGGAAATGTTTCCCATCTGCGAAAATACTTGATTGAGGTCAGTCTGTCAAGTCTTTTATGTAATGACATTATTTACCAACCAGAATTGTGAGTCCAAATTAACATATTGAAAGTCTCCGGAAGATTCATAAGAAAGAAGGGAAGTTGAGTAACGTATTGTAGAAATGCAAATAAGTATGAAAAGGGTTGGTCCTTTTACAAGCCCTCCTATGCAGTGACAGATAAGGAGTGGGCTCAGAAGTCAGACGGAGAGCCTGGGTTTGAACCCAGGTTCTGCCATGCACAGCTGTGTGTCTTGGATAGGGGGAGTAAATGCTGTTAAGTCTTAGTGCCTTACCTATAAGATGAGAACAGCCCCTGCATTTTAGCTTTCTGTGAATCTTGGTACTTGGCTCAACAGAGGTCAGCTGAAAAAATTAAAATAAATGCACCCGAGACTGGTTTCTTCTTGCTTATTTGCCTTGGATAATGGCCCTGTGTAGGGGAAAGAGCACGGTTTTGGCTACCTCAAGTCCTGTGTGCAGCCCAGGGGTTGTTGTAGACTAGTCCATTGTCATCTCTAAGTTTCCATTTTCTATACTGTAGAAAGGAGGTTGGCACAGCACCTGGGTTCTTGGCTTTTCCTGTAGACCAGAGGTGGTCCTGGAAGCTGTGTCAGGTATTTTCAACATTCCAAAGGGGCTGATGAATATCTTCTAGGCAGTCCAAATGAAAGTACACAGACTAGGAAAAATTATTTTCTTCTGATTATGTCCTTCCTTGGTTTAAACCTCTCCAAGTTTCTCCATTTTCCTTAGAGGAAGGGACCTACACGGATCTACACCATCTCTCTAGCATCATCATCCACAAATCTTTCATTCAAATTTTGTCCAGCTGGCCCGGACATTCCCCTGACTCTCTGGGCATGCTTTGGAGATCTGGCCTTTCCTTGGTTGTTCTCTGCTTGACATGCTCACCTCCCTGAAATCCCCACAACTCACTCCCTCACCTCCTTTACCTAGTACCTTATCCATGAATCCTATGCTGTGCTTTAAATTACAGCTTCCCTCCACATATTCACTCCACTTCCACGGCTGTCTCCCTTACCTGGCTTAACTTTCTCCATAGTATTTATCACCTCATATTGCATCACATAATTAACTTATTTATTATGTTTTTGTTTTGATTTTACTACCCCATTAGATTTACGCTCTATGAGGACCTGGATTTTTAATGTCTTATATAATGTTATGTTCTAAGTACCCCAAACAATGCCTAGCGCATAGCAGGTACTTGCTATATACATGATTGTTGAATGGCTGCATAAATTTTGGCTGAAATTAAGCATAAGTTATCCCATGAAAGAACTCTTATTGAAAATTTTAAATACAAAATGGGAAATAAAGAATTTATTGCCTAATTATAGTTTGCTTGAAGACACAATTTTCCAAATTAACATATTTAATATTCACATATTATTAGTGAAATAATAGACTATTAGTGGTGAAGATTGTGAGTGAAAGCATTTTTTAAAAACCCAGTTGAGCTCTAACATTTTTAAAAAGCATGTGGATGTGTGCTGTGGGGAGTGTCAAGGGCAGGTCAGAATTAGTTCTTTCTGAGCAGAGTCATCATATTGAGCTCTGTAGCCCCAGGATTGAACATAGCTTCGAGCACATAGTATGTGCTCAGTGAATCTCTATGGCTCTGGGTTTGAAGTTCAGTTGGGAAAAAATATTTTACCCACAATTTTTTTTTTTCTTACTAGAACTGGAAATATTTTTATTGTTTCATTAAGTAGAGGAAGCTAAGAGGACACAGTATTTTATACCCTGATTATCTCTCTTTACCAACTTGCTTTTTATCTCCATGGGGAAACTAGAGGCAATAATTAGAGAATTAAACCTCTCTTACTTACTCATGCAGTACATACTATCACTTACCATTTGGCATTTATTTTCCAGATGAAGGAGTTTAATTTATTTTTCTTTCTTTGGGTCCATGGCTGTCTTCATTCTCCTAGGCTTTGGCTGAAAGGGGCCTCTGTTTTCATTCTCCTAGGAGGCTGGCTCAACGTTGGGCAGGTAAGAAATGTGCCGGCTCCTTTATGAAATCTAATCCTTATCTGCCTTGGACAGCAATGGATGGGGAAGCTCCTCATGGGTAGGGAAGGCTGCTTTCTCATCCCTGAGAAACGCCTTCCCCTTTGGCCTCTCCTTACTACTGTTGCCAACAAAACTGGCTTCAGAGATCTCAGGTCTTACCTTCATATGTGTCCAAGGTGGATGTAAAACCATTCCTTCATCCCCCATGGCACCACTGAGAAAGGCTAGCATGTTTAACAAAACTCCCACATAACAGAAGGGAATTAATGGCAGCGACCCATGTACCTTTTGACATTTTGGTTTATAAGATACCTCTTACCTAAAACCAAGCTCAACTTCTCTGTCTCCTTGCCTTGCTCTCATACACACACCTCCTTGAGGCAAGGGCCAATTTTCTCCCACCTTCTGTCAAGTATATCTAGATCCATCACAATCCTAGCTGACACGCTTCAGAGAGGTTGTATTACTAACCTGAGTTCACACAGCTTCTAAGTGGCAGGGCTGGAAACTCACACTGAAGCTCAGAGGAAAATGAACATTGTTTCTTTCCATTTAAGTCTTGCCTTACACAACTTAGTTTTCCATACCTGTGTCTTCCTTCAGGACTAAAACTGGGAAAGATTGGATGCTTAGGGATGATCATGTCCTTCTTTTTCCAAGGGTGTGTATTTATTTTAGAGCCCCAAGTAACAAGCTCTCCTAAATACAGCCCGATCTCTATGTAACAGATACTTCTCTGGGCCTGTTTCCTCATATGTAAAATGGAGATATACTGGTACCTCCTGGGTTATTTTAAGGACTAAGTTTAAAATGCTTAGGATAATACCAAGCATATAGTAATGCTTGGTATTAAAATGCTTTTCAATTCTAACTGTTATGGTTATCTTGAGGATCAAGCAGAAGTAATCCAAATATAAACTGGGGCTTTATGTGGTCTAATTTCTGTAGAGTTAATTCAAAATAGCATAGACTGACATCAAAAAATAATCTAAGATAATTCAAATATTTACTCCTGCCCTTGAGTAATGTCCAGGGATGGGACATAGGTTATCACCAAAAGGATGGAGCCTGTGGTTGCCACACATCCAGAGGCTACTCACTGGATACCGTGTAGCAGACAGCAATGTAAGCCAAAGGTATCTGGTCCTGGTAGTGGAAATAGAAAACAGATACAGTGACAGGATAAGCCATCCATCTTGGAATAAAGTGGAAACAATAGTAATGATCAACATTTATTTATTCAATGCTTACTAAGTATCTGTGTTAAAACCTTTACACACATTAATTTAATATTCACAGCATCACAATGAGGTAGGTACTATTAGTATCCCTATATTATTAATATGCCTATTTTATAAATAAGGAGGCTGAAGCTCAGAGAGTTTGAGGTATTAACCCAGGGTCACACAGCTTCTAAGTGTCAGGGCTGGAACTTGCAGTGAAAATACATCTGTCTGATTCAAGAACCCACTGCCCAGTTAAGAGCCAGGTAATGACTGGCATCAACCAGATGCCAAATTTAAAGGAGTGAAGCCAACAGGTGGCCAGAAATGGGAAGCAAGGTGCAGGCCTAATCTGGATGCTGAGTAACCTCTGGAGTGTTTGCTCCTGCTTACACATTTTGGCATCCTCTTCTGATATGAATGGTGATCCTTAATGCAGCAATACTCCACGGAATGGCCGGGGAAAAGATCTTGTCATTCATGGAGTTTGTTTCATCCATTCATTCCACAAGGATTTATCTATGTGCTAGGACTGAATTGTGCACTGGGGTTACAGATTTCCTTAGATGAGCCCCAGTCACCAGGGAGCTCATAGCCTACTCTGAGAGACTAAAATTTACAATGTAATGAGGGCTCTAATATTGTTCTTTCTGAGAAGGAAAACTTGGTCTTCCTGAGGGAGTTGGGGAAGTCTTCCTGGAGGAGGTGATCCTAGAGATGGCTATTGACAAAGGAGCAGGAATTAGTACAGTGCACAAGGGGTGAGAAGGAAGGCATTTCTGGATCAGGAAATTGCACTACCTATTATTTTTTTTCCCAAACTCACAATGTTATTTCCCATCTGTCTTAAAATGTCTAGATATTTGCTAAAAATGCTTCTTGCCGAGTCAATGCTGCTTTGCAAAGGGCGCAACTGATGCAGTCTCAGGTTCTTAGCTATAAGAAATAGTTTGGCATTGATAGTATTTTCCCCAGACTTCCAACACATGTGTGGAGTACGTGGAGGGGGCAGGCATTTCTCCTTCTTGCATATGGTCTTGGGGATCCAGGATTCAGTAGGTGCTTTTGCTTTTCAGACATGCTCCGCAATAAAGCTGCTTTTTCTCTCCTTTCCAGCGGATGCCCTCCTCGGCTTTGGCAGATGTCCAAACCCTCATTGTTTTCCCTGCATGAGGAAGCTGAGCAGCTCTTTGTAAATTATGCACCAGCTCCAAGATGTTGGAGGAGCCTGTGGACCCATTTTGTCTGTGCAGAGGTGAATTATTTAGCAAAGATGGTGTAAATGATTCAAAGGAGATGGCATGAAACCTGACTTTAGAGCAGCCTGTCTTGGGGAAATTTAACTGACCCAGAGCTATGCACATTTCTATTGTTTGTTAATAATCACTATACTTAAAAATCTATGGTCTCATGTGGTGCTTGCCTCACCTCTCTGTAGGGCAGCAAGATTTAAATTAACATGGTCTCATAAAAGGAGCAGCATCTGGGCAGGCTTGGGTTTGAGTCTTGCTTTTTTAGCCTTCCTGCACCTCAGTTTTGTCTTCCGTAAATTAGGGATAATAAAAGCCACTTCGAATTGTTAGCACCTTCTTTTGACTATCTAATAGACTGTACCTGGTCAAGGGAGGCCCTTGCCATCGTATTCCCACCCCATCCACTAACCTGACCCTGGAGTCATATTCCTATGTCAGGAAATGAGAGCACTATTTACTTAATTGCTCAGGACTAACTCCTGGGAGTCATACTTGATCCCCTCCCCTCCCGCAGCCCCTGCCTTGAATCTCTTTCCTGGTGCTGTCTGCTCTACCTCCCCAAAGCACACCCATTCGGATCATTCTCACCAGCTCCTCTGCTCGGCTGCAGTCCCCCTCAGTTCAGCACGTCTCCCTACTGCTGCTTTCACCCCTCAGCCCATCTCATCATCACAGAGCAGTTAGGGAGGCCTTTCAAAAATAAATAAAAATAAGTACATCTGATCATATCACTTCGTTCTAACGGCTCTCTGATGGCTGCCCACTACTTTTCAAATAAAACCCAGAGCCCTTTCTTTTGTCTGCAGGCTCCTCTTGACTCAGCTCTGCCCACTTCTTTCTCTTCACCATGGACCACTCTGGCCTTGAGATTTCATGAACAGTTTTCTAATGCTCCTGCCAGAGGTCCTTTGCCTGGTCTGAATTTCTCCTGGCTTGGCTGGCTCCATTTCAACATCTGGATATTTGGTGTTAATTCATAAGGGGGGCTTCCCTGACAATCTAAAAGAGCCACCTCTCCAATCATACTGTAACTGCTTTATTTTCTTTATGTATCTCATCCCTGATTTCAATTATGCTATTGGGTTGCATTTTGGTTGACCTGCTGTCACCCCCACTGGGAAAGGAGCTCCTGAGGCACGGGACCGTGTCAGTCTTGTTCACCATAGTAGTCCCAGGTAGGGTTGCCAGGTTAAGTACAGGGTACCAAGGTGGATTTGAATTTCAGATAAATAAGGAATAGCATTTTAATATAAGTGTATCCCACATTTTGCATGGGGACACACTTATGATAAAAACTTACTCATTGTCCCATTATTTTTAAATTTGCTAAATAAGGCAACCCTAGCTCTAGGGCTTGACTCAGGGCTGATACTTCGTTGGTACATAAGAAATATTTCTTGAATGAATGCACGAAAGAAAGAAAATAAAAAAGAAAGGAAGAAAGAATGAATGAGTGATAGAAGATGACTGTAAAACAAACCCTACAGACTGAATTACTTTTGTCCTTTTGTGCCTTGTCAAAGCTTGACATAAACAGATGCTTAGTAAGAGTATGCTGAATCAATGAAGAGGAGTGGGCTATTATGTTTTTTTCTCTTCCATGTCATAATGTTAGTGTCATTTTGCAGTTGAAGGAACTGAGGATTACAGAGTAAGAGTCTTTTCCAAGGTCAAGTAGCTCAGATTAGCTTCAGCTGAATATAACAGTAACTCCCGAAAGGTGGCTTAAACAAATAGAAGCATATTTCTTTCTCATTTAAAAGAAGCTAGTGTGAAGGCAGTCTGGGTCTGATATGGTGGCACCAACACCAGAATTCCATCTTTCTTTTCTACAAAACTTATAGCCATTTTCTAACCTTGAGTTTAGTGCATGGTCCTAAGATGGCTGCTGGAAGCCAGTCATCACGCTGGTATCCCAGGGTGGGGACAGATCACTTACTCCTTCTCCCTTAAGAAACCTGCCTAAAAATCCATCAAAGCATGTCTTCTTGCGTTTCATTGGTCAGGACTTTGTCCTATGATCATTCCTAGCTGCAAGGGAGCTGTCATTGTTGTCTTTATTCCAGGCAGTCATATGTGGTTGGCTAAAAATTAGGGTCTGTTCTTCAGCCAAGAGAAGAATGGATGCTGAGAAGCAATGAGCAACCTCTGCCAGAATTGGGGGAAGGCAAAAAGATCCTGGTGTTTCCTCAGACTTTGGCACCATATTTTTGCTCACACTGCCCCACAATGACCTTGTAAAGGTGAGAACCAGGATGGGCACACAGCCTCCTGACCATGTGAACCATATCTTTTCACTGCTGGGGCTTCTGTTGTATGGACTAGTGTTTGTGTGAAGTGGGTCAGAGCATGGGATATGGACCTTTGTGTTATTATGAGACTTTTTCTCCCTCAGAAAGTTTCCTGCATAAACTTTAGTCACCAGGACGTGAAGGAACAGGGTTTGGGGGTGACACAGAGGCAGTTTATATTGCTGCAACTAAAATGTGCAGGCTGAGGCAGGCACAGGATGGTGCTAGAGAGTCAGACCAAAGTCAAATAATGAGAGGTTCCATGTATCTGGTACACTGTCTTGGATCTGAAAATGTTTTTGTTTCAGTTTCCTACTTGCTAAAATACTGTGCAATGGGTTGGCTTAATAACAGGAATTTATTGCTCATGATTTCAGAGGCTGGAAGGCTTGTTTCCTCCTGGGGTTGGTATCTTGGGCTGGCCAGCAGTCTCTGGGGTTCCTTGGCTTTTCTATCACATGGCAATGCATATGGAGGCATCTTCTTTTTCTTCTAGGTTCCTTTGAGTCCCAGCTTCTGGCTGCTTCCTGTGGCTTCCTCTCTGTGTCCAATTTCCTCTGCTTATAAGGTCTTTAGCCATACTGGATTAAGGCCCACCCTCATTCAGTTTGGGTCACCTTAACTAATAACATCTTCAAAAGTCCTATTTACAAATGGATTCATACCCACAGTTCCCAGAGTTGGGACCTAAACTTGCATTTTGTCGGGGATTATGGTTCAATCCCCAACAGACCTCAACAGCTGAAGCAACAGTCTGAGTAAAATGAGGTTGAATTTAATAGGCATCAAATATTCTATGCTCACGTCTGAAAGAAACCCAACAGGATAGGGTGATGTGAGCACATTGTAGAGAAGAGATAGAGGTGCTTTAATTGGCAGTAATATGAGCAATCATGTAATAAGGAGATATTTTCATCCTACCCTATATTAATAATGCCACATAATTTAAATGAGGGAGGTGAAAGTCATGCTCCATTATGCAGGATAGAACACATTCATGATATTGCATTTTGTTTCTGGCTCCATAATTTAAAGGGAAAAAGGCAGACTAGAACTTTAAGAAGAGTGAGCGGGATGGGGTTGAAGAATGCTTCTGGTTGTCTATTTAGCATTTTGATCAGTAACTTGGGTCCGGAATGCTTATCAAATTTGCAGGTTTCTCTAGTCTGACAGAGGTAGCAAATACAGTGACTGGCAGAATCAGTCAAGAAGAATAATGGGCCAAATTCAGCACATGAAATTGAAAAGGTAAAGCCCTGCATTTTGGTGAAGCAATCATTTGCACATGAAGAGGATGGTGCAGCAGCTTTTCAAACTACTCAAGGTTTTAGTTGGCTGCCAGGCCCAGCTGAGGGCCCCATGTATCTCTGAGTGTGTTCAGGGGCCACTGGATTGGGTGTGGGTAGGTGGGTGCTGTTAAGAGAGCTCCAGGAAGCACTGATGTTTGTGACTTCTCTTCCAGCCAGGGGTTTGACCTCAGCTTAGTGGATTCCGGTATGTGAAGAGTCTACTGGAGACTGACTCATGCTAACAATGTTTACAGAAGATTGATGAATAACAACAGATGCCAAATGCATTGATTTTTCACCATGAAATAGATTTGTTAGATACCCTATACATGATCAGTATATATATAAACACACAAATACACACACACACACACACACACACACATACATATGGAAAACCAAAGAATATTCCTAAGGTTTTTTCAAGGGAGATGGAATTGTAAAGAGGGGCACGAGTTGTATGATTTAAATGCTTGATGGCATTGGGTTAGAAGAACCTGTGCATCCCCTTTTCTAAAGAGGATGTACCTGCACTAGGAACATTTTTTAGATAATTCTAGTTATGTCAGCTTGCAGTCAGTTTTGATAGGCCTGGAAACCATTTCCTCTATTGAAGGTGATTTGGCAGAGCTCTGTTTAGGCCTTTTATTTGTCGATATATACTACAACTCTCAGGAAGCAATCACTACTTAAGGCATACCAAATTGTTTCTTGCTTTGCTTCAGGGTGCCAGGATGGCAATGGGATAAGGGGACTGACCTTGATAGGTTAAGGTCACCAAGCCTTCATTGCTGTCTACCCCCAGCAAATGAAAAATCACTGCCCCCTCAGCATTTCTCAGTAGAAAAGAACATTTACCACCTTTATCTGGGTGGATTCCAGATACCCTCAGTCAGTTCCCCGCATGATTCCAGCCTCCTCGGCACAAATACAAATAATCCTAGGACATTTGGCATTGACCCTTCTCTGGTTTCTAAGTGGGTGACTGTCCTAGTTTACTAATACTGCAGAATTCAAAACACCAGAGATGGATAGGCTTTTATAAAATGGGGGTTTATTTACAATTACAGTCTTAAGGCCACAAAGCATCCAAGGTAACACATCAGCAATCGGGTACCCTCACCGGAGGATGGCCAATGGCCTCCGGAAAACCTCTGTTAGCTAGGAAGGCAGCTGGCATCTGCTCCAAAGCTCTGGCCTCAAAACGGCTTTCTCTCAGGACGTTCCTCTCTAGCAAGCTTGCTCCTCTTCAAAACATCACTCCCAGCTGCACTCTCTTCCTCCCCCCGAGTCAGCTCATTTATGTAACTCCACCGATCAAGGCCCACCCCGAATGGGTGGGGCCACGCCTCCATGAGAACATCTCATCAGAATCATTGACCACAGCTGGGTGGGGCACATTCCAAGCAAATCCAACCATCACCAAAACGCCTGCCCCACACAAAACCACAAAGATAATGGCATTTGGGGGACACAATACACTCAAACCGGCACATTCCACCCCCTGAACCCCAAAATGACATTATCTTTCCAAATACAAAATGTATTCATTCCATCACAATATCACAAAAACTTAAATCAATTCAGTAACAAAAGTTAAGTACAAAATCCCATCAAAATCAGTTTAGGCTTGGTCAGTTCTAAGGCATAATTCCCCTCTAGCTGTGGATCTGTGAACCTAGAACAAGTTATGTGCTTCCAATATATAAAGGAGAGACATTCATAGGATAAACATTTCCATTGCCATAAGGAGAAACAGTAAGGAAAACAGGGTTAACAGGAGCAAAACAGTTCCTAAAACCCACAGGACAAAGTCCATTAGATTTCAAAGTCCGAGAGTCATTTACAGAACAATGTTGCATCCTTGGGGCTTGAGAGAGTGGGAGCCTAACACTTCCCAAGGGCCTTTTCGTCAGCCCTTTCCTCTCCAAACGCTTAGGTGAGTGCTCCAACATTTCCACACATTGGGGAGACCACCTTCTCGGCCCCACCCTCCTCAAACATCGGGGCAGCTCCTGGATTCCCTTCCATCTCCGGGTCACACGCTCAACCCCTTCAGAACAGTGTGGTGGCAGCCAGGCTCTCCCCAATTCCCTGGGAATGTGCTCCACCCTCTTTGGGGCTTGGGGTGGCAGGACATTTCCTGAGCAACGAGGCGGAAGGCCCGCCCTCGACCTCCAGGGCAAACTCACCCTTTCCCTGCATGTGGGCTGCTCCGCTCTCTCAGCCCTAGACCTCCTGACTCCAGACCTCAACCTCCATGGCTCTGTCTTTGAAGAGATTTTTCCTTTAATTTTTTCCTTGTCTGTCTCCTCCAGTCCAGACCGGCAATGGCTCTGTCTATAAAGATCTCGCAAAAATTCTGTTGGCTTTGCATGAAGCATGCAGGGGTCAAAGCCATCAGACAATAGGACTTTCCACAAATCCTTTCTGGATAATTCCATCTCCAATCCTGGCTTGTACTGAAATGGTGGCTGGGTTCCATGTTTGGTTACATCCTCACGTTGGGCTGTAGCTTCTGGGATTCCACCCCCTGGAAGCTCGTAATTTTCCAAGCCATCAGTTTCTGGTTTCTTGGAACCCAAGAGTTCAGTTCTAAGTTTATCTCTCTCTGCTCGCATTTTACTATAAGCTGCAAGGAGAAGCCAGGGTATATCTTCCACATGTAGTCTGGAGATTTCCTCAGCTAAGTATTCCAGGTTGTCACTTTTAAATTCTTCCTTCAATCTGACACCAGGACTCAATTTTGCCAAATTCACTGCCACTTTAAAACAAGGATCGCCTTTCTTCCAGTTTGCAACAACACATTCATCATTTCTGCTCAAGTCCTCATCAGAAGTATCTTTAGAGTCCATATTTCCATAAACAGTCTCTTTAAAGCAGTTTTGGCCTTTTCTATCAAGCTCGTCCCAATTCTTCCAGAGTCTTCCTCTTATCCATTTAAAAAGCCGTTCCAGCATGTTTGGTATTTGCAAACTCAGCAGCAAAAGCACCCCACTTCTCTGGTACCAAAATCTGTCCTAGTTTACTAATGCTGCAGAATTCAAAACACCAGAGATGGATAGGCTTTTATAAAATGGGGGTTTATTTACAATTACAGTCTTAAGGCCACAAAGCATCCAAGGTAACACATCAGCAATCGGGTACCCTCACCGGAGGATGGCCAATGGCCTCCGGAAAACCTCTGTTAGCTAGGAAGGCAGCTGGCATCTGCTCCAAAGCTCTGGCCTCAAAACGGCTTTCTCCCAGGACGTTCCTCTCTAGCAAGCTTGCTCCTCTTCAAAACATCACTCCCAGCTGCACTCTCTTCCTCCCCCCGAGTCAGCTCATTTATGTAACTCCACCGATCAAGGCCCACCCCGAATGGGTGGGGCCACGCCTCCATGAGAACATCTCATCAGAATCATTGACCACAGCTGGGTGGGGCACATTCCAAGCAAATCCAACCATCACCAAAACGCCTGCCCCACACAAAACCACAAAGATAATGGCATTTGGGGGACACAATACACTCAAACCGGCACAGTGACCATATATATCAATTAACAAATCCAAAGAGACACCCCACTCCATCCTGTTTGTCAATGTTCTTATCACATCTACTCTAGGAGCTCATTGTATCAGTCAGGGTCCCAGTGAGAGACAGATGGCACACTCATATTAGGATAATTTGGGAAGAATTCAGTAAAGGACTATTTACAGAGCTGTGAGCAGGGTTTAGGGAAACTACAAGGAATAGTACAATACCACAGGGTGATGACATCTAGTTGCTGCTGTAGATGGGACTAAAGGGATGGGGAGAGGGGAAAGAGAATCAAGAGAGAGAGAAAGCTGGGTGGGATGGACATTTTACCAGGATCTCTGATCTTTGACACAACCAGCCTATAGCAACTCTGTGTCTATGGTAATAAATGCCTCACCCTTGCTCTCTTCCTCCCTTCTAATCTTCTGCTGGTGCACCCCATGGGCCAAACCCAGTTGGAAGTCAGTGGGCAAGGGAGTCCAATGGTATGTCCAAGGATATGAGCCTCCCAGGCTGCAGCAAGGTGGAGTGGATTTGGAGGGACAAATGGAAGAATCTGGCAAAACCACTGAGGGCTGGAATTTTTTGTCAACATCCTTATTTTCTTGGTATCTCAGTTTTCAGCAGTTTACTTGACTGTAAGTTTCCTTAGGGTAGGGGCCTGGTCTTTGACTTTGTATTCTAGGGTCCAGCCCAGTGCCCAAGAGATGCTCCAACATGTTTGTGAGATGACTGGTAAGTGAATGAATTGTCTGTGAGGATTTGCCCTTACACTTTGCTCACTGCTACTCTCCTTGGATGCAGCCACTTCCTCCCTCACCTGTAAGCCCACGGGACCAGTTCCAGTTATTGTATTTCTGTATCACTCTCTGAGTACTGGGGCTGACACTCAAATGCGGTCTTAGGGGCCATTCCTTCTGTCCTAGAAGCACAAGTTGTTTTTCCTCTAGTACAGACTCTGCTTTCTGGGATGTCTCACTTTTCTGCAGACAGGCATTCTGTACCAACTGCTTAGTTTGTGTCATCCTACCAGGACAGTGCTAGGAAACCTCTGCTCATTTTTGGCAGATGGGATTGCTTTCTCCCTGCTGTACTCCCATCCTGATAAACTGTTAAACAAACATCTATTTGCTCATCTGTCATGTTCTAGGCAGCGTGCTAAGACTTGGGAATGTCCAGATAGATAAGACATGGTCCCAGCTCCTCAAAGAGCTACAGTCCAGAGGAAGAGAAGACAAGTAAACAGATAATTATCAAACTATGCAGCAAGTGCTATGAGACATGTAACAGGGCTTTGTAAGAGCATGGATAAGGAATGCCTAACTCAACTTGGAGGTTCAAGGAAGGCTTTCTAATCTTGTGGGATGGAAAAGAGATGGGCAACAAAGAGTTAGAATACATTTAAAGCCAAATAAAGAACATGATAGAAATGACAGATACCTGACACAGCATTGTGTGTGTGGAGAAACATGAACAGATCTGTATTATTAGTGATAAAATCTGAGGCTTAGCATGGCAGTGTTACTGACCCTGTCTTTGTTGCATTAAATTATTATTTATCCCTTCAACAAATGGTGTCAAGATGACTGAATTTCCACATGCAAAAGACTGAAGTTGAACCCTAACCTTACACAATTCACAAAAATTAACTCAAAGTTATCATGGACCTAAATGTATGAGCTAAAACTGTAATTCTCTTAGAAGAAAACACAGGATACACTCCTGGGTTAGGCAGTGATTTCTTATATATAACATCAAATTTATAAATGATAAAAGACAAGATTGATAAACTGGAAGTGGCAGATTGAATCATGTCCCCAGCAAAGACATATTTAAGTCCTAACCCCTGGTCATGTGAGTGTGAACTCATTTGTAAATGAGATCTTCATTAAGGTGAACTCATTTGTAAATGAGATCTTCATTAAGATGAGGTGAAACTGAATTGGTGTGGGCATTAATCTGGTATGACTGTAGTCCTTATAAGCAAAAGAAATTTGGATACAGAAATACAAGCCACAGGAGGAGACAGAAGGGACAAATCAACATGTGGCAGAGGCAGAGAATGATGACTAGTCACCACCGGAATGGTACAGAATGCTGCAGACTTCAGAGAAGGCATGGCCTGCTGATACCTTGATTTTGAACTTCTAGCCTCCAAAACTGTAAGAAAATAAATTCCTATTGTTTAAGCCAACCCTTTGTATGGTGCTTATCTTAGCAGCCCTTGGAAACTAAGATACTAGGCTTTATCAAAATTAAAAACTTTTGTGCTTCTAAGGACACCATTAAGAAAGTGAAAAGACAACCCACAGATAAGGACAGAATATTTGCAAATCATGTATCTTATAAGGGACTAGTATCCAGAATACAGAAAGAAATCTTATAAATCAACAATAAAAAGACAAATAACCCAATTTAAAACTGGGCAAAGAATTTGAATACATAGCTCTCTAAAGAAGATGTAGGAATGGCTAATAACCATATGAGAAGATGCTCAACATCATTAGTCATTAGGGAAATGCAGATCAAAACCACAATGAGACACTACTTCACACACACTAGGATGGTTATAATAAGAAACAGATAATGACAAGTGTTGGTGAGGATATGAAGAAATGGGAACCTTCATTCATTGCTTGTGGGAATGTAAAATGGTGCAGCCACTCTGGCAAACAGTCTGGCAGTTCCTCAAAACTTACATGTAGATTTGCCCTATGGCCTAGCAATTCCATCCTAAGTATCCTCCAAAAAGAAATAAAAACATATGTCCACACAAATGTTGTACACAAATGTTCATAGCAACATTATTCATAATAGCCCAAATTAAAAACAGCCCAAATATCCATTAGCTGATGAATGACTAAGCAAAACTTAGTATATCTATGCAATGGAATATTATTCAGCCATAAAAAAGCAGTAATACATGCTATAACATGGACGAGCCTTGAAAACATAATGCTAGTGAAAGCAGCTAGTCATAAGGGAACATGTATTGCACAATGTGATTTACATGAGATGTCTAGAATACACAAACCTGTAGGGAGAGAAAGCAGATTAAGGATTTCCTAGGCCTGGAGGGGAGAGTGACTGTTAATGGGTACAAGGTTTCTTTTGGGGATGATAAAAATGTTCTAAAATTAGATTATAGTGATGGTTGCACAACTGTAAATATACTAAAAACCATTAAATTGCATACTTTAAATGGGTGGAGCTTATGTAAGTTGTATCTCAATAAAATTGTTAAAAATATATTTTTTATCTTGATTAATGAGTGTTTTAGAGCCCCCTTAAATTTTGTGCCTGGGAAAGCAACTTACTTGCTGTCCTAGTTTGTTAATGCTGCAGAATGCAAAACACCAGAGATGGACTGGCTTTTATAAAAAGGGGGTTTATTTGGCTACACAGTTACAGTCTTAAGGCCATAAAGTGTCCAAGGTAACACATCAGTAATCAGGTACCTTCACTGGAGGATGGCAAATGGCATCTGGAAAACCTCTGTCAGCTGGGAAGGCACGTGGCTGGCGTCTGCTCCAAAGTTCTGGTTTCAAAATGGCTTTCTCCCAGGACATTCCTCTCTAGCAAGCTTGTTCTTCTTCAAAACGTCATACACAGCTGCACTCCATTCAGTCTCTTTGAGTCAGCATGTTTTATATGGCTCCACTGATCAAGGCCCACCCTGAATGGGTGGGGTCACACCTCCATAGGAGTATCCCACCGAAGTCACCACCCACAGCTGGGTGGGGCACATTCCAAGCAAATCTAACCAGCACCAAAACCTCTGTCCCACAAGACCACAAAGATAATGGCATTTGGGGGACACAATACATTCAAACCGGCACATTCCACCCCCTGGACCCCAAAATGACATTATCTTTCCAAATACAAAATACATTCATTTCATCACAATATCACAAAATCTTAAACCATTTCAGTAACAGAAGTTAAGGACAAAATCCCACCAAAATCAAATATAGGAGTGGTCAGTCCTAAGGCATACTTTTCCTTTAGCTTTGCATCTGTGGATTTAGAACAAGTTATATGCTTCCAATATACAAAGGAGGGACATTCATAGGATAAACATTCCCATTGCCATAAGGAGAAAGAGTAAGGAAAACAGGGTTAACAGGACCAAAACAGTTCCTAAAACCTGCAGGACAAACTCCATTAGATTTCAAAGTCTGAGAGTCATTAACAGAATAACGTTGCATCCTTGGGGCTTGAGAGAGCGGGAGTCTAACCCTTCCTAAGGGCCTTTTCAGCAGCCCTTTCCTCTCCAAACGCTTAGGTGAGTGCTCCAACATACCCACACATTGGGGAGACCACCTTCTCAGCCCCACCCTCCTCAAACATCGGGGCAGCTCCCGGATTCCCTTCCATCTCCGGGGCACACAGTCAACCCCTTCAGAACAGTGTGGTGGCAGCCAGGCTCTCCCCAATTCCCTGGGAATGTGCTCCACACTCTTTGGGACCTCGGGTGGCAAAACTCTTCCAGAGCATTGAGGTGGAATGCCCACCCTCGACCTCTGGGGCAAACTCACCCTTTCCAAGTGTGTGGGCTGCTCAGCTCTCCCAGCCCGAGACCTCCTGACTCCAGACCTCAACCTCCATGGCTCTGTCTTTGAAGAGATTTTTCCTTTAATTTTTTTCCTTGTCTGTCTCCTCTAGTCCAGACCGGCAATGGCTCTGTCTATAAAGATCTCGCAAAAATTCTGTTGGCTTTGCATGAAGCATACAGGGGTCAAAGCCATCAGACAATAGGACTTTCCACAAATCCTTTCTGGATAATTCCATCTCCAATCTTGGCTTGTACTGAAATGGCAGCTGGGTTCCATGTTTGGTTACATCCTCATGTTGGGCTGTAGCTTCTGGGATTCTACCCCTTGGAAGCCTGGAATTTTCCAAGCCATCAGCTTCTGGTTTCTTTGAACCCAAGAGTTCAGTTCTAAGTTTATCTCTTTCTGCTCGCATTTTACTATAAGCTGCAAGGAGAAGCCAGGGGACATCCTCCACATGTAGTCTGGAGATCTCCTCAGCTAAGTATTCCAGGTTGTTGCTTCCAGATTCTTCCTTCCATATGACACCAGGACTCAATTTTGCCAAATTCTCTGCCACTTTAAAACAAGGATCGCCTTTCTTCCAGTTTACAACAACATATTCATCATTTCTGCTCAAGTCCTCATCAGAAGTATCTTTAGAGTCCACATTTCCACAAACAGTCTCTTTAAAGCAGTTTTGGCCTTTTCTATCAAGCTTCTCACAACTCTTCCCGAAACTCCCCATTATCCATTTAAAAAGCTGTTCCAACATGTTTGGTATTTGCAAACTCAGCAGCAAAAGCACCCCACTTCTCTGATACCAAAATCTGTTTTAGTTTGCTAATGCTGCGGAATGCAAAACACCAGAGATGGACTGGCTTTTATAAAAAGGGGGTTTATTTGGCTACACAGTTACAGTCTTAAGGCCATAAAGTGTCCAAGGTAACACATCAGTAATCAGGTACCTTCACTGGAGGATGGCAAATGGTGTCTGGAAAACCTCTGTCAGCTGGGAAGGCACGTGGCTGGCGTCTGCTCCAAAGTTCTGGTTTCAAAATGGCTTTCTCCCAGGACATTCCTCTCTAGCAAGCTTGCTCTTCTTCAAAACGTCATTCACAGCTGCACTCCATTCAGTCTCTTTGAGTCAGCATGTTTTATATGGCTCCACTGATCAAGGCCCACCCTGAATGGGTGGGGTCACACCTCCATGGGAGTATCCCACCGAAGTCACCACCCACAGCTGGGTGGGGCACATTCCAAGCAAATCTAACCAGCACCAAAAGGTCTGTCGCACAAGACCACAAAGATAATGGCATTTGGGGGACACAATACATTCAAACCGGCACACTTGCCTCACCACAGTCTTCATAGTCATAGATGAAGAGTTAGACTTCATCTTGTCTACTACAGGGGCCTTTGAAGGGTTTTCAGGGGATGGCCAGATTTGCTTTTTGCACACATGGCAGTGTTCCCGTTTGCTAATGCTGCTGTTATGCAAAATACCGGAAATGGATTGGCTTTTATAAAGGGGGTTTATTTGGTTGCAAAGTTACAGTCTTAAGGTCATAAAAGTGTCCAAGCTAAGGCATCAACAATAGGGTGCATTCACAGAAGAATGGTCAATGGTGTCTGGAACACCTCTATTGTCTGAGAAGGCACATGGCTGGCATCTTCTTCCTTTGCTCCCAGATTGTGTTTCAAAATGGCTTTCTCCCAGGATGTGTCTGGGTGTATTCTCTTAGTTTCTTCCAGGCAAACTCTGGAGCAGCAAAAGCCTACTTTCAATGGCCATTTTCAAAATGTCTCTCTTGGCTGCAGCAGTGAGCTCCTTCTGTTTGTAAGCTCCTCTATGGGACTCCAGTGATTAAATCAAGACCCACACTGAATGGGTGGGGCCGTGGAAATAATTCAATCAGAGTTATCACCTACAGTTGGGTGGTTCACATCTCCATGGAAACAACTTAATCCAAATATTTCAACCTAATCAGCACTAATACTTTAGCCCCCAGAAGATTGCATTAAAGAACATGGCATTTTGGGGGACAATACATCCAAACCAGCACAGGCAGGGACCCCAACTAAGAAAGGGAGAAGTGAAGAAGTTGGTGGATGTGTGAACATGCAAGAGGGGATGTGTATGGAGAGCTGGTTAAAGCAGAATAGACAGGAGTTTGGGGAGGGAGAAGTCTAGGATGCCTCTTAGGCTTCTGGGTTGGGTGACTGTGAATCTTTGTATCACTGACCAGGAGCATGAGAAACAAGTGGGAGATGGCGAAATGGTGACTTTGGTTTGAACATGGTTGCACCTGGGCTTGGGAGGCACCCAGGAGATGATAAGCCACCAGCTTGGTATTAAATCACATGACCCCTTGTTTCAACCTTCTGTGGCCGTCCACTGCTCTTAAATAAACCCCAGTTTCTCTGCTGTGACCACCCCGTGTGATGGGACTGCTGCTGTTCTCTCCAGCTCCATCTCATTCACACTCCCTCTTGCTCACTCAGCTCAGTCACTCAGGCTCCCTTTTGCTCCTGGAGTGTCCCAAGAAGAGTCCTTCCTCTGGGATCAATGCCAACTCTGTCCAATGCCTGGAATCTTTGTCCATCAACTCTTTTCATGTCTAGCTTCTATTTCTTTAATATTTCACTGGAATGCTTCCCCAATTAACTAAAGGGGACTTCCATACTTACTTTTAAAATTGTACTCAGTGTGTCCATTTCCCATTGTTGCTATAACAAATTACCACAAACTAAGTGGTTGAAAACAATATAAATTTATTATCTTATAGTTCTGTGTACTAGAAGTCCAATACAGTTATCACTGGTCTAAAATCATAGTGTCAGTAGGGCTACATTTCTTTCTATCTGGGAGAAGCCATCTCCTTACCCTTACTCCTTTCTAACTTCTCGATTCTGCCCACATTCCTTGGTTCATGGTTCCTTACTCCATCTTCAAATCCAGCAATATTGCATTTCTATGATCATTCTTCTGTAGTCACATCGCCCTCTTACTCTTCTTTTCTGCCTCCCTTGTCCTCTTTAAAGGACCCTTTTGATTATCTTGGGACCACTTGGATAATCCAGGATAATCTCACTGCTGTAATGTCATCTGTTTAGCAATCTTGATTTCATCTGCAACCTTAATTCCTCTTTGCCCTGTAACCTAATATATTTACAGGTTCTGGGAGTGGACATCTTTGTGTCTGTGTGTGTGTGTAGGGGGCGGCTCTTATTCTGCCTCCCACACCCAGCTTCAGTCCTTCAATAGCACTTTTACAATCTCAGTCGTCCTGTTGATTTATCTGCTTTCCTCTCCTCCCAGGATGTAGCTCATGGGAATCGTCAGCCTCCTGACATACGTAAAATCTTGAGAATGGAAGAGAATGTGGATAATAGTGATTCTCAAGTGTGTCTTTTCATCAGAAGTTGTTCGTTCATTCGTGCACTCAACAATTTTACTTAGCACTTGCTTAGTACCAGGTACTGTTAGCTGGGGATATGTCAGTGGACAAGACAGACTAGAAATACTGCCCTCAAGGAGCTTACTGCTTTTGTAGAGCTTTAAATGATACAGAAACCTGCATCACATCAGTCATACAAGAAGCTGCACTGGTGAAGAATAGGTCACCAAGTTAGATTCATTTGAATGGCAAGTTCTAATGATGGCAAGTTGGACTCATCTGAATCTATTTTTGCACCCAGCTGACTCTCTTTCCATAGAAAGAGTCCCTTGAACAGTGCTTCTAAAACCAGCTGTGATGGAGAAACTGTTTTTTAATTTCCAATCTATATGGATAGATATTTTTGTAAAATACAGCAAAAATAAGTTACTAGAATAATGAAATGTTGCTTGCATGTCACAGCAGTGTCAAATTCTCATAAAATGTTCTTATTCTCAATTTCTACACTAATCTTTTCATAGACAGGTGACAAACAGTTCGCAGAGAAGCCCCAGTGCTGGGTCTTTGAGTAGCTCTGCTCTGAATCAGTCTTAATTTTCTCATCTGTAAAATGGGGATACTTTTACATATGAAAAGTTATTATGAGGATTGATTTGGCTAATGTAAACAACACCCCCGTCACCATCTGGCTTAATAAATAGTACTTTTTAATGTCCATTGTGATTACTCTTTAATGTTTCTTAATAATAGTTTAATATTCAATTTTATGTGCCATAAAAATCAAATTGGGACTTTTTCAATTCTTAAGCAGAAAGAGGCATTTTGCTAGCTCATAAAAACAATGTAAGTTTTGAATATCTGTGCTTGGGATTTGATTTTTTTCAATAAACAAT
The DNA here is from genome assembly GCF_015220235.1 of Choloepus didactylus. NCBI lineage: Eukaryota > Metazoa > Chordata > Mammalia > Pilosa > Megalonychidae > Choloepus > Choloepus didactylus. Next base: position 13,582,447 of record NC_051309.1, read on the forward strand.
GATGCAGGGAAAGCATGCCTTTGAGTACTGTTGATGAATAATAATCATTGAGAAACCCTGCTTGCCTTTTAAACACCAGCCAGATGTTATCTTTCCCCATTGCAAGCCATGCCCACCCTCAGGCCCATTAGACAAAATGCTGGCTGTCACAAGTTGTCAAGATCTGGGGACTGGCTTTTTTAAAATAGCCACAAGGTCATGGGGATTAAACGGTCTCCAGGGAGTCCCAGGAAAATTAGAATGTCAGCTTCACCTTTTCTCCGCAAGGATGGCTCCATGACATTTTCAGAAAGGAGGGACGGCCTCAACCTGTCAGTACTGAAAGGGGAACCCAAGGTTAAATGCAAAGTGAGAAGGTAACTCACTGCCTAGAGATTGGCAATGCAGCTCCAGTTTCATTCTGGAGGAGCAGAGCTGATGAGAGTGAGCTGGAGAACTCGTTAGAGGTCTGGGAAATTGAGACCAGGCACATGCAAACCTGAAAATGAGAGACAACTTGGCAGAAGAGAGAGAGCAAGAGCTTTGGCAGCAGGCAGTTCTGGGTTTGAATTTCAGTCCGTGTTTGTTGGTCCTGACACTCAAGCATAACCGCTTGGACAACGGAACTTCCTTCCCAGGACTGTCATGGGTGTTGTGTATGAATGCCTGGCTCACAGCCCATGAGCCATGGGTCTAACTCCTGTTGGTCTTATCTCGAACACTCACACACCCATTTTTGTAGCCTCCTTTTTGCCGTCTGTCACATCTTTTTCAATAATCGTGTATCCATGACTCTCTTTAATGTTCGTACATTTCACATGCCAACTGTTCCCCGATCCACACACACATGCTGACTGTTTTGGCTCCAGGTCTCTATAGACACAAAATTTTGATCCTTAAAAGAAATCCAAATATGCCAAGCACTTGTATGTGAGTTTGTGTGTGTGTTCTGGAGCTTTTACCAAAACTGTGTGGTATCACTGAGGAAGGGTCTTTTTGCAGCGTTCATCACTCTACTAAAGATGTTGTATTGGACTGTTCTGTCTCTAGATTTTCCTCTAAGCTAAGACGGAATTAGAAAGTTTAAGCCTCTTCTTTGAAAAGAAAAATCAGGTTCTCTTCCTGTTTCCCAGCCTTAACTAAATGGGAGGAATGGGCAGTGGGTTTTGCTGACCGAGGAAATAATCTAATTGGATTTAAAAATATTTGTTCTTGAGGTGTAGGGCTATGAATAGCCTTTCTTTGTGGTGATAAGAAAGTGGAAATATTCAGGGTATTTATGAACCAGTGAGATACTAAAGCACATTTCTAGCTGGCTAATCAGCCTGTGGCAAAGGTGCCAGGTAATATTAAATTTTACTCTGCTGTATGTTCTAGGGCATGTTAGAGATTGGAGAAGACCTCTCTGCACTCTGAGAGATGTCAATGAAAAAAAATATGTTAACAGAGCCTGTTTTTGCCAGCTGGAATCAAATACTTTACCCCTAAGTACTGTGATAATGCCAATACTTGTGAAACGTGGTTTGGAGAGTTGAATGAAGTCCTTGGCACGTCTTTTGGAGCGACCACCATATTTCATAGAATCTGAGATGCCATTGATTGTAAATGCACTATGCTTCTACTTAATTTAAGAAAGAAAAAACAAAATTTTGCCAAATAATATTAACATACCATCAATTGTAAGATGAATCCTGATTGCACAGATATTACAATGTGGAAAAATATGCACCTCGGAATGAACTACTCTAGTGTTAGTTTATAAATTGTTGATTACTTAAACTGTGAAAAAACCTCACTAAACTTATTTAAATTTAAATTTAACCCAACTATATATTTTATAGGCTTCTTATAGTCAGAAAAATTGTAGTCCCTTAGGTCTGCCATTTTTGCCCTGCTACAAACACACAGATGCAGTGCTTCTAACAGATGTATCTCTAAACCTGAAAGGAAGTCTCTCCATCTAGGGCAAAGCCTCCATTCCTCTTCCTTCTGAATTCTCCTTTGGGAGCCCCAAATTCTGCATCTCTTTATTAAGCAGAGAAAGTCCTTCCTTCCCAAGTCATGGCCCTAGATTTCCACAGCCAAGACTGACTGCTAGTTTAACAACATGAAGATCCTCCTCTCAGAAAAATTTAACTTCTTTAGAAGGCAGTATGGCAAGCATCTATTTTTAGTTGTACATGCTTTTTGGGGGTCTCACCCCTTAGCTGATACATCTTATTTACTATTTCTTCCCAAACAAAAATACAGGGTCCTTCACAAGGGACACTCTTATATTAGCTGCTAAGATAATGTTTTCCCCATGCTATTATTATCTGTGTGTATAATGCTGTCTGTGCATAATACCATGGTTATCCAGAGGCAGTCTGTGTTCCACTCTGGGCTGGAGAGGCAAGACCACTTTCCAGTATATAGTGGAGAATGTTCTATCTGAGGGTGGGATGACTCATTGTTTCTATCTCTTCTCCTAAAGATGAAGCTTGCCTGGAAGTCAAAACTGGATTATACTGGGATGTCCAATGGCCAGGCAGAAGATTTGAATTTTAATTTTTGGCTTGCCATAGTAGTAGGATCAGTACCACTAGAAGCTAGTATGAATTGAGCACATGCTTTGTGTGAGGTCCTGTGTCATGAAGGTAGAAGTTATTCTAACTCACATTTCACAGAACAGAAAACAGAGGTTTAAGGATACAAGTAACTTGCTCAAAGTCACACAAGTTGGAGAAAAATATTGATGATGATGATGATGATGATGATGATGATGATTGCCATAATTTTGGCCTTTGAAGACAGTTCTCTCATAGTATGGTTTAGGCAGCTAAGAGAGCTTGGAACTCCTGATAAGTGGTTGTGAAACAGATTTGAACCAATCCTGGAATCACAAACTCAGCCAGTCTGAGCTCAGTCACAATGGCTGCAGAAGGAAGTGGTTGCTCTGCCTTTCTCCTTGGTCAAGGATTTCTTAGCCAGGGGACTGGAGATTGTGAGTGGCGGAGAATAGCCAGGCTTTCTGATGAACGTTTTTAACATTTTAAATTTCACCTGCGATTGCACAGTCTAGCCTACAACACACATAAATCCTTCATTTTCTTTCTTAACTATAGCATGTCTTATAATTTAGCAACTGTAAAAATGAATAAGTATAATTAACAATGCAGAGTGAAACACAGTGAGCTTGTAACTGGTTATAAGTCAGTTGAATCTCATCATTAAGGAATATCATGATCCTAATTAATATCCTGGTTTTCTTGTCTCTTCATAAATCAATAGGCCATTGCCTAGCTACTTTGCATTCCCCAGTTTTAGTACCATGTACAGATTCTGGGCCAGTCAGGTCCACCTTTGTCTTTGTGCTGAGGTTAGTCTAGAGATTCTGGGGAGTGGTGGAGACAGAGCCCCTCGGTCCTGGTCACGCCCTGGTGCCAGGCTGCCACTGGTCTTGGGAACTGGCATTGGGAACTGACTGGCCCTGGTGGCCAAGTGGACTTTAGAATGGACAGTGAGGATGAGCCTGTTCTGACTGTGACCTGGGAGGGAGGAATTGCTGGTGGAGCTTTTCAGAGGCCACAAGGAGGATGTCTTAGCTTCCCATGCTGCTGTAACAACGAACCACAGTCTAGCAGGCTTAACCAACAGAAATGTATTATCTCATGGTTCTGAAGGCTAGAAATCTGAAACCAAGGAATTGGCAGGGCCATGCTTCCTCTTAAAGACCACACCTCTCCCCTGGCTTCTTATAAGTGGCCGCAATCTTTGGCACTCCTGGGCTTGGAGCAGCATCATTCAATCTTTGCCCCATCACATGGCCATCTGTCGCTGTCTCTCGGTCTCTGTCTCTCGGTCTCCACCCAAATTTCTTCTCCTTATAAGGACACATGTCGTAGTGCATTAGAGCACACCCTAATCCAACGTGGCCTCATTTTAACTAATAACATCTTCAAAGACACTATTTCCAAATAAGGTCACACTCACAGAATGGGTTAGAACAGGATTTTGGAGACAGATTTTGGGCCTGAAAATCATGGTTTTGGGCATTCAGAACCTGAGGTTTCTGCATAATATTCATGTGCAAATGGATAATCGGCACTGGTCCTTGGGAGAAAGGTTGGGCAGAGGTCTTAGGGGGCAGTTGAGGGAGAAATGATGAATGAAACTCCTCAGAGATTCCTGTTTATGGCCCCTGTGTCACACTGAAGCCAGAGACATCATTTAAAAGGCTGGATGGTGTCACTTTCCCCCCCACCTTTACTTGCCAGAAAAGGATGAAATGCGTATTCATCATAATCACCCAGGTTTTTGTCCCCAGGGATCCACATTTTGTACTATCTCCTTTTCCACTGTCAGGGAAGATGGTCCATTTGCTTAACAGGGAAATTTGCACTGCTGTCTTGTTTGCATGCAAATGTTAAGCTTCAGGTAAGATGTGGATTTTTCTGTTACTTTCTAAATGTTTCCCCTGTTTGGAATGTGGGCCTATTGGAAAAATATGTGAGCTAAGAAGCAAAAGTATTATGAAAAGCTATCTTAACACCCAAAATGATTAAGACAAAGATGGGGAATTTTAGGATTACTCTGAATAGTGTTTTAAGGAACTCATTGAGGGCTTCAAAAAGTTTAAAAGTTAAGTGGTTTTAGCAAAAGGTGAGCTGTCTTCAGTGATGCTGGGCTCATAATTCTCTGCCTGCATATCCTTCTATTGGTAGAAACTTTGTCATCTTCCTTGGTGTTAACTTCTTAAACTTGGAAAGCACTTCACATGATTTCCAAGATTGTATATCCCATAATAATTATGGGAAAGAGACCTGGTAGGTAATTATTAATCTCAATTTGCAGAGAGATTAACAGCCTTGTCCAAGGATATGTATCTAGCAAGTGACAAAACTGAGATTACAGTTGGCACAAATCCTCCTCTCTACTCCTGGGTCCTATTTTGGACCTCATTCTTTCACATTTGGACCATTACAATAGCGAGCTAAGTGATGTCCTGCTTCTAGTTTCTTCCCTCTTTAATTTTTGATGTATACTGTAGTAGAATGATCTTCCTAAAACAAGACTTACATCATGTTCACTTTCATCCTTACAAATCATTAATGTCTCCCCAAAGCCTACAAGCAAAGATTCAATGTCCTTGCAAGATACTCAAGGCTTTTCATCATCTGGTCCCAGCTTATGTCCCCTAGATGTTCTAGTAACACTGGAATTACTCACATTAGCTAAATACTCCTTCCGCCTTCACATCTCTCTGTGCGCTGTTCTTTCTATACGGAGAGGTTTCCCTTCTTTCACCTATAATTTAAATCCTCCTCATCCTTTAAGGCTCAGCTAAAACACCATCTCCTTTATGAAGTCTTCCCTGATCACTACAGTCAAAATCAACAGCCCTTTTCTCCTCCATTGCTTTCACCTCCTTGTAGTCTGCCTTGTATTATGATGGCTCATAGTTCCCAAACTTGAACGCTTCTACACCTTGAGTTCCTTGGGGACGTCAGGTTGACTCATTCTTCATTGATACCCATGGTAGATATGCAGTAAATTCTTACTTAATGAATAAATTTGTTAATAGAACATGCCAATGATTCAAGAAGACAGAACAGTGGTTCCCCAAATTGCTTGTGTCCTGCAGGTATCTTTTCGTTTAGCTACGTAAAAATCATCCGGGCCACTTGTTGAAAACACTGCTGAGCTTATAGTCTGGGAATATGCACTTTAACAGGTTCTTTAGGTGATTTATATGCCAAACCATGTTTAGGAACCACTGTTGCAGAATGTCATGAATCTTTTGGAATGTTTTGAGCCATAAAATGAGTCCTGATGGCTGAAGATTGGGCTAAATTCATTCATGTGGCAGCGACTACTATTTTTGGATACTTCCCTTAGTCATGAGTTTTACAAACCGTTTCAGAAATGTTTTGTGGCCTAGCAGGAAGCACATAAGCAGTTTTCTGACTGGGCAGGAGGATGCTTTGAGTTCAGTCTTCTTGCTGTTTTGACTTTATTCTCTGATACTCCTATCCTTTGGATTTCCTACTTCTTGCTGGTTTTCCACTGCCTGTCTGTTTTCACCTTCCCTTTTTTATGCCCCAAACACCCTAGAACTGCTTGTTAGAATAATCCACTTCCTTCCTCCTGCATAAAGAATCTTTTTTCACTCTGGTTTCAGATTCTTCTCTTCTCTTTTTCTTCCATTGCTATGCAGGTCCTGGCATTTGTATCTGGCATCCAAACATAATGCAACAGACTATATAAGATCTGCTGAGTGTTGCTTCAAAATATTAAATATTTCACCTTGGTGGTTTGCTAAAGCTGCCAAAATGCAATATACCAGCAAAGGATTGGCTTTTTCAATGGGCATTGTTAGGTTACAAATTTACAGTTCTCAGGCCATGAAAATGTCTAAATTAAGGCATCAAGAGGTAGATACCTTTGCTGAGGAAAGGCTGATGGCATCTGGGGTTCCTCTGCCACAAGGAAAGGCACATGGTGATGTCTGCTGGTCCTTCTCCTGGGTTCTGGTTTCAAAATGGCTTTCTTCAAAACGTCTCTGGGCTTCTGTCTCTTTCTGCTCCTGTGGGTCCTCCTTTCTTCTCCCGGGGGCAAATTCTGGATTATGTATCTTAGCTTCTCTCCAAAATGTCTCTCTCAGCTTCTCTCTTAGCTTCTCCTGGGGGCAATCACTGGATTATATATTTTAGCTTCTTCTGGGGCAAATTCTGGGCTTCATCTCTTAGCTTAGAATCTCCAAATATCTTTCTGTCTGCATTTCCAAGCTTCTGGGTCTGTGTCAGCTCTGAACTCTCTCTCCCTGAGCTCTCTTAAGGATTCTAGTAAACTAATTAAAAACCATCTTGAATGGGTGGGGTAACATCCCCACGGAAATAATCTAATCAAAAGGTCCCACCCACAATTGGGTGGGTTACATCTCCATGGAAACAACCTAATCAAAAGATCCCACTCAGAATAAGTCTGCCCCACAAGGTTGGATTAAAAGAACATGGCTTTTCTTGGGTACATAACAGATACAAAGCAGCACAATGGTAGATAAAGCAATACACCAGGAGAGTTATCTAAGGGTGTTTAGCACACTCATCAAGACACCAGAATTATAAATTGGGCTTTCCTGCCGTTGAAGGATGAATTCATCTCTTGCTTTAGTATTATTAACCATGGAGGTTCATTTGCACTGTATAAAAGCCCAATAATAACATCAAGAGCCATCACTACTTCTGTTACTAGTATTACCAGCAGTGCTAGTATTAGTACAACTACTTCTACTATACATTTCACCACCAAAATTTATCTAGTGACTACTCTGTGTTTAGAACACTCACACAACTCTAAAAGGCATGTATGTCTACATGATGTTTACATTTGAGGAAACCAAGACTCAGAGCATTTAAGCACCTTGCCCAGGGTCAGACAGCTGGTAAGTGGTAGAGCTGAGACTCAACCCTGATCTGACTGATTCCAGGACCTGTATTCATCTCATATGATTCAACTGAAGAGACTTTAATGAAGAGACAACTCAAGAGGTGGGCAGGCTGAAGAAAATAACACAAGGTATCGAGGTTCCTAGGCACCTCATTACTATCCCCAGTGTTGAAATAACATTTAAATCAGCAGATTTAAAAAAAATTCTTTGTCAGTGGATGCAGATATGTTCATGAATTTATAGCTTCTTGATTTACTGTTCTTTTTGGTAATATATAGCAATCCTCTTTGTTGCTTCTGATTTTTTTTGCCTTATATTCCACTTTATAAGGTATTACAATTATTATTCTTACTTTCTCTTGGCTCATATTTTTCAGAAATAACACTTTTTCATTTATTTATTTTCATTTTGTAGTTCTTTAAGTGGATCTGTTGTAAAAAATGAATCAGTCCTTTGGTGAATTTAATTCATTAATATTTAATATAGTTGTTACATATTTTCAAACATGTTTCAGCCATATTTTCTGTTTTTCATTTTTCAACTTACTATACTTCTCATATTTTGTCATGTTTTCTTTGGTTTATTTCTCTTATTACAAAAATACTTCTCCAGTATGTTTCAGAGGGATCTTTGTGTGGTAAACCAAGTGAAGCCTTGTGGCCCTGCAAATATCTTTACTTTTGCATTCAAATAATGATTTTGATGGATGTAAAATTCTAGCTTCAAAGTATTTTTGTGTCCTTTTTGCTGTTAAGAAATGAGGTATCAATTGAATCATTGTGTTATTGTAGGTGATCTTTTTCTTTGGAAGTTGTTTTATAATTTCTCTAGTGTTTATTAATGGCATTTTTATCTTTATTTTTAATGTTCAGAAATTTCTCTAAAGTGAGTCAAAATGTGGATAATTTCTATTATTTTTGTATTCTGTAAACTCTTATTTTTATGTTTTTCTCTTTCAGAAAATAATCGGTCATTTATTTGTTAAATATTTTTTCCCTTCAATTTTTTCCCTCTCTTTCTAGGAGTCCCATTATGCATAACACTTATAATCCCAAGATTTCCTCTTTATCCATTCCTGATGCCTTCTGGTAACATCTTTGACTTAATCTTAAATTTATTTGTTTTTTAGCTATTCATTTTTATATTCAACCCAGCTACTGAATTCTTTATTTCAACTACAAGTTTCATGTTTTTCACACATAGTATCTTTATTTTGTTCTTTAAAATTTTTTAATAGAGAAGTTATAGGGTTATAGAAAAATCATGCAGAAAATAGAGAGTTCCCATATACCCCTCCTCTCAAGCACAGTTTTCATTATTATTTACACTTCGCATTAGTGTGATACCTTTGTCACAATTAATGAAACAATATTATTATAATTATACTATAACTGTAGTCCATAGTTTACATTAGGGCTTACTGTTTATATTGTACAGTCCTATGCTTTTTATTAAATTTAGACCATTAGTATATATACAACCTAAAGTATCCCTTTTTAACCACATTGAAACATATAATTTGGTGGTGTTAATTACATTCACAATGTTGTGCTACCATCACCACCATTCATTAACAATATTTTTCCATCATCTCGAACAGAAACTCTAACTTGTCTAACTTGTCTCTTTGAAGCCCTTCTCACTTGAATTGAGATAAGGAAGATATACTTCCTTTCCCATGGGAACTCACAGCACCATAATATTTTCTTAAAAAAAAAAAAAAACACTTAAATTCTAACATCTTCGGTTTTTTTCAACCCCAACTTGTTATACTCTCAAGATGAGTAAAGGATTAAATGTTCCAAATCAGTTTTCTTCACCTCTTTTTCAAATATTTCATGGATGGTCTAGCCTATCATTTTGAATGTGGTTGTATTTGCCATGATGGTTTTGCTTTTGATACTTCGACCTCATCCAAAAATGAGACCATGAGTTTCATTTTAATATCCAGCTCCATGAAATTAGTCATTCAGAAGGTAGATGCAGAATCCACAACAGCTATCACCCAGACTCTCAAGAGACACAAATTAAATATATTCTAGCACTAATACAAGACTCCAGGAGAGACCCTCACTGGACTTCCTGGTAGGCTGTGTTTTTTGGGTCAATTGGCTGATATCTTTACTGACACAGTCAAACTTTTGTCTTAGGTCACTGAGCTAACTTACAGGAGCAGATTGTCAAATCAGGCTCACAGGAATTAAGCATTAACTCCCCATTCTCTAGTGCTACCCCTACTCCTAGTAACCTGTATTATAGTTTCTGACTCTATGAATTTGCTTATTCTAATTATTTAATATCATTAAGGACATACAATATTTGTCCTTTTGTGTCTGGCTCATTTCACTCAACATGATCTTCAATGTTCATCCATGTTGTTGCATGTATAGGAACTTCATTTCTTTTCATGGATGAATAATATTTCATTGTACGTATTTACAATATTTTATCTATTCTTTGCTGATGGACACTTGGGTTGCTTCCATTGATTGTCCATTGTGAATAATGTCACTATGGACATTGGTGTGGAAATAGTTCAAGTCCCTGTTTTCAGTTCCTTTTGGTATATATCTAGAGGTGGGATTGCCGGGTCATATGTTAATTCTACAGTTAACTTTCCGAGGATCTGCCAAACTGTATTTTACAGAGGCTGCATCATTTAACACTCCCACCAACAGTGAATGAGTGTTCCTGTTTCTCCATTCTCTTCAAAACTTATTTTATGTTTTTTTTTCTAATAGTAGACATTCCAGTGGGTGTGAAATGGTATCTCATGTGGTTTTGTTTTGCATATTCCTACTGGCTAATGATTTTGAACATTATTTTATGTGCTTATTGGCCATTTGTATATCTGCTTTGGAGAAATTCTATTCAAACATTTTGCCTATTTTTAAATTGAGTTGTTTGTCTTTTTTCTGTTGCATTATGGGAGTTCTTTATATATTCTGGATATTATACCCTTATTGGATATGTGATTTCCAAATATTTTCTCCCATTCTGTAGATTGTTTTTTTACTTTCATAATGAATCCTTTGATGGACAACAGTTTTTTTATTTTGATGAAATCTTATTTATCTATTTTATTCTTCTGTTACTCATGCTTTTGGTGTAAACTCTGAGAATCCAATGCCTAACAGAAAGTCCTGAAAATTCTTCCCTATGTTTTCTTCTAGGAGTTTTATAGTTTTATCTTTATACTTCAGTTTTTGATCACATTAGACTTCATTTTTTATATGGTGTGAGCTAGGAGTCCACCTTCAGTCTTTTTTTAATACAGATATCCAGTTCTTCCAGCACCATGTGTTGAAGGAACTATTATTTTCCCATTTAGTGGACTTGGTGCTCATGACAAAATCCATTGCCCACAGATGTGAGGGTATATTTATGAACTCCCAGCTTGATTCCATTGGTTTATATGTCTGTCCTTGTGATATTAGCTTGCTGTTCAAATTACTATGGATTTGTAATAACTTCAAAAATGAAGAAAGGTCAGTTCTCTAACTTGGTTCTTCTTTTTCAAGATGGTTTTGGCTATTTGGGACCGCTAAAACTTCCATATAAATTTAATGATTGGTTTTTCCATTTCTGCAAAGAAAGACGTTGGAATTTTGATTGGAATTGCATTGAATCTGTAAATTGCTTTAGGTAGAATTGATATTTTAGCAATGTTTAGTCTTCCAATCCATTAACACAGACTGTCCTTCTATTTACTGAAGTCTCCTTTGATTACTTTTAGCAATGCTTTGTAGTTTTCTGTGTAGAATATCCTTTAAAAAATTTATTCCTAGATATTTGGTTTTTTAGTTGCTATGATATGGGATTTTTTTTCTTGATTTCCTTTTCAGATTGTTCATTAATAGTGTAAAACACTCCACTGACTTTGCATTCTGATCTTGTACCTCATCATTTTGCTTAATTAGTTTATTAGCCCTGGTAGCTTTGTTGTGGATTTTTCATGATTTTCTTCATGTAGGATCATGTCATCTGCAAATAGGCAAAGCATTATTTCTTCCTTTCCAATTTGGGGGCCTTTAATTCTTTTCCTTTCCTGATTGCTTTGAACTTCCAGTACAAGATTGAATAACAGTGATGACAGTGGGCATCCTTTTCTTGTTCCTGATCTTAGAGGGAAAGTTTTTCACAATTCAGTATGATATCAGGTGTGGGATTTTCATATATCCTTTTATCATCTTGAGGAAAGTTTCCTTCTATTCTTAATTTTTAAGTGTTTTTATCAAGAGGGATGATGGATTTTGTCAAATGCCTTTTCTGTGGCAATTGGAATGATATGTTGTTTTTTTCCTCCATTTTATTAATGTGGTGTATTACATTAATTGATTTTTTAAATGTTGAAACACCTTGCATACTGGGGATAAATCCCACTTGATCATAGTGCATAATTCTTTTAATGAGCTGTTAGATTCAGTTTGCTAATATTTTGTTGAGGATTTTGCGTCTATATTCATAAGGAATATTGGTCTGTAGTTTTCTTTTCTTGCGGTATCTTTATCTGGCTTTGAGATTAGGGTACTGATTAACCACAAAGAATTAGTTAGAAAGTGTTACCTCCTCTTCAATTTTTTGAAAGTTTGAGAATGATTGGTGTCGATTCTTCTTGAAATGAAGTTTGTTAAATTCATCATCCTCTGGTTCTGGGCTTTTCTTTGTTGGGAAGTTTTTGGTTACTGAATTAATCTTTTACTTCTTTTTGGTTTGTTGAAATCTTTTTCTTCTTGAGTCAGTGTAGGTAGTTTGTGTGTTTTTAGGAATTTGTCCATTTCTTATAGATTATCTAATTTGTTGTTAATAATATTCTCTTGTAATCATTTTTTTTTATTTCTATGGGGTTGGTAATAATGCCTGCTCTTTCATTTTTTATTTTAGCTATTTGCATCTTCTCTTTTTTTCAGTCTAGCTTAAGTTTGTTGATTTTGTTGATCTTTTTGTAGAGCCAATTTTGGTTTTGTTGATTCTCTCTATTGAATTTTATTCTCTATATTATTTATCTCTAATCTAATCTTTGCTATTTTCCCCCTCCATTTGCTTTGGGTTTAGTTTGTTCTTTTCTCTGTATCCTCCAGTTGTGAAGTTGGATCTGTTACTTGAGATCTTTCTTCTTTTTTAAGTAAGTGTTTAGAGTTATAAATGTACCTTTCAACACTTCTTTGCTGCATCCCATAAGTTTGGTTTGTTGTGTTTTTATTTTCATTTGCCTCAAGATATTTTCTAAATTTCCTTTTGATTTCTTCTTTGACACATTTGTTGTTTAGGAGTGTGTTGTTTAATTCTACATATTTGTATATTTTCCAGTTCTCCTCTGTGTTTGATTTCTAGCTTCATTCCACTGAGGTCAGAGAAGATACAGTGTATAATTAAAATTTTTTGAATTTACTGAGACTTGAGTTGTGACCGAAAATACGGTCTGTTCTGGAGAATGATCCATGTGCACTAGAGAAGAATGCGTAGTCTGCTGCTTTTGGGTGAAGTGTTTTATATAACACACACACACACACACACACACACACACACACATTTTTTTCTTTGTTCATCCTGTAATCTTTTGTTGCACACTGTATGTTTTAACTTTCTAAAGTGTTAACTCTGGGATTTAGTGCCTGAGCTCTTTGTTTCTTAGTTTGTATCCTGCTTGTGATATGACAGTTACTTCTTTGAGTGCCAGGAACTAACAAATACAAAGAAACCAAAGCAAAATCACTGTTCACAGTCTTTGCAAATTGGCTCTACTTTGGCTGGTGTCCTCCTTCACTTTTTGGCCCTCCTACCCAGAAGATCACCAGAGACAAATGTGAAGCCCAGTGACTTCCCAGTCTTTTCTGAGCCTGCCTCTTTTCCTGGGAAATTTTTTTTCCTGACCAATTGCAACAATTCAAATGCCCCCTCTGCTTACTGTGAAACAGTCTTTCTCCCTTTCCTAGGTGCTCTATTTGTGACAAAGCAGCTAATGCTTTGCCCCAGGTCTCTTTGACTTAATTATTTCTCACACTGTTTTAGATGTCTACAAGCTGCTTTTGCCTGCAGGGCATGTTCTGCTAGGGCAAGCCTGAGATGAGTTTCCTGGTTCAATCTTTCAGGCTGCCACCAGATAGACTGACACCAAAGTACAAGTACTATGATATGTGCATGGTGGTTACTCTGCTCTCTCCTGAACAGAACTAGCAACCTGCAGTGGGAGCAGAGACTGGATCCACACCCTGCTGGCTGGCAATTATTTTCTTTCAGCACTTTAAATATTTCATCCCACTGCCTTCTTGCTTCCATGGTTTCTAATCAGAAACTGGCACTTAATCTTATTGGGGATTCCTTGTTTATAATATGTTGCTTTTCTCTTGCAGGTTTCAGAGCTCTTTCCTTGCCAGCTAAGGTGCCACGAGAGTCACTTACCATTTTTTAAAGTTGTGTATTGCTGATTCAGCACTTGTCCAATTATTGCAACCCATTAACTCTTTTCTGGAGTTAGGAGGAAGATTGCTTTGCCAGTTTCTCTGGAGGAATGGCACCTTGAAGCATCTTACAGGGCCATCTTGGTCTTATTTTGTTCTTTTAAAATATGACTTTGTGTAACTTTTTTGTTTCCAGTGCCCACCTTCTCTCTTTGGAGATATTTAATAGGCTGGTCTTTAATTCTAGTTTTATCTGATATATTGATTTTTTAAATTTGGTACAGATCATGCAGTTCATTGTATGTCTGACAAAAAGGTAGTAGAATGTAATGGTAAAAGCATAAGCTTTGGAGCCAGTCTGCCTACCTTCCAAGACCAGCTCTGCCAATACCCAGCTGTGTGATCATAGGCAAATAACTTAACCTCTCTGTGCCTCCCATTTTTATCTTTAAAAAGGGGATACCAAAGTAGTGGTGAGGATTGAGTAGACTGTTTTTTATGACACATACAACCATGCCTAGCCCACAGTCAGTGCTGGATAAATTTTTGATATTATTATTAGAGCCATTTTCCTCCTAAGATATCATGTTTTTTCCCCTCTGATCTCATTTTTCTGTGGTTCTATTAGCTCCTCGACTGTGATGTGTACCTGTGTTAAAGGCTAAATTCCAGGCTCCAGCTACAAGCTTCGCCTGATGACACTGTCTCAAGTCAGAGAACCAGTGCTGCTACTGGCACTAATCTTCTTTAAGATTTTCTTCTGCCTCACTTGAAATTACTGGCTTAGGGGTGTGGAGATGTGGGGGAGGAAGACTATATATGTTGTTAACTGCTCCCCAATTCAGCTGGCCAGTGTGCCTCTCTGATACACCTGCTGCTGTTGGCTTGCGCTGGCTTGTGCTGGACATGGTTGGCATCCAACTGTCTTCTCCTCTGGGTTGCTATCTCCCCCACATCTCTGCCTGACCACCAGGGAACCCAGTGACCTTCTTGTGCTTTATGCTAGTTTGAGAGATCCAACTTCCCATTCCCTACTTTTTTTTCCCTCCAGTGTTGGTTCATATGGAGAGAGCTGACAATCTTTGCTAGTATTCTATCTTTTCAAGATCTAAAAATCATGATTCACTTTCTCATTTTATAGAGGAAGAAATAGAGGCTCGTGCGGGTGGGGAACTGATGTTTACTGCATACCTATTAAGTGCAATATGCAGGTATTAACACTATAATGATGATGATGACAATGGTGACAACACCCGCCTAAACCCACCACCTGGCAGGAACTGCTGAATATACTCTAAGCCAAATACTCACAACAATTCCTGTAAGGAGGATAATGTTACTCTTTTCTCAGCGAGAAGAATGCTGCAGCTTGGAGAGATTACGTAACTGGCTCAATACGCAGAACGACTGGCAGAGGCTGGACGTGATCCTCTGCTGTAAGAACCAGACCTTGCTCCCTTCTCTCTCTCTGCTTGAAGCACTTGGTATGAAATGCCATGCTTGAGCTGGTGGCATCCCTGCCACCATAACACAGTTAAATGCCTCTTTCTCCTATGCTTTCTGCCACAGACTCCATCCTGGTTCCCTGAGCTCTTATCCAATGTCCAAAGATATTGGCCAGTCCTTGGCAAGTGGTCTGGAAGTTACTGAGTAGAAAAAACCACCAGAGAACTTTAGAAAGGGAAAAAAGTGAGGGGAGAGACAAACAGCTTTGTTATCACTCTTGACTTCATTACAAAAGATCTGCAAAGCTTGCAAAAAAAAAAAAAAAAATCAACCTGCAAATCATGTTATGGTTAATAAAACAGTAAATTAAGCCTGCCTGGCTCTACCTGCAGTGTCCTGAAGGTACTCTCCTTGCCCTTTCTGTGTTTTATTTTAGGGCTCAGCACAAAAGGTTTTCACCTCAACGTAATTAACTTTTTATCATTAAGATTCTGAAAAATTGAATTGTGTTGGACACAGGTCACCATAATGAGAATTTAATGGCCACGTATTACAATGCAGGCTAACCTCTGAATACCTGCTAAAGGCATCGCATTGCTACAGAGCTATGCAAATTTCCACCTCAATGGCCCTTTTTCTTCCCCACTGTGGCATCCGGCCCCCTCCCCATTTTCCTCTCATCTCCTTAAACAATGATTCCCTCATTTTCATATTAATTGCATCACTTAACTAAGATAATGCTCCCTCTGAAATGAGCAAAGGGATGAATCACCGAAACGGGCCATTATTCTTTTTGCTTAACCAATTTCACAGGCCCGGCACAAAGCACGGTCTTCATTCGGCTTCCCATAATTGCTTATCATTAGGCCCAGCCGCCCCACGAAGTACCTTTTTATTTATTTAAGTCTCATCTCTGATGGATGGAAAATGAGTCACTTGCATATCTGAGGAGGCCAGATTGTTCCGCGACCTGGGAGGGGGGCAGGCGGAATTCCCAGGAGAACCGGGAAGGCCGAGTGTCAGGGAGAAGCAGCCTGGGCGCGCTGCCTTTGCCTTTCCCGCGGATTTCCCGGGCGCAGCCACCCGCAGCAGGTGGTCCAGGGGCAACCGCAGCAGCCCGACCGGTCCCCCCTTACCTAGGAGGGAGAGGGCTTCACCCACGTGCAGCACAGCGGGGCGCGAACCGTGTGGCATAGGAGGCTGCCCAGGTGCCCTGTCCTCGAGGAAGCATGGCGTCTCACCGCCACGACTGGGTAGGGGGCGCTGCACCCGGCCTTGGCTGGAGTATTCTGGACCCATCAGCTAAGATGGCTCAAGGAAGACTGATATTTAATATTTCTCTCTCTCTCTCTCTTTCTCCGTTTAGGGGGCATAGAATGGGT
The DNA here is from genome assembly GCF_015220235.1 of Choloepus didactylus. Taxonomy (NCBI): domain Eukaryota; kingdom Metazoa; phylum Chordata; class Mammalia; order Pilosa; family Megalonychidae; genus Choloepus; species Choloepus didactylus. The sequence goes on from NC_051309.1 coordinate 13,599,084, forward strand.
AAATGAGAGAGAGAAGGAACGGGCACTTCCTCGCCTTGAGAAGGAGCGGCTCCTTTTATCCTGTCAGGAGACCGCGGCTAAAGCATTCCCTAGAGGTTGCCTCGGAGCACAGCATGGACTTTTGTCCCTGCAGATAAGAGGGCCTGTTACGCGGCAACCTGTCGATCGCCTTGCGATGCGTCCCCTTACAGTGCTGCTTCCCGGATACGGCGGCGGTGACGCGTGCGCCCTTTGGGTCTCCTCGCCGCTGTCTTGCGACCTGCGCGTCTCGTCCTCCTCGGAACTCAGCCACCCCAGCCGCTGCCCTCACAGGAGCCTAGCAGGGGCCTGAATAACTCCTGTGAGAAAGAAAGACAGTTTTCTGACTTGTTCCTTTCCCCCGTCATTTGATACTTCCCTGGGAGGAGGGATTAAGAATGCAGTTCAGCCTGCAGCGGGCACCTTCTTTGATCAGAAGGCAGATCCGGTTAAGACAGCAGGGGGCACTTTGTCCAGTGCAGGTGTCCCATAGCATTGGTTCTCAAGATGTGGTCATCAGCATGGAAACTCGTTAGAAATGCAAATTCTCAGGCCCCACCCCAGACCACGGAATCAGGAAACCCGAGGGTGGGGCCCAGCAAATTCTCCAGGTAATTCTGGTGCACACTGGAGTTGTAGATCCACTGGCTAAGGGGATCATATGTTGGGTTAGGATTTTTATTTTTCCATAATTCTCTCCTATGCAGCATCTTTCTTAATCTGTACTATAATTCTGGAAAATTGGCAGCAGAGGGCAGAGCTGGTAGCATTATGCCCTTTTGGCAGATGAAAAGGTAAAGATCACAGAGGTTAAATGATTTGTGCTGAGTCACCCAACCCGATGGAGCTAGAAATTGCCCACTTCCAGGCTAAGGCCCTTTGCACTCTAACTCAGCGTGCGAAGACCCCTCAAAGATGAGTGTTCAAGAGAACAAAACCCCATAATCAGTAGCAGAATATGAAAGGGGAGGGTTTCCATAATCCTTCAGTTATGATTTAATCCACATTGAGAAGTCACATCACTGTTTTAGGAAAGGGGAGGTCCCAAGGTTAGGGCTTAAGGTCTAAAGTCAGAAAGACCTGGAGGGGTTGGGTTGTATTCTGGCTTTACTTCTTATTAGCTCAGAGACTTGATTTCCTGATTACAAAACAGGACTGATACTAGCCATGTTTACTTTAGAGGTTGCTTTGAGGGTCAGAGAACAAAATGCATGCAAGTTCATTAGCATATAGTTGGATCACAGCAAGCAGTTAATAAATATTTGTATTATTTTTAGGAGCTTAAATAAAATGGGGGTAAAGTCTGATTCACTTCTCAACTCCTGACTATCCAAAGTTATGAGATCAGCAGAAGTTTCCTGAATTCCTCCTACATTCCCTGGCTTGCATTTCAGGGTCCTCTCCCAGGGACTAGCCAGGGTGGTGGGAAAGATTTGTAAATGCTGAGATAACAGAGACTGCAAGGAGAGAAGCTTTCCTGTGGTGGCAGAGGCTCAGAGCTCAAAGGAAACTGCAGATTGTCTTTAGGAGGAGGCATTAGGCCTGGAGTTAGGAAATAAAACCCAGGGTAAGACTGCATGTTGGCTGAGTTATGACACAGAATTGGGCAGGTGTGGACATAGTCTGCAGAGGAGGTTGGGTAAGTCATTCAGGGCCAGCTCTGTGAACGAAACCAAGACTGGGAATGGAAGCCTGTTTTTATGTGGGGCTGGCATTCTGGTCATGAGGATGGGTCTGATGGTTTAAACGGTTTATGACTACCCTCCACTGGGCTAGATATCAGGGCCAATTAAATCTTCATGTTGCATTTTTGAAAGAACTTTGAGAACTATTGAAGGTGAGCTTTCTTCCTATCTCCTGTGGCCATAGGGGAGAAGTAACACAGGGAACTTTTGTGGTGCCCACTCCTCCTTCCCCATGAGAAGAGACTTATTGGATTGACAATACCTTCCTTGGGTCATGCTTGGAAGTGGAAGGATTCCACCTGACAGGAAGGTAACGCAGGTCTCCATCTCCCTGTATGCCTCTGACTTGGTGGCTTCGGTGGGCCGCTGGCCTTGTTGTGCAGCTGGTTGGGAAAGGCTACTCCAGGCTCACTTCTTCCTCTGCACCCCACCCCACCAACCTCCTTTAAAGATATGTCTTCTAGGTGGGAAGCAGGGTGAGCCTCAAGACTAAGCCACATTTTCCAGTCCATGTTTTACCAGAACTGTGCAGGGGAATATCTGAGGTTTGTACAACATTAACAAGTGAACCAATACATTGCCTCCTATTTGACAACTCACCCATGTGCCTGTGCCTTTTTGGTCAGGACTCCAGAGTCCCTAGCTTCCTAACAGCACTGTCCATTCCAGCTTCTGCTGCCTATAAAAGTCCTTGCTACAACCCTTCCAACAAATAGCTCTTTAGCTTCTGCTTGCATGCTACCAACAGTAGGAACTCACTACTTCCCAAGGCAAATTTCTTCATCTGGACTGTGAAACCTTTCGGAGAAAAAGATTTATCAAGGATGGTAGTACCTGGAATCATATGTGGCATTTAGCAGAGGCTGGATGATCCTTTGTTGAATTCGTGAATATATGAGTGAGAAGTGTATTTACGCTAATGCTAGAGTTGGATAGTACATTGCAACTCATTTTTATTGATGTTGAAACTGAAGGCTATGAATTTCAACTAACTTTTTGTGATAGACTGAGTTATTTACCCCAGCAAAAACATGTTCTTAATATTAAACCTCATTCTTGAAGGTGTGAAGCCATTTATAAGTAGGACTTTGGAAGATATTTTAAAATAAGGTATGGCCAACTGAATCATGGTATCAGTAATCAGTAATCTTATAAAGAGCATCTGGAAATCACAGAAGGCAGAAAGGAGAGGACATCACCATGTGATAGGAGGCAGAGGTACAAACTAAGGATCTCCATGGATTGCTAGTAGTCAGCACTAGAACACCTTAGTTTCCAGGAGAAAGCTGATAACTTGCTGTTGGACTTCTTCTAGTTTCAAAATTGTGAACTAATAAATCTTTGCTGTTGCAGCCAACCCATTTTGTGGTATTTTTCATATTGGCCTGGCAAACTAAGACAGTTTTCCAAGTTTCAGATCCAGGACTGGAATCCCACTCCACTGACACTTTGATTTTCCACTGTAGTGTTTCTTAGTGCAATTTTTTTTCCTCCCTGTAGAATTTAAAATCTATAACAGACAACAAAAGGAGAACGCATGAAACCAAGTACAGAAGACTGGAGTTTTCATCATGTAGTACTGATCTGGAAGGCCATGGGTTTCTGAAATCAAAAGATGAATGTGGGCTGGAGATTTTATCATAAGCTTCTATCATGATGGAGGTAGACTTGACCTTAACATTTGCAGTAAATTGAATTATGTGCCCCAAGAAACATGTTCTAAATCTTCAGTTGAGTCCCTTTGTGTTGAACCTGTTTTAATTAGCACGTTTTGAAGATGTTAGTTTTAGCTAATGTGATCTGAGCCCATGTGGGCTTTAATCTGGATTGCTGGAGGCCTTATAAAGAAAATGAACCTGGAAGTCATAGGAGCGAGAAAGCAGTGGGTACTGCCATGTGATGGGAAGGAAAAATACAAGCCAAGGAACCCCCAGGATTACTGGCAGCCCGCAATAAATAGCATGCTATGGATTTTGGAAGGAAAGCAAGCCTGGCCAGTGATTTTGGACTCTGTCTAGCCTCAAAACCATGAGCCAATATATTCCCAATGTCTATGCCAAAATCAGTTTGTGGTATTTTGTAATCACAGCTCTGGCAAACTGACAGCCATGAAGGATGGGCAGGTATTAGATGGGCAGAGGAGCAGAGGTGAGTGAATCCAGAGATTAGCAAAGGCTTTAGAACGCATTGAGCTTGGTAAGAGTGGAGGACAATGAGGAAACTGATTGGGATTTTTGGAAAATAGGCTGGGGTAGAGTAGGGCCAGATCACAGAGTGGAGCCTTGGTCAGGGTAAAGAATGCCAGGGCCTTTATATGTTCTTGGGTTTGGGAACAACAGAATAAGGTGGCAATTTACAAGGAATATTTAGAAAGTAAAATTTGGAATGGATTAAAGCAGGAGACATTGGAAACCTTTATTATACCTATTGGCAAGCCAAATTATCATTGCGTTGATTTCATTAGTGCTCCTTTCTCGGGCGGTGCCCTGTCAAAGACAGGCTAACAGGGAATGGTTTCCTTGGTGTTCCCAAATCAAACCATATTATTATATTACTTACCTCTCTGGGATCTCAATTTATTTGGCTGTAAATAGGAATTAACCTATTCTTTATTCTGCCTCTGTGGTAAATCGAATCATGTATCCCAACAAAGGATATGTTCTTAATCTTAATCCATGTTCTTGTGGGTGGGAAGCCATTGTAAAGAGGGTCCTATGAAGATGTATTATCTGCTAAGGTGTGGACTCATTAGGTGTGGCCAACCGAGTCAGGGTGGGTCTTATTCCATATTGTTGGAGGCCTTTTAAAGAGATGAAATTGGGAGCCAGAAGTTAGAGAAGGCCACAGGAAGAAGCCAGAAGTCAGTGGAAACCAGAAGAGCATACCCAAGGAGAGAGAAATCAGCATGTGATGGGAAGCAGAGATTCAAGAAATAAACTCAAAATACCATAGCTCAGACACAACAAAGGTTTATTTCCTTTTCATCTAACAGGTTATCAGGAATGTCCCAGGTTAGCAGTGGTGTAGAGGGGTTGGTGTTGAGAAAACACTTTCTGCTCCATGTGGTCTTTCAGGATTCATTGACATTGGCACAGCCATTTTCAACACATGGCTTCCAAGTCTATCCTGATTATCATTGTTGGCCATACTGCCACAGGAAGGAGCACATGAGAGAGTCTGAAAGGTTTTATGGGCCAGGTCTTGATGTGGCATACATCAATTCCACTCGCATTCTATTGGCTCAAATTCAGTCACGTGACTCTCTAACTGCAAGGCAGGCTGGGAAGAAAGGAAGAATAAATCTCAGTGGGCAGCTACAATATTTATCATATCAAACCAAGCAGGTATTTTAATTTCTATTTTACTGATAAGGACAGTGAAACTCTGGTTAAGTGAATTTCTTTTGAAATCAACAGTGACCACTTTTTTTGTTTGTTTTCTTTTGAAAACAACAGTGATACTTCAGCCATCGTACCAATTAATCATAAAACCAAGGGTTTAGAAAACATCCAGAATCTGCCCAGCTCTGTGTGCTCTGTTATATTCCTGGAATTCACTGATGGTCATAGTTCTGCTGGTTTTCTGACTGAAGAAAGGGAGAGTGAACCTCCTTTACTTTGATTTCTAAGCATAATGTGAAATCCACAGTCAAATGCCTTATTTACAAGGATGGCTAAATTTTCTGGATCGCACATGTCATATACTAAAAGCACTATATAATTCTTAATGTTGTAAATTTCTCAAGGGGACAGGGAGTGGAATTTCTTGCTGTTTTATGAAGTCTTTGTAGCATATAATATGGGATTTTAGAATCAGACAGCAAGGAGTTCTACTCAGTTCCTCATCTTTAGCCAGTTCATGTAGCCTTTTAAAGTTATGGTTTCCTCCTTATAAAGTAATACTAATAATATTTGTCTTAGTTTGCTAGGGCTGCTATGAAAAATACCACACAGTGGGTTGGTTTAAATGACAGAAATTTATTGTTTCACAGTTTTGGAGGCTAGAAATTCAATATCAAGATTTCAGCCAGGCCGTGCTTCAAAGTCTGTAGCATTCTGATGGTGGTTTTCCAGCAATTCTCTGTCATATGATAAATCTGCCTCTTTCTGTCTCATTCTCTGGTTTATGCTAAATGATTATGTCCAAATTTCTTCTTATTTTAAGAACTTTAGCCATAGTGGATTAAGGCCCACCGTCATTCAGTTTGGGCATTCCTTAACTAATAACATCGTAAAAGATCACATTTACAATGTCCAAGGGTTAGCACTTGAACATGTCTTTGTGGGGAACATGATTCAATTTAACATGATGATAATAATAACAATAATAATAATAAATCAACCATGTTGACCTTCCAAGATTTTGAGGATAAATAAAATGAAACAAATAAAACAAATAAAATACAAACAAATAAAATAAAACAAAAGGGATATGAAATTATAATATGTGACATTCGAAATATAGATTCATTATGTGACATAGAAATATAGATTCATTATGATTATAATCCATTAGTCAAGAGATATTTATTGAATTTTACTAGAGTACTGAACACAGAGAATTTTGCCAGGAGATAGTGATGCTTCTAGCTTTTTGAAAAATAATAATATCATTTTGCGCCAGTCACTACACTAAGCATATTACATACAATACCTCATTTAATCCTTAACAATCTTATGAGGATACACTATATTTAGACCAATTTTACAATGAGGAAATTGAGGTCCAGAGAGATTAAGTGTATGTGTCCAGAGTCATATAGCTAGTGAACAGCAAAGCAGATGAGAAGCCAGGAACTCTGGCTCTAGAGTCCATGTGTGTTCTTATCAAATACATTATTCTGCTTCCTTAGTTATAAGCAAAGAGCTTAACACTTTACCTGGTTGTAGTAATGCTTTTCTAAGTTAACATAGTAGTCACTTCTCAAGGCTCTTATACAGTTTAAATTTGCCTCAGTCTTGTGGTGATATATAAACAAAGATCTTGCATCTACCTCGTGTCTCTGGGTTACATCTTGTTGCTTAGGATGGGGAGGGTGCTGTCAAAGAAAGAGTACTGAACTAAGAACTAGATATGGTTGTTTCGGTTTCTCCTTTGCTATTTGCCTTCTTGGGCAGGTGATTTAATATCTCTAAATCTCAAGTTCTTTTGCTCTAAAATGGGGATATACATTCTACCTCCCAGGGTTATTATGAAAATCAAATGGGACAGAAAATGTAAAAATGCATGAGAAAGTAAAGAAAAAAATCTTTTGTTATATTGAGATTCATATACTAATAACATTTAGTACCTGGTATGTATCTGAAGGTATTCAGTGCTTTCAATTGTTATCATGAAGCAAAATATTGTGTTTGAGGTAGGGCTTATTATGATCGCCATTGGGAACTGAGATCCAAAGAAATGAGTGGCTACTGTTTGTCCAGAGTTGATAAGAATGAGATTGGTATTGTGCATAGCATTGAGGAAGGAGCATCGGCAATGGAAGCAGAGGATTTGAATTTGAGGCCCAACTCTGGCAAAAAGTAGCTGTGTGAGCTTGCAAAAATCACTTTTGCTCTCTATTTCCTACTTAGGTAGATATAATAAAGCCCCCAACCCCCATAATCTCACAAAATTATTATGAAGATCATAAAATCAATACATCAAAATTATCCCAGGGATTTTTAATGGCTTTGATACCATTCAACAATTCTTGGCTAAGTCACTTTGCGGTGGCAGGATACAGAGTGAACTTTATGCTGTTGCAGTTTGCTTAGCATTTAACTGAGGTCTGGAGTGAGACTAGGATGCGTGAGGCTCAAGGTTTCAAAGATGGATATTTGGTTAGATAATATAAATATTAAGGCTCCTTAAAGTTTATTCTGATATAACCTGCCACCAAATGTAGAACTATATTAAACGGTATCTTTGAAAGATTGTCCTTCAACTACAGTTTTAATAATTCCAGCAATGGAAAGACACTCACAAGGCACATTCTGTCTTGGTATTCAATGTAATCAATATTTATTGAGGCAGGCATTATGTTAGTGGTAGTACAAAGGATTGAACTGTCAAATCAGACTTACATGAATCAGATATCTTATCTAGTATCAAGATTTACTAATAATTTCAGGGATACAAGTAATAAAGGTGAAGGAGGGGGTGATCTGGGATACTCCCCATGGTTCCTTTTGTCTTTCCTCCCTGAATCTCTACCTCAGAGTAAAAGGTGAGGTCTCTAGGTAACATTTGCCGGCCACTGCACAAGTGGGGAAGGGTTTGGATTTTGAAACATTTCCATTTTATATCCCATTCAGTTGTTTAATTTATGTGACATGCTCTGGAAAACCATTCCTCATAAATCCATAGATTCTAGGTTTGTTTATCATAAAAAATTCTAAACCAAGGATATCCTGCTAATAATGTTCCATAAATAATTACCCTCTCCTAGGAAATAGCATTACTTTATTTGTTAGGAAGTTCAGTTATTTGCGTATTTGCAAAGAGATTATATAGTGTTATATATCCCTTTTATCTTTCTTTCCTTAGAGTGTTGTGGTAATTTAGAGAGAAATGAATCACAGGTTAGTTACTTTAATTAAATATCAAACAGCTCAGATTTAAACAAAAGATTACAAAACACACACACACACAAAGGAAGTGATGGCTCAGGAAGAGTATAAGATTAAAGAATTTGAAACCATCATTGAAGAAGACAGATGTGGATATACCAGACAAAACGTTAAAAATATAGCCCTAAATGTGCTCAAAGGGTTAAAGGAAAACATGGACAAGAAACTAAAGGAAATGAGGAAAACATTAGATGTACAAAAAGACAGTATCAATAGAGATGTAGAAATTATGAAAAGGAACCAAACAGAGCTGAAGACAACAGTCACAGAAATTAAAATTTCCCTAGAGGGGTTCAACAACAGATTAGAGCTGGCAGAAGAAAAAATCCATGAACTTCAAGATAACATAACAGAAATCATTTAGTCTGAGGAGCATAAAGAAGAAAGAATGAAGAAAAGTGAACAGAGCCTGAGGAGCCTGTGGGACACCATAAAACACACCAGTACATGCATTGTGGGAGTCCCAGAAGAGGAAAGAGTGAAATGGGGCAGAGAGAAAATTCAAAGAAATAATGGCTGAAAACTTTTTAAATTTAATGAAAGACATGAACATACACATCGAGAAACTCAGTGAACTTGAAACAGGATAAACCTAAATAGACCCTCAGCATACCATGTTATAATCAAACTACTGAGTACCAAAGATAGAATTCTGAAAGCTGCTATATAGAAGCAACAGGTCACATATAAGGGAGCCTAGATAAAATTAAGTGGTGATTTCTCATCAGAAATCATGGAGACAAGAGGGCAGTGGGATGGCATATTTAAAGTGCTGAAATTACTGCCATGTACATTTCTTTATAGCAAGTATATTCATATGTAACCAACTTAAATGCAGTTACTAAGTTCAAGAAATTTAACACTGATATGAAGTGCCCAGGCTGTATTCCAATTTTTCTGTTTGTCCTAATAATCCTGTTTTTTCATATACCCCAAAAATATCCCTTTGAGCCTTTTCTCCTCCCTTGTTAGATACCATCCAGGATCATGTATTGCCTTTGTCTTGGTATCTTTTAGTTGCTATTTCTTTCCTTTTTAAATTTTGGGAACATATATGTAAACATAAACTTTACCATCTCAACCATTCCCAAGCATGTCATTCAATGAAATTACTCACATTCACAATATTGCAGTACACTCACCAATTTCCATTATTAAACTTTCCCATCTCCCCAAAGAAAAACCCCATGCCCATGATGCATTAATTCCCCTTTCCCCTGCCCCCACCCCTGGCAACTTGTACTTTAATTTCTTTCTCTATAAGCTTGCATATTCTCTGATATTTTCTTTGTAGTTACCATGGGGCTTCAATTTAACATCCTAAATATTTAACAATCTCGTTTGCTTTGATACCAACTTAATTTCAATAGTACACAAACCATGTTCCTATACTCCTCCATCCCCCCTCCTTTATGTACGTCTTTGTCACAAATTACATCTTTATACATATGAGTCCAAAACCACTACCATATTACATTTTATAAAATTGCCTTTTAGATCCTATAGGAAGTAAACAGCAAAGTTACAAACCAAAAATACAATCACACTGGGATTTACATTTACCCATATCATTACCCTCACCAGAGATTTTTATTTCTTCATGCAGTTTCTATCTATTGTCTATTGTCCTTTCCTTTCAACCTGGAGAATTCTCTTTAACATCTTTTGTAGGGCTGGTCCAGTGGTGAAAAACTCCTTCACCTTTTGTTTACCTGTCCCGACCCGTGGGACGTTCAACAGAGGCTCCGAGTCCTGTGAGGGAGGAATGGTATGGGACAAGAGACACGAGGAACGACAGCAAGACAGGTTTCTGATCAAGCTGCAAAACTTTATTGAAGAGGCAGAGCATATATACTCTAGGAGAAGGGGAAGTGGCTAGCAAGGGCTCGTGGCGGTCTAGGATTGGTGGCTGCTGTTGCTAGGGCGGATGGCAGATGTAGGGTTAGCATTTTTGGCGTGAACTAGCACTTTTGGCGCGAACTACTTCCGTAAAGAAGGCTGAGGGTAACTTAAGCTATTGTTGTATCAGCCCTGGCGGCCATGTTGCACATCTCCGGCATAGCTGAAGGTGGGCTTCATGCATGCTACCTTAATCGCCCTCTACATTTACCTGGGAATGTCTTGATCCCTCCCTCATTTTTGAAAGACAGTTTTGCTGGATATAAAATTCTTGCTTGGCAAGAATTCTAACTAACTCAGTAACAGCATTTAAGTTGGTTACATATGATTACATTTGCTATAAAGAAATGTACATGGCACTAATAAGTGTTCAAGGAGCATGGTGTATAAAACCTACACTCAAGTGTTCAGAAAATGGATGGATGGATTCATAGATAGATAGACAGATAGATAGAATAATATAACAAATGTGGCACAATTAAAAAATTATCAGGTATGGGTATCTGGGCAATGTAGAGTGTGTTGGAGTTCTACTTATGGGGTTTGTATTGTTTTTGTAACTGTCCTATACATTTGAAAGTATTTCAAAATAAAAAGTTAAAAAAAGTTAGCCTAGTGATAAATCATCTCAATTTTAAATCAACAATTGCAATTTGGAGTGTCTATCTTTGTGAATTTTGACTTGGGATATATATTTGAAGCTGTCATTTTTTTTCTCTAGACACATCATAAAAATACATATGACATGCTTCTCTTGATTGGCAGTTGTGTGGTACCACAGAAGATAACTGCCTATATATTTGGGAGTGTACCCCAGGGCCCACCTAAGTGAATTTTATATTTGCTGTATAGTCTACATTTTAACATAGACCATCTTATAAAGATCCCAAATTAGATGAAAATCCACCTAGCTATTCACCCAATACACCAGCAGATACACTCACAGAAACTTACTTTACTTATATGTGTGCAGAACGGCCGTGATGGACATGTATTTAGAATGTTATAGGAGCAGATGAGAGGGGTGTGTGCAGTCAGTGGGCAAAGTCTTAAGGCCAAAGCAAATTTAGCCAAATTGAGAGATGAGGACAGAGCATTTCAGTCAGAAGCCACGTACTGAGAAAATAAAGAGCTTGGCATATGCCAAAAGTATAAGCTGTTCGAACTTCCCTGAACATTATACAGGAGGCAGAAGTAGAAAAAAATAATTGTTTAGCAGAAAAATATAATGGTCTTTTTAGGCTTGCAAACCAGACCTCAGCCTTTTCAATCAGTGGTACAAAATTGGGAAAAGTACCACCCCAAAGGACATTTGGAAATTTGTGGGACCATATTAGAGTATAGCAATAATTGGGGATGCTATAAGTATTTAGTGGACAAAGGTCAGGAATTCTCAGCATTCTGCCATGTGAAGAGAGTCCTGCATAACAAGAATTGTCCTGCCAAAAAACTTATGGCACAATCCTTGGAAAATTCTACTCCAATCCAAGCCCCCCACAGGTTGGCTTTAAATTCTGCAAAACTTTTGTGAGGGATATAATCATCCCTGCTACTTACAGAAAAAAGGTAGTACTATGCTTAGTGACAGATGCTTATTTTATTCCTAAATGATTGAAATCAAATGCAGTGGAATGAAACTTTTTCCCTATTAACCTTTAGCAGCATTTATAATGACCACGTTAAATCAAACCTCATTACAATGTAATGGGGCCTGACTAAAACACTGCAGGTATGATGCTGAGTAATTTCATAAATTATTAAATGGTAATTGAAAGTAATATGGCAGAATACATTTTATTCCTGAGGGGGAATACACAGAAGACTTTGGAGGGAAATAAAGTTGTTTAAAATATAGCATATAGGAAAGGGTTGGAAGTTTGGTGGGGAGGAAGTGTGATAGAAGATATGAACCCATTTTTAAATTTTGGCATTGGGTTAAAGTATGTAATTTTGATACCAGGGTTTTTCTGACTGGTTGAGAGGTTATGGCCCCAGCTTGAAACATTGCTCACCTCCTGTGCCTGGGCTGTCATCAAGGTATAAGGATCAAATTTAAATGACATTTTTAAGGCCAAATTTCACTGCCTTGTCTTCATTTAATTACAGTTCACTTCAAACCCTGACTTTCTCAAAAGATTTTCAGAAGCTATATGTTAAAAAATAGCTCCATCAATAAAGTAATTAGTGCTTATAAAATAAAACCTAAAATAATAAAGAAAATAGCCTTACAGAGAGGGAAAGCCTCTTATCACACATAGCCATTGCTAGAGGTAGTAGATTCTTCCAGATCCACACACATTATACTTTATAAATTTACTTTTCCAAAATAGACTCAAATTATACTGACCATTCTACAATTTGCAGTTTTCACTTAATATTTTAACTTGGTCATCTTTCCATCTTTATGTATCTAGATTCAACCTTAATTTTTTTTATTAGAGTATCTAGTAAAGTGCACAAATTTTAACTTCCTTTGCTCAGTGTTATTATCTGTAAGATGTAGATAATAGTAATTGCCAACCTCACCACATACTTGTGAAGGTTAAGTGAAGTTATCTATGATAAGCATTTAACATAGTGCTTGACTCATGGTCATCCTCAATAATCAATATTACTGCTATTACTTGTAATATCATCATCATCATCATGGCCATCATCATCATCATCATGGTCATCATTGTCATCATCATCATGACCATCATCATGAAAAGTGAGGTTGGAGTGATAGAAAGTTCTAGATGTTATACACATTGCAGTTCCCAATGTCAGCCAGTCCCTGGCACATCAATCTATTTCTGTTGAATCATTAAGACAGCAAGATACCTGAGACTCTAAGAGATGAGAGATGTTGTGGGAAATAAGTTTGCTGAGCCTGGTAAAGAGAAGATGCAGAAGGGAGATGGCACTTGTGCATATATTTACAAGTCTGTGAAAGAGGAATTGGGAATAATAATTTTAGTAAAAATAATGTTATAATGGGATTGGGGTGACTGCTTCTACCACCACTGCTCCTATCACAGTCATCCTCAGTGGCAGACATTGTGAGGAGATGTTAATGATCAGCAGCTTATCCCGGGGGCAGAAGCAGGGTCCGTGGAGGGGAATGGAATGGAACCTACTATATTGCGTCTCTAACCAGCTTAGTCTTCCCTACAAGCCCATGCTATGGTATTATTGTGCTAATTTTATGCTTAGAGAGTTTAAAATAATTGAACAAGGCCCAGCAGATAGTCAATGGCAGAGCCCAAGCTCTGAGATACCATGTTCTGTCCCTGAATTTTTGCTCAACATAGGAAGCTCTTTTTACGAATACTGCATATCCAACCATGAACGGAACTCCTCAGGACACGGGGAGAGAGTCCCATCATAGGAGTTGTTCAAGCTGAAGCTAAAGGGATGTGTTGGGAGGATTTAAGCATTAGAGGGAGGCTGGGATGAGATGAAAATTAAGGTCCCCTGTGAGGCTGAGTGTTTGGTGCATTGTGAAATACTGCTCACGGCTGATAACCTTGCAGAGTTACAGTTTTGTTTTTAGTTAATACTGTATTAAAAGAGCACCGCTTTTCCTCCTGGAAACCTTGAGTAATACCTCTGGTTTGTGAAAACATCTTTAAAAATGTGTTTGTGTGGTTAACTTAGTAACCTTTATCTATGAAATTCCATAGCATTAATCAGCCATGAAACTCCACAGATGAACATTTTCCTTAGCTCAGGCCAGCATTTTCTAACTTCCTGTAGATATTTGCTCACATGAAGCAGTTGATAGGTTTCCTCATGCAGAACATTCCTGGCCACCAGTGGAAAAGTTTTCTAAAAGATGGATTGTTTTCCTGAGGCCTTGGGACGATTGCTGATGGGAACCCCTATGTCACTCGACACATCCAGTTATTATCAGGACCTGCGGAGCAAGCTTGAAGCATTAATTCTAGGGCTAGTTGAAGACTAATTCAAGAAAGAGTCCCACTTGACTGTCTTTCTGAGACTGACTATGTGCCAGACACAGGGCTAGCAGTTTTACATGCATTATCACATTTAATTCTCAACACAACTTTGCTCAGAGTGTATTATTCTGCAATTACACAGAGGCAGAAGCTGAGGCTCAAACAGGCTAAATCTGAACTGTCCAATATGATAGCTACTAGCCACGTGTGACTATTTAGATTTATCCTTGCATCAATTAAAATAAAATAAAATAAATCAGTTCCCCCAATGCCCTAGCCACATGTTAAGTGCTCATTATTCCTATGGCTAGTGGCTACTATCTTGGACAGTGGCAATTAGAATATTTTCATCATCTCAAAAAGTTCTTTTGGACAGTGCTAGCTAGAAGGTCATTTAAATGGTAGACCTGGGATTGAAAAACTAAGCCGTCAGTGTTCTTTATGTAGCATTGTGCTGCAGAGAAAGTACAGTGCAATCTATAGCAGATGCTCTTTTAAGCAGGAGACGAGTGAAATTAGCTAGAGCATGAGAGTGTATATGTGAGTGTGTGTGTTGTGGTATGGGGCCGTGAGCATTTGACATAGGCCTTCTGATTATCTGCAGATGTTAACCAAGTTCACGGAGTTAACAAATGGCAGGGCAGGGGTTCAGGCATGGCTCTAACTCCAGGGCCCTTTTCTTCTAGAACATTACTCTGCCTCTCTATGTGTTTTTAAAAACAGTGCAAAACCCAGTCTATGTTGAAATCCTTTCTTCCAAATCGCTATCTGCTGAAGGATTTTTAGAATTGCATCCTCAGTTTTGTGAACTGCTCCGTGCTCATGTGGACCCCCAGCAGGGAGGTGTCGTGGGGTCAGTTCTCAGAGTCTCTGCCCAGTGTCGCCACTTGAGGCAGCAGCACCCGGTTCTGCTGGAGCCTTCCCCATAGCATTTCTGAAGTTCAGAGCACTCTCCAAACTGTGTAAGAAAAGCAGACTGAATATTTAGTGCAGTTGCTGGAGCCATAAAAGATAAAAATTAACCAAGCTTATTAGGCTTCCTGTTTCTTTTCTCCCATAAAACGAGCAATTGGCAATAAATGCCACTCTGCTTTTTATCAGATGAATGGCCCAGTTGTGATAAATCCGCCAGCGTTTTTTGGGGAAATATATTTTGCTCCAGGCATTTTTAGTAGCGGGACCGGATTTTTCAAAGGAGTGGTGAGGACATTTAGTGAGGTTTAAACTTTTCAAACCAGTGCGAGGGCTGGGCTGTGGGAGATTCAGCTCCCCTGTGACTGGAATCCAAAATCAGGGGAGAGGCTCATTTGTCTACAGCTCTTTCCCTGACCTGTAAGCTTGCTGACAGAATCTCCATCTTTCCTCACCTGTTTTTATTTGATCCCACATTTTATCCTGAGATCAGAGAGAGTAACTGATTTCCCCGAGGTCACACGTTTTGTGAGTTGAGAGTCTAAGATTTGGACCTTACTACTTCACATTCCCACTCATTTTATTCAATTTAGCACTTGTTCAAAAAAGGGAGGGAGAGTGCAATGGCCTGGGAGGTAGGAGGCCTGGGTTCTAGTTATGGTTTTGCAACTAACCAGCTAGACGAGACTTGGCAATCTTCTCCCTTTCTTACTGTTTCTCACCCCTGTTCTAGTTTGCTAGTGCTGCCAGAATGCAAAACACCAGAAATGGATCGGCTTTTATAAAAGGGGGTTTATTTGGTACAAAGTTACAGTCTTAAGGCCATAAAGTGTCCAAGGTAAGTCATCAGCAATTGGGTACTTTCACTGGAGGATGGTCACTGGTGTCCAGAAACCTCTGTTAGCTGGGAAGGCAAGTGGCTGGCGTCTGCTCCAAAGTTCTAGGTTCAAAATGGCTTTCTCCCAGGATGTTCCTCTCTAGGCTGCAGTTCCTCAAAAAAATGTCACTCTTAGTTGCTCTTGGGGTGTTTGTCCTCTCTTAGCTTCTCTGGAGCAAGAGTCTGCTTTCAACAACTGTCTTCAAAATGTCTCTGTAAACTGCAGTTCCTCTCTCGGCTCCTGTGCATTCTTCAAAGTGTCCCTCTTGGCTGTAGCTGCTCTTCAAAATGTCACTCTCAGCTGCACTGAGTTCCTTCTGTTTGTCAGCTCATTTATATGGCTCCAGTGATTAACTTAGACCCACCCTGAATGGGTGGGGTAACAACTCCATGGAAATTATCCATTCAGAGTCATCACCCACAGTTGGGTGGGGTGCACTTCCATGCAAACAACCTAATCCAAACATTCCAACTTAATCCTCACCAACATTCTGCCCCACAAGATTGCCTCAAAGAACATGGCTTTTTCTGGGGGACATAATACATTCAAACCTACAGCCCCTATACAGTAAGTTCTTTATACGGTGACCAGTTGTTCTGGTTTTCCTGGGATGGAGGGGATTTTTGGGATACAGGACTTTCAATTTTAAAATTGGGATAATCCCAGGCACATTGGGATAATTTGGCCACCCTAGTTCTGGCTTTGCCTTACTTTTATTCTTTACATTCTCTCCTTGGACAATCTCATGAATTCCACTGACTTCAAGCACCAGCAAGTTCTGATAATCTCTGTTCTACATTGCCTTCTCATTATCTTCCCCTTAGCATCATAGTTGCCTCTTTCTCGGTGAGTCCCAGATTGCTCTCCTCAGTCCCTTTCATCCACCCCCATCCCTGCTTCCCTACCTGTGTAATGCTTCTGCTCCCTTACCTCCATCTGATCATCAGCAGTCTGCTGATGCTGTCAAGCCATCCTCCAAACCGTTTCTTGAATCTGAATCCTCTTCCCCATCTCTATAACATCCACCTTAGTTCAGACTCTCATCATCTCTTGCTTGGACCCTTACACCTGGCCCTCAGGGTTCCAGGATTCCCCCATGCCCATTGCCTCCACCCTGAAGCCCATTCCATCAAATCACTGAAGAGCTCCTTAAGGGTCTACTTTTTTTGGGGGTGTATCTCTTCATCGTGTCACTCCAAGCCTGGTTCTACAGCCCTCCTTAAAATACTGTTAGTTGTAAATATCCTTTAATAAGCTCCTTTGGGAAACACAGACATTTTAGACCAACGTTTAAACAAAGCTTATGAACATAAATTTAAACAAGTTAATCATAAATCACGTGGGGGGGGGGCGGGTGTTCTAAAATGTTTGGAAGGCAGTGAGTGATACTGTTTCTAGATGAGGTACAAACCAGGGCAGTTTCTAAGGAACTTCCTAGGGAATCATTGTTTGTAAATTTAAGGAGGAAGCAAAAGATATACAGTGTCTTTAAATGGGAACACACTTAGAGGAAGGTTCATATTGATTTTTGATGAAATGTGAGACCAGAGACTTGCAGGAGCCTAATTCCATATTTCCCCTAGGGGCAATGGTTCAGTATCGCTAATTTCATGGTGACTTTATGGAACAAATAATGGGGGGGATAGTCCTTGTTCTGCCTCCTCACAGGTTAATGAGTGGCTCACACTTGATTTTTATGAGAAGGGGCTTGGTAACTGCAAGGCCCTGGGAAAATGCAAGAGTTTACTACCTTTTTTTTTTTAAAATTTTCTGGATGAGAAACCAGAGAGAATAGTGAGGGAAGGGTGGCCTCTAACAGGGCTATGCAGCTGCAGCATCAAGACCTGCTTCCCCAATGCAGCTGGTTCTGATTTTATTAAGTGCTTTATAGCTGGTTTTATTAGGTGGGCTTTGGCTAGGGTGGCTTTTATTTGCAGCTGAACTTCTTTAGCCCTAGAAAAATTAGTGTTTCTTCCATCTCATCCCATCACACCCTAAATTACCATGAGGCCAGCAGAGTTCTGCTCTTGAATTTCTCATCATGTTTTACGTTTATACATCCCTCCACCCATGTATCCATCCACCCACTCATCCATCCATCCATCCATCCATCCATCCATCCATCCATCTATCCATGTGCATGGTTATGCTATTTCATAAGTAATACAAACCTATGCCTTGTTCTAATTTGGAAAATAAAGAAATTCACACCAAAAGATAGTTTAAATGAGTAGATGAGGAGACTGTGGCTCTGTCCAGTCCTTAGCATGTGGTGGGTACTGGGTGTCAGAGGTGTTGTTAATAACACCAAGAGAGGCAGTGGCCCCATCACAGGCTCTAGAACTGGACAGAGTGAGAATCTTAGCTTCTCCTGACTCTACTCACTCTCTCAAGAGCAGCTTTCCTCTTTTCTTGCCCCCAGAACTCTGTCACATTCTTCTCTTTATCTTCTTCATGGCTATTAATGGTTCCTGAAATGAACTTATTTGTTTATTTAAGGCAGAGCTTCTCAACTTTAGTAGTATTGACACTTTGGGTGGATACTTTTCTGTTGTGGGCACCCTTCTGTACATTGCAGGATGTTTAGTAGCATCCCTGGTCTCTACCCACTAGATGCCAGTAGCTCTCCTCCAGGCGTGACACTGATAAGTGTTTCTGACATGGCCAGTTGTCCCCTGGGGGCTCAAATCCTCCCTGGCTGAGAAGCACTGATTTCAGCTCTGTCTTCCTGAAGCAGGGACACTTGTTGTGTTCTCTGTCGTATCTCCAGCCGGAGTGCAGGGCTTGGCATATAATTGGTGCTAGGTAAACTCTGGTTGACAAGCTGACTGAAGAGCTGCCACAGATCTAAGTTTGCTGTTCTGTGGGAACACAGAGGAAAAATGACCCATCTCTGGTAAAAAACAGCAACAGGGGAGCAGCTCTGAGGGCCTAGTGTATGAGTGGAAACTCGCTGCATGAATAAACTTTATCCTGGCAAGTGGCCGCCACAGGGAGTGGCATTGGCAGAGGGAAGGAGGTGGGATGGGGAGAGGATGTTTGGGGTACACAGGTGGTGGTGAGGCTGGAGGTTGAGAAACCAGCCAAGGGAGACTGCAGGGGTAAAGGGAGGGGATCATGAGAGCCTGGACTGAGGAAGTGGCAATAGGGATTGAATTCCACTTTCAGATATTCGATTAGTAAAAGAAAGTTACTCTGAACTCATTAATATGCCTGATTACTCCCTTGATTTGGGCCCCGTGATGACTGATTAGTGCTCCAAGAAATGTCATTACCCCTATAGCTCATATTTCTCTTTTTTTAAAAACTTATACTCAGCAACTATCACTTCTAATCATTTTTACATTAATTGTATATAACACTGTTTTAAATATATTATTTTTAAACATTTTGTTTTACAGATCACTTCATGGCTTGAAATTCTGTAGACAGTGGTCATAAATCTCTCTTGAAAGAAAATGGAAGTTGTCTGTTTTAATTTCACATCAATTCCCTACTGCTTAGGAAGAGGGATGGAGGACAGGGAAATAAACCCTTTTTTCAAGGACTTGGTATTGTCCATGTTTTACTTCTCTTAGTGGGTTGTCGTTTTTAAGCTGAACAGATTACTCTCAAAATGCATGTGTTTGAGATTACAGATTGAAACCACAGTTTGAGTTAAGGTGCACAATTTTGAATAAAAATAGCAATTTAATTTAGGGATATAACCAAAAAGGTAGCAGCAATGAGATATAAGAAATAGCACAAGTTCTGGACCACATATATTTAGCTTGAATTCTGCCTCCTACCTTCACTAGCTATATAATTTGGGGCAAGTTGCATTAATCTTTTTCAGTCTTAATTTCACAATGGCAGAGAACTATAACAAACCACCCCCAAAATTAGTGCTTACAAGTCAACAACCATCAGTTAGTTCGTTCATAGTCAGACCAGGTGTGATGGTTAGGATCACTTGGCCAGGTGACGGTACCCAGCTGTCTGGTCAAGAAAGCACTGGCCTAACCATTGCTGTGAGGAGATTTGTGGCTGGTTAATAAACCAACAGGCTGGTTTATTAAATCATCAATCAATTTGCTGCAGATGTGACTGATGACTCATTGAAGGGCGTGTCTTCCAGAATGAGAGAATGCAGTTGGCTGGATTTAATCCAATCAATCACTTGAAGACTTTTAAGCAAGACAGATAGAGGACCTTCACTTTTTCTTTGGCTGACCAGCAAAGCGTTTCCTGAGGAGTTCGTCAAAGTTGGCAGTTCGTTTCCTGAGGAGTTCATTGAACATCTTCATTGGAGTTGACAATTTGCTGCCTGCCCTATGGAATTTGGACTTGTGCATACCCACAGTTGCGTGAGTCACTTTTATAAATCTTATAGTCATAGATATCTCTCATTGATTCTGTTTCTCTATAGAACCCTAACTAATACAACTTGGTACCGGGAGTGGTTCTTGAGAAACAGAATCTCAAAATGGGCTTTTACAATTTGTTTTCTACTCTGATTAGATTCAAAGACGCTAATGACTCTGTTTCCAATAATCAAGAGGGCACTGATAGTCCATGGCAGAAGTTGGCTTAGGAGATATACAAAATGGCACCGTTTGATTCTCCTAATCATACTCTTGTATGAAGCAAGGCTCTGGGTGACAGTGTTTTTGACACCTTCACAGAGTTTTGCAGAATTAAGAGGTATAATGATGTTTGCTGGCTGCTCTTAGATACTTTGGATAAAGTTGTAAGAGAAAGGGACAAGCTAAAGGCTTCAAATTTAAAACTTAAATGCCGTATTACAGATGTAAAGGTTTCTATAGGTGCCTTGAAAGAAAATCTTATTTCCTGTGCCCACAGACTTGAGATTTCTGAAAACCAGATGCAGACTCTCATTGTGTGAGTAGCAGATTTACAACATAAACTAAAATCTCAACCTCTATTGGTGTCTGCTGTTAAAGTAAAGGCATTGATTGGAAAAAGAATGGTATCCCAAAATTTAGGATGGGGACATATGGATTGATAATAATGGCAGTGAGGACATTGGAAACCTGGATTCTGCTGAGTCATTGTTAGATTTACCTGTAGAGGGCTGTCCTGGGGAAACAACTTCCCGCATCCAGTCTGTCCTGAGGAGCCTGCCATCTAACCTCCACCAAAAGACATTAACCCTTCAGTGCCTGCTAATCCTGTAATCACCTCCCCTGAGGAAGCAGCCCTCACTCCTCTGTCTGGAGAGATTAATCCTGTTTTACAAGATGAAAATGCAACAGAATGTCCTGAGGTAAATGGCTTGAGGGATAATTCTGACTCTTTCCATGACCCACCCCCACCACCAGTCTTGGCTTCAAGACCTATAAGTAGGTTCAAGTCCCAACAGGCTCCGAAGGGTAAGGTACAAAGTGTGACCCATGAAGAGGTACACTATACTCCAAAGGAACTGTATGAGTTTTTCAATTTATACAGACAGAAACCAGGGGAATATGTATGGGAATGGGTAGTAAGGGTGTGGGATAATGGTGGAAGGAATATAAGGTTGGATCAGGCTGAATTCACTGATATGGGCCCACTAAGCAGAGAGTCTGCATTCAATGTTGTAGCTCGAGGGGTCAGAAAGGGTGTTAATAGTCTGTTTGGGTGGTTAGCTGAAACATGGATCAAAAGGTGGCCGGCATTTCTGGAGGATGAAATGCCAGAACTGCCCTGGTACAATGTGGAGGAGGGGATTCAAAGGCTTAGAGAGATTGGAATGTTAGAGTGAATTTATCATGGATGACCTGCTCACACACCACTGGAATGTCCAGAAGACACAACTTTTACCAGGACTGTGAGGAATAAATTTGTGAGAGTAGCTCCATCAACCCTGAAGAGCTCTGTAGTTGCCCTTCTCTGTAGGTCAGATATTACTGTAGGAACTGCTGTTACTGAGCTGGAATCCTTAAACACAATGGGGATAATCAGGTCCTTAGCTGGCAGAAGCCAAGTGACTGCAGTTAATCACCACAGACAAGGTGGGCATGGCTACCATAATGGAAAACAGTCTCAAAGCAGCAATCAAAATAATATGACTGGCAGAGACTTATAGCATTGGCTAGTGGATCATGGAGTACCAAGTAGTAAAATAGATGGGCAATCGACTAATTTCTTGTTTGAACTATATAGGCAGAAGAATTCTAGGTCACATGAACAAAAGCCTCCCTTGAATTACAAAAACAAAGAATCACGGGACCCTTAATCAATTCCCAGTAACTATGCTAGATTTGTTGGTAAGGTATTTGCGTGGCAGATGATGGGAGATAAATCCAACAAAAATACAGGGGCCTTCCACCTCAGTAAAATTTCTAGGTGTCCAGTGGTGTGGGGCCTGTCAAGATATTCCTTCTAAGATGAAGGATGAGCTATTTCATCTGGCCTCTCCTATGACCAAAAAAGAGGCACAATGCTTAGTTGGCCTCTTTGGATTTTGGAGACAACATATTCCTCATTTAGATGTGCTACTCTGGCCCATTTACCAAGTGACCAGAAAAGCTTCTAGTTCTGAATGGGGACCAGAACAAGATGAGGCTCTGCATCAGGCCCAGGCTGCTGTGCAAGCTGCTCTGCCTCTTGGACCATATGATCCAGCTGACCCAATGGTGCTGGAAGTGTCAGTGGCAAATACAGATGCTGTTTGGAGCCCTTGGCAGGCACTTATAGGAGAATCACAATGCAGGCCCTTAGGATTTTGGAGTAAAGCTTTACCATCTGTGCCAGTTTGAATGTATTATGTCCCCCAAATGCCATTATCTTTGATGTGATCTTGTGTGGGTGGACCTATCAGTGTTAATTAGATTGTAATTCTTTGAGTGTTTCTATGGAGATGAGCCCCACCCAACTGTGGGTGATGTCTCTGATTGGATAATTTCCATGTAGGTGTTGGCCTGCCCATTGGGTGGGTCTGAATTAAATTACTGGTGCACTATATAAGATCAGACAGAAGGAACAAGCTGCTACAGCCAAGAGGGACACTTTGAAGAAAGCAGATGAGAGACAGTTTGAAGATGGCCATTAAAAGTGGACTCTTGCTCCAGAGAAGCTGAGAGAAGACAGATATTCCAAGTCCAACTAAGAGTGACATTTTTGAGGAACTGCAGCCTAGAGAGGAACGTCCTGGGAGAAAGCCATTTCGAAGCCAGAACTTTGGAGCAGACACCAGCCACGTGCTTTCCCAGCTAACAGAGGTTTTCCGGACACCATTGGCTATCCCCCAGTGAAGGTACCCAATTGCTGATGTGTTACCTTGGACACTTTATGGCCTTAAGGTTGTAACTGTGTAACCAAATAAACCCCCTTTTATATAAGCCAATCCATCTCTGGTGTTTCGCATTCCAGCAGCATTAGTAAACCAGAACACCATCCTCTGCAGATAACTACTCTCCATTTGAGAAACAGCTATTAGCCTGATAATGGGCCTTAGTAGAGACAGAATTCTTGACCATGGGCCACCAAGTTACCATGATAGCTGAGTTACCTATCGTAAGCTGGGTGTTGTCTGACCCACCAAGCCATAATATTGGATGTGCACAGCAGCACTCCATCATAAAATGGAAATGGTATATACAAGATAGAGCTGAAGTGGGTCCTGAAGGTACAAGTAAGTTATATGAGGAAGTGGCCAAAATGCCCATGGCCCCCACTCCTTCCACCTTACCTTCTCTTTCCCAGCCCATAGCTATGGCATCTTGGGGAGTTCCTTACAATCAGTTGACTGAGAAGAGAAAATTCGGGCCTGGTTTATAGATGGTTCTGCATGATATGCAGGCACCACCCAAAAGTGGACAGCTGCAGCACTGCAGCCCCTTTCTGAGATGTCTACAAAGGACAATGGTGAGGGGAAATCTTCCCAGTGGGCAGAAGTTCAAGCAGTGCATCTGATTGTTCACTTGGAAGGAGAACTGGCCAGAGTGCGTCTGTATACTGATTCCTGGGCTGTTGCTAATGGTTTGGCTGGATGGTCAGGGACTTTGAAGGAATGTGATTGGAAGATTTGTGACAAAGAAGTCTGGGGAAGGGGTATGTGGATAGACCTTTCTGAGTGGGCAAAAAACATGAAGATATTTGTGTCCCATGTGAATGCTCACCAGAGGGTGACTTCAGCAGAAGAAGGTTTTAATAACCAAGTGGATAAAATGACCCGTTTGGTGGATACAAATCAGCCTCTTTCCCCAGCAACTCCTGTCATTGCCCAATGGGCTCATGAACAAAGTGGTCATGGTGGTAGGGATGGTGATTATGCATGGGCTCAGCAACATGGACTTCCACTCACCAAGACTGACCTGGCCACAGCCACTGCTGAGTGCCCAATCTTCCAGCAGCAGAGACCCACACTCAGTCCGTAATATGGCACCATTCCCCGAGGTGATCAGCCTGCTACCTGATGGCAGGTTGTTTACATTGGACCACTTCCATCATGGAAGGGGCAGTGATTTTTTCTTACTGGAATAGAAACATACTCCGGATATGGGTTTGTCTTCCCCGCATGACATGCTTCTGCCAAAACTACCATCTGTGGACTTACAGAATGCCTTACCCACTGTCATGGTATTCCACATAGCATTCCTTCTGACCCAGGAACCCACTGCATAGCAAATGAAGTGAGCAAATGGGCACATGCTCATGGAATTCTCTGGTTTTACCATGTTCCCCATCATACAGAGGCAGCTGGGTTGATAGAATGGTGGAATGGCCTGTTGAAGACTCAATTATGGCACCAACTAGGTGGCAATACCTTGCAGGGCTGGGGCAGTGTTCTCTAGGAGGCTGTGTATGCTCTGAATCAGCATCCACTCTATGGTGCTGTGTTCTAGTTTGCTAATGTTGCTGGAATGCAAAACACCAGAAATGGACTGGCTTTTATAAAGGGGGTTTATTTGGTTGCAAAGTTACAGTCTTAAGGCCATAAAATGTCCAAGGTAAACACATCAGCAATTGGGTACCTTCACTGGAGGATGTCCAATGGTGTCCGGAAAACCTCTGTTAGCTGAGAAGGCACGTGGCTGGTGTCTGCTCCAAAGTTCTGGCTTCAAAATGGCTTTCTCCCAGGATGTTCCTCTCTAGGCTGCAGTTCTTCAAAAATGTCACTCTTTGTTGGACTTGGGGTATTTGTCCTCTCTTAGCTTCTCTAGAGCAAGAGTCTGCTTTCAATGGTCATCTTCAAACTGTCTCACATCTGCAGCTCCTGGTGCTTTCTTCAAAGTGTTCCTCTTGGCTCTTGCTCCTCTTCAAAATGTCACTCACAGCTGCACTGTGTTCCTTCTGTTTGTCAGCCCATTTATAAGGTTCCATTTATCAAGGCCCACCCTGAATGGGTGGGGTCACAGCTCCATGGAAATTATCTCATCAGAGTTATCACCCACAGTTGTGTGGGGCACATTCCAAGGAAACTCTCAAAGAATTACAATCTAATCAACACTGATAGGTCTGATCACACAAGATTGCATCAAACATAATGGCATTTGGGGGACATAATACATTCAAACCAGCACAAGCTGTTTCTCCCATAGCCAGGATTCATGAGTCCAGGAATCAAGGGGTGAAAACAGGAGTGGCACCACTCACTATCACTCCTAGTGATCCACTAGGTAAATTTTTGCTTTCTGTCCTTGCAAGCTTAAGGTCCACTGGTCTACAAGTCTTTGTTCCAAAAGGAGGAGTGCTTCTACCAGGAAACACAACAATAATCCCACTGAACTGGAAGTTAAGACTGCCACCTGGCCACTTTGGTCTTCTTATGCCTCTGAATCAACAGGCAAGGAAGGGAATTACTGTACTGGCTGGGATGACCGGTCCTGACTATCAAGGGGAAATAGCACTGCAACTCAACAATGGAAGTAAAGAAGAGTTTTCCTGGAATACAGGAGATCCTCTAGGGCATCTTTTAGTACTACCATGCCCTGTGATTAAAGTCAATGGAAAACTGCAACAACCCAATCCAGGCAGGACTACTAATGGCCAAGAAACTTCAGGAATGAAGGTTTGGGTCACCCCACCAGGCAGAGAACCACGGCCAGCTGAAGTGCTTGCTGAGGGTAAAGGGAACATGGGATGGGTAGTGGAAGAACATAGTGATAAATATGAACTACAGCCACACGACCAGTTACAGAAATGAGGACTATGATGGCATGAATATTTCCTCCTTGTTTTGTTATGAGTATGTTTGTTTTTGTCTGTAAAGCAAATATCTTTGCTTTCTTCTCTGTCTTGTCCCCTTATCATATGGCATAAACTGAACTGTTCATTTTGCTGTATTTAAGCTAAAGGAAATCAATTTTAAGAGTTAAAGTCACCCAAGGACTTGCACCCTATTCTGGAGAGATTTACTGCGTTTCCAGTTGTGCACTGCACAGCAGAGTATTGTTAGGTGAAATATATGTCTGTTATTGTTCTCTACTTAGAGATAAAGTATGGTTTTAGTTGATATGTATAACTGCCAAGTTGACAAGGGGTGGACTGTGATGGTTAGGTTCATGTGTCAACTTGGTCAGGTGATAGTACCCAGCTGTCTGGTCAAGCAAGCACTGGTCTAACTGTTACTGTGAGGATGTTTGTGGCTGGTTAATAAACCAACAGGCTGGTTTATTAAATCATCAGTCAATTTGCTGCAGCTGTGACTGATGACTCAATGAAGGGCGTGTCTTCCACAAGGAGAGAATGCAGTTGGCTGGATTTAATCCAATCAATCAGTTGAAGACTTTTAAGTGAGAAAGATAGAGGACATTCACTTCTTCTTTGGCTGACCAGTGAAGCGTTTCCTGAGGAGTTCATCGAAGTTGCCAGTTTGTTTCCTGAGGAGTTCATCAAACATCTTCATTGTAGTTGACAGTTTGCTGCCTGCCCTATGGAATTTGGACTCATGCATACCCACAGTTGCATGAGTCACTTTTATAAATCTTATATGCATAGATATCTCTCATTGATTCTGTTTCTCTATACAACCCTAACTAATACACCAGGGTTGGAGGATTCATTCTCAAGGTGGCTCAGTGCTTGGCTGTTGAGGGGCTGTTGATGGTTGGGAGCCCAGCTGAGTCTGACAACCAGAGAGCCTGCATGTGGCCTCCCCAGCTTGGCAGTCTCAGTGTAGTAGGACCACTACACGGTGCTGTCTTCTCTAATGAGTGTCCCAAGAGAACATGCCGGAAGTGTTTGTATTGTTTTGTTTAGTTTCTATGAATTAACCTCAGAAGTCAAATAGAATCATTTATGCCATATTTTATTCATTGGAGCAGTGACAAGTCTGCCCAGATTCAAGGCAGGGATATAGACATTATCTCTCCATGGGAGCAGTAGTTAGGTCACACTGTGGAAGAGCTTGTGGTATGAGAGATATTTTTGCAGTCACCTTTGGAAAGTATAACTTGCCATAGTTATGAAGTGCATTGTATAGTTTACATCACGTAATGAATGCTTAATAAATGGTAACTGTTATCATTTCTATTAATTATAATTAAGGTTTCTACTTAAATCAAATTGGTTAGGTATTACTCCTATTTTTTCTTACAATTCAAGATCTTCTCCCCAAATCTGGTTCTCTTTCAGTGTCCCTTATTTCAAAAGGCTCATCATTCATCCCATTGCATCCAGACATTTAGAAGTCATAGTTGTCACCTGTCTCTGCTTCATACCCTTTCCTTCCACAACACCAGAACCTAGTTCCATTGATATTGCCTTTTAAGAAGCTCACAAATCTGTTTATTTTTCTCCATCTCCACAAATCAACACCCTAGTTTAAGTCATTTCTAGTTTGCTAATGCAGCTGGAATGCAAAACAACAGAAATGGATTGGCTTTTATAAAATGGGGTTTATTTGGTTACATAAACCCATAAGTGTCCATCAACAAAGGGTACCTTCACTGGAGAAAGGCCATTGGCATCCAGAAAGCCTCTGTTAGCTGGGAAGTCATGTGGCTGGCATCTGCTTGCTCCTAGGTTGCATTTCAAAATGGCTTTCTCCAAAATGTCTGCATCAGCTTCCAATGACCATCTTCAAAATGTCTGCCTCAGCTCCAGCTGGCTATGAGCTCCTTCTGTCTGAGCTTATATAATGCTCCAGTAAACTTAATAAGGCCCATGCTGAATGGGTGGGGCCACACCTCTGTGGAAATTATCCAATCAGAGTTATAGCGTACAGTTGGGTGGGACATATCTCCATGGACACTGAACCAATAGGTTCCAACCCAGTCCACACTAACATGTCTGCCCCCACAAGAATGCATTAAAGAATATGGCTTTTTCTGGGGGACATAAATATACAAACCCACACAGTCACCATTATCTTTTGCCTGAAATATTTCTTTTCCTGAATCCATTTTGGCCTTCCTCCAATCAGTTCTCTACATTGTAGTGTCAACTTGAAAGCAAATTTGGGCAAGTTCTCACCATGTCATAAAACACTCCAATGGCTTCCCACTGTCATTAGGATTAAGACCAAAATTCTAACAGAGCCTATATAAGGTCTGGCTCTCACCTGTCTCTCAATTGCATCTTGTATCATCCTTTCTCTCCCACTCTTGCCTCTGTGCTTCTGCCAGACTGACTTCCTTCACTTCCTGGAACTCTTGGACAGGCGCTCCACTACCTTTTGCCATAGGGCTTTTGCATGTGCTGTTACCTTAGCCTGGATGCTGCTTGTCCTGAACTCTACAACTAGGCTGGTTACTCCTATTATATACTCTTATAGCATCATTGTTTCAGAGAGGATGGTTTGGGTCTGGTGATCAGACAGCCAACTTATGCACTATCTTGTACAATAGAAAATCCAGAGGCAGGAAAGACCACAGAGTTGGTTGTTTCAGTGTCTCAGCAATGTCACTGAATTCCTTCTGTGACCAGTTTCTTTGGGTTTCTCCACAATTTTGTTACTTTCATTTGCTTCAACCTAGAGCTGGTTCTCCTTGTTATCACAATATGGCTGCCTGTAGAAATGGAACCAACATGTTTCTTTGTTTCTATCTCCTCCAACCGTGGAATATAAGTACTTTATTTTATGATTAGATCAACATAGTTCATGTACCAAGCTAATCCTTAGACCAATAATAGTTGTCAGGGCAATATCATAGCATGTTTAGCTTGGATCCACCATTAGAGCAGAAAAAGCATCCTTTGAGTCATATGTCTATGTGGGGGAGAAATGGACTCCTAAGCAAGTGTGGTTTCATTAGGAAGGAGGGAGCAGGTAATGGATGCTGGGAGGCAGCCAGTAGTGTCCACTTCAATAGCCAGTAGTGTCTACTTCTTTGTGGCATTTATCTTCAGTTGTAATTTACATTTATTCACCACAGTCTTCAGTGCATATTCTGACTCCCCACTATGCCGTGCACTCTACCAGGTAAAAGCCGTGCTTTTTGTTATTCCTCCGCTCTGTCTCTATAGAACCCAGGACAATGCCCACGGAGAGTAGGCACTCAAATATTTGTTGATTAAACGAATGAACAAATTGAATTTGGGCTATCTTGCAAAATATCTTACTTCTCCACAGGCACATTTTCTCTTACCCGAGACTTCTAATTATGTGAATATGCAGTGAAATGAAATCCCAGATGTGAATGTATAACCAGGAGCACACCAGACAGACAAAAAGAAGCTTTGTTAAGGCAAAATGCTCTATCGAGGGTCTATTTACCTGCTTTTGATCATTTGGGGACAATTATACTTTGATTTTACGGTCAAGTAGGATCATAGAGTTTAGGTATTTATAAAAAAATTTGAAGAGATTTTTAAACTCAGAACTTTGTGAAGATGGCACAAAGACTTGGCATGAAAATTAATGGAAATTATACATTTGTGACCCTGTTACTTTCAGCATAAGGGCCCACAATGGTTCTGATGTCAACTCCAGGCCCTCCTCACTAGGGCACTGGGGAAAAACCTTAGCCAGGTTGATGAAGGAAATGATCCAAAATGTCCCCCCCATGCCCCGCATTGTGCTGTTTAAGCTGTATGGAATTTGGGTCTAATGTTATTCATTCTGAGATTGGTAAGTATTTTAAAACATTATTATAGCTGAAAAAGAGCCCAGACTTCAATTAGAGATATGAATGAAGCAGATCTGGTTAAGACTAGGGCAAATTGGTCCAAAGGGTAAAGGTCAAAACTGACTATGCTTTAAAACTTCAACTTCCATGTGAGACCAAGGAAAGAGATGTTTATTTGGTGTAGGATCTATATTTTCTAAACAATATAACTTCTACAGTCAGTTTGTTCACACACCATAATTACATGGAACTTTGAATAGGAAGTGAGATATGGTAGGTTTGTATAGGTTAGTGTGAAATAGTGACACATTTGATAGTAATTTGGGCAGAGAATAAAAATATACATACAAGGCCCCCCTGAGGAGCTGGGGGAAAATGCAGAAGTGTTGGACTTCCTCACCTGGATTGTTGCTGATGTTCCCACAAACACTGAGGACTGATGGCTTGATATGCTGAGCCCTCTATCTTGGGGCTTGCCCTTAGGAGGCTCATTACTGCAAAGAAGAGGCTGAACCTGCTTATAATTGTGCCTAAGAGTCGCCCCCTGAGTACCTCTTTGTTGCTCAGATGTGGCCCTCTCCATCTAGCTAAGCCAACTCGACAGGGGAATTCACTGTCCTCCCCCCAAGTGGGATCTGACTCCCAGTGATGTAAATCTCCCTGGCAACACAGGATATGACTCCTGAGGATGAATCTGGACCCGACATCATGGGATTGAGAACATCTTCTTGACCAAAAGGGTGATGCGAAATGAAATGAAATACAGCTTCAGTGGCTGAGAGGTTTCAAATTGAGTCAAGAGGTCACTCTGGTGGACCTTCTTATGTACTATTTAGAGAACCCTTTTTAAGTTTTAATGTATTGGGATAGCTAGAAGTAAATACCTGAAACCATCAAACTCCAACCCAGTAGCCCTAACTCTTGAAGACAATTGTGTAACAATGCAGCTTACAAGGGGTGACAGTGTGATTGTGAAAACCTTGTGGATCACACTCCCTTTATCTAGTGTATGGGTGGATGAGTGGAAGCATGGGGACAAAAACTAAATGAAAAATAGGGTGGGATGGGGGATGATTTGGGTGTTCTTTTTTACTTTTATTTTTTATTCTTATTCTGATTCTTTCTGGTGTAAGGAAAATGTTCAAAAATAGATTGGGGTGATGAATGCATAACTTTATGATGGTACGATGAACACTTGATTGTACACCATGGATGATCATACGATATGCGAATATATCTCAATAAAACTGTATTTAATTTAAAAAAAAATTTGTAAGCACAGAAGAAAAAAAAATTATTATAGAAAATTTCCAACTTAAAAAAGAAATAGACAATTATAATAGACTCATGTACCCAGATCCAACTTCAACAATTATCAACTCATGGTCAATATTATTTCCTCTGTACCCCTATCCACTTTCCCTGCCTCTGGATTATTTTCAAGTATCATATAATTTAATTCATATGGATTCCAGTATGCATTTAACAGATAAGGACTCTTTAAAGAAACATAGAACAATGCTATTTTCACACTTAAATAATTAAACATAGTTTCTTAAAATATTAAAATATTGAATCAGTCTTCAAATTTTCCCCATTATTTCATATTCTTTTTATAGTTTTTAAAATCAGTAGCCAAATGCATTTCATAAATTCAGTTAATGGATATGTATTTTTAAATCTCTTGGTTTTCCCTTCCCACCCTTTTTTTCTCCCTTGCACTTTATTTGTTGAGGAAACAAGTTGCTCAGCCTGTAAGCTTCCCCACATTCTAGATTTTGCTGATTGAATCCCTGTGGCATCATTTAACCTTTTCCTCTGCCCCTCTATTTCCCATAAATTGGTGGTTGTCTTGAGGTTTGAAAGGCACAGGTAGAGCTTTGGTAAGAATACTGCATAAATGGTGATGTGTTTTTCCATCATGTCTAATGCACTCTCCTTCTGTGATGTCAGCAGCCATTCATGATCAGTGTCTAGGTCCATTATTTCATTAGGGATCACAAAATGGTGAGTTTTTAATTTTATCATTCATCATTTCCTTTTCTAGCTGTAATGCTTCTACAAAGAGAACCTCTCATCATCTCTTTGATTACCCTCAGATATACTTTGTATAGAAAAGGCAGGGTAAATTCTTGATTTTTTAACCTTTATTTGTCAGTTTTCAAAACTGTAAAAGTGACCACTGAGTTTTTCCCCTCTTCCTTCTCTTTCTCCTCCCTCTATACCCTCCTTTCTTCTTTCCTTCCTTTCATCACTATTAACTCAAGGATTTAAACATATTTGATGGATTTCAATAGGATATGATACTTTTTTTTTTATTAAATTCAGTTTTATTGAAATACATTCACACACCATACAATCATCCATGGTATACAATCCACTGTCCACAGTATGATAACATAGTTATGCGTTCATCACCACAATCTATCTCTGAATATTAGCCTTACATCAGAAAGAACTAGAACAAGAATAAAAAATAAAAGTGAAAAAAGAACACCCCAATCATCCTCCCATCACACCCCATTTGTCCTTTAGTTTTTATCCCCATTTTTCTACTCATCCATACACTAGATAAAGGGGGTGTGATCCACAAGGTCTTCACAATCACACTGTCACCCCCTGTAATCTACATTATTATATAATTGTCTTCAGGAGTCCAGACTGCTGGGTTGGAGTTTGGTAGTTTCAGGTATTTACTTCTAGCTATTCCAATACATTAAAACCTAAGAGGTGTTATCTATATAGTGCATAAGAAAGTCCACCAGAGTGACCTCTTGACTCCATTTGAAATCTCTCAGCCACTGAAACTATTTAGTCTCATTTGCAACCCCCTTTTGGTCAAGAAGATACTCTCAGTCCCATGATGCCAGGTCTACATTCATCCCCGGGAGTCATATTCTGCGTTGCCAGGGAGATTTACACCCCTGGGAGTCAGGTCCCACGTAGGGGGAAGGGCAGCGAGTTCACCTGTTGAGATGGCTCAGTTAGAGAGAGAGAGGGCCACATCTGAGCAACAAAGAGGTACTCAGGGGGAGACTCTTAGGCACCATTACATGCAAGTTTAGACTCTCCTTTGTGATAATGAGCTTCATAAGAGCAAGTCACATGCTCGAGGGCTCAGCACATCAAACCGCCAGTCCCCATGTTTGTGACAACATCAACACCAGTCCAGGTGAGGATGTCCAACACATCCGCACCTTCCCCCAGATCCTCGGGGCTGGGGAGGGGGAGGCTGTAAATATATTTTTTATTATCTGTCCAAATTACTCCGGGATGTATCACTATTTCACTCCAGCCTATACTAACCTACCGTATCTCACTTCCTATTCAAAGTTCCATGCAATTGTGACATTTGAACAAATCAACTGTAGAGTTGTACTGTTTAGAAAATTTAGATTCTGTGCCAAATAGATATCTATTCCCTTGGTCTCATATGGAAGTTGAAGTTTTAAAACACAATCAGTTTCAACCTTTACCCTTTGGCCTGGCTTGCCCTGGTCTTAACCAGACCTGCTTCATTCATATCACTAATTGAAGTCTGGGCTCTTTTTCAGCCTTTTTTTTTTTTTTTGACAGTGGCTGTATGCACGAATACTGACATTCATATCTGCCGAGCTCTAGCTCTGAGTTTCAGGTGTCTCAGAGATATGCATTGTTCCAGAGATCAATCAGGTTGTATGCTAGGGGATCAGCATCTCAAAGTTTAGAGATAGGCATTACAATTCAGGGATAGAGTTAACTGCTGTAAGAGCTTACAATCTAGGAACTA
Source organism: Choloepus didactylus (assembly GCF_015220235.1). NCBI lineage: Eukaryota > Metazoa > Chordata > Mammalia > Pilosa > Megalonychidae > Choloepus > Choloepus didactylus. Next base: position 13,632,791 of record NC_051309.1, read on the forward strand.
TTACAATTATTATGTCCACGTTAGGCTACGTTCTAAGATTCAATTCTGAGTTTACACATTGTAGTTAGTCCATATTGGTGAGGCATCATCCCTCTCACCATGTTTTCTCCAACACTTTTACTCCTATATATATATTTTCCTACAATTTTATAGAGTTATATTCACATACCATACATTTATCCACAGTGTACGATCAGTTGTTCATGGTATCATCATAAAGTTGTACATTTATTACCACAATCAGTGCTTGAACATACTGATTACTACAAGAAAAATTGTTTTTTTTTTAGTAATAAGAAAAAAATGATAAAAAGAAAAATAACATGTCATACAATACAATATACTAGTAAGGACAGCAAATAACACCACTACCAAGAATCCCATATTCCTCCCCTATATCCCCCTCTCATATACATTTAGCATTGGCATATTGCCTTTGTTACATTTAATGGAGGTATATTACAATGTTACTGTTGACCATAGACTCCAGTTTGCTTTGATTATGTTTTTTCCTGAATACCATCCCCTTTTCAAATTTCTACATGGTTGACATTCATTTGCTTTCCCACATGCAAAAACATTTTTATATTTGTATATTTAGTAACAGTCATTAGGCCACTCCAGTTTTTGCCATGTTATACAGTCCCAGTCTTTATCATCTATCTTTACCTCTGGTATCATACATTCTCCTATCCCACCTCTTTCAGCTTTACTCACAGACATCTTTGTTCAGTGTACTTACAATACCGTGCTACCATCACACAGTATTATGCTATCTATTTCTGGATCTATGCAATCAATCCTAAACATTCTGTAGTCCTTCAGCATCAAATGGCTGATCTCTGCCCTCTTTCTATCTCCTGGTCACCTGTGTTGTCAGCTTTTAACTCCCAAAGTTTGTTCATTAATGTCTGTTCATATTAGTGAGACCATACAGAATCTGTCCTTTTCTTTCTGGCTAACTTCACTCAACATAATGTCCTCAAGGTTCATCCACACTATTACATGATCCATGTCTTTGTTCTGTCTTACAGCTGCATAATATTCCATCATGTGTATATACCACAGTTTGTTTATCCACTCGTCCTTTGATGGACATTTGGGACTGTTTACCATCTCTTGGCAATTGTGAATAATGCTGCAATAAACATCGGTTTAAAAATGTCTGTTTGTGTCTTAAGTTTCAGTTCCTCTGAGTATATACCTAGCAATGGAATAGCTGGGTCATATGGCAAATCTATATTTAGCTTCCTGAGGAACCTCCATATTGTCTTCCAGAGTGGTTGCACCATTCTATATTCCCACCAACAATGAATAAGTGTGTCTCTTTCTCCACATCCTCTCCAGCACTTGTCATTTTCTGTTTTTTGGATAATGGCCATTCTGGTAGGTGTGAGATGATATCTCATTGTGGTTTTGATTTGCATTTCCTTAATAGCCAGTGAAGTTGAGCATTTTTTCATATGCTTTTGAACCATTTGTATTTCCTCTTCAGAAAAATGTCTGTTCATGTCTTTTGCCCATTTTTTAATTGGATTGTTTGTCTTTCTGTTATTGAGATGCAGGATTCTTTTATATATTCAGGATATTAAACCCTTATCTGATATGTGGTTTCCAAATATCATCTCCCATTGTGTAGGTTGCCTTTTTACTTTTCTGATAAAGTCCTTTGATGTACCAAAGTGTTTCATTTTGAGGAGATTCCATTTGTCTATTTGTTCTTTGGTTGCTCATGCCTTGGCTGTGAGGTCTAAGAAACCACCTCCTATCACAAGATCTTTAAGATATTGCCCTACATTTTCTTCTAAGAGTTTTATGGTCTCGGTGCTAATGTTTATGTCTTTGATTCACTTTGAGTTAATTTTGGTATAAGAGATGGACATCCTCTTTCATTCTTTTGGAAATGGATATCCAGTTCTCCAAACACCATTTATTGAACAGGCTGCTCTTTCCCAGTTGCTTCGGCTTCACTGCCTTATCAAAGATCAGTTGTCCATAGATGCGAGGGTCTACTTCTGAACACTCAGTTCGATTCCATTGATCAGTATATCTGTCCTTATGCCAGTACCATGCTTTTTTGAGTACTGTAGCTTTGTAATATGCTTCAAAGTCAGGTAGTGTGAGACCTCTCACTTCATTCCTCTTTCTCAAGAGATTTTTGGCTATTTGGGGCAACTTACCCTTCCAAATAAATTTAGTTATTGGTTTTTCTATTTCTGTAAAGTAAGTTGTTGGGATTTGAATTGGTATTGCATTGAATCTGTAAATCAGTTTAGGTAAAATTGCCATCTTAACTATATTTATTCTTCCAATCCATGAACATGGTATGTTCTTCCATTTTTTCAGGTCTTGTTCAATTTCTTTTAGCAGTTTCTTATAGTTTTCTATGTAAAGGTCTTTTGTGTCCTTGGTTAAATTTATTCCTAAATACTTGATTCTTTTGGTTGCTATTGTAAATGGGATTTTTTTCTTGATTTCCTCCTCTTGTTGCACATTACTTGTGTATAGGAACACTACAGATTTTTGCGTGTTGATCTTGTAGCCTGCTACTTTGCTGTATTCATTGACTAGTTCTAGTAGCTTTGCTGTAGATTTTTCTGGAATTCCTACATATAGAATCATGTCATCTGCAAATAGTGAAAGTTTTACTTCTTCCTCTCTAATTTGGATGCCTTTTATTTCTTTTTCTTGCCTAATTGCTCTAGCTAGAACTTCCAGCACAATGTTGAATATCAATGGTGATAGTGGGCATCCCTGTCTTGTTTCTGATCTTAGAGGAAAAGCTTTCAGTCTCTCCCCATTGAGTGTGATGTTAGCTGTGGGTTTTTCATATATTGCCTTTATCATATTGAAAAAGTTCCCTTCTATTCCTATCCTTTGAAGTGTTTTCATCAGGAAAGGATGTTGAATTTTGTCAAATGCCTTTTCTGCATCAATCGAGATGATCATGTGGTTCTTCTGCTTTGATTTATTGATGTGGTGTATTACATTAATTGATTTTCTTGTGTGGAACCAGCCTTGCATACCTGGAATAAATCCCACCTGGTCGTGGTGTATAAGTCTTTTAATGTGCTGCTAGATTCGATTTGCGAGTATTTTGTTGAGGATTTTTGCTTCTATATTCATTAAAGAAATTGGTCTATAATTTTCTTTTTTTGGAGTATCTTTGTCTGGTTTTGGTATTAGGGTGATGTTGGCTTCATAGAAAGAGTTAGGTAGCTTTCCCTCTTCTTCAATTTTTTTTGAAGAGTTTGAGCAGGATTGGTACTAATTCGTTCTTTAATGCTTGGTAGAATTCACATGCGAAACCATCTGGTCCTGGGCTTTTCCTTTTTGGGAGCTTTTTGATGACTGACTCAATCTCTTTACTTGTGATTGGTTTGTTGAGGTCATCTATTTCTTCTTGAGTTAATGTTGGTTGTTTATGCTTTTCTAGAAAGTTGTCCATTTCATCTAAGTTGTCTAGTTTATTAGCATATAGTTGCTCATAGCATCTTCTCATTATCTCCTTAATTTCTGGAGGGTTGGTAGTTATATTTCCTTTCCCATTTCTGATTGCATTTATTTGCATCTGCTCTCTCTCTTTTTTTTGTTATCCTAGCCAGTGGTCCATTGATTTTATTGATTTTCTCAAAGAACCAACTTCTGGTTTTGTTGATTCTCTCTATTGTTTTCCTGTTCTCAATTGCATTTATTTCTACTCTAATCTTTGTTATTTCTTCCCTTCTGCTTGCTTTGGGGTTAGTTTGCTGTTCTTTCTCTAATTCCTCCAGGTGAGCAGTTAACTCTTCAATTTTTGCTCTCTCTTCTTTTTAATATAGGCATTTAGGGCAATAAATATCCCTCTCAGCACCGCCTTTGCTGCATCCCATAAGTTTTGATAAGTTGTGTTTTCATTGTCATTTTCCTCGAGGTATTTACTAATTTCTCTTGTAATTTCTTCCATTACCCACTGGTTTTCTAAGAGGGTGTTGTTTTGCCTCCATATATTTGTGAATTTTATGACCATCTGACTTTTATTTATTTCCAACTTCATTCCGTTGTGGTTTGAGAAAGTGTTTTGTATAATATCAATATATTTAAAATTGTTGAGACTTGCTTTGTGACCCAACATGTGGTCTATCCTAGAGAATGTTCCATGAGCACTTGAGAAAAAAGTGTATCCTGTTGTTGTTGGATGTAGTGTTCTATAAATGTCTGTCAAGTCTAGTTCATTTATCATACAATTCAACATCTCTGTTTCTTTAGCGATGCTCTGTCTAGATGTTCTATCCATTGATGAGAGTGGTGTATTGAAGTATCCAACTATTATTGTAGAGGTATCTATTTCTCCTTTCAATGGTTGCAGTGTTTGCCTCATGAATTTTGGGGCATTCTGGCTTGGTGCATAAATATTTATGATTGTTATGTTTTCTTGATGAATTGACCCTTTTATTAATATATAGTGTCCTTCTTTGTCTCTTTTAATTGTTTTGCTTTTGAAGTCTAACTTGTCTGATATTAATATAGCTACTCCCGCTTTTTTCTGGTTGTTGTTTGCATGAAATATCTTTTTCCAACCTTTCAGTCTATGTTTGTCCTTGTGTCTAAAGTGAGTTTCTTGTAGACAGCATATAGATGGGTCCTGTTTTTTAATCCATTCTGCCAGTCTGTGTCTTTTTATTGGGGAGTTTAATCCATTTACGTTTAGTGTTATTACTGTAAGGGCAGTACTTTCTACTACCATTTTGTTTTTTGGAATTTATATGTTGTATCTTATTTTTTCCTCTCCTTTTACCTTTCCTGATAATCTTCATTTCTGCACTCTTCTCCAGCTCTCTCTCTCTTGTCTTTTCCTATCAGCCTGTAGCACTCCCTTTAGTATTTCTTGTAGTGCTGGTCTCTTATTCACAAACTCTCTCAGTGTCTGTTTGTCTGAAAATGTTTTAATCTCTCCCTCATTTTTGAAGGAAAGTTTTGCTGGATATAGAATTCTTGGTTGGCAGTTCTTCTCTTTCAGTATCTCAAATATATCATGCCACTGTCTTCTTGCCTCCATGGTTTCTGCAGAGAAATCTGTACATAGTCTTATCGACCTTCCCTTGTATGTGATGGATCGCTTTTCTCTTGCTGCTTTCAGAATCCTCTCTTTCTCTTTGACATTGGACAGTCTGACCAGTAAGTGTCTTGGAGTAGGTCTATTGGGATCTATTCTATTTGGGGTATGTTGTACTTCTTGAATCTTTAATTTTCTGTCTTTTATAAGAGTTGGGAAATTTTCAGTGAATATGTCTTCTATTACTCTTTCTGCCCCTTTTCCCCTCTCTTCTCCTGGGATACCCATAACATGTGTATTTGTGCATTTCATTTTGTCACTCAGCTCCCTAAGACCCTGCTCATATTTTTCCTTTTTTTCACCATCTGTTCTTTTGTGTGTATGAATTTGAATGACCTGTCTTCCAGTTCACCAATCCTTTCTTCTGCCTGTTCAAATCTACTGTTGTGTTCCTCCATTGTGTTTTTCATCTCCTCCATTGTGGCCTTCATTCCCATGAGTTCTGCCATTTGTTTTTTTAAGTTTATGAATTCTTCTTTATGGTCATCCAGTGTCTTCTTTATATTCTTCAGCTCTTTTGCTATATCTTCCTCATTTCATCAAATTTATTTAGCATTAGTTGCCTCCACTCCTGTATCTCAGCTGAGCTATTAGTTTGTTCCTTTGGCTGGCCCATGTTTTTGTGTTTCCTGGTATGGCTTGTTATCTTAAGTTGTCTAGGCATCTGATTTTCTTGATTAGTTTATTTTGGAGCTTGTTTTCTATCTTTTACCTAGTGGTTTTCTTGTTGGTTGGCTTTGTTCTCTGGCCTCTGTTACTCAGTTCAACTTATTCTAGACCTCTAACTTAGGTTCTATTTAGTTGATCAGAATTTTTCCCCTCTTGTTTTTTCTGTTTCTTGCTCTGCCTCTATGTAACCTTTTTGTGAGTGGGTCTCCTCAGATATGGTCGACCCTAGTCAGATTTTCCCAGTCTAGTGAGGCCCAGGTCTCACTGGGAGGGTATGGAGTTTTCCTGAGAATGAGACCCTCCTATGAGGCCTTTTGAATTGGTGCTTTTCCTCTCCTGCGCAGCAGGTGGCACTTGCCAGCCCGCAGCTCCCCCACCAGTGTAAGGAGGTATGGAGACTTTAGTTCTGAACCTGTCAGGGGTGTGGCTGACTGAAGCCAGAATCTGAATTCCAGCCCCTGTGGTCTGAGTTCTGAGAAGGAGGACTGCCAGTTGAGCTGGACCTCCTTCCACTCTCCCAATCCTCAGAACTCCAGTTGTCTCTCAGGGGCACTATTCCCTTCTCCCCTCTCCTCTTTGGGGCCTCTCCAGGTAGATTCCTTGGTCAGCCTGAGTTGCCAATTAAAGACGGGGGTGGAGGCCTTCAGTAGTGAATATGGAACTCAAAGACACTGTGGGTACTCTGTGTCCCCCCAAGCCCAGCCTAGTCCCTCAACCTGGGCTTTCCGATAGAAAATAACCACATATATTACTTTTAGATTAAAAAAAAAAAATAGAAAAGAAAAACAAGAAAAAGAAAAAAGAAAAAAAAAAAGAGTCTCTTTTAAAAGTCTTTCCCCAGCTTGGAAGTTTTGTCAGTGTCAGAATAGAGCATTTAAAGATATGCTTTGGGCTATTGTCTGATAATTACTCTCCAACAGCTTCAGTTCCACCCCTGCCGGGGGCTATTGAAATGCAAAAAGATAAGGGATCAGTGAGAAGCCAGAAGGGACAAAATGTAGGGGGAAAAAAAATGGCTTTTTTGGAGTCTGGGAATGGGTGCCCGCTTTTACATGCCCCCACTTCTCAGAGCCCAGCCCTTCTTTAGCACCCCAGCTGCCAAAATTAGTTAATTAATTTGTTAATTAATTCTGCAGTTGAGGCTGGGCTGAGCCTCCCTTCTTGCCCTCAGCAGATTGCTGTTTTTTGTTTTTTTTTTTCTCCCCCCTTTCAGGGAGTCGGCAGCAAGACAGTCTGTGAGGTCTGGGTGGGGAGGGGCGCCAGACCCCTGGTCCGGGGAACTTACAATGTTTGCTGTGATCTCAGCTTTTCCTCCAATTCCAAACTTGCGTCCAATGTGTGACTGGTTACTGGAGACCCCGCAAACACTGTTTCATATAGTTCTTGGGTAATTGCCAGCTACTCTAGGGGAGAGACGAAATTCTGCTCCTCACCACTCCGCCACCTTGCCCCGCCCTCCAGGATATGATACTTTTAAACTTCAGAGTGCATATTTCTATTTGAAGAAAATCTTTATATACTCAATTAAGCCTTTCTTTAAATATCAATTCTTTAGCAATTGAATTTTAACCAGAATATCCATCCAATATGCTAGTGAAGAAGCACAAGCAGGAAACTGCTAAAAGAATCTTCTAGGAAAGCCAATGTTTTCCTTAAAATAGGAGACAGATTCAGTTGGCACATGCTTTCTGCTTTTCTTTTCCTTTTTCTTCCTACTGGAATGTGAATGCAATGGCTGGAGAAGTAGCAGTGATCATGCCACAAAGAGGATGAAAACTATACCCACACTCAGTATAGCGGAGTAGATGATATCCTTTAAGGAATTGCTCCATGCCTAGACCAATGTATTCAACTTCTTATTGTATGAGAAATACAAACCCTGTTATTTTAAAGCCACTATTTGTTGGCATTTTTGATACTTGAAGCTGCACTTCTTCACTGATGCAATTGTCCAAAGTCATAAGTGGGAAAGGTGGGTTTCAAATTCAGGCTTGTTAATATCTAAAGTGCCTGTTCTCTTATTAAATGATATGGAGAACTGTGGGCAAGGAATACACAGCTGGGATACTTCTATAAAGAGAAACCCCTCATTAACTCCTTGATTTGTAGACCAGCCTTTTCATGTCCAAGGCCATGTGTTTCCCAGGAGAAGAGCCAGGATTAACACACATTGCTGGGACCTCCTTAGGCATGCTCTGGCCTCATGTAATGAGCTGATGAAATACACAAGCTTTTTCTTTCTTCTTGTCACATGATGCCAACTTTTGTACACCAAAGAGGCCCCTTTTATTAACTACCTGCAAAGTACAACATGCTTTGAAAGATTTTGTCAAGCAACCTGTATTTAATAATAAATATTTGATTCATGTACTGATTTAAATTTAATCAAATGCATATATAACTTCTAATCATAGTTTCTGATCTACGTAGCCAGTGTTAACACACTGAGCTTGCTCTAATTTCAGCCAAAAATAAGCATACTTTGGTTAGCTTGAACATCCCTAAATTCTACTTAAAATGAAATGCCCCATAAGTCCCCTATGTGATCTCTGAAGATGCCTGTGGTTCTGGGGACCAAAACTGGGGGTCCCTGTGCTAGAGTCTGGCGGGTCACACTCCAGGAACCTGGCTAGTTCCCACCACAGCAAAAGGCATAGAAGGGGCTGCTATTCAGAAGATGGATTTGCTTGTTTCAGGCTCCTCGTGGTGCCAGCTGCCCTGTGTCAGTCCTGTTTATTCTATGCCCATCCAGGTCCTTATACTTATCACTTCCCACCTGTAGTCTCAGCCAGGACTGATCCCTGAAAATCAAACTGAGGAGTATTTTAGCGGCCCCATCCACAAAGATAAGTGGGATCTGGAATTGGTTTTCTTAGGGATCCAACCTGCCCGCTTTGTGCCCTGTGGACTGTTTTATAGCCTTTCCCTCTAGCCCTTATCATGCCTATTATCTTCATCTTGGTTGCACATCTGCCAGGAGCCAGCATAGTAATACATGCCAGATTATAGAGACAAATAAGATCTGGTCTTCGTGATTGGGCTTCTGCCTCAATTTCTGTTGCATAATCAGGCTTTTCCTCATTTGGCAACTCAATCAGATTCTCAACAAGGTTTATGATACTCTATATAGCTAATGCTAGTTTCCCCATCTTCTCCTTGAGTTGGACTCTTCTTGCTGTACCAGTGTATCAGTGTTAAAGGCCTGCTATAGGTCCTGCCTTTCCACTCAGAGGGGCCCTGTTGCCACATCCTCACTGCTAGATTGAGTTCCCTACATGTCCCCCATGGACTCTCTCTCTCATCAGACTGTAAGCTCCATGAGGATAGGGCTGTGTTCACTTCCACATCTGCAGTAACTTGCCCAGTGCACAGTGAAGGCAGATGCTGGATAACTACTTGTTGAATAATGAGTGGAAGTGAGTCCTACAAGGAGAGGAGAGAAGACATTGGAAGGGGGAACCAGGGACAAGAAGTCTGGGGATGGTATGGGTTGGCCATTGTGAATGCTGAAGTTACTTGGAGTTAACGGGGATGAAGAGGAAGCTGTAGACCAGATACCAGTGATGCCAGTGAATGAGGAATGGCCACGAGGCTCTTAGGGACAGCAGTGGTGGGGACATAGGACTGGAACCTCAAGAGGAAAAGGACTTTTGCATAAGAGTTTAGGCTGTGGAAGTGGCCCTGGGGAGCCAGCACACTGACCACAACTGTGAGGAACATGGAGGGACATGTTGAAAAGGGCATACTCCACTTGAGATAACTGCAAAAGAATTATCTGTTATCAGGGGAAAGCTGGTTCTCAGCTAAGGCAAGGAGGTGAAGGTGATCCCCAGGGAGGAGGTCCTGGGTGTATGGTTGTTGGTTAAACACATTGCAAAGATTGCAAGGATCAGCACATTAGCTAGATTAGTCCCCTTGATTGCTGCCCGCCTCATCTCACGTTGCTCTCCTGCCATTGCCCAAGTCTCGGCACGCTTCACGGGAATCCAAACTTCCTGAATCCTTTCAGACCTTACATTGTCTTCCGGCTTTCACCATGAGCTCTGCCTTTGACAACTGGCTCCTCTCTGTTGGTCCTGTTCTCCCTACTGCCCCCGCTCTGCTGGGGAAACCAGATCAGAAAAGGCAGCCCCTGCAGCTCTTCACCTCGAGCTATCCTGAGCCAGAACTTACTTTCCCTACGCTGATACGTGGGGAATCTTCAGTGGAGCTTCAAGTGTACATGTGACTCACATGTTTTTGAAGAATCCGTGTAGGAGGGAGAAAAAAAAAAAGAAAATGAGAGAGAGAGGATTTTAGTCATGTAAATCATGAAAGAGCCTACAAGGCTTGCTTTGGTTTTGTTTGTTTTAAAAAATGACTGGAGACCGTAGCGTTTGAACTTTTCCATTGTCAAGTCTGCTGAGAATTCAAGCACGAACGACCCCCAGAGACTTCTCTTTCTTCAGTTCCTGAGATGGAAAGAATGAAAGTCTGAATCTTATTAAGCAGATCCATAGGACTTGGTTTGAAACAAATACGAAAACACAATTTCATGTGCAAGCTTGGGAAGGAAAAATAACTTCAGAGCAAGTCAGGCCTGCTTTGCGATTCTCTCAGCAACCACACAGCCAAGACCTCAAGACCGTGTGTGCATGTCAGAGTGTGTGTGTCATATCCGTGCATGTGCATGCACATGTATATGAGTGTGCGTGTGCATGTGTGTATGGGTGTCTGTGCATGCGCGTGTGCGTGCATGTGTGTGCATGTCAGAGTGTGTGTGTCGTGTCTGTGCACCTGCATGCACATGTATATGAGTGTGCATGTGTGTGCATGTATGTATGGGTGTCTGTGCATGTGTGTGTGCATTTCTGTGCACATGCATGTGTGAGTGTGTGCAATGCTCACATTGCAGCTGACAAAGTGGTTCCAGAATTTGTACCAGGAGATGATTTTTTGGCTACCAAAATGACTAGAAAAACATCAAATGACTTTTACAAATGGAACTTAGTTTTCATGAAATGTGTCTCCGTGTGATGCATTTGCTCACACAGGCCCCTTGCCAGGGAAACCTTCTCTCTACTCAGGATCCTGATCTTGCACCTTTGTAGGGGGTCCCAGGAGCCCTTTCCTGATTCCTCAAGCCCACAGAGCATTCTCTCCCTTTTCAGAATCCCCATTGCAATTATTGTCTGTGTCATTTAATCAAACATGCTTCCCTGACTTTCTGCAGTTTTGAGTATATTCAGCTTGCCTTTGGCTTCCTCAAGTCTGCCTTTCCTCCTAGCTGTCACTCCCTCAACACTGGTTTTGCCCAAGCACAAGCCAGTTCTGTCCTTTAATTCTCCATAGTGAAGTTCATGAAGTATTATTGAAGACTTGTGGAATGACAAAGGGATTACAATGTAAGCAAATTTTACTAGCTGCGGTTGCTCCCAGGGTCCTTAGCTCAAGCCCCCCACAATGGGGCCCCTATACTACTGCTTCCTCCTTAGCCCCAGCCTGTCCCCAACTGGTGATGCCCAGGTTACCACCCATACAGGGAGTGCTCTGCATAGGTGGGATTCTTCTAACCAAAACCCAGGCCTTTAAACCAGCTGAAGGTCCTGAGAGAGAGACCAAGATTCCCTCTATACCCAGGCCCCAGGCCAGCCACCAGTAATATATTATGGATTAAAATTGTCCCCCAAAAAGATATGTTCAAGTTCTAACCCCTGGTCCTGTGAATGTGATCATATTTACAGATGGGGTCTTTGTTAGTTAAGATGAGGTCAACTCTGTATGGCTGGTGTCCTTATAAGAAGGTGTGAACTGGACATACTGGACACAAAGGCAGGCATCTGGGAGAAGGCCACATGAAGATGGAAGAGGCAGAGATTGGACAGATGTGTCGACACACCAAGGAATGCTAAGGATTGCTGGCAAACACCAGAAGCTAAGAAGGGAGAAGGGAATATTTCCATTACAGGTTTCAGATGGAACATGGCCCTGCTGGCACCTTGATTTCAGACTTCTGGACTGTGGAGCTGTGAGATGGTACTTTCTGTTGTTTTAAGCCACTCGGTTCCTGGTATTTTCCTATAGCAGCCCTAGGAAGCTAAGGCAGTGAATCAATAGAGATAATGAAAATAGGCAATGCTTCCAAGCCATTTTCCTGCAAAAGAGAGCAAGGAAAGGAAGCAATAACCACAGAGGTCTGGTGGGATAGACAGCCGCGCTGGGTAAGCACCCACCCAGCTGTGGACCTTGGGCTCAGTGGCCCAGTTTATCATCTCTCAAATAGGGGTAGTAACCGTACACAATCCACATGGGTTGTGGTGTGGATTAAATGAGAAGATGTATATAGAGCTCACAGTGCTTGCAGAGAGCAACGAAACCTATGCCTTAGCAAATGCTACTACATCATAGACCTCAGACTGTAGAATCAGACAAGCATAGCAGTTACCGTTGGTTTGTCTTCCTTACAGCAATTTCTCCCCATTTTCTCCATCCCAGCAGAACCTTAATGATATCCAATCCTCTACTCTCATTCCCTTAACCACGTGCTTTGGCGGGGGCTGGGGGTGGGGTGGGGGTGGAACGTCCAGGTACTGGGGTGGGTTCTGATTGGTCTAAGCTGATCACGCTTGTTGCCAATTCCGTTGCTAGTGATTGGTTAGGTATGGCCATGTAATATGATTCTGACCAATGAGGCTAAAGATTTCGCTAGGGGGCTTTCAGGACGGGTCTTCTAGCCCTTAAAATAAGACATGAGGATGGGCTTTTTGTCTCTGCCTCTGGAGGTTTTTGTGGGTGAATATCTTGAAAGTGTTACAGTCATGTTGCGATTCTGAGGAGACTCTCCCCAGCCTCAGTGGCTGGGGACTGGAGCGTGAAAAGCTTGAAACAACCGGGGCCAGAACGTCGCTGAACTCACCACCCCTGTGCCCCCTCCCTCCCTCTGTTCTTCGTGTTGTGTCAGATCACGGCTCCCTCATTGTTCAGGTCACGCTGAGCTGATTTTTCTGTTACTTGCAGCTGAAATGGTCCTAAGCTACATACTCTCTCTGCCCCGTTTCCTCTTATAAAGTGCCAATGCTCATAGTAGCTGCTTCACAGACTTTTTTGGAGATTACATGAGATAGAGAATGATCCAGATTTTGTTTTCTCTTTCTCTAATTTTTGTTATAGTGGACAATAAATTCATACATATTTTGCATTATTGTTGTTGTTGTTATTATTATTTTCTCTGTCTTCAGCCCTAACACTTTCTTTCAGTAAATATCTACTTTGGAAGAAGGAAAGGGGAGGAATGAAGAACATAGAGCTAATGCAAAAGAGTATAGGGAAATGATAATAAGGACAAGCAAATTGCAATGTGGATGTGAGAGATTCACTCTGATTGGGGCTCCAAATCAAGACCTGGGGACCTCCTTATGGCCTGGGTTACGTTGGCAGCGACTCACATCTGGCAAGCCTGGCAGTCGTTGGGAAGAGCTTTGAATGACGCATCCTATAGGAGTTTGCAGATAAGCTGGGGGGCGGGAGAGACAGGAGGAGGTGGGGCTGCCTGCCTCTGAAAGCCCCCTGCGGTGAAGCCTTAGCCTGTGCGCACAAGGATTAAGACAAAGTTGGGAGCTTTGTTCGGTTTCAGAGTTAAGGAAAAGGGCTTTCATTTTGCCTGAGGGAGAGCGACTGATGTTTTTTTCCAAAAGCCGTGTTTGAAATTAAGGTCTTGGAACACTGGATTAAATTAACTCCCAGTTTAGAAACCTTGGGGAATCTAACTTGCCGGGTGCTTCGTTTTCCCTTACAAATCACCTGTTTCCTTGCCTTTATATTTCTCCAATCTACAAAGAGTTCTGTACTCAGGACTGAGTTCAGATCAGTTTCCTTTTCCTGAGCTGAAAGTGGGAGAATATGGGGTAAGTTTGTCTTCAAAGTCAATTTGCTGTCAGCATGGGCTAGAATCAAGACTTGAGAAAGTATTTATATATTATAAATATATATGTCTATGTATGTGTTTATCGATCACCTATCTTTCTATCATCTATCTTATCTACCTATCATCTAATCTATCTGTATACATAGCAGTGGAAGAGAACAACTTATTCAATTTAATAAAGTAAACACTTTTTAATAACAGACTCTGTTTCAGTCTCTATTCTGGGATTGTCTAGAATTAGAAATGGATTAGATAAGATCTTTGCCCTAAGGAGCTCATAGTCTAGTGGGAGAAGACAGAAAGATAAATTGATCAATCCCCCAATATTGATAGATACCATAAAATAATCATAGTACAGGAGTTTATATGACTTTGCAAGACATGGAGGAGAGACTGAAGAGTGTTTGGGGATGAAGTGGGGTCAGCATAGACCTCAATTGGAAGGTTGTGCTACATTCAGCTAAGGATTGCTGTGCGAGCAGGAGCTTCCCGGGTGCGGAACTGGATTACAGTGCAGATCAGATGGGCAGTTAACCAAGGTCCTACTCTACAATGGGCACAGAATATCACTAGAATAAAAGGAATAAGGTGCCAGCTGACCTAGGTTTCTATATGTAGCTCTTTTTGTGATCTGGGGAATGGAACTTGATCTCCCTCTTATGTGATGCATGTATAAAATCCTTATTTAGAACTTAATATATTATTTAAAAAATAGAATTCCTATTTGCTAGTTGTTGGAGATTGAATTGTGTCCCCCATAATGACTTGTTCAAGTCCTAACCCTCGGTTCTGTGGATATGAATCCATTTGTAAATAGGACCTTTGGATATGTCATTATTGGTTAGGGCATGGACTCATTCATGAACAGGATCTTTGAAGATCCTACTTAGATAAGGCCAAATTGAATCAGGGTGGGCCTTAATCCTTATCAATGGAGGCCTTATAAGGCAGAGGAAATTCAGATAGAGCGCAGTCAGAGGAAGTCATAGGAAGAAACAAATGAGGCAGATCTCCATGTGGTGGAGGTGAAAGTGCAAGCCAAGAAATTCCAAGGATTGTGGCAGGCCCACACCAGAATGCTACAGACTCTAGGAGAAAGAATGGCCCATTGAGACCTTGATTTGGATTTCTAGCCTCCACAACCATGAGCAAATAAATTCTTATTATTTAATTCATCATGTGGTTATTATCATAGCATTCTTGGAAAACTAAGACACTGGTCGTAAACACGAATCCATCCTTAATATGGTAGCTTTTGATCCTTGCAAATGGTATTAAGAAGTAGGAGTTAAACATACTTGGTGATAAAAGGTGGACATAATTTATTGCCCTGTATTAGAAAGGGAGGGAGGGTCAGGACCACAGATGCACCGGAACTGGGGTCAAAGGGAATAGCTAGAGAACATCCAGTATCACTGTGACTAAGAAAATATGCCCATGAGGAAGGACATGTAGAATCGAGCTATGTTCTGTGTGATAGATATGTCCTCCTCCATCTTCTCTATGAACTGTTGAATATATTCTTCTTGATTACTGATGTTCTTACAGGAGTGACATTTTGTTTTAATGCCGTAAAGGTGAAAGTACTTAATTTTATGAATAGAAAAGTATTTTCTCTCCACTGATGCCCAACAATATTGAAAAGTATTTAAGAATATCAGTGTATATTGGTTGATAAGCCAACAGTCTAGTTTTATCCAGATCGAGGGAGTAAGATGTGTAAAACTGGAGAGGTGTGGCCATCTATTTGGATAATAGCAGGAGATTCAGTAGAACTGGAAAATAGGATGTGGACTTGGGACTGGTGAAAGGTGAGGGAGAAAAAGATGGGAACTGAATCATGACGGTGCTTGGATGCCTTGTAGAGAGGTCTCTTAATCCAACAGAGTAGTACTGGTTATGGAGAGCTACCAGCTAGGTCTCTATTTAACCAGTAGAGTCTAATATATTATGGAGTGTTACTACTGTAAGCCATGGAATGGAATCATTTGACTCCCATTTTTCTGAAGGGGAATCTTAGTCTGGGACATAAACATTCTTGCCCAAAGTCATTTAGTTAAATGTGACAGTCACTTTTATTGAGCTAAAATTTGCCTCCCTGTAGTTCCACCTGTCTCTTCCCTATGGCAATTGGCAGAAAAGAAGCTTAAGGCATGTTCCAGTGAGGGTGCAGCTTGGAGAGCTAGAAGATAGAGTTAGGCAGCTCTGCATTTGATTTCCATCTCCATCACTTGCCAGCTGTGGGACCTCAAGCAGATTTCTCAATCATCCTGAAACTCCTAAAAAATAGGATTTTTAGCTGACAAGAATATTAAGATTTTGTGAGGGTATAGATAATGCTGCGTATGTAACTGTCACAATACCTACACAATGCATATGAATCTCGGTCCACCTAGTAGTTTGTTCCTTGGAGTCACAGAGTTTTGGGTCCTTGCTTATGATCATGTTCTAACCATTTGAAGAGACCTCTTCTCCTGCCTCCTTTAGTCTTCTCTTATATAGATTGGACATCAATTATTGATCATATAAATGGGTGTGTATTCCCTCCCCACCTAATATTCCCTTCCAGTCCTTAAAGTGGGAGTGAGATGGTAGCATAGCCTCAAGAGGGGACTGACCCATGTTGAGTAAACTGGGAAAGTCAGTTCTCTTATGTAGGGTGATAAATACAGCACTGATCTTCTAAGCAGAGCACCTTCTATTCCACATAGAGGCTCAAGGAGGGGTGAAGTAAGCCTCAGAATGTTGCTGCATGAGCACAAACCAAGAATTGAGTGGACATGTTACCTGCTGTAAATAGGGTACTATTCCTCTTCTCTGCTCTGGGATGAACCCGAAAAATCCAGCTGTGGCACTTCTCCTGGGTCAGACTCTATATGTGCACCTTCTACTGAAGCTCCCTGTTTCTCAAATTTCTTGTACAGCTTCACAGAACTGTTCTCATTCAACATATAGACAGGATGACTTAGAAACTCCAGGATGACCATCTTGTTTGAGTCAGTTAGTATTTTAAGTGGAGATGTCTCTCATGGGCTTTTTAGAGTAATGCCGTACCACTCACTGTGATGAAGTAAACACCCTCATCAGGTATCAGCACTGCTTGCAGGATTTATTTTAGAGGATGAATGTTACCTGAGAAAAGGTTAATATCACACCACACTGGTCTCAACCTCCAGTTCCAACCTTCTCCCCAACTGTTGTCCTTCATGTGCATTTATGCTCCAGCCCATCTGAGCTACTTGCTGCCTTTATACCTCTGGGCTTTCCCTCTCTTGTGATGTACTAATGTGGTTTCATTAGTTTAGGAAATTTTTTCTGCCCAGTGTTGCTTTCTCAAATTCGACTTGCCTATCAGGAGTCACCTCAAATTCCTTAATTTTCCAAGCAGCCATCTCTCCTTCTCTAGCAAAGGAGAGATATTTTCTCATACAAATGTCTGTAATACTTTTTCCTGAACCTCTCTTAAGGCACTTACATGCCTCTGCTCTCCTAAATTCTAAGCTCCTTGTGACCAGGATTTGGGACTTAACATCTGTCTATTTTATCCACCATTGAGAGGACAAAGGCATGGGTTCTGGGGTCAAGCTTCTGGATATGAATGAGGCTCTGCTCCTAACCAGTCATGTAATCTTGGGGAATTCTTGGCATATTGTAATCACTCAACTAAATCAATGTTTACTATTTATATTCTTGTTGACACAGAATAATTTGAGGTATCCATTCTATGCTCAGTAAATGTTTATTAAATGAATAAATGAAAGAGAATGAAAGCTAGTCAGTCACTGAGTGTTTGTTGAATGAATGAATAATTCATTGGATTTGGAAGCAAATTTGTCAAGCCCACTGTTTTTCTTTGAATCAAAAGATGTTCTACAAATGTTGTGATCAAACTGCTCTTGGATGTTCTCTCAATTCACCAGCCTCATAAACACCCCTCCCTTAGAATCATCTACCTTCAAGATGATACATCCTGAACAATATTTTATTTTTATTTGTTTTAGGAATGACTGTGATGAAGGACTGCTTCAGGCTTTTGCAGATAGAGGGGAGAAGAATACTTTGCTTGCCTAGGGATCTGGCTGGTTTCTCCAGCAGGCCTGAGCTGAAGGACCTTCACCACTGTTATGACCATGAATTTTCTGAATAGACCAGAACCAGATGAAATTCAGTGGAACCCCCAGGCATCTGGATCTCCTTTCAAAATGAATTTTAAGACTGCTAACACTGCATGGCACTGTCTACAAGTTGCCCCACATTCTCCCCTGTTCTCACCAAACAAGAGAAGTTAAACAAGCAGGAGGGGTAGTTGGATCACAAATCCTGCTGCCCCCAGGATACATCTTTCATCTTAATTGTGCTTATTCAGCTGTGGGGATGCATGGGTTTCCAGCTGATTTTTGAAAAAGTGCAAAAGCCCATTTACAAACATAAGCAAGTCCTCCTGTTGAGACTGGAGCCTGGTGTGGGGATGGGGAGGGAAAAAATGAGGAAACTTTCCATCTTGTCTGCTATTCTTTGATTTGTGTCTGAATACTTAAATACAGATGTCTGCAGGTGGTTTTCCAAAGCCTCTTTCTTATTAAAGTTGATAAAACTCTTCCCTGTGCTGGAAGGAAGTTCTCTTTCATGGCTAGCTTCTCACTCTGTGCTTTCTTACTGCAATAAAACATCTAAATCACACAGCTCCAAGGTCCTTATCTTCAAGGGTCTGATATCATCACCAGTGGCATCTAGTAATCCAATAAACGTGAATTAAGTAGCTTCTATATGCCGGGCACTGAGATAGCTGCAGGTTGGAGGTAGGGGTATTCATAGGGAAAACAAACAAAAATAAAGCTACTATTTACTATTTTGTATGTGCCTACTATGTGGCAGGCACTTGTCACCAATGCCTTTGTTTAACCACAACAAAGGAAAAGCAAGGTAGAAAATATTATTTCAATTTTAGAGAAATGTGGTGACCGAAATTCTAGGAAGTGAAATAAATAATTTGCCTAAGATCACTCAATAAGGTGTGAAGTGTTTGAACTGAACTTTTTGATGTTAGCTGCCAGAGAGGGGTGGTGGAAAGGAGGAAAAGCATGGAGGGTAGAGGAAATATAACAAAAGAGGTGAACAGGAGGGCATGAAATTTGGATTGGGAGGTATGCTTGATACAGATGAAAGAAGGTTTGGGATGCCAGGCTATGCCAATGAGCTTCATTCTTAAACACCTGGTTTTCCTGCTGTCATCAACTGTAATATGGATTAATTATAGGCAAGGGTAAGTTAATAAGGATAATCAATCAAATAACTCATTAGTGATATTTATTGTTTTTTTCCATTAGAGAAAAACATGCTTATTGTAAATATTTTGGAAAGTGCCCAAAATTGAAAGAAAACAACTGACCTTTGAGTCATTTCACAAAGCAACTATTATGCACAGTTGAGTCTATTTCCTTTCAGTCTTTTTTCCCTCTCTTCTAAATAGTTGGGTTGCTTGGTTTACATAATTATGATTATACTGTATATACAATTTGGCACTATTTTCACCAAATATTGTAATATAAACTATGTTATAAGCTCTTTAAAAACATGCTTTTTAGTGATTATAATGCACTAAGTGGATTACCACATTTTGCATAAACAATGACTTAGAGTTAGATATTTAGGTGTTTCATGCTTTTGACTCTGATAAATAACATTTTGATGAATATTATTTTGTTTAAAGCTTTTCTGCTATTTTTGATGATTTCTTTAGGATGACTTACCAGGAGTAGCACTACCGAATTAAAGGCTGCATGCACTTTTCAAATTCTTCCAACAAAAGACCAACTTCAGTGCTTTATTTGAATGCCAACTGTGTGTCTAGCTATCTGTGAGGCTGACTCAGGAATCTACTTTCTAGTTGGATTAGTTGAGGATAAAAAGGATGGCATATCATCAAGTATTTGTGACAAGGAACATCTGAACCTGCAGCAGGTATATAAAAAAGCAAGACTAATGGTGTCAGAAGAGAAACACAGCTTTCAGTCTAAAGGACCCCATGAGAGTATCTGCTCTAGGTCCAGGCCACAGATGGGCAAACCATTTCACCTGGAGCAAGAAAAGTCCCAGACAAATCATGTATCCAATAAGGGGTGCAGCAGTTTCCAGATTTCTAAAATCATTGCATGGTCTATTCCACGGTACCAAGACCAGCTGTTT
This sequence comes from Choloepus didactylus, assembly GCF_015220235.1. Lineage (NCBI taxonomy): Eukaryota > Metazoa > Chordata > Mammalia > Pilosa > Megalonychidae > Choloepus > Choloepus didactylus. Next base: position 13,652,644 of record NC_051309.1, read on the forward strand.
GGCCTTATCTGCTTCTGGATAAATTTCTCAGCACTGTGATGAATCCTCAACTACAGGAGTGTGAGATACTCCCAGCAATAATAGCTATTTAAATCAGGGAGAGGGTTTGTGCTTGTTTTGATGTATTATGTCTCTCAAATTGCCATGTTCTTTGATGCAGTCTTGTGTGGACAGATGTATTAGTGTTGATTAGGTTGGAACCTATTGATTGAGTGTTTCCATGGAGATGTGACTCAATCAACTGTGGGCGAGACCTTTGATTGGATAATTTCCATGGAGGTGTTACCCCACCCATTCAGGGTGGGTCTTGATTAAATCACTGGAGAAATGTTGAAGAGTTGACAAGCAGAAGGAACTCAGAGCTGCAGCCTAGACATTTTGAAGATGGCCATTGAAAGCTGACATTTTGGAGAATGCCATTCTGAAATGCAACCTGGGAGCAAGCAGATGCCAGCTATGTGCCTTCCCATCTAACAGAGGTTTTCGAGATGCCAATGGCCTTTCTCCAGCGAAGATACTGTATTGTTGATGCCTTACCTTGGACACTTTATGGCCTTAAGATTGTAACTTTGTAACCAAATAAACCCCCTTTATAAAAGTCAATCCATTTCTGGTGTTTTGCAAAACAGCAGCATTAACAAACTGGAAGAGAGTTGTATCAGAATTTCCAATGGGAATAGTGTGGTTTGCACAAGGTTTGGTACAGGTCTTCCCCATACCTCCTACCCCCACTGCATTGTCCGGCGCTGCCCCGCTCGGTCCCCGGTTCCCGGCCGGCGAGGGGAAACAGGGGAAAGAGAGAGAGACGCAGACAAACTGACACTTGAGGCACAGCGGCAGCGAAATGCAAGCCTTTTACTACAGCTAGATGAACATTCTGTGTTACTGGTTCCCACACGGGGCACGGCGCCTCGTGGGAGAGCAGCCTCGATGCGGCCGTCAGGCACGGCTCCCTGTGGGCTGTCTCCCCGAGGCTAGCGCGGGCAATCTCTTATATACGACAACTACAACCAATGTGCAAGCACCACGCAAGCGTGTACAACAGGCCAGCGGCAGCCGCCGCCCCACACGTCACTATGCGGAAGCAGGATGCAGGCGCCATCCCGGCTCACTCGATGGGCGGGGGTAACTCCAGAGCAGGTCGCGGCGTGTCCACCAGGCCCTAACCCGGAAAGCGGCTTCCCACATCTCCCCCTTTTTTATTTACTTCACCCAGTGTCTCCATTGATGAGTGTACTCCCGTGGGCTTGAGTGACCCACTACCTGTTTGGTGCTTTGGGGAGTCTGGACTAGGCCCCTGCCATCTCACGGCGGAACCTCTGGCACCGACCAGAATGCTTACCTCATATAGAGACCGGAGAGCCCGTGAGCTGGAAACGACGTGACTCTCCCTACAGTGCTTCGCCTCGTAACCGGGGAACGATAGTTGGGACAGGAGAGTGGCATCCAGCGTCAAAGGCGTCACTAGGCGTCTCTGTGCAATGGCCAGAGCCCTGTGCGGCCGCAACCAGGACCTCGCCTAGGAGACTCGCCTGAGACAAAATTTGAGACTGCTGGAACTATCTGCTAAATTCGGGATATGGCCATGGACCCTGCCGCGAACCCGGCCCCAGAGTGCCCCACCCCGAGTGGCCGGGACGGGGATCGATCAGTCTAGAGCCTGCTGTCCATGAGAGGGAGGAGTAAAAGGAATCAACGATAGTTCAGCAAGGTGGGGGCTCAACGTTGGCAAGGCGTTCAGGCGATTGTCAATGGCTTCGCTGTTGCGGGCTAGGCGAAGGAGAAAGGTTCAAAGTCCAACAGTTCAGAGAAGCCGGAGCGCGATGTCGGTGCGCTGCTTTTTCGACCGAGAAAAGCCTCGTGGTCGTCGAGTCGACCGATGGCGACGGGGTCGTGGAGGTTTGGCTGTCATCTCGGAGGAGAGGTCATCAGAGGTGGCGAGTCGTTGGTAAAAGATGGCATCTGTCTGTTTTCTTACAAGTTGGACGATTCTGCGAATGATGCATGGTCCGAAAGCGAGAGCTAGAATAATTATTATTAGGGGGCCGAGAAAAGGAAGGATATATGGGAGGATGGGAGCGAAGAAACTGGACCAATAACTGGTAGCCTCACGATCTCTTTTGCGCTTTTCCAGCCCCTCCCGGACCTTCTTTAGGCTATTCTCTGCAAGACCTGTGGTATTGGCATACACACAACACTCTTCCCCTAGGGCGGCACAGAGGCCTCCCTCTTTGAGAAGAAGAAGGTCGAGACCTCGGCGGTTTTGGAGCACCACCTCAGAGAGGGAATTGACAGAATTTTTAAGATGGGAAATAGCGTCTTGTAGGTGACGGATGTCTTCGTCGACAGCCGCCCGGAGATGAGTTAGGGCGGAACTTTGACTGGCTAATGCAGCAATCCCGGTACCAGCGCCTGCAAGACCTAGGAGGGAGGCAATCGTGAGGGCGGTGATGGGTTCTCGCTTTTGCAGAGTGGCAGGAACTGCAGTTGTTTCCAGGCGGAGGAAGAAGTCTTCCTCACTGTGGTATAGGACCCTAGGGATAAGGACAATCAGGAGGCAAGTTTCATTAGTTGTATTGAGGGTTTGCACGTTAAGGCAGGGGGTAAGTCCTGTTGCCGAGCTGCTGGGAGATGAGTAGTTGGCACAGGCTGTGAGGTTGGGAGAGTTATTTGCGCGAGGGCGGATGCACTTTCCTGTAAAGGAGACTGATTGAAAAGTTAGGGGAACAGTAGAGGTATTCCAATTGCATTCCGAAGGGTTGTCTTCTGCACTGTCCGAAAAAGAGAAGTTGGAGGCGATGGGCTTGACAAGAAAGGAAGGTCGCCCTGCCGTAACTTGGGTTTGTATAACTGTGGAATCTTCCCACCGCGCCAAGGTCCATTTCCAAGGTTGGTGGGGATTGGGATCATAGATAGCGATACTTGGCTCACTAAGCATACTTTGCAGGAGAAAATGTAAGGAGGCAACTTTAAGTGGCAGTAGGCATAACAAAGCCATACTAATAAAGGCTATAGGTTCTTCCCTGTTAAGGGAGACAAGCTAGCCAAGTAAAAAACCCTACAATGCACAAATATGCTATAGCAAGCAGGGATCTTTCTAACAGATTCCAATCTTTTGGGGCAACAGTTGCTAATCCGGCTGCAAACAGCAAAGCCAGGAGACCAATTAAGAAAAGCCAATAGTAATTTAAGTGGTAATCCATATGATTAGTGATGGAATAAACCTGTCTCCGGATGGTGTGTCCGCGTGGGTTATAGCACGAGATATTGATGCGCTGGAAGAGAAAAGAAAGACATTTTTCTCAGGGAGAGGCTTCTACCCTGGAAAGGTTATTATTAAGAGGAGGGGATTGCCCACACCTGGAGTGCACAGTTGTAGTTAAATGCCATCAGTCCTTCAAAAACAGGAAGTGTATATTTGCAAGATGGCGGCGCGGTAGGTGTGGCTAAGACACAAGATGGCGGACTAGCTCCGCCCCGCGAAAGGGTGGGGCCTAAGGCATAAGATGGCGGACTAACCCCGCCCTGCGGAAGGGCGGGGTAAAGCGCATGCGGCTTTTGACCCAGCTTAAGGTTGACGTCATTGCCGGAGCATTTCCTCCCCTTGATCCAGAGAAGAAGGAGGAAGTTCGCCATCTTGGCATGGCGCAGCGCCATCCCGTCTCCCGGGAGGCTCGCAGCCGACCCCCAGTTCACGGACCGCGCGAACGGTCTCCCATATAGGGACTAAAATTGGATCCAGACAAACGCCCGTCTGACGCGCCCGATCTATATCGTGACCAAGCTTTAGCCAAGAGGGCAGACTGAGGCTGCCGGTGGAGGGAAACCAGGGGACAAAAATTTCAACATTACCAAGAAACTTCTGTAGGGAGCTCTTCTTAACTGAAACACCCCTCTGCTTCAGGAGGGTTTTTAAACTTACAGACTGCCCCATGCTTGCAGTCGGCACTGTACTTTAACCACTCGGCGGGCCCTTCCGAGTCCCCGGGACCGCCTGAAAGCCCACGGGCCCTGACTCTCACGTAAAAGGAAGCACTCACCTTCTCACGCTGATCAGGCGCGGGAAGTCCGCTGTCCACCACCAGCTCAGTTGGTTAGAGCTTGTTTCGATGCCCCGTACGGGCCACCACTTGTCCGGCGCTGCCCCGCTCGGTCCCCGGTTCCCGGCCGGCGAGGGGAAACAGGGGAAAGAGAGAGAGACGCAGACAAACTGACACTTGAGGCACAGCGGCAGCGAAATGCAAGCCTTTTACTACAGCTAGATGAACATTCTGTGTTACTGGTTCCCACACGGGGCACGGCGCCTCGTGGGAGAGCAGCCTCGATGCGGCCGTCAGGCACGGCTCCCTGTGGGCTGTCTCCCCGAGGCTAGCGCGGGCAATCTCTTATATACGACAACTACAACCAATGTGCAAGCACCACGCAAGCGTGTACAACAGGCCAGCGGCAGCCGCCGCCCCACACGTCACTATGCGGAAGCAGGATGCAGGCGCCATCCCGGCTCACTCGATGGGCGGGGGTAACTCCAGAGCAGGTCGCGGCGTGTCCACCAGGCCCTAACCCGGAAAGCGGCTTCCCACACTGCATCAAGCAAATTGGTTACCTAATCAACAAATGTTTGTACCTCTTGATGTTTTCTGACTTCATTTGGGGATCACACTGTCCTCTATTTGGGTCTTACTAATTCAACCATAGTGCTCCAATTAATAGCAATAAGATGTAAAGGGAAGCCTGTTGGAGAGCTTTTGAGAAGACATTCCTTGTTCATAAAAGAGTTCCATGGTGTATTAGTCATGACTCTATGGAAACAGAGCCAACAGGAGATATCTATATTATTAGATTTTATAAAAAGTGTCTGACACAACTGTGGGGATGCAATAGTCCAAATTCCATAGGACAGCCTGTAAGCTGGCAATTCTGATGAAGGTTTTTGATGAATTCTCCAGGAGAGACTGACTGGCTGAAGTAGAAATGAAAATTCTCTCTTCCCACTACTGAAGTTATCACTACTCCTTTTAAAGCCTTCAACTGATTGAATTAAACATCTTTCCTTGAAGAAGACACTCCCCTTAGTTGACTGTAGATGTAATCAGCCATAGATACAATCAACTTACTGGTGGTTTAGGTCCACAAAATGTCCTCACAGTAGCAGTTAGGCCAGTGCTTGCTTGATCAGACAACTGGCCGAGTTGGTACATGAACCTAACCATCAAACACAGGAAGAGATATCTTCTGCTAGATGTTGTTGACTCTGTATGTGATGCCTGGAACTGCAGCAGCCACCTTGTATTCAAGAGGGAAGTTATTAAAATCCATTGGGGATTTTAGAATAGAGTAATGGAAAGAAACTGGGCCCTTGATGACATCTTTCAGTAGACAAATTAACACTGAAGTCTCCCTATACTTGTTATGTGAGATAATTTTTCCTCATTGCTTAAAAGTGTTGATGTGGAATTTTCTACTACTTAAAGCTCAGAGCGTCTTTACTGATACAGAATATGCTAAAGAAAACCTTAAGCATGGGATCAGCTGATCTCCTGGAATGTCAAAGTGCCACATTACCAGTCATTGCTTTGGGTAGGCTCAAGAATTGAAAAAGACTCAGCTTTGTTACCACTGCCTCAAGAATTCTCATCCTCTGCCAATCCTTCTATACCTGTGCAGGGTGAGGTGTCTCTTCTCTGAGCTTTCATAATAGCTTCTTCAATCTCTTTCTTTGATTAAGTCATACATGTATGTATTTAAATTTTGTCCCTATCTCCCTACTAAGTTGTGAGTTCTTTCAGGACAGTAACTGTGAATTATTCATCTTGCTATCTCCTACACTTACAACTCAAAACAGAAAGTTAAATGAATGAATTGTTCATCAGCTGGCTGAAACTCCCATTTTCCATGAAGGTATTTAAGTGATATGTGTTTGTGTGCCTGTGTTACATTTATATCATTTTTCTATCAAAAATTAATACCTTTGCCCATTTATGTGCCTGTTGTTTTTTCCTTCTCATGCTTCTTCCATATCTATAGCATCTCTCATAAATGTCAAGTAAACATAATTGAGATGAAATGCCTGTGTCCTAAAGGAGATATTAACTGCATAGAGTATCTTGTCTTGCTGGAAGAGAAATTTGAAAAGTGTGTGGGTAGTTTGAAGTGGTAGAGAGACTCCTGTGCATTCTGCTGGATAACTTCTCACAATGCTATTGACCCAAAGTTTCCATCTCTTAATAAGAAGCATGCATAACTTCTGCAGAGTGTGTTGCAGCCACCACCTTCTCCAGAGAATCTGAGAAGTTGGTAGTAGTTCAAGGATTCTGAAGGTGGCTGGAGGCTTAGGAATGTGTGACATAATATTTATTGAATTATTAAGCCAGCAGCATCACAAGGCTTACAGATGACTAATAATTATTCTCAGTCTACAGTGTGTGGTTTGCAAAACAAAGCAAGCACAGGAATCTGCCCTCTCATTCTGACTCACTCCAGCAACTATTCAGTGGATGGGAGAGAAAATACCAGGAATATGAGTTGGTACTCCTCACTCTTCTCCCCCTGTCTACTTTGTCACTTACCTCTCCTGCAGTGTCTCAGTCCCACTGGGGCTGCTCCTTCATTTTAAAGTCTTGAGGAGGGCTGTACCACATAGTGGCTAAGAACTAGACTTTGGATTCCAAGATGCTAGGCTCAAATCCAGGATCCAGCACTCCCTAGATGTGTGGCGTTAGGCAATGGCTTAGCTTCTCTGAACTCCAGTAGTTCTCATCTCTTAAGTGGAGATAATGAAAGAAGTTATAGGGTTGTTATGTTAACAAACGGATATAAAATGCTTAGTGCACTGCCTGGGACAGAGTGAGAGCTCAAGAAATGGTAATTATTATCAAGATTAGTTACAAGTTTTCCTCAGGCTATTTCAGAAGAGTGCAATGACTGTATAATTTGGTGACTTATTTTTTATTTTCTTATTCTTTTGTTTATTCATCTTAAAAGCCAGTTGTAATAATTTCTGTCCAGCTTTGTAGGAGAAATAGAGCAGTATATGGTAAATTTTCTGACATAGTATAGCTGCTCAACATATTTTTTTTCCTTTCTCTGACCTTGGCTGACTGAAGGTTTCTGGTGTATCCAACCTCCTGAAATAGCTCTTTGATATCCTTATACCATAAGGAAGATTCTGGTTGTTTCTGTTTGCTAAAGCTGACAGAATGCAATATACCAGAAATGGGTTGGCATTTTCAATCGGGATTTGTTAAGTTACAAATTTACAGTTCTAAGGTCATGAAAATGTCCAAATTAAGGTATCAAGAGGTAGAAACCCTCTCTGAGAAAAGGCTGATGGCATATGGGGTTCCTCTGTCACATGAGAAGGCACATAGGAAGTTCTGCTGGCCCTTCACAGTTTCTGTGGGTCCTTCTTGCTTCTTCTGGGGTGTTTTCTTTCTTAGCTTCTCTCTACTGTCTCCAAAATGTCTCTGCCTTGTATCCTTTCATAGAGGACTCCAGCAAGGGGATTAAGACCCACCTTGAATGGGCAGGGTCACATCTCCATGGAAACAACCTAATCAAAAGTTCCCACCTGCAATACGTCCACCTCCACAAGATTGGATTAAAAGAGCATAGGCTTTTCTGGGGTACATACCAGATCCAAACAAGCACACTGGTTTTAAGCAGCAACCCCAAAAGTATTTCCCGAACACTATCTTGTAGACTGGTGCTGAGAGTTTCTCTGATTTGGAGAAGAAAGTGGCTATGAGACTTATAAAAATGGCAGAGGTCTGGACACTGTTTGCTTGTATTATCCTGGATGGGGTGTGGCCAGTTACAAAATGGCTGGGCAGCAAAGTTTCGGGGTGATGTTGACAATTTGAAGACTAGAGGGCCCATCTTCAAATGTTCCTGGCTGCAAAGTATGATGGGGGCACTTGTTCAATACTAGAGAAGAGGAGTCCCCAGTAATGACTACTATTGGGCTTCTTTACACTCTGTCCATTGGAGGTGCATAGATAGACTTACTCACATATATAAAACAATGTGGCATTTCTTATATACTAGTGTGGAATAAATTCACATTGGGCACATCTCTAAGCACCAAGCAAGGTTCCTGGCATTGGTAGGGCTTAACAATGGTAGCAAATATATTGTTTTTATTTTATCTAGGAGAGAGATGGCATGAGGCATATAAGTTGTTAAGAGGATGGGTCCTGGAGTCATGGACAAGACTGTGATTGTTCACTCCATCACTTACCACCTGGGGACTCTTGGGGAAGTCATGATGCTCTCCTGATTGTTTCTTCATTTGTAAGACACAGATACTAAGAGTCTCTCTCTCAAAAGATTATTGGTCATAAGAGTTAAATGAAAAACCATGTCTAGCTTGTATAATTGGTCAATAAAAGGTAGCCTTTATTATTAACATTATCATGATTGCACAGTAGCTGTTGAAGGAACTTTTGTACTTTCCCCATCTCCATTTCTAAAGATCAGTGTAGAAAGGTACCCTTTCAAGGATGCCATCGTTTCTACCCACAGGTACCCATTCAAGGATGCCATTGTTTCTACCCACATTATACTCATTAACATTTACCACAGGCTCTAGGGTGCTTTACGGCCAATTATATGTAGACTTAGAAAAATTCCTTTGAGAATAGTCATTCATTTTCATGCAGATGCTCCTGGACATGGGGAAATCTGCAAGGGTGAAGAAAACCAAAGACAAAGATAGGAAGATAGCATATTTAGGGAAAATTTTAAGGCACGAGTTTTTGTTTTGAGGTATTGGTGGAATGGGAAGGGGAATGAAAATTTTGGGAAACTGAAAACATAGAACTTCATTATAATGCACTTAAGAGATTTGGATTCACTTTATTCTTTTCACAAAATAAATCATTTGTCTTATAACTTGCTTTGTTCTCTTTTTTTTCCTGTTTGGAGAGCTAAAAGCCTGGTATAGGGGAAGGAGAGAAACTTCTAAGCATTTGGAGGAAATTTATTATTATTATTTTTTACTTCTTTTGCTGTTTTGTTGAGAGTTAAAAAATGTTATTTTAAAATATTTTCTCCCATATTTTATTTTGGAAGCCTTCAGGCTAGAGTCCATAGGGGCTCTAAGGGTCATTATATAATTCAATTGGTTTTATTTCTTTTGAATTGATTTTAACTTAATTTAATTTATTTCTTATTCATTGAGCATGCATATTTGCCCAAGAGTCCTAGCCATTATGGGGACACAACAGGAGTAAGTGATACAGCCTCAATCCTTGAGAGTTATAGTTGGTAGCATCGAGGCTCCATTGCTTTGCAGGAGTGTCCAGAATGACTTGGCAAACCACACAAGTGCATGTTGCAAGAGAGTCTAAATGCCATCATTATGCTAGTCCTCCTATTCAATTTCATACTTGTATTTCCTCTCTGATATTTTTTCAAAATGATTGTACGAATACAGAAGAAAATTGAGTGACATGGAAAAATCTTGAAATCTACTTTAAGCGAAAGAAAGCATGTTATAAACATGCATGTAAACATGATACAAATTTTGTATACATATGTATGCAGTAGGATATTAAACATGACTTATCTTATCACCTCAAATTTGACTCCAATCTCCAAGCTAAACAATAAGTGCCCAAATAATGATAATTTCTAAAATGATGTTCTAGTCCGTCACTTTAGCGCTTGGAATGGAGAAATCCCAAAACTGATAGCATTAATCCATTATCTACCTCTAGTGCAAATAAAAGGATGTTAAAAATTGTTAGGAGGCTGGATATATGGTTGGATACATTGGAATATGGTTTGGAGATGATTACATTATTAGCAAACTGTACCAATCAGCTGCTGCCACAATAATGCCTTGTAACAAACAACCTCAAAATGTCAGTAGGCTACAACAACAATTTGCCTTATTAATTTGAAAATTGTATGATATAAGCTGTTTTTTTCTGGGCATCTCTTCTTTAGCCTATGGATTGATCAGGCTTGTGGTTCTAGCTGCATGTTGGGTTCAGATCTGTTCCATATATCTGATTATTCTGGAACCAGTTGTTGCCCAGGATATGTTCTTATAGTGATGGCAGAAGTGGACAAATAAACTGAAAATATGTTTCCTAAGATCTTGGATCATAATTGGCACAATGTCATTCATCAGCCAAAATAACATCATTTGGGGTGGGGCAAAATACTCTACCTTTACGTGATGGTGTATTTGCTGAAAAACAATTTGCTGCAGAAAATCAATTGGAAAACTTGATAAGCTTCCCTTGGTATTTGGGGAGCATTAGGACTAGTACCTGATCCATGCTTAAAAATGTTTATAGAGGACTACATTGAAAAGAAACTGCACTTTCAGAATTTCGTGGCTCTCCATGCCAGAAATGGACCCCATGCAAGGGAGCTAGCTGTGGGTTTTCTTGAAAGAGATTCCCTGGAGGGGTGAGAGGACCCAAAGAGAAAAGGAATAAGTAGAGAGAAGGAACAACTGAACTGAAAGGCAAACATGTATGGCTGGCTAGTGGGGACATCGTAAGCATCAGGAATTTTCTTTCTTCTATATCAGTCAGGGTTCAATCAGAGAGGCAGAAACACTCTGAGTTATATAAAATAAGGGATCAGACAATCCACCATTGTAGGAGCTGGTGGAGAAATCAAGCAAGGCTGCTGCCTTTTTGGTGTTTGAGCTGAAGTCACTACAAGTTAGCTGGGCCAGCAGTTGGTAGGAGAGTTGGATATGAAGTAGGGAGACCCAGATAAAACTGGAACCTATGAGGACACAGTGGAACCCACAAGAACAAACTTGTGTTTATTTTCATGGCCTCTGTCTCTTACCATCTCCAACCTCACTGATCTATGACCTGTATGGGCACTGGTGCCCTTCACCCCGGAGCTGTATATATACTTGGACCAGGACTTGGGGAAGCCAAAGGAAGAAATACGGAGGGGGCTACAAGAGCTGTGGACCCTGGTGCTGCTCCACACCCATAAGGCAAACTGACTGAGCAGCAACAACGTGCATGAGCAGCCACAATGCCTAGTGCCCAACCCCAAACTCCAAAGACCCCCAAAATGGCTGTTGCTTGACTGCTGACTTCTAATCTCATGCATGTTCCTCATATAGCTGCAATACCTGGACCCTTGCTGAGACGGAGTTCTGGAAAATGAGATATTCCATGTGGCTATGTTGACATGTTACAAAGCTACCACACCCTCTAATTTCTGTAGAGAGTCTGTGGTTTTCAAGGAAGTGAGCAAGAGTGAAGAAACTGATCTTGGAAACATGCTCCCCCTCGCCTAGGTGTCCCTGTCTGAGACATGTATGAGGTGCAGAGACAGGAGAGCTTTAAATTGGAGAGACTGTGAGTCTACACTAGACTTTGTTATATACGGAAGAGTAGAGAAATGATGACAACTACATGAGATTTCATCCGGGTGCTGAGAAGGAAGAGTCCCAGGAGCAGGGAGGAAAGGCAGGGGTGTGGGAAAATAAAGTTGTATTTGGATGTATTTTACTTAGTCCAGATTAATCAACTAATTGGTTAAACGGTTATATATAAACCCATACATATTTATATGTGTGTGTGTTTTCGATTTATTGAAGCGTATCAGCTTGCTGAGTTACAAATGCCAAAGGACTTTGTTATTCCCCAGTCACCGTTCCCAGTGATGCTGTGTTAAATCTCCCTTACCCTTTGGGTGGCAGATTTCATAACTTCCTAGACGCTTCTGGTTATAAAAAATTCTTCTGATCTCATCGTGTCCTCTCTTCCAGTGCCGTCCAGGCTTGAGTCTTGGGGCATGTGAATGGAAGGGTGCCTAGTTAGATCGTTGTTCTTCCTGCCCCTTTCTTTCTCTGGGAACAGTCCTCTTCTCTCTCCCATTTAGGCTACAGCTCCCGATGTTTTGGGGAGGAAGGAGAAAGAGGGAAAGGACAAGCATCGCTTATTTAATAGGCTGCTTCTTCAGCTTGCTCTGTGAGATGTCATTGTTTCTTTGCCAACATTGGCTGGTGGGTGCAGGGGATTCTCCACTGCAGAAGTTTCAACTCCAGCTTGACTGTTTCCAACCCTCCTCAGATGCCTCCTTGGTGGCTTCCCCTGCGGCCTCCTGCTGCTCAGGGCCTCTTCCTTGACAACCTGCCTTCTTGTGTGGAGAGCCAAAAAACGCCTGACTATCTCTTTGCCGTGACAAATGAGGGATCAGGCTGTCCCATGGGTGTCCTTTCTGCCCTGCTCTCTCACTGATGATCTATTTTCCTATTCAGGTTGGAGTAGAACAAATCAACAAGGCTACTGTCTAAGCAGTTGGCCAACCAGGGAATAGGGTGCCGATATGCCCTTCTTGAATGTGTTCCCAATGTTTATGGGTTACTTGCTTGGAAACACCTCTGTGTTACATAGACCCACCCCCCCTTGTTTAGTTCTTGGATATGCTATAGCTCAGCATTTCCACTCACCAATCATAAATTGTCCCTCTCTCATCTCTCCAGTCTTCTTTTGCAGATGGGAAGGGAGGTTGTGGTGGTGATACTGGGTTATGGTTGGGGTTAACATTGCCAGTTTAGCTATCCCTTAGCAAGAGCTGAGGGAGGTGTTTGACTCTCTTTACAATGTATGGTGCTTGAAGCCTCTTTGTTCTCAGATGGATTTGTCAATTCTGGAGTAGTAGGAAAAGTCCTTCCTATTTTTGTTTATATATATTTACAACACTCAGGCACATATCATACAGAGGAGAGGGAGGAAGGGAGAGGGAGACAAAGAAATACAGAGAAAGCCAGAGAGGGAGAGAGACTGAGAAAGAGACAGAGAGCGTGTGAGAGAGGAAGAGGGAGAAAGAGAGAGAGAATGAGAAAGAATATGAGTGAGAGACAGAGACAGAAAGGGAGAGAAATAGAGAGAAACAAAGAGAGAGACAGAGAGTGTGTGTGGGTGTGTGTGTGTGTGTGAGAGAGAGAGAGAGAGAGAGAGAGAGAGAGAGAGAGAGAGAGAGAGAGAGAGAGAGAGAGAAAGAGTCTTCCCTGCAATGCTAACAGTGGCTCTCACTGGGTGGTAGAATTAGAAACGATTTTTGTTTTCTTCTTTGTACTTTACTGCAGGCTCCACATTTTCTCCAATGAAAGCATATTGCTCTTGAAATAAGAAGATGAAGTACAATAAACATGAATTTCAAAATATCTCTGGGCTGTGGCACTGTTCAGCTGACAGACCAGATGTGAGGGGCAGGGGCTTGGGTTTCCTGACCTCCTGGGGCTCCCTGCAGGCTTATAGTTTTATGAAACATCAGCTGTTCTGAATTCCTGCAGCACCTGCCACAACAAAAGGAGGCCTTTTGCTGAGCATACTAATGCAGTGGTATGTGCCTTTCTAGAACAAAGGAGCCAAAATGAGGTGGTCATTACGCCTCCCTTGGATGCCGCCCGTCCCGCCCTGCCTGAGCTCTCTGGGGAGGAGGAGATGCACCTGCAGGGGAAGACTGCCCATCTCCAGAAGGAGTCCCGCCACCTCTCTTTTGCCCTCTCTGGCGGTCTCCTCCCTCCGTTTTCTGCTTCCCTGCCTCCCACTTGGCTCCCACCTCAGCTCCTGCCTCATTCCAAGGACCCATTAGCATCTGCTTATGACCTGACTCTGGACTCACACACCACGGCTGTGCTTAGAGACAGGTTAGGTTCCCAGGAGGCAAAGGCTGTGATGAATCAGTCTGCCCCTCAGTCCTTTCAGCTTTTCTCAGTCGGCTGTCTCACGTTCCCTGCTGGTTTTCTGTCTAGCCATCAAACTTAGCCATCCTCTGCTTGGCTTCACTGGAAGAAGGCATGCTGATGCCCATTTCTACACATTATAGTGTCACTTCAGAGAGGAAGTGATTGCTGCCTCTTCTTCCCAGGCGGGACAATGCCAAGGAAGGAGGGTCAGCCTGTCTCCCTGCCTCCTCACTTACTCTGTCCTAAAGGGCAAGGACTGGATGGTCTGACTGGTCCCAGCTTAACACCTGCTGAAGCATGTTAACCAGTGGGTGAGGTACTGGGCCTTAGAGTCAGGGCTTCTAGCTCTACCCTTCCTAGTGCTTGGGAACGGCAGAGCCTCTTCTACCTTTTTCTCCCAGGTAGAAACATCTCCCAGTGAGGATTCTATCCTTCTTCCCCAATCCAAGTCAGTGCCCACTGAATTTTCCCTGTTTCTCCTTTGACCAGTGGATGAAGCAGGCCTTTTATTCTTACCCAGGCAGTTGGCCAGTTAAATGCATCCAGAGCCTTTCTGTTGGCTAGTGACATATCTTTCACTCTTGCCAGGTGTGCTGTTTTGTATATATTATGTCCTCCCAAAAAAGCCATATTCTTTAATGCAATCTTGGGGGGAGGCAGATTGATTAATCTTTTAAATTAGGGTGTGACCTCTTGATTGGATGATTCCATGGAGATTTGGCCCTGCCCATTCAGGGTAGGTCTTGATTAGTTTACTGGAGTCCTTTAAAGGGAGCTTGCACAGACAGCAGAGAGATGAAAATGCTCTGGGATATGCTAAGCCAAGACCCAGGTTCTTGCTGACACTTAGAGATACTTGGAGTTGCAGACAGAAGGATGTTTGGAGATGCTAGGCTAAGAGATGAAACCCAGAGTTTGCTGTGGAGAAACTAAGAAAAGACCCCCAGATGGTTAAATATGCAGGAGCTGAAGAGGCTGAGAGAGACAAGCCCAGAGATGTTATGGAGAACATCATCTTGAAACGCAACCCAGGAACAGCAGATGCCAGCCACATGCCTTCCCAGCTAACAGAGGTTTTCCGGACACTGTTTGCCATTCTTCAGTGAAGGTATCTCTTGCTGATGCCTTAGTTTGGACACATCATTGGCCTCAGAACCGTACATTTGTAACCAAATGACCCCCCTTTATAAAAGCCAACCCATTTCTGGTATTTTGCCATAATGGCAGCATTAGCAAACCGGAACACCAGGCATCCCTGAGCATGCTCATTGCAGGCCCTTCAACCTAAGCCAAGCTCTCATATCCAGCTGTCACCAGGGTTCTACATCAGCGGTGTCACAGGCCTGAGACCCTATGCATGAGATCATAGGTTTCCACTTGACCATTGTTCGTTGGGTGAAAAGGTCAACCTGTCAAACCCCTAGCACTGAGGAGGGAGCCTGAACACCGACTGCCTTGTAGAGGTTGGGGAACGGGGGCATAATCTGCTCATGGGGAAATCAGTGCCCTTCTTGAAATGAGCTGCTATTCATTCCTCTGGTCACATTTTTCCCATTGGTTCATATTCATAACATGCTGCTATAGCAACTTGATGCTTTTGTGATGGTGTAGATAGAATTTACATACTTTTGCTCTGATCTAGAAGCAGCCTCTTTTCTGACCAACAGCAGGAAATTACACAAAGATTTGTTGATGCTTGTGCAGGTGACAATTTATAACATAGATTATGTTGAATCCATCTGGCTCCAAAAGGAACAGACTCTGTGGTCTCTTTTGTACTCACTCTGACTACCAAAGCCTGAGATATCAGGGTGGGAGCTGGTGGAAATTACGTAAGACTGAAAATTGAACAACCTCCATCCCCTGGAGAAAATAATCCAAGCTACATAGTCTAAGGTGTTGTGGGAGCTTGAATTCTTTATTTACAGAGTCTGATAAGACAGGACAGGGTAGAAAATCATGGTCTTTTGCTTTAAGAGTATGGTAATTCTTTACCAAGATGGGTGTCATGGTTGTTAGTGAAAGAGACACTTCTGGCTCAAGAAAGGGGGAGTATAGCATAGTGGTTAGGAATATGGGCTCTGAAACCTATTACTTATTAGCTGTGAAGCCTTAGACCAAGTGTCTTCACCTCTCTCAGTCTTATATTGTTTAATGGTCAAATGGGGGATAATAATAACTCTCTCAAAGGGTCATTGTAGGAGAAAATGAGAAAATGCTTGCATTCTTTAAGGCAGTGCCTGGTACAGGGTGAGCCCTCCACATATAGTAGCTAAAATTCTGTTTCTATTATTTTATTCTAAACACATCCTGTCTTCTAGGATGATGGATTGAGAGGGGAGCAAGGAGAACTAGTGGGACAAGGAGAGGACATCAGAGAGAGGTGCCAAGTCTAGGTTGGGCCAGGTGAAGAGATCACAGACAAGAGCAGGACAAAACTCAGGAAAAACACAACTATTTTCAGACACACACCTTCTTTGCTCCTAAAATTACCAAGGTGCTGTTCAGGGCCTGGGTGGGGATGTGCTTGGGTACTGGAAAGGACAGTAGACTTCCCTGAATTATTGGGTCCAGTCACAGGCTTTTACTAATTTGCTGGATGATTGCATTATACTGCAACTATGACTTCAATTCTTCACCCTTTATTCTTGCCCTTTGCTATGTGACTTCTTGGCAGTTCTTCTCACTAAAGAGGGAGAATCTTTTACCTATGCCTTGAACTTGGGCTGACCTTGTAACTTGTTTCAGTTAATGATGTTAATTGAACATTAATGAGTGATGGTTTCCCAGTTCCAATCCTAGGTTTCAAGAGGCCTGTGTGTTTCTTCTTGGTTTTTGTTCCTCTGGTATGGCCAGAAGGACATGCCCAGCCACAGCTTGGTGAGGATGAGACACACATGGAGCATAACTGAGTCACCCCAATTGCCCCAGGAGAGGCCAGACCTGATCAGTGAACAGCCAGTCACCCCTGAGTTATGTGAGCGAGCCGAGCAGTATCAGCAGAACCATCAGCCCACTATCCTAGATACATGAGCAATAAATGCTTATTGCTGTACGCTGCTGAGGTTTTATGTGGATTTTCTTATGTAGCATTATTGCAACAAAAAAAAAAATAATTGAAAAGTGACCTTGGCAACTTTTCCTCATCTTGGCTTCACTAATTCATTCAACAGATATTGAATGTCTACCACGAATCAGGCCTGTGTTAAGTATTATTGAGGAGACAAAGATGGCTGTAGCGTTATTTCACCAACAATATGTAGGTGAGAACAAGAATATGTCATGAGAATAGAGATTTCTGTCTAGTTGATTCATTAATGTGCCCCCCTCAGAGAGAAGAGGAACCTAGCCATTAGTAGATATTCAACAAACATTTGATTTCCTATGACTGGATGTTTGTTTTTGTGTGTGTTTGTGTGTCTTAGATAGCCAATTAAATATTTCATAAAAGTGCATAGACCTATTCTTTTGCTCTCCTCTTGATGGGCAGAAATTACCATTCCTATCTTTTTTCTTCACTGTTCCCCTCTCTCTTTTTTTTCTTCCTAAGATGTCAGCAGCAGAAACCGCAGTGTGCTATAAACTTACCTCCATAATAGAATGTAGATGCATAAATCAAAACAGCTTCTACCTGGTTGTCTGCAGTAATAAATGCTACGGAGGCAGCCCCAACTGGCAGTGTGTGAGAGATTATACAAACCACTGCCCAGAGAAAACACAGCATCATGAATAAGTTCAGTCTTGAATTATTTATATATTTTTGGCATTATTTTCTCTACCTTATCCTGTAAGGCTTGAGAATGATTTTTACTGAGAGCTGAGAGTGCCTGATTTGGGCTATACAAGAAAAACAGTTGCGGTTTTTCTTAGGCCAAGATTCCGGGTGAGGATGTGTTATGTTGCACGGGGAACCAGTGAGATTGGCAGTTCAGAGCCGTGGGAAGACATTGCTTAGAACCTGCAAGAGGATGTTTGAATCCCGGCAAGTTGCCTTTCTAGGAGAACTGTGGGCTTTGTGAACCACCTTGGGGCCACACAGCTGAAGAGGAAGCCCCAGAACCCACATTCTCCACCTCTTCCTTGGGGACTTTGCTTTATTTTCTTTTATGCAATAGATTTTAACCTATTCCTCAACCAGTGTTGCCCATTTTAGTCCCTAGCAAGCTTTCGAAAACTATTAATGCCAGGACCTTGTTCTTTACCAATTAAATCAGAATTTCTGGAGATGGGGTTGGACATTGATATTTTTAAGGTTATCCAGGTGACTCTGATGTGCAGTGAGAACCCTTCATTCATCCAACAGGATGTGTACTGAGTACCTGCAGTGAGCCAGGTGCTCAACAGAGGTCTGGGGATACAGTGATGAACGAGACAGGCCCAGTCCTTGCCTGCACAGAGCTCAACATTTAGTGGGAGATTCTGACAGGCAAATACACAATTGCAATTTGGTGGGATAAATGTTATGATGCGGGAGTATAAAATGCTGTAATAATTACAATGACTATGATGATAGCAATATATTTATTGCCAGAATAACAGTTTTCGAGCCCTTTAAGACTTAGGCACTGTGTTAAATGATTTCCATGAAGTATCTTATTGAATTTTCATCTTGACTCTGTGAGATAGGTGTAGTGATCATCACTGTTTTACAAATAAAGAAACTAAGGCCCAGAGAGGGTGAGAAACTTGCCCAAGGCTACAGAGCCCACAGTGGGTAAGTACAGAGGAGGTGACTTAACCAGCCTTGGGAAATCAAGATGATGTCTCCATTCTTCACATCCCTTTGAACAGACTCGAGAGTTGCAGAGGTCAGAGAGCTGGACAAATGTCAGAGTATATGTTGTGGAAGGAAGGATTAATCTTTTTCAAGGCATTGCACCCGTATAAGGCAGGGCCTTGCATGTATCCTCTCCCCTTTGGCTTCTCTGCGTTTACTGTAGAATTCAACTATGAAAAATTTCTGGGTTAAAGAAATATGCAAGTCTTGGCTCTGAGGGAGTTACAAATGGCTACATCACGTCAGCTTGATCCAGCTCCCTACCAATCAGCTCTGGGTTGTTTTCTCGAGCCACAAAAACCCAAATGCCCTGCTAATTACTTTATCTTCAGAGATTTCCACCCCTCACCCCCTACCTTCTAGGGGGAGAACAGCGCTAGCCCTAGAACTCCCAATGCTGGTCTCTGATTGGACATTTGGGGATTGCTGATGAAACCAAATGGAGTCCTGCTCTTCCCCATTTTCTTGCCAAAGCAAGATCCTAGGATTCCAGTGTATACTTTCTGCTGGTTGGTGAGAGTATGTATGTATGGCTGAGATGCCGATGGTGCAGAGGATCTGGATAAGGTGAGGGGTCATCAATCAATGTGTGTTGAATTAATATGCAAGAACACTACTGAAGGCACAAATGAATAAAGGTACTTTCTTTGGCTTGAGCCTGCCCTTGGAAACTCAAAAACAGACAACACATTCTAAGATTGACATGAAAATGTGTAGCTTTTAGGAAAAGAGAAAACCAAAATCCAGGGCCGAGCACTGATTAGGCCTACTTCTCTCATAAGCATTACAATACATACATACACACTCATGGAATATTACAAGTGGAAATGACTTGGCAAACAGGCCGAGAGGCAGCATACACATGTATAGGCTCTGCTGTGTCTGTTACAAGAATCCCATTCTCCCGATCCCTGTCCAGAGCTCTTTATCTCACCCCACTGTGGCTCCATATGCACTCTGTACTCTTCTTGCTCTCTCTCTCATGATTAAAAGGAAATTCTGCCCAATTTCACTAATTATAATTTCACCTGAAACTATCTAAGAAGTCCACCTGATCTTAAAATGATTCATTGTACAAGCTCCTTGGTTAACTCAAGTAACGCCTCAATTTTTTGATGCCCCATTTCCTCAAAAGAGATTTTAGCCTTTGGTATGTGAGAGGGAATTTGTGATGAAGATATCATAACCCTTACCAAGTGTTTGGAATTGGTACTTTTCAAAACCTCTTAACAACCATTACCTCAGGTAATCCTACCAAGAAGCTTCTCAATAGGTAGGAAAGTTGTCATTATCAACTCATTTTGAGGGAATGATGTCCCATGTTCCTTTCCAGACATTGATGTCATCGTGGGTGACACAGGAGTTGCACAGTGTTGATGAACTCTAAGTACCCTCTGACTTCCCTCACAAAATGTCATCATCGGTTCCATCTGTGTTTGCTCAATCTCTGTTCTTTCCATTATCTCAGGGATCCTCCCTCATTTCCAAGTCATTTATGCTGACTCCCATCTTCCAGACTCCAGAGATCCAAATAACTGTGTTGCCTGAGATAGGAAAAGTTTTGGGTATGTGTGTGTATCTGTGCTTTTGTGTGTACCTGTGTTTGTGTGTGTGCATGCATGTGCGTATTGGTAGGGAGAGATAGTTTTTATTAACTTTTCATTAGAACAGTTCAGAATATTTCTCCCCAATAGGTAGGAATCCAGTTCCTGGCTCTTTTCCAAATGTTGATTTGCAAAAGCAAATCTCCTATATTCACATCTTTTTTCTTCTTTTCCTCTTTCTTGTCCCCTGATTTCCTCTTGTTTTAAACTTCACCAGCAGTTTAGTCAAGATAATAGAAAATATTTCTCTACAGTTTGGCCCAGTCTGATCTCCTAAAGGCTCATATTCTCTTGAAAATGTAAATGATGCAATGGAAGAAGACCTTGCTTCAGAACAGGAGCCCCAGTGCTTGAAGAGCTGGTCAGAGACTTCATCCAGCGTGGACCTTCACAGAACCCACTGGCTATAGAAGGCTTTTCCCTGGTGACTCCTTACCTCTTCAGTCAAAGCAGAGCCTTCTGTTTCCAGAGTCAGGGTGGGTGGGACAACCATCCCACTTGGCAGATGTTCTCACTCAGCTGGAGTGAGATGAGTGCTGAGAGAGGTGATCAGAGGGAATCTTGGAACTTGGGTCAAATGGGGGTTTTCTAGGAACCCTGTTGAAAAGAAAACACAGCAGCCTGTCTGGAAAGTCAGTAAATAGTTCATCAAACATCCAGGGTCAATGCCAGATCAGGAGAGACTGCGAGGAGTCAGGTTCATTAGCAGCAACTGTCCTGGACCTAGGTTTGAACCAAGCTCCGTGATCAACTCCTCATATTTCCCATCAAACTGAAAGAATTTTTAAACATGTGGTTTTGGGCAGCACAGCTTGCCTAATGAAAGCCCAGGCATTTTATTAATGGGGTTTCATGGAGAATTTAACCTTGAGTTCATGTTAACAGATAAAGATGAAGAATTTAACCTTGAATTCATGTTAACAGATAACAGATGAAGGCTCTCCCCACATCATTAACGACTTGGATAGGAAGAAGACTGGAATGGGAGACCTTGGAGATTTCAGGTCCTACCAATGGGGAGAATGGTTCCCACTCCTGTTCCTTCCATCCCCAGACTTTCCAGAACACACCCAAGATGCCAGACCTGGTGCAGGGTATTGTGGATTTAGAGACAAAGAGGGACTGTACATCTTTCATAAAGCTCCCAGTCTAGTGAGACAGGACCCTTTGAAAGGCAGGTCCTGAGAACAATCCCCTTAGAGAAGGGGGTGCTGAGACCCTCCATCACTTCCATATGATGATTTTCCCTTCTCCTGGGAAGCAAATGAGATTGACAGATCATGACTATGTTCTATTGTCTGTAGGCAGAGGATAAGCTATTTCTGCAATTAGGCAAGAGTACATGCAATGTCTGAAATGCCTTTTATTGTTTGAAAATGTGCCTGCTTTCTTCAAATATATTTTAACAAGATGATAGGGTAGAACGCTACCAGTTGGTGCTTAGAACAGAAGTCCTGTGAGGCCTGCAGATCTTTAGCTGAAGTTATGAGCAACTCCTCCATGGAGTGCTCTCAAATTACCAGGCCCAGAACTGTTAGGATGATTGAAAAATCACATCATCCAGCAGAGGACTGGGAGTGTGATACTAACTGGTGGTGTTTGGCTCTCCTTCTCAAAGGAATAAGGGGTGTGTGAAACCCTTTCTGTGGGTGCCCTGAAATTTTCATTTTGCTGTGCTAAAAAATGAACTAAAGTACACTCTATGCTAGATACAGGAGGTGGTCCCTAAAACAGCTCTGTGTGCCATGCACCCATTCAACATTATTCCAGAATACATTTACCAAGTGCCAACCATTTCCCATGCATAGGCTGGGCAGTGGGGCAGAAATATCATCAGTGATTCACCGGCCATCAGCCTTCTTATGCTGTGGCTGTTGTTGGTTGGGTTGCCTGTGGCTGGCTGCCTCTGTCCACACTGGGGTTGGCACTGGATAGGCCACCTTGGGTCTAGCTCACTGGTCAGTTTTGGGTGCCAGGAGGAAGCACTTCTCCCTCCCTTTCCTGTTTCTGGAGAATATGTAGGCCTATGGAGACTGGCATGTTGACTCTCTTTTTGCTTCTTGTCATTCTGCCGAGGCTCGGGAGACTCCAGGGGCCAAGTCACTTCTGTTCTCTCTAGAGAGAGCAGACATCTCTCTCTGCCTCTGCTCAAGTGGGGAGGGGACTGTCAGGATTTCCACTTTGGCCCTCAGCCACTTTCAGGGAAGAATATGAGAATTTGAATCCAACTTAGGGCTCTTGGCAATGACAATGAATGAGACATGGCCCCTGACCACTCACCTTCAGTTGCATAATAAGGCTAGGGTGGTGTGCAGTGGTTACATTACTACAACCTCTACAGGGAGCGCAAGACATTTTCTGTCTCCTACCACCACTCCCCGGGAGAGAAGATGCTCTGATGGATTAAAGTTTGAAAGACAAACACAAAAAAGCCACCATGCTCAGTGGATGGAATATTTAGTGGAAAGGAAAAATTAGATTGGGGGGGGTCAGGGAGAAGTGGTTTCACTATTTAAGAGAGTGACACGGATAAGAAAGGGTCTGGGGACTCTCCTGCTGGGTAGGTGGAAGTGCGATTTACGGGAAAGGACAGCTGAGGCCAGTTCTTTTCTAGGTTGGTGGAGGTGGGAGAATCTGCTCTACTTTTCCTCCTTCCTTTGAGTGGGAAGACCCAAGGGCCATACCCTTGAGCTAAAGTGATAAAAAGGATGACTGGAGCTCAAATATGTGTCTTTCTCTGCTCACCAGAGTAGGAGGAATTTGGGGCTGAAGCCTCAATTGGCAGCATTAATGGGAATCCATTTGGTCAGCCTGCTCCTCAGAAAATGGTCGAGTTAGAATGGGATTCAGAGCCCTGATCACCTTTCACCCCCAATAGGATAGAAAACAGTGCCGTAAGACTGTGGAAAAGAGGGCAGCAAATTCTGCCCCAGAGGTCACTCAACAGTTAGGCCAGATTGGGTAAGTTACTTTACTTCCCTGAAATCCAGTTTCTCCAACTGTGAAATGAGAATATGATACTTGCCTTAAAGAGCTGTTATGAGATTTATAAGAAAAAGTTGATATGAAAACAACTAGCATAGGGTATTGCACATAGTAAATGCCCAACAGCCGGTAGCTATTACGACAGACTTTGAATGATTCTGCCCACTTGATGATAATCACCACTGCTCATAGAGCACCAAGAGAAAGGCAATGCTGAACACTTTGTATTATCTCATTCAATCCTATTGGCAACTCCATTAGTATGTTTTTAACTGCCCAGTTCTCTAAAGGATGAAACTGAGGGTCAGAGAGGCTAAGTAATTTTCCCAGGATCACACGGCTTGTAACTCTTAGAGCTTGGATTTGAATGCAGGTGGGTCTGACTACGCTATGACGATTCTTCAGTTGTCTCACAAGGGTGGTTCTGAGTCAATCAGTGGCAAATTCTAAGTCCTTTTTCATGGCTGCAATTCTACTTTACATGTTCCTGCATTACAGGTCCTGTGTGAAAAGGTCTGGGCAATGGGTGAACAGCTTCAATTGCTCTTAGGGATTCGTACCTCTGAAGTAGATGGTAGCTACGAAATAAGCCTCTCCTTGAATTTGGAGGAAACTGATGTATCTGAGTGGCACTTTTTAATCAAGGAGACCATCCATCTCCTGTTGTCATTTTGATCTTGCTTGAAACAACAGCCACAAATCTCCAGGCAACACAGACATGATGCAGACAAAATGAAAACGGAGGAAGTATCATCTTTCTCTTGTTAAAGAGAGAAGAGAAAACACACAGCTCTGCCTGAGTGTTTTGGAGATGTGTTATTTTTAGAAAAGAACATTTTGTGATTATAGTCGTTTGATTTCTGAGAAGATTTTCTTTGTTATTTTTTTTACAGGAGGTTGCAAAATCAAAAAGAGACAGTGGATCAAGCAACAATGATCAATCAGTAAAAATATATTGAGCTCCTTCTGTGTGCAAGGCATGGAGGTAAAGACAGAGACTGTAAGGCTTTGTCCCTGCTCTTTGCACTTAGTACCCACTAAGAAAGATCAAATAAACACATAGGCATAGAGCTCAGAAAATAAGGCAATCTGTTCTGTTGCAGTGCACAGGAGGGAGAGTAACTGGGGAGGTGAAAATTGTAGAGTCTAAAGTATGGATGGAGTCATTCATTCATTTGTTCATTCAGTGAATATTTATTGAACTCTTCTTTTTATAAAATAGGCACTGGGAAAAAGAAAGTTGAGTAAGACTTTATCCCTTTCCTTGAAAAGTTCATAGTCCAATGGCAGACAGAGAATTATAAATTAAGAATGTCCATAAAATAATAGAAATTTGTCCAGGTAACATGACGTCATGGAGGAAGAGGCAGTCAACTCAACCTGGAGGAGAAAGAGATCAGAAAATCTTCATGAAGGAGAGAATACTTAAGGTGGGTATCAAAGGTTGGGGACCAATTGACCAGAAGGAAGAAGAGGAAGGATAGTCCAGGCAAAAGAAGCCATATGTGCACAGAGCTGGACCTGTGAGCTAGCGTGACCTGGGCAAGGATCTGTCTCTACCCAGGAATGGCAAGAGTTTAGAGGGGCATTGAGAGATGAGGCTATATCAGGCAATGTGGGAACCTGTAAAGGATTTGATGCAATGGAATGACTTGGTCAGATATTTTAGAAATAAAGACTTCACAATTTAGATGGGGGACAGAAAATTAAGCAAGACAGTATAAGGTAGACTGTGATGGGAGTTGTTCAAGATCCGATAGAAATGCAAAGGAAAATCACTTTATCCAGCTTGGACCTGTCTGCAGAAGACTTCTTAGAAGAGGTGACAGCAGTAGGAATCAGTGTGATGGAGATGGGGGTGAATTGGGAGATGACATTTCTCTAAGAAAGAGGGAGATGCATTTGAGGAACGTAACACTGCTCTGTGTGGTTGAAAGATAGGGTGAGATTGTGGTGTGAGGATCGCAACTAGGCTGTATTGAGGGGATAGTAGAGCAGACCCTGAAAATCCTGCTTAACAGACTAGAGATTTGAAGGGCTTTAAGCAAAGTATGACCTGATTAGATTTTCTTCTGAGAAACAACATTCTGGATTCTAGGTAGGAGACATACTGGAGGGATCCAAATGTGGAGGAAGAGGAACCTATTAAGAGGGTGTTGTTTGTGATCAAGAGGAGACATGACAGTGGTCTAGGCCAGGGTGACTGCAGTAGACATATGGAGAAAAGTGGATTATAGAAGGAGGCATTCAGGAGGTTAAATGAATGGACTTGGGGAAGGCACGGATGGTCTGAGATTCTAGGGGAAGTGGAAGGCCAGGGATGGAGAAGGAGGATTCCTGTAAAACTGGGAAAAGAGGAGAGCCATTCACAGAGATGTAGGACACAGGAGGGTGGGTTATGTAGACTGCATTATGGAAGCATAGATAAGGATGCAACTAGTATTGCCTGGGTGAGTGTGGCTACAGGGTATACTGGAGTGAGGAAAGAAGCAATGTTATCTCAATTCAACAAATGTTAATTAAGCTACTACTTTGTCTCAGGCTTAGCTAGTTGCTGGGACCAAACCCCACAAATAGGACGTTTTTTCTACCCTCAAGAGATTAGTAGTCTAGCAAGAGATGCAAATGGCCACACAGGTGATTTTAATATAATATGTCAATGCACTGATAGATGTAAATATAAAGTGCTAGGAGAGGATTACTTAAGTCGACAAATATTCATGGGCATCTGCCCTATGCCAGGATAATGCTAGGAGCTGTAGTCCTGGAAGTGAGTGAGTCCAGCAAGTGCCCCTCCCTTTTGGAGATGGCTTTTTATTGGGGAGACTTAATGAACAAATTAATAAAAATAGATGGAGATAGTTATAAGCACTATTATGTTAGTTTTGGTCTTAGGATAAGAAGGAAGACACTGGCTTAAGAGGGAAAATGGGAAGGGAGTTGGAGGGCGCTGGGGGAAAGTCATATCACCAGCCATCAGCCTAGTCTGAATCCATGCAGAAGAAAGAGAAGGAAGAAAAGTTAGTAGGAAAAGTCTCACACTGCCATGCTGTCCTAGAAAGTTTCAGCAGAGTTCATGGGGAGTCCTTGGGCCAAAATCTCTCAGTGGAGACCTGAATCTCTCAAGAACAGGCATGCTGTGTTCAGTCATTAGCTGAGAGCAGCCAGTGGGAAGCGTGTCCCCAGCACACATGTCTGAATGTGTGGGTGGATTTCAGAGTGTGACAGCTGGCACCTTTGGACAATTACCTTCCCAGCAGTCCAAGTTCTGCAAGGCACATTCTCATGGCCACCACCACTATGAAGCAAGTAATCCAGATGCAGAGAGAGAATAACCTGGAAGAGGGAACATTTAAATGGAATGGCCTCTCTGGGGAGATGGCACTTAACCTAAAACCAGAATGAGAAAGAGCCAATGCGTGAAAAGCCCTGGGAAAGAAAGCATTGCCCTAGAAGAAACAGAAGGTGCAAAACCTCTGCAGTGGTGTCTGAGGCTCCCTCAGAAGACTGGAATGACTGGAAGGTAATCAGATATAGGAAGAGTAGCAGAAGTTGAGGTTAGCCAAGTAGGCAGGATCAGATAACTCAGGGCTTTGTAAATCATTTTAAGGGGTTTAGATCTTATTCTAAGTGCAAAGGAAAGCCAGTGGAGAATTTTAAGTTAGACACTAGCGTGGTCAGAGATATTTTAAGAAGACTACTCTGGCTGCTGTGAGGAGCCTGGATTTTAGGTTTGCAGGAGTGGAAATGAGTTAGCAGGTGACAGGTGATGATGATTTACACCGACAAGGAGCAGTGACCCATTCTGGGGATGCAGGAGGGTGCTGTGTGATAAGAAAAGGCATCAGGAAGCAGAGGTCACCTGAGCTGAATCTTACAGAAAGGAGACAGTGGCAATGAACTTCACGGGCTCCCTGAAGGAAGGATCCATCTTGTAGCACTTTATAAAATCACTTTCGCTAGAACATAGGGCCAAAGCAGTCTTTAATTTAGTGCATTTTAGAGGACAGAACACAGTTCAGAAGTAACCAAGGACATTCACAGGTGAAAAGTACTTAAATCAGAGAGACAGCATAGTTAGGGAAGGAGACCGACCATTTCTTTTCTTTTATGGCAGAGAACACTAACTGAATACTTCAGAGGCTGGAACAGAGAAGCAAGGAGTCTACATGACTGGTGAAAAGAACACTAGTTTTCCTGTCAGGCTTGGCTCTGAATACAAACTGGAGTCATGGGGTGCCATTTTGAACTGGGAGGTCCCAAGGGCACATCACTTTGGGATGGTATCAGAGGCTCTTTTTTCAGAACCCACTTTTTGCTACCCTTTCTATGTTAAAAAAAAAACAAACAGTAAAACCTACATCTACAATCTCAATATTGATTGACACCAAGGACTAAACTGCAGACCAAGGTTCAAACACTTGGCCAGATTGCTTGATCTGTCACCTGCTGGCTCTTCTCTCAAGTCTACATTCTGAGAGCACTCTCCCTTCTTTTCATTCCTCACTCACCTGCCTTAGACTTTATACTTTGGAAATAGATTCCTGATTGGTCTTTCTGCCCCCAGTCTCCCATACTGTACACAGGTCAGGTCACAAAGTGGTGACATTGGTAGATGCAGTCTACTGATGCATTTCATTTTTCTTTATTGTCTCTAACACTTTTTGGAATAGGATGTCACAATTGAAAAATATGATTACATACAATTCTGTATTTCCAGTTCTTCCTGAAAATTCTAACAAATTGACCACATTGGCCCACATGGAGCAACAACTGGGTGGAACTAAACAGCAGCTGTTCCTTATAGTTCCGACAGCAGATTTCTCTCCAGTTTGTCATAATCCCTCCCCCTTCTTGTTTAATAGCCTACTTTTTGCTACCTTCCACGGGTTGGGAGGTATTTTAATTTGAGAGCCTTGGTTAACAGACTTATTTTTCTAAAACACAAATCTGATCATATCACACTCGTGTTTAAAACCTTCCATCAGTCTCCAGCCTCCTTGCCTGGTGGATGAAGTTCAAACATTTGAACCTAGTATAGAAGGACCCACACAACCTGATCTCAACCCCTCTGTGGATCACCTTGCTAATCCACTCCCTCCCTGGAAGACACGCTGAAATACTGTGCCGTTTTTGTACCTCTCACTCCTCTGTCCATTGTAATTCTCCCCTTTCAGCTGGGGATGCCATTTCTTTTACTATCTACTTGGTAAATGCCTACTTACTAGCCTCATGTCAAACACAAATTCTCCTCTTACTTCTGCTTTCTCAATATCTGATTCTTGTCTGCTTCTCTACAGCTGGGACCCACATCTACGATGGCCCTGAAACATTGTCCATTCAATTCTGTTTCCTCTTCCAGACTGCACAGCCTTCAAGATTCCAAACCACCTTTGCCATTTGGGGCCTCATGCAGAAAAGGTGAGTGGTGTTGATGAATGAATTTTTCAAATTGGAAAGTTGGATCTTCCTTTACCTATAAAATGGAATAATAATATGCATGGTTCTTATATCAGAGGATTATTGTAGGAAACAAATGGCTAAATGCCCTTTGTAAACATGTTGGCAAAGCACTTGGAAACTGCAGAGTAATATATGAATGAATGATATTAGTATAGAAATTGCTCTATTCTCAACTTGCTTAAAATGATTTAACTATGTTATTTCTGCAGCAAACAGCATTGGTGTCCTAAGGCTGCCATACCAAATTGCCACAAACTGGGTGGCTTAAAACAACAGAAATTTATTCTCTCACCATTCTGGAAGCTAGTCAGGGTGTTGGCAGGGCCGGGAAGAATCCTTGCTTGCCTGTTCTAGCTTCTGATGGTTGCTGGGAATCCTTGGCATCCTCGTTTTGTAGCTGCATCACTCCAATCTCTGCCTCCATCTTCACATGTATGTCTACGTGTCTCCAAATCTCCGTCTTCTTCTAAGGACATTAGTCACTGGATTAGGAACCATCCTAATCTAGTATGATCTACTCTTAATTTAACTAATTTTATCTGCAAAGACCCTTTATCCAAATAAGGTTACATTCGGAGATTCTGGGTGGAGTGAATTTTGGGGTGGCACTATTCAGTCCACTACAATGAAAAATTAAAGGCAGGAGACCTGGGTTTAGTTCCATTTACTTCTGTTACCAATTAGCTGGCTGACTTAGGGCAAGCTATTTAGCCTCTTTAGACCTCAGTTTCCACAGCTGAGCTTTGAACATTTTAAGGCACTTGTCCTTCTTTCAGGTTTTTATTCCTAGGTGTAAGACCTTTTTCTTTTTCTTAAAGACTTTCATTCTTCCACATCTGATATGGTATATTAGCCATAATAAAATAATTAAATGCAGTAATTAGGTTTTTCATTAAATATACAAATCAATGACAATAACTGTTGCATGATTACTAACATTTTTCTAAGCTGCAATTGTTTTCATTATTTAATCAACAATAACAAATGAAAGCTTCAGAACTCAGAATTCAAAGAGCTCAGGAGCTGTTCTGTGATGTTTCATTGTGTCTCATCTAGTCTCTTTCTCTATACTTACACAGCAACTCCATCTTTCTTACCATCTTACTCCAAAGTCACCGAATGATTGGCTGTTTGATTTGGGGAAAGGAGATACTGTGTGTGTGCGTGTGTGTGTGTGTGTGTGTATGTGTGTGTAAGTAACTGAAGAGTTTATTTGGAGGAAACAAACTTCATCCTTTCCTGTTTCCTGAATTCCAGCTTTTAAAGTAAATTCATAGGCAGCTGGTTTAAAATGGTGTCTGCTCACAGTCCTGGTAGCTTCTCCTCAGTGTGTAGTAAAATACCTATGAAGGCTCAAAGAACGTGTAAACTCAAAACCCAGCCATAAACTTGGACTGACAATCAACCAAAAGCTTTGTATGGGAGGAAATTTGACTAACTTTAAGGCCAACAGAACTGGAGGGATGGGCACCATCTTTGGGTGTGGGTGTGTTCCGGAGAGTTGTAAGGGAATGAAAGAGGTGGCAGGACTCTCGTCCTTTTCGCAGTGTGTGTCCCTTGGATGGGGAACTCAAGTTCATATCACGGGTCTTGCTAAATCCTTGATAGTTCAAGAGAAACTGGGAATCTAGATTTTATTTGTATTCTCTTATTTTTGTCACATTGCCTCATTTTTATTTTAAACATGGTGCTAACCATTTCAAACATCTGAGAGAGGCAGATTCCTCCCATGGGGTGGTGGGGGGGTGGGGGTTGTCAGTTTTCTGCCTCCTGTCTGTGCTCTTTGCAGCCAACCTTCCCATACGTGGCTCTTTCAATTTCTAATAGTCAGAGTGCTGGGCCCTCTCCCCTCCCATTGTTGTTTCTTTTTCTACCTTAGAGATGACCATTCTCCAAACACTGGCAGGGACTGAAGGATGCAAGCAGGAGGAGGGATTTAATGAAAGTGATGCATGGCATCCTGGGGTGGAAAAACATAGCTCCTGCTCCATTGGTGGGGGAGAGAAACAGGATGACCCTGGAAGCAGAGCATGTAGGGAGCTGATTGCTACTTCCTTGTTCACCAACTGTTCATGTCTTCAGAAATCCAAAAGGACCATGAACAGAATCTTGTTTTGGTCTATTAGACCCACAGTGGGTAAAGCATGTCAGAAAGTGGAGCTTGGTTGGGAGCTGTGAACATTCAACTGGTGGATAGTTATACCTTGGAAAAGGGGCTTGGCCAGAAGGAAGTGAGGTCGAAGAATATCCATCCTTGAGGTCTACTGGCAACAGTGGGCCTTTCATTTTGAGATGAGAAAACGGTAAAACATGAAGAACATGAGCTCCCAAAATGTCAGTGATCACGATGGAGGAATTTTGAGCAATGATTATCAAAGATTATTATAAAAACTCACAGGAAGGGTAAATCCTTGATAATTAGCTGCTGTAGGAACTGAATTTCTTTAAGGATGTAAGAAATTATACCCTCTTGGAAACAAGACAAATGTCATAAATAAAGAAAAATGGAGTGACATGTAAATGGAGCTGGGTAAGAGAAGAGATTCTAGAAAACTAAAAAGTGTAACAGCAGGATTATAGTTAGCAATAAGCAGCAGTCAAAAACATAGTTGAGATTATGGAAAACTAAAGCCTGATATAAGGGACAAATTTTATAACCCTTGTTTTAGTTTGCTAAAGCTGCTGACATACAGATACCATAAAACGGGTTGGTTTTTACAATGGAGATTTATTAGTTTACAAGTTTACAGTTCTAAGGCCATGAAAATGTCCAAATCTAGGCATCATCAAGATGATACCTTCTTCCTGAAGACAGGCTGCCAGCGATCCAGGACTCCTCTGCCACATGGCAGGGCATGTGGCGGCATCTGCTGGTCAATCCCTTCTCTTCCAGGTTTCGTTGCTTCCACCTTCTGGCTACAGTGGCTTACTCTCTGTTTCTGTGGCTTTCTCTCTCAGCTTCTGTGTCTTTCTCTCTGTCTTCTTCTGCATTCCATCCTTTTATAAAGGATTCCAGTAAGAGGATTAATACCCACCTGAGGCATGCCTCAACTTAAATAATCTAAACAAAAGATACCACCCACAAGAGGTCTACACCCACAGGAATGGATTAGCTTTAAGAACATGATCTTCTGGGGTCCATAAAGCCTCCAAATCATCACAACCCTGCTAAAAGTTACAGGACACAGATGCAAATGATGAGAGAGAACATTTGTGCTAATGAAGGTTGAGACAGATTTAACCTAAAATTAAGGGTGTTTCTCCTCGAGGGAAGAAAAAAAAAAAAAAACAAAACAGAAATAAAAGACATATCTTTTTAAAAAAAAGTCTTACTTAACAGATATCTATATATGTAGTATAGAATCAGTTCTTCAAGTTCCAAGTAATGTGTATGAAACAAGCAAACAAACAAAAACAAATGAACAAAAAATACCACTGTTGCATATATTTTCCACTTATTTCTAATTATAAAAATTGCAAAATATTCAAACACTCCAGAAAGTTAAATGTAAATAACAAAACTTTTCCTTGCCTTTCCCATCCTGTTGTCCAAATGTAAGAGTGTTAAGAGTTTACCAAACTTTCGTATTTTTACTCTGCATGTACACGTATACACAAACATTTATTAGGACTTTTTAGACAAAAAATATTGCACTAAACATATTTCTGCACCTTGCTTTTTTTCACTTAGCAATATATTGTAGATATGTCTCCTTGTCAGTGTATGACAATTTATTTCAACATTTGAAACCACTGCAGAGAATACTACTGTAAAGATGTACAGTAATTCATTTCATTATCAATCAACATGTATTTCCTCCCCCCCTCCTTTTTTTTACTACAAACAATGATGCAGTGATTATGCTTATCTTTGTACACTTTTGCTAGGACATTTAAAGAATAAATTTCTTGAGGTAGAATTGTTCTGGTGTGAAGTTTGACCCAAAGATGACAAAGAAATCCTCCAAGGATACTGGCAGGCACAAAATGAAACAAACAAAATGAAACAATATCCCCAAATGGGTTACTTACAAAGGAACAGAAGTCAGGAAGATCTCAGCTTTTCTTCTGCAACACTGAATGCCAATGTGTCTTTTAATGGAGTTGCATCTGCAGAATTTTTAAGGGGAAGAAAACATTGTGTACCAGGAATTTTGCTCCCCCTGGTATTAGACAGGCTTCTTCATTGAGACAGAGCCAGCAGGATATATGTATGTGTCAACTGGAGATTTACTTTAAGGAATTGGCTCACTTGATTGTGGGGGCTGAAATCTGTAGGGCAGGTGAGAAGGACAGAAGTTCTGATATGTGTGATATTGCAATCTTGAGTCCATAATTTGTAGGGAAAGCCGTCAGGCTGAAAACTCGGTAAGGAGTAGATGGTGCCATCATTTTTTTTCTTATTGGAGAACTTGGGGGTGCACAGAAAAATCATGCAGAAAATACAGAATTCCTCTATAACCTCCCTCACACACAGTTTTCCCTACTATTAACACTTCACGTTATTGTGGTAACTTTGTTAAAATTGATGAAATCATGTTATAATTATACTATTAATTATAGTCCATAGTTTACGTTAAGGTTCGCTGTGTTGTATAGTTGTATAGTTTTAAAATTTTTTTTTCCAGTAACACATATACAATCTAAAAGTTCCCCTTTTAACCATCTTCAAATATATAAATTGGTGATGTTAATTACATTCACAGTGTTGGACTACCATCACCAGCATCCATTACCAACAGTTTTCTATCACCCCAAACAGAAACTCTGTACCAATTAGGCATTGATTACCCAGGCCCTTGGTAACCTGTATTCTACTTTCTGACTCTAAGAATTTGCATATTCTAATCATTTCATCTCAGTGAGATCATATAATATTTGTCCTTTTGGGTCTGGCTCATTTCAATCAACATGATGTCTTCAAGGTTCATCCATGTTGCGTGTGTCAGAACTTCATTCCTTTTTATGGCTGAATAATATTCCACGGTGTGTGTGTGTGTGTGTGTGTGTGTGTGTGTGTGTGTGCGCGCGCGCGCGCGCATGTGTGTGTGTGTAAACTACATTTTGTTTATCCATTCATCTGTTGAGGACACTTGGATTGCTTTCATCTTTTGGCAATTGTGAGCTGCTATGAACATTGGTGTACAAATATGTGTTTCAGTTCCTGCTATTAATCTTTTAGGTATGTATCTAGACGAGGGATTTTTAGGTCATGTGGTAATTCTATACTTTGACTTCCTGAGGAACACCAAACTGTTCCTATTTCTCCACATTCTTTCCAACACTTGTTATTTTTTTAATAGTAACTATTCTAGTGGGTTTGAAATGGTATCTCGCAGTGGTTTTGATTTGCATTTCCCTAATGGCTAATGATGTGGAGCATCATTTCATGTGCTTATTGACCATTTGTATATCTTTTTTGGAGAAATTTCTATTCAGGTCTTTTACCCATTTTAAAATAAGTTGTTTGTCTTTTTGCTTTTGAGTTGTAGGAATTCTTTATATATTGTGAATATTAAACCCTTATTGGATATGTGATTTCCAAATATTTTCTTCCATTCTGTAGGTTATCTTTTTACTTTTCACAATGAAGTCCTTTGATGCACAAAAGTTTTTAATGTAGATGAAGTCTCATTTATCTATTTGTTTTCCTTTTGTTGCTGATGCTTTTAGTGTAAAGTCTAAGAAACCACTGCCTAACACAAATTGCTCTTGCTGGGACTCGCAGTAAAATATTGAATAATGGTGGTGACAATGGGCATCCTTGTCTTGTTCCTGATCTTAGAGGGAAAGCTTTCAGTCTGTCGCCATTGAGTGTGATGCTGTGTGTTTTTCTTATAAGCCCTTTATCATGTTGAGGAAGTTTCCTTCTATTTCTAGTGTTCTGAGTATTTTTATGAAGACAGAGTTCTAGATTTTTCAATTGTCAAAGGGTTTGTGTAGGATTGGCATTAATTCTTCTTAGAATTTTTGGTAAAATTCACCTTTGAAGCCAGCTGTTCTTGGGCTTTTCTTTGTGGGTGGTTTTTGATTACTGAGTCACTCTCTTTTCTAGTTATTGGTTTGTTGAGATTTTCTATTTCTTCTTGAGTCAGTGTATAAGTATTTGTATTTCTAGGAATTTTCCCATTTCATCTAGGTTATCTAATCTGTTGGCATATTAGTTGGCATATCAGTTGTTCATATTATCCTATTAATATCCTTGTTATTTCTGTGAGATTGGTAGTAATGCCCCCGCCCTCTTTCATTTCTTATTGTGTTTATTTGTGTCCTTTCACATTTTTTCCATTCTAGCTAAAAGTTTGTCAATTTTTTGTTCTCTCCCAAGAACCAACTTTTGGTTTCGTTGATTCTCTCTATTGCTTTTTTTCCATTTATCTCTACTCTAATCATTGTTGTTTCCTTCCGTCTGCTTTCTTTTTGTTTAGTTTGATCTTCTTTTTCTAGATCCTCCAATTGTAATGTTAGGTCTCTGATTTTAGATCTTTATTCTTTTTTAATGTGAACACTTACTGCTGTAAATTTTCCTGTCAGTACTGTCTTTGCATGATCCCATAAGTTTTGGTATGTTGTGTTTTTGTTTTCATTCATTTCAAGGTATTTCCTAATTTCCTTGTGAGTTCGTCTTTGACTCATTGATTGTTCAAGAGTATGCTGTTTAATTTCCACATATTTGTGAATTTTCTAGTTTTCCCTCTGTTTGTGAATTTTATCTTCATTCCATTGTGGTCAGAGAAGATATATCATATGATTTCAGTATTTTAAAATTTATTGAGACTTGTTTTGTGACCTAACATATTCTATCCTGGAGAATGATCATGTGCACTAGAAGGGAATGTATATTCTGCTAGAAGTGTTCTATATATGTCTGTTGGGTATAGTTGGTTTAGATATTGTTCAAGTCTTAGGCTGCTTGACCCACTGTTCAATGTCCCCTCCTTTCAGTGTGAAAAACTCCCTTAAGCATTGCTTGTAGGGCAAGTCTAGTAGTGTCAAATTCCCTCGGTTTTTAATTATCTGGGGATGACTTAATCTCTCCCTCAATTTTGAAAGACACTTTCCCTGGATATAAAATCCTTGGTTGGCAATTGTTTTATTTCAGCACTCTAAATATTTCATCCCACTGCCTTCATAGTTTCTGATGAGAAATCAGCCTTTAATCTTATTGGGTTTTCTTGTACATAACACATTGCATTTTTTTCTTGAGCTTTCAGAAACCTCTTCTTGTCCTTGGCATTTGACAATTTGACCAGTATATGTCTGGGCATGATTTTCTTTGAGATTTTCCTGTTGGGGGCTTGTTAGGCTTCTTTGATGTGTATATTTACATCTTTCATTACATTTGGAAAATTTTCTGCCATTATTTCTTTGAATATTCCTTCTGCCCCCTTTTGTCTTTCTTATTCTTCTGCAACTCCCATAATGCATATATTGATATGCTTGATGGTGTCCTATAGGTCTCTTCAGCTCTGTTTACTTTTTCATTTTTTTTTTTCTGTGCTTTGACCTGAGTAATTTCTATAGTCTTATCTTTGATTCACTGCAGCTCCAATTTGCTATTGAAACCCTCCAGGGAATTTTTCATTTCAGTTATTGTGGTCTTCAACTCCATTATTTCTATTTGATTTCAAGCTAACAAAAACAAGCCAACCAATGCTAAAAAAAGACCTTTCACAGTATTTGCAAATTGACTCTGCTTTGGAGGTTTCTTTCCTTTAGAATATAGCCCTGCAATGAAGAAGATCAACATGATGCAAAAGTGAAGTTCAGGTTCCTTTTAGTCTTTTCTGAGTCTTTATCTTGTCCTGGCCTTGTGCTTATGACCTTAGGAATTTCCCTATTTACAGAAATATACTTTCTCCCCTCCAGGATGTCTAGAGCCATCTTATAGCCAGCAATCCTTGCCCCAGGGTGTTTTGTCTAAATTATTCCTTATGCTAATTTATCTGCACAATATTTACTTCTGCCTGCAGGGCAAGTTCTGGGTGGGTGAGCCAGAGATGAGTTTCTTGGTTCAGTCTTTCAGGCTGACACCTGATAGATTGGCACTGACCTACAGGCACCTCAGTATGCACATAGATTTACCCTGTTCCCTCTGGAATATGACCAGGGACCCAAAATGGGAGATCAGGTCAGTGCCACACTTTGCTGGGGTGGGGAGGAATCAGCAAGGGGGCCATAAGCTTCTACCATTTTTATAGCTGCATTTTCTCGATTCAACACTTAACTGAATCACTGCAACCTTTAACTGTTTTCTGGAGTTTTGAGAGAGATGGTTCTGCAAGTGTTTGCTAGTTGTTTAAAAGTTCTGTTGGGGAATGGAAACCTGGTAAATTTTATGCCACCATCTTGGTTCAACCTGAAGTCAGATAGTGTAATCTTGAGTCACAATTTCTTTTACTTTTCTGGAACCATCAGTTTTTTGCTCTTCATGCCTCTAACTGTTTAGAGCAAGCCTAACCACATTCTCAAGGGTAATCTTTTTCACTTAAAGTCAATTGATTTTAGAGACTAACACATCCGTGGCAACATCTAAGCCAGTGTTTGACCAAACAGCTAGACAATAATCTGGCCAAGTTGACAAACAAATTAACCATCACACCCTCCAAGTAGTCTTTTGTGTGAAAAAGTCACTGTCTGATAAACTGAGACTCTGGGATTTTACTGCCTATCTACCAATTTTGTGGGGTGCTGGGGAAGATTTGAAGAATATGTAAGACTTCCAAGTACTGATTACAAATGAAGAGTTCAAGAATGGGTAGGCAGGGAAAGGAAAGCCTAGTGGATCTGCCCTCACTCACTTTGGCCACCATGATCAGTAATCTAGTTGTTGCGAAGAGTTGCACATCCCTGGGTTTACCTTGGCCCTGATGGGATGTCCTGATTGGTAATTATTCTCTTTTTCCAACTTCTCAGGGGATATGCTTCTAGAATCTTTTACTCTGCAATTCAGGTGAAATTGTGTCCATGATTGTTGACCATTTTAAACAATAACTCTTGCTATTCTATTCAAGCACTTAGTAATGCTTGCTAAAATATTGAAACATTTAAGGTACTACTGCGAGAATTATTAAACATATACACATGCAAAAAAAAAAAAAAAAAAAGCAACAAACATTTCTCCATGAAAGCAGGCTGCAGTGAGGGACATATGACCATTTTCAGTGCCACAGAACTTGAATAATGATTTTTGTTTATAACTTTGAAATGTATATGGAACAGTCTGAGTTTTTGGAAAGAAATAAACCACCCATTGATAGATATTATCTGCCATTAAACCACTCTTTATTTTATCATCCA
This sequence comes from Choloepus didactylus, assembly GCF_015220235.1. Taxonomy (NCBI): domain Eukaryota; kingdom Metazoa; phylum Chordata; class Mammalia; order Pilosa; family Megalonychidae; genus Choloepus; species Choloepus didactylus. Next base: position 13,690,451 of record NC_051309.1, read on the forward strand.
TTTAAGAACTATAAGCATGTCTGAGTTCTTTATATGCAAAATCAGCATGTATGCTATTATTTCAACCACATTAAAACACATATAAAAAGACTTTTAAAACATAAATGAAAGTAGCTCCCTCTGGTTATCATTAGTTAAATAATTGATTATCATTATTTTTAAAAAGTCAGATTCTCTACATTTATTTTCTTCATTTTACTTTCTTAAAGTTTTCTATAGAAAAAATTTGCTGTTATAATGAAGAGAAAGCAGATAGTATTAAAATTATGTTTAATCTCTGTATACCATAAGATCACAATTAAAAGCATACACAACATTCAGACTAGAAAAATGCCCTAAAATATTAATTGTTATATCTGGATAATGAAATTAAGGTGGTTTTGTTTTTCCTTTCTTCATATATTATAAAGAGTCTTAATATTTTTATTTATGTAAAATGATTTAAAAGTCTAAATATAAAGAACAAATACTGCATTGCATTTAATAAGAATTTTATAATTACCTACTGTGTGACAGGGTCTCTGCAGTTACACAGATGGCTCAGGCATGCAGTTTATTCAAGAAGTTCCAAGTCTCACAAGCTATTGTCTTCTTAGCTTTCTACATAATGATAAAGAAAAGGAGGAATCATTTTTTACTGAAAAAAATCCACAATATGGGCTTTTTAAATCAATCTGGCTTTGAATAACACTTGGTCTGCTGAATACACCCTTACTGGGAGCATGGTGAAGTTAAAAAAACATGGTTTATAGAATCAGACTAATTTGAATTTGAATTCCACTTCACTCCAGATTTGCATTAAATTAGTTTGGCCCCAGTTTCTCCAGTTTTAAAATGTGGAGACTAATGCTGTGCTGGCTAAACCATTGAAAGGATTAAATGAAGACAGTTATGGCGAAGCGCATTTCATGACCCCCTGATATACAGGCATTCTCTCTTTGCTTTCATCTGCAGGGTTAAAAATTTACATTAAAAATGATTGTCACTCACATTTTGTGCAGTGCTTTAAAGTTTGCAATCTGATCTCACGCACCCTAACCTTATTTACCTCAAAAGTCCAGCAGGTATCAAGGGCTACAGCAGGAAGGCTGATGGGTTCAAATAGAAGCCAGTAGGCTGCAAGGCAGACTCCCAAGAGAGGTGACCAGGAGACTCAATCTCAGGATTGAAAGGGGCATGTTGAACTTTGGACAGAACCAAGTTGATACTGATGGCCAAGGGTCAACCCAGGGGTGAAGGATGCCTAGGCAGGGCAGAGTAGCTTACATTTCCCAAAAGTAAGAGAAGGGTACTAACATTTGCTTAATGTTTATCCATGCTAGCATTGTGTTAAGAGATGTACTTGTGTTACTTCAGTTATTCTTAAAACCACCATGTGATCTGGGCAATATTTCCGTTAAAAACTGGGGAAACAAAGGCCTGGAGGAATGATTTGCTGAGAAGGGAAGAGGTGGAGACTTGATTTGATGGGCGTTTGACCCTACACCACATCCCAGGTGCAGATTGGCAGCTTGGTCCCAGGGATTAAATACATAATTGGATTTTTAAGGGCAGAGTTTAATCCCTAGAAAGAGGAACTTAACATGGCAAAGCAGGTTATCAGGACTTGAGTCAGGATGGGCCTCAAGTCTATCAATTATGATGGAGGCTGTCAGGGATTGAATTGTGCTCCCCCAAAAGATATGCTGAGGTCCTAATCCCTGTTAACTATGAATGTGACCTTATTGGAAATAGGGTCGTTGGCAGATATATTCAAGTTAACATAAGATCATACTGAATTAGAGAGGGCCTTAATCCAATATGACTGGTGTCTTTCTAAGAGGAGCAGGAGACACTTTCTAAGTGGGAAGAAGGCCATGTGTAGATGGAGATAGAGACTGGAGTGAGGCAACTATAAATTAAGGAATGCTAAGGATGGCCAGCGAACACCAGAGGTAGAAGAGGCAACGAAAGACTGTCCTCTACAGGTTTCTAAGGGAGCATGGCCATGCTGACACCTTGATTTCAGACTTTTAGTCTCCAGAACTGTGAGAGAGTAAATTTCTGTTGTTTTAAGTAACCTGATTTATGGTACTTTGTTATGAGAGCCTTAGGAAACTGAGACAGGTATGAAATCTTTTTTTTTTTTTTTAATTTTATTTTGAAATAAATTCAAACTTACAGGAACAGTTACAAAAACAATACAAACCCCATACACAGAACTCCAGCATACCCCAACCCCTTTCCCCCAATACCCCGATCCACCAACTTTAACATCCTGATACACCACCATTTCTTTCTTTCCTTCCCTCCCTCCCTATCTATCCTCCATCATCTATTGCTCTGTCTTTTGAACATTTGAGAGCAAGCTGCACACATCCTTGAACAAACAATATAATTCACATATTTATTTCCCATGAACAAGAACTTTCTTTTATGCAATCCCATTAAGCGCAGCTAAGGAGTTCAAGAAATTCAACATTGATACCAAGCTTACATTCTATATATTTCCTTTTTTTTTTAAATTATGTCCCAACTGTTTCCCTTTGAGCCTCCTGTCCTCCATCCTCAGATCCCATCCCAGGATCATCCTTGGCATTTAATTGTCATTATCTATTTAGACTGTCTTTTTTTTTTTCAATTATGGAAACATATATACAGCATAAATCTTCGCATTCCACCCCCTCCCTAGCATTCCATTAGTGGGATTAATCACATTTAGAATGTTGCAATGCCATCATCTTCCCACCATCCATTACTAGAAATTTCCCTTCACCCCAAACAGAAACCCTATACTCATTTCTTAACTCCCCATTGCCCCTTCCCCACATCTCGTAACCCATACTCTACTTTTCATCTTTATGGTCATATTCTCTGATACTTTCTTTGTGTTTACCATGGGGCTTAAATTTAACCTCTTAAATCTATAACAATATTGTTTTTCTTTGATACCAACTTAACTTCAATAGGACACATAAACTATGTTCCTATACTCCTCCATTCCCCCACCTTTATGTAGTTCTTGTCAAAAATTACATATTTTACATTGAGTCCAAAACCACTGATTTATCATTGCAGTTTATGTATTTTAGATCCTGCAGGAAGTAAATAGTGGAGTTACAAATCAAAAATACAGTAGTATTGGTATTTATATTTACCATGTTATCTTTACTGGAAATCTTTATTTCTTTATGTGGTTTCAGTCAATTGTTTAGTGTCCCTTCCTTTCAGCCTGCTCAATTCCCTTTAGCATTTCTTATAGGACTGATCTATTGGTGATGAAGTCCCTCAGCTTTTGATTATCTGGGAATGTTTTCATCTCTCCCTCATTTTTACCCTCCAGGTGTCTGTAAATTTTCTAAGTCTCTGATGGTTATTGACTTCTATTTGTATTCCATTGTGGTCAGAGAATGTGCTTTGAATAAATTCAATTTTTTAAAAAAAAATATTGAGGCTTGTTTTATGTCCCAGCATATGGTCTATTCTGGAGAAAGATCCGTGATCACTAGAGAAGAATGTGTGTCCTGGTGATTTGGGATGTAATGTTCTATATATGTCTGTTAAATTTCTCTATCTCTCTCTCTCCTTTCTTTGTTTCTCTGTTGTTAGGGCTCCCTTTAGTATCTGAAGTAGGGCAGGTCTTTTCTTAGCAAACTTTCTCAGCATTTGTTTGTCTGTGAAAAATTTAAGCTCTCCCTCAAATTTGAAGGAGAGTTTTGCTAGATAAAGTATTCTTGGTTGGAAGTTTTTCTCTCTCAGAATTTTAAATATGTCATGCCACTGCCTTCTCACCTCCATGGTGGCTGCTGAGTAGTCACTACTTAGTCTTATGTTGTTTCCTTTGTACGTGGTGAATTGCTTTTCTCTTGCTGCTTTTGGAACTTGCTCCTTTTCTTCAGCATTTGACAGTCTGATCAGAATATGTCTTGGAGTGGGTTTATTTGGATTTATTCTATTTGGAGTTCACTGGGCATTTATGCTTTGTGTATTTATATCGTGTGAAAGGTTTGGGAAGTTTTCCCCAACAATTTCTTTGAATACTCTTTCTAGACCTTTACCCATCTCTTCCCCTTCTGGGACACCAATGAGTCTTAAATTTGGATGTTTTATTTTATCTATCATATCCCTGAGATCCATTTCAATTTTTTCAATTTTTTTTCCCCATTCTTTCTTTTGTTCTTTCATTTTCCATTCTGTGGTCCTTGAGGACGCTGAGTCATTGTTCAACTTCCTCTAATCTTGTATTATGAGTATTCAGAGTCTTTTTAATTTGGCCAACAGTTTCTTTGATTTCCATAAGATCTTCTATTTTTTTATTTACTCTTGTAATTTCTTCTTTATGCTCTTCTAGGGTCTTCTTTATGTCCTTTATATCCTATGCCATGCTCTTCTTCATATCCTTTATATCCTGTGCCATGCTTTCATTATTTGTCTTTAGTTCTTTGATTAATTGTGCCAAGTACTGTGTCTCTTCTGATCTTTTGATTTGGGTTTGGGTTCTCCATATTGTCTGGTTTTGTCATATACTTTAAAATTTTCTGTTGTTTTTGGCCTCTTGGCATTTGCTTTACTTGATAGGTTTCTTTCAGGCTATAAAAAATACCAATCTCTAATTTATCAGATCTACAGCTTGGTGGAGTACACTTTCTCTAACTAACCAGCAGATGGCATCTGCGAGTCACCTATTCCCCTCAAGTCAGTTCTCCCCAACTTTGTCTTTGTGGTGTGTGGGGATCTGATTCTTGTGGGGTTCAATTGATGCACTAAGTTTAGGTGTGTTGTTGGTGCTGTCCACCCCAAACGTGGGGCATGTTTCTGGGTGGTTAGGGAGGCAGGGCAGCTTTAACAATCAAACCTCCCAGGTGTTCCCAGAGATTTAAGGCTGTTGCAAGAGTCTAAGCCTTCATTTCAGTCTTGCCACAGATTGTCTCTGTCGCTGACCCACAAGTCCTTGGTATTGGCGTAGGGTCCCTGGGATTTCTGAGAGGGTCCCCCTTCTCAGCTGTGCTCTTCCAGAACCTCTGCTGAGGAAAGGCTGTGCCAAGTCAGAAGTGCACACTGGCCCTCCAGGGAAGCCCTGGCCTGCTGGGCTGTGCAGGGGTGTTCCCAGCCTATCTTTTCAGAATGCAGACTCCTGGTTTCACCAAAGGCATGGTCCCTGTGGATTTAGCAGACCTTGTCTGGCTGATGTATCGCTGGAACTGGTGTCCTGGGTCACTTTCTGGCTTTTATCTAGCATTTTTCATGGAGCTGTTTTTTTTTGCCCTGTCTCACCTAGCCACCATCTTAGATTCTCCAGATATGAAATCTTACAAACTGAGCATGTACAAAAGGTCACTGAGAAATTCCTCAACCTAGTAGCTCAGGATATACCTCAGCCACTTCAGTAACTGTGCTAGAAGCTACCAGAACACTCCAAGAGTCAGAGTTCCTGCAGAATCTGAAGATTTATCAATACCTGCAGCTCTGAAGGGCCGGGAACGCAGAGCTGAAACTAATGTAGGAAGAAAAGGAACTGTTCCAATTTTACTCAGGAGGAAATTGAGACTCATTGAGGTTTGTTGGATCCAAGAGTGACAAAGCCAAGTAGACTTGGTCTTTCTTTGGGCTTTAGCATCTGCCATCCTTTATCTACTTCATGCTTTTTCTGTTGATGACTCAGAAGAATAGGCAAAATGAATGCAGTTGCTTTTTTCATTCAACAAATTTCAAGCGATATTATTGGGATTCAGCAGTAAATATAACAGACAAAAATCTTTCTCTCATGGAGCTTACATTCTAAAGAAAATAAATGAAACAAATTATTAAATGATATAGTATAGTAGAAGGTGGTAACTGCCATTTTAGAAACAGAACCACACACACACACAGACAGACTTATTTTAAGGAATAGATTTATTTTAGGGAATTGGCTCTGATGATTGTGGGGCTTGGCATGTTCAAGATTTGTAAGGTAGGCCAGCAGACTGGAAATTCTAGTAAGAGGGATGTTACAGTCTTGAGTCTAAAATCTGTAGGGGAAGCTGGCAGGATGGATACTCAAAAGGGAGTAGATGCTGCAATTTTGAGGCAGAATCTCTGGTTCTTTCTGGAACCCTCATATCTTTGTTCTTAAAGTCTCTGATTGGATGAGGCTCACCCATATTTTCAAGGATAATCTCCTTTATTTAAAATCATTTGATTGTAGAAATTAATCCCATCTACAAAATACCTCCACAGCAACATCTAGGCCAATGTTTGACCAAAGAACTAGACACTATAACCAAGCCTAGCTGACACATAAAATTAACCATCAGAACTGCTATGGGGGAAAATAAAAAGAGAATGTGGGAAGGACCTCACTGAGATAGTAACGTTTGAGGAAAGAGAACATTTGAAGGTAAGAGAACTGCCATGTGGGTTTCTTGGGGCAGAATGTTCTAGGCCCAGGGAGCAGCCAGCACAAGGGACCTGAGCTGAGAGCATGCTGGAGTGTTCCAGTAATAGCAAGAGGCCGTTGTGCCTGGAATAGGGTGAGAACTGGGAGAGAACAGGATATTGGAGAGGTAGCAGGGTGCCTGATCATTTATGCCATCATGGTTCATTTATTCTGAGTGAGATGGGGATCCACAGGAGGGTGTTGAGTGAGAGTGATGAGAGCTGACTCGTGCTAACAGAATCACTCTGGCAGCTGCTCATTTAGAGTTATATGGTGGCATCATTATTGGACATGTAGATTTAGCAAGCCCCCCCCCCCTTACCTGCAACTTATCCTGCAGCTTCAAGCCAGTGAAGTCAAACAACAATGGACCTGGGAATCCAGGTAGGTCATATTAGATGTGGCAGGGGGTTCCAGGGAAGACAAGACCTCAGGAATTGGGCAACTAACAACACCTTGAGAAGCATTATTAGTCTGCAAAGGAAGCCTCTCCTGGGAAAATCACATTGTATTTCCAGATGGCTCCCTCCATGTTATCTGAGCCACATTCCATTTAACACACCTGGATGTTGTTTGGCATGAATGCATCAGCTAAAAACTATCTGGTGGCCTTGAACTGAAGAACAACTCAAAGTAGAGTTGGCCTTGCCAGGCTACTTGGTAAGACTGTACAAAACCCCCTGTTTTCTCATGGGATGCGACCAAGAAGCCTTAATCAATCGTTCATTTTGACTTTGAAAGATTATTCTAGGCAAAATCTCTCAATTTTCACTGGTTTCCTCTCAAAAATAGCATGAGATTTTTCTGGACTTGTTTAAAGCAATCACAGATTTTGCTGACTGTTTCAACACACATTTAATCAGCAAATATTTATTGAACACCTCCAACATTCCAGGTACCATGGGAGGAGGTAAACCAAAAGAAAATTTTATTTTTGCTATTTATGGTTGCTAGATTTCTAAACAACTTATAAATAATTATGTCCAAATAATTTCTAAGAACTACAATGCATGTTTTTACAGATGTGTGTTTATGATGCTACAGAAGATCAGAAGAAGAAATTTTAACTAGTTGGGAAAGGATTTCAGAGGAATTTAGAAGAAATCCCAGGTTTTCTTTTAAGGTGAATATGTCTGTCAGATTATAAAGATATTTTCCTTACCTCCATCCATCCTTTTTTCCATTGTGCTTTCTGTTTTTCTGTCTTTACCTGACTTTTTCCCTCTTTTCCATCCTTCAATAAATACTTATTGAGTATTTATATGAGTAATCTTCAAAGCCTTTGGGATTTAGTACATAGATTGCTCTCATGAAGTTTGTAATTGAGTGGTATAGATGTCTTATTTTGCTAGGGCTGCTATTACAAATACCACACACTGGTTGGCTTAAATAACAGGAATTTACTGGCTTGCAGTTTGGAGGCTAGAAGTCCAAGCTCAAGGTGTTGGCAAGCTATGCTTTCTCAGAAGTCTAGCATTCTAGTGGTAGCCTGCCAGTGATCAGTCTCTGCCTCTATCCCATGGTGATCTGTCTCTTTCTGTCTCCCATGGCTACTACTTCTTTGTCCACATTTCTTTTACTTATGAGGACTCTGTTTTAGTTTGACCTCATCTTAATATAATCTTCAGAGATCCAATTTACAAATGAGTTCAAATCCACAGGATTGGGGGTTAGGACTTGAATATGTCTTTGTGGAGGACATGATCTGATCTATGACAATAGAGTACGTTCAGGAAACTGGAAGAGTATTTCAGTTTGGTTGGATTGTAGTATCCATGTAAGTAGGATTGCTAGGTAAAGTACAAACACCCAGTGGATCTGAATTTCAGATAAACAATGATATTTTTTAGTGTAAGTATATCCAAATATTGCATGGGACATGCATATATTGGAAATTATTAACTAGGTATATTAGGAAATTAGATTTCAAATATAGGTAGGGATAAAATTTTATAAATTATTCTATGAATGCCATGCCTTCTGAAATGAGGGACATTGAAGTATGTCATACAAGGATATAAGAACAGATTTGAGGTTTACAAAGATAATTCTGGGCACAGTGAGGACTCACTGAGGGAAGGACAGAATCAGAGGAAGAGAGTGCAGCCAGGCATTTGACATAGGGCAGCAGCAGTGGTGTGGAGAGATAGCATTAACAGAATCATTATTTCAGAAATAGACTTGGCAAGGATTGAAGAAAGATTAAAGTTAGAAGATGAGAGAGGAGACAGATTTCAGAATGGTCCCCAAGTTTCTGGCTTGAGTGACCAGATCAATAATTCAGTCTTTATCCAAGCTGATACTTCCAGAAGGACAAGACATTGCAAGACACACATTCTTGCATCCATTTTATTCCATTTAAGTAATTTGAGACTAGGAATCTTCCCCAAACTGACTACTTCAGGCCTCACTCTTAAATAAGAAAGCTCTTATCCTAGGTTCCTCCTAATCTCATGTAATTGTAGAATGGAAAGATGGAGAAGCTGTACCAAAATTGTTTGAACAGAAGCAAGTGATCATTTATTAAAGTCTGCTCATCTCCAATCTCTTTTAGTCCTGCTTATGATATTAAAGAGTTTTAAGAATTCAGTGGACTCTTTGACACACACCCCAGGTATTTCTGAGCGACTGTGTGAGTCCCTAAATGTTCAAAGACCACTAATTGAATGCACAGCCAGCTAATCTCACACCCCAGCTGAGGGTTTCTTACTTGTACATCAGACCTTCAACCCAATTGGAACGACTTTCTGCTTGCAAATAATTCAATCTTGAAGATGAACTCCTTGGATATCAAGCTTTTATTGTATGTTGTAAATGAAGTAGGAAAGTAAAAACTTGGTTTAAAAAAGTACTATTTGATCTGATTCAATGAATAGATAAGAAGCAATTGGAATTTGAAATATCAAGAGAATGCAAATAGATGCTTCCAAAGCATACTTTTCACCATGACTTTAAAAGTTTGCAATTTCCTAAATATATTTATGTGTTTCTGTCAAATCTTATTTGCCTAATAATTTATTTACCAAGATAAAGTCTCGGGAAAAGTAGAAAACACAAACACACAGCTCTGAGATTTTTGAATGGATTGCTACTGCTATATCAAAAGAAGGTGCAATTCTAAACAGATACCTAGATGATATAACAACCATACAATATGATGAGGTGAGGGAGATGGAAGTGTTCTTGTGAGAGACTGCTCTTATTAGAAAAATATTTGAAAAGTATGAATTCATGACTTTGACACAAGCTGGGAGAGGATCAGGAGGGACAAAAGACTGCATAACAATTTAATGTAAAAGGGTGCATTAGCAAAGGGATTAAGATACTGTGGGCATGATACCAATTGTATAATTCCAAATCAGGGAAGGAGTATAAAACTCATTTATTACCAGGGGAAATGGATGATCTGGCTGAGAACAATGAAAGGTCTTATTTTATGTGTTGTTGAGGAAAGGAGATGGGAAAGTAAAAAATGAACATTTATAGAGCTCATACCATATGTCATAAACTGAGCTATGAATATGTATTCAGTCATACATCAGCTCATTGAAACTTTCCACCAACCACACTCCTTATGGAGAGGTTTCTTCAACTGTATTTTACAGATGAAGAAACCAAAGCTTAGAGGGATTAAGTAACTTTGTCCTATGTCACAAATTAAGTGACAAAATTTAGATTTTTTTTAATGGAATTTTATTGAGATATATTTGCATACCAGATAATCATTCAAAGTGTACAATCAGGGGTTCACGGTGTCACCATCTAGTTGTACATTCATCACCACAATCAATTTTTGAAAATTTTCATTACTCTACAAAAAAAAAAAAATGAAAAGGAAAAAGAAAAAGTATATCCAAAACATCCCATGCCCTTATCCCCTACTATTATTTATTTATTTTTTGTCTGTATTTTCTTACTTACCGGTCCATACACTGGATAAGGGTAGTGTAAGTCACAAGGTTTTCACTATTTCACAGTCACACTGTAAAAGCTATATAGTTACTCAATCATCTTCAAGAATCAAGGCTATTGGGTTACAGTTCAACAGTTTCAGGTATTTCCTTCCAGCTATTCTAATACACTAAAAACTAAAAAGGGTTATCTATATAATGAATAAGAATAACCTCCAGAATGACCTCGCAACTCTATTTAAAATCTTTCAGCCACTGAAACTTTAGTTTGTTTCATTTCTTTCCCCTTTTGGTCCAAGAAGGCTTAAAAGTCTCAATCTCATGACACCAGGGCCAGCCTCATTCCCAGGAGTTATGTCTCCAGTTGCTATGGAGATTTACACTCCTGGGAGTCACATCCCATGTAGGGGGGAGAGAAGTGAATTTACTTGCAGAGTCAGCTTAGAGAGAGAGGCTGCATCTAAGGAACAAAAGAGGTTCTCTGGGAGTGACTCTTAAGCATAATTACTTGTAGGCTTAGCTTCTCCTTTGCAGGAGTAAGTTTCATAAGGGTAACACAGAAGATTGAGGGCTTGGCCTATTAAGTTGGTTGTCCCCAATGTGTATGAGAATATCAGGCATTTTCCAGGTGGGAAAGTTAAATATTTCCACATCTTTCCCCAGTCCCTCAAGGGGGCTTTGCAAATACTCTTTATTCTCTGCCCAAACTACCCTGGGATGTGTTGGGGCATCACACTAACCTGCACAAACCAACAAGATCTCTCTCCCTATTCGAGGTTCCACATAATTATAGTGTTCGAACAGACTGATCATACAAGTTAAATTAGATAGTGTGCTACAGAAAATATAAATTTTGCACTTAATAAACCTCTCTTCCCTTGATCTCACACAGAAGTCGAAGTTTTAAAATACATTCAGTATTGTTCTTTACCTTGTAGTCTGATTTGCCTTAGTACTAACCAGGTCAGCTTCATTCATAAATCTAATTGAAGTCTGAACTCCTTTTCAGCTTTTTTAACAGTTGCTGTATGGGGTGATGCTGACTTTCATAGCTGCAGAACTCTATCTCTGAGTCTCAGGTGTCACAGAGATACCCCAAATTCCAGAGAATGACCAGGATTTACACCAAGAGCTCAACATCTAAATTTAGAAATAACTATAACAACTCAGGAATAGATGTCACTGCTGTAGGAGCTTACAATCTAAGAAACTTTACAATAAGCCTTTCCCTGATAAACTATGTTCTTGAACTCAATTCTCAGAGTTTGCACATTATAGTTATTTCATATTAGTGAGGCCTTACAATATTTGTCTTTTCATTTCTGGCTTATTTCACTCAACATACTGTTTTCAAGGTTTATTCACCTAGTTGTATGCCTCACAACTTCATTCCTTCTTGCAGCTGCTCCATATCCCATTGTACACATACACCACAGTTTGCCCTTCCATTCATAAGTCAGTTTACCCTTGGGCCACCTCCATCCATTGCAAACTGTGAATACTGCTGCCATAAACACCAGTGTGCAAATGTCCATTCATGTCCCTGCTTTCAGTTCTTCCAAGTATATACCTAAAAATGGGATTGGAGGATAATATGGCAACCCTATACTTAACCTCCTGTGGAACCACCACATTGCCCTCTAGATGGGTTGCAGCATTCTACTTCCCTACCAACAATGAATAGGAATATTACTCTATCCACATTTTCTCCAGTGCTTTTTTCTTTCTGTTAATTTTTTAAACAATTTTATTCATGCGCCATACAATCCATTCTAAATAAACAATCAGTGGTTCCTGGTATAATTGCATAGTTATGCATTTACCATCACAATCTATAGGAGGACATTTCCATACCTTCCACAAAGAAAGAAAATGAGGAAAAAAATGAAGAATAAAAAAAATAAAAAAGGAGGAAAAACAACCCCAAGAATCTCACACCCCTCCATTATATCCCCCTCTTATTGACATTTAGCTTTCGTATATTGCCTTTGTTACATTTCAAGGAAGTATATTACAATGCTACTGTTAACTATAGGCTCTAATTTCCATTGATTGTATTTTTGCATGTATCATCCCATTTTCAACACCTTGCAATGTTGACATTCATTTGTTCTCCTTCACGTAAAAATGTTCTTATATTTGTACATTTAATCACCAACATTGTCTACTCTAGGTTTTGGAAGTTACACAGTCCCAGTCCCTATTTTGTATCTTTCCTTCTGGTGTCATACATGCCCCTAGCCTTCCTCTTTCAACCCTACTCACACTCAGCTTTGTTCAGTGTATTTACTATATTGTGCTACCATTAGGTAATACTGGACAATCCATTTTGGGATCTTTAAAATCAATACTGTTGAAAATGTTTTACTTCTTCAACATCAAATGCCCAATCTCTACCCTCTTTCTATCTCCTGATAACCTGTGTTCTCAATTTTAACTCTCAAAGTTTGATTATTATAGTTAGTTCATATTGGTGAGACCATAGTGCGGGACACTGTTATCGAGTTCCGACTTGGCGGGCCTGGGCCAGGGGAACTGATCAGCCCCTAGGAAAGGTAGTGGGGCACGGGTGGTAGCGCCCTCCACGGCCCCCCGGGCCTGAGAAAGTGGAGCCGAATGCAGGCCCCATTTCCTCACCCCAAAGTACAACCGTTGGGGAGGGCTTGCCGGAGAAAACCCCCCCCCCCCCGTGCCTTACCCGCACCCTCCACCCTCTTCGTTACTGGAGCAACTCCCGCCCCTTTTCAATCAACCTCCGCGCCCTCTCAGAACCAATCCAAGCCTTTAACCCCTACAGCTACCCCGCCCTCTAAACTGCCCAATATAAGCTTGTACTCTCCCCTAATAAACTCTCTTGGCTTCTTCACCCTCAAAGAAACGTGTCCCGCCTGTTCCTTCTCGCCGCCCTCCACACCTTGCACGCCACCGCCGGGGACCGGGCCCAGTCCCCCGCCTCGCCCTCGCCTCCGGGAAAGAGCCCCCGCCGCCGGTACCCTCCGAGCAATCCCGAGAGCCTAGGATTTAGCAACCGGCCGCCACCCCCCCCCCAGACGAGTCAACTGAGACCGCACCATAGAGTATTTGTCCTTTTTTTCTGGCTAATTTTCCTCGACATAATGTCCTCAAGTATCAACCACAATGTTAGATGCTTCATGACTTTTATGCTGTCTTATTGCTGCATAATATTCTGCCATATTTATATACAGAGTTTGTTTATCCACTCTTCTGTTGATGGACACTTGGGCTATTTCCTTCTCTTGGCAATTGTGAGTAATGCCATTGTAAACATTGGAATGCAAATGTTGTTTCATGTCCCTGCCTTCAGTTCCTCCAAATATATGCCCAGTAATTGGATTGCTTGATCATATGGCAATTCTATACTTAGCTTCCTGAGGAGCCACCATACTGCCTTCCAGAGTGGTTGCACCATTCCACATTCCTACCAACAGTGAATAAGTGTTCCTCTTTCTCCACATCTTCTCCAGCATTTGTAGTTTTCTGTTTTATGGATAATGGCCATTCTAGTAGGTTTGAGATGATATCTCATTGTGGTTTTGGTTTGTATTTCCCTAATAGCCAGTGAAGTTGAGCATGTTTTTGTATGTTTTTGAGCCATTTGTGTTTCCTCTTCAGAAAAGTGTCTGTTCATGTCTTTTGCACATTTTTAAATAAGGTTGTTTGCCTTTTTATGTTGTTGAGTTGTAGAATCTCTTTATATATTCTGATATGTGGTTTCCAAATATTGTCTACCATTGTGTAGGCTGCCTTTTTACTTTTCTAACAAAGTCCTTTTATACACAAAAGTGTTCGGTTTTTAGGAGATCCCATTTGTCTTATTTCTCCTTTCATTGCTTGCACTTTGGGTGTAAGTTCTAGGAAACCACCTGCTATCACAAGATCTTTAAAATATTCCCCTACATTTTCTTCCAAAATTTTCATGCTCTATGCTGTAATGTTTAGGTCTTTGATCCATTCTGAGTTAATTTTTGTATGAGGTGTGAGATAGAGGTTCTCTTTCATTCTTTTGGATGGATATACAGTTCTCCAAGCACCATTTGGAAGAGGCTGTTCTATCCCCATTGAGTTGGCTTGACTGCCTTATCAAAGATCAATTGTCTGTAGATGAGATGGTGTGTGTATTTCTGAACACTCAGTTCTCTTTCATTTGGTCAGTATATCTATCTTTATGCCAGTACCATGCTGTTTTTGACCACTGTAGCATTGTAATATGCTTTAAAGTTAGGTAGTGTGAGCCCACCCATTTCATCCCTCTTTCTCAAGGTATTTTTAGCTCTTCAGGGCACCCTGCCCTTAAAAAGTAAGTTTAGTTATTGGTTTTTCTATTTCTGCTGAGTAAGTTGTTGGGATTTTAGTTGGTATTTCATTGAATCTATAAATCAATTGTAGAAGTGACATCTTAAGTCTTCCAATCCATGGATATGGTTTGTTCTTCTATTTATTTAGGTCTTCTTTGATTTCTTTTAGCAATTTTTCATAGTTTTCTGTGTATAGGTCTTTTGTGGCCCTGGGTAAATTTATTCCTAAATATTTGATTCTTTCGGTTGCTATTGTAAGTTGAATTTTTTTCTTGATTTCCTCTTCAGGTTGCTTTTTTCTTGATTTCCTTTTCAGATTGCCTGTTGATCTTGTACCCTGCCACTTTGCTATACTCATTTGTTAGCTCTAGGAGCTTTGCTGTAGATTTTCTGTGCGTGTTTAATACATTGTCTTTATCAAGTTGAAGAAGTTTTCTTCTATTCCTATCCTTTGAAGTATTTTCATCAAGAAAGGAAGTTGAATTTTGTCAATTACCTTTTCTACATCAATTGAGATGTTCATGTGCTTTTCCCCTTTTATTTATTGATACAGTGTATTACGTTAAATGATTTTCTTATGTTGAACCAGCCTTGCATACCTGGAATAAATCCCAGTTGGTCATGATGTATAATTCTTTTAATGTGCTGCTGGATTCAATTTGTGCATATTTTGTAGAGGATTTTCACATCTATATTCATTAAAGAGATTGGTCTGTAATTTTCTTTTCTTATAGTATCTTTGTCTGCTTTTGGTATTAGAGTGATCTTGGCTTCATAGAGTGAGATAGGTAGCTCTCCCTCCTGTGCCGGTTTGAATGTATTATGTCCCCCAAACGCCATTATCTTTGATGCAATCTTGTGGGGCAGACATTTTAGTGCTGATTAGATTGGAATTCTTTGAATGTTTCCATGGAGATGTGCCCCACCCAACTGTGGGTGATAACCTTGATTAGATATTTCCATGGAGGCATGGCCCCACCCATTCAGGGTGGGCCTTGATCAGTGGAGCTACATAAATGAACTGACACAACAGAAGGAAAACAGTGCAGCTGTGAGCGATATTTTGAAGGGGAGCTACAGCCAAGAGGGACACTTTGAGGAAAGCACAGGAGCTGCAAAAGAGAGACAGTTTGAAGATGGCTGTTGAAAGCAGAATCTTGCTCTGGAGAAGCTAAGAGAGGACAAACACCCCAAGAGCAACTAAGAGTGACATTTTTGAGGAACTGCAGCCTAGAGAGGAACATCCTGGGAGAAAGCCATTTTGAAACCAGAACTTTGGAGCAGACACCAGCCATGTGCCTTCCCAGCTAACAGAGGTTTTCCAGACACCATTGGCCAACCTCCAGTGAAGGTACCCAATTGCTGATGCGTTACCTTGGACACTTTATGGCCCTAAGACTGTAACTGTGTAACCAAATAAACCCCCTTTTATAAAAGCCAATCCATCTCTGGTGTTTTGCATTCCAGCAGCATTAGCAAACTAGAACACCTCCTTTTCATTTTTTTTCTTTTTTTTTTTTTTTTTTTTGGGAAGTGTTTGTGCATGATGGGTACTAATTCTTTCTTGAATGCTTGGTAGAATTCACATGTGAAGCCATTTGGTCCTGGACTTTTCTTTTTTGGGAGCTTTTTGATGACTGATTCAATCATTTTACTTGTAATTGGTTTGTTGAGGTTGTCTATTCCTTTTTTTAATTGTTATTATTATTTTAATTTTTATTGGGATTGTTTCCCCTGGTATCCTCATACAGCTGTGCATCCATAGCCACACTTAATTTTTGTTCAATTTTTAGAAGCTTTTCATTATTCTACACAAGAAATAAAGTAAAAGATGAAAAAAGAAAAAAAGAAAAGGAAACACAAATCCTCCCATATCCCTAACCTCCTCAATTGTTGACTCGTAGTGTTGGTATAGTACATTTGTTACTGTTTATGAAAAAATGTTGAAATACTACTAATTGTAGTATATAGTTTGCAATAGGTATATATTTCTTCCCTATATGCTCCTCTATTGTTAACTTCTAAGTGCGTTGTCATACATTTGTTCTGGTTCATGGAAGAGATTTCTAATATTTGTACAGTTAATCATGGACATTGCCCAGCATAGGATTTAGTTTTATGCATTCCTATCTTTTGATCTCCAACTTTCCTTCTGGTGACATATATGACTCTGAGCTTCCCCTTTCCATGTCATTCACGCACCATTTGGCACTGTTAGTTATTCTCACATCTTGCTACTGACACCTCTGTTCATTTCCAAACATTTAAGTTCATCCTAGTTGAACATTCTGCTCATACTAAGCAACCGCTCCCCATTCTTAAGCCTCATCCTATATCTTGGTACCTTATATTTCATGTCTATGAGTTTACATACTATCATTAGTTCCTATCAGTGAGACCCTGAGATATTTGTCCTTATGCATCTGGCTTATTTCATTCAGTATATTGCCCTCGAGGTTTTGTCATCAACCCATGGTTTTGTTCACACACTGTACATTCCATCCTAAGTAAATAATCGATGATTCTCTGTATGGTCATATATTTATGTGTTCACCACCTTCACCACTATCTATATAAGGGCATCTATATTTCTTCCACAAGGCAGGAGGGAGAGTCAAAGAAGGTAGAGAGGCAAAAGAAAGAGGAAGAAAAATGACAGCTAGGAAGCAGCAAAAGGAAAAAATAACCTTAAATCAAAGCAGAGGAAAGAGTCAGACAACACCACCAATGTCAATTGTCTAACATGCCTCCCCTATCCCCCCCTCTTATCTGCATTTACCTTGGTATATTGTCTTTGTTACATTAAAGGAAGCATGATACAATGATTCTGTTAGTTACGATCTCCAGTTTACATTGATTGCATCCCTCCCCCAATGCCTCCCCATTTCTAACACCTTGCAAGGTTGACATTTGTTTGTTCTCCCTCGTAAAAGAACATATTTGTACATTTTATCACAATTGTTGAACACTCTAGATTTCACCAAGTTACGCAGTCCCAGTCTTTATCTTTCCTCCTTTCTTCTGGTGTTTCACATGCTCCCACCCTTCCTCTCTCAACCATATTCATAGTTATCTTTGTTCAGTGTACTTACATTGCTGTGTTACCATCTCCCAAAATTGTGTTCCAAACCACGTACTCCTGTCTTCTCCTATCACTCTGTAGTACTCCCTTTAGTATTTCCTGTAGGGCAGGTGTCTTGTTCACAAAGTCTCTCATTGTCTGTCTGTCAGAAAATATTTTGAGCTCTCCCTCATATTTGAATGACAGCTTTGCTGGATATAGGATTCTTGGTTGGCAGTTTTCCTCTTTCAGTTTCTTAAATATATCACACCACTTCCTTCTTGCCTCCATGGTTTCTGCTGAGAGATCCGCACATAGTCTTATTAAGCTTCCTTTGTATGTGATGGATTGCTTTTCTCTTGCTGCTTTCAGGATTCTCTTTGTCTTTGACATTTGATAATCTGATTATTAAGTGTCTTGGTGTAAGCCTATTCAGATCTATTCTGTTTGGAGTATGCTGCACTTCTTGGATCTGTAATTTTACGTCTTCATAAGAGATGGGAAATTTTCATTAATTATTTCCTTTGTTATTGCTTCTGCCCCTTTTCCCTTCTTTTCTCTTTCTGGGACACCAATTATACATACACTCTTGTACTTTGTTTTATCTTTAAGTTCCCAGAGATGTTGCTCATATTTTTTCATTCTTTTCTCCATCTGCTCCCTTGTGTGTAGGTTTTCAGGTGTTTTGTTCTCCATTTCCTGAGTGTTTTCTTCTGCCTCTTGAGATATGTGTTGTATGTTTCCATTGTGCCTTTCATCTCTTGTGTTGTGCCTTTCATTTCCATAGATTGTACTCATTGTTTTTTTGAACTTTTGATTTCTGCCTTATGTATGCCCAGTGTTCTTTTTACAGCCTCTATCTCTTTTGCAATATCTTCTCTAAACTTTGTGAATTGATTTAGCATAAGTTGTTTAAATTCCTCTATCTCGGTTGAAGTGTATGTTTTTCCTTTGACTGGGCCATAACTTTGTTTTTCTTAGTGTAGATTGTAATTTTCTGTTGTCTAGGCATGGTTTCCTTGGTTACCCCAATCAGGTTTTTCCAGACCAGAACAGGCTCAGGTTCCAGAGGGAAGAAATATTCAGTATCTAGTTTCCCTGAGGGTGTGTCTTAGAAAATTGGTTCCTGTGATGCCTCAGGTCACTGTGCTTTTCTGCCCTGCAGTTGGTGCCTGTTAGCCTGTAATTCTTGACTGGTATGAGGAGGTATGGCTGTGTTCCCCCAGGCTCTGGGGTCTGGTTCTGAATGGAAAGGGCCCCACCCATTTCCTCTTAGAGAAGAGGACCTCCCTAGGGGGAGGTCATTAGCATTTCAATGGTCTCTCTTTCTGCTTCTGCTATCTCCACCTTTCTTTGAGTCACAGCACTGGGAACTGTAATGGCTGGGGCTTTCTCCACTGAGAGATTTTATACTGTGTTGTCGGGCATTCCTCCCAATTCAGGTTGGTGTATGATGAGTGAAGGGTCTTGTTTGGCCCCCCACAGTTATTCTGGATTATTTACTAGTTGTTTCTGGTTTTTTTTAGTTGTTCCATGGGGACTACTTAGCTTCCATTCCTCTCTATGCTGCCATCTTCCCCATCTCTCTGTCTGTTTCTTTTTGAGTCAATGTTGGTTGTTCATGCTTTTCTAGGAAGTTGTCCATTTCATCTATGTTGTCTAGTTTATTAGTATATTGTTTGTTATAGTATCCTATCATTATGTCCTTTATTTCTGTGTGACCAGTAGTTATGTCCCCTTTCCCATTTCTGATTGTATTTATTTGCACCCTCTTTCTTGTTTTTTTTTTTTTTTCAGCCTATCTAAGGTACATTGATTTTATTGATTTTCTCAAAGTAACAATTTCTGGCTTTGCTGATTCTATTGTTTTCATGTTCCCAATTTCATTTACTTCTGCTCAAATCTTTGTTATTTTTTTCCTTCTCTCTGCTTTGATGTTAGTTTGCTGCCATTCTATGTGTTTTGATTGGGGAGTTTATTCCATTAACATTTAATGTTATTCCTGTAAAGACAGTACTTTCATCTATCATTCTGTCTTTGGATTTTTTATGTCACAGATTTATTTTCCTCTTTCTCTTTTTACCCTTACTGATAGTTTTCATTTCCACACTCTTATCCAAACCTCTCTTTTCTGTCTTTTCCTATTTCCCTGTAGTGCTCCCTTTAGTATTTCTTGTAGACAATGTCTCTTGTTAACAAAATTTTTCAGTGTATGCCTGTCTGAAAATATTTTAAATTCTCCCTCATTTATGAAGGACAATTTTTTCCAATATAGAATTCTTGATTGGCAGTTTTTCTCTTTCAGTATCTTAAATATATCATACCACTGCTTTCTTGCCTTCATGGTTTCTGCAGAGAAATCCTCAAATAGTTTTATCGAGCTTCCACTGTATGTGATGGATAGCTTTTCTCTTGCTGCTTTCAGAATTCTCTCTTTGCCTTTGAAATTTGATAATCTGATTAGTAAGTGTCTTGGTGTAGGTCTGTTTAGATCTATTCTTTTTAGAGTATGCTGTGCTTCTTGGATCTGTAATTTTATGTCTTTCATAAGAGATGGGAGGTTTTATGTTATTACTTCCCCATTATTCTTTTTGTCCCTTTTCCTTTCTCTTCTCCTTCTGGGACACCCATTTACACATATATTCATGGGCTTCATTTTGTCATTCAATTCCCTGAGACTCTACTCCTATTTTTCCATTCTTTTCTCTATCTGGTCTTTTGTGTGTAGGATTTCAAATGTCTTGTCCTTTGTTTCACTAATCCTTTCTTCTGCCTCTTCAAATCTGCTGTTATAAATCTCCAATGTGTTTTTCATCTCTTCTATTGTATCTTTCATTCCTATAAGTTCTGCCATTTGTTTTTTCAAACTGTTTAGTTCTTTCTTATGTATGCCAAATGTCTTCTTTATGTACTTCGTTTCTTTTGCCATAACTTCCCTCAATTCATTGGTTTGATTTTTTAATTGATTTAGCATGTTTGCTTGAACATCTTTAATTAGTTGTTTCAACTCCTGTATCTCATATAGTGTTAGTTTGTTCATTTGACTGGGCCATATCTTCATTTTCACATTAGTCTGACTCCTAATTTTTTGTTAGTGTCTAGGCTTCTGGTTTCTTTAATTAGTTTATTCTAGTGGCCATTTTCACTCTTTTACCTTGTGTTTCTTCTTGGTTGGCTTTGTTCTCCATTTGTTCTTTGGGTTCAGTTCAACTTATTCTAGACCTCTAGCATAGTTTCTGTTTAACTGATTAGAATTTTTCAGCTCTTGTTATTCTGGTTCTTATCTTGCATATGGAGCCAATTTATTGAGGTGGGTCTACTCAGATATGATTGACCCAGAACAGATTTTTCCCAGACCAGAGAAACCCAGATCTCAGGAATAGGTTGTAATCAGTATCAAGTTTCCCTGATGATGAGACCCATCAGGTTGTCAGACTTTCCTGTGAGGCCTCTAGACTCTGTGTTTTCCTGCCCAGCCTGTGGCACTGACAGCCCTCAGCTTCCCACTGTGGTAAAGAGGAGTTGTGCTTTTAATTCTCTGTGGACCCTGTCTCTGCCAGAGGTGTGGTTGAGAAAGAGGTGAAAGTAGAAGGCAAGTTTAAGCTGTTTCTGCTTTTATTTCCCTGCCTCTGGAGCCTGAATTCTCTGAAAGATGGCTACCACTTGAGCTGTGCCCCCCTTTTCTTGGGAAGATATGCCATTTAGGGAATTATCTACTTCACTTGACTCCTTACTTTGTCTCTCAGGCCTATCTTAACTCCACTCTGGCTTGGGTCAGCACTGATAATTGAAAATGCCTGAGGCTTTCTCTAATGAACTACTTAGAAAAGTTTAAAAAAAGAGAAAAAGGAAAAAAAAATAAATCCTCTTTTTGAGCCAGACTGCAGCCCCCAAGCTTTGCCAGTCAAGAGCCAGAGTTGATACCTGGTTCTATGTACCCCCTTTTTTGGGGCACAGCCCTTTTCCAGTGTTCTGAGCTTGGCTGACTCCAAAAGCCTCTTTTTTATTTATTTAATTTAATTTTATTTTTCTGCCCACCTCACCTCCACTCTGATGGGAGAGACCTCAAGGTTCCTTTCCTGCTTATTCTGGGTTACCTGTGCTTGTAGCTTATATTTAGTAGTCCAAATTTGTTAGTTAATACTGCAATTGGAGCTTGGTTGAGCTACCTTCCCTTGCTACTTGTAGAGACTGCTTCTTTTTCCCACATGGGAGTGTTCCAAGTCAGCCTGTTATGCCAGTGGGGGAGGGGTGCCAGCTCTGCAGTTTGTGGGCTTTACTTACAGTTCTATACTGTGATCTTGGCCCTTCCACCCATTCCAGACTGGTGTACAATGTGTATCCAGTAACAGATATCCCTCAAAAAGTTGTTCCGGTCTGCTCCTGGCTGTTTACTAGCTGCTCTAGAGGACTAACTAAATCCTGCATCTCCCTACAACATGATCTTGTCCCACCTCTCCAAATTTGAGATTTGAATTTGGGTTTTGTCTCCAAAATTAATGTTTTGTTTTGTTATTTCTATTCAACCAAACTACTGCCTGTGGTTTATACTGAGACACTAATTTTAGGAAAATTAAGAAATGTTTATTTTTGTCTTTTTTCTT
This sequence comes from Choloepus didactylus, assembly GCF_015220235.1. Lineage (NCBI taxonomy): Eukaryota > Metazoa > Chordata > Mammalia > Pilosa > Megalonychidae > Choloepus > Choloepus didactylus. The sequence goes on from NC_051309.1 coordinate 13,712,740, forward strand.
CTTACTGTTCTAGTTTACTAATCTGCTCAAAGTAGATACCATGAGATGTGTTGTGTTTTATGATGAAAATTGATTAGTATACAAGCTTACAGTTCTGAGGCTTTGAAAGTGTCCAAATCAAGGCATCATTAAGATGATACATTCTTCTTGAAGAACAGCTGCCAGTGATCCTGGACTTCCATTACATGGAAAGACACATGATGGCATCTGCTGGTCTCTCCCTTCTCTTCTGGGTTTTGTTGCTTCCAGTTTCTTTCTTCCATGGCTAACTCTCTCTGTCTGAATTTCATTCTCTTATAAAGGACTCTAGGAGGAGGATTAAGTGCCACCCTGAATGAAATCTGTCACATTTTTAAAGCAGTTTTATTGAGATACATTCACAAACCATACCATCCATCCAAAGGTTACAATCAATGGCTTTTAGTGTAATCGCAGAGTTGTGCATTCATCACCATAATCAATTTTAGAACATTTTCTTTATTCACTTCTTAAGTTAGGATGCTACTCACCAAAAGAGCCTCTTTACAATAGGTCCACACCCACAGGAATGGATTAAATTTAAGACATACTTTTCTGGGGTACATACAGCTTCAAACCTCCCACTCCACCCTTTGGACCCCAAAAAGACATGTTCATTCCATATGCAAATACATTCATTCTATTACCATATTTCAAATGCCTTAAGTCATTTCAGCAAGAATACTAAGTAAAAAGTCTCATCAAAATCAGTTATATTTGTTTTCTGTCCTGGGGCACAATTCCCCTCTTGCTGTGGACCTGTGAAAACTAGAGAACAAGTTATCTATTTCTAATATACAAAGGAGGGGCATTCATAGGACAAACATTCCCATTGCCATAGGGAGAAGTTGGAAAGAAAACAGGGGTCACAAGTCCCAAACAATATCAAAACCCTGCAGGGCATACTCCATTGAATTTCAAGGTCGGAGGGTCATTTATAGAATGATGTCTTGTTCTCAGGGTCTGATGGAGCAGCAGTCCTGCCCTTTCCAAGTGCTTGCACAATGGCCATGCTCTCCCCAAACATTGGGTGAGCTCTCCAATATCTTCAAGCATTGGGGTGATGGCTAGGCTCTCAGTTCCACCCTCATCAAGCATCAGGGTAGTGGCCAGACTCTAGGCTCCACCCTCATTAAACATTAGGGTGACATCCATCCTCTCTACAATCCCCCAGGCATCTGAGAAACCTGGGATGGTAACATCTTCCTGAACAATGTAGAAAAAGGGCTGCCCTCTCCAGGCTTGGGGCATGCTCACTCTTTCCACATATGTGGGTGGGTCCTTTCTCTAACCAAGAAGATGTCTTTGATCCAGACTTCAGCTTCCATGGTTCTGCCTTTGAAGTCATTTTTCCTTCAATCTGCCCCTTTTCTGTCCCTTTTAGTCCAGGCTGGCAGTGGTTCCATTCATACAGATCTCAGAAAAAACTTGTTGGTTTTTCATGTAGTGCACAGAGGTCCAAGCCACAAGGCAAAAGAACTTTCCACAGACCCTTACTGGATAACTGCATTTCCAATCCTAACTTGCACTGAAATGGCTGACCGATTCAGTGTTCAGTTAAACTCTCACATGGAGCACTATTCTCTAGGGACACACTTTCTGGAATCTCAGAACTTCCCAAACCATCAATTTCTGGTTTCTTTGTTCCCAGGACTTCAGATATCAGCCTACCCTTTCCTCTCACATTTTACTATAAGCTGCAAGAAGCCAGGCCACACTTTCTACATTTAATTTGGCAATCACCTCAGGTAAATATCCAAGCTCATCACTTTTAAATCCTGGTTTCTATCTGACATCAGTACTCAATTTTGCCAAATTCCCTGCCACTTTAAAACAAGGGTCACCTTTCTTCTAGTTTGCAATGACACATTCATCATTTCTGTCTAAGTCCTCATCAGAAGTACATTTAGTGCCTGTATTTCTACCAACAGACTCATCAAAGCAATCTAGGTCTTTTCTGTCAAGTACCTCCTAATTCTTCCAGGATCTACTCATTACCCAATTTAAAAGCCATTTAAACATTTTTGGTATTTACAATAGCAGAACCCCACTTCTGGAACCAAAATCTGTTCTAGTTTGCTAAGCTGCTCAAAGCAGATACCATGAAATGTCTTGGCTTTTACAATGGGAATTTACTTGCTTAGAAGCTTATAGTTCTCAGGCTGTGAACATGTCCAAATCAAGACATCATCATGATGATATCTTCTTCCTAAAGACCAGCTGCCAGTATTCCTGAACTTTTTCTGTTACATGGCAAGGAATATGGTGGTATTTTATTGTCTCTCCCTTCTCTTCTGGGTTTCGTTGCTTCCAGCTTTCTGTTTCTGTGGCTTTCTCTCTCTTTCTCTGAATTTCATTCTCTTATAAAGGACTCCAATAAAAGGATTATGACCCCCCTGAATTAAGTGTCACAGCTTAAGATCCTACTCACCAAAAGATCCTACTTACAATGGGTTCATATCCACAGGAATGGAGTAACTTTAGGAACATAATTTTCTTGGATACATACAGCTTCAAACCATCTCACTGACATAGCCCTTTTTACCCCAGCTCTCTGTATTACCAGGAGAAATTTTTATTCTATCATCATCACCATCTTCTTTCTTAGGCAAAGGTTAGTAACTCAACCAAGATCATTAGTGAGATAAGCCTTTGTATGTCCAGCTCTCTCTTCTTGCTGTTAGACAGAAGTCCCAAGCACCGAAGCCCGTCATGGCTTAGTTTTTAAATCTGTGCAGAAACAGTTCTGTAATCTCACACTACACATTGTTGAAGTCAATGCAAAATGTTCTGGGATCTTTCATTTAGAGAAGGAAGGCTGAATATCCTGTCTTATATATGAAGAACATTATCTTCCTTGTCATCAGTATTTAGAGTTCACCTACTCTATGTTTTAGATTGTGCTTTAAGTTTTGCCTTTATTTTTAAGTTCACATTAATTATATTTCCATATTAATTAAAAATTTAAAACAACATTAACCTAGGATGAAAAACTAAAATATGTTTAATGCTATTTCCAGGACATAACATTTGAAGAGTTTAAATAGGGGTTGGCAAACAAGGACCACCTGTTTTAGTAAATAAAGTTTCATTGGAACACAGTTACTTTTGCCCCTTCATATAGATTGTTTATGACTGTTTTTTCCATACATGGCAGAGTTGAGTAGTTGCAGCAGACACAATATGGCCCATAAAGCTGAAAATATTTGCTATCTGGCCCTTTACTGCTGACCTCTGGTCTCTGACAATGGGAGATATTCCAATCTTGCATTTCTAGTTGGGTTCAATACATGGTATTTCACTCTGCTTCTTCCAAGTGAAACCATGGGACACTTGCCCTACTTTATAGCATCTGAATTTGCTTAGGCATTTCCTCATCACAAAAATGCTTATTTACTTCTACAGGGAAGCTTGCTTTAAAGGAATGGGAAGCATTTATTTAAAGTATTCACTACAACCCTGTGATGCAGCTTTTATGTTTGTTTTAGAAAGGAAAAATACATTCAGGCACAGAGATAACATTCATTTTTCGAAATGAAAAAATCTGGATACCTATTATATGTCAGGTCCTGAGCTAGGTGATGAGGATAGATAGCGGAGCAGGGAAGACAGACTCTCTGGCATTGGATAACTCAGCCTGGGTCAATAACTTGCCCCAGGTCACACACTTAATAAGTAGCAGCATCAGGTCAGTTTTCAAACGTAAGTCTGAATAGTTCCAAAGTTATTTTTACATTAAACCTGAGATTTTCAAACTGAGTATGTGAAGCTCTGTCCCCAACACTCCTCATGTAGTATGAGTCAAGGGTACCCAGAGATACAGAATAACAGGTCTTCAATTTTACTAGATGATATATGACTTTAGTATTTTAATATTTAAAATAAGGCTGGATATTTTTAAGGAGGAAAATGCAAATTATAAATGAAACTTTAAGATAAAACAAAAGACTTCAGATAAATTAAGGCTAGCAGTGTCCCAGCCCCTAGAGGTGGAATATTGTTTATGGAATACTCTTTCTTACCCACAGTAAAAAAGAAAATAAAAAAAATCAAATATTGGGAAAAAAATACACAAAGGGAAACCTCGTGATAGCTAGGATTTAAACAGAAGGAAGTAAAAGAGAAAAAGATTTGAAGGAGAAGAGATCCTCAGTTGCAAACTTGCAAATGACTTTCACAGGGTGTCTTCGGTCAACCTGCCACTGAGAAGCCTAATTAAGACATCTGCTGTGAGGCACCAATTGACAGTGGTCTCACTGTCGCACCATTTTAATTGACATGCTGTGACTTCATTCCAGATTAACTTCATGAGTGGTCCTCCTAAAAGAAAGATCACTTAAATTAAAAGTGGGCTGTAAAAGGGGATTTGTGATGTTAATAGGCCAGTATAACCTCTGTGTAATTTACATACATTTCCATTTTTCCCAATGCATATTTGCATATATTGGAGGATGTCACTAAAGGCTTTGCATGGGCAACATTAGTATGCTAATGAGTATCCAACTGGCACAGTGTCCAAAGAGTCATTTGTTTGACCTCCTTTCAGCACAACTTTGGAGCCATCTTTGGGCATCCAACATTAATAACATAAAACCCTTGTTCCAGAAAAACATGAGTTATGCCTGTTGACCTAGGTGCAATAAATGTTTGGAAGACTGAATTAAATGGGAGCATGTAGCCTTTATAACATTTGAAGAGATGCTTAGTGCTTTAGCAGTCCAGAACATCAATGATGCTAAACAATTCCAAAACTACTGGCTTGGATATTCCTTGATATAGTACCCCAATACAGCTTGGGCAGAGGCCACACTCAAATAGAGTTCAGAATAGAGATTTCAGGGAAAGGACACTGAAGTTGGAGACTACCAGACCAGATTCTAGCTGTGCACCTGCCATCAAGTGATCTTAATCCTTCTGGGTCTCAGTATGCATCTATAACTTCTGGATAATAACACATATCGTGTGTTTGTGGTGAAGATTAAGATATTGTCCAAAAAAACACTTGCATTAAACTACAACCCAGAACCCATGAATCTCGAAGACAGTTGTATAAAAATGTAGCTTATGAGGGGTGACAATGGGATTGGGAAAGCCATAAGGACCACACTCCACTTTGTCTAGTTTATGGATGGATGAGTAGAAAAATAGGGGAAGGAAACAAACAGACAAAGGTACCCAGTGTTCTTTTTTACTTCAATTGCTCTTTTTCACTCTAATTATTATTCTTGTTATTTTTGTGTGTGTGCTAATGAAGGTGTCAGGGATTGATTTAGGTGATGAATGTACAACTATGTAATGGTACTGTAAACAATCGAAAGTATGGTTTGTTTTGTATGACTGCGTGGTATGTGAATATATCTCAATAAAATGAAGATAAAAAGAAGAGCTGTGACTACGATTTACAGAAAAATTTTATGTGAACACTTAGAAATTATAAAATAATACATAAGTGATGTAAATGGCTAACAAAAAGGCTAGAATACATGAGGGAGCTGATAGAATAAAAGGAAACTTGATTATAAAACTTTACTGAAAAGGAACTGAAATTAGCAAGCAAATGGGTAAATATTAAAGTTCACTAAAAAAATATTATTTAAAAGAACAATGACAAAATACTATTTTATCCAAATAAAAAAAATTAAAATCAAGCAAATATTTAAATTGTATATGATTTGTGCCATTTTTTTGCAAGTAAGTCTCAGAAAACATATAGTAAAAATATGAAAAAATCATGCATGACATGTTCACCTACATTCTCCTCCAGCTATCACTTTATCTCACTCCTCCATTCACAAACAAGAATCCCCCCAAAATTTTCTACACACAGTGCACCTAATTCCACTTCCCGTGTTTATTCTCCATCCTACTGCCATCTGGTTTCTGCCCATTAATTCTACTAAACCAGATACTACTGAGGTCACCGATGGCGTCTGTTTTCAGATCCATTGGGATAGTTCAGTCCTCAACATCCTTGAAAGCATCACTCTGTCTTTTAAGCCTCTTCTTCCTTTCAGTCATCTTTCGCACCCATTCTTCCCTATTTGTCTCAATAACTAAACCACCACTCCACCTCCATGTCCTTTGCAGACTGTCCTTCTCTTCCCCACCTTTCAATGTCAATTCTGGATCTTCAGGATGACGGGCAGGTCCCTTATCATTCTGCACTTATTTATAAGTGACCATATCCATTCCTATATTCTCATTAACAATAAAGAATCCTAAATTCATATCTCCACCCATAGCCTGGTTGTAAAGTATAGACTCACATTCCCAACAACCTATATGACTACCACACTTACATGTCTCCCAGGGACCTTAGAAGGGACATCTACAAGGTATTTACTTTCCCAGCTTCATTCACGCCTAAAACGACTAGTGTGAGAATATCAGTTTTCTTACTTCTCTTTGTGGTGTTTAACGTCACTGAAATTCAGTACAAGTTAGTACTGTGTTTAGGCTTCTTTCAGTGTGAGACTGAAAGTTCCAACAATGCAGGAACTGTGTTTGCTTTATTCACCTTTATCCTGATGACAGTTTTGTCATCTGTTGCTCAGGAACCCAATTTACACATATATTGTGAATGCAATGAATGAGTGATTGAATTTTCCTATCTATTTTTCAATGTACTTTGGAACACTAGGTTTGGATTTTGTTTGTAGAATAAACAAATTCAAGACTGATCCTAATTATTCAGTTAATAAATAAAAATAAAAAAATTTAATGAAATGGAAAAAAAAAAAAAAGCACTTGTATTTAAAGTTTAATAATTGAGGGCAAAAATTAGCTCCTTTGTAGCTAATGCAAAGAAGGGGACAGTGAACAATTCCATTTTCCTTGACTAGTTCTGACACTTTTATCAGTGCTGGGACCATCTCTGGAAGGAGAGCTCTTTCTGTCAACTGCCCATATATATTTTGAAAAATGAACTTGTTACTAACAATGTAATTAAACCTCCAGTTTATATTATTTTTCATGTTACATGATCATTATCTTATAGTGTTAGTTTGAAGTACCTGAGAAGCTTGAGTTGAAATATTCCTCTTTCTGGATACATAACAATGGGCTGGATGATTCTTTCACACAATTTCATTAATCATCACCTCTTTCCTAGAACAATATGACCAACCTTTCCCCAACTTCTCTTGACAATCATTGAAGCTCATTCTTTATCACCTCACTTCAGTTCCCATATCCTGCTCATTGTGACACCTATTAAAATGACTCTCACTGGTCTTGCTCCACCAGAATCAGATATAAAGGAATGATGTTTTTATAGAAATGCTTGTTAGATTTTTGCTGTTTATCATTCAGCATTAACCAACTTGTTTAGAGCAAAGGATCCCAGATTAATCTTCTGTAGTTATTTAAACTAGAGAATGAAATAGGGAGCAGAGCAAAATAGCTTTGTTGTGTTTCACTGTCAAGAAAGTCTTCCATAGAATCTTCACCAGTAAAGGACCCCATGTAATCCAAAACTGAGTGACATTCTGCCACAGGCTGTGGCAGATACAATAATGGATAATATCTGGCAGGTGAGCAGCACCCAAGAAGCGGCTCCTTGCTTATGGGCTGGGGGAAGAAGGGCTGGGAGTGTTCTCATGCTTCCAAATGTTCACAGACAGATGGGAAGATTGAGAGGGGAAGGATGGACAACAGGGGATAGAATATCACCAGAATATCATCAGGCAACTTCGTACTATACAGGAATCTTTTCTGTATCACAGAGGCAACACCATTGAGAATTTTTGTGGGTTTAGGTAAGGTATAAAGATCTTGAAATTGTTCTACTTTGTAATTATAGCAGATGGTGGTAGTCACAATTTTTTTTTATTAAATTCAGTTTTATTGAAATACATTCACACACCATACAATCATCCATGATATACAATCCACTGTCCACAGTATGATAACATAGTTATGCGTTCGTCACCACAATCTATCTCTGAACATTTTCCTTACATCAGAAAGAACCAGAACAAGAATAAAAAATAAAAGTGAAAAAAAACACCCAAATCATCCCCCCATCCCACCCCATTTGTCCTTTAGTTTTTATCCCCATTCCTCCACTCATCCATACACTAGATAAAGGGGGTGTGATCCACAAGGTCTTCACAATCACACTGTCACCCCTTGTAATCTACATTATTGTATAATTGTCTTCAGGAGTCCAGACTGCTAGGTTGGAGTTTGGTAGTTTCAGCTATTTACTTCTAGCTATTCTAATACATTAAAGCCTAAGAGATGTTATCTATATAGTGCATAAGAATGTCCACCAGAGTGACCTCTCGACTCCATTTGGAATCTCTCAGCCACTGAAACCATTTCGTCTCATTTTGCATCCCCCTTTTCGTCAAGAAGATACTCTCAGTCCCACGATGCCGGGTCCACATTCATTCCCGGAAGTCATACTCTGCATTGTCAGGGAGATTTACACCCCTGGGAGTTGGGTCCCACATAGTGGGGAGGGCAGCGAGTTCACCTGTCGAGATGGCTCAGTTAGAGAGAGAGAGGGCCACATCTGAGCAACAAAGAGGTACTCAGGGGGAGACTCTTAGGCACCATTACATACAACTTTAGACTCTCCTTTGTGGTAATGAGCTTCATAAGGGCAAGTCCCATGCTCGAGGGCTCAGCACATCAAACCGCTAGTCCCAATGTTTGTGACAACATACGGTAGGGGATCAGCATCTCAAAGTTTAGAGATAGGCCTTACAATTCAGGGATAGAGTTAACTGCTGTAAGAGCTTACAATCTAGGGACTATTACAGTTATTGTGTCCACGTTAGACTATGTTCTAAGATTCAATTCTGAGTTTATACATTGCAGTTAGTTCATATTGGTGAGGCATCATCCCTCTCACCATGTTTTCTCCAACACTTTTACTCCTATATATATATTTTCCTACAATTTTATAGAGTTATATTCACATGCCATACATTTATCCACAGTGTACAATCAGTTGTTCATGGTATCATCATAAAGTTGTACATTTATCACCACAATCAGCATTTGAACATACTGATTACTACAAGAAAAATTGTTTTGTTTTTTTTTTTTAGCAATAAGAAAAAATGATAAAAAGAAAAATAACATGTCATACAATACAATATACTACTAAGGACAGCAAATAACACCACTACCAAGAATCCCATATTACTCCCCTATATCCCCTTCTCATATACATTTAGCGTTGGTGTATTGCCTTTGTTACATTTAATGGAGGTATATTACAATGTTACTGTTGACCATAAACTCCAGTTTGCTTTGATTATGTTTTTTCCTGTATACCATCCCTTTTTCAAATTTCTACGTGGTTGACATTCATTTGCTTTCCCACATGCAAAAACATTTTTATATTTGTATATTTAGTAACAGTCATTGGCCACTCCAGTTTTTGCCACGTTATACAGTCCCAGTCTTTATCATCTATCTTTACCTCTGGTGTCATACATTCTCCTATCCCACCTCTTTCAGCTTTACGCACAGACATCTTTGTTCAGTGTACTTAAAATACCGGTAGTCACAAATTTTGTCTATCCATTCCACCTTCTGACCATTTCCTTGGTGAACCCCTCCCTCTCCCTCAACTTACGTGGTCTTGATGGGGCATGGAAAGCACTCTGTCCCTACTTCCAGCTAAAGAGGTAGCATGTGACCCCAGCTGGGCAGAGTACCCCATCCCTCTGGGTTCAGTGATGGGTTCAGGCAAGCATTAATGACCCAAGTGGGTCAGCTCATGTTTTCCCTGGAGTTGATATGTGGACTTTGGGAGTACAGGTCTTTTTTTCCATCAGCATTGCAAACTAGGAAGATGTGGGTTTGGAGATGGGGATGGGCATATGGAGAAAGCCTTTCTGCTCCTAGCAGTGTTGTGGAGAGAAAAGAAAGACTCCAGGATTTATCCACGCCTGAACTTCTTGGTCAAGTGAGACAAATAATTCCATTTTGACTTCCACTACTCTGGGTTGGGTACCTGACACATGCACTTGAAAGCCAATTAAGGCTTAAAAAGGAGCAGAAGAGAGAGGTACAACTTTAGGAACAGAGTAGGAAATTAGTGCTGGCAAAGGGTCTAAGGTCACTGGGCTGGCAAAAGGTCAGGCTATATTTTGGCAAGGAAATAATACTTCAGTCATCCTCATTTCAATTAACCTTTTCCAGATTTCTTTTGTGAACATTTTGCCTGAGATGCCTTTAAAAAGTCCTAATTATTTGCGGGAAGTATCACAATATTTAACATCAAATTCCCCACCTCACATGTGTCAGAGTTCTCCCTATCACAATTCATGGATCTCCACTGTCAAGCCCAGTTAAAACAATGGTATTGAGAGAAACAAATTTAGAAGCAATGGGATATCACGGAAAGAATATTAGATTTTAAATTAGGGTTTGAGATTGGAGTAAGCATGTTGACACCAGTTTGGGGTATTACTTTGTTTTTCTGAGACTTAGTTGTTTTTAAGATGGAAAATCAGTATAATAATACTACTAATAATAATCGTAACAAAACTTTCTGCACATAGTTTTCATGTGAATTAAAGGACATACTGTAAATGTTGTATTCTGACCAGCACTGACAGTAACAGATTCTCAATAAATATTTTATTTCTTGCTTTCAGACAAGTTCAAAGCAATAGTGATGGTATTTGGATGAGGTTGAACAACTACCCTCACAGTTCCCACAAGACAAATAACCCTTTCCAAGAGCCAGAAAGGAGTAGAATTATTTATTATATATTTATTTGTTTTATTGTGACATGTCTTGGAATGCAGCTTCAAGACCATTGTGTGGTCTTTCTTTTGGGAACAATCTGTAATTTTGTAGGGTCCTCCCAAGCAAAAGGGAACAGGGAACCAGATACTGAAGACTGACTGAAAAGGAAAATGCTAGTCTCAAGAGGGAGAGTCAAAGGGAATAGTTAAGTTGCCTTCTTGACAGGCCTTGTTCCCCAGGGCCAGAGAGGATTCAGGGATTTAGGATAGACTCTGTCCAAGAGGGAAAAGAACTCACACACATTATTATTTCTATCATTATTTAAATTCCAGCATTATCACCTCCATTCTCTGTAGCTGTCAGTTAAAGAAAATCTTCAAGACAATTTGCACATGTTAATTCGTTTAATCATTTCAGTGACACCAAAAGATCAGATATTATTAATATTTCAACCTATAGAAGAGAAATTAAAGTCTTGAGACTTTAAGAAACTTGCTGAGGACACAGCAAAAAATACAGGTCTATTTGATTCCAAAGCGTTTTCTCATTCTCTATTACTGTACCCCATAAGAGTCAACATACAATCAGTACCAACAAGTAAAAATTGTATAGCCTGAGTAATTAAATTCAGGAAAGAGGCTTATCAACAATCACATTTTGAGAGAACCAAGAGATGAAATGTTATTTTTCCTTCTTCATTCTCTAGATGAGAGAAATGGTATAGAAAGAACAGGGTTGGGGGTAGGCTTGATTGCCAAGGGGAAAAAAATGTGACTTGCACACCCTGGAGCCAGAGTCCTGGGGACATTCATTTTTAAGCTCTGTTGGAGCTTAGCTACCAGTTTTGCCAGGCCTGGGAAGTGTGTCAATGAGTCATTTGCATGACCCTTTACTAAGTTAAGTGTATTATTTGGCCCTTCATGTTGGCTTTTTACAGACTACCTGACTGACACAGTAGCAACAAAATAATGACTGTCCACATCCTGAATGCCTACTTTAAAATGAAAAATTAGGACTTCCGAGAAACCTCATAGTAAAAAAGTGGTGAGTTTGGCATTGAGGAATAAAAGTATGAAAAGTGGCCTGAGGCCTGAGGAAGATGCTGAGATGGACAATCACACCAAGGGGAAGTGGATGCTGAAATAAGAAGGTGGATTCATCAGGGTGAAATCAAACTTGGGCAAGAAGCAAGAACAAATGCCCAATGAGGGTCAGACACTGGATTGTTGGCCTGGGGCAGTGGTTCTCTACCTGGGGAGATTTTGCCCCTTGGGGACTTTGGGAAACTTCTGGAGATATTTTTGATTGTCATGGCTGCATAGGGGTTGCTACTGGTATCTCATAATTAGAAGTCAAGGATGCTGCTAAATATCCTGTAATGCACAAGACAGTCCCCACAACAAAGAATAATTCCATCCCAAATGTCAACAGTGCCATGGTTGAGTAACCTTGATTTAGGGGCACCAGCTACTAAGCCTGGAAAGTCAAATGAAGTTTGGAAATCACCAAGGAGAGGGGCAAGGTGGATGTTCAACATCAGGATGCAGAGGTGAGGTCATATTAAAACAGAACTACACCGTGCTCTGTGAGCTGGGATTGCTGCTGCTGCAGAGCTATTCCCTGGTCTCCACCAGTCCTGGATCTCCCTGTAGTCTATCATGACTGCTCATTTATGTGCTTGAGAGTCTTTGTCTGACATTATCTACAGAAATTTACCTGAGAGCAATGCCTGAGAAATGGACACCAGGGTAGAAATATTTTGTGTTCTGTAATTTGAACTTTAGTCATGAAGACCCTCTAGCTCTTCCACTTTCTGGATGTGGCTTGAAGCAATTTACTTAATCTTTCTGTTTTCTAAGTTGTATCATGGGGATAATAATACCTATGTCATGAGGTTGTTTGAGGATTAAATGAGATAATATATGTAAAGTATCTAGAAAGGCTGATAATCATTTAAAAAATGATAGCTATTATTATTATGGTTGTGAATACTATGTAGTGAGGTAGAAAAGTCTGGGGTGAGGGTTTGGGGATAGGAGAGGTGGCACCAAGCTCCCAGTAAGAGGCCTGGAGATCCAGAAGGGGCCACCTGAGGCAATGGGCTTGAGAAGAGGGTGAAGCCTCTTAAATAGTAAGAAACAAAGGCCACCAGACAGTGATCTGAAATGAAGCTGGGCTCATTTGCTTTCCTACTAAGGGAGAGCCACATCACTCATGAGGAAGTTGAGCAGATCTCCTAGATCAGAAATTGAAAGGGATGGATAGATTGCAAAACAAATGAAGGAAGTGCTCCAAATAAGGCCCTCCTCTGAGTTCAGATCACTGGTTGGCCCAAGACTGTGAACTGTTTTTGAGTGGACACTTTCATGTTTCACAGCATCCCTGATACTAGGAAGCCTGATGTCAAACATGTTCAGATGGACTATATAAAATTCCAGATGCAAATTCAGTTAAAAATTTTAATGTGCAAATACTTAAAGTCCAGAAGGTTCTTTTTTAGCTGTGTCAAAAACAGCATTGCTTTACTTTTGTATTACTGCTTGTTGGTAGTTTGGATCCCCTAAGAAGCAGATTATGAGATGAAGTTTTGTGTGTAGGGTGCTTAGACAGGTGTGTCCTTGAGATCCACAACTGTGGAAGGGAGAAGATTGAAGCAGAGGTGGGCAGAAGTTGAGCTAGTTGTGATGTGATGTGGGTCTAACAACAACTCTAGATGGACCCAAGGGAGACCCTGGAGCTGGCAAGAGTAGCACTTCAGTGTTCCCTGAGGGATTGAGATGGCCAGAACTTTCTACTTCCTCACCACTCATTACTGGATGACCTTGGGTGAAACAGCTCTCAGCAGCTGAGGCCATCCCCAAAGTAGTGACAACTGAAGGCTGTCTGCTCCCCGCACTACCAGCCTCTGGGGTAACAAGTCTCCACAGATGGAGGATCTTGCTGCACTGCATATAGCAGTGTTCACACCACACTGGAAAGTTAACCAGTTCCCCCCACTCCCCAGGCCTTGATCTCACTTCACATTTAAAACAACTCTGTGAGGAGGTGAGAACTGGCTCAGGAGGTGAAGTGACTTGCTGACGACTGCACAACTGCTAACTAGTTGCATGGTCACTCAAACTCAGACCAGTGCTCTCCTGCCACTCCCGGGGATCTCCCTTAGAAGTGGAAGGGGTGTCAATAGTGGGAGGGGAGAGCATAGGAGCAAAACCAGACTTGAGCTAGTTCTGTAGACAACTCAAGGTGCCACATTCCTTTATGTGTGTCATGCATTCTCAATGGGGCAATATTGCCCCCAAAGGGGCAAAAATTGGTCTTGGGGGAGAGGAGGTGAATATACTTTTTTTTATATTTAAAGCATAAATTCATATATAGTACAAATCTATGGTATTAAAATTTCATGGGGAGATGATTAGGGAAAAAATGTCTAAATGGTTCCCTGGGGATGATAATAGAAAAGTAGGCATAAGGAGTACATGGAAGAAAGGAAGAAAAGGAATCTCTAAGCTTGAAACTTTCACTTGACCTTCCTGATCCAAGGACTGCACCTGCCCAAAATTAACTAGAAGTTAACTAGTGGTCCTTGGATCACTTTTTTTTTTTTTTTCTGGCTTAAATATGTTAAAATGAAACTGAAAAATATCCTACCTGGCACACATTTTAAATTTGGGAGCTTTCTCGCTCGTCATGCACATGCACATGAAATCTCTTGAATAATAGAGTATTTGGCAATGCAGGCCTCCCAGTCCTGCTCTGCACTTCCAGCTAATCACATGGCCTTGGGGGTCTGGCAGTGATTCCCTGCTGCCCCCTCAGGCACTTATGTTCACTGCTTGACTTCTGGAGACTGGAGTTTTCTATCCTCCTCCAAGAATGACAGAGCTGGAAAGGAGTATCTAACACAGAAGTTCTCAGTTCCGGCTGACATCGGGGAGGGGGGGACGACGACTTTAAAAAACATCCTTGGGGGATCATGATGGCAAAGTGAGACGCATCAGCCTCGTTCCCCCACAGAAGCTTTGAACAACCAGCAAGAACAGGCAGAAACATCAAAGACCCAGAAAACAATTAAAGGACTGTTGTTAACAGAGCAAGCGCTGAAACAAGCTTAAAGTGTTTTGGTAACGGATGTTGGGGAGGGTAGCACAACATTATGAGTGTAATTACCACATTGAAATAGATATCTGACCATGATTGAAAGGGGAAATGTTAGATTATATATATGGTAACAGAATCAACTTTTTAAAAAATCCATTGAACTGCACTATACAAACAGTGGACCTTAAGTTAAGCCACGGACTATAGTTAACAGTACAGTTGTGAAAATGTGCTTGCCATCAATGGTAACAAATGTTCCACACCAATGCAAGGTGTTAATAATAGGGTGATATATGGGAATCCTGCATTTTATTTATAATTGTTATATAAATGCAAAACTTCTCTAATACAGAATTAAAGAAACAGTTGGCTCTCATGATGCCTGGGATGGGCCCTCCTCCACCCTCCCCTGCCCCTCACAGAGCTGGGCCACATTCCCAGTGCACAGATCCCTGGCCCCAGGTCCAGAGGGAGCAGAGAAGTCCTCATGAAAACACTGGGAGTGTGCATGTCTAGACCAATCTGACTGGTGGTGGTCTGAGGGAATCACTGCCCGGGAACTTTCCCTGAGTGTAGAAGGCAGCTTTCTGACCATCCCTGCAAAACACTGTGAGAGAGCAGTCAAGAGGCTGCCTGGAGCAGGGATTGCTGACTGTAGGAATACAACGCAGTGCCTGAGACCGTGTGTGCTGGTTTGAATGTATTGTGTCCCCCAAATGCCATTATCTTTGTGGTCTTGTGAGGAGACGTTTTGGTGATGGTTGGATTTGCTTGGAATGTGCCCCACCCAGCTGTGGGAGATGATTTTGATGAGATGTTCCCATGGAGGCACGGCCCTGCCCATTTGGGGTGGGCCTTGATCGGTGGAGCTATATAAATGAGCTGACTCAAAGAGAGGGAACTCACTGAGTGCAGCTGGGAGTGATGTTTTGAAAAGGAGCAAGCTTGTTAGAGAGGAACGTCCTGGGAGAAAGCTGTTTTGAGGCCGGAGCTTTGGAGCAGATGCCAGCTGCCTTCCTAGCTAGCAGAGGTTTTCTGGACGCCATTGGCCATCCTCCGGTGAAGGTACCCGATTGCTGAGGTGTTACCTTGGACGCTTTGTGGCCTTAAGACTGTAACTGTGTAGCAAAATAAATCCCCGTTTTATAAAAGCCAATCCATCTCTGGTGTTTTGCATTCTGCAGCATTAGCAAACTAGGACGGATTTTGGTAGCGGAGAAGTGGGGTGTTGGTGCTAATGAGTTTGCAAATACCAAACATGTTGGAATGGCTTTTTAAATGGATAAGGGGAAGATTCTGGAAGAATTGTGAGGAGCTTGATAGAAAAGGCCAAAACTGCTTTAAAGAGACTGTTTGTGGAAATATGGACTCTAAAGATACTTCTGATGAGGCCTTGAACAGAAATGATGAATATGTTGTTGTAAACTGGAAGAAAGGTGATCCTTGTTTTAAAGTGGCACAGAATTTGGCAAAATTGAGTCCTGGTGTCAGATGGAAGGAAGAATTTGAAAGCGACAACCTGGAATACTTAGCTGAGGAGATCTCCAGACTACGTGTGGAGGACGTATCCTGGCTTCTCCTTGCAGCTTATAGTAAAATGCGAGCAGAGAGAGATAAACTTAGAACTGAACTCTTGGGTTCAAAGAAACCAGAAGCTGATGGCTTCGAAAATTACAAGCTTCCAGGGGGTGGAATCCCAGAAGCTATAGCCCAACATGAGGATGTAACCAAACACGGAACCCAGCCGTCATTTCAGTACAAGCCAAGATTGGAGATGGAATTATCCAGAAAGGATTTGTGGAAAGTCCTATTGTCTGATGGCTTTGACCCCTGTGTGCTTCATGCAAAGCCAACAGAATTTTTACAAGATCTTTACTGACAGAGCCATTGCTGCTCTGGACTGGAGGAGACAGATAAGGAAAAAATTAAAGGAAAAATCTCTTCAAAGAGAGAGCCATGGAGGTTGAGGTCTGGAGTCAGGAGGTCTCGGGCTGGGAGAGCGGAGCAGCCCACATGCATGGAAAGGGTGAGTTTTCCCTGGAGGTCAAGGGCGGGCTTTCTGCCTCGATGCTCTGGAAGAGTTTTGCCACCTCAGGTCCCAAAGAGGGTGGAGCACATTTCCAGGGAATTGGGGAGAGCCTGGCTGCCACCCCACTGTTCTGAAGGGGTTGAGAGTGTGCCTTGGAGATGGAAAGGAATCCAGGAGCTGCCCCGAGGTTTGAGGAGGGTGGGGCCAAGAAGGTGGTCTCCCCAATGTGTGGATATGTTGGAGCACTCACCCAAGCATTTGGAGAGGAAACGGCTGCCAAAAAGGCCCTTGGGATGGGTTAGGCTCCCGCTCTCTCAGGCCCCAAGGATGCAACGTTGTTCTGTTAATGACTCTCAGACTTTGAAATCTAATGGAGTTTGTCCTGTGGGTTTTAGGAACTGTTTTGCTCCTGTTAACCCTGTTTTCCTTACTGTTTCTCCTTATGGCAATGGAAATGTCTATCCTATGAATGTCCCTCCTTTGTATGTTGGAAGCATATAACTTCTTCTAACTCCACAGATCCAAAGCTAGAGGGGAATTGTGCCTTAGGACTGACCATGCCTAAATTGATTTTGAAGGGATTTTGTACTTAACTTTTGTTACTGAAATGATTTAAGTTTTTGTGATATTGTGATGGAATGAATGTATTTTGTATTTGGAAAGATAATGTCATTTTGAGGTCCAGGGGGTGGAATGTGCTGGTTTGAATGTATTGTGTCCCCCAAATGCCATTATCTTTGTGGTCTTGTGTGGGCAGAAGTTCTGATGCTGGTTAGATTTGCTTGGAATGTGCCCCACCCAGCTGTGGGAGATGATTTTGATGAGATGTTCCCATGGAGGCGTGGCCCCGCCCATTCAGAGTGGGCCTTGATCAGTGGAGCTATGTAAATGGGCTGACTCAAGGAGAGGGAACTCACTGAGTGCAGCTGGGAGTGATGTTTTGAAGAGGAGCAAGCTTGCTAGAGAGGAACGTCCTGGGAGAAAGCCGTTTTGAGGCCGGAGCTTTGGAGCAGACGCTGGCTGCCTTCCCAGCTAACAGAGGTTTTCCGGACGCCATTGGCCATCCTCCAGTGAAGGTACCCGATTGCTGAGGTGTTACCTTGTACACTTTGTGGCCTTAAGACTGTAACTTGTAGTGAAATAAACCCCCATTTTATAAAAGCCTATCCATCTCTGGTGTTTTGCATTCTGCAGCATTAGCAAACTAGGACACCGTGAGAAAACTGTTTCCCAGGAAGGATATTCATATTCCTAGGGGGAATTCCTAAGATTGCACCTTCATGCCCAAGAGAAGAGACATGCTTAGAAATGATCAGGGAGGCCCCTTTACTTTGGCCTCAAGGTGTTCTTTAAACTTGTTGTATGCATAAGCCCTGAAGGAGAGCACTTGCTCAGGTGATCTGAAAAGACTAGGAAAGGTATTTTCTTTTCCTCCTCCACCTCCTCCTCCTTCTTTTTCTTCTTTGTTTTTTGTTAGCTCCTGCCATATAAGGAAGTTGCTGTCATACCACTGGGTGGAGATAAGTTTAAGGAACAGATGCCTCAGATTCTAAATTCCAGCAATGCAACATTAAAATATAAAAATGTCCAGGTTTCAGCAAAAGATTATAAAACATTCAAAGAAACAGGAAGTTATAGCTCAGCCAAAAGAGAAGATTAAAGCAATAGAAATCATCAGTGAAGAGGACGAGACCCGGGACATACCAGGGAAAAAAAAAAAAAAAAAAAGCTCTAAATCTCTCAAAGAGCTAAAGGAAAACATGGATAAAGAACTAAAGGAAATCAGGAATCAGGAAAACAATAGCTATATACAAAGAGAATATCAATATAGAGATGGAAATTATGAAAAGGAACCAAACAGAGCTGAAGACCACAGTAACAGAAATTAAAAATTTCCTAGAGGGTTTCAACAGAAGATTGTTGCTGAGAGAAGAATCAGTGAACTTGAAGGCAAGACAATAGAAACCATCCAGAGTACCAGAAAAAAGAGTGAATAAAGTGAACAGAGTCTGAGGAACTTGTGGGACACCATCAAGCATACCAATATATGTACTGTGGGAATCCCAGAAAGAGAAGAAGGAGTGAAAGGGGCAGAGAGACTATTCAAAGAAACAATGGCTGAAAACTTCCCAAATTATTGACAGACATTGAATATACACATCTAAGATGCTCAATGAACTCCAAATAGGATAAACCTAAATAGACCCACACCATACCATGTTACAATCAAATTGTTGATTACTATAGCAAAGACAATTCTGAAAGCTGCAAGAGAGAAGCAACATGTCTTATACAGGGGGACTTCTGTAAGATTAACAGCCAATTTCTCATTGGAAGCCATGGGGCAAGAAGGCAATGGGATTATGTAGTTAAAGTTCTGAAAGCAAAATTTTCCAAGCAAGAATTCTATATTGAGGAAAGCTGTCTTTCAAAACTGAGGGAAGGATTAAGACAATCTCAGATAAACAAAAGCTGAGAGAGTTCATTACCATTGGACTGGCCCTACAAAAGATGCTAAAGAGTTCTGCAGGTTGAAAGGAAAGGACACTAAAGGACACTAAACAATAGATCAAAGTATGAAGAAATCAAGATCTCTGGTTAGAGTAATGACAGGGGTAAATATAAATGCTAGTACTATTGTATCTTGGTTTTTAATTTCTTTTTTTACTTCCTATAGGATCTAAAAGGCAAATTTATAAAATGAAATGATAAAATAGAGATTTTGTACTCATAATGTCAAAGATGCAGTTTGTGACAAGATGTACATAAAGGTTGGAGATTGAAGGGTATAGGAACATAGATTGTGTACTATTGAAGTTCAGTTGGTTTCAAAGCAAATGAGATTGTTATAGATTTAGGATGTTAATTGAAGCCTCATGGTAACTACAAAGAAAATGTTAGCGAATATGCGAGCTCATAGAGACAGAAATTAGAATATGGGTTTCTAGGAGCAGGCAGCGGGGAAATGGGGAGTTAATGTATAATGGGTGTATGGTTTCTGTTTGGGGAGATGGGAAAGTTTTAGTAATGGGAGGTGATGAGGGTACTGCAATATAGATAATGCGATTAATCTCACTTAATTATATGCTTGGGAGTGGCTAAGTTAGGACAGTTCATGTTTTTATATATTTTCCCACAATAAAACTAAAAGAAAAAACAACTATAGAGACAATGACAATTAAAAGAAATACATAATCCTGGATGGGACCTAACAAAGGAGGAGAGAAGACTCAAAAGGACATTGTTGGGACATATGAAAACACTGGAATATAGACCATAAGCTTTATATCAACATTAGATTTCTTGAACTTGATAATTTAATTTAAAGTGGCTACATAAATGAATATCCTTTCCCTTAGGAAATGTACATGGCAATATTAAGTATTCAAGGAGACTGATGTATACAACCTACACTCAAGTGTTCAGACAATGGATTGATAATTAGAAAGACAGGGACGAAGATAGATGGATAGATATATAGATGGATTGGTAGATTGACAGATAGATAGAATGATACAACAAATGTGGCAAAATTTTAAAACTGGTGGATCTGGGTATCTGGGAAAATAGGGATTTGTTGGAGTTCTAAGTAGTGGGTTTGTATTACCTTTTTTTCCCCCATATAATCCCCATTCCTTTTTTTAAATTTTTTTTATTAAGATTTATTCACATACCATATAATCATCCAAAGTATATAATCCATTGATCACATTACCATCATATAGTTGTTCATTCATAATCCCAATCTATTTTTTTAATATTTTCCTTGTACCAGAAAAAGTGAAAGCAAAATGAACGAACGAACAAACAAAAAGAGTAAAAACAGAATACCCAAATTGCCCCACCATTCTTCCTTCAGTTCTTTTTCTCCCCCGTTTTTCTACTCATCCATTCACACACTGGACAAGGGGGAGTGTGATCCACATGGCTTTCCAATCACATTGTCACCCCTCATAAGCTACATTGTTATGCAATCGTCCTCAAGATTCAAGCGTTCTGGGTTGTTTGATAGTTTTAAGTATTTACTGTTAGCTATTCCAATTCATTAAAACCTAAAAAGGGTTATTTATATTGTGTGTAAGACTGCCCACCAGAGTGACTTCTTGGCTCCTTTTGGAATCTCTCAGCCACTGAAACCTACTTCATTCATTTCATATCCCCCTTTTGGTCAAGAAGATGTTCTCCATCCCATGAAGCCAGGTATAGTTCCCTCCCTGGGACTCATATTCCACACTGCCAAGGAGATTTACACCCCTGGGTGTCAGATCCCACGTGGGGGTGAGGGCAGTGATTTCATCTGCCAAGTTGGCTTAGCTAGAGAGGGAGGGCCACATCTGAGCAACAAAGAGGCATTCGGGAGGAGACTCTTAGGCATAATTATAAGCAGGCCTAAACTCTCCTTTGCAGTAACAGTCTCATAGAGACAGCAATTAGAATATAGGTTTCTCGGAGCAGGCAGCAGTAACAGTCTTCCCAAGGGCAAGTCCTGTGATAGAGGGATCGGCACATCAAACTGCCAGTCCCCAATGTCTGCGAGCACAGCAGCAACCACTGAGGTGGGGAAGCCCAACACGTCTGCATTCTTCCCCAGCTCCTCAGGGAGGCTCTGAATATTTTTTTCATTTTTTTTTAATTAACTATATCAAAAAAATTAAAAAAAATACAATAAAAAAACATTTCAAACAAACGAAAACAACGGAATAAATAAAAGACAACTAACCTAAAATAACTACTTCACTTCCAACATGTTCCTACTCTACCCCAAGAAAATGTACAGACTATAACCCAGCAAAGGAACAAGAAAGAGAACCTAAGATAGCAACATTTTTGTGAACTTGTTCCTACCATACCCACCAGAAATTAACAAACCATAGTCATTCCTGGGCATTCCAAGAACATTAAATTTACCCACAATAACTTTTCTGTTCTTATTATGTTATCGTTCCCCCTTCACTAATTACTCTCTATTGCTAGGTCCCCTACATTCTATATTATAAACCATTTATTTTACATTTTTCAATGTTCACATTATTGGTAGCATATAATATTTCTCTTTTTGTGCCTGGCTTATTTTGCTCAGCATTATGTCTTCAAGGTCCATCCATGTTGTCATATGATTAACGACATTGTTCCTTCTTACTGCCACATAGTATTCCATTGTGTGTATATACCACGTTTTATTTATCTACTCATCTGTTGAAGGACATTTGGGTTGTTTTCATCTCTTGGCAATTGTGAATAATGCTGCTATGAACATTGGCGTGCAGATATCTGTTCATGTCACTGCTTTCAGATCTTCCAAGTATACACCAAGAAATGCAATTGCTGGATCGAAGGGTAACTCTATATCTAGTTTTCTAAGGAACTGCCAGACTGTCTTCCGAGTGGCTCAACCATTATACAGTTGCACCAACAATGAATAAGAGTTCCAATTTCTCCATATCCTCTCCAGCATTTGTAGTTTCCTGTTTGTTTAATGGCAGCCAATCTAATCAGTGTGAGATGTTATCTTATTGTGGTTTTAATTTGCATCTGTGCGGTCGCGGTTACTGCTTCTGGGGGGAGGGGCGGCCGGTAGCTGAGCCCTCAGCTCTCGGGGCTGCTTAAAGGGTACCGGCGGCGGGGGCTCTTTCCCGGAGGCGAGGGCGAGGCGGAGGACTTGGCCGGGTCCTCGGCGGGAGGCGTGCAAGGTGTGGAGGGCGGCGATAAGGACAAGACACTCTTCATCCAGTAGGAGTATGCGCCAAAGAGAGGGATTTATTCAGGGGTGATTACAGGTTATATAGGCTGGTAAGAAGGGCAGGGCTGGAAAGGAGGTGAAGCAGCCTTAAATGGCAATACTGAAGGGAGAGGGGCTAGGATTGGTTCTGAGAGGACGCAGGAGCTGTTGCAGCGGGCGGGAGTTGTTCTGGCCACGGTGCATGCGCGCTGGTGGTGGCAGGAGTTGCCTTGGCACAGGGGAGTGTGCGGGTAAGATAAGGAAGTGGGGAAAGGGTGGTTGGGAGAAAGGCGGTTTCCTCCGGCAAGCCTCCCCTGCCAGTGGCATTTTGGGTGAGGAAAAGGGAGCTGCCTTGACCTCGCTCCCCAGGCTCGGGGGGGCTGCAGAGGGCACTAACGCCCGTACCTACTACCCTCCCCAGGGGGTGATATCAGGTCCCCTGGCCCAGGCCTGGTAAGTCGAGGTACAAGCTCAGTCACCCGCAATTCCCCTTTCTTTTCTAATTAGAGGAAGAGGCTTTACCGGAGAGGCCCACTACGGGTGAGGGAAGGGGGAGGTTAGGGAAGGGAAAAAGGGGTTGACGGTGGCTCAGCGAGGCTGGAACTCAGTGTTGGTGTGGTGCCTGGGCGCTTGACAATGGCTTCGCTGCAGCGGGCTGGGCGAAGGTGAGGGGTTTAAAGTTCAGGGGTTTAGAGAAGCTGGAACTCGAGGTGAGAGCGATGTTCAGGTGATTGAGAAGGGCCTCGCGGTTGGCGAGTCGACCGGTGGCGTTGAGGTCGCGGAGGGTTGGTTGTCATCTTGGAGTGGGGGGCGTCAGAGGTGGCGAGTCGCTGATACTGGATTTGCACGAACGAGGAAAAAATGGCATCTGTTTGTTTTCTTACAAGCTGGACAATTTTGCGGATGAGGCAGGGTCCTAAGATGAGAGCTAGAATAATTATTAATAGGGGGCTAAGAAAAGGAAGGATGTATGGGAGGATGGGAGTGAAAAAACTGGACCAATAACTGGTGGCTTCACGATCTCTTTTACGCTTTTCCAGTCCCTCTCGGACCCTTTTCAGGCTGTCCTCGACGAGACCTGTGGAATTGGCATAAACACAGCACTCTTCTCCTAGGGCGGCGCAGAGGCCTCCTTCTTTGAGGAGGAGAAGGTCAAGACCTTGGCGGTTTTGGAGCACTACCTCAGAGAGGGAATTGACAGAATTTTTTAGATGGTAAATAGCGTTTTGTAAGTGATGAATGTCTTCGTCAACAGCCGCCCTGAGGTGAGTTAGGGCGGAGCCTTGACTGGCTAGTGCAGCGATTCTGGTGCCAGTGCCGGCAAGACCTAGGAGGGAGGCAATTGTGAGGGCGGTGATGGGCTCTCGCTTTTGCAGAAGGGCAGGAGCTGCAGTTTTTTCCAGACGGAGGAAGAAGTCTTCTTCGCTGTGGTATAAGACCCTAGGGATAAGGACAATTAGGAGGCAAGTTTCTTTATATTCACTGATGATATTCGTGCTGAGACAGGGGGTAAGTCCTGTAGAGGAGCAGAGCCATTGGGAGGAGTTATGAGGAATGAGAAATTTTGCCGAGCTGCTGGGAGATGAGTAGCTGGCACAGGCAGTGAGGTCGGGAGAGTTACTGGAGCGAGGGCGGACGCACTTTCCCGTATAGGAGACTGAATGAAAGGTTAGGGGGACGGCAGAGGCATTCCAATTGCATTCCGAGGGGCTGTCCTCTGTGTTTTCTGAAAAGGAGAGGTTGGAGGCAACGGGCTCGTACAGTGAGGAAGAGGTGGAGAGGCAGAGCCAGCAGGATGAGGTAAAATTGGGGTTGGAGGAGTTCACTGAGGCAAAGGCGGCTTGGATGAGGCTGAGGAGGGGAGAGGAATAACGAGAAGGGGGCAGAGGAAGCTGGGGTGGTGGGGTTGGCGATGCGTTGTTTGTAGCTGAGGTGCGGCTGGTTGGAGCTGAGGTGCGGCTGGAGAGCTGTGGAAAAAGGGGGTTAATGACTTTATTGGGACCTATGCCAGAGGGTGTTTTTAAAGCAGTATTTTGGTATGGTTGGCTTACAGCCTCCTTTTTTATTAGAATAAGTGATCCTCGGTCGGTTCCTTTTTTATAGATTCTGAAGCCTCAAGTTTGACCGAGTAACCAGGAGGGATCAGTGGGGAGCTGCACTGTAAGATTAAGATGTGTGCAGGATTCCTTACTTTCTTGGCCGAGCCAGTTAACAGTAGGGAGTTTGCACCCTGTAGGGGCCCACTTTAGGGTAAGGTAATGATCAGGAACAGGAGGCTTCCAATTAGTGGTTAGTGTTTCACACCCCCAGTATGCACAGTAGTACTCGTTGGGGGAATTACAGTACGATTTTTCAGGATTTGAGGATGGGCACATGTAATATTGGGCCTGGGGGTTACTTACCTTTTGAGCGCAGGTTTCTTCGACTCTGGAGACAAAGGTGGCGAAAGGCTTACTCGGCTCCTGGAAGAGCTTGGTGAATTTATTAGGCCGACAGGCAGAGCAGTTGGCAAATGCTCGTAAGACGATTCCCCAAAGGATAGGCCAAAAGGCGGCAGGGACATTAATATAAGCAGACGCATTTAGAAACGCTCCCGTGCCTAAATAGGCTTCGGGGGGATAATAGACTCCAAGGGCTGCGTCTTGCTCACTTTGCTTAGCTGCTTCTGCCTGGAAGTGAGCACGCCAGTCAACAAACTGACCGGGGTTAAGAATGGAACGGGCAAGCGAGGCCCAGTCTTGGGGGATGCAATAGTCCATGCCGAGATCTTGCAGTATTTGGGAAGCGTATGGGCTACCTAACCCGTCCTCCCTGACGGCCCTGCGAAGCTGCTTGATAGTATCTGAGTCAATGGGATACCAGTCATACGGTTTCTGTGGGGTGGGGGCAAGGTTAAGAGGAAAGCAGCGAAAAGCACGAGAGAAAGGAGGACGCGCTTGCAGAGGACTTGGCACGGGAGTGGGGGTAGGGGGAGCGTTGCCCCAAGGGTTGCCTTGAGGTGTAGAAGGCAGCCAGGGGTTGTTAGTCGGTAGGGTGGAAGGAGCGGCGGCAGCTGCCGGTAGCGGCTCTGAGGGGGAGCTCGCCGAAGGGGAAGGTGGGAGTGGGAGGCCCCAAGCGTCGCAAGATGGCGGCGCGGTGGGCGTGGCTAAGACACAAGATGGTGGATCAGCCCCGCCCTGTGAAAGGGCGGGGCCCAAGGCATAAGATGACGGACTAACTCCGCCCTGTGGAAGGGCGGGGTAAAGCGTATGCGGTTTCCGGCCCAGCTTAGGGCTGATATCATCGCTTGGATTTAACGGGGCCTCGATCAGGGGGGAGGGAGCCTTGAAGGCAGGAGCGGATGGTTATCAAGGTGGGGAGCAAGCCGGGAGGGAAGCGCTTGCTCTCATGTTCCATGGCATTAGTGACTCGATTAATAAGATGATCATAAGTAACAGGGTCCCAGAGATGGCAAGTGGTGAGCCATGGGTTAAAGGGCAGCAGGAGGTCCCAGTACACTTGCAGCTGCCGAACAGACACTTTGTAGCGATGAGTGTCTAGGAGACCCGCTAGAGCACGAACTTGAGGTGCCTGGCACGTAGACAGACGATTACCCATAGCTGAGGGGGGAGGAGGGGGGGTTGTTTACCGAGCAGAGAGAATGAGATAAACCGTGGCCTTGAGGCCGAAGGAGACGGCGAGAGCAGAAAGCAGTGCCCTTTGGCAACGGGAGTAGTCGGGGGGGGGGGGCGGTTGCAAAGAGGCACACGGCGCCAAATGAGGAAACAAAGATACAAAGAACCACGGCAAAGAAATGGAGGGGAAGAGGGAGAGCGTTAGGAGGAACGGGGGTCATAGAAGTGCGCATACAAAAGGACGAAGAGAGCGTGGGGGAAGGGAGGAGCGGCTTCGGAGCAGTGAACCTCCCACGGCTCCGGAAGCGGCGAAGGAGAGGCGGCCCTTACCTTGCAGGCGAGGAAACGGGAAGCTGGAGAGGCGTCCGGGCGAGCGGGCGACCTGCCGAACTGTTGTGTGGAGACACTCCCTCACACGGGGCACCAGTTGCGGTCGCGGTTACTGCTTCTGGGGGGAGGGGCGGCCGGTAGCTGAGCCCTCAGCTCTCGGGGCTGCTTAAAGGGTACCGGCGGCGGGGGGCTCTTTCCCGGAGGCGAGGGCGAGGCGGAGGACTTGGCCGGGTCCTCGGCGGGAGGCGTGCAAGGTGTGGAGGGCGGCGATAAGGACAAGACACTCTTCATCCAGTAGGAGTATGCGCCAAAGAGAGGGATTTATTCAGGGGTGATTACAGGTTATATAGGCTGGTAAGAAGGGCAGGGCTGGAAAGGAGGTGAAGCAGCCTTAAATGGCAATACTGAAGGGAGAGGGGCTAGGATTGGTTCTGAGAGGACGCAGGAGCTGTTGCAGCGGGCGGGAGTTGTTCTGGCCACGGTGCATGCGCGCTGGCGGTGGCAGGAGTTGCCTTGGCACAGGGGAGTGTGCGGGTAAGATAAGGAAGTGGGGAAAGGGTGGTTGGGAGAAAGGCGGTTTCCTCCGGCAAGCCTCCCCTGCCAGTGGCATTTTGGGTGAGGAAAAGGGAGCTGCCTTGACCTCGCTCCCCAGGCTCGGGGGGGCTGCAGAGGGCACTAACGCCCGTACCTACTACCCTCCCCAGGGGGTGATATCAGGTCCCCTGGCCCAGGCCTGGTAAGTCGAGGTACAAGCTCAGTCACCCGCACATCTGTCTAATAGCTAGTGAAGCTGAACATTTTTTCATGTGTTTTTTGACCATTTGTATTTCCTCTTTGGAGAACTGTCTTTTCGTATCTTTTGCCCATTTCATAATTGGGTTGTTTGTACTATTATCGTTGAGTTGTAAGATTTCTTTATGTATGCAAGATATCAGTCTTTTGTCAGATACATGGTTTCCAAAAATTTTTTCCCGTTGAGTAGGCTGCCTCTTCACCTTTTTGACAAATTCCTTGAGGTACAGAAACTTCTAAGTTTGAGGAGTTCCCATTTATCTATTTTTTCTTTTGTTGCTTGTGGTTTGGGTGAAAAATTTAGGAAGTGACCACCTAATACAAGGTCTTGAAGATGTTTCCTTACATTATCTTCTAGGAGTTTTATGGTACTGTCTTTTATATTGAGGTCTTTGATCCACTTTGAGTTAATTTTTGTGTAAGGTGTGAGGTAGGGGTCCTCTTTCATTCTTTTGGAAATGGATATCCAACTCTTGCAGCCCCATTTGTTGAAAAGACTGTTATGTCCCAGTTCAGTGGCTTTGGGGGCCTTGTCAAAGATCAGTCAACCGTAGATCTGGAGGTCTATCTCCAAATTATCAATTTGATTCCATTGATCAATATGTCTATCTTTGTGCCAGTACCATGTTGTTTTGACTACTATGGCTTTATAATAAGCTTCAAAGTCAGGGAGTGTAAGTCTTCCCACTTTGTTTTTCTTTTGTAGAGTGCTTTTAGCAATTTGAGACATCTTCCCTTTCCAAATAAATTTGATAACTAGATTTTCCAAGTCTGCAAAGTAGGTTGTTGGAATTTTGATTGGGATTGCCTTGAATCTGTAGATGAGTTTGGGTAGAATTGACATCTTAATGACATTTAGTCTTCCTATCCATGAACAAGGAATATTTTTTCCATCTTTTAAGGTCCTTTTCTATTTCTTTTAGTAGAGTTATGTAGTTTTCTTTGTATAGGCCTTTTACATCTTTGGTTAAGTTTATTCCTAGGTACTTGATTTTTTTAGTTGCTATTGAAAATGGTATCTTTTTATTGAGTGTCTCTTCACTTTATTCATTTCTAGTGTATAGAAACATTACTGACTTACGTGCAGTAATCTTGTATCCCACTACTTTGCTAAATTTGTTTATTAGCTCTAGTAGCTGCATCATTGATTTCTCAGGGTTTTCCAGATATAAGATCATATCATCTGCAAACAGTGACAGTTTTACTTCTTCTTTTCCAATTTGGATGCCTTTTATTTCTTTGTCTTGCCAGATTGCACTGGCTAGCATTTCTAGCACAATTTTGAATAACAGTAGTGACAGCAGGCATCCTTCTCTCATTGCTGATCTTAGAGGGAAGGCTTTCAGTCTCTCACCATTGAGTACTATGCTGGCTGTGGGTTTTTCATATATGCTCTTTATCATATTGAGGAAGTTTCCTTCAATTCCTACCTTTTGAAGTGTTTTTATTAAAAAACAATGCTGGATTTTGTTGAATGCTTTTTCAGCATCTATTGAGATGATCATTTGATTTTTCTCTTTTGATTTGTTAATGTGTTATAATACATTGATTTTCTTATGCTGAACCATCCTTGCATGTCTGGAATGAACCCCACTTGGTCATGGTGTATGATTTTTTTAATGTGTCTTTGGATTTGATTTGCAAGTATTTTGCTGAGAATTTTTGCAGCTATATTAATTAGGGAGTTAGGCCTGTAGTTTTCCTTTTTTTGTAGCATCTTTGCCTGGTTTTGGTATTAGATTGATGTTAGCTTAATAACATGTGTTAGGTAGTGTTCCATTTTCTTCAATGTTTTGAAAGAGTTTAAGTAAAATTGGTGTCAGTTCTTTTTGGAAAGTTTGGTAGAATTCCCCTGTAAAGTCATCTGCTCTGGGCATTTATTTGTGGGAAGTTTTTTGATGACTGATTGGATCTCTTTGCTTGTGATTGGTTGGTTGAGGTCTTCTATTTCTTCTCTGGTCAGTCTAGGTTGTTCATATCAATTTCCAGGAAATTGTCCATTTCTTCTACATTATCCAGTTTGTTGGCATACAGTTATTCATAGTGTCCTCTTATAATTTTTTAAATTTCTTTGGGATCCACAGTAATGTCGACTTTCTCATTCATTATTTTGTTTTTTTGAGTCTTCTCTCTTTTTGGTTTTGTCAGTCTAGCTAGGGGCTTGTCAATCTTGTTGCTCTTCTCAAAGAACCAACTTTTGGTGTTATTTATTCTCTCTCTCTCTCTCTCTCTTTGTTCTCTATGTCATTTATTTCTGCTTTAATCCTTGTTATTTCTTTTCCTTACTTGGTTTAGGAGTAGTTTGCTGTTAATTTTCTAGCTTCTTCAGTTGCTCCATTAGGTCTTTGATTTTAGCTCTTTTTTGCTTTTTGGTGTATTCATTTAGCACTATAAATTCCCCCCTCAGTACCACTTTTGCCGCATCCCATAGGTTTTGATATGTTGTGTTCTTATTTTCATTCATCTCTATATATTTAGCAATTTCTCTTGGTTTTTCTCCTTTAGCCCACTGATTGTTTAGGAGTGTTTTGTTTAACCTCTAGGTTTTTGTGAATTTTCTGTCTCTGATGGTTATTGACTTTTAATTGTATTCCATTGTGGTCAGAGAATGTGCTTTGAATAATTTCAATTTTTTTTTTAAATTTATTGAGGCTTGTTTTATGTCCCAGCATATGATCTATTCTGGAGAAAGTTCTCTGAGCATTAGAGAAGAATGTGTAACCTGGTGATTTGGGATTAATGTTCCATATATGTCTGTTAAATCAAATTCATTTATCCGATTGTTTAGGTTTTCAGTTTCCTTATTGGTCTTCTGTCTGGTTGATCTATCTGTAGAAGAGGGTGATGTGTTGAAGTTTCCCATAATTATTTTGGAAACATCAATTGCTTCCTTTAGTTTTACCAGTGTTTCTCTCATGTATTTTGTGGCACCTTGATTGGGTGCATAAACATTTATGATTGTTATTTCTTCTTGTTGAATTGCCCCTTTCATTAGTATGTAGTCGCCTTCTATGTCTCTCATAACATCCTTGCATTTAAAGTCTATTTTATCTGAGATTAATATTCCTACTTCTGCTTTCTTTTGGCTGTAGCTTGCATGAAATATTTTTTTCCATCCTTTCACTTTCAATTTTTTGTGTCCCTGTGTCTAAGATGAGTCTCTTGTATGCAACATATTGATGGCTCATATTTTTTGATCCATTCTGCCAATCTATATCTTTTAATTGGGAAGTTTAATCCATTTATATTCAATGTTATTATTGTGAAGGCATTTTTTTGAATCAGCCATCCTATCCTTTGATTTATGTTTGTCAGATATGTTTTTTCCCTCTTTCTCTTAATGTCCTTTAATGTACTCATACTGAATCTCTTTAATACTGAACCTTTCTCCATATCTCTCTCTCCTTTCTTTGTTTCTTTGTTGGTAGGGCTCCCTTTAGTATCACAGGTAGGGCAGGTCTCTTGCTGGGAAATTCTCTCAGCATTTGTTTATCTGTGAAAAATTCAAGCTCTCCCTCAAATTTGAAGTAGGGCTTTGCTGGATAAAGAATTCTTGGTTGGCAATTTTTCTCTCTCAGAATTTTAAATAGGTCATACCACTGCCTTCTCACCTCCATGGTGGCTGCTGAGTAGACACTGCTTAGTCTTATGCTGTTTCCTTTGTAAGTGGTGAATTGCTTTTCTCTTGCTGCTTTCAGAACTTGCTCTTTCTCTCCAGTATTTGACAATCTGATCAGAATATGTCTTGGAGTAGTTTTATTTGGATTTATTCTATTTGGAGTTCGCTGGGCATTTATGATTTGTGTATTTATGTTGTTTAGAAGGTTTGGGAAGTTTTCTCCAACAATTTCTTTGAATACTCTTCCTAGACCTTTACTCTTCTCTTCCCCTTCTGGAACACCAATGACTCTTCTATTTGGACATTTTATATTATCTATCATATCCATGAGTTCTCTTTTGATTTTTTTGATTTTTTTCCTCATTCTTTTTTGCTTTTTCACTTTCTGTTCTGTCATCTTCAAGGTCACTGATTCACAGTTCAGCTTCCTCTAGTTTGTACTGTGAGTACCCAGAATCTGTTTAATTTGGTCGACAGTTTCTTTTATTTCCCTAAGATCATCTATTTTTTTTAATTGACTCCTAAAATTTCTTCTTTATGCTCTTCTAGGGTCTTCTTCATGTCCTTTATATCCTGTGTCATGCTCTTGTTGTTTGTCTTTAGTTCTTTGATTAATTGCTCCAAGTACTGTGTCTCCTCTTATCTTTTGATTTGGGTGTTTGGGTTTGGGTTGTCCATATTGTCTGTTTTTTTCATATGCTTTAAAATTTTCTGTTGTTTTTGGCCTCTTGGCATTTGCTTAACTTGATTCAGTTCTTTTAGAATATGTAGGCTTGTTCAAGTACTCATCTCTAATTTGTCAGAGTTACAGCTTGGTGGAGTGCACTTTCTCTAACTAACCAGCAGGTGGGATCCATGAGCCATCTGTTCCCCTCAAACCAGTTCTCCCCAACTTTGCCTTTGTGGTGAGTGGGTGTCTGAATCTCGTTGGGGGTCCAATTGGTGCACCAAGTTTGCAATGTGTAGTTGTTGCTGTCCGCCCTGAATGTGGGACATGTGTCTGAGTGGTTAGGGAGGGATGGCAGCTTCAATAATCAAACATCCCAAGTGTTCCTGGAGATTTAAAGCTGCTGAAAGAGTCTAACCCTTCTGTTCAGTCTCACCACAGTTTGTCTCTTCTGCTAACCCACAAGTCCTTGGTATTGTTGTATGGTCCCTGGGACTTCTGAGTGGGTTCCTCTTCCAAGCTCTGCCCTCCTAGGACCTCTGCTGAGGGAAGACTGTAGTACATCACAAGTGAACACCACCCCCCAAGGGAAATTCTGGGCTGCAGGGGCATTCCTAGCCTGCTGAAAGGATGGCTGTGGGCATGCTAATTTCCCCCTTTTAGCACAACTCCAACTTTCTAGCTCTGGGACAATTAGCTGTGGGTGTGTGAAAGGCTATTGTCCATGCCAGATATTGTGGTGTCTGCATGTGTTGCTGGAAACACTTCCCATCACACTGGGTTGTTTGGTGCAGCTCTGGGTTGTAGTGCCAGACAGAAGCGTTCTCAGCCTGCTGGGAAGATGGCTGTATGGGGCATAGTTATTTCCCCTTTTCTCTGACCTCTGCCTTCCTAGCTCCAAGACAATTAGTAGCAGATGTGTGAAAGGCTATTGTCCACAGCAGATATTGAGGTGTGCCCACAGGTTGTGGGGATGCAGTTCCTGCCGCACTTCACTCTGTGATTCTTGCTTCTTTATCTGCAGCTGCTTTTGGGTTTTTAAAACTAGTCCAACTCCAAATGCCAACCCCCAGTTTCCCCACACCACAGCATGGCTGCTGGTTATGTAGCAGGCTCACTCACTCATTTCAGAACACAGACTCCCAGTTTCACCAAATGCATGGTCCCTGTGGATTTAGCAGACCTTGTCCAGCTGGTCCATTGTTGGAACTGGTGTTCTGGGTCACTTTCTTTCTTTTAGCTAGTATTTTTCACGGAGACATTTTTTTTTGCCCTGTCTCTCCTAATCGCCGTCTTCTGGAAAGTCAGTTCTATGGTCTGGTTGGATGCAGGTGGCAGCAGCAGTGAGGATGCTATTCCTCCTTGACCTGAGCACTGACTCTGTCAGCTCTCTGTCCCTGGCCTCCCTGGGGGTGAGTCACCCATGGCCCTGTGCAGCTGGTGCCATCCAGCTGTAGTGGGCATCAGGCACAGTGGCTCACAGGTGACTCCCCCGCCATTCTATTCGAAGTTGGCAACGGCCGCTAGGACTTGGGTTTGTATTACTTTTGTAACTGTCCTGTAAGTTTGAAAGTACTTCTAAATAAAAAGTTTAAAATTAATAAAAACAAATCAAAATTACCCCATGGATTCTAATTTAATTCTCTAGGGAGGGGGCCTGGGCATTACAATTTTTAAGTAGTTCCCCAGGGTATTCTAATGTACCAGGCTAGCATACCCCCTCATTTTATAGCTCAGAGAATGGAGACTTAGAGAAAATGAATCGGCCAGAGCCACACAGCCCTTGTTTGGGGAGCTCTTGACTGTGTCCTGGAGTGTTTCACTCTCCCTCCCACTGACTTCTTAATAGTTGTATGGGGAAGAATGAAGTAGCAGGTATCCTGGTCAAACCACACAGACTTAGATTTTATTTCTGAGTTTGGCCCGCAACAAGTAGATGGTGCCTCTAATGAATCTACGCTCCAGTAATGCCTTGTCTTCCCTTGTTGTTCTAACTGAGATAGCATGGGGTCCTGGGAAGAAATGGTAGAAGGAGGGACTGAACATACATTCAGCAACTTCTATACAACAACATTCACAAATGATAAAAAAGGTTCGGGTGGATTTTGTCAGGTGGCCTAGGCTTCACAGCTGATGAGTGATTTATGTCCAGTTCCTAACTTCCCAAAGCTGAAAACTTTCAGAGTCCATTAAAATATTAGCTCCACCAAGGCAGGAATTTTAAAAATCTGAATGTTCATTGCTTTTTGCCTACTGCCTATAATATTGCCTGACACACAGAAAGTGTTCAGTAAAAATTTCTGGAACCAATGAATGAATACCACTAAGCTATGCCTTAAGACTTGGGGACTAGAGCTTTTTGAATTTCATGAAATAAAAAGCATCAAAGAAAATTCTGCTTTTTCAAAATTTTGGAATCCAGCAGCTTTCAAAATATCTGCAAGGGATCACAGTGTATTTGAAATACCTCCTCCAAGTTGTCTGATGCAAAGCATAAAAATGGAGCAGAATCCTAAAGGTATCAGAAAGCATGTGTATGTGCCGCTGTTACATTATATAGTGTATTTTTTAAAAGCTTAAATCAAGAGTGGAGAAAGCACTAATATCTCATAGATCATTCCATCACATTGGGCTCAAGAAGGAGATGCGACAGGCGAAAAGAGCAAACAGGAGATGAGACTTCCAATTTGGTAAGCTTAGGGTTGTGCACTGCTTTTCATCTCTTTGGACCTGAGCTAATCAGATGTTAACTAACATATTTCATTCATTGGTTCCCAAGTCACAGCAACCTGCTCAGAAATGCAGCCTTCTCATTTACATCTCCAGAACTTGGTTCACAGGTGCCCCATAAATTCCTGTTGAGTGAAATGCTGAATGTGTTCCTCTAGAAATGGTATTTAACTGGATTGAGATTTCCACCCTAGCTATTGTGATTTCCATGTCCTTCCCCAAAATACCCTCCAGTTCATTTTGGATTGAGGGAAGGAGGGATTTCCAGCACATTTGTAGTTTATAACATCCTTTGTGACATTTGATCTCACATTGTTCTCCAAACAGTCCCTTGAGACGTTATCATCTTTGTGTTACAAGAGAAGAAAAGGAAGCTCAGAGAACTTAAGGAATCTCTACAGGTCACATGGTCAGGAAGTGGTAGCACTAGAATGGCAGCCCTGAGCTCCAAGGTGGGACTGGCTCCTA
Source organism: Choloepus didactylus (assembly GCF_015220235.1). NCBI lineage: Eukaryota > Metazoa > Chordata > Mammalia > Pilosa > Megalonychidae > Choloepus > Choloepus didactylus. Next base: position 13,747,538 of record NC_051309.1, read on the forward strand.
CAGTTCTTCTGTGCAACAGTGCAGGGGATTAACAAGAAGGACCAATGTGGGGCTGGGCTGGTTCCTGTCCAAAGGCCAAAGTGGGCAAGACTGATTGAGGGTGTGAAGTGGAGGTGACTTCCCAAATGAAAGGGAGCTTGGACCCGGTGGCCCTGTCTTAGTCTCCTAGAGTGTTCCTGTTTGCTAATGCTGCCATTTTGAAAAATACCAAAAATGGATTGGCTTTTATAAAGAGGGTTTATTTGTTACAAAGTTACTGTCTGAAGGCCATGACAATGTCCATATTAAGTCATCAACACAAGTGTACTTTCACTGAAGGAAGTCCAATGCTGTCCAGAAAATCTCTGTTAGCTGGGAAGTCATGTGGCTGGCATTTGCTGATCCCAGGTTGTGTTCTACTCTCAGCTCCTATGCAGTTTTCAAAGTGTCTCTCTTGGCTGCAGCACCTCCTTCTGTCTGTGAACACTTTTATAGGACTCCAGTGATAAATTAAGACCAACCTTGAATGGGTGGGGTAACACCTCCATGGAAATTATCCAATTAAAGCTCTTGCCTACAGTTGATTGAGGCACATCTCCGTGGAAACACTCAAAGGATTCCAACCTAATCAATACTAATACATCTTCCCTCACAAGATTCCATCAAAGAACATGGTGTTTTGGGGGACATAATACATCTAAACCGGCACATCAGGCTTCCATAATAAAATGCCACATATTAGGTGGCTTAAAACAACATCATTGGCATTTCCTGGTTTGTAGATGCATCCCTCCAATTTCTGCCTCCATCGTCATGTGGCCTTCTGTCTTCTCTCCATTCTCACAAGGTCCTTTCTTCTCTGTGTCTGTCTGTATGTCCAAATTTCCCTTTTTTTAAATAAGGACAGAAGTGTTATTGGATTAGGGACTCATCTTTGCTAAACACATCTTCAAAGATCCCATTTCCAAATAAGATCCCATCACAGCACTGGTGTTTGGGACATGAGCATGTCATTTTGGGGGGCACAATTTAACACATAAAAGTGGACAAGATCTAGGATGTGAGCTGGAGATGACTTTCCAAATGGAAAAGGAGCTTCAGCCCAGTGGCAGGCATGCTGAGCTTCCTTCCTTTGGTCCATCAGTAGCAGGTACGACCCGAGAGATATACCCACTTTTCCCCATGAATCCTAATAAATAAATTCTGCCCACACAGTGAAAGTGATGTGGGGTTTCTGTCAAATTCTGCAGTATTTTCCTTTTTTGTTCTCCTACCTACTCTTCCTTTCCCTTTCTCTCCTACTTTTCTCCTCACCTCTCCTGACACTTTCTGTTGGGGATTAAACCATGTCCCCCCAAAAAAGAGAGGTTCAAGTCTTAATCTGCATTCCTGTGGGTATGAAATCATTTGTAAATAGGACTTTTGAAGGCGTTATTATTAGTTAAGGTGAGGACTCATTTGTGAACAGGATCTTCAAAGATCTCATTTAGATGAGGCCAAACTGAATCAGAGTGGGCCTCAGTCCACATGACTGGAGTCCTTATAAGGCAGAGGAAGTTCACTCACAGCTGTCAGAAGAAGCCAGAAGTCAAGAAGAAGCCAGAAGTCAGTGGAAATCAGAGGAGCAGACATAAGGAGAGTGAGTTCACCACCACATGACTGAGGATTGCAGGAATGCTAGACTCTGGGAGTGTTGTTAGACTCCAAGCCAATAAATCCCCGTACTTGAGGCTAACCCACTGTGTGGCATTTGTCATAGCAGCCCTGGAAAAGAAAGTACCTACCTTTTGTTGCTATGTACCCAGCTTTGTGCCAGATTCCTTAAAAACAAAAAGTGTAGAAGAGGCAGCATCATGTTTAAGAGTCTAAGTTCTGAGTTTGATTCCCTGGATTTTTGCCTCCTCTACCTTCTTGCTTTTGACCTCTCTCTATGATGGCTGGGACTAGGGTGAGGCAAATGAGGTAGTCTAGTACTGGCCCTGTCTCTATTTCAAATTCCTAATCTGAAATATGGGTTTAATTCTACTACCTACCTCCTGGGTTATGAGAATTAGAGGTAATTGATGCCCCCTGCTCAGTCACTTCTGGCATAGAGCACACACCATAGAAGTGCTGGCTATTAATTTTAAAGATGTGAGTACTATCCCGAGAGACTTCTCTACCTTCTGAGGGAAGTAAGTAATTGATTAAGATACAGGAAATGAATGTCTATTTTAGGTCAGCCTACGTTGGATGGACTTGACTGGTAGAATTGGGTAGTTTCACAGGGCTAGGATGAAGCAACCGTCCCTCTGAGGGGAGGTTGGCTCTGTCCACAACTGAAATTTTCTCTAAGAAACAAATTTCTTGGACAGCCACCTGCTGCCTCCAGGCAACATGACATTACACAGCTTTACAGAGGTGTACATCATCTAAAATCTGTAGGTGTAGAAGACAGGACTGCCTCGAATTCCCATGGCCTGGAGGGCAACATCCTTCTTTAGTGTGCCACTCAGAGCCCTGCCAGAAGTCCTGATTTATTATTTTAGGTGGGGCCTGGCATGGTTTTTCCTAGAATCTCCCCACTGGTGCTTGAGAACCACACCTTATATTTCCATCACTTGGTGATCCCCTGCCCTAAGACACCCTGCATTTTCCTGTCTGCATAGCCTCTGCTTCTGTCATTCCTGCAGCCTGTCCTGCTTTCCCTTCTTTGTGTCATCCAGCCACCCTGATGCCATGCAGAGGAGCTTACTACCTCACCTGTGTTCCCATAACACTTTATGCACATTTCCTATTATGCTACTCGCAGAGTAGTGCAGGATTTTGTTTATCAGTCTGTTCTTTTGAGAGTTGGGACCTTGTCTTAGTCACTTCTGCCTCCCTAGCACTTGGTAGAGTTTGTCTTGCTGCAGGTCAGAACCACCAGGTTAATATTTGGTTGGATTAAACTGAGGTACTCAAAACTGCTATCATGTCACCGATGCTGCAATGGTCATTATGCATTGTGCTGGTCTCTGTTTATCCATTACATTCCTTCAGCATACCAAAGTGCCTCATTTGTGCAAACACCATATTCCCACTTGAATGTTGAAGTATTTTGCTAATTGTAGGACTGCTTGTGGCTACAGCCTTCTGTTTCTCAGTGTGCCAGCCAGAATTTAAAACCAAGATTTCAAGGGGTCTGGTTAGTGGTCTGTAACAAGTCTGAATATCTTAGAAGGATAAAAAGAGTCTAGGGACCACAGAGGTATAAATGAGAGCCCAGAAGAGATATCTTGTCTTGTAGTCTTTTCTAAGGTTGCACACCTTTGGATTTTTAATTAAGTACAACATCCATCTTCTAATTTTAATGTCTTTTTTTTTTTTTTTCTGTTTTAGAAAGTCTCTGGTACAAGACTGTAATATGGAGAGGGATGGGTGCTGGAGAACATTTCAAGCCAAGAAGCAGGACAGATAATCAAGAAGTATGCACTGGGATGGCTCTGCTGCTATTTATGGCCGTGGCCAAGGTGGTGTCCCTTCTGATTGCTGATTGTCTTGAACTCTACAGTTGTAAAAATATTTCCTGTTATTTCTGATCCATTAGAGATGTGAGAAGCAAAGCAACAGAAGAGAAGCAAAGTGCTGATTGCCAGAGAGCTATTAAACTCCTTCATTCTGGGGAATCTGGGAGGAGTTTGGTAGAAAATGTAGGTTAGGTAGGGTGTAGACCACATAGGCAATAGCTACTGGGTGGTCTGACTTCTTAGAGCCAGAAGGTGAAGTGGTCACAGTGCAAGAGATGGAAGTAGGGTCAGTGCTGGGCCCACATGAGGGAGGATAGTGGGACTGGGTCTGAGAGTGTATTGGTTAACAATATGATTTGGATGCCATTAAAAGTTCAAACCGAATAAAAGATTACTTTGCTCTTGTGTAGCCATCTGAGTATGCGGGTGTCTGAGCTTGTTCCTCGACTTACCAGGCCTGGGCCAGGGGACCTGATATCACCCCCTGGGGAGGGTAGTAGGTACGGGCGTGAGTGCCCTCTGCAGCCCCCCCGAGCCTGGGGAGCGAGGTCAAGGCAGCTCCCTTTTCCTCACCCAAAATGTCACTGGCAGGGGAGGCTTGCCGGAGGAAACCGCCTTTCTCCCAACTGCCCTTTCCCCACTTCCTTATCTTACCCACTCACTCCCTGGTGCCAAGGCCACTCCTGCCACCGCCAGCGCGCATGCCCGTGGCCAGAACTACCCCCGCCCCGCTGCAACGGTTCCGGCGTTCTCTCAGAACCAATCCTAGCCCCTATCCCTTCAATATTGCCATTTAAGGCTGCTTCACCTCCTTTCCAGCCCTGCCCTTCTTACCAGCCTATATAACCTGTAATCACCCCTGAATAAATCTCTTTGGCGCATACTCCTACTGGATGAAGAGTGTCTTGTCCCTATCGCCGCCCTCCTTGCACGCCTCTCGCCGAGGACCCTGGCCACGTCCTCCGCCTCGCCCTCGCCTCCGGGAAAGAGCCC